>NC_143399.1:169215993-170536618 GCF_052110815.1 Crocodylus siamensis
TAAATCACCCACAACTGGACATAATGCATCTAGGAGTCACCCAAATAGAATGTCTAGATGCCATTTTCTGAACTGGTAAAATCTATTTTACTGCTTGTGCATTTAATGGCTTTCCTAGTCATTTGTGTGTGCACTTTAATTAAAACATAGCATAGACTCAAAGTTCACAGTAAGCTCAGGCCACACATGATCATCATACTTTTAAGGAAGCATACCAGTATGCTTTAACAAGAATGAATGTTAATGGTCTAAATCACATACCACCACCCATCTTTACTACTTCAAGGACTGTAAAAATTATGTAAGCTAGGACACTGAGGTGCATTACAAGAGGGTTTATTACAGACCCTTTGTAAGCAGTATGTTTCCCATGAAAAATTGCCAAAACAAGTAGACACACTACAGTAACAACACATTTTTAGCCATCAGCTATAATGTTTACCTGCCTAGCACTGTGTTGTTCCCTGCTAGATGTGGAAAGTGAGGAACTTGGTAAGGGCTTTAAAATAAAACAACAAAAAACAGGAGGTACAAAAAATAAATGCAAGGCAATAACAGTAGCAGAACAGCTGATTAAGCCATAAAAAAAACAATTACCTTTAAAAATGTATTTACTGCCCATCTTCCAAACATAAACAAATCCCAAATACATTTGTCCTGCCAAAGAGAACAGCTCAAACCTATTTAAAACCAGATGTTGAGAATCTGTGAATCCATCTGCTATCTGCCAAAGAATTATGATTAACCTGGAAACCTAGACTGTTATTGCTCATGGAACCATTTTTTAATGTATTTATTAGTTTTATAAATGTTTCTCTACGGCAATTCTGCAAAGAGTTGATTTATGTTATTACAGACACTGTTGATGCCCATCTACTTTTCCAGCAAACAAATCCATCAAAATGATACTTTCATTAGATAAAGGGTTAAAATAAAAAGGAAGTACAATATCTGAAAAGCAACGTACTTCAAAGCTCATAATAGCTCAAGTTGGCCACTTGTTCAGCTGGTCTTCAACCACCTTCACTCACACATCCCATAATCTCCTTGCTTCTCTTTAACGTTCTTTGTTTCTTTCCACTACTCATGACTACATAACTTTTTCTATGCCTCTTTCTGTATCTGGAAGAGCCACAACTTTCCTATGCATCAAGCCCTATCTTTTTTTCCAGGCTTTGATTATCTGACCCTAATCTCAGATGCTGAATGTTCTCTCTTGGGTAGCATTATTGGCAGGAGAGGGGTGGGAGGGGAAGGACCCACCAATTAAGAAAAATTAAAACAAGAAACAATAATAGAAAACAACCAATATTTCTTCTAAAAATGAGATTTCCCTAATGACATTTTCCTTTTTTCCTTGAGCCTACTAGTCTTCCCTCCTTCTCACCATATACTTAGTACTATACTCTTCTTGGAACAGAGATCTTATCAGTACAGCACAACGTAAACAACTGGTACTCTAAAAAGGAATAATACTTTCTACCTACCGTGTCATTTCGGCCAAAAAATGTATATACTGCATATAGATAGTAATCAAACAGTTGGGACATGAAGTGGATCACATCAAATGCAATTGGTTTCAGAATGTTCATCATCTGCATGTATTTCCCTTGAAGATAAAAGATAAAAGTTCAGTTTTCCCAAAGTAGCATGAAGACTATGCTTAATTCAAAATTGCTTTTATAATCTCTATATTATCTAACCTTTAATCCTATATACAGAAACTTAGTGAGAAGTAAATAACTAAAAACTATAGAACAAGAGGCCAGATGTTGTGACTAATGCATTCCAGATGTCCTTCTATTTTTCAAAATTCAGACTTTCAACTTTTTACTCATTTTTTTAATACCAATTTATACTGTAACCCATTAAAGCACTTTACACCATGCAAACTTATTGTTTCAATTCCTATTATTATCCCAAACAGTCTCCAGGAATTTAGAATAAAATTTAAGAATATGATTTTGGTAACAATATGCAAAATAAAATTATAAAAATATTAACAACCATTCTTTCTTTCTCTTTCCATGCCCTCCTAAGGAATGGAGATAGGATAAACCATTCCATATACAGCAACATTTTCAACATCACCACTCAGCAAACTATTATATTTTAGAGGGATACAGATGGCTTATTCCCACAGGACTTAAGGATTCATAGAACATACTATTATAGCTGGTTGGAAGGTGGTAGCAGAGGGAAGAGATCACTGACAACAGTGATATACAAGAAAATTAATGTATACTATACACAAAAATATATCCTTTGTTTACCCGAGACCTTCACTGCATTCAATGAACTTCCTTGGATTTATGCCAATGTAAACAAGAGAAACATCTTCTAAAGCTTTTGCTATTGAACAATGCCAGAAATTGGATACTGGAAGAAAGGAGAACTAAATTCCAAGGATATAGAAAAATAAAGTAGAGACACATTTGAGAGAAAATGAAGACAACACAGAGATGTCAGATAAGCCACACACAGGGGCCCGTGAGCGAGACTGACACTGTACCACTCCACCCACCCAACTTCCCACCTACCATTGTATAAGGGGTAGCAGTTCACGACATCCTCTCCCTTCCCATAAGTGGCCAAACATGTCAGGGAAAATAAAGCTGGTCAAGAATTCTGATTAACAATTTCTCATAAGAAAACACTGATTTGTGAAAGCCAGAACACTATCAACAAGAACAAAATTGTTGGTAAAAATACAAAAAAGCACATCTAGTGGTAAGGGCACTGACTTGGGATGGGCAAAACAAGGCTGGAGTCCTTAATGCGCCCAATTCAGATCAGAGACTTGAATCTTGGCCTCCTACCTCCATGTAAGTGCACTAATCACCAGACAAATGACTATTTGGAATGGGCCTCTCAATCTCTCCTTTTTGAGCTATTCCACTTTGCATAAATTAAACATGTTTTCGACCAAAGACTAAGAGAGTAACTCAGTAACTAAGTTCAGCTAGGGAACTGCTTTAAGATATTTATACTAAAAACAATCTAACATTCATCGGAACATGCATAGACCTCTGGTTACCCTAAGAGCCTCAGCTTTATTCACAGAATTATTCCTAGAAAAAGAACTGTGACATTATAAATTATATTTAAAACACCTAAATCTCCTCTGTTTATAAATGTTTTCTTTTCTCAAATTAGTGAATTATCACACAAAGATCATATAAAGATGATATGCTAAACACTTATCTAAAGTTATTTTGGAGGATATTAGCTTCTGGCCTTGTAGTCACCAGGCAAGACCATCACTCTCTTTCGCCCTTTTATGTTAGGCCAGGTATGGTATAGAGAAGCCCTTAAAAAGATTCAGCTCCAAAAAACCCAAAGACTTGCTCCTGACATATTTCCTAAATCAGGGGTTGTCAACTAGGGGTATGCATACCCCCGGGGGTACTTAGGAAGGTCCTAGGGGGTCCATGCAGGCAGGTGGGGATGGAGCACCAACACTCACCACCCTATGCCACTGCCTCCCAGGGCACAGGTGCCGCCCAGCCAGTCAGATGGGGGGGCTTGCACATGGCAGTCATGCCACCACCACTCAGCACCACCACCTCCCAGGAGCAGGGCAACGGCAGCTGTGCTTTCCAACCAGCCATGGGGGTAGAATGGGGGTGGGACAGAGCTTGCATGCAGTTGTCGCCACCACAACCCCTCACTGCCGCTGCTCTGTGTCTGGCTACGTGCCACCCCCCTCCCCCCTGCTCCGCGTTTGGCCACCAGCGGTACACTTATAAAAGGTTGAAAACCCTTGTCCTAGATCATCATGGCTACAGCAACAATTCAACCCTACTATGCAAGTCAAGTTCAGTTTTCTCCATTAGTTAAGTTCTCTCCTTGGTGGAGAGGAATCGCCCAAAATTTCAATTTGCTTTTCTCACTTTTCTCTTCCTTATGCTATGATGAAAGAATCTGGGGATCCTATTCTCCTTCAGGACTAAATGTCTGAGAGTTTTAAACCTGGTTTAATGATCAATGGGAAGCTGGTACACTGAAGTATGCACTGGATAAAGAAAATCCTCTAAACTCACATTTGGCAGATGCCTATTGCACAACTTGGAGCTTTGTTACTGCCTACAGACTTATTCTTAAATATGCTTATATTACATCAAAAGCCTCTGGCAGTTGCAACAATATGCGTCATGGGGGCTGGTATTTTTCCTATTACCTTGAGAACAATTGTGTCGTACATAAAATAAGGTAGTCTTATAAAAGACGCATCCCTCTGTATCTAAGAGTAATAGAAAAGCATCTCTGATTTCCATATAGAATTTAATTCTAATATCAGAAGTTCTACATATCCATTAAAAATGACAAACGCAATTGAAAACAGTTAGGTAAAAACAACTGTAGGAACAAAATTGTAGTTTATTATTTTCCAGGATAATTATTTGTCTAATTCAGTGAAAGCCATCACTGTGGTGCATCTGAACATTAATTTGACATTGCTACTTTCTGTATTTCTACACAGCTCTGTTCCTATTGCCACATATTATATAATTTGGGCCAAACCCAGTACCATACTACTAATATTTATAAATCACTTAGTGTAAAATTTGTTCTTGTTTAAACATATAAAAGCCGTAATATTTACTATTTAGCACACTTTCAAGGTTAGTAAACTCCTGACTTCACCTATTAACTGTGTGTTTACTCTCACTTCATAACCTCTTGATCTAGGATGACACATGGTTTAATTATAGCTGTATGAATTAAGAACAGTCACAGAGCAGTTTTTAAGATCAGTCTATACTTTGCCTTCCATGAAGAAAAAGCAAACAGACCAAATATCACACTTCGGGTAACCTGAACTTACAGATAAGTTTCAAGGTCACTTTTATCATTTTTATACCCAAACAGACAATTACGGCCATATCACAGCAGTGGTCATTCTTCTAGGCAGTGGAATTCTAGGGAGCTTCAGATAATGTTTAAGGGCTGATTTTTTTTCACTTATCCTCTATGCTAAAGCACATTTTAAAACGCATATGTAGTTCACATACAACATGAATATGATGTGTCAGTTTGGAAAGATTTTAGGTCCAAATTTTTGTGTTGCTGGCACAAATACATGAGACAGCAGAAGTATAGGATTTTACCCAAGAGACAACGGACAATGCATTGAACATTCTCCTCTCAGTCTTGTCCCTGTAAAATTTTTAAATGCCAAGAACATTTCTTTTATCACCACATCATTCATCCTAATATAACAAATGTTCCCAGAACATTTCCTCCTCAGTTCTTTCCCTAAATTGATGTCAATTTTTCAGCTCCTTTGTATATGCTGTTACCTAGCTGCACTAAGTAAAGTTCACACTTCTATTTGAAAAAAGGTAAAATAAGTTTACTAACCATAAAACTAACATAATTTCTTCTGTATACCTGGATTATTTGGAACCAAAACATTACTTAGATTCTGCAAAGATTGGCATTATAGAAACTCTTAGATAATCTACCTAGTTTTGAGCTGCTGAACTCTGAAGTTTATTGATTTGTTAGTGTAGTCATTAATTTCTTTTTCAAAGAATTATGTAAAATTGGGCTTGGAAGGGACCCCTCAGGAGGTCATCTCATCCAACCCCTGATCAAAGCAAGACAAGTCCCAACAAAATCATTCCAGCCAGGGCTTTGTCGAGCCAGGCCTTAAAAATCTCCAAGGATTGAGATTCCACAACCTCTCTAGGTAACATGTTCCAGTGCTTCACCACCCTTTTAGTAAGAAAGTTTTTCTTAATATCTAACCTAACCTTCCCTTGCTGCAACTTGAGACCATAGCTCCTTGTTCTGTCATCTGCCACCACTGAGAACAGTTCAGCTCCATCCTCTTTGGAACCCCACTTCGGGTAGTTGAAGGCTGTGATCAAATCTCCCCTCAGTCTTCTCTTCTGCAGACTAAATACGCCCAGTTACATTGCCCTCTTTTCATAAAGCATCTGGCCTAGTCATTGTCCCCTGTTAGATTCTCCCCAATCTGTCCACATCCTTTCTGTAGTAGGGGGCCCAAAACTGAACACAGTAACTCCAGGGCTAGGGACAGAATTTGCACATAAACCTATTTAAGTGATCAGAAACTGGTTTAATCCTGTAACAGAATGTAAATTCAGTACACAGAAACCCGTTTCAAAATGGCTGAAACTGGTTCAAGATAAACCTGGTTGAATGTAGTATCAGACTTAACTGATTTAGGTCCAACTGGTTTATGAAACTATTATCCCAGACCCCTTCCTGCTTCAAGTTAACTCAGAGTCCCCCAGCATGCCAACATGCTTTCCAGCCCTGACTGGGCTGTGCTGTCTGCTCCAGAGAGCAAGGCTGGCCCTGCCCCTCTGCTCCCTAGCTGGTGCAGCAAGGGCTGGCTAACTGGCCTCGCTGGCTGCTAACTGCCCCCCCTCCAAGCAAACCCCAGGTGGGGCCTGGGGCCAGGGAAGGTGTTAAACTCACCTTCCCCAAAGTATGGACCTGCCCTGACCTGCTGGCTTAATTAATGCTGGCTGCAACTGTGGACAACAAATCCCAAAGGCACCTGGAGGCAGAAAGAGAAAGTGACGAGCAACCCTGTGGAGTCCTGTTGCTCTGGTGCTGGACTGCAAATCCCAGAGACCTCCCAGGCCATGTTTATAATTTTCAGTTCATAGTTTTTCAGAGAAAAAACTATTCTTGTTCAAGCTTTTATGAATTCAATGCTACTACTTTCCCCACCTCCACCCCTCCCCCCAGGCAGAGCATGGGTTGCCCCCTGTGCTCCACCAGGAAGGGGGGAAAAGCCTTGGAATAGTTGGCAGGCATGCTCTAGTACCCCCAGCCTCTGGCTTGAGCCACTGTTGGCATGTGGGTGCATTTCCTGAATCAATAGTGCTTGTATGTTCATTTGCTTATCAGTTCAAACTCTGCAGAGTAGACTAACCTGCAAAGAATGAATCAATTCAGCCATGGGCTTTTTGACTGCCTGCACTTGGCCTATATGTGGCCTACCAAGTGCAGAATAGAGGGTAAGAATCACTTGCCTCAGTCTACTGGCAACACTCCTACTATTGCAGCCCAGTATGCTGTTAACTTCCATGGCAACAAGAGCACACTATTGACTGCACCTGTACCAGCGCATGGGATTCTTCCATTTTAAGTGCAGGACTTTGTTCAACTTGTTCCTGTTAAACCTCATGAGATTTCTTTTGGCCCAATCCTCCAATTTGTCCAAGTTGCTCTGAATCCTATCCCTGCTCTACCTTCCAGCACACCTACTACTCCCCACAATCTTCCAGATTGTTAATGAAGATATTGAACAAAAACCAACCCCAGGACTGACTCCTAGGGCATTCCACTTGATACTGTCACAGTGAGACATTGAGCCATTTATCACTATTCATTTAGCCTGATGATCCAGCCAACTGTCTATCCACCTTACAGTTCATTCATCCAACCCATACTTCCTAAAATTGATTGCCAGAATGCTGTAGGAGACAATCAAAAGCCTTGTTAAGGTCAAGGTACACAATATCCACTGGTCTCTCCGCACCCACGGAGCCAGTAATCTCATCAAAGAAGGTAATCAGATTGCTCAGCCCCTCATTGACTCCATGCTGACTGTTCCTGATCACTTTCTTCTCCTCTACATGCTTAGAAATGGATTTCTTAAGGATCTACTCCATGATTATTCCAGGGACTGAGGTAAGGCTGACTGGTCTGTAGTTCCCTGGATCACCCTTCTTCCTTTCTTAAAGATGGGAACTAAATTTGCACTTTTCCATTCATCCAGAACCTCTTCCAACTGCCCCAAGTTTTCAGTGATAAGAGCCAGTAGCTCTGCAATCACATCAGCCATCTCCCTCAGCACCTGTGGATTGATTACATCTGGCCCCACGGACCTGTACATTTCCAGCTTTTCTAAATAGCCTCTAACCTGTTCTTTCACTGCTGAGGGCTGCTCACCTTCTCCCCAAACTCTGCTGCCAGGTGCAGTAGTCTGAGAGCCAACTTTGCCCATGAAGACTGAAGTACAAAAGGCACTGAAAAGGTTGCCTCCCCCATTCAGCAAGGGATCCACACTTTTCCTGACCCTCATCTTGTTGTTAGCATACTATTAGAAACCCTTCCAGTTACCTTTCACATCCCTTGCTTGTTGCAACTCCAACTGCACTTTGGCCTTCCTGATTTCATCCCTGCATGCCCAAGCAATACTCCTATAATCCTCCCTAGTCATCTGTCTAAGCTTCCACTTCTTGTAAGCTTCCTTTTTGTGTTTAAGCTCACTGAAGAGTTCTCTGCTAAGCCAAGCTGGTCATCTGCCACATTGGTTATCCTTCCCGCACATCGGGATGACTTGTTCCTGTGTCCTCGGTCAGGTTCTTTAAAATACAGCCAGCTTTCACGGACTTAATTTCCTCTCAGACTGGCCTCCCACAAGATTCTGCCCCATCAATTCCCTGAGTCTGCCCATCAATTCAAAAGTCTGCCTTTCTGAAGACTGGGATCCATACTCTGCTATTCTCATTTCTTTTCTCAGGATCCTGAACTTGATCATCTCATGGTCACTGCTGCCCAAGTTGCCATGCACTTCTACTTCCCCCACCAATTCTTTCCGGCTTGTGAGCAGCAGGTCAAGAAGAACATGGCCCCTAGTTGGTCTCTCCAAGATTTGCACGAGGAAGTTATCTCCAATGCTCTCAAAAAACTTCCTAGATTGCCTGCACACTACTGTATTGCCCTCCAGCAGATAAATCAGTGACTGAAGTCCCCCATGAGAGCCAGGGCCTGTGATCTGGGAACTTCCATTAGCTGTATGAAGAAAGCCTCATCTACCATACCTCCTGGTACAGTGGTCTATAGCAGCCAGCCACTATGACATCACCCTTGTTGTTCTCCCTTCTAACTCTAACACAGAGACTTTCAACAGGCCAATCTCCAGTTTCATACTAGAGAGCTGAGCAATCATACAGCTTTTCTCCCTTGCCTGTCCTTCCTGAACAGTTTGTACTCATCCATGACAGTACTCGTCATATGAACTATCCTACCAAGTCTCTGTTATTCCAATCACATCAGTTTTTTTTGTTTTGTTTCTCTCAACTGCAGTAACTAAATGATAGTATTAGTTGGCTCAATTTACACAAAATGGTTCAAATCACCAAATAGATTAGTTGCTAAAATGTAAAAAACATTTCTTCATCCTAGAAGCAATTTAAATGGCAACCCAATGCCATGCAAAGGAAAGGAAAAAAGTCACAGGATGGAAAAGTCATAAATTTTGTTACGACTAATGACCTAAATTTTAGATCAAATCCTCAGCAGTATGCAAATACTTCTTCATTCCTCAGTTGGTCCTATGAGCCAGAATCCAGAAGAAATGTACATAAAACATGCTTCTACATCTACAACTGTGACATCTACAACTGTAGCCACTATCTGAAAACCAAAGAAACTAAGACCATCCTCTTACTTAGCCATAAATGTTGCCATTAATAGATATGACATGCTTACTTTCCAACATCCTGGACTACAGAGCAAGTATAGGAGTTTGGACCAAAACCTGGATCACCTGGAGAGTAGTGCTACATACTGCCATATAACTCTGTCATTAACAAGATGTTGGTTTTCACATTATAGAGAGATGATTCAAAAGAACAAGTAAAGAATACTACAGATCAAGGTGTCTGCCACATAGTTTACGGACTAATGGTGGACAGGCATGAAGTAATGCTAAAAAGAAAAGTAACCAAACAGCACCCACAACTACAGCCCAGACCAACAAGTGAAGCGAATAAACAGGTAAGAGACAGGGGCCAGGGTAACGCTGGGACTAGGGGGTCAGGACACACATCCACAGGAGGCCTCAAATGCCTCTACACAAACGCTCGTAGTATGGGTAACAAGCAGGAGGAACTCACCCTCCTACTGGCTGACACCAGCCTGGACATAGTGGGGATTACGGAAACGTGGTGGGACGCAACGCATGATTGGGTGGTGAATGTCAAGGGCTATAGGTTGTACAGGAGGGACAGGATAGGAAAGAGAGGTGGGGACGTGGCACTCTATATTAAGGAGGAATATACATCAATTAGCAAGCAGTCAGGGGAGGGGCATTCTGAAGTGCTTTGGGTTAGAGTACAAGGCAGTCAAGGGGAAAGGGACTTAACGGTGGGAGTCTACTACAAACCTCCCAACCAGGGAGAAGAGCTTGACCAGGAATTCTTGGGTCAGCTCACAGAGGTAGTGAAGGCTAAGGATGTGGTAGTCATGGGGGACCTGAACTTCCCAGAAGAACAGTCAGCCAGGTCTGAACGCTCACGTAGGTTTTTGGCCAGAGTGCAGGACCTCCATCTAACCCAGGAGGTGCACAGCCCCACCAGGGGAGACGCCTTGTTGGACCTAGTGCTGGCCACGGGTGATGACCTGGTGAGGGGGCTGCAGGTGCTTGACCACCTGGGCGACAGCAATCATTGCCTGCTGGAATTCACCATCCAGCGCAAGGTGGCAAAGGCATGCAGTAAGGCAGCGGCCCTAGATTTTAGGAGGGCAAACTTCAACGAGCTAAGGAGGATAGTTGGAGAAGTGCTGAGGTCCCGGAGGGGAGGGGAACCAGGTGTCCAAGGAGAGTGGTTGCTCCTTCAGGAGACCATCCTCCAAGCCCAAAGGAAGGTAATCCCAACGAGGATCAAAGGGAGCAGGAGAGCACACAAGCCTCCATGGCTCACCAAAAGCATCCGGGAATGTCTCCTTGCTAAAAAGGAGGCTTACACCCAATGGAAAGAAGGGGTCATCACCAGGGAGGACTATTCTGTAGTTGCTCGGGGATGTAGGGGGGGAGTTAGGAAGGCCAAGGCAGAGATGGAACTGGGGCTAGCTTCCCAGATTAAGGAAAATAAGAAGTCCTTTTTTAAATACACAGGGGGTAAAAAGAAGGTCCTGGGTAACGTGGGGCCCTTGTAGGACGCATTGGGAAACTTAATCGTCACACCAGACGGCAAAGCTAACATGTTTAACGATTTCTTTGCCTCCGTCTTCCTAAGTAGGGACCAGAACAGCCACCTCCCTGCTGGGCCCCCCTTGGGCCCCGGGGGGAGGCACACCTGGGCCACGGGTTAGCGAGGATTTAGTTAGGGAGCTTCTGGAGGGGTTGGACGTATTCAAGTCAGCCGGTCTGGATGATCTCCACCCTAGAGTTCTAAAGGAACCAGCCGAGGTCATTGCAAGGCCCCTGGCACGGCTTTACGAGCACTCGTGTGCTCTGGTGAGGTACCAGAGGACTGGAAGAGGGCCAACGTGGTCCCCATCATCAAAAAAGGCAGGAAGGAGGACCCGGAAAACTATAGGCCGGTTAGTCTTACCTCGATCCTAAGCAAGCTGTTTGAGAAAATTATGCTGGCACACATCCAAGAGGGGCCAGCAGGGGACTGCATGCTTAGGGGCAACCAACACGGGTTCATCAGTGGCAGGTCCTGTCAGACCAACCTGGTGGCCTTTTATGATCAGATCACCAGATCATTAGATGCAGGGGTAGCAGTGGATATAGTCTTCCTGGACTTCTGGAAGGCTTTTGACACTGTCTCTCACCCCCTTCTCATTAAGAAACTGGGGAGCTGTGGTGTAGACACCCACACACTCAAATGGGTCGCCAACTGGCTGGAGGGCTGGACTCAGAGGGTGGTAGTGGATGGGTCCTTCTCAACCTGGAAGGACGTGGGCAGTGGGGTTCCGCAGGGCTCGGTCCTCGGGCCCGCACTGTTCAACATCTTCATCAGTGATTTGGACAAGGGGGTAAAAAGCACCCTGTTCAGATTTGCTGATGACACTAAGATGTGGGGGGATGTGGGCACACTGGAAGGATGCGACAGGCTACAATCAGACCTAGACAGGTTACAAGGGTGGGCAGACGAGAATAGGATGGGATTCAACACAGACAAGTGCAAGGTGATGCACCTGGGGAGGAACAACCGGCACCATACCTACAGGTTGGGGAACTCCCCTCTTGTCAGCACGGAGGTGGAAAAGGATCTGGGGGTCATCATTGACTCCAAGATGAACATGGGCCGGCAGTGTGGGAAGGCAGTTAGGAAGGCCAACTGCACCTTGGCATGCATCCACAGATGCATCTCGAGCAGGTCCAAGGAGGTGATCCTCCCCCTCTATGCAGCACTGGTCAGGCCACACCTGGAGTACTGCGTCCAGTTCTGGGCACCACACTTCACGAGGGATGTCGACAGCATGGAAAGGGTCCAGAGGAGGGCCACTTGCATGATCAGGGGACAGCAGGGCAGGCCCTATGAGGAGAGGCTACGGGACCTGAACCTGTTCAGCCTCCAAAAGAGAAGGCTGCGGGGGGATCTTGTGGCCTGTTATAAACTAGTCAGGGGGGATCAGCAGGCACTGGGGGAGTCACTGTTCCCCCGAGCACTGCCAGGAGTGACCAGGAATAACGGTCACAAGCTGGCAGAGGGTAGGTTTAGGTTAGATATCAGGAGGCGCTACTTCACGGTCAGGGCGGCTAGGGTCTGGAACCAACTTCCAAGAGAAGTGGTACAGGCTCCTACCCTGGGGGTGTTTAAGAGGAGGCTAGATGAACATCTTGCTGGGGTTGTTTGACCCCAGTATTCTTTCCTGCCATGGCAGGGGGTCGGACTAGATGATCTGCTCGGGTCCCTTCTGACCCTAGAAACTATGAAACACTTAGAGAGAGGTTTCCAGCTGCATTCTCTATCAGTATTTTCAGTAGTGATCTGAACACAAAAAATGGGAATATACTGATGGTTGACGGCACTGTGTCAATACAGATGAGGATCAGAATATCTTACAAGAAAGTGGATAATTTTGAGTGAAATAATAGAAACGGAATGAAATTCAATACTACAAATGCATGGTCATGCACTTGGGAACTAACAGAAATGTTTGCTAGCTTTTGCTACTTGAGTATATGTTAAGCTGGAAATTACTAAAAATGAAGGTAATGGTCAATCACACAACCGGTTAATGTGAAGCAGCTGTAAAAAATACAAAAAAGATCCTAAAAAGTCTCAATAAAGGTATGTTCAGTTGCGATAAAGGAAATATTCACATCATTGTACTAGCACTGATAAGCTTTCATGCTCCATACAATTCTAGTCAATCTGGAACAGCAGCAGAGAGCATTACAGGTATGACGATCATGGGAGTAGAGAGCATACCTTACAAGAGGAAAATATAAAATCTTTGTATGTCAATTCTAACAAAACCAGGGTGAGGACAAGATGAATATTGTTTATAAATATATTTGGAGCTAAATGCCACAAGAGGGAGAAGAGCTCTTTAAGATAAAGACAATGCTAACACAAGAACATGTAAATGGATACATTCAGGCTATAAGTCAGAAAAAGGGTTTTAGAATTTTACTGTTCTGAAACAGTCAGACTAAGGGGGAAAAAACCTAACTGCATTTAGGACAGAATGGGGTCAATGTGGGAAGGAATTATGACATATTGCCTGCAATGGCAGGGGACTGGACCAAACAACCCAAGAGGTCCCATCCAATCCTATGTAGCTAATGCGAATGTAGGCAGGTTCAGCCATTATCAACTGCTCTAAGATTAGTATAAAACATTGCTTAAGGTTGAAACCTTTCAAATTGAAAAATAAGGAGGAAGGAAAAAAAGAAAACTGAGCAACAAAAGTAATATTTATATAACTTTACAGGTTTGACTAGAATCCATAAAAGCAAATAATTCTGCCTTAAGATCAAAAATCCAAAGTATTCTTCCAACCACTCCTGTTGGACAAGAAAAAAAAATTGTGACATAAAAGAAGGCTAACATGTCAATCCAGATTTGCAGGTCTGATGAAATTGCTTAAAATAAAACAGACATGAAACAACTAATAATCTGTCCAGCGGTTCATGCACTGGGTCAAAACATATACACAGATGTTTAGTTTGTACATCAGTACCCCAGAAGACATGGGTCATGACAGTACATAATATAAATCAAACTGGTAAGCATTTATTTCTTCACGTCTATGTGGTAAAAACTTTCTAATGGGAAAGTTGGCCATCATGTGAATTTAAATGAATTTTTCTAAACAAAATAATTCACCTGCATTTCCTCAGCAATTGCCATATTTTATCAAACTAACTAGTTATAAATACACTACAAACCAACTGCAGAAAAGCACTCTTGCAGAAGTTCACCATTACACTTCATGCTTATCCACATAACATACACACACAGTTTTCCCACTTAACAGTTAAAAATAACAAACAATTATTGTAATGTAGTCTCATGATACTAATACATTGTACTGATAACAATGCTAGAGTTAATACTGTTATAAGCACGGATCCTGGTTTACCCTGATAAAAAAAGCAAGCAAGTTCTCTGATAAAACCCCCAAAAATCTGTGATTAAAATGAAAAGCTCCCAACAGCCCCCCTGGCCCTGCTGGTGCCCCTCACTCTACCCCCCTCTCCCTGGCCTGCCAGCTGCAGGCTCAGGCAGCAGGGGGCCGGTTCCCTGCTGTGGCACACATTCCCGGGGGGGCAGGAGGGGACACTTGCCCCCCAGATCTGTGTGCAAGGTGGGGGCACACTGCATGCTCTGGTTCTCCACCCTGCTGCCCTCCTTCAGGGCTTCTGCAGCCCAGTGGGTATGACCCAGCACTGCAGGACAGAGTGGGACCAAGCAGGAAAGTTGCCTCTGGTGCAACCACTGCATTGCTCTAGTGACATGTTCCCAGTGCACATGGCAGCAGTGAGGGGCACAACTCCACGCTGCCACCCCTGCTGCCACAAGCAAAGGGGACAGGATGCCAGGGCAGCATGGAGCTGACAGTGGCAAGCAGCACTGGGTCGCATCCACTGGACTGCAGAGGCCCCAGGGGGAGGGCAGCAAGGCAGGAGCCCGAGCCCACAGCGGGCAACCTGCACCCACCCCTGCCCTGTGCACAGATCTGGGTGGCACGGGTCCCCTCTGCCCCCTGGGAATGCACACAATGGTGGGGAACCAGTTTCTCCCTCTCCCCCCGGCACAAGACACCCACAGCCCCATCCCACTTCCCTCCAGGGCCCCCTATCCACACTGTCTTTACAGTTTGCCTCAAGCAAAACATGGAGCACTTAATCAAAGCAGAAGTCCTTCACTGAGGCTTCCTAAAAAACCCACCCATTACACATGAACATATTTAGGACCATTCATGAAGCTGTTCTCTATGATGTGAGCAGGCATCTAGTAGAAAACTTAACCAAAATCACCATAATCACAACTAATCTGACATATGTCAACATATCCAATTAATGGTTAAAAGTGTGGTTTACAGTGTTCATTAATTATATTATGAATTGATAACTCAATTTCAGGCTGCCTGATATGTACAAATTTTGACTTAAAAATACAAGACATTTGAACTATCAAAATCAGCTTCTCAACCAATAGTTCATATAAGTAACTATGGAAAACAACTATGGAAAATTCAGACGCATCTTCCTGGCATACCATAAGATGATACGAATCATGTGTGTGCATCTGAGCCAAAAAAAGGAGTCTTAAGTTGCCTTCAGATAAAAAATGTTCAATCCAGCAAAACACATCTGTATAAAAAAAGTAAAAACAAAACAAAAGCCATGCCTGCACAAAGATTTGTGCTGTCCTCTTGTTATACCCATTAACCTTCTACACTAAACCTTTTGTCAAACAACTCACCATTATGCAGATTTATGAAGTAGTGCATATTTCTATTTTGAATAAAAGTGTCAGACCATTTCATAAGATTTTAGCCTTATGATTGTAACTGACTTTTGTAAAACACTTTTGGAACTATAATTTTAAAAGAAGGTTTCTAACAACATTGACTTTAAAATGCTTTAAAACAAGCCATATTTTATTCTATGATCTACAAGTCTAAAAAAAATCCACGTCATTACACCATTCTACTTACCAACAAGCCTTATTACATTCAGCGTAGTGTTTGTCAGAATGGGGGCATTCACCTTGTTGAGGCTATAATCTGATCTCTTCCTGCTTTTCAGGGTCTCTCGAGAAATGCTTAATTAAAAAAAAAAGATCAGAACCAACAGTTGTCTAATACTATACAACATAAATTGGAAATAAAGAGTGCATCTTATTGCACAGTATGTTATACCCAAAGTGAAGCATGTATTTTATTTATATCAATAGATAACTGCATGAGAACATGCAGTCATCTAATTGAACACTGAGCTGGGAAAAGAACTCTTGGCTTCTTACCTTTAACTCTTTTTGTGGCTTTACCAAAGCAAATTAACCACGCTGGTTAACTTCCCCACATGTAAAGTGGAGCAGATTAAAAGAAGGCAAAGTCACCAGGAAAGCTGTGAGGTTTAATGGGCTAAAGCTGAACTGCACTTTATATAAGAACAAATAACTGGGTAAACATGAGGAAATTAAAAAACTGCTTAAAATTCAAAGTGGAGAAACAGACTGCAGCCTGGTGTTCTACAAAATAATGTGCTACTGCTGAAAGAAAGATAAGCATTTCATAGGCTGTACGCATTGAGATAAATAGGACAAACAGATGTTTTAATTTTTTTTTTTTATTATTATTATTATTATTCTTCCTTTAAGTATCGTACTGTACTGGTTCTACAGACATCTTTGGAACTACATAGGTTATGGGATTTGGAAAACTAAACTGATAATATTTTACTTTAGGAATGATTTCCCTGAAGAAGGAACTTCTTTTTTTCTACATGAGTGGCAATTTTCTGGTTCTCCTGTAGGCCTCCACAATAAATAATGTCTGCCTTTTTAGGGTATGAATTAATTCCCACCTTGATATAGTACCTAGGGGGAAATGAATTTTCTTTTTATATAGTCCAAAGTTGGTATTATATTAAAAAAGTGAGACAGTGATTAATTTGAAATTATAAGTAGATATATTTGATCTATGGAAGCATTTCAGGGAATACATATATGGAAATTCTACAGTGCTCTCTCATATCTGCCGAAGGTGACTGGTTTTGTTCAAAACTGAAACTTAGAAGCCAAGACTTTAGTCATATCTCTGCAAACAATTATTCTGGACTTGTACAGGAATTAGGTTTACAAAAAGGTAGCAAGGTCAAGCCTTCAGTTAACGTTTGACTGCTTTACTAAATCAGTCCTCCATCTCCTTCCTCTTATTTTCCAATTTGTCTGTTCACTGCTTCTTTCTTGGACGATGATAAACAGCCTGAAGGTTTGCTGTGTTTGGAGAAATATATTCTCTACCTTTCTAAGTGTGGGGATGATATAATAGATTATTTGACAGCTAATATTTGTTTCTATTAAACTAGTAGACTAAAGAAAAGGTTAAAAAGTAGAGAAAGAGATACATTTTTTTTTCCAGCAAGACCCCCTCTATACATTACAGATATTAAACAATTAACCAGTTAACTGTACAATTACCTGGAGACCAGCCACACATGCAAAGTAGCTATCACACAATAAAAAGCTCCAACCAGCTATAAAGTTAGACCTGAAAAATGTGTACTAACTTTATAGCTGGTTGCTATTCAGCTTTAAATCTGCACATGTAGCAAGGTCTCCCCACTGGCTGGGAGGCCCATCAGCTAAAAGGGCTCAGGGCCAAAGGGGTGCACCATGCCCTGAACCCTAGGGATCAAGGCAGCTGTGATCCCTAGGGCTTGGGGGTATGTAAAACCCCTGAGCTCCAGGGATCAAGGTTTCGCACAGCCCTGAGCCCTAGGGATCATGGCAGCCACAATCCCCAGGCCTGGGGGTGTCATGCACCCCTCAGCTGGGGAGATTGCAGCTGCCATCCCCAGGGACCAGGGGTACATAGGGCACCCAACTGAGGAGGGTCCCAGCTGTGGGAGCTCACTTCTTGTCAATGCAGGGGGAGCCCAGGATCAGGCTCTCCCTGCATGGGCAATAAAGCGTGATTGTATCTAACAGGCAATCCCAGTTGCACCTCCTGCCATGCATGTATATCAAGGCAGGAGGCACAACTGAATGGATCATGTATCAGATCCTGTCATGCCTTTGCCTGTGCATGTAGAAGGGGCCCCAAGTTACCTTTTTACAGGGACATCTCCTGTCTGTTCATCCACATAATCTCTTTTCAGCTCTTCTGGAACATCACTGTCACTGTCATACTCTTGATACGCACTCTTTTCCTGTTCGTCAGATTCATACTAAAAAAAACCAAAACATAAATAGCATTAACTTTCTCGATTATACCCTCAAACACTTGTGTTTTTTAAAAAACATCAGTGACTTTTTATGACTTTTTAGTTCTGCCACTAACAGCACCATTTGATTGAGTTCTTTACCCCGATGCATTAAAACTGGTCTACCACATTTATTAAGTATAAGAATAAACAAACATCAAATGTCTAGATTTTCAAGGTTTTTTGTATCACAATTTTAAAAATAGTGTTATTACAGATATTTGACAAATATTTTATCACATACAACATACCCCCACAAACATTATATGCACCTTGTCTTTGAAAGGCAGAATGAAGAAAAAAAATATTTTTTTTTCAATTATTATGGCTGCATAGAGCAAAGGCAGAGCCTAATCTTCAGCTGAATAACTGCTCCTCCCATTTCCTAAAGATGAATCCCTAGTTGCTGCTGAAGACTGGTCTCCATGGTTGGATCTATGATTTTGAAAAGAGCTAAAGGATCTCTGTTAAATAGCAGAAGAAGCTAAGAAAGGCAGCTAGCAGACAGCAAAATGTTCCTAAGTAAGGTTAGCTTGATTAGTAGAGCTTTGTGACCAGTAAAGTAGAGAGAATCGCTAACATCTGTAGAGTGAAGAACCATGAGCCATTAAGTCAACTGACTCCCTCAAATGCCTGAACTATTTGCATTAGGGGACATAGAATGAAACTATTAGGTAGTAGGACTGAAGCAAAATAAAATATTTCACCTGAGCAAACTACAGCTGTGCTATCTTTTTAGCCACTATATTTTGGATTAAGAAATTAGCAAGTATGTCAAAAATTGATAACTGCTAAAAGGAATCAGAACTTATGGTAGAGGCAATATCTTTTATTAGACCAACTAGATAGTTGCAAAAAAAATTCTTTCTACTATGAGCTCTGATTCCTTTTGCCTGTAGACCAATACGGCTACAACCCATATCTCTGGTAACTGCTGTAATATTTACATGTTATGAAGAAAGTAATTAGTTGCCACAAATGGAGTTTAAAGGAAAAAGAAAAAAGAAGTCAAGCGATGTAAAGACCTTACAAAGGAAGATACTTATTCTACTAAAAGTACTTTTTAACCTTGATATGTTTAACAAATTACCCTCAAACTGTTCAAAAAACTGGGTGCTTTAGGAACTTCTCATGTAAGCAAATTAGTTTGCTCACCAGACTACTGTGTGCTAATGCAGAAAATACAAAAGACAGGCAAGTCCAAGCCTTAGGCTAAAACCCAATTCCCAGCAAAGCTCTTGAACAGTCACACCTGGTACCTCACGACTGGAATATGCCAAAAGGCCCCTGCATGTTCCATCAATGATGAATATAACCCAACACTTTCCCTTTGGCTTTGCTTGAACCTCTAGACTGCCCTGTAGACACCCTGTGCAAGAAGATGCATGAAAGCATGCAATTCCCACTGCAGACACATAAGGCAGCTCGAAGAATTTGACTCCTATGAATTTGACTGTGCAAACAGAGAAAACTTAAGACGTGCAGACTCTGGACAATTCTAAGAATGAAATGGTCCTGAGGTATAACCTAATTTTGTAGCTATTTTTTAATGAGATTTGCTACTATTTTTAGTTGAATGGGTTAACAAAAAAGGAGTAGTACATTTTAAAATGATCTCTCAAGTATCAAGGTTGGAATTCCAGGTAATGGGAGCAGTATAGAACAAATGAATGGAATGATGAGAGAGGAGTGAAAAAGTAAGTTCCTTGATTATTAGTAGGAGACCCATACCATACTAAATGTTCAAGATAATAAAAACCTGTATTAAATGAGTGATTATTTCAGAAGACAATTGATCCTGGGCTTGATGAATAAGCATAGAGAGTGAATTTATTTAACTCATTTGAGGAAGTAATTAATAGGCTGGATTAAAATAATTTATTCTAAAATAATGTGCTTTGATTCAATTACAATTCAGTAATAGAAACATCATTTATTAATAGCAATTTGTTAAAAATACCACTTTAAGATTATTCTTGTGTGCCAAATGCATCAATTTTGAAGAAAAAGATGAATGGCTTTTAATTGACCTGTGTTTTAATAGAATAAAGACATTTAAAAATGATGTGTGTGGAAAACACAGCTTAATTCACCAAGAGCAAGGCATGCCTGACCAATCCAATTTCCTTCTATGGTAAGGCTCAGTAGACCGGAGGAAAGCAGTATCAATACCTTGATATTAGAAAGGCTTTTGACACTGTCATGACATTCTCCTTAACATCATCATTAATTATTTGAATGGTTGGATCCAGTGCAAATTAGCAAACTGCAGATGACACCAAGTTGTGTAGAATTATAGGGCTACAATCCAGAATGACCTGGATAGACTAGAAAAATGGTCCACAACCAACCAAATGAGATTCAACAAGGACAAATGCCAGAGACCTGGGAAGCATGACTTATGAGGAACTAGGGTAATTTAGTCTGGAGAACAGATTGCTGAAAGGGGATTTGATCAGTTCAAATACCTGAGGGACAGAGGATGGAGATGGACTTTTTTGTTGTGGCTGTTGGGGACAGGATGAGAAGCAATGGCCTTAAACTTCAGCAGAGGAAAGCTAAGTTTGGACATTAGGGGGAACTTTGTGACTATGAGGGTGGTCAAGCATTGGAACAGGCTACCTACAGAAATTGTAGAAGCTCCATCCCTGGAAACTTTCAAGAGCAGGTTAGACAGACACTTGGTTGGGATGATTTAGTCAAGGGGATTGGGACCTTCAGTGAGACACACCAGCCCTACTTCGCTTCAAGTCTTATTTATTAAAAGCCTTAACACTATCACAGTGGTGTTAAAGTTGCTGGACTTGTTTATGGTAGCAAAATGAAGGGAAAAACTTGTTTCTTGAAGTACATTGTAAATCGTAAGTATTTATTTGCTTCTTCAACTTCCCTTATGAATTGTTTTTTTAAGATGACTTGTAAGTTAAAGTTACACTAAAGTATAATCTGCAGTTCAAAATAAGTAGTTTGATGATTATGAAAGTTAGAGAAAATGTAAATGTCCTGTTCACTAGAATTAATTACTATTTCACAGGTTTCTTGATATGTACCTCCAACAATTTTTATAGAATAATTACTTATCTTACTAAAGTTATCTTGCACTTGGACTAGTTATTAGTTTCTCTCTCTTAGAGTGTCTCAACTTCACTAAAATATGAACTGTCCCTAACTACATCTTGGTAAATATACAAAAAGATGCCTTTGTCATATTGTTAAAATAAAAAGTGTCTGAATTTCACCAGGGATTTTACAACTCAGGAGGCTGATGTGAATTTTGGTACCTAAAATTCAGATACTTGCCTCTAGACAAATAGGTTCATTTTTTTCAGCAAGATGCTGAGCACCCACAGGTCTCACTAACTACAATACAGGCTATAAATAAGCATGTTAAAGATCAAGGTTCGCATTAAAGTGACTACTTTTAGAGACAGCTGCCAATTTCCAGTATGTAAATTTGAAAGTGCTAGGTTTGTTGCCTGACTATTATGCAGTTAAACAGAACTCTTCAGTTAGGGACAGAAATTATATATAAACTGATAATATGTGATCAGAAACCAGTTCAAATCTGTAACTCAGAAGTTCAGTGCACATAAACCTCTTTTAAAATGGCCAAAACTAGTTTAAGATAAACCTAGATAGATGTAGTATCAAACTTAACTGATTTAGGTTAAATTTCTTTAACCTCCTCTCCCAGATCTCCTCCAGATTAAGTTAACTCAAAGTCCCCAAGCCTCCCAGGATACTTTGAACCCCCCTTCCCTTCACAGCGTAGGCAGGTCCAAGCTGTCTGCCAAGCAGGGAGGGGTACTTTAGCTGGCCTGAGCTACTGCAGGCGCACAGGTACATTTCCAGAATCAAAAGTGAATGTCTTTTCATTTGCTTACTGGTTCAATCTACACAGTTCAGACTAATCTGCAAAAATTGAATCAATTTAGCTTCAGGATTTTTGACTGTACTTGGCCTTATATATCATGTTTGCAAGAAAAACAAAACAAAACAAAACAGCAGACTATCACCACATTGCAGATCATCTGACAAAACATTTAGATGTATTGTACCTCTGCCACCATGACACTTAACATTATAGTGCTGTTTACGTGAAGTAATTACAAGCTTAAGTGCTAAGACATGCACCCTAGAACAAATCAATCCACAAGCCAAAACGATGCATGGCTTAAGGAATCCAGGCACTCAGATATTTTCTCCCTTGCCAGTTTGTTCTGGGTTTTTGTTTTGTTTTTTTAAATGCACCATACAATTGTGTTTCTTCTTTAAGTAATAATTCCAAAGCATATTGGGACCAGAGGAGAAAAATGAGGTAAGGAGGACAATAGTCAAATGAACAAGAAACCTGGGTTTAGTTTCCTTTTTGGTAGAGATTCCCTTTGCATTTCTGGGCAAGCCACTTAAAGTCCTGCACTTAAATTCTCAATCTGTAATAATGGAAATAATACTTCCCTACTTTACCCATGTGTTTTGAGTACAAATCCATTAATGATTTACAAGTCTTTTAAAAATGGCCATGCATACCAACATGAATAAGTGAAAGGGTGAACTACTTGTAGTCACAATTTCATAGCATCACCAAATATCTTTTTAGTAGTAGAAGCAATCAACTATCTAGTTTCCTAGGTGTTAAGGTTTCATGCTGCATGGAATAGACATTGTTTATATGATATGCTGCTAAAAATGTTCTTTACTGGGTACAAATATAGAAAGGCAGTATCAAAAAACAGTTTCTGCAGGAGAAAGAAAACATTTCAGTCTAAATCATTCTCAGTTATATGAATTAGACTGAACATAAATACTAACGATAAATTAAATTTATGTGAAAATATGTTAATTCTAGACACTTGTCAGAAGTTCCCAAAATAAGTTTAATTAAATTGTTTATAAAACTGAGTGTAAACCCAACATATGAAAAAAATACATATAATCTCTCTTCCACGTATCCACAGACAGAACATTCTGTCCTTCTAGTGTCAAACAAAAAATAAATCAATCACATTTCTTCACCAGGCACAAATTTAGTTCGAGCAATTCGAGACACATGGAGAGTTCACTTCAACACAGAGCACTTGACTAGCACGTAAGTGTGAAAAATAGGACAGTGTAGCCAGCTTTGCAAACCCACAATCTATGTAGCCCTACCAAATGGGAAACAGGAAACAGTTTAAGATTATTAAAGGGAAACCACTGCATGGATTACAAAGAGTTTGTCTTTGCTACATGTAACAACACATTAAACTACAACAAATACATGGGACTGCAACTCCCTCTAGTGGCATTTTCCAGAAATAATGCAGCCTACTATTGTTGGACTCCTGAAATAGCGCTCCATCACCTCAATATGCTTTGTGATACAAAAATTCCCAGGATGTGGACACACAAAAAAGTTGACCCATTCCAAAACGTCACCTTGTTTCCAAGATCTGGAAATTATGGTCACAGGGGGAAAGTAAAGATACAGGTTTCCCACAATTTATGCAGGTTCTTTATATGTGAAATTACTCTTATGCGATGAGTATATTTAGACCCATAATTCATCATATGTGAGGTAAATTCACTCTTATGCAATCAGCATAGATGCCCCACCACCCAAGCAGGTCAGTCTGCTGGGGGGAGGGGAAAAGGCCATGGCCCCACTCACCCCAGCCCCGGCTGCGGCGGCCCCAGGAACAGCCAGCACCAGCTGCCGGCAACTGTTGGGCTGCATCGGGCTCTGTCTGTCCCCCTGCGCCTGGGCTCACCCCAGCTCCTGGGCTCTGCCACACCGTGGTGCAGGGAGCTGATGTCAGCTGCTCCTGGGGCCACTCCAGCACGGGCTAGGGTGAGCGTGGACAAGCAGAGCTCTGGGCAGCACTGGGCGCAGCACTCACCCCAGCCCCAGCTGCAGCAGCCCTGGGAGCAGCCAACATCATCTACCTGCACTAGGGCACAGTACAGCCCAGGAACAGGGATGACTAGGGACAGGCAGAGCGCAGTGCAGCCCAGCAGCTACAGGCAGCTGGCACTGGCTGCTCCTGGGGCCGCTGCAGGTGGGACTGGGGTGAGTGCCGCTCCGTTCCCTCTGCTTTGCTGCCCTGTGCAGCCCTGCGAGCAGCACCCCTCCCCCACCCCTTTCCTAGTCCCAGCCTCACTCCCTCACTGCCATGGGAACCTATCCCTATTTATTATATCGTAAAGTGGGTTCACTTTATGCTAATTCGATTTATGTACTGCTTTCTGAGAACGCATGTACAGCATAAATAGAGGGAAACCTGTACCACTGGGTATTAGAAAGACAGGGGTTTTTTGAACAAGAAGTGAAAGACAGCTCATTGGTAAAAAGTGTCAACAAAAGCAGGAGAAAAATGGGCAGTAAAGTTCTGCCTACATACCAGATCTGCCTAAAGCATACATGTGGGGGGAGGGGAAGGGGGAGGTATGGAGAGGAAGTTACAACTTAAAGATCAATACAGTGTGGGATACCTGGAGGCATCCAGACTTGTGTCACAGAGTATTTGGTGTTCACACACTGAACTGGTTCACAGTTAACTGTTTCAAAATAACTGATTTTCCATGTATACTTTTGAACTATTCCAGGAAGATTTAAACCAGTTAAATTAAAAGGCTTGTGTGTCTGTCCACTTCAGGTTTAAACTACATTTGAATGGTTCTAAGTGTTGCATGTGTCCATGCCCCCAGACCTCAGACTTTGTTGAAGATAATTCCAAATAAAAAACACATAGGAGCCCTATAACAACACAAATTACAGAGGGTTTTGTTTGTGTGTTTTGTTGTTTGTGGGTTTTGTGTTTTTTTTTTTGTTTGTTTTTTGTTTTTGTTTTTTTTTTTTTTTACACACTTGCAGCCACAGCAAATTTTGCCTTTGTTTTGGGAACAGGAGATGAGCTCTTTTCTCAAACCCCAATGCCAGTTGGCAATACAAAAGGGAGGAATCACTGCTGTAGATACTCAAACCAAACAATAATTAATTTAGAGGGGCAAAATACCACACTATAATGGACATATAGGTTACTCCAAGCCTTAGACCATGGAATTTGCACCTGTGCCACAGTAAGACGCATCACACGTGCAACAGTGAGGACTGTATCCAATTAATTTTAATTTTTTTTATTTATAGCCTAACACTTCAGATAGAACTGAATATCTGATAGGCTAATGAAAGTTAGCAGACAGCACCTCATGCTGAAAGCAAAATGTCCTAGATAATATTAAAGGGTGGAATTGCAGTGATGCTTGAAAAGTCTCCTTAAAAAAGTGGAAAATTTAAAACTAAACACAAATTACTTTGGATATGACATTTGACTAAGCTGTGGAACTTGCTGCTATGGGTCATCCTCAATAAGGCCAATAGCTTAGCAAAGTTCAGAAGCAAAGGATAAATTACACAGATATCAGAATCATCTGGACTTAATACAAAAAACAAAAGCTGTGTGCAGAAAAAACTAGAAGTGTTGGTATTTGGTGGATCTGAAAATGGCAGGAAACAGCATATATTAAAGTGTGGAAAACTGACACTACAGAGCAGGAGGCTTTTAAAGTTTAAAGTTTTATTTTATTTGAATGTATAGCGCTTGGACTTCTCACACAGAATAGCTGCAGTCAAGACCTAAAGGCAGTTTTGGTATCCCCAAAATTTCCACCTCTGAATCAAAGGGAAGAATTAAAGGTTGTAAAAACATCATACATACTTTGACTCAAATGCTGACACCTGTTTTTTGTGAGCAAGGGTTTTTGTAACAGACAAAACAAATTAACTTGCTTTTAAATCTTATTCATTTTAAGTAGGTCAAATTTACATTTTTTAATTTTTTAAACCTTCATAAACAGCTAAGTACTAGTAAAGGGAAACAGGCTTGTAAGAAATGCAAGGCATGTTTGACTCTCTATTATTTTCAACACCATCTCTACCACACCAATATGACTCCTGGGACCCAGGTGGTTGTGGGGTTTACCACAAAATTCAACATTCCAAATATAGTAGTGCTTCAGTATAGAAAATTTTCAGTGTATTGTGTGTGTATGCATGTGCGTAAACACACACACACACACACACACACACACACACACACACACACACACACACACACACACACACACACGAGTGAGGGAAGGGGCAGGGCCAGGGGCAGCGCTGCTCAGGCAGGGCAGGAGCAGGGCCAGAGCCATGGCTCACAGGGAGGGTGGGAAGTGGCTCCTGTCACTGCTTGCACCCTGGGAGGGCACAGCGGGGCATGTGCACCCCAGTTCTGCGCAGGGTGGGCTGCACAGAGCTCTTCTTGGCAGGGGCTGGGCTTGGAGGGGGCACGAGTGGTGCTGGAAGGATGCTGCATCCACCCCAAATTTCACCACCGCTCCGCTCTGCTCCGCTCCCTGTGCTGCCTCTGAGTATCAGAAAAAAGTCAGTCTGCACAAAGCTCTTCTCGGCAGAGCTGGGCTTGGAGGGGGCACCAGTGGTGCTGGAAGGATGCTGCACCCGCCCCAAATTTCACCACCGCTCCGCTCTGCTCTGCTCCCTGTGCCGCCTCCATGTATCAGAAAAAAGTCAAATCTGCCTTTTTTATTTAAAGAGAAGACCGTGGAAATTCCTCTTTTATCACAAGCATAACATTGAAAGCCTACAAATTCAACTTCTAACCAAAGCACTACTGCTTTGTTACAATACTGTTTGCTAATCATGATTATATCCAGCCATTTGCATTAGCAAACTCAGAGGGTGATCTGTCTTTACAAACCATGCTACTGTACTTTCAAAGTTAAACTGATTTAGTATGCAACAAATAGCTTCCCCATTATAAAGTAATACATCCAGTACTAAGTACTTTACGTTCTAATGACCCGAGTACTTTGAAGAGCACAGAACAAATGCATTACCATTTACACACAGCTATTTTCAGAATTTTTTTATTATTTTAAATCCCCTGCATTTATGATGTAGATTGGAACAATATAGTTATTAAAATAAATACTTAGTTATAACCAACAGATGAAGCAAAAATTCAGATTTGAAGCCTTTGGGGGAAAAAAAATAAAATTTAAACAGGCAGTTCAATAAGCTACAAGGCACAAAGAGGTGCAAGTTCAACCAATCAGTGAACAGAACAGATGGACAACAGAAAGTCAGCAACATGCCAGAACACCAATAAAAGTTCCATTTTGTTCTTTTCGAGACCAGAAACGCATGGTTAAATCTAAGCTTGCCAGGTTTGTAACTGGTAGGAAGAGTATGAGCAAGACTATACATGTGTTTTATAATAAGGAGTTGGGGAGAAAGTAGTATGTGGCACAAAAGTATTTTAAGTCAAAATTGTGTTTAACAAGAAAATGTTAGAAACTTCATAGTAAGTGCATAATACAAACCATATGAAAATAAAATAAACAAGTTCTCTTTTAATTAAAATGTAAAACATGATGAAAATCACAACAATAAACTTTAAAGTAAATGATAAATGTTATACGAATTAATCTCATTCCAGAATGACCCTCAACGTTTGGAAACAATATTTTAAAAGTACCTGATAATTATTACATTTTCCTTTGGAAATCATGGTAAAATTCACATAAATATGATAAAAGAAAATATATATATATTTTTTTTTTAAACAAGGCAGAGGAGCTAACCAATCTTTCTAAAATTAAACAAAGGTCAAGTGTACTTCTACCAAGGAAGTCAAGTAAATTGGTTCTAATTGCCTTATGATAAATTAGCACTTTTCTGTTTCTTTTTTAAGCACAGCACGGCTTGCTAGTCTTCAGGAACATCTGACTTAGAAAGAAAAATATTGATCCACTGCAAAACAAACAAATCTGGTTTTCCACAGGAAACCTGGCTTTCTGGTTTTGATCATTAAGAACAAAGTAACCTACCTAATTTAAGTAGTAAAATGGGTCAGGACCTATTGCTTCACTGCAGTTATTCTACATTTGCACTGATGCACAAGATAACAGATCATTTAAAAATGCTGTATGTCACATTCACTTAATCAGAGCTAGTTTTACTCCTTATTTATGAATAGTTCCATACCCCATTAGAAGCAAGCACATCTTCTGTCTCCTCATCTTTATTATTGGCTTGAATTTCAAATGGGTTTCCTCCATTGCAATATTGCTCAAATAAAGTGACTGTTGTAGAAATTGCTGAAGCAGGCTGCTTACTAGGTGACACGGATGGTGAACGTGACTGCTCCATGAATTTAAACTCCTATTAAAAAAAATAAAGAACAATTATTATGCCCAGTAACAGTTTAAATATTGATATAGAGCTCAGATTCCTTTCAGCTCTCAAATAAATGATGGAAAGATGAATTTGTTGACCATATCTCTGCTATTAGCATTTTGCAAGCAGGACTTTAGTTCTTCTTTAAATATAGACTTTTATATTGACTTCAGCTTAACCTACTGTATAGTCCCTTATGGTTTCCACCCCAATTTATGTTGTCTGGCTACCCCACACAATATGTCCTTCATTACAGAAGCATTCACTTTTTAAAAATTAAACAGAATACTTTTAGCAAAAATTAATTTTGTATTTTTACAAGAAGAATGGGCTCAAAATATCAAGCTGTACAAATATAACTCAAATAGAAGGGACATATTTCAAAATTCCCAGAAGTGACAGCCTATAAAATAGGTCAAGATTATTTTCTATCAGGAATATTTTAATTATTAATATAAAAATAATTTTGGTAATATCCTCATATAAGTTTCATTTAAAATGTTTCCATGATGTTAAGAAGTAGTTACAGTTTTATTGGGCTCCATGGATGTATGATACTTTTACAAATTGGACTTAAATAAGGATTTACGATTTTATCTCTACACATCATTTTTCTTAAAAGGCTGGCTTACATCTTTTAAATTGAAAACACCAGAAATGTTAGTTATTAAAAAGTCTCCCTACTGATTTTGAATGGTAAATGTACATGAATTAATTTAGCTGAGAAGGAATAGATTATCAAAGTGCTTTGACCAAATGGGATTTCATATTTAGTCATTTCTTTTAAAAAAATTCTAAAGAATAATTTCCAGGCCCATCAGATTGTTTGGAGTTCCCCCACTGTATAGTTTTACCATTACATTTTTCTATTAAAATGCATTTCTTTCCCTTGTTCTATTAAAGATTCCTACTCCTCTTCTGTTTTTCCGTACAAAGCAGGGAAATAAATAGAAACACCTATGTACAAATAGGAAAATCCTATTCCCCTTTTCACTCCAACACTGACTTCATGCATCTATAACAAATTTTGCATGTTGTTTGTAACAATAGCTCTAGTTATGCAGGCAATTCCAAATGAGTACATTTCCCTGACTGAGAATCACTAAACTAAGGGCTAGGTTTGGCTGAGAGCAACCTCTACCTCTCCTGTTGAACCTGGACCCCTATCCAGAAGGGAATGCAAAAATCGTGGGGCCAGTGAGGAACAGAAACAAGAGGGAACATGACTATGGAATCTATTGAGTGTTGGGTGAAGAGGACACGTCAGAGAAGGAAAATGTCCTAGTTCCTAGTGCCATAGGTGCTTCTGCATGTACCTTTCACCTAAGCAGGCCCCATGACCTTCTTTTCTGCATGGTCATTCTGCTTCAACAAGAAGAGCAGAAAGCACCCTAAACCCTTAGGCTGCTCATTCAGACACTTTGGGAACATCTACATGTGCTTTTATGTGCACCTAAACTTAATGCGCATTTCCCTAATGAGCATGTGCATGTGCTAAGGCACATTAACATGGTGTGCATACTGACCTGGGACTAAACTTAGTCCCAAATCAGTCAATATACACAGTGTTAATGTGCTTTAGCATGTCTACACATGAATTAAGGCACTTTAGCTATTCATGCCTAAATTTGATACCTGCTTTTGCAGGTATCAAATTCAGGCACGAATAGCTTAAAAATCGCCATTTTTAAAGTGCATTAAGGGCATGCACATATAGACCCACACCCTTAATGTGCCTTAAAAATGGCTAAGGAGCCTTACATCAACACATGTAGATGTGCCCTTTCCTGAGGAAATAGGATATGTGGGCTTAAATCTACAAGATGAAAAAAGGGCCTAAAATGCAGGTCTCATTTCCTAGGAAAGTGATTTACCTACCTTCCCTCCCACAGCTTCCAACAGATGGCCACAATCCCCAAAGGCAAGACAACTTAGGCCAGGTTTCAAGCAATGAATCCCCATCTCACATGGGCAGCTAATTAGGGCTTCAAAGAGGTCTCAAGCTACTGTTTAAGTCTGGCAGGGCGCAATTTCTGACTTGCCCATTTCCACAGAATTTCTTATGGGATGGATCCAAATCCCTGTCCTCAGCATGGGCAATGCTGTGAATTCTAATGCTAGGTGCCTCAATTTTCCCCACTTAAAATATAGGGAACTTAACCACTTAAAGGACATTTGTCAGTTACATTCCTGGGGCACAGTATCAAAATTTTAGGTCCAAAAGCACTACATGTCCTCATCCCCAGTCCCTTTATTAATCTAACCTATAGTTCCCAGTTCAGTAATGCATAAAAGCAGCCTCTTCACTTGCTTTCCATGGTATTTCATTCAGGAAAGTACTAAACAACTACCACTTTCTTGAATCAGGACCATGAAACCATGTTTTGCAAAATGTGTGCCAAAAGAAACTGACATTTGATGGGAACTACTGAGAATGCAGAAGTGCTGAACAGCAGGCCATTTATTGGATGACTACCTTTAAGCATTTATTTTGAACTTGTTGGCCTGAAATTCATAATTTGAGCTCAGTTAATTCACATTTTCTGCTTCAGTAACAGTTCTACTCATTTTTTTTCCTGAATATCCTTTTAACATTTTAATCATTAATTAATACAATTAAACATTTAATCAGTAATTAAATATTAAATAAAATATAGGCTAACATGAAGAACTCTAAAATTTCCTATGCCTAAAGTAGAAATGTTACCTTTCTAATGAATTTACTGCTAAGCTTTAGAATAGCTTACCATCTCCTCAAAAAAGATTCACTTCCATTCTTCTGTAAAGTTAACCCAACTGCCCACTCCCCCACCCCCCCTGCAAAAAACAAATCCTGTACAACAGTTTATATATCCCTCCACTTTCTCAGCCAGCCTAAACTTACTGCAGAGAGAAGGTTTGAAAAGCTGATTGTAGTACTTACATGAAGCTGTAAAATACTAAAGCTTGCCTTAACAGGACAAAGCTCCCAGGTCTCATTCTCCAAGAACATTCGGAGTTCTTCAAGACGGGTTCTGAAATAAAACCAATCAATACCAACCAATTGTCAGCAAGAGCAGAGGAACATAGTTGATAGTTAATAGCCACTAAAGATAATATATTAAAACATTTATGATTGTTTTGTAACATAATGGGGTTTGCCCTCTGTACGCTGCAGATGATAGAAGGCAATATAATCAGATACTATTTAAAAATATCACTAAAAAGCAGTAACTTTTAAATACCAAACAATCAATATGACCCTGCCCAATATTTATTTAGCAGAAAGCAATAAGACTCACAAATAGTATAGGAAAACTGAAAAAAATTAAACATGCACTTCATAAATCATGTTTTTCACAGAAACGAATACTGAAAGGCAATTAATCAGCTAAGTTACACCGCTTCTCAATAAATTTTGTCTGCCCCTAATAAAAGGCACAATTATAGGGACAGTCTAATCAAAACACTAGTTCACTACATTTGCATTGCTGAATCAACAGAACAGCTTTCCATTTAACTATTAAGCAGAAATACCACTGGATTCGGAGTTACATTGGCCAAGTTCTTGCTAAAAAGAAGTCTCAGCAGCAAACAATTACTTGGGGCACCTCCATACTTTTTTTTTTTTTTTTTTTTATATATAAAAAACACACACTTGGAACAAGAGAATGCACTGTAACAGTTGGTAAATTATACATTTTGTTCCTAATTAGGCTATAAAACATTCCAGAAGTATCATCGCAACATTTTTGTAACAAACTGTAATTACAGGTAGAATTAATTGATTTTTGGCTCAGTGAGATGAGCAACATGTGCTAAATTATGCAGCTGGCTACATCTGATTATCTTCATTCTGTTCAACCATAGATTGCAGGATGATTTTCAGGGGTGCAGTTCTGTTTCTTCTCTGCAGTCAAAAAGAACTAAAAGGTGCTGAACACCTCTTAAAATCAGAACCTCAGATTAGAAAATTTCAGGCAGAAAGGTTGAACCAAGAGGAAGTAGCCCTTATAATCCATCTTGGTGAAGGTAGAAGGAACAATGCAAAAAGGTTTGAGTATTTAAATAATGACAATGGACCAACATTCTCTCATTTGGTAAACTATATTTCTTTAATATTTTTAATTTTATTGTACTTCAGTAGCTCCTCTTTGATTTTCATCACATACTCAAGTTCTGAAAATGGCTCAAAAACACAAATCAGGGTCAGACAGGATCACTCTTTAAAAAAAAAAAAAAAAAAAAAATCTTTGTTACTTGCAACTAAATATTTCAGAAAAAAATAAGTACATTCTAAGACCCCTTTCTGGGGTCTCTCTCTTGCTCTCCAATAAGCCCTCATTTTTTCAAAATAAACCTCTAAGCTCCTGCCCTCCAAATACTCAATATGTTCTCAGTATTCAATATATTATTGAATTACATGACTAAGTCCTTGAATGTCTCTTCTATTCTACCAGCTTGCTATACAATTCTGTACCACCTTCATCAAGTGTCCAAGAAGCCTCAGATACCAATCTGCACAACTCATACCCTTCAAGCAGTTAAGCATACTAATATATACTAATCCATCTGTGAAAAGATAAAAGCTTTTTTCAATTAAATATGCAAAGAAAGCAGAAGCTACATTTTCTTTATCTGAAAATACAAAACTCTTATACAAAAAATCAACCTTAAAAACCTAACTTAGAACCTACACAGCAGTTTTCATCGTGAAGAGGAAAAACATCAGTTAATTAATCTTACCTGTGAGTTAAAGGCATTGTGAAGTAAACAGAATAAAAAAAACAAACTGTACACATTAAGATTTGTAAACAGAGACAATGCTTGGAATACACCTTTGCCATATATGCATGAGAACAGCAAGAAATACTACTTTCAAAATCAGCAGGAAATAGTCCATGTGTGAGGGAGCAGGGACTAGGGGCGGCCGTGAACTCCCTAGCGCCCCCTACCGTCACGTTAGGGTGAACTTAGCACCCTCAGAATCTCGCCCGCCACGACTTTGATGACCAATAAGTTGTATGGGAGGCTGCCTCTGTTCCCCAGTTGACGGTACTGGTGTTCCTGCCCCTACTCCTAAATGGGGTATCTATATGCGCCCTACCTTAAGGGCTATGCGTGCCTCCAAACCTCCCCTTCAGCATGCCCCAAGCCTCGCAGCTGTTCTGGGGACGTTTGTATGGTCCCTCGCCCCTCGGGTGCTCTCGTTCACTCTCTCGGGCACCCTGGGCTCCTCGCCCACCTGGCGCCCCCTTGGGCCGGGCTCCTATCTCCAGCCCGCTCCCTGCACCCTGGGCCCGTCTCGCTGGCGTCCGGCTAATCGTTGGCGCCCCCTGGGTCCAGCTCGCTACCGCCGCCCCAATACCGGCGCCCTTGGGCTAATCGCTTGTTCTGCCCCGCTCTGGGGCCTTGCCCTCTCTAGGGCCGACACCGCGCGCCTCGCGCTCTGTCTCTGCCCCGCTCTGGGGCCTTGCCCTCTCTAGGGCTGACACCGCGTGCCTCACGCTAGGGACACAGGCAAAATCGCTGCCATGCCTGTCCCCTTGACCCTTCTCTGGGTCCGGTTGCCCGACTGGGCAAAACACTGCCCTTATAGGCTGGGGTCTGCAACCCCACACACTGCGCCTCCCTGGTGCAATACCGTGCCTCTCCGGCACCGACAATAGTGCCCCGCTAGCACTGTGCCCCTACTGGGCACCGGGAACCCCCAAGCTGCTGGGGAGCCCCCGTGAGGCCTCCTCGCTCCCCTACAGCCTCACCCGGTCCTCCGGTGCAAACTGTAACATAAGCTCAAGCCATCTGGCTGTAACAAACACAGAGGCTCCGTACTCCAAACCATAAGCTCCAAGCCCCACCAGGGCTCTCAATCCTACCTCCCTTCAGGGTGTTCTTGTTCCCCGCATCATCGCAGCCGGTTAGTGTGGTAAGGCTGCGACCACTAACTCGGGCCACTCAGCTCAGCCGTGGAGCTCCTGCTCCTGCGGCAGCCAGAAGGGAACTGTGAGGCAGGCTCCGGCCTAAGCTGTTTATAAAGGCCTGGCCCTGCCCCTTTCTGGCCACGTGACCCGCCTGGTCGCCCTGGTAACCGGCACCTGAGCTGCCCGGGTGATTAGCAGCTCTGCCAATCACCCTCACAGTCACGGGGCACTTACGTGACTCCGTGACATCATGGTTGTCTAAAGCATGAGTAAGCAAAAAACATTTCTACTGAAATATTTGTTCTCCTGTAATTCTACTCAAAGAAAACTGCGCGTAAAAAGTCAGACTGAATGGGGGTTGCTTTAACACTGGGCCCAAGTGAAACATATCTAGTAAAAGGAAGATTGAGCCTAATTATTTACAAAAGCCCTGGCTTCCTTGCCTTCTTCATATGGCATTTTGAATGTTTTCAGCCCATATCTTCCTGTTTCCTAAAGCATAGAGAGAAGAAAAGCAACAAAGCACTGGAATAAAAGAGGTTTGGAGAGTTGACACCTTTTTATGGGGGAAATCAAGGCAGATTCACTTTGAAAGAAAAGACCAGTAAGTGTTGAAGCTGACAGTATGTACTGCCATAAAAATTAGGTGACATCTGCATGCAGTGGGTCCAAGATGGACTTGAATAAAATGTAAGTAGAAATTGCCAGTGAAGAGAAGGCTGGGAATTGGTGCCTGAAGTGTAAACACACAAAATTCTGAAGGTCTTCTTGGTTTAAGTAATTGAATAACTATACATTTTAAAGAAATAGTCTGCGGTGCTCTAAGCCACCTCTTATTATTCAATGGTATAAATAAATCATTCAATAAATAAAATCAATAACTATCTTTGCAAATAAGTTTGACTTTAAGAGATCAGCATCTTCAAAAAGACAAGATAAGGAGAAGTCTTCAGGGTAGCTTCAGAGGCTGTTTAAGGAGGTACCAAAACTCCAAGACTTAAGTTCTCCATGTCTATGCAGCTTGCCCTTAGAAGCGTCTTCCATGAATTTAGCACGAGTGAGGTGTTCTCTGTAATAACAGGCAAAGAATACCCCTCTTCTACCTTCCTGCCATTGAAAATGAAATATACTTCACTAGATGGAAATGTAACCAATCTGTCAACCTCAACAGAGCCAGGCCACCCATTGCCTCTGAAAACATGCTTCAAAACCACAAAAACTTTTACCTACCCAACATTTAGCAGTCTTACCTGTGATAATTTTTGAAGTAGTTAACACTTTGTTTTCTAATAGATTCTTGCAAAACTTCCGACTTACTTCCACAAAATTCTTCTCCAACTTGCATCAGCCTATAATAATGAAAGAATTTTAGCAATGCTTAGACATAAATATTTTTAACAATTACTAATATGCAAAAGCTGTGGTTTCAGCTGGAATTTGCCATCTCACCTAGAAACCAGATTCATCAAATGACCCGCCAAAAAAAAAAAGAGTTACCACTACCCACTGTGCAGAAGGCTTTAAGTGGTCCAGGTTCACTTTCTTTGTCCATTGCCTATCATAATGTTAAATAAAACATATGCATGGGACAAACAGCTGCAAGAAATGCAAATGTCTGCTTGGGATGCTGCAGCAGAATGATAGCACTATGGACCATGTCCTAAATCTTATCTTCCCATGCTGTTCTCACTGCCAGAAGACAACCCTATGATGGAAGACAGCGTGAGAACTTCACACTTTTTGGATCATCTGCAATTGGGGAAGTCCCTTAGCAGACATTTAGAGGTACCAGAAATGTAAAGAGGCAATACAGAAGTTACAGAGCAGGACAGTGGCCTTTAGGACAAACCCCACATGTAGGGATGAGCACTTGCAGAGGCACAAATAACAGCAGCACAGATTTGTGCCACATCAGAAGACCCTGCACGTGTGCTTCAGCATGCAGCAAACTGTCCCAGGTAGGAGTACAGGAGGCTGGGGCCAGCACCTGTGCTGGTCTCAGCAGTATCACCTGGTGTCCTGGTGCAGCAGGAATGCATATTCAGTAGCTCAGAGCCTGGCCAGCAGCCAGGGGGGGGGAAAAAAAAAAAAAAATAATCAAGCTTAAACTATTCATGGGCTTCCTCAATTTCTGGCTGCCTTGAAATACCCCTCCCACTTTCCACCAAAGCAGTGCATGGATGGATGGAAATCAGCACCAGGATCTAAGTCCTACTTTTAAATGATCACACACTGTAACTGTAGCACAAGTTTGTCACTGAATCAAAATACAACTGAAATAATCTCTTCAATATACCTGCTGATAATATCTAGTACAAAAATGAAATCATCATATTTGAAGTTAGATAGGTCTGTTCCTAGCAGATATGTCTTCACTTTCAGCTGAACATCCTATAAAAGACACAAATATTTCGAAGTTAATAATGAACCTCTGTTAAATGTGTATGTTCATTGTTTTGGTAGTGTTGAAATGATGTTGCTGCCTTCATAATAGTCCAATAAAAAGACATCACCCACAAGCATTCTTGCCTCTCACTTATGTCCAATGTAAGTTTTTAAACCATAACTACTCCCGTATTAAAAATGAATGGCAAAAAGTTGAGCACATCATTCATTAGGTCTTTTTGGTTTATTTGTTCAGGTGTCTGACTTTTTTGAACAAAGATTCAAGGATGAGCAAAGATTCCTCTAGAGAAGTATGGTTTGTAAAAACTATTTTCTTTAGCACATGTCGTTTCTCACAGACTTTTGCTTCATCTCTGATTAATTCACTAGTCAAAAAATGCTTTTGGGTACTTCCAAACCAAGATTGTCATGCCCAGTGGTTATAAAGAACGTCTTTGACTTATTGTTGATGTTATGAGCCACAGAATCTTCAAAGTTCTAACACAAGATTTGGGACCTTTATCCAAACAATTTTAGGCTGGGAATACCATGGCAACTGGCAGGCATAGAAGATTTCTCCTCTCTGATTCTGGCTCTACTGTAAATGCCAGAGAAGTACTTCCTATGGCCCTGCACTTCAGCATTACCTTTCTAAATGAAATTAGAAAGGACAGAGCTGGAAATGAACTGTACTGATTTGGAGCACAAAAGGCCAGGATATTTGAAATAAGAAAAATAAATAAATAAATCTAACTTTTAAAGTGAAATTCTGAAGATCGTTATTCCTGACATAAGTTGCACATGTTTAATGTATCCCTTCAATGTGAAGGTAAGGGGGAATGGAAAAATTCTATCCTCTGTTCAACAGATGAGCCTCCAAAATTGTATATTGACACTTCTGCGCACAAAGCATGTTCTAAAAGTGTCAGCACTCTTAAAATGCACACACTCTTTTTAATTCACACAACTGGATTTCAGCACTGCTAGCAGAAAGTCTCAACCACTGATATAAGCCCTCATGACTTAAGACTGTATTGGATGAATACCTGAACGTGTTTTATTGAAGACTAACGTGGGATAGAGTCCATTTGGAATGTTCTCATTTTTGGCTTATTTATTTAACAAACTGACAAAAGCCAATTACATGGGATTTGATAATGAGGAGACTTTCCTTCTTTGTAAGGCACAAAAGAAACTAGCTGGGCTTGATCTGCCAGTTACTACATACCAGGCTCCATCACAAAAATCACTACCTCTATTGACCCTGTAAGCATGGAGGCTAAGAAGCTTCTGGATTATGGAAACCATTTATTCTTCTCACCTTATAACCAGAGACAATAGAAAGGTAGCATGATTTTTAATAAAAAACATCCTATAATAATTCTGCCTTTTATTCGTGAAAAAAATGTGTAGACAACTCAAAACAAACCTGCCATATTCTTGAAAGTCCATGCTCTAATTTCTTTTTTACATAACTGCGGTCAAAATTGGTCTCCTCAGCTCCAACTGCATTGCTGCCATCTGAAACTGAAATTGGAAGATATTACAGGCATCTTTAATAGTCTTAATATTGCTACTGTTTCAAAGTTACACATTATCACATTAGAAATTTGCCAGGCAAACCTTTTGTTCTGCAACTGACGAGGCTATTCCTTTCCTTTTAAAAGTTCTAAGTGTATACAAATATCATGGTAAGTCATTTAAAACTAAATGCTGCATTGGACTAAGAAAGCAAAATATCTCATTCCAAGAAAATCAAATTAAAATGAAGAAGTAACAGATGTTTAGATTTCACATGCACAAAAAGAATAAATTTTGCCCATATTAGATGTTACATATTCTCTACAAGGAAACAGTCCATAAATTCTAAGTTTGTATATCAAAACAACTAGCTGAAAGGTTATAAAAAAGGGTATTAAATGCATTCACCAGTAGAATCAGCCGGTATATCTGGATAAAGACCCTGCAACATTTATTTTATGAACAAAATGTGACTAGTTCTCTTGGGTATTCTCTCACACTCCTCCCTCTGTTCATTCTTCCAGGGTATCTGCATACATGAAATAGTCTTGTAACTCTAAGGCATCAAGACCCCATCATTTTCTCCTTCAAAATCCTTCTTTTTCATTCAGTTTCTTGTAGAGCTATAGTAGATTACTACTGTAGTAATCTCAGTTATGTAACTGAGAGCTTTCCTAAAAGTATATTAAAGCATCATGGCTATCATCTGTCAGGTGGTTCTTTCCTCTCCCTAGGGAAAAATTCTACATTTTATTTCTATATTTTAACTGTAATATGTACTCTGTAACGTGCTTACACTAGCAAAAGAAACTAGAAGTAGCATGTCTTACATTTGGATGCAGATCAAAGCATGATGGTGCTTAATTCTTTTAAGAATTTGTTTCACAGTCTGAGACTGGCTACCAAGGAGGTTCCATCCTAAACAAGTGGCATATACAACCCACTAGTTCCCAATGCCAGTCTTACTACACAGTGTCTGGCAGCTCTTCATCTGAACTCTCATCTGAACTCAGGTACAATCTCAATCTCAATCTCCTCTCCTGCCCCCTCCAGTGGGTCCCAGTCCTCCACCTGTTTTTCCTCCCTGTTTCCCAGTTCTGCACTTCAATATTTCCATCCTCCATGCACAGTTCTAGCTCATCCCTTCTGCAACTGCAGCTTCCACTTATATGCTGCTTGAGCACCACTTCTTGGGAAAACTGAGAACCTGGGGAGACAGACGTTTGGAATCCAGGTTCATCCACTCAATTCAGGTGACTGACCCCAGCACACTACACAGCAGCCCAGACAATCCAACTCCATCCCAGGCTAGGGCATGCTCAGTGTGGACGGAATCTTTAACATTTTTTAGATGCTCTACTAATGCTTTACTAATGAGCGTATGCAAGCTGCAACTTTTCAAAGACTTATCATTCAGGGAGATTTTCACAGGTACAGCAAAGGTATGTTGATGATGTCAGTAATATCTACTATATTTCAAAGTCCCTACTCCAAAACATGAAATGCCAGAGTTTTTCAAACTTTAACATAGGCAACATCATGTATTTTTTATTAGACTCAAAACTCTGAAAGTGCTGAACACTTTTAGTTGAAATCTTTCAAATTAAATTCCATACCAAGTGTCTGTCTCCAGCTGAAACTTCAACCCCAAGGGTTAAGGTATGTCAAACTTGAAAGGAACTGAAACAAGATGTTATATAAAAGGTAAGTGTAAAATAAATTTTATAATAAGCTATATAACCAAGCCCTGCCTATGACACTCTACGGAGACCTAGTATACAGAATTAAGGATAAAGTCTGATGAGTTTTTTTCAATACCTCTGTTCCTGAAGGAAGAGGCTGCCACTTCATGTACATGGCCAGAAAGATATCAAAGCTATAACCCAGTCAGGGAGCAAAACAAAGAACATTTAACTGAGGTCAGATTCTTAGCTGCTAGAATAGACTGCAGTAGTAGATGGCAGCAGATAGTAGCTGCAAAACCACCCAATGCAGTACTAGCATGAACACAGAATCCACAAGCACTTCCAGACTATAAACTGAATTGGCTATTTTGAGTTGCACACCCTCCCCTAGCACACTGCACTATGGTTGGGAAGTATTTTCTACTCCCAGCAAGCATAGTACAGTAGCTCCATATCACTAAGGTGCAACTTCAACTGCCTGTTTCTCATCCATTACCAAACCCATCTAAGAACTGGCCGACATTTTTGACAGTATTATCTTCTATTATAAAGGATGGGAAAAGTCACCTGCATATTGTCATATCACTAGTTTTCCTTAAACAGCTGCCTATATATGCAAATCGGTATTGGACTCTGCAAGCTAGGAGAGTTTTATGGCCCAAGAGCATCAGCTTTTAGGTGCATCCATCTAAAAATCATATAGACGAGACCACTTGCCTCAGACAGAAGACCAGATCCACACATTAATTGTGTCAAATGTCACAGAAGGATCCAGCAGCATGGCTGTCCTCCATCTGCTCGTATTGAGAGATCATCCATCAAGACCACAACTGCTGTTTACATTTAAAGCCTTGCCCTAAATTCATATTTTGCAGAATCCTCAACCTGGGATACTTCTTGTAGCTAGCTAGATGAGCAGTGTGACTTTTGAATGCCTTCATGACCTCTCTCAGGAAGAGAAGACTTAGCACTGGGCAATAATAAGTCTCACACAGGTGTCAAGAGTGATGCAGTCCAATCAGTACTGAAGCATACAATAGCCTTTAAATGCAACATTGGAGAGGCACCAATTGCTGGAAATTCTCTTTCATCAACCAGGAAGAGTTCAGCCATAGGTTTTTGGCCAAATCTCCCTGTGTCCAATACTTGTTGTGCGTAAATAAGAATGTCAGCAGTCTTTAGACCAGGGGAAGGCAATTATTCCAGCTGGACGGCCACTTAAGAGTTCTGGTGAGCTGTTGAGGGCCGCATAGGTAGTCTACCCCTTGACAGCTGCCCTCCCCACCCCCCAGTCACCATATTGGCACTGGAAGTCCCGCCCTCCCAACCCCTGACCTTTGCCACCAGAAGGCCATCCCCTTGCTACCCAGAAATACTCCTTTTGGGAGAGGGGGTTGCCATCTTAGAAGCAGGAAAAAAAAAAAAAAAAACAAAAAACAACCACCAAATCATACACTAAAAGTCAAACACCTATTAAAACATATTTTAATTATTACAAAAAATATTGGTTGCGATTTGTGTTTTTGTACTGTATATAGAAGAGATTGCATAATAATTCAAAAATAAAGTCTCACTCTTTTATACTGTGCATGGAGGATGTGGGGGGGCTGTGAGGGGGTGTGGTTGTATGCGGGGAAGCAGAGGGTATGCTGGAGTGTGTTATATGTCAGTGGGGGTTATGGGGGTATGGTGTGGGTGTATGAGGTTTGTGGGGTGTACTGGAGAGTGGGGGGGGGGGTCTAGAGATCCTCACACATATGGTGCGCAGCCCCTGCTGCCAGAAGCAGCGGCAGATGGAGGGGGCTTGGGGAGCTCATGCCTGGTGCAGGCACTGCCACCTGGCAGGGCACAGCTCTGTCCAGCACTGCACTGGAGGTGAGGAGCTCAGCCCACCCAGCCATCTGTCGCAGGGGCTCAGCATGGCATGCCTGAAGCTTTCACACTCAGACCGGGGAAAACTTGCACTGGACTCCACTGAGAAGCAGGGGGCTGGGCTCCCTCCACTTCTGACGGAGCCCAGGCACCTGCGCAGCACGGAGCAGGGAAGGCAACCAGCTCCAGTGCAGCCCCAGTGCCAGTGCAGGAGCTGCAGGTGCACTGTGGTAGAGGCAGCAGCAGAAGCCAGCTGGGAACTGTGAGGGCCAGGTTGGCTCCTGCTGCATTCTGTGGTCCTGGTGTCGCAGCCAGGAACGAAGTGGCATGGTGTAGCATGGCACGGAGCTGGCCAGCCCAGCTGGGCACCTCCCAGTAGCTCACTGTTTTTGGCTGCAACACCAGGACTGAAGAATGCAGCAGGAGCCAGCCCAGCCCCTGCAGTTTCCAGGTGGATCCTGCTGCTGGTAGTCCTGACCCCCAATGCTCCTCACTCCCACCCCCTGCCACTTTCCCCTTCCTGCTCCCGTCTCATTTCCCCTGCCACTTCCCTTCCTTCCCTGCCTGCTGCCACCACTCCCCCACCTGCTGACCACTCCCCACCTGCAGCTCTGGCACCACGTGGTTCTGGTTCCTGCAGTGCTGGCGATCCTCCCTGCCTCAGCTCATTCTTATCTGGAGTTACCCTCTTGGACAGAGAGATTTGGGGAACAGTCCCAGGCCAAAAGCCTCTGCTAGGCAGAAGCTACCAGCTGAGGGTTGGAGGTGGGGTGAGGCCAGGCAGACCTTGCTGTCACTGGGTCCTGCCAGCAGCTCCTCCTGAGTCCTGCTGCCACTGACTCCTTTCATCCTTGACAGGCAGTCAGGAGTAGATAAACGTTATTTTTCTAAACTTTTTAGGGGCCCCGTGGGCTAAACAGAATGGCCTGGAGGGCTGGATCAGGCCCTCAAGCCATAATTTGCCCACCCCTACTTTATACTCATAAATAATAACACATGTAAATGATCTGCCTCACTATCCCAGTTCTATGCATCTAGTAGGAGCACAATTTGCAGCCCACTCTTATCAATTTGTTTTCTGAACCTTTCCCCCTGCAGTGCAAACTACTCAAAAATTATCTGCATCTTGAATAGCATTGAGGGCTTAATATAACTACATTAAAAAATGACACTGCAAAATATAAGATTTTCAGTTCCTGAGGTATATCGTTAAGTCACTCCACAACTGACAATGGAAAATAAACTAGTACTGGTAACAGGCTGTCAGAGGAACACTTGTGGCAGTTAAATTTTTTCAAACTGAAAGCCACTTCATATATCTTGATGTCAACAAGTTAAAACTTAGGCTGCTTACAAGATTAAGACAACAAGACCAGTTACAGCTCAAACAGTACACAGGACTGAAACAGCTTTAATTCAGTGTAATGAGGTTAACCCTTCCCTCATAGTTATACATGCAGTATAAGTTTACAGGCTAAGGCAGGGCTCCTGCATTCTGTTCTAGAATATCAAGAACTGGGTTCAGATCTTTCTGCTTAAATCAATGTGATTACTTGTGCTTGTAACAGAAATGCTCAAGCATAATTCCACAATTTACCCACTTACCTTACACCTTTCCACTACAAAATACAATAATACAATCCCATTAGTCATTGACTGTGTGTATATACATAACTGAAACGTAATATATATACCATGAATTTGATCAGGTTCTCACAAAGGCAGCAATTCTGACCGACAAATGTACTTGCTAGAGACCAAGTGACTTATCATGCAAGATTCAGCTAAAACAGAAAACATAACCCAGCCTGCTAACTATGCATCAACAAGATGCATCACTTTCACTAAATATTCAGATAATATAAATAGATATTCGCTTTCATCATACTATCTTACTGAATAATTCTGGAAAGCCAGGACAAGCCTTAATCATAGGTCACCATGTCTGATTTTTGCTACATGCTTGGGTCCAAACATTTGGCTTCAACTGAAACATTATTCATTCTCTATTCAAAATAGGCTACGAAAGTAAGCTAATGTGGAGCAAATATCTGCTACACAGAGGGCACACCACCTGTAGTAACAGCCTGTACTGCCCCATGCAGGCAGCGCATGGTTATTTTTAGCCACTACATCACTTCAGCAATGAGCTATAGCGAGGGAGCACGTTGCTAAGACAATGTAGCTGTGGCATCACGGTTTGGGCCCATCAACACTACAGCACCACTGACACTTCCAGGAGCACCACTGGCACTTTTGGGTCGGCGGGGTCAGCCACAGGGGGACCGCTTCTCCTGCTGCACTCCCCAGGCGGTGCTCTCGGGGGGGCACCAGTGCTCTCGCCTGCCCCCCTGCCCAGGAGCGCTGCTGTCAGGGGGGGCACCAGCACTCTCAGGGGGTGCACATGTACCCCTGTGCCTCCTCTACACGTTGCAATTGGAGGCGAGGTTTGGCTGTTCAGGCTGGATGGGTATTACTTTCAATCTTTTTATCCAGCATTAAGCAGCTATTTTGCATGTGCAGCAATATGAATTTAAGATGGTTTTGTTGTGTACTAAGCACCATATGAGACCCCAAAATGCATTTTTTCCTTTTGTTTTTATAGACTGTGGACTAGATGGCAGAAGGAGCGTGTGAGCCCAAGGCAAAGTAAAAGTCCTAGGAATCCAGAGTTCTGTTTATCTAAGCATCTGATTTGGGTGTATAAAGGTCCCCCTTCTTCCAAACTTTTTCAACTTCTAAAAGTTTTATCTCCATCAAGGGAACAGAAAGGTTTGTTTGTTGCAGGAATGAACAGAACCATTTACATTCTTTGAAGCTTTCCCCACCTCTGAATAACAAGATGACCTTGCGCAGAAACCCTGTGGGAATTTATACAATATAGTATTTAACTTTTTAAAGCATCAAGTGATACAGAATTAAATATATATATTCAACGTGTTTAATTTTTTGCATTCCAATACATTATGGCTATTAAAGCTATTATCTCAACTCACCATCAATTTTATACGAATGAAATAAGGAACATTAAATGTCATAAAGTTCCGTTTTAATATTTCTAACAGTTAATGCCTTAAAACATTTTATATAACAGTTGATCATAAGCCCAGATTTTTCCCCCCATCACAACCAAATGTATGGAAGAATTTTAATGGTCTTTTCAAGTTTGAATTTTTACTATATTTTTGTTATATCTTTTGTATCAATAGATCTATAGAATCATAGAAAAGGAGGCTTGAAAGAGACCTCCCCATGCAGGAACCAGAATCATTCCTTTCCCAAACACTGTATAGAAATCCATTGTCTAACTGATTAACAAAACTACAGACAAGCCCAACACAGCCACAAGGCACCTTAACGTGTCACAGGAAAGGTAGGGGGACAGTGGGGAACAATGTCCTGCTGCTGAGAGGGTTGTTAAAGCACACTGGAGAGATCCAAGGAAGGACCACAGACAAAGAGAAAAAAAAACAAACAAACCGCACAATCTCAATATGGGGTTAAATATGACAATCAGTCTGACCCCCTCTAGCCAGAAACCTCCATGTTTAACTCTCAGCAGGGGCACTGGCACACCCAATCAAAATCCCCAGCCTTAGCTACAGCCAACACCCAATGATTCTAAGGAAAGTGAAAAGAAAAAAAATCCCTAATGTGTAGCAACAGGAGTAGTAAAAAATTACTTTCTGGTCCCATGTGGCAAACAGCAAAGCCCAGAAGCATGGAAAATACCCACAGCATAGGCATAGCTAATCCTAGATCATCCCCGACCAATGTTCGACCAGCCTTTGGTTGAATGTTTCCAATGATGGAGACTCCACAGCCTCCCCAGGCAATCTGTGTCACTGCCTCACTGTTCTAACAGTGAACAAGTTTTTCCCCAATATCCAATCTAATTTTACGTAACTGCAACTGCAAGCCACTGGTTCACATCCTACTCTCTGCAGCAAGAGAAAAAAAGATGTTTTCCCTTTTCTTTATGGTAACCCCTCAGATATCTGAAGAATGCTATCATGTCTCCTCTTAAATTCATATTCTTACATTCAAAATGTGATCATTCAAGATTCAAGTTCATAATTACCAGTCAAATGTTATTGACTTGTTGCTCCTCACTTATATTAGTATTCAACAAATTAAATTGAATACCTTTATTTTTCATTTACTTAAATTTTAACATGATGTAAATATTCTGTTTTAAAACACGTTTTTATTTTGAGGTAGATCTGTCTTCATTAGTTAATCCCATAGCTGTAAATGTAATTACAACTGTAATTTTTTTTTAGTTGGTCCTAAACATCACTTCTCTAAAGACAAACCCAGTGAATTAACAGTGTATTTGCTTGCCTTGGGACTTGACTGTAGGAAACCAAGATGTGGGCAATACTGCCTAGTGGTAAGACACCTGAAGCATAAGTGCAGTCCACATTAGTTTCCCCAGGTGGTGGGAGGGGGTCTAGAGGAGTCTGGTGCCAAAACTGGATTCAGGAGCTCAGGACAAGCTGGGGTCAGAAGCCAACACCAGAGACAAGGTAAGACAGGGCTTAACTGAGATCAGAAGCCAATGACAGAGCTGAGGTCAAATCAGAATCACAAGCACAGAACTGGGATCAGGGCATATCAAGCATCTTACAGGAATTAGAAGCTAGAGTCAGAGCCAGGAGTCAAAACTAGAATATCAACATGGAAGGACGCAGACAGTCAGGATCAACAGCTTATATTTTCGTCCAGTTAAAGAGACTGCAGACTGGGCCTGGCTTTTAAGGCCTGGAGTGGGTGGGGCCTGTTGCCTGTGGTTTCAGGGACTGGCTGCCCTGATGGCCTCACTCAGCCCAGCTAGAACCAAGGGGCTGCTCTGGGTTTGCAGCAGGTGGTGCTTGTTCTGGGGATGACTTGTCCTGACCTTCCTATCAAAAGGGAGAGGCAGTTACCCATGTTAGTATGAAGTCAATCAGAAGGCAGGGTAGATATGCACCTTTACAGACTAAATATATATATATGAAGAAGCTGCTTTCGTGAATCCATGTTTACTTCATCAGATGCTTTAAAACAGATGTAAAGAAAACATGAGCAAATAAATTTGAAAGCTTTCCGCACATCCTTTCACAGCATTTGATGAAGTGAGCCTGGGTTCACAAAAGCTTGTGTTCTCTATGTTGTTCTCATCTTAGTTATTATCTGATATTATTATGTTAATAAGAATAATAGTAATACAAGATAAAGTAGTAATAATAATAATAATAATAATAATAATACATCTTACTATTCTTTATTCTATAAAGGTGAATACCTACCCTGCCTTTTTGCTGTCTGCACTTGCACACAGTTTTCACCAATAAGCAATCCTATTCAGCCCAACAGAATTATTCTTATAAAACGACCACTCTGAACAACATATGATTGCAGTAAAATTCCAGACGGTAATCAGACAGCCATGCAGGGGTTATTTTCAGTTCCAAGTTCCTCCTGGGGGCAGGAGGGAAGAAAGCCAGAGTCGCACTGCTTTATGCACCTCAGTGCTTCTGTACAACTATAAAAATTAATCTTCAGCTCATCTTATTAATGGAGAAACCTGCAGCATTTCCAAAATTGATATTTTCAATTACAGTTTTATAAAAATATACCCAGTGAAGTATTAAGGTGACAAAATGGGCCACAAGGGGCCCAACAATAAACTCTGCACTGAAGTCCAAAACTAGCTCAATACTTATTTAAGAGAACTTGTTTGTGCAAGAGTGCAAAAATATATGCAATATTTTCTTTCTTTTTATTTTATAAATTTAAAAGTAGGAAAATGACAGGCGTAAATGAGACCCTTTTCACTCCTCTGCCCCAAAATAATGATTTACATTTTAAAGATATGCAGACACAGTACGCAACTCTGAGCCTTCTTGAATAGGCTGGGATATAAATAATAATGATAACAATAACTTTTATTCCTTATAGGAATTAAAACACTCACACAGACATAAGGACATGCATGAATTACAGTTAGGAATCTACTCAAATTGTGATTGTGGATTTTGTGAAATCAGGCGAGCTCTACAAAAGCCGCATGGGGGAGAGGATGGTGGGGGGTAAACTTATTCAAAATAAAATGCTGGCTCCCCAGTAGGCCCCAGCAGTCTTTCTGGCCACTGCAGCTCACCAGGAGAAAAAGGGGCAGGTAGGGGACTGCTGGAACAAAGGGCTGCCAAGATGGCTGCTGCCCCCAGGTCCCAAAGCTGACTGGCTGCCTGTTGTGCGGACCTGTCCCCTCCACCAATCACCAGCAAGAGGTAGGACCACAAAATGGATAGTTCTCTCAGCCAATCAGTGGTGAGGGGCGAGGCTGTACAACGGACAGCCCTCTCAGCCAATCAGCACCGGGGGGGAAAAGGGGAGGAGAAGCCACTGGGGCCCCTCAGCCACTCAAGAGGCGTGGGGGAGCCCCACCACAATTAGGGGTGCACCGATAGAGATTTTTGGAGCCAATACTGATAGCTGATTTTTAAGAAGGCATATCAGCCAATACCAATCTGATTTCTGATATGCAGCCTAGCAGTATGGAGAGCCTCAGCCTCTGCGCCAGCCCCATTTGCTCCCTCACCATGGGGGCCTCGATCTGCACCCCCCACGCCTCTCCCCTGCCCTTCCAGCACAACAGACTTACCAGATGCACGCAGCTGTCCAAGCTGCCATGCTGCGGCTCCTCAGTGTCTACATGATGCACTGTAGCTGCACGCATGCAAGGGCCATTTATGACATTGTTGGTCACATCAGGCCAATTTCTGATACACTCAATATTCTTTATATCAGTGTCAATCCGATATCAGACCAATGTATCAGTGCACTTCTCACCACAATAAGCCCTCAAAAATGGCAGCCAAACCTGTGATCTGCCTGCAAAAATCAGCTGTCCATCTGCAAGTTGGGCAGACTCCTAATTATGATGAAGTACAATACTTAATTATGACAAAGCATAGGTAAGAGCTCTTTTAGACACACTACACTAGTGAGTGCATAGTTCATGTTATTTTTCTTTATTAATGTAATTAAATGTCTTCTAAATCTACTGGTTCCACAAACTGTCATTCTTATTTTTGCATTTTGATACAACGATGAAGAAGCACTTGACATATCTGAAGTAGTGCCTAAGCATTAATGAGTACCAGGCAAAACCAGGGAAGAACCTAAGGATAGCTTTATATATTAAAAAAAAGAAGAAGAAGAAGAAGAAGAAGAAGAGCCAGATATGCATGAAGTAGTGGGAAGCCTTATTCAAATTCTTTGCAATTTTTGGTTTCATTAACTGTTTAGTCGAAGAATTTTAGCAAAGGTTTCTAAACTATCCTGCAACTCCCCCTGCTGTGTCCTCTCATTCTGCAGTCTTTAGCTTTAGAATGTATCCTGTCATTCAAGACATCCACTAAGGAACCAATATTCATATGCAGAATCAATAGTTTCTGGAAACTAACCGTGAGATTTAAAATATAGGTACTGTGGATATGCTTACTTTCTCTCAGACAAAATTAAATTAGATTTTTTACAATTCCTTTTTTATATACTTCATTGTTTTAAAAACCATCATTCTTCTTTTTAACACGATCCGTTGCTTCATTTACTATGCTAGGTATTTACAGTATAGATAGAATACATCTCAAAGTCTCCACCAACTAAAACAAGATCTGGAGAATTGCTAGTTTTGTAAAAATATTACAGAGACTTTAGTATTATATTAAATCCAAATGACTCATTTGGATTATAATACCACCACTTTATCTAGGCTAACGGTACCTTTAAAACGTCTTTTTGGAATATGAATCTAAAACACTACTTGTTTTAAAGCTTTAAGAAACATTGAAAACAACCATGCTAATGGGAATTGTCTATTGTTCTAATGACATAAGAAATATAGAAAATGGTTTATTACAATGGCTTATTTTGCAATATTCAAACAAACATAAAGGTAGAAAGAAGACAGTAAAATTATAACAAGAAGTTCTCTCTATAAAACATAACAACAGAATAAATATCTTGAAGAAGCTTCTTTTAATATGTAAAGGGAAATAGAGAATATGCAAACACAACACAAAAGTGGATTAATAAAGAGTCTTCCCACATAAGAGATGCACCTGAATTTTAATGTATTAATATTAAGATGACTTTATTTGAAATACTTTTAATAGAATTAGCCTTAAGCCTAAAGTAATTGTCTTCCTACCTAAAACTGAAGTTGAAGTACAAATATTTAATTTTGCCAGAGGGCCCTTTGTGTAATGTGTGTACACCTAAAAAAAAAAAAATCTCAGTAATTGAAATGACATTTATTCCAATACTTAACATTATTAAGTCTGACTTTAGAAGTAGTGGTGAATTTCAAATATATATTTTAAGTATAGAGTGATATTTTTTTCCAGATCCTCCTTCCTATTTTTATTCTTTCCTCACAATTTAGGCTGAAAGATAAATATACTTCTGCATGTTTTACACAAACATGTTTTTATCAGACAAGAAAAAATAATTGCACAAGCCTGGTCAGAATTCTACTACCCATGAAAGAAACTCATTTCTACTGTTCTAAGGAAGTAGAGACTAAGGCCCTATCCAAAAGAGCAAGAGCGTGCAGTTTGTGGCACCACAAACCTTTGTGTGGCACCACAAACTGCACACAGTGAATGTTAAAAACATACCATGCTGCAAATTTGTAGCTCAGTGGCAAAATCTACTACTGGGATTTCCAAAAAAAAAAAATACCAGAGAAAAAAACAGCACAAAGCACGCCAAAAAAAGTGCATGCCAGCACAAATGGAAGCCTGCCTCTCCAAATCAAAACTCTGGCTGCTGGTCAGGCCTTCACGCTACCCAAGTTGTGCCCCTGCTTCTCCAGCATGCTATCAGGACTCCAGGTAATGTTGTTGAGGTTAGGATTTCACCGTATGCCTATTATTAATTCCAAGCATTTTGGATACCAGGTTCTGTCTTTAGTCGCACTAATTAATTTAAATTATGCACAGCACGCTGTGTATAAAAGGCAAGAGCCAGACAAACAAAATTCCAGGCACTGAACCCATAAGGCAGGAATTAGAAAAGTATAAAGATAGAACCACATAAGACTAAACAAACAATCTATCATGGAACACATGAGTTTTGAGCAGGGATCTGGGTTTTCTGTTTGCTATGGAAAAAAAATCAGATTTTCTCCTTTAAAGGAGAAACAAGCAAAAAACCACAGATTTCCAGTTGCAGGCTGACACAGTTCCAGCTGCAAGGTGCTGCTTTGGGGCTGGAGGGAGTGGGGCACAGAAGATGCCACAAGCACATGTGCATGCACACACATGCATGTGGCCAGAAATACATCCAGGCAGATGTGGAGAACAGCTCGCTTAGCTGCCTACAGATGAGTCTATGGGGGAGGGATGCACAGGGCAATGTGTGGTGGAGGGTATAAACGAGGCAGGCTGATTGAGTTGGCAGAGGCCATAGTGAGCGAGGGGGGTGGCGCAAAGTTGGTGGCACCACACTGGGCAGGAATACACAGTTGCGAGGCCTGGTTGTGGGACAGAACAGAGACATGGGCAAGCTCGTCTGGAGGGCTGGCAGGGGGGGCTGGCTCCCCATCACTGTGCAAACTCTTGGGACAGGGTTGAGAGCCAGAGACAATGCAACGGGAGGAGTGGGGGGGGGGGGGGGGAAGGGGCACATACCTCTCCAGATTTGTTCACCTACAGTGGGACAAGAGGCTGCAGCTGGGCTTCCTCTGCTGGCCAGCAGGCAGGATCTGGCATGGGAGGACTAAGCAAGACAGGGAGACTCAGTGCTGCTGCCACCGCCACCACCACTGGGACCCCCGCACCAGCCTGCTGTCAAGCTGAGGTGCCCCCTGCCCACCTGGCATCAGCAAAGGGGCACAACTCTGTGCCACCACTACCATCCCTGCTGCTACCGAGCAGGCAGGGGGCACCTCACTATGGCAGTGTGGCTGGCACAGGGCTCTAAGCAGCACCAAGTCTCCCCACCCCAATTTGCCTTCCCATGCTGGGTCCCACCTGCTAGCCCACAGAGGTCCCCAGGGGGAAGGCAGCAAGGGTGGGAGACCCAAGTCCTGCAGTGGGCAGCCCACATCCTCCCTCAGCCCTGCCCCCCAGGGGTCCACTGGGTTCTTCTCAGCCATGTCACCCTCAGGGTAGCAGGGGCAGAGGGAAGCTGGGCTTTGCTGCCGCAGCACCCAGGCTCAGGCACTGCTGGTTGGCTGCAGCTGGCACCCATGGATCAGGAAGTAGGCAAGATGCAGCCTTCAGATCCTGTAGTCCTGGCAGCTGGGGGACCCCTCTGGCAGGGGACTGCAGGTCAGGAGTGAGGGTCTCTGGCAGGGATGGTGGGCTGCAGGATCAGGAGTGAGGGGCACCAGTAAAGGGGTTGGTGGCAGGGGGTTGGGAGTGAGGGGTACCAGCAAGGGCAGGGTACAGGCATATCAGGGCTGCTCAACACCACAAAGCAGTGGGGGGTGGAAGGTGTGGAACCCTGCATCCTGGTGAGTGAAGGGGAAGGGGGAGCTCTGATTTGCCATGATAAAAAACCAAAATTAAATGCCAGTATATATCTGGGGTCCCCAGCTGCCAGGACTACAGGATCCGGAAGCTGCATCCTGCCTGCTTCCTGATCCATGGGTGCCAGCTGCAGTCAACCAGCAATGCCTGAGCCTGGGTGCTGCGGCGGCAGATATCAATATCTCTATATAGATATCTATATTTGGTAGCCTTCCAAATTGCTTTAAAATAGTAAATACACACACACACACCTTTTTTTTCCTCCGTTTAAAAAAGTACAAAATTATCTAATTAAAAAACCCAAAATCCATGTTTTTCCACAATTAAAATGAAATACCACTCTCTCTCTCGATATCTATAGAAAGAGGTTTTTAATTAGAGAATTTTGTGTTTTTAAAACAGAGAAAATGAGGATCCCTGTATAAGACAGGGGTTTAGATTTTTCTAGGAGACTGAGGGAGCTGTGCATACATTAGACAGTGGCCTGCAGAAGTTTTGAGCAATGAAAAAGCAACATTAAGGAGAATATACCTTAACATAACTAATTACATTACTAAGTTTTAGTGCAACTTCTTCAAATGTATTCCAGTACCCCTATATATTAAATCTAAAATCTCCCACAAGAGACTTAACACATTTCTAAAGACAAAGGCTATGATATCCTAATGTACTATTGAATAAGTCACTCACTCTTACTTAACTATGGGGTAGTTCCTGCAATCTACATGTTCAGTTCTACTCCATTATTCAATCTTTGTATAATTTTATAACAATAAAAATAAGATTTTTTTTTTAAATTACTTAAGACCCCCAGATATTGGCAAGATCTTATTTCCTAGACCAGGCACAGGACAGTATAGATGAAATATGAATCCAAGTCCAAACTTTGACATGGTTAAAGGAAAAGCCTATGCAGGTTAAATACAGGATTAATTAAAGATTAATTTAGTAAAGCTTCTGAATATTTACAGTCTAATTCAACATTTAGTGTGTGCACATTAATCATTACCACACATTTAAACAACGCGACAACATATTTACACTGAGAAAACGAAATGGCAATGCTTATAGAATTCTGGTGATCAGAACCACAAAAGAAACTCGACAGAGGGGGATAAGCAGATGCCCACTTACTAGCACAATGGGATCTAATCCCTGATCCTAACCATTGTACCACCTGCCACACCACCTGTGCAATTGGTGAGATCAGGAATTGGATCCCAATCACAATACCGCCATCAGGGAGCCCAGGACACAGGTTGACAAGTGCTGGACAGGGCAAGTTGATCCACTACTCCCGCCTGGCCCCTGCAAACCCACTGAACCCTGGGATGCACACTCAGTTTTTAAAGCTCTTTGTGTGCAGGGACCCTGAGATCAGGGAACTTCTCAATCCTGGGGCCCTAGTGCATTGGAGCCTTTAGAAACTGTGTGTAGCTGGGCAGGGCAAAACCAAAATGACTGCTAGGAGCAGGGGTTGTTAAGTGCCTGGTGGCAGAGCCCATCAGCTTTCCCCCTGCAACCATGCAACCCACTTGCTTGGCAGCCCATTTTTAGCACTGGGACGGATGCCAACCCCATCCCAATTTCTATATTATGAAAAATCTTTGTGGCTGGTTTAGGACTTTATGGCACCGTAAGTCAACTGCATGTATAGCACTGTTACTATGTATGGTGTGATTTTCACATTAATAGCACCTTAAATGTAACATGCATCAGGAGACAAACTAATAACTTGGGCATTTAAATCTTATTTCAGACTATAAAAAAGCAACAAGAGATTAATTCAAAAGTAAAATCTTACCTGAAGATAAAGCAGCTCCCTCATCTCGATCATGTGTCTCATGCCATTGCATGGTTCGATAATAGCTAAGCATGACTTCCCAAAGTGCTTTGCAGAGATCAGCAAGACATGGAATGTAGCTGTCAGATGTAATATGCTAAAGAAAATAAAAAATTAGTCTCATGAGAACACTAGCAGTTCTGCTCAATGTCCTGCGCAGGCAAAATAAGTAGCTACTCTGCCACTCTAGTGGTTGAGGTGACTCACGTTTGAGTTTTAACTTTGAAAACCACGTGAGATTTACAGCACATTTCACTTTGGTGCTGATCATACTGTATTTGCTCAGCTGACTATTAAAATGTACCCAGTTAACCCCAGTTTGGAGTGACATGCATCTACCTGTAGAGCCCATCCAGTCGTTTCATCTATACTGAGACTACACATGCACTTTACTTGTCAGGTGACCAATTATTAGCTCCACAGTAAAGTGTCACAGTCTACACACGTGCAGTAAATTAACTGTGCCATAAAATAGTACTGTCCCAGTACCATCTTACAACAGAGTAATTAAGTGTGATGAAATGCATGTGTAGATAGTGACAGGGGCTGAGTGAGACATGAATGTGCTAAAGGGCAAGGGCTGTCTAGCCACACAGCTCTGCAGGTTCTGTACCCTCATGCCCCAGCCAGCCTGTCCATCACCCAACCCCATGACCCAGAGCCTGGGACTGATCCCTCAAGCCTGCTGCCATCCCAGGGCTGCTCTGCTCCAGCTCAAACTGCTGCTGTCCCAACCATTGTGTAGATTAGCTGAGATGATGGTTTTGCTATACGGAATATTGATTTTCCGAAACTGGACTATGGCCAACAATTCATTTTGTATGTATTTATGGAAAACCAGAAAAGGTAGAGGCAGCATAGTCTGTTGTGCCAGGTTCAGGACAGACATTGCAAGAAGACCTAAATGTTATTTGTGGTGCTGAGATCACTCTGGTTTACTAGGGTCACCCAGCAATCACTTCAAGTCTCTCTGCATATTACCTCCCTCACAATTTGTCTGTCTTGCTTCCTTAGAGCGTAAGGCCCTCAAGACAGACTCAGCACAGCTGCTCTCTCAGTTGTAATCTATAGGAACAGCTATAAATCAATTATTTCTAGCCAAGCTGGTTGGTGCACGGTTATACTAGATACTGTATAAACTTCATAATTTAAGTAGTAAATATGTTGGTTTCTAAAGACTAACATTCATTGGGTAAGATGTGAAGAAACTACCTCACAAAAAAGATTCTAAAAATTCAATTATAAAACCCCTCTTTTTCAGATGACATTACCCAGCAAGAAACCAACTGTAGACATAACCTGAAATTCTGCCCGGTACTTTGTAAGGGGAAAAAATGCCAGCACAAAGCACTATATGCAATGATAAACTCTTCACTGGTTCATTTGCTATGCAGAAGCTCTGTCTTTTCCTTGTGGAAACAAAGATTGAAACCAGGACCTGGATGTTTTTTCAGACTGCTGTTATTTTATTGTTAGTTTTGAAATACAGTTAATCTAAAAAATTATTACTTTGAATGAAGCTGCAGTATAGGTAGTTCATATCAACTTTATTTATTACAAACAAAGTAGCTTTTGCCCAAGGTCAGGTTACAATACAAACACATTATGAAAACTAGCTTCAGAACAAAATCTAAGATACTCTGCAAAGCTTACTCAGTTGTCACTATACTGCTTTCTTTATTATCCCAACATACTGTTTAAAGCCTATCTTTTAATTCACAAGGAAGTTTATTCAAGTGTTTATACAAGGCTTTGAACATACGAAGTGCAAGCTATTGCCTGACACCCACACGTGAAAAAAAAAAAGATGTCAAAGCCTTGGCTGTACTACTTGAAACCCAAATATAGCAGAATCTGCAACTTCCATCATAATTATAACACAAATCCAGACCTATTAAGGAGGGCAAAAACATTAGCAACCACTTTAAATTTCAAAGCTTTGTTTTGATTATAAGCAGATCAATGGACTTGTGGCTTTTCAATGCTGGGCATCCTAATGTTCAAAAGAAATTTGAAGAAATAATGGATAATCATTTGGAAAAAAAGTGTAGTTGTTAATATTAAACCAGAGAAATATAGTCAAACAAAAAAAGAAAAAACAAAAACACACTCAGGTAGGCTCTGGAGCGGTGAGAGCCGCGCGGGTGGGAAGGGGTTAACTCCTCGCTTGCTGGGAGGAGGCCGCTGCCAGGTGCCGGCCGGTCAAGCCCCCGCCCAGGCCCCTACTTGGCCCAGCCCCCAGGGAGAGAGGAGTGAAGGAGGGGGTACTCACCAGTCCCCCTCCTGTAGGGCAGGGCCCCCCAGATCCCGGGCAGGGCCCCCCTGGCCTGAGAAGCCAGCGTTCCCCGATGGCAGGCCCACTGCGCATGCGCGTAGTTTAAAAGGGCCCGCCAGTCAGGGAAAAAAACAAAAACAAAAACAAAAACAAACACTCAGGTAGGCTCTGGAGTGGTGAGAGACGCGCGGGTGAAGCCCGCTGCACCCCCACTCCCCCAAAGCCCCCCAGACACCCCCTCAGCAGCCGCCGAGCCCCCTGCCCACCTCTAGCACAGCCGGAGGTAAGCGGGCTCGTGGTGGGAAGGGGTTAACTCCTCGCTTGCTGGGAGGAGGCCACTGCCTGGTGCTGGGCCCGGTCAAGCCCCCGCCCAGGCCCCTACTTGGCCCAGCCCCCCAGGGAGCCCCGCGACCGGAGCCGCACGAACAGGCTGCGTAAACAGGCGCTTGAGTTAGCGCGGAGTTCGCGCGGGGAGGGCGCGGGAGGGCACGAGACCCTGCCTGCGACCCCCCCCAACCATAGCCAGCCTCAGCCGTAGCCAGCCTACCAGAGGCATGACACAGATCGGCACGCGCTGCACCCCGAGGGTCCCCTCGGGCTCTGCGGCCCCTCCACTGGGCACCTCAGAGACGGCCACCCAGACGGAGCCCATGGTTCCGGGGTCCACGCAGACGGAGCCCCTGGCTCTTGGCTGCGGGGGCTGCCTGTCCCTTTTTCAGGCTCTGGGGCCCAGGAGCATGGCCCCCTCCCCTTGCGGGGTCTGCTCCCTACTGGGGTCTCTGGCGCGCCAGCTGGAGGAGCTCCAGGCCTCAGTCCAGACTGTGTGCCATCAGGGACTGTGAGCAGGAGATTGGCCTGGCAGTAGGAGTCTCTCCCCCGGGAACCGCAGGGGAAAGCTCCGTCTCCCTCCGCGACTAAGGAGGACTCTGGGACCTCCCGCTCTGCCCAGGCAGGGGCATGGACCAAGGTGGTCAAGGGCCCCAAGGCCCGCCGCACCAAGGCCACTGCCCCGCCAGAGCTTAGCAACAGGTTCGCACCTCTTGCAGCCCCAGCAGAGCCCACGCAGTTGCCAGCTCCCGCATAGCCCAGCCCCTGGCACGGGTCTTTGAAAACTCCTGGCGCTCTGGTGTAGTGCCCAAAGACTGGAAGAAGGCCAATGTGGTGCCGATCTTCAAGAAAGGGAGGAGAGTGGATCCGGCTAACTACAGGCCCATTAGCCTGACTTCTATCCTGGGGAAGATCTTAGAAAAGTTTATTAAGGAGGCCATCCTTGAGGGACTGGCCCAGGCTAACATTCTAAGGGACAGCCAGCACGGGTTTGTTGCGGGTAGGTCTTGTTTGACCAATCTCATTTCCTTCTATGACCACGTGACCTATCACCTGGACAAGGGAGAAGAGATTGATGTCATATATCTTGACTTCAAAAAAGCTTTTGATCTGGTATCCCATGATCACCTCTTGGCCAAACTGCCCAGTTGTGGCCTTGGCTCCACCACGATCCGCTGGCTGGGAAATTGGCTTCGTGGTCGGACCCAGAGGGTTGTGATTGATGGCAGTCACTCATCATGGTGCCCTGTGACCAGTGGGGTCCCTCAAGGCTCTGTCCTGGGACCCATACTGTTCAACATCTTCATTAATGATGTGGACATTGGAGTTAGGAGTGGACTGGCCAAGTTCACCGATGACACCAAACTTTGGGGCAAAGCATCCACGCCAGAAGATAGGCGGGTGATCCAGGGTGACCTGGACAAGCTCAGCAAATGGGCAGACGAGAACCTCATGGTGTTTAACACCGAAAAATGCAAGGTTCTCCACCTTGGGAGGAAAAACCTGCAGCACCCTTATAGGCTCGGCAGTGCTACGTTGGTTAGCACTACAGAAGAAAAAGACTTGGGGGTCATCATTGACCACAAGATGAACATGAGCCTGCAATGCGATGCTGCGGCTAGTAAAGCGACCAAAATGCTGGCGTGCATCCATAGATGCTTCTCGAGCAAACCCCGGGACATCATTCTCCCCTTGTACTCGGCCTTGGTGAGGCCGCAGCTGGAGTACTGCGTCCAGTTTTGGGCTCCACAATTCAAAAAGGATGTGGAGAAGCTTGAGAGAGTCCAGAGGAGAGCCACGCGCATGATCAGAGGTCAGGAAAACAGACCTTACGATGACAGGCTGAGAGCCATGGGACTCTTTAGCCTGGAAAAGCGCAGGCTCAGGGGTGATCTGATGGCCACCTATAAGTTTATCAGGGGTGACCACCAGGATCTGGGGGAACGTTTGTTCACCAGAGCGCCCCAAGGGATGACGAGGTCGAACGGTCACAAACTCCTGCAAGACCGTTTCAGGCTGGACATAAGGAAGAATTTCTTTACTGTCCGAGCCCCCAAGGTCTGGAACAGTCTGCCAGCGGAGGTGGTTCAAGCACCTACATTGAACACCTTCAAGAGTAAATTGGATGCTTATCTTGCTGGGATCCTATGACCCCAGCTGACTTCCTGCCCTTTGGGCAGGGGGCTGGACTCGATGATCTCCCGAGGTCCCTTCCAGCCCTAATGTCTATGAAAATCTATGAAAATGCTGCTATGTTACTTATACCTTTTTTTTTCCCATTTTATAAAGTAAAACATTATAAACCTGAAATGAAGAGCACCTTTTCTTTTCTAATCTGTCATGTCACTTGTGTTACTGCAAGGAATATTACCGAAATGAAGGAGACATGTTACTTAAACCATTCATATTTTCTTACAGTCTGCCAGTGATTGAATATTCATGAGAATTATCTGTTAGCATTAATTGACATAACTAGAAAGAATATCACATCATCCATTAATTCTTTACTTCTTTTTTCTTTTTTAATTAAATCATTATTCTGATCAGACTGCATATAAAAGTCAACACAAGAGTATTATAATGTGAGGCATCCCTAAAAACATTATTCATACAGTTTCAAAAAAAATTGCAAGTTGTTGTACTAGTCACTTTTCTAACACGATGAGAAAAACAACACTATATCCTTAGAAAGTATTGTGTCACAGACAACATTATCAAGACATTAGTTTCAGACAATGTTACTTGTGAAAACTAAGTGCAAAACACTTCAGTGAAGTTTTTCATTTTCCTAGCCTCACTAAATTATCTTGCCATTTCAGCTAGCCAAGTCATTTTCCATTTGTCCTCAACCCATGTATGTAATGTTTCTATGTATTTTTAAAAACAGCTATTGACCTTTGCATTGAAACTGCCTGTAGTTCACTTCCATATTAAATACAGAATCATTTGGGCTGAACAGTACTATAAAAGTGCAATTATCATCTTTCAAAAACATTTCAAATAATACTCACCTGTAGATAAAGTCTAGTGGGTCTCTTTAATAATGAATTCTCTGAGCAGTAATAAATTATAGGAAATAGAATCCATTTTGATCAAAAACATTAATATTGTCTAATAAATCTATGTAAATAGGGCTTTACATGTGGTGAACAATGTTCGCTTATTTATTGGCCTATAACCCCACAATTGCTAATGCTGTAGTTGCCAAGAACTGCAAAACTTATTGACATTTTACCATTCATAGCTCACAATAATAATACTGACACAAAAAGCCAAAAAAAGAAACTTAAGTTTTCCAGATCCCTATAACATGAGCCATATCTACTTTAAGATGGCCACCAAGCTTCAACAGAAAAAGGACTAATAGTTTGATCCCAAGATAAATACATCCCGACTCAGTGAAATGTATGGTATTTTTTTCCATAAGTTTACAAACAAACTTCTTTGCTTCTAACTATAATTTTAATTTACTGTTAAGAGCTCTATGCACATAAATCAACAATTGAACTGACTGGATCCCTTTAACTTTAGTGAATCTTAGTTCAAGCTTTAGGACAGGAGATTAAACTAACGCACTGCTTGATCCCACTGAAGTTAAAAGGTAACACTCACATGGATTTCAACAGATGTGAGATCAAGTCCTAGACATGGCAGTCAGGAAGTGTTTATCTCCTATGAACTCTTGTAATTTAAGTCTGTTTTATATTAATTTATATTTAAGTACATAATGACACTTTTAAACATAAAAGCACCAAATATTAACTTTATCCAAGCTAATACTATGTTATGACTCAGGCATTTACTCCATGACATTTTATTAAGAAATGGTAATAACAACTGCATCTTATTTTAATAATATGGAATGCGTCTATAAAGAAACATATAAGCAATGCATCCCAAAGTGACAGATTTTTTTTTTTAAATTGCAAATACTACTTAAAATAACTGTTACCACGTACGGTGCAGAGGTCCTTGTACTGTAGCTTCTGAAATTTGGTGTCTGTGTTTCCTGCACACAGTTCTACATACCCAAGAACTACTTGAAAAACAGTGTTGTGAATGGCTTGAGTGAAGTGCATATGTAGTTGGTCCATTGCTGTCTAAAAAAAGAAAAAGTAAAAGAACATTACGCTCAACTGATTACCTACTGAATCCCTACTCATTCCAACCATTTTTTGAGTCTCTAGTTTGTATTTTGCAGTCCTACATCCAGTGGCAGATTTACAGTTAGTGGGGCCCTGTGATCCAAGCAGAGTGCAGGGCCCCATCTCCCGCGCCATGGCACGTCCAGGGGGAATTAGCACGGCACACCGGCCACAGGACAGGGATGGTGGCTGGAATTTTGGGCCAGAATGGTTGAAGCAGCCCACGACCCGCTGTAGGGGAGGGAGGGCCACAAACAAAATGTGGGAGGCTCTCTGGCAGCAGTATCGGCAGCAGGGGCCCCCATGCCACCACATGGTTTGTTTCACAGTAAATCCGCCACTGCCTGCATCCTGTAAGCACAAGATATTTTCTTCATTCTAAAGCATCTGATCTAGCATTTGGTAGTATTAAAAATATGTTGTTCAAGTGAGCCCACACATTCCCAGTTTAGTGAATAACTCATGTGTACCCACCATTATTTACCACTCCACTATTTTTGGATCACATGCAATTTTTGCTATCAATAATTTCATGATTTCCATCATATCACTAACAAAGATATTAAACAGACTATGCTTGGAAAAAACCCTCCTTTAGGATCTCATTAGAAATACTGCCCCCCTGGGATGCTGGAAATTCAGTACACTAAGGTAGCTAAAAAAATCTTATTCAAAACTTAAATGCCAATTACAGTTTACACAGTTATTTCAAACATGCTTTTACTAAGCAATTACCAGTTAAAAAAAAGTTACATCTTAACAGGAATACAGTCAAAAGTACTGACCAGACAACTTGGAGTTATCAGTATTACTTGGACTACTATTAAAGCCCCAAATAACTGTATCAGGGATGAAATTCCACATTATATAGCTTCTTCCATCACGACAGGCTTACCAGTTTTAATATCTTTTCTATTTGGACATGTTTTTGTTGCATTTGATTAAGTAGGGAAACCTCAATTTTCACCATTCACCTTAGAAAATCTCGGGCAAGTGTCTCAGTAAGTGGGGACAGCTGGACAGACACACCAAGGACTTGCTTGAAAGGGCCAGTTTTGCCTGAGTATTCCTGGGTGGGCAGGATGGGGCCCCTGAAGCCCCCAGAGCAAGTCATTGAAGAGGATGAACAGCCCCAAGATGCCTACATATTCCCACCATAAGCAAACAGACACCAACTGCAATAAAAGTGGCACAAATTATTATTACCGGTTGTTGCAATCACAACTTGGGATGTTTTTAGTACAAAAAAAGATAGGGATGTCTGTTTGCTTTCACTTTGTACCACCATAAACATTTTTATGGCAACAGAAAGGTGACATCTATTTCCACCCCAAGACACTATACCTGCAAACATAGGTGTCCCTTTGATGTATACTACAGGAATCCTGCAAACCGTGTTATTTTGTAACAGTATTGAAGGCAGTCTCTGAATTCTTTCTGAATTACAGTAGAAGTAAATTCAAAATATACTGCTGTCAGAAAAAAAATGTTTCCATCTTAGTCCTCAAAGATTCACACTGTGGCACCAGCATTCTGCACTACTAATAAAGAATGTAAATACTAACCTGTGTCTTTCCAAGTAATCTATAAGCTTGCTGCACCTTGGTATAATGACTGATATCAAAGTTCTTGCATATTTTGGACAGAGCCACATCTAATTGTTCCTACAAGAATAAAGCAATACAGTTAAACATTCAATATAAAGAATTAGAGGTACACGGATATATTGGTCCATATCAGATTGGTACCAATAAAAAGCATCATCAGCAAGCAGCTTTTTTTGGCCAGTATAGCCAATGATGTCACCAATAAATGTTGCATACATGCGCACAGATGCAGTATGCACATGGCCAGGAATGTAGCCCGGCAGGTTAGGGAGCACTGTCCAGCTGGTAAGTCTGTGGAGGAGAGGGAATGTGGGGGAGAGAAGGGATGTTGGAGGCAGATCAAGGCACCCACAGTGACAGAGGTGGAGGGGCAGGGGCAGGCACTGCCCAGCCATGCCAGTAAATGCGACCATGACCACAGGCAGCTCGTCTGGGGACCACGGGGAGGAAGGATGGCTCCCCGCCACTGTGCCCACCCCCAGGGGAGACATGGGGGCATATGCCCTGCCAGATTTGTGCATAAGGCAAAGACAGGCTGCCTGCTGCTGGCTTGGGTCCAGGAGCGGCACCGGCCTCTTCCCGGTGGGAGGCTGGGCCAGGGCCGTGTTCAGGGTGGGCAGGAGATATTCAAAAAGCCTGAGGAAGAATCAATTTCAGTTATGCAGTTTTCTATAAGTGGCATCATTTAGACTGGTAATGAATAGGAAACACATTCACCCTTTGGTAGAGGTAGGCAAATCTTAAGACTGGTTTAAAATTTTAGACTGCTTCTTAGATGGCAGAATCCCACCTGTGTGTGCTGAACTTCTAGTCTATTATGGGTATAAACTAGTTTCCAATCACTTATACAGGAAAAAGCATAATGTCTGTACCTGGCCCATATGTATAAAGAGATTACCCATCCCCAGGCTCCTATAGAGGGGGGGAAAAAAAAAAACTTACTCTGCCCAGATGGTCCCAAACTCATAATCTGGTTCTCAGATTTGGGACTTAAAGCTAGATACTTTTGATCTTAATCCCTAAAACTCCATTCCTCATTGGTAAATGAGTATCCCATGACATTAAGGTTGTTGTATAAAAACATATTCATTGTCTGTGAAAGCTTTTGATGCTACAGTAATCAGTATCACAGAAAAGCCCCCCCGAAAATTATTAATTCCTCTCTTCAAGGCAAAGTTCGGACAAAGTACTGAATAGGTGCTCATTAGCAATCACCCTTCAACCTGTGCAATAAATAAGTTTGGTGTCCTGTGGAACAGACAGTATGGGATCAAATAAGAAAAGACTGTTCTGCTGTGTATATGCACAATAGGACCAAACTGAAGTTTGCAAAGAATTTCCCAATTTAGAGCACTTAGTTATAAAACTTTAGTAATATTCTTTACACCCAGTTTTGTGAGAGAGGCAGGCATACCATATTTTAAATTACATAATTTTCCAGTGTCCATATAAAGTCAATGTAAGAAAAATATTAGCCAATAATATAGAAAGCAAGTGGGATTTAAAATCGCCGTCTCCCTGCCCTCACTAGCGACTGATCCCATACCAACTGACACTACCTGAGGTTCTTGCTCTACTATATCTGGAAACATCACAAAATTAAAATTTGACTTACTTATTCAGGCAGTTTAATTTAATGGAGTAAACCAACATGTATTTAATTATATCCAAAATATCAATAGATTTTTTTCATGCAAGCCTGGATACTCATTCTAAAAGCCTAAATATTCTCTTTCTTCAGCTAAAGAAAATATGTTACCTAAGAATGTTTTTGCTAGGAAGCATGGTAAGAGAGATGTCAAATTAAGCTATCAATAATTTAAAAAAAATAAAAAGTAATTTTCAGTTGTAATCGATTCCGCATCTCCAGCTAATCTGTGTAGATTTAAGCCACATTTTCCTATTTTTGAAAACCATTTTCCCTCGCTTACATTTGTATGAAAAAATAGGCAATAAATATAAGTTTGCCATGCATAGCCAGTCTTTCCTTCTATCCCATACACACATTAAACTAACTGAAGAAAATTAAGATTACTATAAGGAAAGATTACAGAAAAATATTAGATACTACTTGTAACAATGGATACATTCAGACAAAGGCATTTTGGTATTTGTTTTGGAGTAGAAGGCAAACAAATGTATTGGCGGGCAAGAAGATGTACTCAAAGCCACTTCTAAAACATTAAGCAAATGAACAAGAGAGTTTATATTATAAAAATGTAAATACATGTACACTGCACAAAGCCCAGGATGTTCCTATGAACTTCTGCAATGTGCAAGACTTAAGCTAATTCCAACATGTGGAAGATTACCTACTCTATGAAAAGAAGTACAGTTTTTACATAAATATGTCCCAAGAAAAGAAGTGGAAATCAATACATTCAATATTACTTTTGAGCTAAATGCAAATGGTCAGTGTTTACACACACCATGTTTTAGCAGAATTTGGTACAAAGCAGGATTTATTTTAGAATTACATGTCCACCTGTGAAGAAATGACTCAAATGTTGTTACAAGATATGATGATAATCAATTTGCTCCTAAGAATCTTGTTGAAGCAGGCATAAGAACAAAACAGCTAGTCAAAGAAAGTAGTTTGAATAAAAAAGAAAATAAATAAAAATCAATACCACAAAAGGATGTTTTAATGCCTAACTCATGTAAAAAAAAATGAGAAAAAAATAAATGCAATACTAATCCATTATATTCTTTTGAATCACCTAAATACTGAGTGAGATCATGGGGCCAGGAGGGAAACACAATCAGTAGAGAAAGAAAAGAAAGGTTTGTAGAGATTGTATTAAAAAATAAAGGAACCACAATTTTAAAAAATTGATTGTGTAAGTAGTTAATTTATACAACTTTGCAATGTGCACATAAGTCTGACTTTCTGAAAAGCACAGAAATATAGAAGGTTATGAAGTCCAGCCCCTACTATCACAGATAATACTACATCTTATAATCTCCTTCATAAAGATGCACAGCTTCATTCTAAAAATAAGATTTTTGCTCCATTACTCTTGCTCATGGCTGTTCCAGAAACTCACTGCTCTACTGCTTAGGCACCTTTTATTAATTTCAGCCTACATTTGTTCATGGTCAGTACTATACTCATTTACTCTGGGGCAATATTTTTCTTTAGCTTGACTCATGTTTTCTTTCCCTGGTGTTTAACTCCATTATTTATTTATGGAAAGCAACCATTTATGCTCTCACCTTTGTTAACTAAGCCAATTTATTTACTATATGCATGCATTTGATTTATATCCCACCCTATCCAAAAGACTCAGAGCAGCTACTAGTCTCCCCTCATAAAATAGGCTCTACATTACCCTAATCATCTTAGAAGGCTGTCTCTGCATCTGAATATATTTCCATTATTTTAACGGTACTTTATTAGATATAGGCCCATATACACAAGCACAATGCCTATACCTTACTGCTTTTGCATTCTGTTCACATAATTCCATAAGACTAGGACTGAATAAGAATAAGCTTCCATGAGATCAAGCTTACTTCATTAGATGTTGTGATAAGACATGTGTACAGCACTGTATAACTAGAAAGTGATTTGAATACAAAAAGCAAGAAGGGAGAAAAGAAGCAGTGCTGGGAAAGGTAAACAAGCAAGCAATAAACCCATAGAAACAAACGCTAATCCTGTAAATGGGATAAGAATCCATGTCCCTGTTAAGCCCATGCTGAACACAGTCCAGTCTGTAAATGATTTCTTGCTCCAATTTCCCATTCAAGTTGGTTTTTTAATTTTTGATGCCTTAGAACAGTAACCCTGAGGTCAGCAATGGTATCCCATGGAGGTTAAAAGTGTTCTACCAGAGGCCTTAATGTCTTTCTGGAGCTGACTACGTCATTCATTCTTGCACACAAGGGTCACTGTAAACAGGGGATGGTATATGTGACATTGGTAGAGTTGTTGCAGGTGACTGAAATTCACATCTGTGTTACTCAGCAGAGTGATGATATAGTCTGCATAAATGAACGGGCACATTAAAAGGCCCAGTCCCTGATTCAGTTTATAAAGCTGAAAATCTACTCTGCCTTCTGCTGACTTCAGACTAACACAGCTAGCTACTTCTCTCTTGCACTGAAAACCATTCAATACAGCAGTTTAAATCCATTACTCTTAGATGCAAGAACTGCTAACATTAAAGTAGTGAATGAGAAAGTCAAGTAAAAATGTGAAGAAAACCGACTTACTATAAAAAAATTAAATATCAAATGGCTTACCTCTATTTGCTCCAAAGTGTCTTGCAGTTTAGAATTCAATTCACTATTAAGAAAAAATCCTGATATTAAAGCCTCCTTCACACCAAAACTCCTGCTTTAATAAGTGTTGGCTTGTGTAATATCATACTAGCATACAGTAGTAAATCTTATCCCAAGTTTTGCCATTTAAATATAAAATGCAGTAAGATTTAGTGCAGTTGCAAGAGTAATACCACAGTTACTACAAGCAGCACCTCAATTAACATATCCTGCTAGTATCAGTGATATAGATAGATATCTATCTCTAGAACATTTCCCAATATATTATTTCCTCAGAATATTACACAAGACCTAAATTTGGAACCTTCTTCTAAAAGACAATGCCCCCTGACCTTATACAACTGTAGTGTTTGAAAGTGCTGGCTGCTTTCTGACATTCCAAGCATAGTTGGATAGCTCCTGGATAATCCTCCTCCTAAAAGGGAAATAATACAACAAATGGTTAATGTACATTTTGAAGCAGGCATTAACAATTTTTTTACACTAACTAAATGGAATTGTACTGGGAAAAAATGCTAAAGATATTTCTGGTAAGTACATTACATACAAGAATGCTTAATTTATTACAAGAGAACTTCAACAACATCGTTCTTTGAAATTCAAAAGGCACCGTATAAAACTGGAAAATGCAAGACGACAAAGTATAGCTTATTTCAAGTATTAATATTCATGATCAAAGATAAAAACCATTTATTTTTGTAAACTCTTTTAGAAACTACATTCTTAAGTATACTCAAGCAAGCCATAAAATTATCTTTGCCCACTATAATAAAACAAGAATACTTCAGTCTCAAAATTATAATCTTTAAAAACCTATGATAAACAGCTGAATAAAACTATTTTATTACCAATTTAGAAATACCCTCTACACATTTTTAGAAGGAGCCTATATCATACAATAGATGAACTTTAGACCTCAGTCTGGAGGAAGGTCATACAATCTACTCCTTCCTTCCGGCCTTTGAACAAGTAAAGTAGATGGATTATAAATTTTAGAACCTGTTAAATGTCCCCTCCTCTGCATTTGGAACACTAAGTGTAATGGACTATAAAATGATGTGATTAATATTATTGCCATATTTATTTGCATGCCACACATACCTTTCCCCCAAAAATTAGCTTTCTAAAATTGTGGTGCATGTCTTCCACCCAGAACAGAAGCAGGGACATGCTGCTGCTTCCTTTCCTTCTCTTCCCTCCAGCAGTGACATAGAGGGAGGAGTGGAGTCCAGCATGGACTAATCTGGAGCTCCCTAGCTGCTGCTATTCAGTTACATATAACAAGGAAAAAATCTTTCTTAATTCATTCTGCTTTTCAAAAACAAGATGTGCATCTTATTTCAGGGTCTGCTGCATGCAAGAAAATACAGTACTAATGGGAATATCTTCCTTTACCTATAAGCCCCATCTACATGTTACACTTTAGGCATGATTAATCAGTTAATCACTCCATATGTGGTCACCCAGCCACACATTCCATCAAATGAATGGTGTGATAAAAAGAGGAGGCCAGAAAGTTACTCCACAAAATACATAATAAACATTGTAATTGCTTCCTATCACACCATTAATTAATGCATGTGTGGCATGGCAGGAGGTGAGATTGTATGGTTCATGCATTAGATCCCATTGTGCCTTTACTCGCACATGTAGAAGGGTCTTCATAAACAATGTCCAGCTACTTGGCTACCACCAACCAATCTGGGGTGGGTGCTACATGCAGCATGCAACCTGGAGCAGGCACCATATGCAACGCAATCCCAGACAAGCCAAACCAGGCACCATCAGCCCTGGATCTGGGAAGTGGGTTGGGGAGCAGAATTCTCCACCCCAGACCAGCTGGAGCAAATGCCACATGCAGCTAGTCTCTCAATCCAGCCAGAGTGGGTGCCAGAGGAACTTGATTCAGATACAGAGGGGGGGGGCAGGGGAGGGAAAAGAGCCATCCATGGACCTGAGCACCCTCCCTCACCCCCCAAACTATCCAGCCTACAGGACGAGATGAGTTGACACCCCTGATTTAGATTATAACATCCACTGCATGCTCACAGGCATCAGTTTTCCCTCCCCTTTAAAAACAGCTAAAATGTACATCTGTCCACACCTTAAGTAAAGCCTCAAACATATGTAGTTCTGACTGAATGGAGAATCAGACCCTAAGTAGTCTTTAGTTCAATGCATCAAACACTTCTATAGAGAGAGTCTGGGAAATCTTTTTTTCCCAAGAGCTCACACATTTACAAGAAAGAGATACAATTTGAAGAAACATGAGGGCTGACAAAAATGGCCCCCAGCTACCATGATTATGAAATTTAATAGTTTGAAGTAAACTTACCTCCAACATTTCACTTAAACGTACATCAGTTCTTTGCTAAAAATTAACAGAAAAGACAGCCATAAGAAAGCTATATTAAAAAAGGAAATGTGTTATCATTAAAAAACAAACAAAAAAGTATAATTCATACCAGTGTTTTTATTGTTCTCAGAGATTTTAGTAGCCCAATAAGCAATTGCCGTTTTCTTTGATTTGCAAGAAGCCCCAAGCTAGCTTGTGTAAAGCCTTCCTTTGCAGTGTTCAGGTGCCTGGATAAGTTAAAAGAGAAAACAGGTCTTGGATAACATGCCAAATAACCATTACCTTATAGAAAATTCAAACTGGGAGGTCCCCATGCATGTGAGACCAAAATATAGTGGTGCACCACTAGTGAAATCCAACAATTGCTCTCATCCTTTTTTCCTAGATCTTGAATAACTCACTGATCTAGGAACAAAAAGAATGCACTAGAACACAAAAACTGTCAATTCTCATCATGCATTAAAATACAGAAAAAGTGATAACTGTTAATATCTACAGCACATTAATAGAAAATAGTATCAACTGTATCAGAGAGTAACCATTGGTTCATGTTAGGACACATGAAGCTTTTCATTTTTTTGGAGAACAAAAGATAAGTATCCCACCAAATTGGCAGCATACCTTCTTCCATTCGTGCAAATGACAGCAGCTAACTGAAGGCCAGTCTGTAAAGATGTAACACGTTCAAGTTCCTATAGAGAAGGAATATATTCATATAGTCATTCAGGAATTAAGCAGTTACAAAACAAAGCAGATCCTCTCTTACAATCCTTCAATTAACTTCCATGAATCTAGTATCTATCACTTCATTTCTGAAACAAGTTTAAACTTTATTTAAAGACACTAACAGACATAAGTAATTCATATATAACAGGACGTCAACTTCTTCAAAGGGAAATAAGAAACCTTTAGAGTTGCCTGTGAAATTAAAACAAATTAACATGTCCTAAAGAGAAGTGCTTGGAATGCATTTTTATCAAAAGGAGAAACTCAACAAAAATAAACATGGATATGTGTACATATTCTTGTGCTACTTATTTCATGGATGTATCAACTTTAATGAAATTCACATCAACACTATGACCAAAATTTCAGGCACATTAGCATAAATTTAAATTTGCATTACATTGCCATAGAACAGCAAAGCAGAAAAAACAGGGTTTTTTTTCTTGTTTTAAAGCATTCATGTACACACTAAGAACTCAATAAATCTCACTTTGTAATGACCTTTAAAGGTGTCTTGTTGAACTTAGTCTGTAAGTCTTCAGAGCAGAAACTACAGCTTTACCTTGTTTTTATGAAATTCTTAGCATGTTCTCTTAAAATAATGAGATTTTTTAATACGTTGTTAGTTTCTCTTTATTTAGCAACAAAGACTAAGTTAAAAGGTTTATACATTCTGCATATAAAAAGATATAAAATGGGTATAATATTATTGTTATTTCTACTGAATTGCATTTCAAGAATGTACTAGGCACCTTTCAAATGGGAATACTGCCTTTGCTTCAGAAAACACGCAACATAAAAAATGTAATGCAATCTGAAAACCTACTCTTACCTAACTAGTTAATTTAGTTAAAATTTTAAGTCATTTTAAAACATCCCTTGATCAAAAGTATCCCAAAGGTCTAAATCAGTCCAATGGAACTGCCTTATCACATTGACAGGAAATCTTTCCCTTCATCTTACCAAGATTTTTCATTTAGAAAAAAAAAAACAAAACAAAAAAAAACATAAAAAACTCAGAAAGACTGGTTGAGCAATGCCTTAAGAAACTGAAGGGAAAGGTGGATTTGTACCATACAGTACCTACAAATCTTCTCTTTATATAATACTTTGAATAGCTGAGCCATTTTCAAGGGACCAGTACCTTCCTTTTTCATGAGGAAATACATCCAATAATATATCTAAGAACAGGTAGCACTCTGCTGTAATCTTGCTGACTCTATGAATTCTGAGAGACTTCTTTAGACATAACCAGAATGTCTAGACTAGGTATTTTGAGAGAGGGTAGTCCAAGAGTCCACAACAGCAAAATCTTAAGCCCATGATGCAAGCTAAATGGATGGGGAGATTCATAGAGGACAAATTCCTCTCTTCTCCCAACCAGAAATGAAGTGTTGCTGTGGAACCAGGTCAACCTACTGGACACACTTGTCATCTTAAAGCATCCGTGCTTCTCCTTCCAAAAGCAAGAGGAAAAAAAAAAAAGTGGAGAATCTGCACAGGGGTATATGTATTGCCCCACTATACATGAACTCCCTGTAGAACAGGGCTCCACAGTCCAAAGCATCTTCTCAGTGACTTCTCCCCAATTATATAGTGAAAACACATTTCCAGGGTACTCTGTGGAAACTGAGGTAAGAAGACATAGGATTTTGCCCATAAACATAAGCTATAAAAAAGAGCACGTAGTACATTGTTAAATATGTTTCAGTGCACCAGTGGGAATGCAAGTCCTCAGCCTCTCGCACAAGTCTCAGAGATGTTTGTACCATAGTGCCCTCGATTTTAGAGTAAACAGCCCATGCAGTTAACATCTTTGACATTTTAAACAGAAGGATTATCGACTCAAATCAGGTAAGCACATATCTGAGAGTTTTTAAAAGAGATTCTGAGTGGCACGATAGACTTTTAATGGTCCCCTTGGAGCCATTACAGAGCACTGTGGTACAACTCAATAAATAGTACTGTGCCTCAGTAAAAGTCTGCAGTAATACAAAATTAATGTCTACATTTAATATTATATACATGTACAATAGTTCATTCCATAATACAGACACACAAAGATTAAACAGATAAAAATCCACGAAGTACTCTCTCCATGAAGTAAATTTTGGCGGAAAGACATTTGGTGTTGCGCACAGGGAAAAAACAACAAACATATGATGCAAACAAACATTGTACCGAAGTCTGCACTGATTCAAAAGGGACAGGTGAAGTGTTTACGGGCAAACATTCCATTTATGGTCAAAATGAATGCTCTGGGTTTTAATCACACCCTATAAACCTGATTTTAATCAGTGCCTTGTTTAACCTCTGGCCAGATTAGATCGGGCCTGCAGTACCATGTCAGTGGCACCACTCCTGTGCCAACAAGTTTCTGGTCCACAGCAACCTTCCAGACCTTGCATACTGGATTAGGCACCAATCCCAGCATGCAGGGTCAGGTGGGGACAGCACCGAGCATCAGGGCCCAATCCCAGTGTAGGAGGCCAGGAAGGCGCAGCAGAGGGGCCAATCCCAACATGCAGGGTGGTGCTGGTCCCTAACCCCACACCACTTACCTGGCGTATGGGGCCAAAAGATTGAGCACAACTACTATAAAGCATTAGAGGAACATAAATTGGTATCAGTTAGAATTATGGGGAAGGAGGAGATGTTAACTTTAAGATCTCAAGAGTGAAACATCTGTTACTGACAGAACCCTTCCTCCTCCTCCTCCAGATAAAGATCTTAGCACTTGTGAAGATGAAGAAACCATTTTAAATCTTTCATTCCAGGAGTCCAATGAACCTACTTCATCTCCTAATATCTTCCAAGGGATTATACCACTCAATCGTTGAACCATTCTACCAATGCTTCCGGGGAATCCTAAGACACAGTTATCTGAAGAGTACCAGGTTACATTCCGGAACCTTACTCCTTTCAGGCCAGGTAAAGAGTCACAGTAACCCTGCAACTAGCAACGGCCACATTCAAACATCTAGAGGAGAATTACCACTTGCCTGATAGAAACTATTAGTGTATACGCATTCATTCAACTTCTGCCAGGAAAAACACGTTCCCCCACTGACAGAAAGCAGCTCTCTTGAAGGAAAGAAAACTTACATACTCCCCTCCCTGTTTGGTGCAGTTTTCAAAGACTGCAGGGCCAATTCCCAACCCCAGGAAAGCTCTCCCCACTGGGCAGAACAGGCAGCGCTTTCTGCCCCCATGGGGCTGAGAACCAGATCTGGGGAAGCTCTTCCTAGAGTTTCCTGGCTCTGTTTGTTTGCACCTTCACTTTAAATCAACACGTGCAGCATGTCTAGACAGAAACACTGTGATTTAAAAGCCAGAAGGGGCTACTTATTGACAGCCTGCCCCTTCCCAGGAAGCAAGAGGATAGATGGGTGGCCCAGGGAGCAGCCTTGTAGTATCCCCAGGCTGAACAGGTCACTTGTGTAGCTCGCCAGCCAGGAGGCTGAAATGCATGTACTCTCCTGCTCCCAGGCTATTTTTGTAATTGTGAGAATGTTTCTTAAATTCTTACCAGTAGAAATTAATGCCTATCCACAGTCAAGGTGATAACAGGGGAAAAAAAAACCCTGAAGTGCCAGTGACAAAGCAAAACACACAAGACTGTAAGCACACACTGATTATCCATATGCTGTGGCAGAGCGGGGGAGACAAGTTTTCTTGTTCTCCATGATTACTTCAGCGAAACCTCATCCAGTTGGACTGTCAGAGTCACAGGTGTTTTAAATATACTTTGATTGGGTTCTAATTATATTGCATATTAGGCTAGGATTCACTGTTTTGCCAGTTTCCCTGCTAAATGTCTATTTGTTGTGTAATTCTTTTATTTACCGAAACCGTGATAGACTCAGCTGCCCTGATCCAACTGATGGAGGAACTGTCAAAATGAAAGAAAGTATTAAAAACACTGGTTTTCTCTTTAGTTAATTGTTTTTATGATTCATAGCACCTCAAGCATTTTTACTGGGGTGAAAGGCAAAGGAAGTACATAAATAATAATAATTCTATTTATAAGATTCTATAGTTTTGATCACACAAGTCCTGAAAGTGCCAGGGTACTATTAAGTACTTATTACTCATTAATGACTGAGGATAATGAGATAAGAACTGTTAAAACTTTCTTCACCTTTAAACAAAGACAGCAGTTGGGTTCTGGCCCAAGCCTTCTGCAAGCACCACCAAACTTCAGCCTCCTATTTTTTGCAAAAAGGCATTAAAGCAGTGATCAAAGTAGCTTCTAGTACATCTTCATCTCAGTGTCCTCAGTTCTTACTGGTCTGGACTTAGATACATACTTAGCAAAATGATTTAATTCCTAACAGTGGTGAATACATCACACAGCTAGACCTAGATTAGTAACTGAAGAGCCCTTGTTAGATTTCCTGGAGCTAAAAAGTCTTTGAAAAAACTCTCGTATGGTTTGATTTATCTTCAGAAACTTGTGCGAGCCAAAGAAATTCCATTTCACATTCTGTTCTCTTTCCTCTGGTAATCGTTAGTCATATTATAAAAGCACACAACAACTCTTAAGAGGATCAGAAAATAATAATGCCTAGCACTGCATCTGTACTGTACCCAGTCTAATGGGATCTTTAGAACATGTTCTCTCTGATGGTCTATCAGAACTCTAGTCTGACAAACTTAAAAGTAAAAATACAAGACCACTGCTTTTGCACAACTTTTAAGCAGTTTGTTACAGAAATTCTTTCTGAACGAGGTTGACAAAGCGATCGTACTGATGTGAGGTACATAAATGCACTTGTTACAGGCAACATTATGAACGACTGTCATTGAAAACAAGGGACACTAGTCTTATATACAAGAATTACATAAACGTTCTGGTGGGGGGAGAGCAGGGGGAAGACATTAAGCTGAATTATAGTAATGTTACCGGTGTGGTTTAATAATTCATATGTAGTTACAGTTAAAACATACACACATCTGCTCACTGTCCTACCTTAGCATATGCAGGCTGCTTTTCAAGAATCAAGTCTGCAACCTTTTTAGATACCTTAAAAGAAAAAAAAGAAAAAAAATCTATGATGTAAATGGGAAGCAGACAATCGTTATATTAAATATCTACACCAAGATCTGAAGATTTCCAGTAAATCTTAATGTTCTTTAATATTCATTTCAGTAATCCTCACTTATTAACACATATGCTAGAGCACATGAACGGGCATAAACATTCTAGGATAGCAATCACAAGTTGTACAGAAGCAAGAAAAAGGAAAATGTTTACATCTGGGAATAAGTAGGTATGTTCAAATTAACCTCTTTGCCTTCTACAAGTTAAATACTACACCTGAGTAAAAACAGAAGGAAGGAAGGAAAGGCGGGGGTGTGGTGCTCTATGTCAAGGAGCAATACGTATCCTCTGCCAGCAAAATGGGGTCAGAGGAGGGGCAAGCTGAAGTGCTCTGGGTCAAGATACAAGGGGGCCGTGGGGAGATGGATTTAACGGTGGGGGTCTACTACAGACCCCCCTGCCAAGGGGAGGAGCTGGACAGGAAATTTTCAGGCCAGCTTGCAGAGGCACTTAAAGCAAGGGATGTAGTTGTCATGGGTGACTTCAATTACCCAGACATCTGCTGGGAGGAACAGTCAGCCAGGACGGACCATTCCAGGAGGTTCCTGGCCGAGATACAGGACCTCCACTTAATTCAGGAGGTGCACAGTCCCAACAGAGGAAACGCCCTGTTGGACCTGGTCCTGGCCACAGGCAATGACCTGGTAAGGGGCATCCAGGTCCTTGACCACCTGGGTGATAGCAATCATCGCTTGCTGGAGTTTACCATCCAGCGCAGGGTGTCAAGGGCCAGCAGCAAGGCAGTAGCCCTAGACTTCAAGATGGCCAACTTCAATGAGTTGAAGAGATTAGTGGGAAAGGTGCTGGGGTTCTCAAGGGCAGGGGAACTCAGTGCCCAAGATGAGTGGTCGTTCCTTAAGAAGACGATACTCAGGGCCCAAGGGGAGACCATCCCAACAAAAAGCAAGGGGGGCAGGAGTGCCCGAAAGCCCCCCTGGCTCACTAAGGGCGTCCAGGAATGCCTGATCGCCAAAAAGGCTGCGTAGACCCAGTGAAAGGGGGGGTGCTACCTCCTCTGTTCCGGCCTGTAGGGGGGCTGTCAGGAAAGCTAAGGCGGACTTAGAGCTAGGACTTGTGTCCAAAATCAAAGATAACAAAAAGTCCTTTTTCAAATACATAGGGAGGATGAAGAAAGCACCGGGAAATGTGGGGCCCCTGCAAGATCCTCTGGGCAATCTGATGGTTGCGCCAGAGGAGAAAGCAGACCTCTTTAACCAATTCTTCCCCTCCGTTTTCTTGGGCAGGGACTGGGACTTCCCCATCGTGATGCAAGACGTACTCAAGGGGAACGCCCCCAGACCTCAGGTTGGGGAGGACTGGGTTAGAGAGCTTCTGGAGGGGCTGGACATGTTCAAATCAGCAGATCCAGATGCTCTCCACCCCAGGGTGCTTCTCTTGCGGAGGCTGAAGAAGTCCAGGTGCCCTAGTCTCTCCCGTAGGGCTTGACCTGCAAGCCCTTAACCATACGAGTAGCCCTCCTCTGGACCCTCTCAAGGTTATCCACATGCCTCTTGAAGTACAGTGCCCTGAACTGGATGCAATGCCACATAAATGGGAAGTATCACCTCCTTAGACCTGCTCATGATGCACCTTCTAATGCATGAAAGGGTGTGATTGGCTTTACTTTTCACTTCGTCACATTGACGACTCACATTCATTTTGGAATCAGCTATGACTCAAAAATCCCTCTCTGCTGCTATGCTGCTTAGAAAGTCACCTCCCAGTCTGTAGGTGTGTTGGCAATTCTTTCTCCCTAGATGCAGCATGTTTCTCCTCTAGTAACCCTGGTAAGCACCGTTCATAGACACTTAGACAGTACCAGACTCAAATCCTAACTCTTAAATGTTTTGATGGGTTCCATCCTTTTACTACTGCTTCACTATTTTGATCTTCCATTGTTCTCTGAAAATCAAGTTGTTTCTTTAGCTTTCAAATTGCTCCAGCTTCCATAGCAGCTAACATACAACTAGGCTGGGACTTTTTATTTTTAAATCCTTTGGCTTTGTAAGTCAGAAATACAATTCCTAGCAATGAAAAAGTTGGCTACAAAAGCCACTGTGCTGAAACTGCACTTCCAGTGTCAACTGAGACCACAACTATTGATGATCTTTCATTAGCTAAAATTAAAAGCAAACAGATATGCAGATAAGATCCAGCTCCAATATATAGCTATAAAGGATACGTACCAATATAATTGCTAATACAATTACTGAGGTGGTACACAGTAAAGAGACTCTGAGGGTACTGTAATGCATTTCTTATTACAGAAAAAATTACAAGCAAGTGCTGAATCTGCAAATATGAAACTAATATCTTGGTCTTGCTCCTGACAGAACCACTACATCAAGTAATCTAACACAGAATTTGCCCGAGATTGATTGTGTAAAAGCATGGGACAAAACCCCCAAAATACAGAATATTGAGAAACGCTTGGTCAAAAGTAATCAAGATATCATTTGTAAATCACACAAAAAGTCAATTCAGTAGTGTGTTGAACAAATTCAGGCCGAAGGGCCTTTTTACCTGTTAATTTTAGGTGGCTCAGGGAGATCTTAACCCATGGATTGCCCACACACACAAGCTAGTTTTAAGTGCTCTTTAGGCAGGTTAAAGTAACAATACTGCAAGGCAGTTTCTCTCTGATCTGCATTACCCAGCTCCTGTTCCACAAATGTGTGGCTACTCCCCAGAGATAAGCTACTCAAGCTTCAGTCCTCCAGCATCCCAGGATACCCTCTCCCACCCTTCTGTTCTGTGTGGAGAAACTTCCACCCCCTGAACTTTACTTTGGAGGGGGGCATACTGGCACCAAACCAAATCCCCTCCTACCCTGAGTTGTGACTTGCCTGGGCAGCTCACAGGGGCACAGACCAGTCTGGGAGGAAGAGCTGTGGGGGGAGCAAGGTAGGGGGCCAGATCAGGGTCCCCACAAGCTAGGGCTTCTCTTCCAGGGCAGGGGCAGTGTCCCTGTGAGACAGGGCTACCCAATTTATTAAAACACAAGCCTTTCTTTAATTTACTGCTTTTTTTTAATTTTTACTTTATCCTTTAGTGGCTTCAGTGGCTGACTTCCATCATTTCACCACTCACCCCTCAGCCACCTTTCCTACCATACCTGGCATTTCATTACCCAGTCCCCATCATTAAGACTCTTTCCCTTCCAGCCTCATTCTCCCACCCCAACCAACCCACCACCACCAAGAGCAGGGATAGAAGTCTGTCATGGCTAAAGAGTACCTCATTTTCCAGATAGACTTTTGAACCATTCCAGGCAATTTGTACAGGTTTAATAGGTGTGTACATCTCTGTTTCAGGTTAAAACTGCATTTAACCCAGTCTATAGTGTTACATGTGTCCAGACTCTGAGATCAGCGTAAGACTGCGGCCATAACAGCCACTGTAATCTATTAATTTTGATTTGTTTTTATTAAAATCTTGATTATTTAAATATGCAAGACTCTTTTCAACCCAGCTCTATATATTCTTACAATTATATATACAAAGAATTATGCACATTCAGTTGCAGGCTCTCAAGAGAACAAACAAATTTTACTTACAGCGGCTTGTTGTTGCTTTAATTTATCTCTGTATTCTTCCAATTCCTGAAGACTAAGGACAGGAGGAAGCTTCTATATGTAGAACAAATTGAATCAACCAAAAATAATGGAAGACAAGAAATGTAGATAAAGCAATATGCAATATCAATCCACAGATTGCATTAACATTCAAGAAAGAGTATTTGTTTTCACAGTTTAATCCTCATTTTAAAAGTAATGATGGTAAAGTAAACCATAACGGTAATATCTTACATAAAGCAATCAACAGGAGTTTAGAAGCTTAAATCCCTCTTCGAATACCTAGCCCAAGTAAGCAAATTAAAAACTAAAATAGAGATTATCTGTCAAAAATATTATAGTTCCTGTTTCCAACTATTTTGACACTTTCATAAATAATTTGGTCTCAGAACTTTCTATTAGCACAATGGGTCTGACACCAAGTCTACTGAAATAAAAGTAGCTCATTAGATTTTAGGCCAGGCCCTATACAACCACACCTTCACGGGCAGCAAGGGGAAAATCTTAATTCTACATTTAAGCAGAATGTAGAAGACAAGATGGAAATGTAAGCGTTAACAAAAACTGATCTTGGATATTCAGCTTCGTTAAAGTACTGCCTTTTGCCTTAGGACTTCTTACCTCCAATTCATACTTAACAATATCAAATGAATCATTGGAAAAATACACTTCTTCAATGCTATTAATTATTTCTTGCTGTGCTTGAGGATCAGTTGGTTGTTCCCGCAGCTCTCTGAATTCCTCCTTAAGAAAAAAAAATGATTTTAATAAATCCTACATCTTAACAAGAACATCACACAATCAAAACAACCTGCTTTCAAAAACATTCAAAATTCAAGTGTGAAAAGCATACTTCATACAAGTGTGAAAATCTGGATACTTCAGTGCAAGGGAAAGGCTGTTCAAATAGGAAAAACTGACACTTCACCACATGAATGGCCTAGTTACCACTGTACCACTGTTTTTTTTCCTTTGTACATTATAGCTGAAGTGTTGACTGGGTCCATCCCTTTCCTTTGGGAGTTTACAGAAGAACTCTGTAATACAAACCAAACTAAACAGGGAAACTGATCTTCAGAAGTACTGCGCATCCAGTACTCCAACTAAAGTTCTGAGGAGCTACCAAAGTCAAAGTTTCATAGTTTCTAGGGTTGGAAGGGACCTGAGCAGATTATCTAGTCCGACCCCCTGCCATGGCAGGAAAGAATACTGGGGTCAAACGACCCCAGCAAGATGTTCATCTAACCGCCTCTTAAACACCCCCAGGGTAGGAGCCTGCACCACTTCTCTTGGAAGTTGGTTCCAGACCCTAGCTGCCCTGACCGTGAAGTAGCGCCTCCTGATATCTAACCTAAACCTACCCTCTGCCAGCTTGTGACCGTTATTCCTGGTCACTCCTGGCAGTGCTCGGGGGAACAGTGACTCCCCCAGTGCCTGCTGATCCCCCCTGACTAGTTTATAACAGGCCACAAGATCCCCCCGCAGCCTTCTCTTTTGGAGGCTGAACAGGTTCAGGTCCCGTAGCCTCTCCTCATAGGGCCTGCCCTGCTGTCCCCTGATCATGAGTGGCCCTCCTCTGGACCCTTTCCATGCTGTCAACATCCCTCTTGAAGTGTGGTGCACAGAACTGGACGCAGTACTCCAACTGCGGCCTGACCAGTGCCGCATAGAGGGGGAGGATCACCTCCTTGGACCTGCTCGAGATGCATCTGTGGATGCATGCCAAGGTGCAGTTGGCCTTCCTAACTGCCTTCCCACACTGCCGGCCCATGTTCATCTTGGAGTCAATGATGACCCCCAGATCCTTTTCCACCTCCGTGCTGACAAGAGGGGAGTTCCCCAACCTGTAGGTATGGTGCCGGTTGTTCCTCCCCAGGTGCATCACCTTGCACTTGTCTGTGTTGAATCCCATCCTATTCTCGTCTGCTCAGCCTTGTAGCCTGTCTAGGTCTGATTGTAGCCTGTTGCATCCTTCCAGTGTGCCCACATCCCCCCACATCTTAGGTGTCATCAGCAAATCTGAACAGGGTGCTTTTTACCCCCTCGTCCAAATCGCTGATGAAGATATTGAACAGTGCGGGCCCGAGGACCGAGCCCTGCGGAACCCCACTGCCCACGTCCTTCCAGGTTGAGAAGAACCCATCCACTACCACCCTCTGGGTGCCGCCCTCCAGCCAGTTGGCAACCCATTTGACTGTGTGGGTGTCTACACCACAGCCCCCCAGTTTCTTAATGAGAACGGGATGAGAGAGAGTGTCAAAAGCCTTCTGGAAGTCCAGGAAGACTATATCCACTGCCACCCCTGCATCTAATGATCTGGTGATCTGATCGTAAAAGGCCACCAGGTTGGTCTGACAGGACCTGCCACTGATGAACCCATGTTGGTTGCCCCTAAGCATGCAGTCCCCTGCTGGCCTCTCCTGGATGTGTGCTTTCAGTAACTGGACTTGAAAGACCACTGTGAAAGTAACTGGACTTGAAAGACCACTGGCAATTATGGTTATTCCCATGAAATGACATGTGATATTTCTGAAGTGTGTAACATCAAATTAAAAACAAAAACTGCAATACATGTTATGGACACTACAAATGATAGGTTAGTTCACAACGCCATTTCTATTAAATTAAATTTACTAAGTATATTTGGACACTCCATGGAGTTTCTTCATCAACAAAACCAGTTTTCTAGTATAAAGATGAGAAGAAATATTTGCATAAAAATATTTTGATAATTTCTTAGAATACAGTATATTAGTTTCTAGTAGAGAACAAGCACCCAGAAATTTGTTTTTGTAACCTCAGAGCAAGTTAGAATGGAAGTGATAAAAACCAAGAAGATTAGAGCATAAATTGATGACTGGTCTCCAATATACTCAGTACAGAGATATGAGGCGGAAAATTTTCCAGTGCTGTTTTTCCGTGGGAAATTTTCCATTTCTTAAAATTCATTAGTAATAATGAATGGATGCCAATACAGTAAGCTTGGCAGTTTCAAAGTTGTAATTAATGTTTTTCAGGTGATTATTCCTAGGAAGTATGTGAGGGAGTACATATATGTTTTATTGGATTTGTAAACAGGAGGGTAAATACAGTCACATAATAATCCAAACCAAAACTCAAGTTATGAATTCACCTAATTGGCTGTGCAGGTCAAATCAAAACCAAAGATAAAATTCTTATTTCATCTCAGACTGCAAGTGAAAGCAAAACCAAAACTAAAACTGCGATTAATTTTTGTTTCACTTTCAGTTCAGGAAACACACAAGAGCAGTGTCTCATGTCTTTCCTTTTCTTGAGCTGGGGAAGTTGGAAGTGTTTGCATAAGATCTGTTAGTTTTTTAGTGTTTTTGGTTTCAAGTAGTCATAATAATGCCTAATCAGGAAAAAAAAATACTAGCGAGTGGCATCATTAGAGTGAAGTTCAAGCTACTGAAGGAAAGAAGTTGGGAGATGTAAGAATTGTGGGCAAGAACATGCTAACAACTCAACAAGAATGAAGAAACATTTAATAACATGTAGAAACTGTCCCAAAAGAGTACAAGCCGTACACAGAAAGCTAAGACAACCAAGTGGTGGATCAACATTATCTGAGAAAAAGTCTACTTAAGGAATCCTATGCAAGTAAACAAATTAATATGTTAAACAACATACAGTATAGGCTAGCATCTATATTGTTTTAAAACATTATAAATTTTAAAAGTGTTAGTGCAATTCTGGACTATTATTTATTTATTTAAAATATTTGTATCCCGCTTTTCTGCTTGCACTAAGCACCCAAAGTGGCTTAGACTTAACAATATTTTAAAAAAACCATAATAGATAAATAGTTAACTATTTCAACCCAGCAGAGCGAGCTTAGTCCTCTGGCCAACAGCAGAGGCTGAACTTATACTTCCCTTTGGCACTGCATCCCCAGGACAACTGAGCAGCAAGTTGAGCTGCAGAGTGTTTTTTCAGGGGCGGGGGAGGAAGGGGGGGGGGGGAAGGAGGAGGGAAAGCAAGTTCCCTGCTACTATTACTCCTTCTGATGGATGAGGCTAAAATGAAAATATTTTACCCTTCTTGCTGCAGGAACTTGGTAGCTCAAGTTAGATAGCAGATTTGCAAAAAATGGAAAATGAAAGTGATGAGCTGCCAGGTCTGGGGGAAGAAGCAGCAGGATCCTCGCTTGCAAGATCACTGTCACCAGATATGTGATACGACATGAGTAGCTGTTCAAGACAGTCAAGCTTTTTATCAAGCTATGTGGACAAAATATCAAAAGAAGATTAAGGAAAAGCAAATGAGACATCAGCTTGAGCTATAATTTTCAAGTGGTACACCTCTTTCCATAATTGAAAATTAATACTGGAAGGAACACTGCAAACTAATTCACCCATCATATAAGTTACCATCACATTATCGCTTACCACATTCTCTCTTAGAGAGCATGACAGAATTCAAACAATGGTTATTCAAACAATTGGTCAAGCAGAACCACTGACTCTCATGTCAGATGGATGTGATATACAAGGAAATCCTTTATTGAACATTATGTTAGCAACACCTGAACCAATATTCCTGAAAGCAATTGCTATCAAATCTTCTCGTCGTACCAGTAAATACATAGCCAAATTACTGAGTGAAGAGATTGGAAGTGAAGGTACCTCCAGGGTACAAGCCCTTGTAACTGATAATGCAAGTATCATTACCGCTGCATGGCAAATATTAAAGGCAAAGAGTACAAGCCATTAATAGTATTTGGCTGTCTTGCTCATGGGTTGAATCTTCTAGCGAAGGACACAGTCAGTATGAATACAATGAAGACAACATTGGCAAACTGCAAAGCAAATTGTGAAGGTATTCAACAATCATGTTGCTAATCAGACTTTGAAGAAATTACAGAAAGAAAAAGCAGGGGAAAGAAAGTGCTCTTTTATTGCCTGGAGAATCTAGATGGGGCTCGGCTACAAAGTGTTGACATTGTTTGCTGTGCACAAAGAACTGCTTGCAATGTGCTTCAGTAGATAAGATGGCATCTCAGATTATTCCCATGGCCATTCAGAAGCGGCTTGTCAGCGACAATGTGTTCTGGGTTCGAGTTCAAGGAGCATTCAATTTGCTACTACCAGTTTCAGTGGCTATCAAGAAACTTGAAGGAGATGCACTAAGCCTTTCAAATATTCCAGAGATATTCAGACAACTGAAAGAAAATCTAATTGAGCTTTTGCCTTCTTCATCTCAATCCAAAAAAAGAAGAAAAATTAACCAACTTTTACTAAGAGATCTGAGTTTTGCTCTTATCTAGCTCATCTGGCAGCAAACCTTTTGGATCCTCAACACAGACGACAACATTTACAAGAAGATGAATTATTTACTGCTCTTGATATAACTGTGGAAGTAGCTAAGAATGTCCCCAATATCAACAAAATAGCTGTGAGGAAAGACCTTACCAAGTACCATGCAGAAGACAAACTTTGGAGCAAAGACATTATTTGGCAGGCAAGAGAGACTAGGTCTCCTCTCACATAGTGGAAAGGATACTGTAACATCCAACTGTTATCCAGGATTGCTTTAAAAGTCCTAAGCATTCCACTACAAGCAGCTTCTTGTGAATGGAACTGGAAGGCTTTCAACTCAATCAAGACCAAAAAAAGAGGACTAAACTAACAAATGAACACACCACTAAGCTTGTTTCTATTTCTCAAAATCTCTTGCTTGTGAAGAATGAGTCAGAAGCACAATTAGTCAAGAAGATGCAGTGTGATAAGTTGCCCTTGCCCATAGACTCACTGGTAAAACTACCCTTTAGTGAACGAGAATCTGGTTCAAGTAGTTCTGAATCAGGTTTCCCTCATTCTGGTTCCGAAATGGAACCAGTAAGTAGTGCAAGCGATTCTACAGATACCTCCAGTTTCACTGCTGCTGCCGCAACGACTTCAGTGAAAGAGAGTTAAGCGCTGTTGAAGTAGATGAGTGGACAACCACAGCATATCATGCACAGTTCTTTGGGTGTGCCAAAATTAGTGTGTCAACAGTTTTCAGTGCGTTCGGTTTTTTTCTTAAAATTTAAAACAAACAGCGTAAGGGATGTACGTGCTATTGTGTATTGTCTTTACATTTTTACAAGTATTCCAATAAAAATAGTTTCTTTCCACATAAGGCTTTGAGTATAACATGTAAACCACATTAAATGTGATGTATTTAATTTTTTTCCTAATCAAATATTTCAGTTCAAATACTTGTGGCTATTGGGATATAAAATTAACATGAGAGTACTTTTTTAGTTTTGTTTACTAAATACAAGTCAAATAAGCATGCTAAATAAATCACGCTTTATTTACAGCATTGGAAAATTTTCTGGAAAACCCACATCTCTGATTCAGTAACATTACCAACATATCTTTTTGGAACAGCACTAAGGGTTTGCTTTTCTAAAGGAGGTGCAAGTCTTCAAATGCTGCTATTTCTTTTACTAGCCCTGAAGGACACGTTGCCGGCTGATATTCTCTGAAAGCACACAGAGCAGAAGCAGAGCCTCTCAAAATTAATTTCAGCTATCTTGGCATGTCCCTTTCAGACATGAATCTGTTCTTCCAGAGCATCAAAAATCCAATCCAAATTAGAACCGTTTTATCCAAAACCTCAAAAACACCCTTAAAGAAGCAATATCAATTTTGCCCCAAGATGACAACAGTTAAGTGCAGCAAGAACCACTACCTGCAATCTAGAAAGCTCTAAAGATACATCCCCTAATCCACCTCAAAAAAACCCAACATTTAAATAATCTGAAAAAAAAAAAATTAGCCTTAGAAAGGCATATCTTGTGCCATGTGTTTTATCTGAATTAGTTACCAGAGCTAAACAAATCGCTTAATTACAAAATTAGTCTCTTGGGGTGTTTATACACACGATCCGGAAGTTTGACGGGGTGGGGGCGTTAATAAAAGCCACTCTAATTCAGGGGCGCACTGATACAGATTTTTTGGGCATATCAATTGATACCTATATCTGATTCCCAATATGCAGCCCAACAGCACAGAGAGCAGCGTCCAGCTGATAAGTATGTTGTGGGCATGGGTGTCTGGTGCCTCAAGTCGAGGAGGGGCCAATCCCACTGACTGGGAGGGGGGGGAAGGGGGCCCCCTGTGGCCAACCTCACTCACCATGAAAGCAGCTGGCGGCCTCACTCCCCAGCCAGCACTCGCAAGGGGGGAACTGGTGCTCCTGTCTGCCCCCCTGCCCACCAGCTAAACGGGGAGTCTGGCACTCTCAGGGGGAACACGTGCACCCCCATGCACTGCCCCTGGTTGTGGGGGAAGGAGTAGGGGTAGCAGACCAAAGCCCCCATGGTGAGGGACTGGAGTGGGGCTGGAGAAGGAGCTGAGCAGCCAGGGTGTGGTGCAGGACAGAGCTGCAGCCTGTCCGGGGGGCACAGCTCCCACAGCTGCATGCATCCTTGGAGGATATGGGGGCGTGACCGCCGGACCTGTGCGCAAGGCAAGGGTGGCCTGCTGCTGCCAGCCTCTTCCCAGCAAGGGGGTTGGATTGGGCTGGGCTCAGAATGGGCAGTGAGTGCTGTGATGGGGGGCTATAGTGAATTTTGGGCCCCCCCCAGCCCCACTCTCAGCACCACAGCTGCCCACCCTGAGCACAGCCTGGCCCAGCCCTCCACCAGATCTGGGGACACACATCCCCATGTCCTCCCAGGGTACATGCAGCAGCAGGAGCCACCCCTCCCCACCCATATCCCCCAGATGAGCCACTCACAGCTCTGTCCCATGCCCTGCCCCACACCAGCCCACTCCCTCAATCTGTCCCCCCTGCCCACACACCCCTTCCCTCCCACCAGACTTATCAGTCGGACACTGCTGTCCAAGCTCTGCGTACAGCCACCACCCACCACCCTGCACACACATCCCTGTGCGCAGCCGCTGCCCACTCCATGTTATCTGGAAACCCTTGCCAGGTTATTTCAGGTAACGGAATTTTTACATAACCTGCAATCCACTTACCCCAGGGATGCCAGATAACAAAAGATTTTACTGTACATTACTGTAACCTCTTGCTTCCATTCAGAGTGGAAATATTCCACCCCCTCAAGTGACATTTAAACACCTTTTTGATAAAGGGAGTAAAACAGGTCTGACTCCCTTGCATAAAAAGGACAAAATCTAAAATCTGTAATTCCACCGAGGCCAGCTAGAACATCTAGTAGTAGTGCACACTAGTATTGCAGGAGTTCAAATTTTGCACAGTCCTTTGTTTTCCCCATGCCCACCCTCCATACACACACACACACTCAGCAGGGGATGGACATGTTATCATGTCCCAATAGCCCAAACACCTGCTTTTGTTAGCTTCCATCAGTCAAGGACCATGCCCAAACCTCCTCTGGGTTCACTGGAGGAGACTCAGCTAGTACCCCTTCTCTTTTACCCCTCCCCACCAAAGGTTTTCCCTCCAACAGGAACAAACACAATCTTTAACAAGAAAAATACAAGGTCTTACCTTTTCCAAAAAAAGCCAAAGTAAAACCCTGGTCAAGATTCCAAACACAGAATTCCCCTCCCCACCATGAGTGGTGTTTTGTCAGATCATGCACTAAATCAGCACGTGTCATATGCCCCATACCTGAATGCTCATGCCAGTATTGCATGAGCTGACTCAAATGAGTCAGAGTTTCCTGATACAGTGGCCCTAATGCAGCATTCCCCAGGGCTTTTCTACCTTGTTAGACTTCCATTAGCGAGAAACAAAAGGTTCCTAGCTAGTTAATTAAATATTCCCTACTATATCACATAAATTAGAAGCAGGCAAAGTCTTTCTTTTGATCAGCATAAGAAACATCCAAAAAAGCAAGATACCATTTCTTCCACAATTAGGAACTGCAAATGCATAACAAGCGTATGAGATCAGTGATCCATTTACACTAAAACAAGGTGGGAAGAAAACAAACCAACAGTAATTGTTGTTACAAACAGGCTTAGCAGAATGTGATTTTTATTCAATAATTTTGACAGATAATATTGATGTTTATATTTAAGCATTTTTTCTTATTTCTATAGATTTAAATTCCCAGAACTGCATGAAATTAGTGGTGTTGGGGGCAAACCATTTATTAATAATGGCAAACATACTGCAGGACTGATGCCAGCTAAGCAGCAGGGCTGCCACCAGTCCTGGGTCTTCTCACCCATAGTGCCTTTGTTTACTTTGTCATTTTCTCTTCCTTTGTTTCTAGTCCCCTGGGGCTTCTGCCTTTTTAAGGACTGTGTCTGTTCCTGTACTGCAAACTGCAGTCAGTACGGTTCTCCAACAGCCATCATTTTCATTATGTCACCTTGGTATAAATTGTGGTCATTAACCATGGAAATATTTTTTCATCAGTCTGAAAGCATGATGTGAAATTGACATTTATCAACATTTACCAATCAAAATCAAATCCTGCCAACCTTACTTACAAAAAAATAAGATTTCAAGCCTATGAGTGGAAGAAAATTATGTTTGTGGTGAGACTGTAAAGCACAAGAGTTAAAGTAATAAAACAGGAAGATAAACAATTATATGGAATAGGTTATTATAAGGTGCAGGGTTAATCTGTTGATTTTTTTCCTCTCTTCACCTCATTTCCAGAAGTTGAAAGCAAGTATTTGGTATGTTCTGCTCTTTACTTCAGTCACTAGAAATGATTATGCTGCCATCTGGTGGAATACCAAGCAGCTTTGATTTTTACTTTGTTTCTTCCAAGGAAGCTCAGTTCATTGGCCATTTTCACAACATCCTGCACCTCATCATATATTTTTAGCAAGGCTGGCCAAGACATATAGGTATTAAAAACAGTGATTCCCACCTCAAGGCACCCTTTGGAAAAATGCCAGGTCTTAGTTTTCACTCATCTTTTAACTACAGAAAAATAATAGAGGAATTCTTCTTTTGCAAAAAAAACTCAGACCACAGCAGCTTAAATTTCAAATAGACATCCATACTGTCAGATACCATCTAAGCTAATCTTGTGAATTGTGCATAGGTGTTTGTACACCTGATAGTGCAAATATTGCATGACACCCTGGTTGGGAACCACTGGATTAAAGAATGTACCCAAAATTACAGAGCCAAAGAAACATTTTTAAAAACCGATCAAAATGTATCCTGATAAACCCTGGTCATCAGTGGGTATCATTCATAATATACATCATGGACGGGCAATTATTTGGGCCTGTGGGCCAGAGACAGATATAAGGAGCTGCTACAGGCTGATCAGCACCCCCATTCCTCACAACAGCCTGGAGAGATCACTTTTCCCCCACACCAAGCAGCAGCTTCTAACCAATCACCACCACTGCTGCCACTGCTCAGCACAAGCAGGTGAGCCCAAAGCTGGGGTCGGGGCTGCGCGTGCAGGTTCCTGCTGGTCCAGAGCTAGCCTGCTCTGCTGGGCTGAGTCCCAAGAAGGCACAGAGCCAGCGAAGGTTGGGCTGTGTGTGCAGATCCTCACTAGTAGCATGGGGTTGGGACCAGCAGCAGCGGCAGCCAGAAGAAGCCACCACCACCTGGGCTGCCTAGAAAGGCAATCCAGCTGCAGAGCCACCCCAGCCCCACTGCATGCCCTGGGCCAGGTGAACCAAGGGACCCACCACAGGTAGATAAAGTTCTTCCATGGGCCAGATCCAGCCCACAGCCCATACTTTGCCTACTCCAATATACATACACTTGGGGGACAGAGAGGGAAGAGAAGTGGCTAAGAGACATGTTATTAGTCTATTTGTGCAATCACCAAGATATACAGCCTGTCCCCTCCCAAGTCATTAGGTCAAATCCAAAAAAAGGAATAAATAAATAAATTACAGCTTAAAAGATTATCATACAAAAGAATGTTTTGACCCAAAGAAGTTACCCTCTGCCAGCTTTCCAACAGCTGATATGAGATTTGGGCTCAGTCCAGTTCTTGATGAACATGTACGCACACCAGACATTTGGCAGCCGTACTGGCTGAGTTAGCAGGGTGAGAAGGATGCTGCCACAGCACGATAAGGAGACAGTGATACAAAAGCACAGATGTCTATTATCCTGTCACCCACAGCAGGTGGTCCTTCCAGGTCAAGCCCAAGATAACACCTCTGGCATAACCATATTGGCATAACAAGCAAGTTTTGCACCCTGGACAAAACCTGAGCAGGTGGGGTGCAGGGAGAGAAAGTGCCCAGCCTCAGAGCCTAGCGGCTTTCTACCCAGTACTGTGCCTTGGACAGCAGCAGCACAAACTGTTGCTAGGAGTTTTGGGACCCTTTTGCCACCAACACACATGCCAGACAGCCAAAACACACCAATTTTAAGCAGCAAAAAAAGAGACAGCAGCAGTAAGCCACCGGTCATCTGTCACTATCATTTCTCTGCTCTCCATATTGCCAGTTGGAGCTGCCGCAGGGGTGACAACCCCCTCACTCCATTCTGGTGTCCCCTTCCCCTCCACTTAGCTAGGTCCCGGAGGACTGGACAAGGGCCAATGTGGTCCCTATTTTCAAGGAGAGGAAGGAAGATCCAGGCAAATATAGGCCAGTCAGTCTCACCTCCATCCTTGGCAAAGTCTTTGAAAAAATTATTAAGGCTCATATATGAGAGAGCCCAGCACAAAAAAATTATGCTGAGGGGAAACCAGCGTGGGTTCATAGCAGGTAGATCATGCCTGAGTAATCCAATCTCTTTTTATGACCAGGTTACAAAACACCTGGACACCAGAGTAGGGGTTGATATCGTTTACTTAAAAACTTCAAAGGCCTTCGATACAGTATCGCACCCCATACCGGTGGGCAAATTAAGAGGCTGTGACTTGGATGATTACACAGTCCAGCGGGTGGCAAATTGGCTAGAGGGTCATACCCAGAGAGTGGTGGTGGACAGGTCGGTATCGACTTGGAAGGATGTGGGCAGTGGGGTCCCGCAGGGCTCAGTCCTTGGACCGATACTCTTCAATGTCTTCATCAGTGACTTGGACGAAGGAGTGAAGTGCACTCTGTCCAAGTTTGCGGATGATACAAAATCATGGAAAGAAGTGGACACACAGGAGGGCAGGGAACAACTACAGGCAGACCTGGACAGGTTGGACAAATGGGCAGAAAACAAGAGAATACAATTTAACAAGGAGAAATGCAACGTGCTGCACATAGGGAGGAAAAATGTCCAGCACACCTACTGCCTAGGAAATGACCTGCTCAGAATGACCAGCACAGAAACGGAAAGGGATCTTGGGAGTCCTAGTGGACTCCACGATGAACATGAGTCGTCAGTGTGACAAAGTCATCAGCAAAGCTAACTGCACTTTATTGTGCATCAGCAGATGCATGACAAACAGAACCAAGGAGATGATACTTCCCCTCTATCAGGCACTGGTCAGACCGTAGTTGGAATACTGCATGTAGTTTTGGGCACACTTCAAGAGGGATATGGATAACCTGGAGAGGGTCCAGAGAGGGGCTACTTGTATGGTTAAGGGCTTGCAGGCCAAGCCCTACAGGAGAGACAAGGGCACCTGGACCTCTTCAGCCTCCACAAGAGAAGGTTGAGCGGTGACCTTGTGGCTGCCTATAAATTCATCATGGGGGCGCAGAAGGGAATTGGTGAGGCTCTACTCACCAAGGTGCCTCTGGGGGTCACAAGAAATAATGGCCATAAGCTAGCAGAAAGCAGATTTAGACTAGACATTAGGAGGAACTTCTTCACAGTTAGAGTGGCCAAGGTCTGGAATGGGCTCCCAAGGGAGGTGGTGCTCTCCCTTACCCTGGGGGTCTTCAAGAGGAGGTTGGATGGGCATCTGGCTGGGGTCATCTGAACCCAGCAGTCCTTCCTCTCTATGCAGGCGGTCAGACCCTAACATCTATGAATCTAAAGGCATGTGCCCGCTCACCAGGCCATTGTTACACTACTGGCAAGCCCTGAACAAAATCCTGAGGAGAGACATGGTTGAATGCTGGAGCGCAGGAAAGAAAGTCCCAAGCTGCTACTGGCATAGAGCAATCTGTCCAGTCCCCATGGCTGCTGTCACAGCAGTGTCATGGAGTTTCTGCACATAATGGTTGCTGCTAATAGCAACCACAGCCATTCAGTCACCCCTCTCTAGGTAGGCATGCAGGATGGTTCCCCACTTGTCCACCCTTTGTAACACTAATGGGTTGTGCCTACTCTAAACAGAATCCATTTCTAAGTACCTGGAGAAGTTGATTAGGAATAATAAGCATGGATTCACCATGGGCAAGTCCTGCCCGACCAACCCGATTGTCTTCCATGATGAAACGCCAGCTCCATAGATACAAAGAGCAGTGGACAGGATATACCTTGACTTTAGCGAGGCCTTTTATACAGGTCTCCCACAACATTCTCACAAGGAAGCAAAGGGAGTACAGGTTGCATAAACAGACTGTAAGGTACACAGAAATCTGGCTGGATTATTGGGCTTAAAGGGTAGTAGTCAATGGCTCAATGTCTAGATGGCAACCAGCATCAAGTGGAGTGCCTATGGGGTCAGTCTTGGTTCAGTATCTTCATCTGGATTTATTTAGTCTAAATTTTTCCAGGCTCAAAATAAATTTCATCATGGATGAGTAACTAAATTGACACTGATGAACAAAAGTACAGAAGCCAGCAACGACTTTTAAGCTACGTGCAGACATTCAGGGAGGTTTGAGTGCATTAAAAATGGCCACCCAATCTAAGGTAGGTTGGGATGGGGCAGGCTAGCTGAGGAGGTTAAGGGGATGGGAGGGCAGGTGGGCTCTGTGGGAGAGATCAGGGTGAGGGATAGGGGGCAGGCAGGATCCACAGCAGATTGCTAGGGTCCAGGAGGGTTTGACAGGATATGGGGGGCTCACGGGGTCTCCAGGGGTCTTGGGGGAAGGGGACAGGACCAGAAAAAATTATTAGCCCCCTGACACCCCCAGCAAACCTAACCTCCATCACTCCATCCCCTCCCCCCACTAACTGGCACCTGGAGTGGCTCGTGAAATGGGGGCAAAGGGTGTGAGGGGCTGATGGAGCTAAAAATAGCCCAGTGCCAAGGACGCTGGTAGGAAAGGTGCAGTCCTAGGGCTGTGGCCAGTGGCTGGGCTTTCACAGCCCAGAGGCTGCGTAGGTAACTGCAGAAATTCCATGCACCAGTCTAACCTAGATCAATTAAGTTAGAGTACTCACCGATCTAGGTCTTAGACCAGTTTCCACCATTTTCAGACTGATCTGTGTGCAGAGAACTTCTTTACCGTTATGGGTTTAGATTGATTTCCAATCACTGAGACCAGATATAAAAGTGTAAGGGGTGCACCTGGGCAAACTAAGTTAGATTGGGTGACCATTTTAACTCAGTCTAACATCCCCCTTACCTTCCCAAATATCTGCACTTAGCCTTAGCATTCAAGAGCTCAGCAGCAGCAACAGCAGTCCCTCAATCAGAGAATGGCAGTCTTCCAGTAAATAGGGAAGTCAGTGAATCCACAGATGACTGAAGATCATCCACAACGATCTGAGGCCAATCCACAATTCATATGTTTGATTGCAGACATGAAAAATAGTTCTGGGAGGAAAGAGCAGAGCCCAGTGACAGCAGATCACTGATCTTTCTCTTTGTCTCCCTTATCTATCTGCCTCCATAGAGAGAGAAGTTTGCTAAAAGTGATCAATGCTTTGTTGTACATCTTAGTAAAAGAGGGGATGATTCAGTGCTCAAGGCTCTGGTTACCAATGTTAATATTGCACTTTATCAGAAGTATTCTGAATTAATGTCTGCATAACTTTTTATAGTATTAGTAACTTTATTGAGTATATAGTTCACAAAGTCACTATCTGGGCAGAACTATTACAACATTTCAATTTTGTTCAGATGGTACACTGAGAGTTACAAAAGTAACTAGGTATTAACCTCCCTCAGAAGGACTCTCAGGACACCTCCCAATGAGTGTGCACATGCAAGGATGTTTCCCATGGGACAAGTAGCAGCTGCACATATTTGTGCACTGCTATTTGTCCCCAGACACACCCCTGCACTTGCACTCTGGCACACAGCAAAGTGCCCTGGGTGGGGTAGAGGAGGCAGCCTTACCTGAGATCGTTGGGGCCTCCTGGGGCAACAGAGATGCCGAGCCAGCTGCTTAGAGCCTGGCCAGCAGCCAGCATAGCAGTCAGGCTCCGGTTTCTGGTGCCAAATCACTTCTTTTTTAGCTGCATTTTTTTTTTGACACTGAGATCTCCTGGTGTCAGAAAAACCCACTACACTGGAAATTAGCACTGCAATGAACAGGTGCATGTGCACATGTGCTACGTGTGGCTTGCAGCACCTCAAATGGGTCTGAGGCATTACTAACCACATGTACGTGCTCAATGGGATGCGCCCTCAGGGTTTGTTCTAAACATCACTACAGTGTTTTTGTTTGTTTTTTTTAAAGGGTGGGGAAAAAACAAACCATTATTTATCTTGCCCATTCTTTCTACAGCACTTGCTACAACACATCATGGAGAGAACCAAGCTATGCAAAACAAGCCTTTCATTCACAGCCTCAAAGACTTTCCCAGATGCCAAGACAACAGTCATGCTACAATAAATTACAGCTTCTAGCTCCTTTGGTTTCCAGGTATCTAAAGCCACCAAGAGCTAGCCTAATCCCTCACCAGTGAAGGACAATATTCCAGTTAATCCTGTTCATGTAACCAAGACTTGTTTCTTAAAGAATCAACCTCCCTAACCTGTCTGTTAAGATGCGAGAATGCTCACAGTACATAACCTAACGTCTCCAATTAGTTCACTGGCCAAAACACCTCTTCTAAATATTTCTAAGCTTATATCCTGAAACTTCCCTTCCTTCAACTACCAACACTTCAGAACAAAAGTGTTAATAAAAGGCTTAACATAAAAAGGCAATGAAAATTCAACTATCCCAACATTTCTTCAATATAGAACTACCCAAAGGGAACTGGGACAGAGCGAGACACACAGTGTATTCTACCACTGCTAAGTCAGAATAATGAAATAATTACAGAAACTGAGGTATAAAAAAAAAAAAGAAAAATTGCAAATTAATGAGGTATAATTATTTGAGACTGTCCACTTCCCCCAGATCAATATGCATTCTTTACCACAGCAATGGTAGGCTGATACCATCTACTCAGGGATTAATACACCTTAGGTGTTTCTTCAGCAGGATAGCCCATATCCTTAATGCCACTGGTTGTCAACCAGAGGTACTTAAAAAGGTTGCAGGGGATACACAGAACTAATGTAGCCAACAAATGCCGCATGTGTGTGCTGCTCTGCGGCTGCGTGCACAGGAGGCCAGGAGAGCAGCCAGGTCCAGCTAGTAAGTATGTTGTGAGGGAAAGGGTCTGGAGGAGCAGATCAAGGCCCCAGCAGTGGGGGAGGGAATGGGAGTGGGGCTGGGGCAGGGCACAGGACTGAGCTGTGCAGGGGGCAGCTCCCACCATTGCACGCACCCCAGGAGGCATGGGAGGCATGTGCCCCTAGATCTGTGCACAAGGCCGGGCAGGCTGCTGCTGCAGGCTGAGCCCAGGGCTGTGTGGGGCTCTTCCCAGCAGGGGCTGGACTGAGCAGAGCGGGGAACAGAGCCACGAGCAGCTCGTCCAGGGACATGGAGGCGGGGAGGGGGGCAGCCAGCTCCCTTGGCTACGCACATCCTTGGAGGGCATAAGAGGCATGTGCCCCATGATCTGTGCTTGGGGCAGGGTGGGCTGCTGCTGTGAGCTGGGACCAGGGCTGGGACCAAGGCTGCTCTTCCTGGCAGCAGCTGGGCCAGGCTGTTTGGGGTGGGCACAGCAGTAGTAGTGTTGGGAGGCAGGCTATTGGGGGGGGGGGGAGGAGGTGCAGCCAGTCCAGATTTGCTATAGCCCCCCCAACCCACCCCTAGTGCCACCACCACCCACCCAATGCAGCTCAGCCCAGCCCCACAACAAGAACAGTCCAGCGCAGCCCCAGCCCACAACGGCAGCCTGCCCTGCCCCAGCTGGGAAGCCCCTGCCCCAGCCTTACTCCCTCTTCCACCACTGAGCCAGCCCGCCCTGCCCTACATGCAGATCTGGAGGCACATGCCCCGCGCTATGCCTTCCTGGAGTATATGCAGCAGTTGGAGCTTCCCCCAGCTCCCTGCACCCCCCAGACGAGATGCTCGCAGTTCTGTCCTGTCCCACACTCCACCCCAGCTGTGCAGCACCTGCCCCAATCCCATCCCTCACCACAGGGGCCTTGATCTGTCCCCCCACCCTTAAAAACAAGAAAAGAAATATAAAGGGGTACACGAGCTGAAACTTTGAGAGAGAAGGGATACAGATGTTCAAAAAGATTGAAAACCCTGGCCTAAAGTATCCCCTTAAAAAGATGATCCTAAAGTATTTGGAGAGTGCCTGTTCAAGAGTTCAGAAGGTTGTCCTGCACTCTAACAGAAAACTAATCAAAGATATCTCTAGAAGCCCCTAACCAAGCTTCTCACCCTCTCCTTTTAGAGAATAAAAGGTTTTGAAGTCATAAAAGGTTTTTGATTAAGCTTGGGTTCACAACCAGTAACAGCCCATTTTCCTATTATAGAACAATTAGGGCCAAATCCTGAGTATAGCAGAAAATATACTAAGCACTCAACAGAATCCAGCCTGTATATATTTGTTGTTAGAAGAGAGAACTTTCCAGGCAACAATAACAGATGGAATATACATTCAGTCTCCCACATTAGACTTTTCTTGTATCATAGTTTCTGTCATCATTGATCATGTAAAGTGCCAGGATAAGAACCATGGTCCAAATCCTCAGGTGCATAAGGTATATGATAATCACTGCAGAGGCAGATCTGGACTCGATCTCCTGAGGTCCCTTCCAGCCCTACTGTCTATGAAATCTATGAAATCTTGCTCAGGTCTGGTTTCAGATTACAAAATGAGTTCCCACAGGAACTAAGGACTAACCTTGCCACCTTCCATTCCAAGCAGAGGAGCATTTCTTCCAAGTGGATTTCTCCAATATGGTAGTATCACAGAGGATATACAAAAACCAGCAATAACCCTACCAAAAAAGATTAGACACCACACAGTTCTCCCCACAGGAAAGAACACCAAAGAATAAGCCACACAACAGATATTACCCATGTATCATTATATATATTCAGATAACATATTGTTTATTGAAAGAAGTACTAGAAAGTCCAGGCCATTGCAAGCAAGGGAATTCAATAATTAATATAAAAAGCATCGCCCCACATCCAGATCTTTGAAAACGCACCAAAAGGCTTCTATTTAAAGCTGTTCAGTCCCTGAGATAGTCTGTTGATATGCTGTAGATTTGGGGTTATTTATCTTCTACCACCTCCAAAAGAAACTGTGAATAATGAGACTGAAATTGACTAGCTCAGTAGTTATAAAAAAACAGATCCTATATAAACAAGATACTATGGCAATAAATAACTGCCTAGCTTCCTCTCTACAAGAGGTGACAACTTTTTTATTTTACTTTCTGTGCTCTGAAAGATAGCCTAAGTTTTCCTACTGGTTAAATTGCCATAGTTACTTGGATCTATTTTTCAAATATTTCCCCTCATCTGGGGTATCTTCCAAAGTCATTAGTTCAGCTTTGGAAACTGAACCCAGTTCCAATATCAGTTCTAACCAAATTCAGAGGAATTACCCTGAACATCAATGTATTCCAATGCAAAAACTGTTACTATACTCATTTTCAAGAAAGGATTTTATTGGATTGGCTGGTTTGAAGCAACCACATACAAGTTTTGAGTAGGGTCTAAAACTTTGCTGGCTCCTTTGGAGAATTATGTCTACTGTTTTAAGATAATAATGAGTCAAAACTTAACATCTTACAAAACCGTTATCTTTCCTAAGCACACACCAACTGCTGAAACTTCCTTAGCCTGACGAAGGGTTTTTGAACACGAAAGCTTGCTTAAAAATTTTTTTCCAACTATTTCAGTTGGTCCAATAAAACATATCAGATTCACCCAAAGAACCCTGTTTGCCTCATCTTTCCTATTTTTTTTTCTTTTTGGTTCTGGCAAAGACCTTTTTTTGGTGCATGAAATGTTGTACACCATTATAAAATAAAGTTTTAAGAAGATTTAGTTTATGTTCGCCAAGCTACTTAATTGTACCATTATAACATCTTATGCTTGTAACATCAGGATGTTACTGTGGCAATGGACTATAAACCCCAAACAAACATGTACATGTGGGTACAAGCTCAGAGCCTATATTACAGCACTGTGTTGCATATACCACTGCAAGTCAAGGGAGTCTTAAGAAAAAGAAAATAAATAAATAAATAAAAATCAGCGTTTAAATTCAGTATCTTTGTCACCTGACTGCTTTTCATTAAGAAAAGATTATAGTGAGCTATTTACCACCGGCTTTTAAATTACTAGTACTTTTTAAAAACTACACACTTAATAATACAAGGAAAAAAGGAGGGTTTGTATACAGTATAAGCCTTTAACATACAGGTTTTTTGAGTAAAAGTGTTATGCTGACTCTCTCCCCTCCACAAAAAAACAAAACAAAAAGCCTCCAGACATGAACAGGAGTTAATGATTAGCACCTCTAAGAAAAGTCTATGCAGAAGTTTCAGTATTAATGATGTCCTTTAATCCATGTGAGGTTGGAACTGCCATATATTTGAATGGGATTTTGTTCTAAGAACAGCTGCAGCGCTATGATTGTGTACAACTGCCACATTTATCATTTTACCACAGATGCATGAAAAAAAATAAAACTAAATTATTAAGATCAGCTTGTTTTGTTATAGTGAACATTGAAAGACGTCACACACACACACTCACACTCTCTCTCTCTCAAGTTATACTCACATAACAAAAACCCAAAGAAACAATTACTGAAGGCCTGCTTTTATCCAAATACTCACTTGGCAGCAGAGGTAGTTTTACTACATCCGTACAGGTACTGTTATTCAGTGAATATTTATAAAAGAATTTATAGAATTAAAAGCTAAACACTGGAGTTCAGACAATTTTTTTGATGCCACTAATTTAATACATAGACTCTTGCAATTCGAAGCATGTGTACCATTATAAAGTATGCTGTGTTCCAATTCAGATGTTGTTAAAAAATAAAACACAACAAAGAAATAAAGATCTGATCTGAGTCATAGAATCATAGGGCTGGAAGAAACCCCGAAGGATCTTTGGGTCCAGCCCTCTGCATGATCAGGAAAGACATCTGGGTTCAGACGACCGCAGCCAGGTGACCATCCAGTCTTCTCTTGAAGACCTCTAGGGTAAATGATTGTACCACCTCTGGAGGGAGCTTGTTCCACAGTCTGTACACCCTAGTTGCAAAGAAGTTTTTCCTAATGTTCAGCCTGAAACTATCTTTCAGGAGTTTGTGGCCACTGTTTCTTGTTTTCCCCCAGGGCACCCTGGTGAACAGTTGTTCACCGAGCCCCTAATGTACGCCTCTGATATAACGGTAGAGCCGCAATCAGGTCCCCTCAGCTTTCTTTTCTTCTCTTTGCTTTTGATTTTCATATTACGTCATAACAACACGTTTCTGATTTACCTCAACATAAGCAGCACATTAAAGTACTTTTGTGTATGATAATGTACTTTAAAAGAATAAAAAATATGATATTTGGACTTAGAAATGGAAGGCTAACTTTCTAATTCACAGGCTCAAGCCAAAACATATCTAAGGATGCTTACAGACACGTAAAAACCTAAAACAAAAAAACCCTTATGCTTTACTTTAAGCTTGGTGCACCCCTGCACTCAGCATGGCACATGTCAAGAAGAGGTGCTACATTAGTTGGACCCAGCTTGCCCAAAGTTTGTATAGATCAGGTGCTTCACCGGGACTTTTTTGGCACTTTTATCTAATAGCTGACTGAATTGGCTATTAGATAAAAGTGCCAAAAAGCTCCACTGAAAAGCCCAATCCATACCAATGTTGGGCAAACTGGGTCCAACTAATGCCTGCCTCTTCCCATAAAGCACAGTTTCTGGTTTTTTCTTCCACATCTGTCAGCACCCTACATGACCAAGCAACAAGTCACATCTGGTCCAAACAAACTCAACAGGCCAATGAACACATCAATCTGGTTAGACACTTGTCAAGAATTCAGCCCAACCTTTTTGCATGATTTTCAAGTAAGAAGTTGTCTGTGTTGACAATTCCCAGACTCTCAGACAACAGAATACTTGTTTCCATGGGATTATCATAATCCTCTATTATATATAATATAATATAATATAATATAATATAATATAATATAATATAATATAATATAATGCAGAAAACCATTTATTCATTTCATATGTTTGGCAAATATGATGATGAACTAAGTCAAACAACTGGAAATATATGTATGGTATCAAACCCAAAGAGATTGAATACAGAGGGTAAATGTGCATTCCACTGCCCAATCCATTCCAGAAAGCATGCATTTTAAACATTTTAAAATCGGGAGGCAGCCTAAATGGAAGTGCAGTAATCAATCTGAAAACTGATGAGACTCATGAAGGCAAATGCATCTTAATTTTGATTCACTGCACTTCCTTGCCCAAAAACTCAAGTCTTTTTGCACAACTTCTTCATCCAACCTGTGAAAAAAGCTACTTCGTCAATAAGCAGAGGTCCCAAAAAGGTATAAAAGTTTCCCACTATGTGAAAAAAGTGGAAATGTTAAAACTAAAAGAAGAACCATAACGTTTGTGGATCATACCTTGCTAGGAATCCGAAAATTCTCAATAGGACTGAGGTCATGAACATTCTCCTGAGGACTTCTGAGACCCTTAAGAAGAAAAATAACAAACATCAATTTTGTGCCTTTTACAATTAAACTACTTAAGATCTTACCTAGAGTTGAAAATACATATACAGTAGTTTTAATAAATTAGAGTGACACGGTCCTAATTCTACAAACACTGCAATGGGAGTATTCATATGAATTACTCCCACACAAATACTTTGAAGGAGGGGCAGAACCCACATCCTGTTGGGTCAAATCTATTAACATCAAAGGATTAGCTTTTTCTTACAATTAATACTTGCAACCTATTGCACAAGCTCATCTACTCCCACAGCTTGATTCAGTATTTAAAAGGCTAGTAAAGTCCAAATAAAATCATGTATTCTATTCCATTAACTTCATGAGCTAATGGCATCAAAAAGCTTTAATCCAAAGTAAGTAATGCCCACTCTGTATAATAAACTGTTATTTTTATATAATGGAATAGTTAACTATTTACCAGCTACGGCTGTTTTTCTTTGATGTTTGTTAGAAGCGAAATAAAAATCAAATGCTCCCAATTTTACTAAAATATATAATAATTGTTGTTTCAAACAATTTTAATCTTTGAAACCGAGGACATGTCAATAATGTGGAGACTTAATATAGAATGCATCAGTTACCTAACAAACAAGTGTATTTATGATTTTAAAAAGTGATGCTGTAGAAACCAGTACCTTCACTCCGCTGTTTATACAGGGTCTTCTCAAATCACATTAGTTTAGCTTTCTGAAAATACTGGGTATTACAACTTTCAGGAATACAGAGGCAATACAGATGAAGGAAAACAAGCTACATTATATGTTTTAGCCAGCATAACCTCTGCTAAATTCTAAAGAGGCACAGGGAAGATGAAAAGCAAGGAACTCTTTAAACTCAGGCATGATGACTACAGCTACTACAGGGGCCTCAAGCAAGTGATATGAAGACTAAGTTTCAGGCACACATATGTGCAACTTGTGTCAATCTTGTCCTTAGAGATGGATCCTCAGTCCTTCTCAAAGACAGACTGTTGATGGCTATGCCTTCTTCATTCATAAAATGGGGATAACACTCACCTTTGAAGACCCTCAAATAAAAGACGCTGAATAAAGGCTAGGTGTTATCAGATAAACATTTATAAGTACTATATTAGTCACATTTGAAGGTGATGGGTAGTAAATACAGGAAGACTTCTTTTCTTTGAAAGTCATTTTTCTAATAACATTATAATTAAAAAATGTTTCAGGTCCTACATGCATAAAATTACTTATTTGCTATTTATCTTGCTCGTCTCTGATTTTAAGTGCTTTGGACATTCAAACATCTTTATTCTAAAACTATCATCACGAAACAAAAGCATTTGTATGTCAGTGAATCAAGAGAATCAAGGTACCAGCAACCCTAGGTAACTAATGTTGAGATATGTTTTCCCCATTTTTCTCCTAAAAATCAGAGGAAGATCTCTTAGTTGAATGGCTGATGAAATTCATGCCATCTCAAAGACTCTTTACATTATTCCAGGTCCCAGAACAAAGAACGTGAAACATTCCCAAGAAGTTCAAATCCTATGTTGGAGAAGTCACACATTTTATCAGGAATGGAGCTTTAGTGTGCCTCTGTGTGTGCATGGCAGGGGATGGGGGGAAGAGAGCTGAAAATGTGCAGAATGACTTCACAATCATTTCAATTTTCTTTTAATTACAACATAGTGTAAGAGTAATGTTGTAGCTGTGATGGTCCAGCAATTCTACAAGGCTTGCAGTGATATCTTCTGCTGGACCAAGTATGTATTTGGGATAGTTAGACAAGCTTGTAAATGAAAGACAGGTCTCTGAGAAGTGTCTTACATTGGAAAGCTTCTCTAACTTTATCCCAACTACATAGTTGGTTCAATTAAAAAAAAAAAAAAAAAATCACACTAAGAGAACCTCTTGCTTAAATTACAAAAGAATCCCTTATGTCAGGGGTTCCCAACCTGTTTATGCTACAGACCAGCAAGCTATGCACTGGAAGTGACCACAGATCAGCAAACCACAGACCAGCAGTGACTGGCACACTGTGGGCTGGCAGCCAACCCTTTTTTATACTTACTATTAAAAATTTTATACTAAGTATCTTAAAAAGTATATTTCTTATACCTGCGTGGCTGCTGACACATAGTGTGCTGGTCGCTTCCAGACTTCTGGTCTGGCAACCAACCCTCCTGCAAACCAGCAGCCAACCCTTTGCAGCCTGGTACTGGGCCATGGCTGGGGGTTGGGAACCCCTGCTTTATGTTACTTTTCAAATGAAAGCATTTTTAATTTAGATCATCTTGATTGAATATCTCCAGACCTGATTTCCTCATACAAGAGGCAGAGAAGAATCCAGACTTTGGGGGTAAAATGAAAAAAATGGGAGGTATGAATTCAGAAAAAAACTAACATCAGGATATGAATCCTCTCCTCAGCCATAAAAACTAGGAATTTAAAAGCAGGCAGCACCTGTTCCTCTCCTGCCACTACTGCTCTTTCTAAAATAATTTACGTAACTATTCATCGTCATTTCTGCTTAAAACCTGGACAATAGCTGTCTGTCAATATCAATCTGCTACTACTAAGTTATGAAGACAATAAAGCAGACACAGAACGATCCAAATGAAGCTGCAACAAGTAATGAGAGAGAACTCCTCCCCAAAGTCACAGATGCTGGGAGATGAGAGTGAACAGTAAAGGTTTCTCTTTCCCAGCCTAACTCCCATCAGTATGGGATGAGAAAGAGAAACTGTTCCAGCAGGAAGGAATCTTCAAACTAATCAGATGCCAACTAGCCAAAGGAACCATCATGCAGGGCTCAGTAACAACACCCTAGCAGAAGCCCCACCATCCTACTCAATACTAGAAGCTCAGCATGTGAGAGGAGTCTGTTTTTTCAATTGGACCATCACTTAAGGAATGTATTGGCATATTACCACTCATTCACCTTTCACATTCAATTCTAATTAGTATCTAGTAGGTGCTTCAAACCCTATCTCCAGTATATGCATCACTACTTTAAGACAGCTAAACAGCAAGCCTCAATATCAAACTTAGAAACAAAAATTGGTTATTTCAATTACTGCATTTCCCACCCTTTGATCCTCCACACTTCCCAGTGGAAGCAGGGGGAACAGTTAATTAACTAGAACCCTTAGTGGGAGGTTATGACTTGTAACTGATATCTGGGCCAATTTTTCTCTCAAAAGTGGGCATGTAAAGTTAGACACAAAGATGTCTGATGTTTAGAGATGCCAGAATTTCCTGTAATAATTGCAAAAATACAGGGCTTGGAAAGTGTGGACCACAATGTACACTACGCCTGCCTGAACTACAGCCTTGGGCTGGCGGCACAGCTTCCTCACTCACCCACGCCCCGAGCCCCTCTCCAGGGCTCACAGGAGACACTGTCCAAGGAAAGCGCTTGCTCTCGGCCCCTTCCCACGTGCGGAGCAGGGACTCCCACCCGCTTCCGGGCTCCCCCGCGCCCCTCGCCTCGCCCGCGCCCACCTGGCGGGTCATGAGCGACTTGATCTTCTGCATGGCGAAGAGCCCACGACGCCACGCAGCTCCAGAAACCCCTGCCCCTCCGCAGACTTCAGCCCGTCAGACACGGAGAAGCCATATTGCGCAGCACGTGACGGGACGCCGTCGGCCCAGTGCATGCTGGGACTTGTAGTCCGCGGCGGGCCCCGTGACTGGGCCGCTCGGGCCGCGAGAACTACAATCCCCGTCGGCGCCTCCCCCACGAGACGCCTCGCAGCCCCCGGCTCGGGGCGGCCGAAACGGAGCTGCTGCGCGCCTGCTCGGCACCAGGGGCGCCGCCGTGCTCCGGCCACGCCCGGCCCTTCTGGAGCTTCTTCAGTGCCTCGGGCAGCTTGAGCTGTGTGGGTGGCTTGGGTGTGTGATCTTAAGGGTTTTATGGACAGGCGTGAATTAGCCTGAATTATTACTGACTGCTTGTCAACTTAAGGCCAGTTGGCAGCCCTGGCAGCCGTGTGGAGGACCCGACCCATCCCCGTGCTCGTCTTAGGAGCAGGCTCTTGGCCTCATCTTCCCTTTTTTTGATGAGTTATCTGGAATAGGAGGCAGCCACCGAGTGGGTCCTCATCCACCCCCCCGGATCCCAACTCGCACCTTTGTGCCTGTCTCAGAACAAAATAGCCAAGTAGGCAAGGGAGCTGCATGCACCCCTTACCCTGGGACTGGTCCCTCCAGCCTTGGTGTTGGCGCTGCTGGGAGGGTAGCCTGAGGCTGAAGGTTTCCCCCAGCCCTGCCCCAGGCATTCTGGACAAAGGACTTTCTAGCCCGGTGGCAGTTAGTAAGGAAGAGCACTATTAGCTGGGCTTGGCTAAAACCCACATGCATGCAGATTACCCAGCTGTGTGGTAAGGCAAATATTAGCCTCTTCTTAATTTCCTATTTTATCCACTGGTTTAGTCAATAAAGTGCTATGCCATTGTTCCAACCTGAAAAAAAATCTCAGTCCTATCATTCAGTGCAGACAAAAGTCTGGACTCTGACTAAAATCATATGAAGGGGCTGTCTGATGAGATGGTTCAATCTAAATAGCTGGCCAGCATTCAGTAACAACATCCACTAGCAATTTTCTGCCTAGATCAGGGTCTTCTGACAAGTGCACAGAGACAGGTGCCACAGGTAAGTAAGTTCAGGTGCTGTGAAATTCAATCACAATACGATGCAATTGTGTACAACCACAACAAAAAGACCCCTGTATTGTCTTGCATCATGTAAAAAACTGCCTGCAGTGTTTTGAAGTATGGTGTCTATATACTGTTATTTATACAGGTTATCATTTATCTTATGACACTCTTAATCTTATTTCAGGAAAATATTTTTTCATAAGTCGTGCTATCATAATCTGACTCCCCACCCACGGCAACACAGTAACAACTACAGAAGAGACTTCACATACTGTATTGTGCAATGATAAGTCAACCCTGCATATAAAACTGACCCTATATTTTTAAGAACAGTTTTAGGAAATGAAACATTAGTCAGCACTTCTGTGACTGTCAACCAAAAATTGGCATTGTGTGCAATTATAACCCAATTATCAGCAATCCAGTTACAGGTCAATCTTATAAGCAAATTGTGTGTGATTTTTATGATTCTTTTGGAGAGAAAAGGTAGACATCATGAGAACAATAGAGAAGCCAGGATATATATGCACCTTATAGACTAAGTCAGCGGTCACCAACCGATGGATCTCAATCCACCCTCTTGGAGGGTGCCTCTTGGAGTCAATCCGAGGCTGGGGTGGGGAGCTGAGTGCCCACGTGCATACACGCACATGCCCCAGCCCAGCAGGTCAGTCTGTAGGGGAGGAAAGAGGTAGGGGCTAGATCAAGGCCCCTGTGGTGAGGGACAGTGCCACAGAGCAGGGGTAAGTTGACCCGGCTGGGTGGGACTTACCTGCTGGGGAGGTGCACCTCCAAATAATTTTTTCTTGATCTGCCCCACCCTTCCCTTACCACAGCCTCACCTGCTGGGCAGGGGAGAGGAGGTGGTGGCAACACACAGTAGACCTTGGGTCGCTTTTAAATGACAAAGGTGATGTCCTTAAAAAAGGTTGGATACGATTGGACTAAGTAGTCAGAAATGATGCATAAGCTTTTTGAGCCCAAGCTTACTTCATCAGATGCTGTGAAAGGACATACACAGAGCAGCCTATCAGAGAATGACTTGAATACAAAAGCTAGGGAAGGGAAGAAAGGCAGTAGCGGAAGAGGCAAACAAATAATAAACCTGTAGGTACCCCAGAAGGGATTACAAAAACTAATCCAGGTAATGGGATAAGAATCTGTAGTCCTTGTTTACACCATACTTAACACCAGTGACACAACTAGCCAAGTTGGGGCCTAGAGCAAACCCTGCAGGAAAACAGCAGAAGGCACGTGGGGTTCCTACAGACGTGTAGTGAGGCTGCTCCAACATGCTGTAAATCCATTAATTGATTAATTGAGTCTGTTGGAATGTGGAAATTAACAGACTCCAGCAGCTTCCAGCATCACGTGTATCAGCATCCCCATGCCAGAAAATGGCAGTGAGGCACTTTGAACTAAAGCTCGTTCAATGAGTTTTAGTTCAAAGCATCCCACCACCATTTTCCAGCACAGAGATGCTGCTACACAGAGTACGTGGGTGCTTTTAAGTAGCATGGCTCACTAATTAAAGTTCCCCCCTTCTCCCAGAGCATGTCTATAAATGCCCATGGGTTCCAAGACTAAGGGAATAGTGCATCAGTGTCAACAATAGTGGGGCACTGGAAGCAAGTGATGGCACATTTATGACTCCACAATATGTCAGTATATTTATGACAGAGCTTGAAATCCACTTCCTCCACAGCAGTCCTCTCGTCCCCCATGGGAAAGAAGTTCTAGAGAATTTCATTGGGACGTTAAAACTTCCACTGCTCCATCAAACTAATTCAAATATTCCACCCAGTAAATTCATTTCCTTGACACCATTTGGAAGGTTTGCAGTGGCCACATTGCCACTACGTTGTATCAGAAACCCACCAACCATCACAGCTATCTTCACACCACCAGCTTTCATCCTAAGCACACCACTAGATCCATTGTCTACCATCAGGCTCTACAACCATATCTCCTCTGATCCCACCAACTGACAGGCACACCTTAAAGATCTGGAGCAGAGATTTACACAATTACTATACAATCCCAAAAATATAGCCAATCAAATCAACAAAGCTAGAATCACACCTCACTCTGACCTGCTAAAATACCAACCCCAAGACAAGGACAACAGAATCCCTTTGGGATTACTTACAGACCCAGCTTACACACCTTGGACACATCACTAATGACCTCCACCCCATCCTGGAAAATGATAATCATCTCATGGTAGCCATGGGGGATGAATCTGTCCTGGCTTGCCGACAAATTCCCCAACCTCAATGGCATCCCTCAAGCAACAGGCTACATAACTCCTATTCTCACTGAGGCACTGGCCTTGCAATGAACACAGATGTAAGATGTGCTCCCTCATCAATATAGACAACATCGTTGCTTGACTAAAGAGTCATAGAGAAGTGTGGTTGAAAGGTACCACCAGAGGTCATCTAGTCCAACCCCCTGCCTGAGGCAAGATCATCCCGATCCAAACAATTCTATACAAACCATAATCTAAAACGCTACACAAGATTACCATCAACCTTCACACAGGTTACCCTAACCTTACCCTAGCCTACCACAGGTAAAGCAGGTGACCCAGGGCAGCCAACATCCTGCTTCCATGAAATGTTGCCAATATCTTCTCAAGAGATCCCAGGTAGAGGACTACACCCTCTGCTACAGAGAAAGGCAAAAACTCCTACAGTGCATAACAACCTGAACACAGGATAAAATTCCTTTCTGACCCCAAATATGGTGATCAGTCAGACCCTGAGCAGAGGAGTAATATCTTCTAGCCACAAACCTTGGGCTTTGGTCCCAACAGAAGCATTGGCACACCCCAGCCAGAGTCCTAAGCCTTCACTGTAGCCAGTGCCCAATGCCTCTATTGAAGGTTAAAAACACCCTGATACACATAGCAGAAAAAGGGAGGGAGTGGGGGCAGCCAGCAGAGGCCAGAAGCATGAGAAATAACCATGGTAGAATATAGGCGTAGCTAAGCTTAGATCATCCTTGACCAGTGGACATTGCATTGCTGGCCTTGAAGTAACTGTTCTGAAATAACAGAATTTTAAAAGCTGGATCAAATGCAAAATTTCAGGAAAAAAAATCATCCACAGACTGGATTGTGTTAAGTATGGTCTAAACAGGGACTATGGGTTCTTATCCAATTACCTAGATTAGCTTTTGTGACCCCCTGCTCCCCATCTCTAAGAGATAATTAGTTGTTTACCACTTTCAGCACTGGCCCCTTTTTCCGTTTGTCCCTCACCTCCCTGTCATTTGTATTCAAATCACTCTCTCTGTTTGATGGACTGTTCTGGGCATGTCCTTTCACAAAATCTGATGAAATCAGCCTGGGTTTTGATTTCCTATATTTACCCAAATCCAAGATGACCCCGAATTTAAGATGACCTCCCCAGTAATTAGATTCCATACATGAAAAATGTATATGTTTATTTACATTTTCTATGTACAGCATCTAATTATTGGAGAATCATCTTAAATTCACCCCCTCTCCCCACCCCACTACTATAGATACTGCAGGGACAAGTGATTAGGGAGGCAGTAACATGGCAGGTGGGGGGTAGTGGGGAGACTGGCAGTGGGGAGCCCCGCAATCAAATCCGAGGGGCATGTGCCCTCCCCAAGTGAATGCAGTGGCAGGAGCCTATGCCCCTGGATGAGCCGCTGGGGCTCCCATAGTCCCATAACTCACCCTGGGCCATTCACCCCAGCCCCTGCCCCACTCCCTCCCTCACTATGGGGGCTTCCATCTCCCCGCCATCCCACCCCTTCTCTTCCACAGACTTACCTCCTGGTGGGGTGTGTGTGCACAAGCACATGCACGTGCTCAGACCCTCCAAATAATATCTTTTCCCTCTGCCTATGCCACAGCCTGACACTCGTTCTCAGCCTCTGCACTACTTGTTTTCCCTGTAGCCTTAGGTCTCCATCCCCATCTTTTCCCCTAAGTCTTTACCCCCACATGCCCCTCATAGATTCATAGATATTAGGGTTGGAAGGGACCTCAGTAGATCATTGAGTCCAACCCCCTGCCCTGGGCAGGAAAGAGCACTGGGGTCAGACGACCCCAGCTAGGTGCTTACCCAGTCTCCTCTTGAAGACCCCCAAGGTAGGGGAGAGCACCATCTCCCTTGGAAGCCTATTCAAGATTCTGGCAACTCTTACTATGAAGAAGTTCTTCCTAATGTCCAACCTAAATCTGCTTTCTGTCAATTTGTGGCTATTGTTCCTAGTTACTCCAGGGGGTGCCCTAGTAAATAGAGTATCTCCTTTTCCCTGCTGCCCTCCCCTGATGAATTTATAGGCAGCCACAAGATCACCTCTTGTGGAGACTGAAGAGATCTAGGTCCCTCAGTCTCTCCTCATAGGGCCTTGACTGCAGGCCTCTGACTATACAAGTGGCCCTACTCTGAACCCTCAAGATTCTTCATATCCCTCTTGAAGTGCGATGCCCAAAACTGGATGCAATACTCCAACTGCAGCCTGACCAGTGTCGTGTAGAGGGGAAGCATCACCTCCCTGAACCTGATCATCATTCATCTGCTAATGCATGTTAAAGTGCAGCTAGCCATGTTGATCACTTCATCACATTGATGGCTCGTGTTCATCTTGGAGTCTACTATGACTCCAAGATCCCTTTTCACTGCTGTGCTGCTGAAAAGATCATCCCCCAGCCTGTAAGTGTGTTGGTGGTTCTTTTTGCCCAGGTGCAGCACTTTGCACTTGTCTTTGCTGAACTGCATCCTATTTTGTTCTGCCCATTTTTCCAACCTGTTCAGATCTGCCTGGATCCATTCCCTACCCTCTGGTGTGCTAACTTTTCCCCATAATTGGGTATCATCTGCGAACTTGGACAGGGTGCTCTCCACACCCTCGTCCAAGTCACTGATGAAGACACTGAATAGCACCAGTCCAGGGACCAAGCCTTGCGGGACTCCAATGCCCACATCTTTCCAGGTCAATATCAACCCATCCACTGCCACTCTCTGGGTGCAGCCCGTAAGCCAATTTGTCACCCACCTGACAATGTAATCATTTACATCACAGCGTGTCAGTTTATTTACAAGAACAGAATGAGATACTGTATCAAAAGTCTTCTTAAAGTCTAGATAGATGACATCCACCTTGACTCCTGCGTCTAAACATTTTGTAACCTGGTCATAAAAAGAAACAAGGTTAGTCAGGGAGGATCTAAATGCAATGAACACATTCTGATTTCCTTTCAGCATTATTTCCCCTGCTGGGCTTCCACAAATGTGATCCTTAATGATTTTTTCCAGAGTTTTCCCAAGGATAGAGGTGAGATGAACTGACCTAGGGTTTCCTGGTTCCTCCCTCCTCCCCTTCTTGAAAATAGGGACCACATTGGCCCTTTTGCAGGCCTCTGGGACCTGACTGGAATGGCTCTACTATGACACTGGTCAATTCCTTCAGCACCCTTGGATGAAGTTCATCCAGGCCCACCAATTTGAACACATCCAGCTCCTCCAAGTGCCCCTTCACTAAGTCTGTGCTAACAGTTGGTGGGCTGGTATCCCTCCTGTGTCTGTCTATAATCCAATTGGGAGATTTGTTTTGGTCTGTGTCTAGGAATTTGTCTTGGCCTGTGTCTTGGTCTGTGCTCCTCCTCCTCCTTGCCTTTGCTCTGGCACTAGCAAGCTCCATCCTTGGGATACTGATCATGGTCCCACAGCAGCAGCACAGAGCCGGTACAGCTGCTACAGAGCCAACCTGGGGCTGTGCTCCGTGCTCCAGGCTGCTGTGGGGACAGAGTCTGCCAGTGCCAGAGCAAAGGTAAGCAGGGATGGGGCGGGGGTGGTAGAAGCAGCATGGGGAGGAGACAGGAGGTGGCAGAAGCTTGAGGCTATAGGGAAGGAGTGAAAAGACAGTGGGGGTCAGGCAGCATCCCCAACTGGAACTGGAGACAGAGGCACAGCAGCTGTCTGCACCACGCCACCTCATACCTGCCATAATGGGGGGCTTTCCTTCCTATGTTAAATGGGGGAGAGAACCTCATCTTGGAATTGAGTAAATACAGTAGTTAGTCTATTAGATGCATCTGTACCCTGCCTTTTGCCTGACTTCAGTTTAACTATTTCTTTCAGAACAATACAGTAAGTTACAACTTAAAGTAGCACTAATTCCCAGTTGGTTTTCTAATTTGGAATCCATGGTGTCTGCAGGTGCAGATCATCTGAGGAAATCTGTTTTTTCTTGGTCTAAATATCCAGACCCCATGTTGGCCCTAGATACTTATGAACTGTGTTCAGCTTTAGTGGATGTGCTACAAGGATCTGCTGAGAATGGTGTAGATTTTAACAGGGACCCAATGCTCTCCTTTAAGTATCCTCTGGCCAGATTCTAATTATTTTGTCTCCCCTCTGCTTCCTTTAGAAGATTGGAGAAAATACAACAATTACTGGTAGAAAATAATTCCTCAGATTATTTTAATGCAGAATTATAGAAAATAAGCCTAGAAGAATTATAGAAAAATAAGGACATCATCTAGTTCAACCCACTGCTGTAGGCAGGATCATCCATATCCAACACATCCTAAACAAATCCTTGTCTAACATATTAGTATAAAAACCTGACATACAACCATAAGACTTAACACCCTATAATATGCCACAGGTAAAGCAGGGGGGCAAAAACATTGAGTTATTAATCTATTGGGAAGATCACTAGAAATCACCAAAACTGGGTAAAACATTCAGAAATTCTTTGCTAAATGTTTTCAATAAAATTGTCTTTATTTTATCAACAGAACTTAATAAGAACATTAATTCTTGATATTTTGCATTATTCACAATATAAGGCAATCCATACAGATTGGAAACCTGCACCAAAAAAATGCACACACTTTTTGTTTGCCCTTTTGATTTCTATAAGAAGTATGAGTGACACATGCCCCCAGCGGCTGGAGGAGCATGGCGGTGCTGGCAACAACAGGAGCATGGCAGCGGTGGCAGGAGCATAGCAGTGGCAGGAACATGGCGGCAGCGAGCGGTGAGCTTCCGCAGATGCTGCCAGTGCTGGCAGGGCAGGGAGGGGGGGGTGGCGAGTGGTGACTAGGGGTCGGCAGCCACCCACAGACGCAGCCAGCGATCACTGACCACCCAGAGATACCATGGGCATTGTTGCTGGAGCCTTTTCTCAGGGGGTGTACCACCATGCTCAGGGGGTGCACATGCACCCGTGTGCATCCCCTACGTGTCACCAATGGTAGGAAGCCTGTACAATACAGAAATGCATCAACCTAACATTAATGACATAAAGAGTGTACCAAATATAGGTGTTTGCATTGTATTGAATTACTATTCAAAGCAAATGTAATCTATTCAATAAAGTAATCCAGTACATAGGAAAACCAAAAGTTGAGTCTGGTCTTTTTAACTGAGTTTCTCCTATTCTGCTTCTATTGACATCCACATTTAGGCTGAAAGACTTAGGCCATGTATAGACATTCTGCTTCTCCTGAGAGAGTAGCCAGGAGTGCTGGGTCAGATGAAATCATGAATGCTCTATGAACATGAAAGCACAAATGTAAAAAGCCCTTTATAGCACCTTCTGTTCATATGGCTGAAAAAGCAACAGAAGCTGCTTTTTCCATTCAGAGCATTGTATGTCACTTCCCATTCTCACCTCATGCATGAGAGCATGAAGACCCTGGCCCAAGTCCTCAAGTACCTGTAGAAGGATGTGGGATCTGTCTTCTGGGACATGACCATGCACCATGTGAGTAAGATGAACTCTTCACTCTCAGTTCAAATGATCTTCATAATAGGCCATACAAGAAGTGGGATATGTGCAAACTTCCCATTGCTCTCGTCCAAGCTGGAAGATTTTTGTTACAAGAAAAATAATTTTCAGGAGGAAAAAAAAAGTAGAGAATGGGGTGGCAGGAAATGGCCAATCATCCCCCATCCCATTCATCCTTCATTTCTGAGGCAAGGAGAGGCACTCAGGATACTAAGCTAGGCTGCGTCTGGGGTCACAGAGCTCCATAGAGTTCTAGGTCTATTGTCTACCAGATTCAGTCTCTAGACCTGGAAGCAGAGCTGGGCAGAGACCAGTTACTGCAGGTGGTGGAAGATCTGATTTTGTTCTGAGGCAGAATTAGAACCCCAAATAATGCCAGGCTAAGCAAACTAGTTTTGCTGTTTTTACCTTGTAGAGAATGATGCTCCCAACATAGCAAGGATGGTATTGGGAGGTATTAATGACTTTCTGGAAAGTGCAATTGGGGATCCTCCTAGGGAAGTCCTTTACAGTTTTTCAGTAACCCCAACTGATGCAGATGAAGCTGGGACATAGTCACACAGCATGGCTCAGGCCTGCTTAGCTCCCTTTCATGGAAACCTAGGACAGAAAAAGGTTTCCTGAGCCACTGAGTGCAGTGTCCTGCTCCTATAGGCAGCCATATCAGAGAATCCTCCTCACAAACTTACTGGGACTATCTTGAAACTCATGAGGTTTCTCTTCCTCCTTGGAAGGAGACAGCATCCCACCTGTGCATGACACCTGTTGACAGAGTTCCTGCCACACCAGTTTGTCATGGAAGACCCAGGTCTCTGACCTGCCTTTCCCTGTAATCAAGGTGCGGGGAGGATCCCAGTACCATTTGTGCCCCATCCACCCTTGGGAGAGAGGCAGGTTTCTGTGATTTACCAGGCATCTTGTGAATGGTTCATTTTCATTTCAGTCCCCCTTCAAAAGATTCAAGTGTCACAGACAAAAAAAGCAATCTTAGGGACTGGGGAAAAAATCTTCTTGCAGTGTACTACCATGCTGCCTTTTACTCCTGGCTCCCAGGCTTTCACTCAGATCATGAGATCAAACACTGAGCACATCTCAAATAGCAAGCAGATGTGGCAAGAGATCACCAGAAGCAGACACATGCATTGAATTTTAAAGACGAGGTTCTTTGGGTAAGAATGTAATATCTATTATTAGACCAACTAAATAGTTGGAAAACTTGCTCTTTACAAGCTTTTGGGCACCAACACCCTTCTGCAGGCATAGGGTGTTTGTGTCGGCAGGCATTGAGCCTGCTGATGTTTGTGTGCTCTGCTGGGTGGAATAGAAGCTTAAGCCAGTATGCAAAATGCAGGTCTGTGAAAATGCAAATGTGTGGCAGGGAAGATCAGAGGGGATGGGAGTTATTGTGTGAGCCAGGTAGGTGGTGGGAGGAAAGAGGGTAATGTTCACCGGTGATAAAATGTATCTGGTAAAATGTAGAGGGATTACCTGGGGTTATCAAATGGTAGGCAAGTTATAACGTACCATAAATCCAATGTCTGTATTTAGTCCATTATTTTTTTGTGTCCAGTAGATTTATGCAGTGAAGTTTGTAGGCTGGTCTACAAAAGGTGTTTTATGAGTTCCCTTTGAGAATTAGAACTGAGAGATTGGAGAGAGAGTGATTGTCTTATGAGAAGTGTGTACCCACAAGTTACTGGGTATTTTTGTCTTTGATAGATTTTCCGCACGCATTCATTCTGGTATGCAGTTCTTGTTTAGTTTCTCATACGTAGTTTCCATCAGAGCACTCAGTGCACTGAATGAGATATTTTAAAGCCTCTTTTTAAAGTGCATCTTTCCTTCCTGTCAAGCTGGATTCCTATGTCTAAACTTCCAGAGCATCCTCTTGCCCAAAACCCATCCTGAGGCTCTTGGGAGAAGTTGGAGGCCTTCCTCTGGACTGAGATATCCCTGTGCCCCAAATGTAGGAAGCAAAGCTATTTTTTAAGGGTGTTTAGGCATCACTATGGGGGACACAAATCCCCAGAGCACTAAGTGCCTTGACATTACCCAGCTGCTGAGCTATAAGTCAGAAGTCTAGACGCTTTCCTGTTGGTTCTTAAGTCCAAAAGCAGTTGAGCTGAGAAGGTACAGGGACTTGTTCTATCCCTTGTAAAAAAGTGCCTCCTCTACACATCAGGGGTAGACAGAGTGAGCCTTACCCGGGAGAAGGCAGCTTCTGTTCCACTAGAGCAGGAGGTTGCAGCAGGAAGCAACTGTCCAAGCTCTGGCTTCCGTTTCCTCAGGTGGGAGAAAGTTGTAGACCCTGTAGGCTACCCCAAATTCCCCACCAGAAGCCTGCCTTCTGCCAATAACCCACACCAGGCACAAACCAGCCTGAACCAGGACCTGTTTTATGCAAACTCAAGGCCTTCTAATTCTCTTAGAAACTGAGGTTAATGTATATAGTTCTTAGTGAGAAAGGCAATAAAATCTTGTCAGTGGAATTTGCTGAGAAACTGGATTTTGTTCCACAGGCAGGAACCCTTGGTCTTTCCCCCAGCTGGAGGTTTCTAATAGAGGAACCAAAGCCATGCCTGTGCAGGAGGGGTTCTCTATCTTATTACCCAAAGATCCACAAATCTCTCATTCTAGACACAGGTAACAAGATGAAATCTGAGTTACAATGAATCATCTATGTACTTTCCGCCCCCAACCCCATAATGCCTGAGCCCAGTTCTCCACTGATGACCTTGGTCTTTGGTGCCTACAAGATCTGTAGTCAGTGTGCCTTTGTCACTGAAGGGTCTGTTCATTAATACCCGCCTCTTTCCTTCCAGTTTTGCAGGTGCTGGAGAATGATTCCAGTCCTACTGTACAGCTTCTGGCTGCTCAAGTCACCGGTGACATTTCAATGAGTACTTAGAGATCACTGTGACAGGAAAATCAGGACAGCAAGGCAAGTTCTCCTATTCGTTCCTCTCTCTGGATGGTAGTGCTCCTGAATGAGACTCCATGAGAGTGCTTCCTGGTCTTTGCAACAATAAACTGTGTATTCCACTCCCCTGGCTGCAGTTATTTCTCATCCCCTAAACACAGCAGTGCCCTAAGAATCTCATTCTGGGCACATGCAGGGATGGTGCCTCACCCAGGCCCATGGGAAGAGAAGTTCTGACAGTCCTCTTTGCCAAAGGAAGTTAACTGGGCTTCCTCCTTCCACTGGAAAAAAGGGACAGAGCTATAATAGAGCTGAAGTGAAGCTGAAGTAGGACTTCCCTTGGGAGAGGGAGGTGAAGCCTTGTGGCTTTGGGAGAAGCTTTAGGAGTGTATGTCTGCTTGGGCTATATAGTCTGGCTTTGGGTCTCTTGCCACCTGACAAGGTTGTGTGAGGCAGCATGTTTCACCTAACTACTGAACACTGAAAATATCCCTACATGTTAACTAGGAGACAGAGCTATTCTAGACAGATAGGCTAGGCCAGCCAGAATCTTAGCCCCACAGGAGGCAAGCAAATAGGAAAGCCAGAATGGGAACTTGGGTGGGAACCTCTGCATTTCTATGCCCTTCTTTAATGTAAGCATGGTGAGAATCAGCAGTATAAGGGACTGTAGCAGGCCTGAGGTAAGTACAGATAGTCCAAAAGCCCGAGGCAGAAACAATTCAATCTTTGCAGATTAGTTTAAGCTGTGTCGACTGAACCAATAAGCAAGTGAACATTCACTTTTGATTCCAGAAACATATGCCTGCAGTGGCTCAATCCAGAAGCCTGGGGGCACTAGAGCACACCTCTCTGCTCAGCTGGAGCAAACAGTTTGGGCCATGCATAGCCCACCCCCCCTACCATGGGGTGGGGGTAGTTGCAGGGGAGCTGAATGGCATCCTGGGATACTGGAGGACTGTTAGATAACTTGAATTTGGAGGGGATCTGGGACAAAAGTTCAACAAATCGATTTAACGTAAATTAGTTACATCTGATACTACATCCATCCAGGTTCATTTTAAACTGGTTTTGGCCATTTTGAAAGAGGTTTATGTGCAATGAACTTCTGTTGTGTTACAGATTGGCACTGGTTTCCTACCACTTATATTGGTTTATGTGTAAGTTCTGTCCCTAGCCCTGGTGTTCAGCAGGCAGTCTACTGCTGCCTGGTAGCCCACCATAGCGTGCGTCACACCTCAACATTACGGAGACCTCCCTGCCTCATCTGCCATTCGTTTGGTCATATTATCAGTTTGGGAGGTAGACCTCAGATCATCAGAATGACACTTTCCAGGCTTCCTCACCTCTAATTCGGTCTCTCTCTGCTATCATGTGGTCTGGACCAGACTGCCTTTCTCTGCCCCAGAGTCAAATTTATATGGCTCCAAGGACTGCCCTTCCAGCCTCCGTATTTTTGGCCTTAAAGGGACCTCTTCCTTTTTCTTTTCAAGCTCCTTTCTCATTAAGGGACAGGGGTCTCTTTATATAATTAGTACCTTTGAAACTTGTAGCTCTGTAGCTTGTACTCATGGTCTCTCCTCAGTAACAGAGATCCCTGTTATAGGGATGGAGAGGGAATTTCCATTCCTCTACAAAGAACCAAAAGAAATAGCATTGCCATGGTGGAAGACATTGTAACGTCCCAAACCCTGTCACCGCTAGCCTTGTCTGGACCTGTGTCTATGCAAGGTCCGTCTAAGTGGGGCATCTGACCTCCAAGGTTTTCTCCCAGGTCCTGATTTGTGTTTGTGGCTAATGAAGTCATGGCTTTATCCAAGACACTCGTGTGGGGAGGTGGTTCTGATGTGAGTGGTGTCAACTGGTAGATTCCCTCAGGTAGTAGGTAAGGCAGCTGCAGGAGGAGGTGTTTAGATTGAGAAGCATCTCTGAATATGCAGACATCATTGACATACTGCACAAGGAGAGCTCTCAGATTGTGAAAGAGAACCAGCTGGAGAAAACATGAGAGGAGGAGAGGAAAAGGGAAAATTGGAAGCTTGGGATGGTGGGTGCACACAATTGCCCTCTGGCTACAGACAGTACTTCTGAACCCCCAGCCAGTGTTGTGAGAAGAGAGTTAGCACTGAGGTGAAGAGAGATCCAGCCACATTTGCCCAGGCCCCAATATAGCCAACAAAAAGTTGTATTATATATGTTTAACATGGGATTTTTTAAATAAAATGTCAGTGGCCAGGTTTTACAAACCCTATTTAGACTAAGAAGTATTGTACTCCTTGAACAGTTGTGTCAGTTTCAGTTACACCATTTAAAGAATAAAGTGCTACTTAATGTGAGCTAGACAGCATCAGAGTATGGCCCATAAGAAGTTCATAGACTTCATTGACATTAGGGCTGGAAGGGACCTCAGAAGATCATTGAGTCCAGCCCACTGCCACAGAGGCAGGAAGTCAGCTAGGGTCAAAGGATCCCGGCAAGATAAACATCCAAATGTCTCGTAAAGGAGTCCAGAGTAGGTGCTTGCACTACCTCTGGCAGTAGTCTGTTCCAGGGCTTGGGGACTTGGACAGTAAGGAAGTTCTTCCTTATGTCCAGCCTGAAATGGTCTTGACGGAGTTTGTGACCGTTTGACCTTGTCATCCCTTGGGGTGCTCTGGTGAACAGGGATTCCCCCAGATCCTGATGTATACCCCTTATATACTTATAGGCAGCCACCAGGTCCCCCCAGTCCCACGCTTTTCCATGCTGAAGAGTCCCATAGCTCTCAGCCTCTCACCATAAAGCCTGTTTTCCTGCCCTCTGATCATGCTTTTCTACCCTCAAAAAATGCATAAAATATACAGGGATAAGGACACATATGTATACCATAAAATGACAAAAATGTCTATTTAAAAACTTAGTTGAAAATGCTATTTTGTTAAAAAATAAAACAAGAAGATATAAAAGACAAAGAAAATGTTTGTACGGCATTGTTCAATGTGTTTACTTACGATTGGGATGATGGAACAGAAAGCTTCCTGAGCAAACTTAGACAACATGAAACACAGAAAGACTGCAAACACACTAGAGGACAGGAACATAATTCAGAAGAGTCTTGATAGATTGGACAGTTGGGCTGGAGCCAACAGGATGAAGTCCAACGCTGACAAATAAAAAGTGTTACACCTGACAAAGAATAATCCAAAACAGAAATGCAAAAAGGGTGACAACTGACTGAATGGCAGCACTACGAAGAAGGATTTGGGAGTCTTGGTGGTTCACAGACTCATTAGGTGTCTTCAGAGTGACAAAAGGCAAATGCAGTTTTGGGCTGTATCGATAGAAACATTAGGTGTATGACATGGGATGGGATAGTGTCTATTCAGTACTGGCTTGGCCTCATCTACAGTATGGGCTCCCTATTTTAAAAAGGATATAGAGAAGTTAGAGTGTGACAAAAATGTTAAGGGTTTGGAAGGCAACTCATATGAGGAGAGGTTGAAGGTAATAGGCATGTTCAGGTTGCAGAAAAGGTGCTGAAGAGAAAATATGATAGCAGCCTTCAAATATCAGAAGGGTTACCATAAAGAAGAGGGAAATACCTTTTCTTCATCACTGCAAAGAGCAGGATGCATAAGATACTTTTAGAGTGAATACTGGGAAAATGTCTTCACTTTGAACAGAGAGGCACTGAAAGGGAGACCTGGGGCAGAGATCAGCAACCTATGGCCCATGAGCTGGATCCATCCCCCCCATACGGGGAGCTTCACTTGGAGCTTCAGTTGTGGGTGCTTTCTTCATGACACCACAGGGATGAGTGTTAGCTGTGGGCCCTATCACTATGCCACCACAGAGACAACTGGCAGCAAATGGGTTCTAGTATCCTTATGCTGAACACCTAAGTGAGGGTGGTTCCTTGCCCTCCATCATTGCTGACCTTGTGAAGGAACAGCTTGAGAGGCTGGACACCTTCAAGTCAGCTGGCCCTGACAATTTACACCCCAGAATACTCAAGGAGCTGGCTAGCATCATAGCTCAGCCCCTGGCATGGATCTTCGAGTGCTCCTGGCACTCTGAAGTGCCCAATGATTGGAATAAGGCCAGTGTGTTGCCTATCTCCAAAAAAGGGAAGAAAGTGGATCCAACAAACTACAGGCCCATCAGCCTGACCTCTGTCCTGGGGAAGCTCTTGAAAAAAAACATCAAGGAGGCCATTCTTAATGGATTGGCCGATGGCAACACCCTGAGGGATAGCCAGCATGAGTTTGTTGTGGGTAGGTCCTGCCTGACCAATCTCATTTGCTTTTACCACCAGGCGACTTATCACCTGGACAAGGGGGAAGAAATCGATGTCATATATCTTGACCTCAAAAAAGCCTTCAATCTGGTATCCTATGATCACCTTTGGCAAACTGGCCAACTGCAGCCTCGGGTCTGCCATGATCCACTGGGTGGGGAATTGGCTCCATGGTCGGACCCAGAGGGTGGTGGTTGATGGAAGTCAATCGTCATGGTGCCCTGTGACCAGTGAGGTCCCTCAAGGCTCTGTCCTTGGACCTATTTTGTTCAACCTCTTCATTAATGATGTAGACATTGGAGTCAGAAACAGACTGGCCAAGTTTGCCAATGATACCAAACTTTGGGGTAAAGCATCCACACCTGAGAACAGGGGGGTAATCCAGGCTGACCTTGACAGGCTCAGGAAATGGGCAGATGAGAACTTGATGGTGTTTAACACCAAAAAATGCAAGGTTCTCCACCTCGGGAGAAAAAACCTGAAGCATGTCTATAGGCTCAGCAGTGCTACGCTGACTAACACTACGGACAAGAGGGACTTGGGGGTCAGGATTGACCACAAGATGAACATGAGCCTGCAATGTGATGCTGCAGCCAGCAAAGCAAACAAAATGCTGGCTTGCATCCATAGATGCTTCTCAAGCAAATCCCAAAACGTCATTCTCCCCTTGTACTCAGCCTTGGTGAGGCTGCAGCTGGAGTACTGTGCCCAGTTTTGGGCTCTGCAATTCAAAAAGGATGTGGAGAAGCTTGAGGGAGTCCAGAGAAGAGCCATGCGCATGATCAGAGGTCAGGAAAACAGACCTCTGATGAGAGGCTGAGAGCCATGGGACTCTTCAGCCTAGAAAAGTGCAGGCTCAGGGGTGATCTGATGGCCACCTATAAGTTTATCAGGGGTGCTCACCAGGATCTGGGGGAACCTCTGTTCACCAGAGCGCTTCAAGGGACGACCAGGTCGAATGGTTATAAATTCCTGCAAGACCATTTCAGAATGGACATAAGGAAGAACTTCTTTACTGTCTGATTCCCCAGGGTCTGGAATGGCCTGCTGCCAGAGGTGGTTCAAGCATCTACTTTGAACGCTTTCAAGAGAAATCTGGATGTTTTTCTTGCTGGGATCCTATGACCGCAGCTGATTTCCTGCCCCTGGGGCAGGGGGCTGAACTCAATGATCTTCTGAGGTCCCTTCCAGCCCTAATGTCTATGAAATCTATAAAATCCATTCATCTCCAACCCATGGTGGGTCATTCAAGCCTGCAGCCAAACAAAGATGCCTCTCTTGGCCTAGTGAAGTTCTAGAATCTCCTTCGTTTGAAATTATTAAGAAGAGTTTGAGTAGCCATTGGTCAGGCATGAACTAGGAGTGGGTATGCCTGCAGTATGCTGTAAAGAGTTGGAAGCCCAGAAGCCTCCTACACATGGATCACTGGGGGATCCTGAGAAGAGCTCTTCAGCCCACAGCAGGCAGATATGGGAGAGGACCATGTTCAGTAGCTGGAGACTGAACTAGAACTCCACAACTAGTTTAGGAACAAAAGAAGATTAAAGGTTCTGGGTAAGTTTATGGAGGAAAGAACGACAGAACGGGTGTTCTGGCTCTCCAGTTGGGGAGTGTTATGTAAGTAGGGATTTGTTTGCTGTAACCAGGTTGCAGTGTAGAGCAAAGGGTGTTTTCCCCTCCATGCCTCTGATATTTTCTGAGTGCCATATGGGGCTTGGAAGGAATGTTTTCCCTCCTGTTGCTACAGGTGTCAGGAGTATTTTTCACCTTCCTCAGAAGCATTAGGTGTTGGCTGCAGCCAAAGCTGGGGGTCTTGACTAGAGTGTCACAAAGCTGGGGATTTTGACTAGAGTGTTAAAATCCCCAGTCAAAATGCTTCTGCTGGATTTAAAACCTGGAGGCTCCTTTTAGGACAGAAACGGAGACAAACAAGAGCTGGGCAGGGATACAGGCAAGAGTGAAGTATGGGTTCAGGCTAGGGTGCAGGTACAAACTAAGCATAGGCAAGGCACAGGTCTAAGGAAAGCACAGATGCAAGCAGGAATGTAGGCATGGATCAAAGCAAGCTTTAGGCTAGATAATGTTCTGATGGTATCAGCTGACAAACAAGTAAGCAGGGTTCCCAGGCAGGTCAAGAGACACAACCAGATTGTCTGCTGCTCAGATGGAGCTCTGCTATCTGGCTTGAGTTTATGAAGGCCTGTGTGGGCAGGCTCTCCTCCTGAGGGCCCTGGGGATGACAGAGCTAGCACCCAGCTGGGACCTGGAACTGGATCAGTCACAGCAAGGGCTTGACGTTTTACAGTTTGTGGTTACAGGCTTTTGCCTCCCTACTCAGGGTCAGACCAATTACATTGGGAATCAGGAAGGAATTTTACCCTACAGTGAGATAGGTATGGACTGTGGAGTTTTATTGCCTTCCTCTGTATGGGGGAGCGGGGAGAAGGAGGTTATGGTCCTCTTTCTTGGATCTCTCAAGTGTATTTTAAGAACCCTTGTATCAGTGGAACATTAAGTTGTATTCAGTAAAGAGCAATGATACAATTATACCTTTCAAAATAATGAGCAAGCTTGTCGAGTACTAATGTACAATAGTGCTCACAAACCTTAATAATGGTAATGGCTACTACCCTGGGCCTCATTCTCATATGGGTGTAGTCCCAGTTTTACGAGACATTTAGATTGGTGCTTAGCGGGATTTTCAAAATGCCCTACTCTATTGAATGCCATATGAATTCCTACTAGGTACATATATGACTCTTTAGGCACCTAAATTCTTCAGAAAATCTATTCTCAGTCCCCACAGCCCAGTCCTGAGTTTTGTTCAAACTCTGCTCCTGTATAACTACCTAGCAGTTTAGATTTTCACAGGTCATTAGATTTTTTAATCTCTGAGCTATATTAATTTACAAGTAGCTGCCAGATTTGGTCATATGCTATCTATTTTAACTACCACCTCTAACAAGCAGCAAGCAGCATCTCAGGCAATCCAAACAAACTGAATATCAAACCCTGCCAATAAAAATGTTGCCTTGTACACACAATTCTTACTGCGAAGAGGTGAGAGAATGGATCACTGAGAGCAGAGAGTACCCCCAGTATTGAGTGCACTAGAGAAGCTGATCAGATACTACCATGATAAGGGGCAGATGAAAATCGTCATAGTACAGAACAGAGAGATGGAGAGACAGGAGTTTCCAGTTAGAATTATTGTTTCCCTTGTCCCTCCTGTCTCATGTGCTAACAGTTATGTGCGTTCCTGGTGCTCTGTTTATTTGTGAAAAAGTGTATTGTCTCGTCAAGCACTGAGTGGATCCCGATGTATTTTATCAAGTGCTGCTTTACTTAGGCCAGGGCTGTCCAGTTGCTAAGAGGCCAGGGGCCACATGCCTATAGACCACACCAGTGCAAGCCATGGACCCCACTGTGGGTGCCCGCCACCACTGCACCATGCCCTCCACCACTGCTGCACCTAATACCTGCACTCCCCGCAAACAACCCCTGCACCATGTGCATACCCTCTACCCCCACTTCTGTATCATGCACCTGTGCAGCCACCAGTTGAACAGCTTAGATAAAGATATATGCAGGCAAATTTGCACCTCCAGATAGGACCAGCTTGTTGAATTGTCATTTGTTCTGAAACTGCTTCTGAACAGAAGATAAGGGTAGAGTAATAGTAGAGCACTAGAGTAACCAAGAAGTAAAGCAATGATCTGGGAGTTCTACTTCAGGCCACAAGGCACCCAGATAAACAGAGTCCTTTACACTAGGAATTCCCAAAGCCTTATAACTAAAGGGCCATTTCAAAGGGCAGTCCCTGGCGGCAGGCCACATCAAAGGGGCTCCCAGGCCACGTTTTGAGATCCCCTGCTATAAATCATAATCCTCAGTAGTGGAGAGTATTACAAAAACTACTGCAACCTTTGTGTGGGCACAGCATGTGTCCTTCACCTGTTGACCCATGTAAGATAATGACTCCAGGGCTCCTGTCTCCTCCATGGTGTTGCTATCATGAAGCAGTCCTTTTCTTTCCTGAGCTTGATACTGAGGTGCTGACCAAGTCCTGAAGGTTCGGAGTGCACTAAACTCCTTTTAACTTCAATGGGAGCTGAGAATGCTTATTCCTTCCAGAAGTTCCAGCACCTTGAGGAATGAGCTTTCTGAGCACAAGGCTGGGAATACCCCCAAACTCAGTACAGAAGAAAAATTATATGGGTTGGCAACCATTTCCTCCCACAAAAGACAGGGCACAATCTAACCTAACAGTTGTGAGCTGTGCTTGTGGCTGCCTCGGTACCACATAATTAAACCTTAATAAAATAGATAAACCACCTCTAGATGCAAATATTTGCTATCGAACATTATTGCACATGAAGGGATGGAAAGATTGACTGGTTTGCTGATGACTAACTAGTCTTGCATACTGAATGACAGCCTTAAATAAAAACAAGCTTGTAAATGAGTATTAATTTAAAGCACAGTCAATTAACACAGAATAAACAGACTAGTAGCTAAGCTGCCAGCCTGGGTAAGATTTCTACCTTAGGTTGAGGAGTTTTTGTCTACACTTGTGGATACCCCTGCAAAACACATCCGTGACTCAGAAAGAAACAACTCTGAGGTAAAAAAGATTATCCCTCAAAAAACATTACTTTTAAATATTTAAAAGAAAAATCTAAAAAAAAAATTGCTGTAGAGAAACAACTGCATATGAAAAGTGTATACAATATATCTGTTACACTGATATCTGGTCTCAATTTTTCTTTACCTTTTTGGCAAAGATATGTCTAACACTTTATACAATACATATACGGATCCTAACATTGGAAGAGGATGATATTTCTACCTATTAGGATCCTATTTGAAGTTAAAGTAACTATTTAGCAGATCACTGGTGTTTCACTGTATAACTATTTAACAATATACCACCTCAATACCTGTATAAGTTTTCCATGGTGTACGTACATTTATTTCTCTTGATGCAGTGAAATTCATGCCCTGTACCCTGTTTATCACACTTTGGACCACATTTGCTAGGAATAAACTAGGGAAAGATTATGATAAAGTCACAGGCAATGAAGATGTTGAGTACTAATCTAACAGGTGTTCCCACTCCCTGTGTCCTTTGTATACGCATATTCAAATCACACAAGGCTAGCGGCAGGATAGGGTCTGTTAACTCACTGCTGATTTCCCTAGCAAATAAGCCAGCAGCTGCTGGACCAAGCACTGGCTTAGCCCAGAGAAGAAGGTGTTATTTGTATGGGACACGATGCTTTCATGGAGCCCTTTAGCAACTCATTTTGTGAGTTACAGTGCAAAATATATTTTCTGCTTTTAGGTAAGAGAGGTGATGTAGTATTATTCCTGTTTGTTTTCACCGGGGACAAGTGATTTATTGATATGTAGACAAGGTTCTTTGAATATGTATATTTTTAAATGTTAAAGATTTTTTTTAATTGTTGCATCCTTTTAAAAAAAAAAGCCTACATGTGTTTAACCTAGTAGTATGCTTTTTCAGTAGGAAAGCAGAAAGTTTGTCAGCTATTGTATAATATTTATTATATATGATTTTTTAAGTAAAACATCATCATTGAATGTGTTATATGTTTGTAACGTTTAGCCTGACAGTTGTTGTTGTTTATCCAAAACTATCTTCTGAAAGTGAATTTAGTTTGTTTGACAATATAGTATAATCTTTCAGTTTCCCAAAATAATGTTTGGTTGAGAAGATGCAAAAGTAATAAGGTACTATTTAAACATGTTGTTTTGGTATACAATCTTGATAAGGGTATCCGTAAAGAAAAATATAATTTTCGTGCCCAGGTTACTTGAGGAAAATAATTTACAAAAAAACCAAATGGTTCAAGGAAATAATCTCATTTTGGCACTGCTACATTTACTGGGTGAAAGGACAAGTTTAATCTGGCGAGGCTTTTTTTAATAGTCACTATCATTATGATTTTATATTTTGAAAAGAAGAAGAATACAGATTTTATAAAAGTTTAAGTTTCCAACTAACTCCTACCACAGACTCTGACCTGGTCATTTAATAGAGCAGAGACTGCTTTCCTGCTCATAATACTTTCTCTTTGGTACGCAGGGTACTTAGGTGCCACTATTATAAGCATACATTTGTCATCCATGTATTTGACAAAAAAGAATGCCCCAGGTACTTTTTTAGAAAGCTGCTGCAATGTTAGATACAATTCTCTTTACCTCTCTAATGTTATTTCTAAAACTTTTTAGAATCAAGGTTTGTTTTATTTAGTTATTTATTTAAGGAATCTGTAACATTGTAAATGTTTCTTTCTATAACATAAATTTAAGTGATATTGGCTTTACATTTCTTTCCTCTGCTTGAAGAACTTAATTTACTGTAAATTATTTTACTAAATTTGGAGTTCAAGTCCTTTGTGAAGGGGAATTTTATCTGACATTTGCAGTTTTACATCAGTAGAGCTTGCAATTCCCAAAAAAAATACATTAATAAGGATTTTTAGTAACACTGAATATTTTAAATTAACTAAAAAAAAACAAATACTTCTTGCCTGCTATATGTGTATAACATTTTTGTTGAAGCTTTCACTAAAGCCCTATAGTAAGTCTAATGTTATTTCTGTATTTGGTTTCTAAATCATTATATTTAAATGCTAAGATATACATGAAGAAGTCATGCCAACATACACTTTCAGATACAGACCATTATAAACTTTTTCATGTGTGAATTGCTTTCTATTACTATAACACTCTAATTTTGTGATCAAAGGCATGGTCCAAATCCCACTAAAGTCAATAAAAGTCTTTCCATTACCTTCAGTGTCCTTTTGTCAGATGTATAAATAAAGCAAACATCTACAGAAATGTTGTTCCATTAAGGATAGCAAAATTTGGGCCTCTGGACACAGTAGATAAGCAATATGTCTGAACTCTAGGACTTATAAAAACTATGGTGCTTTCCCCCTTGTGTAGGCATTTACATCTGTGAAAAAAATAGTGTCAAATACCACCATTCTGATTTTTGCCCACCTTTATACAGGATAGTAAACAGTTTAGAATAGAATCCTATTTTTTCTAGGATAATAAAAAGGATGTGTGCTTTAAACTTCAGGGAATAATGAAACCTCACTAAGCAGGTTTCAGTTTATGCAGTAAACACAAAATATGATGTCATAGTTTTTATTTAAACTAAAGCGGCAGACTTTGTTTAATATAAATAGTAGCTCTGTTGTGCTTGCTAATACTCAGAAGAGTGATATGGAAGCAAAACATAGATCACTTTGAGTTCCAGATGGAGGTCACTTTGGTAAAACCCAGAAAGTTTATAGTCAATATAGAAAAACTAGCTTTATAGAGTCTATGTCACTGGCAAGAAATTTAGCAAGTTATACATAGACGTATGTTTAGATTTTGATTATTCTTAATTACTGCATGAGATAACATGATGTGAAAAGGGGAATTTCCTGAACAATTGTCTTTAAAATTGATTTCATTATATATTCTGAGAGGTTCGTGTAAGTATCTTGACATGGATATACTTAATGGGGTGAAAATAAATTAAACCTAGTGCTCTCTAGTTTTATTTTTCATTTTGAAAAATGGTTGATTAAGTTAGGCTTGCAAGTGCATGTTTAGGTATATATAAAACAAGTAGCCTGATTTTTTGAAATGCTGAATACTAAGCATTCCTATCAAATCTTATGGGATATATAGGACACTCAGCATTTTGGAACTCAGGCAACTTAATGTAAATGTGAATTTAGAAGCCTAATTTTAGGCATCCTTTTCATTTTATTAAAATTTGACCAAGTTTACATTGGTAGGGACTATAACTCCTATCCTAGATGTACCTGAAGTAACATGTATATATATGAAAGTTTCAGAAAATAACAGTAGTTTCAAAAGAAAACCACTTTGTGTGTAATGATCATTTACTGGGCCACATTGCTTCCCTACATAGTCATAAATAATGGGCGTCTGATGCTGCCATCATCAGCGTTCCCTGCTGCTATCAATTTTCCCCATTATGTCACAGACATATAGCATGGGATACTGTTTAGCTGTTATATTCTGAAACACCTCACACTTTACGTATTTCATCAATAAAATATGCTACTGGGTTACTGCCACTATTATTGTGAACAGTAGTATATTATCCTGTGATTCACTTATTGTAGACACGGATAAAATGTTAGGGACTCAAGTCCAGTTGGCTTCTAACAGAATTTAAGTTTTGGGTTACTCATGTGCTTCCGAAAACTTTCCAGGATAGTGTTAACCAAAACATCAGACAAAATTGGTCTTGAAACCGTATTTCACATGATATTTGCTTGCTGGCAATATTATTAAGAATTAAGTGAAAGTCTACTCCATCAACTTGAGTTCATCAAAGCATTTAATTGCTTCTTCAATATAAGTGATTCTGTTAGAAGTTTAAATGTTTGGACTTGTCTTCATCAAAACTCTGATGAAGACTTTTATTCAGGAACCCAAAGTCAACCAACATAACTCTTAAAAAAATCATTTTTTTAAAAAACTCCCTTATCTAAAAACAACTTCTCCAATACTCACTTCCCTATACCCATAGAGATGTTCCCACACATTGATTAAACCTGATCATATCATCAGAGCATGATCTGAGAAAACAGGGAAGTTTGCACTGAGCCTGTTAAAGCCCCATCCCAACAGACTACTGCCCTGCAGCTCATTGTCCTGAAAGGGGAAATAATGTTACTTCCTTTATCTCTCCTGTTCTGTGCTCAACTGGCTCTAAATGTTCCCAGACAGTAATATTTAGATCCCTTTTTCTCCACAAATTACTATGGACACGTTAAATATGGCTTTTAACCTCTCAATTTATCTTTGTTTCATTGGTAGTGGTCCTGGTGTGACAAAACCAAGCATTTTTTCTTTGCTCTACATTAAAGAAACTTTGTGGCTTAGTTGTGTTGGTGGTCTCTGCACTGATGCTCCTTTTCTAGGCATTAATTCATCCCTTACATATTACTTTTAACTGTGGTCATACCTTTGATGTTCTTTTTCCTATTTTCTGCCAGATACCCATTGGAAAAAATATTTATAGCAGATGCTATTTTTTATAGATGCTACCATGCTGATATACCATATTATTAGTCTCTGAAAGCTAGAGAAGCTCATAAATTAGCTGATATAATAACAAAGGATGATGGGTTATATTGTCTGGTCCTTACCTATTCATTTTCAGATTTTCACCATGGTGGGGAGGGTGTTGTTTTTGAGACCAAGCTTGTTGTAAAAGGAATTTGATGTTAGTAGCATTAGCTGGACTTCGTCGAAACACCTCCATCCTTACTTATTTCATGAAATAATTTGTTTAGGAATTGTTATTTTACTTACTCTACAGAGCATCAAGATTAAACAGCAACAACACAATCTTCCAATGCCTCTTTTGATTCTTGTTAAACTTCTGAAAAACATTCTACCCCAGGAATAGACATATATTTAGTTTCAGGAAAAATGGAGTAGTTTTCAAATAAAACTTGGTCCAACTCCAGTAAAATCACTAGCTGTCTTTCCATGGGAGCAGGGTCAGCGCTATTAGAAAGAAGTTTAATTATGGCAATAATTTCTCCATTAGAAGTTCCATTTAGAATGTGCTGTTTCCAGTTTCACCTACTTTCTACTTGTATGCAGGTATTTGTTCTGCACTGAAGTTGACAGTACCCTCACATACTATCCAGGGCATTGAAGGGAAGCCACTCAATCTTGCTGTTGACTACAATTTCAACATCACAGCTTCAGAAATCCAAATAATATGGCTGTTCGAAGGACCTCCAACTACACTTAAATATTTACTTAGCTCTGTAAATCAGTCAGTAGTTCCAGATTTGGAATATCAGCAAAAGTTTACCCTCATACCACCAAATGCATCTTTGATGATCAATCCTCTACATATTAGCGATGAAGGCAATTACATCGTAAAAGTCAATGTTCGTGGAAATGAGACAATAGCAGCCAGTCAAAAAATTCAAGTAGCTGTTGATGGTAAGTAAATAAAATACTGTTTTCCCCCCCGTGTTGCAAACAAAACTGCAAAATTAGTGAAGAACTATTCACCTGGAATCCCCTACAGGTTTGTACAATTCAATCTGACTGTGCCTGGACAAATCAACTGACAGAGAAGTCATGTTATGCTTATTTTCTAGAACTGTAGGAGTTAAGCATGACAACAGTTTATTACTAAACAAACTAAAAATACTGATTGTTACCTTATTCATCTTAAGTAAATCTAACTGGGTTTGTATAGACACCGTATCACTAATGTGAAATTGGATGAACCACAGTGATCTTAGGAAGTGATCTGTTTTCATACAGCTTGATTCTGCCACCCTTATTTGCCTTGAGGCTGCAATAACTTTAACATAAAATTTTTTCTTCTAGTTGGGACCCTCTCTTTGAGGTGAATTTTAGAGGCAGATGCCTATTCAGGATTCTATACTGCAAAGGAGCTAGAGATTGGGTCCATATAACCTGAAAGCCATCTTTGAAGACAAACCTTGAAGAGCAAAATATGGCTCTAAGTGTAGGGCCTTGTGAGCTAGGCTTCCTTTTTCCTACCTATCAATAGGTACAAAAAGATATGGGTCTATTCTCCTATTAGTGCCAGTACTAGTAGCTACTAGTTTTAGTAGCTTCCATTAATGTCGGTGAAAGTTATTCATATATATGGAAAAAACACGTGTATATCTGATTATTTCTTTTTTCCCCCCAAGAGAAAATAACACAAATCTGTCTTGATCTGACTGCAGGTGATGAACAGTCCCAGAATGAGGGGTGGGAGGAAGTAAAAGAGCACTAAAGAGGGCACCTCTTGCAAAGGTCTCTTCACCAACTGGTCAGTAAGATGGCCATGGGAGATTGGCTCTTCATCTCCTCTTCATTAATTTAGATTTTGATCTGGGTATCTGGAATCTGGCTTTTTGTGATTGCCAAAGGGCCAGCTTCCAGACTAAAAAGGGAATCCGGTAAACCCTTTTATTTACAGGAGAGGGGGAGATCTGAAGTCTTTGCATACCATAATCCCCCTTGTGGTACCTTTTGTTCCTGTCATGGTGTAAAGGGGGAAGCATTCATGAGCATGAGTTGAATCCTGTTGGTAGGCTGAGGATGGGCTATCTCAAGTTATGGGTGACAAGGTGGGAGCCCTCTTAAATGTCTAAGCTTAATAAAGTTGTGACTTGTTGCTTAAAACCATCCCTGTGACTGCTATTACTTTCATGTCCTAATCAAAAACATATTTGCCCTCCAATCTTTATGTCATATTCTCAGTTAATATAAATCTTCCTAGCTCTGTTACCATGACTGAAAGTATGTCTGCTGGCACCAGGTGATGTTTTGAACTTTTAAGAATGTAAAAACTGAAGTGTAAACACTTTCTAAAAAAAGGTAAATGTAATTTCTTTCACCTGGGCAGTAAAGGAGATCTACTGATATTCTAAATGGCAACTCTTGTTTATAACCCTTCATGTCTCTATCTTACAGTTCCTGTCACAGAGCCAATTGTACATACCCAACCTTCTTCAGGGGCAGTGGAGTATGTGGGGAACATTACACTAACATGTACTGTGAGAAAAGGGACAAGGGTAGCTTACCAGTGGATGAAAAATGGGAAACCTATCCATGCCAGCCCTAGTTACACCTTTTCCTCAAACAATGACACACTTTTGATTGTTCCTGTTGTGAAAGAAGACATTGGAAATTATAGTTGTTTGGCAACCAACCCTGTCAGTGTGATGGAAAGTGAGATAATTACACCAATTATATATTGTGAGTATATTAAATATTCATGAATACTTTTGTCTAACTGAGCTTTCTAGAGAGACAACTGCTAACTGCAGAATAGGAAGAAAGCACTTAATTTGTGTTTATATGATGGTTTCCACTCAAAGCAGACTAGACTAATAAGCCAGCTGTACTGCTCCATAATAATTTAATAAAGAACCTAGTAAACGTTATGGAGCTGTTAAAGATTAGCTTCAGCTGCAGAATTCAGGTCTGAATTTCAAACACCTCAAAATGAAAAGGCCATCAAACTTGGGCAGGGTGGGTGCCAGTAGAATTGTGCAGTACATGAGGAACTGGATAAAAGGGAGGAATCAGTGAGTAGTGCTAAAAAGAGAAATATAAGGCTGGAAGGAATTAATTAAAGGAATTTCTCCAAGATAGGTCTCAGGACTGATCTTGCTTATTATTTGTATTAGTCGCCTTAGCACAAGAAGTAGATATGTTCTTAAGAAACTGGCCAAGAATACCAAGTTAGGAGGTATCATCAACATGAAGGAGGATCAGGATGCTGTACAGAAATAATTGAATAACCTTGCAGACTGGAGCAATACAAATGGCATGAAATTCACCACTACAAGATGTAAGGTTATGCAGTTAGGACATAATACCAAGAATTTCTGCTATAAGATACTTACCAGTTTGAAAAGACTGAGGAGGAAGAAACTAGGTGTGCTACTTGATTACATGATGGCTGTGAACCACCAGTGTGTTGCAGACATGAAAAAGGTAAATGCAATCCTAGGATAAAGGCCTAGATTAGACCAGTAAGAATATGAAAAAAATGATGACAATGTTAAGCAGATTATGCAGTTCATTGGATAATGGCAAAGCCTTAACTGATAAAGGACACTGATATGAAAGCAGTAATCTGCTTAAAATAAAACGAACAATTTGTCTAAACTGTCTCCAAGTCAGTATATTTATTCACAGATGAAAAATGCTTTATTGATTTTTGAGGTGTTGGAGGTAAGGATTTTCATTATCACCATACCAGTGTTACAAAGATTCCCTCCAAAAGCTAATATTGCTCTAGATTAGTAGTTCCCAACCATTTCTTTATGCGCCTCGCTGCTGGGAGCAGAGTGTAGTGACGGCGGCAGACCAGGAGCGTGGGAGCTCCTGGCAGGAGGCACAGCTCATCTTTTCTGTGCAGCACCACTGGCATTGACCCTGCAACCCTAATTTGGGTCACAACCTGGGGTTGGGAACCACTGCTCTAGATATTGGATTAGATGACTTCCTGAGGCCCCCTTTGCTTAGTTTTCTGTGATTCTGTATACATTGCATTTTCTTTATGCCATATCTGACTTTCTGATCCAGTATTTTTAATGACATGCAGAGGTGAATTTTATATCCATTCTTCATTGTCAGCCACCCTACTGAGCTAAGAGCCAGTTCTGCCCAGTGAAGAGTATATTAATAGCAAACATGGATAAAGGGACTTTTAGCTGGCCTTTTTAAAATGAGAGTTATAAAAATAGTATGTAGGAGCTGAGCAGAAAGTTGTGTTTCTACCCACAACAAGCAGAGGACCTATAACAGCTCTAAAGTGAAAGGACCAGTTCTAGCAGTTTATTAATTTTCTATGGTGAGGAAGTAACCAACTGGCTTTCCTAAGGAAACAGGTTTTCAAAGGCAGTATGTGCACTGCTGCACTTGTATATCCTTGATTTGGATATTTTTTTTAGGAACAAAAAAGTTTAGATCAAGGGCCACACATGTATGAATTCATTGTACATGCTGCTTTTCTAGCCTTAATAAGAAATGAATATGAAAGATGAACAGAAAGATGACAAAATAAAATGTTACAGCAAAGTTGAAACCCACAATAACCTGACAACCTTCTTGCAGTATAGTAACATGGGATACGTATCTCATATGTTGCTTCCATACTGATTTATATATCAGTCCTTGACAAATTCTGATAGATGACAACTGTATTTAGTTTCAGCATCTACACAGTAACCGCTAAAGAATATATTGGCATTGGTAACCACAATGAGAAGGAAGTAGCCATTATATCCAGGTCCTATATTATTCATGGAAACAAGTGGATTATTCTATGGATATCTTTTCAAGTTCAGATGGCATTTCTCTGCATGCTGGTCTATGCTTCAGAATTAAGTATTGTACTGCCTCTTGCCTGATTTAAAGCTGATCAAAAATTAAAACCAATTCTTCTTGTAAACCTTTAAAATATCAAAGTTACCTTAATATCAAAATGTTTGATACTGGCTTTTTTTTTAATATTTGGGGGTTTATGTTTCTCAAAGGCATAAGGGAAAAATTAACAAACTACCTGTCAAAATATTTTATTTACCAAAAATTGTAATATATTTTGCCATATTTGCGTAAACCTTTAGGCAGAGGCCAAGAAAGAACAGTACTTGTTCTTTCCATGTTCTTATTAGGTTTAGTAGTCTTACCACCTCCATTAAATTTTCAAGTCAGTTTAATCATACTAGCCTCTGCCACAGTTTACAGGATTTTTTGTCTTTTAGCTACCACTTGTCAATAATAATCTAGTACAGGCTTCAGGGTCAGTACGCACCATATGCCAGTGCTGCAGGGAGTTTCTGTAAGTGATAAAAAAGGTCACTCACAGTAAATATCTACCATCTGCTCAGAAACTACATGGATAACAGTCTCATGATGATAGGAGCAATCTGAAATATTCCCACACAGCAGTAAATTGTTACTCAGAATAGGTGATTTATTATGTTACACGTCATTTGCTAAACAGGCTTTGCTGAAGCAAGAGATTCATTTCTGCCAGGAATGATACTAAAATTGAAGATAAGAATTCAGTGAACCAGGGAAGGAATTATTTTAAATCAAAAACTTCATTCGTTCAGTCAATGTTACATGTGAATATTATTCTATTTGTCTATTAATTCTAAAAATAATGCATCTCACAGTGCTTAACAAGTAAACACCTAATTCAGAAAAATCATTACAAGAAAGAGAGAGAACCGATAAGTCTGCTTGCATGGCTGCTGTAGCAGAAGCTGCTGCACTCATTGAGAGATAAACATAATGGAACACATTGGGCACATCTACATGTTGCCTTACGTCACTTATGTCGCCGTGCTGCATGCTACGGTGACATAGCAGTCATGTGAGTCTACACGTGATCAGCAGCTACATTGCCATAGCAGCACACTCTTCCATTTTAGTACACCGCTATGGCAACATAGCGGGAGAATCTAACCATGTGCCACACGCACAGTGCAGTATGAGCAGTTACTGAGCTGTACTGCTGAAATGTTCCTTTTGCAAGTACTAAAGCATGGTGATGTGTATACACACCCATTTAGTCCTAAAGAGAAGTTGCCAGTTCATCTGCATCTAAGAAACCATGTCTGGAATACAGATTAAAATAGCCTTAAATGAAATCATAAATCTGCTCCTGTTGTCACTTTTCCATAGTACTACACTGCATATTACATTCTTATGACACTGCATATCAAGTTTGGATTCATACACTAGCCTGCACTGTATTGTAATGTAAACAGACTTCCTAGGAACTGAAAACGGTGGAAACAATGTAGAAATAGCAAGCTCAGAACCTGGCATAGAAGAGCTTCATTTTTTGTCCTAGTGTCACCTAATAGGTGAAGTTGGAGCACCACTGATGCAGTTCAAAGTGAGTTTTTCTTGTACTTTCCAAGTAAGAAACTGTTGTTGATTAGAATGGGAGAGAGAGAATCCTTCCCCTAATACTAAGTATAATGGAAAGAGAGCCAAATAATCTTGTATTGTGGCATCAAGATAAGGCTGAAAGTGGGCCATCTCGATTCATGGTATTTCTTTCATTCTTTGGTGGGTGTACACCAATGTAACTTATTTAAATACTTCCTCAAACAGGAAATTATAAAATGCTAGTTTTACATTGCTTATAGTTTCTTTGCCTGTGTGTTCCTCAGAGATAAGTCAATCTCATAAGAACACCATAAATCAAAATGTCTGAGACATTTTCCTGTTAAGTGATGAAAAAAAGGAAGTCAGAAATATGCCAAAAGTGTAGCTAATCTTACAGAAATTTCAGCTTCACAAATTGCTGCTCATTTCTTGGTTATTTTTATGTTATCGCTTCCAAAGAGGCACACTAAAAATAGATATGTTGTTTGCTTATACTTGCTAATATGGACATATCAGATTATTAATTCAGCAGTCTTTCTGTTATAGCATAACGTAAGAGTAATTTAGCAGTAGCTTGGTAGAATAATAGAGAGAAGGTTCATTAGTGAAAATATGTCTGACATCTGCTTTGAATACTGCTTTGTGGCTCAGCACCTGTCACTATTTGGGTGATGAACATTAGTTTCTTATCTGAACCTTATGATATTTGATAAACAATGTGGTGATAATCTGGTTTCTGTACACTAAGAAGCTGCTCCAAGAGAGGCAAGTTTCTATTACTGCATCCTCTATTATATTTCTTATAGTTAATTGCTTATAAAGCAAGATTTTATTCTTACATTTAAAAAACTAAGAGAAGTAATAATGGTCTCACATGATCTAGCTAAAACAGCAGTTGAAATATTTTTATCATAATCCAATACATTTGGTTTTCTTTACTGTGCAGATGTGGGACAACACCATAAAATATTGGGCTGCTAGACTTTTTGACTAACAGATATATTGTAGCTGGACAACTCTCTTTTACCTAAGCCTTTTCTAGTTAGGGCCAAACATGGGTTTGCCATTGAAGGACATGTTGAAATCCTGAAATGTAGTAAAAAGAGGGAAAGGTTAAAGTTTTCTTTGAAGTTCATTTATGAAAAACAAATTGTCTGAGGGTATGGAAGACACACCCTGCTATGTCTTACAAAGGGTAGGATAGTTTCATAAGTAAATATTATATAACAAGTATTACAATAAATGTTTACATAGGTATATGTCAATGCCAATTTAATGATCTTTACAAGTAAACAGAAATAGATTATCCCAGTAACCTTTGTATTTAAGGATAAAGGGTCAAATGTACTCCATTGCAGAGAATGAAAAGAAGGCATATGGTTTCAATACACCATTCTTCTTACACTGCTTCAGTTCTACGTAAGCTTCTTTTGAGAGAAAAAAAGTACGCAGGCATTTTGGCCTTATGCTGTTTCTCTGCACGTGGTTGAAATTCACCTTAGCAAATCAATGTCAAGTGGTCATGTTGTGAGCTAAGACCATTACATGTCAAACTGAACGAATCTGAGGCCTTTGAAATCAAAATTATTGAACCTAATGGCAGCAATTTGAAAGGCAAAGTCTGGCTCTTAAAAAAATTAAATAAAAAATCTAGGTAAACTTTTATTTTCTCCATTATAATAATTTTTCTTGTTCATATTGATACAGATGGGCCTTATGGACTTACAGTTAATTCAGATAAAGGCCTGAAAGTCGGAGAGGTGTTTACGATTGATGTAGGAGAAGATATTCTTTTTGATTGCTCAGCAGATTCCAATCCACCAAATACTTACTCATGGATTCAAAGGGCTGATAATGCCACCTTTGTTATCAAATATGGCCCCCATCTGGAAATTCCATCGGGTAAAGTGACCCAGAGGACAATAGATTATATGTGCTGCGCTTACAATAACGTGACTGGGAAACGAGATGAAACTCATTTTACAGTGATAATTACTTCTGTGGGTAAGTACATTGACTATATAAAATGCCAAATCCAAGATGAATATAGCATATAAATGTAGCGTTCACATCAGGGTAACAAATCAACTGGACTGCTAGTTAATGAATAGCTAATACACCATCCTGATGTGCATTGAAATTCCTTCTTTTTAGAAATACTTGAGAAGCTGAAATCTTAGCATTAATCAGGTAGAAGGGATTTTGCTATTTATTTCAATATATCATATAATGCACAAGATTATCATATAATGCACTTGAGTCCATATCCTTTAAGGCAGTGGTTTTTAAACTATGTTCTGTGGAACCCTGGGGACCCATGATAGGTCATCAGGGGTTCTGCCAAAAGACATTGTGGGTAATGGTAGAGCAGGCCAGGAGGCAGTGCTCCACCATAGCTGGGTTGGGTTGCCTGACCCCTATCAGTCTTCAGGATAGGGGTAAGAGGTCCAGAGCAGAAGTGGTACAAAGGTTTCAGTGACTTTAGAAGTTTAGAAAACACTGCTTTACGGTCTTAAGAAACCTAATTCCCAGTGAAGGAGGATCTGGGCCTTTGCCCCCTGAGCAAAGACACAACATTGCTTGCCAGCACTACCTTGCAATAACCAATTAATGAAGAATTGAATTTTTTTGCCTTCTCCGAATTTTCTGTAAGAATAGAAAAAACAATGATGGGAGAAAGAGGATTATAATTACAATGAACCCTGAACTGGGACCTCAAACTGAATATCTATGGATGGCACCCAGACTCTGTTCAAAGACACATTCTCTCTCTATCTCTCTCTCTTTAATCATGAATTGTAAGTGCTGTAGAGGCAGAGTGGCCATCAAACATTATGAACAAGTGGTGCAATTATGACTAGAATGACCAGGAAAAATGGGCTACACTTAAAAAAAAAAAAACCCTCAGCACTTTAAACTCTGTACAGTCCCATGCTGAGCCCAGCACATACCAGTAGAGCCAGCATGTTAGTTGGACCCAGCTTGCCTGATGTCTGTATAGATCAAGTGCTTTAGTGAGGGGTTTTGGCACTTTTATGTAATAGATAATTGAATCAATTTTAGAGAAAAGCACCAAAAAGCCCTGCTGAAGCACCTGATCTGTACAGAAGCTGTAAAGTTGGGCTGAAGTAACACGCTGCTTCTTCCTGTAAAGTACGGTTTGGTTTGGTTTTTAAAATCTGCAAGCCTCCTTAAAATTTGCTGTTGGAATGAGGGTATTAATTTTGTGTGTGCTGATTACCATCTTTGCAGTGCTAAAAAACTGATGGTTTCAATGGTTTCTGAAGACACCTGAGAGCCAGAAAGTACACAGAAACCGCTATAAGTGATTGGAAGCTGGTTCAAATCTGTAAGACAACAGAAGTTCAGTGCACATGAGCTGCTTTCAAAATGGCCAAAACCAGTTTAAGTTAACCTTGATGGATGTGGTATCAGACTAACTGATTTAGGTTAAATCAGTTTATTGAACTTCTGTCTCAGATCCTCTCCAGATTCAAGTTAGCCCCCCATCATCCCAGGATGCTTTGCACCTCCCCTGTAACCCCTCCCCACCCCCCCTCAGATTGGGTAGGCTAGCCTTGGCCCAAGCTGTCTGCTCCAACTGAGCAGGGAGGCAGCTTCTGGTGTGGGCCAGTGCAGACATGTTGCTGCATTTCCAGAATTAAAAGTGAATGCCTGTTCACTAGCTTATCAGTTCAGTCTACACAGCTTAACCTAACCTGTGAAGAGTGAATTGATTCAGCCTTGGGATTCTGACTGCCTGTACTTACTTAGCCATGCAGATGTAATTTTTCTTTCAGGTGGTCGTATGCAAGTTTTTTGCAAGGTACATAGAAATTCATCTTTACTTTCAGTTTATGACAGATTTATATCCTGTCCTACATTATGCCAAAACTAAAAAAACACAAAGAAATTCTTTCAGAAAATTTCCAGAAAAAAAAGCAGGTTTTTGCTGCAGTTTAATGTTTCTCTCTAATGTCACTTTATGACTAATTAGAAAAACATATTGTATGAGTAGTTAATAACTTTTTAACTAATTACTAAAGATCAATATTTTTTTCAGATAATGTGGTCAGGTTATTAACGTACAATACAATGTGAGACTGTTGCCTTTTAGAAAGTTTAACAACCCTGTTTTGCTTGTACAGGACAAAGAACTCAGACATTTATAATTAAGATAAACAAGGGCAGCAGGTGCCTATTGTTCAGATGGATTTAATGCAATCATCACAAATGAAGGCTCCATGGTTTCAAACAGCCCACAAGGAAAATAAGTTAAAATGTTACCATAAAGGTTTAAAAATAAAAACCTTGTAATGACTTAAAAGGGAAAATGAAAACAGAGCTATTATATTCCATTAGAAATAGAAATGACATTTTTCCTGTTAGTGAAAGAAAACCCTAACACCTGAAATGCATAGTGAATGCTCTTACTATAATAAGCAACCATTTTGAGATGTTTTTGAAACATGAACAGTCCATATGATTCATATTTTATGTTTAGTTGTACCTAAAACATTAAAAATAAATGTGTATATTTCCCGATTTAAAATGTATTATTAAATTACTTCATACATTTTTAAAAAGACAATCTAGAGGCAGTGTATTCCATTTTTTAAATAGAAGCTATCTAGATTTTCCTATACTATACAATTTTCCTATTTCAAAAGATTCATTTGTCTAATACCAGCCATCATTCTCCATTCCTTAATTCAGGTAAAACTCCTATTAACATCAATGAAAATTTTGTTTTAGTGCAGGACTGAAGTTTAGATATAAGAATACCCAATGAATTTGATGCACAGGATCTCACTCAGAAGTTTCTACTCAGGCTAAGCTCCTACAGGGATCAATGGGAGTTGTGATGGATTAAGGTCTAAGCAAGTACTTTGGCTGGTATGGCTGTGGCCCTCCTATCCCATTTTTCAAGGTAGTGAGTCTGGGCAAAGACTTTCACAGCCCTAAACAATGAGCTTATGGGTTTCAGAAAACCTTATCCAGCTTGTCTGTACCAAGTGCCAAAATTCAGCCATATGATGCTATACATATATGTCCAGTTAGGATCGGGAAAGCTAAAAAAGAAAACAGTTATAAACAGTTCAGCAATTCCACTATGCTGCTCTCCCTTTAGCCAAGGCAAGTTGGGGCATGGGCACAGAACTAACTTGTTGTCAGGCAGTAGCATTTAAAAAAGGTAGACGAGCAAGGGCACTAGCCCTGGGTACTGACTTACTGTTCATGCACCTGGCTGCTCTGCTAGGTAGTTTCAGCCTCATGCAGCAACACAGCAGCCAAATGTATGGACATCATAGCAGCTACAGGCAGCAGCTCTTTGGCTCTCAGAACCCCCACAAGATGCGGGGGTTTTGTCCAGGATGCAAAACCTGTTAGTTATGCTTCTGCTATGGGGTCAAATGGTAAGGGGGCTTATAGTTTGTCAGCTACTCTTGTGATAACTACCATATTTACTCACATACCACATACACCTTTTCCCCAAAACTCAGCTTTCCAAAACGGGTACATGCGTTAAGCAAGGAAGCCAATTTTTCTTTACTGAAATAGGAGCAACCATGGAGACACTGCTGTAAGATGACTGCCAGCCTCAGGAAGGGACAAGACAGTTCACCCTTCAGGGTCAGAGCTACGGTCGGCATTCAGCCATGACAGGAAACATCTTTTTCATTTCATTCTGCCTTCCCAAAATAAGGTGTGTGTCTTATCTGAGGTCAGTAGCAATGGTACTCTTATTCCAGAGTAAATGAAGCCTAATATATAACAGGGAAAGCAAGGTTAAACTACCATAGTTTGCATTTTATCTACTTCATAGTAAGAAGTACAAAGGCAGTTACTGTGCAGCAACTGACACACTGGAAATGTCGGCACTGGATTTATGACCCAAATACCTTGTTCCAGGACAACCCAAAACCCTCAGACCAACCATGATCTCTCCATTTGAGAATAGGTGAATTTACTGATACACAGTGATAGCAGATAAAAATAATGCAAACAATTCTATATCTACCAGTTCTAGAGCTGTCATCAGAATCAAGGTATGTCTGGCCAGTGCATGAGCTTCTCCCTTAAGATCTCTCTTGAATGTCAGATGTCAGTAGCCTGGAGGTCAGATGCCAAGACCCTGCCCACCCCCAGCCCCCCAGTGGGGTGGCTGAGATGGGCTGGTGGTATGCCCTCTGCCAAGGTGGTCTCGGGTTCCCCTATCAGGGACCCTTTGCTGCTCTGAAATTCCTCTTTTTGTATTCTTTCTTCCACTCTGATGACTATTCATTCCTGGGCATCATGGATTGGTTTCCCTGCGGTGGTCATACTGTCCATGTTATGTCCTGTCAGCATATTCCTTTGTGTCACAAACCCATCACATGCACACATGAACTGGTGCCATTGCTGCAAAGTCCCTTATCTATGCTATGGAACCGTGTGGTACATGTCTTCAATTTCCCAGCCTGTGTGTCTGCTTGTGGTGTGCCTGTGTCAGACACAGTGGGTCTTGAAGGAAACTTTGTCACAAACAGGCTTTTAGAAATCAGTTAACCCCTGCCATTTCTCCTAGACCATTGTTCTAATGCAATATCTACTTTACCTACAGACCAATTCCCAAAAGTAAACCTCTAAGAACAATTTTCAAGCCATCAATACACTCCATGAAGATCTTACACTTTCACATCATAAATGGAGCATAATCAAGGAAATTATCTAGAACACCCATGAGATTTGTGGGGAGGACCTCCACCAGTTGTCCTGGGAAAAATATGATGGCATTCATGATCAGGGGCTCCAATGGGCCGGACACTGTGATGAACCCTTAATCATTGTCCAAATGTCACCCATACCCCTCTGACTCAGTATTTTGCCTCAGTATTCCCTAATTCACCAACCGAGTTTTAGCCAGTAAAGTTTAAACAGGCCTCCCATACTGCGGCCAGGGAATATACAGCCCAAGGAGCCTATTAAACCTTTTAATCAGCATTCCAGGCAGCATCCCAGTCATCAATCAGTGCCTCATCTGATTGTCAAGATAGCTGTTTAAACCAGAGAAAAATTCCATGGTCAGAATCTTTTTGGACCCAACATGTTCCCAGAAATTTTATACCTCATGTACAATGGACACTGCTTTCCTTGTCATCCCAAATAGATGCTTGGTGCTATCATAACACTACCAATGCCCCCCATTGTGCAAGAGCCTATAGAAATTCCAAGGGTCAGGCCCTTCCTGTGCAAATGGCATGCTTGGTTTCCGTCGGGATCCCACCATTCTACTCCTTGTTCTAAATCTTTGCACAAATTCTGGGAATTAACAAAACTACATTGCATTACTATTCCTACTATAAAAAGCCTACAATACATATCAAAAAGTTCTGCTTTACATTTCATAGTGTAGCACAGTCAGTATCACAACCACTTACAGCAATAGCCAAACACAATTACTATGCACACTTTTCTCTGCATACCAAGCAAACTGGTGCTTTAGTGGTGGTCCACATCCCGCAAAACAGAAAGACAAAAAGGGAGGAGCCCAACCCTCTTTAGGTTAGTTCAAGTCATGGAATTACTTTTGACACTATGCCTGGCTTTTGCCAATGGGCCCTGGCCCTTGCCATCCAGGCCTCCATCCTTTTTTTAGTGGCATGGTACATCATCTTATCTTCTACTTGCCAAACTTAAGGATGCAGTACAGGTCTCAGCTGTCCATCCATTTATCTGTTAGCACTCCAGGCTGGAGCTCATCCAGACAGTCCCCTCTTAGCTCTTTGCAGGAGCTGCTTCTTCAGCAGTCCTTTCTTCTCAAAGTGCAAATGCCTGGGTTGCCTTCTCAAAGCCACACATCTTCTCTCCTTAACCCTCACCAAGGGTTTTCCTGTCAGATCCCTCTAGCCTAGCCTTTTCCCATCAAAGGGTGACCTCCAAGGCAGTGGGAGTTAGGGTTTTCAGGCACCCTTTCCCTGGGGTGGCAACATGTGGCATTTTGTAGAGATGACCCCCTTCCTACCACGTGTAACTCCACCACATTCATCAGTCAGACCTTTCATCAGATCTCCCTCTTTCTCTCTTGGCTCCACTCTGAGCCTCTGGACCCACCTGGTCTCACTCTCTCCTGGCCACTTCTGGACCACAAGATATTGACTCTGACTCACATATCTTCCAGCCTGAGAGTCCCTGGCTTTCCCTGTTTTCATGACCTTTGGCTGGGCCCTGTTCTTCAGCCTCTACTCTCAGTCCCTCTCTGGACTCTCTCATAAGACCCATTTTTTTCTGTGGCTCAGGCTATCTCTTTCTACTCTAACTAACTTCTCAGCACTGACTCTTTGCTTACACAGCTCCATTCTGAGTTTTTCCAAACACCTTCCTGCCTTAAGCTGCTAACACTTTCCCTTCTGGCATTAGCCTCTCTACTCTTGTGGGGGGGGGAGCAAAGTCATCTTTTACCCCCAGTACCAATGCACAGATCCTCTGACACTGCCTTGCGACACAAACACATGAGCACAATGAACCAAAGCCACAGAAAGAATACACAGATGGCCAGTAACGTTGCTCATCCCCCATCCATTTCTTCCCCCCACCCCCATCCCCTGTGTCCCTTCCTAGCATCCTGGGATGATCAGCTGCCTCCAAAAATCAATTTTTTGCAGTGCCAGCTATTCTCAGGGAACACAGGATCACAAAGTATCTGTTTTATATCCCCCTGTCTCCATCAGAAATTGACAACCCTTTTTTTTACGTTTCCATAGCTTGTGTACCCATGCCCTAAAACTTAGAAAGAATGGGGAGGATCTACCTCATTATAGACATAGCCTTCCAGTAGACATGACAAGTGTACTGGAGGAAGTTGATCCTGAATAGGTCACAGTGCTCATGAGCACGTGCACACAAATAATGCAATAAACAACAATATAATTATTAATAATACATTGAATAATTATAATTAATGATAAATGTGCTGGCTGTAGGTATTGTATGGTTTGAGACCCCTATCCAGGGGTCTATGCCTACCAGTGGCAACAGGATGGAGCCTAGACTTGGTCACTCCATCTGTCTATGTGATATTATACTTCTCACCTGATGTGACTGATGTAATTTATGGGAGGCAGTTCCCCATAGGTGACCTTCCAGACTCCTTACCCTGTTCTCTTCAAGGGACTCCAAACCTCCCCTTTACCTCACCCTGGACTCTAACTACATCTGGACTCCAACAGAGATGGATAATGTCAGGAGTCTCTGATGACTCTAGCAACACATGTTCTTTATAGTCACTGTAGTAACAGCCATCTTCTCGGCTGGTCCTTATTCCACTATGGCCTTGTTCCGTGCTGAGCCTCAGCAGTTGCAAGTTAAATAGCTCAGGCCTTAAAGTCCAGTCCTGGGCCTGATGGCTCCAAATCAATCAATATGCCATGGGGGATAGCCGGTGCTGGTTTACCATGCTGGCACAAATCATAAACTTCTCCTAATCTGAGATGCTTTGATAATTGCATATTTCACTGCCCCCGGGCTTGTTGTGTAAAGTCCCTTTGGAAGTCCTGTTGGCTTTATTACCCCCTGGTCCTTATCCCAAAGGTCCAGTTGTGAACTCTGAAGCCTCCTGTAGCCCCTGTTCTATTACAGAGCTTGGGGCCTGGAGAAGGGTGTAGACCATGGGTTCTTCCCTTACCCCTAGGTCCACTAATACTGTCTGTGGGGTGTGTTCTGGCTGAGTCCTCAGATCTTTGGTTTGGTCCACCCCAACCCAGGGTCACTTGGACCTGAAATTAATTCTGCTGTCTCTAGTCAGCTGCAAGTGTTGGCCCCTGGCTCAGCTTCTGCTGATTGTCTGGGCTGTCGGATCGTGCTCTTCTGAGCACCCTGCTGCTCTGGCTGGGCAAGCTGCTTGGCTGCAGTCTCCGGCTGTCTCCTGCCTGGAGAGAGTTCAGCCTGCTGCCCCCTGCCATCCTCACTGTGCCCCTGTCTGGGGCCAGAAATACTGCTCCATGCCCAACCCCCACCAATATGGAGCTTAATGCTGCTCTGGAAATGCTGCAGTGTCTTCAGTCCACCACTGCCAGAGCTGCTCTACAGTGTGTTAAGTTCAGGATGCTCAGCATCCCTTTCTCATACCCCATCTCCATCTCCTTCACAATAAATACAATGCATTTTTAAAGTCTTTAACTGCATGTTCACATACGTTTCTCACCCAGAGGACCTCTGCTTCATTCATGGCACAGGGATATAAATTACACTTTCATAGGTCACTATAAATCTGGCATTTTCTAGCTTTTAATTGTTTAACTTTGCAGTGTATGGCGGGTTCTTTTTTCCACCCTCTTTCATACATAATTATATGGATACAATATTTTTTCATGTTGTCTTAATAAGTCTTGTGGAAACATTCTTGCTGTAGAGTGACTCAGTGCTAGATGCAAAATGAAGAATAGCGGAACCAACATGCTAGGGAGCTATGTAGCTCTACAGTTTATGTGAGAATCTGATCAACAGCCCAGTTCATCAGGGATCTGTAAATCACCACTCCCTGCCATAGCTACAGAGCAGATGGGTGGCAGGGTTTGGAATTAAAAATATAGCTCTCTTAGTGCCTAATGACCAATCTACTGGACAATACTCCTTTCAGCCTGTAATAAGCTAATGAACTCCCATACGTGTACTAGGTAGAAAGAAACTGCAGTCATAATACAAATGCCAGATTCTCAAAATGAATTTTGAACACATTATTCAAAATAATTAGCCCATTCTAATATTGCAAATTCATTCAAGATTTAAGCAAACTTGAAACATAGCTCAGGAGGCAATTTCAGCTTGGTGGTGTTTAACAACAATTCCCTTTGTTATTTGGTATTTGTGATATGACATTGATTACTTAAATCATGTGGTATTCTTTCTGATTACTGATTGAAAGACTAAATCTTCTTTGTTTAACAGATGAAGTGTTGTAAATATCATATCTGGTAGCTCTAGTACTTATAAAATTGGAATTTGAGACCATTTCCCCTAATAAACTGTAAGTCAACAGTCTGTGCAGCCCATTGCTCAAAGAGTAAACCATACATTCATCTCTGTGCTTGATCTCACATAGGACATGACTGCACAATGGGTGTCAGGTAGAGGATTTAGGCCTAGAGCCATATAAGTAATTCCCAGTCAAATGGCTCCCCAACCCATATGGATTTCACTGAGTTAAGCATCAAATATGTTTGAGGAACTAGAATTCATTCTCTTAGATTTGGAGATTTTGGTTCCGTACCTAGTAATGACAAAGACAACACATTATTAGAATCATAAATATTGTTATCTGAAAAAAAGCAGCAGAACAGATCTCTAACAGATACATGCATGAATTTCTGTTTGTAATATCTGAGCAGTTATACTGGGAATGGGGCTGTACCAGTTTCTAATCCACACTGGTTTCTCTTCCCCCAAGAAGGCATTTCCTTCTTTTCTAACTGGCACCTTTCAGTCTGGGAACTGTGTTCTCTTACTGTAATTATTAGCAATGCTCTAAATGAAACCATGGTACTTTACAAGTTCTGGCATATGGATATAATCTGACTGAGTGTAATCAATCCAACACATTTCCTGCTCTGTGAAACCATGGATACACATTTTGGTTTTTGTATTTGCACTTGATGAGGTATTTCATTTTATTTATTTAACTAAAGACAGACTCTGAGAGACAAATATTATTTGTCCTGGTGCCTAGTAAGTTAGCCTTTCATGCATGAACTGGGAAAAGAGACACATCAAGAATACAGCTAGTTAGTAACACATCTTTGCAGAGGCCTGTCCCAAATGTGCAGGGGACCTGATTAGCTACTGGGAAGGAATGAACCAGTGGCATACCAAGGAGGGGCCATGGCCCCTGGGCACAGGACTGGGGGGAGCACCAGTCAGGCAGCCAGGCCATAGGTGGATTATGTCAGCAAAACCTGAGTTAGCTGCCCAAACAGGAAAGGACAGCTTGGTCTTGCGTCGTGGGCACTAGCCTTGATAATATAAGTCAAGAGACACAGGAGTGCCAGTAGAAAATTTATTGCTTCTGCAGAAGGGTAGACTCCTGCCTTAAGGGCCAAGAGCTACCCAGAGGAATATTTAACTTCCATATTTATATGGTTCCTTCTACGTATGCTTAGTTGCGTGCGCAATGAGATTAGTCATAACATAATTTTTTCTGTTAGTTATAATTATCTCTTGTGATGGGAATCATCACAAGGGCATTTTCCTCTTTCCAGTTGGGTCAAGCCTACCTCAGCATCTTCCTCTTTCCAGTTGGGTCAAGCCGACTCCGGAATAGTTTTCTTTCTATATTAGTACTTATGTTTCCTAAAATTATATTTAGCATTAGTTATTCATGCATAGGTCAAACTGCTCACTAAACAATTTGTTAGACAGATATTAAAATACTTGAACTTATGAGCTTATAAACTTTTGAACTACTTGTACTTATTCTTAAGACCTACTCAATTAATCAAGCTAACCCATCTTTATATCAATTAATGCACGGGCAAACTGGGCACACATGCCCAGGGGCCCATTCCAATTTGGTGCCCAGGATCCTCACCAGCAAGGAAGTGAAAGCCGGAATTTAAACTCAGCGCCCATTTTCGCTACTGAGTTTAAAACTGCGTCTCTCACGTTCTCTTCCCTGGGAGCTGAAAGCAGGGCCTCTCCTCCCACCAATGGGGCTGGGGGAGGGGGACCAGGGCTGGGGTCTTGCCTGAAGAGCTGAACCGTACCTGCAGGCCAAGTGGTGCTGTGTCTGGGGGAGAAGGGGTTGAGCCAGGCCGAGAGTCATGACCTACCTGGAAGGGGGATGGGGGGTCGTTGGGGCCAGGCCAGCCATGCCAGGAGCACTGTGCCACACTGCGCCATTGTGGGCCGTGGCACTGGGAAGGCTTTGTGGGCTAGAGTCCCCCAAAATTCATGTTGGCCCCCCTGCAGCTGAGCTACCCCTCCCAGGGCTGCCGTTGCCTGCCCACAGAGAGATGGCATACTGGCAGCACTCCTCACCAGGCCCAGCCCAGCCTGGCCCTCTGCATCTGTGGGGCTGCTCAGGACAGCCAAGCAGCAGCTCCCTGCATGTAACTGAGGCGAGAAAGACTGAGCTGCGGATGGCTGCAGAGGGTGGGGGGGAGAGGGCAGACGGCTGTCTGTGTGGGGTGGGGTCTGTGAGGCTCCAGAGAGCCTTGGTACACCACTGGGATGAACAATTTCATTTCCATGTGGTTTACTGTGAAGGACAGTGTTCAAGCAAATGTATATGCAAATACACTGAAATGCAAGCACTGACACACAGGCAAGGGAATTAAACCATAACTTCCACTATATCTAGGAAATGTAGCATATACGCTCATCTAATGCCCACTATCCCACCCTAGCACTTGTGCTCTTCACAGTGCTGTGGTGGTGATAACATACAGCTCTTGTTGACAGTCTTGATATTATGATAATAGGCATTTAACTGGAGTATGAAGTGCAATGATTCCACTGTAAGGAAAATTACAGGACAGGCTCTGTAAGAATTGCCTTACATTAGACAGACATAGTGAGGTAGGATTTTAATCCTTTCACTCTAGAAAACCCAGAGGCTGTTCTCTTCCTTCATTCTGTGGTGACACACTCAGTGCAGTTATCAAGAAGGGAAGAGAAGGGTCAAGGCACCAGCTAATGGAACTTCTAGTACTAAGCAGGAGGACTCCATAAAGGAATACAGCGGCAGATGTGCAGTCCCTGCATGCTGGGAGGCAGACGGCAACCAGTGACCTCCCTTGAGATCTGTACCAAGACTTACTATCAGTCTTTCCAAATGGAACAATCAATCCTAGTTGAGAAAACACCTACATTTTATACTGGAAAACTAAACTGTGAAACCCACACACTTCTACTGACACACAAAACCAGAGAAACATAAATGACAAACATAAATTCTCCTTGATGGTTTTGGTTTAAATACTGTGTCTGAAATAAGGATATTCATGTCTTTCCTGTTTGGAGTCTAAGCGTCAGATCTGATTCCACCTTTTAGGTGCGTCAGTGGACTTAAGCACCTAACTGTTATCCTGTCCTACCCTACTCAAATCACTGAAAAGCAGGCAACCCAGAACATGGGTGGATCATTCTTCTGCTCATTTTTTCAGTGACTTGAGGAGAAGACGATGTCATGTTGTGAGAAGACTAAGAGTAGGCATGTTAACTTTTTTCAGGGACTTGAGCATGGTGGAATGGGATCAGATTTAGGAACTCAAATCCACTTAGATCATATTCCACCTACTAGGCACCAGGCTTTTAATGGGCAAGTGCAACTTCTGCAACTCAGATTTTTTTGAGAAAATAAACAAAGTATGTGCTGAAAAAATGTAAGATGTTTTATAACAATGCTCTCTCTCCGACTGGGCATCTATAAATGAAACTACATAGAAAAACTCATTAGCCCACTGAAGCTGGTTCAGATAAGACCCCCTCCACATGTTACACTTCACTTGTGACCCATCCACACTTTCAACCAATTAATGCTGTGATCAAACAAGTGATGAGCTACAAAGTCATTCCACAAAAATGTGTAATAACTTTGTAGCCTGTTCCAATCACATCATTAATTGAACATGTGGGCAAGTGCTCCCTTGTGTCAGAGAGCCCCATCAACTGAGGGGCTCCTAGCCACAGGTAACACCATCTGCTGCCAAGCCCACAGCTAACAAGGCTCACAGTGATGGCACCATTAATGGCACTGCCCCCACTGTGAGCCTCTTCAGCTGTGGGACTTGCAGAGGGGAGAACACTGCTGCTACTGAAAGCCTCATGAAGTGTGGGACTCACAGAGGTGGCAGTGGGGAAATCACTACCCCTCTCTGTGAGCCCTGCACCTCAGGAGGCTCATAATGTGGTGGCAGTGTATTCCACATTGCCCCCACTGCCCCCACTGCAAGCCCCACAACTCACAGCAGGTGCAGCATTTTCCCTGTAGCCCACACTGAGAGCCCTACAGTTCACAAGGTTCATGGTGGGGGCAGCATTCTTAGTGCGGATCTTGGGGTGAGCCCCACAGCCCACATCAGCTGTGGGGCTCACAGCAGAACCAGTGCAGGGAATGCTGCCCCGATGAAAGCCCCATCAGCTGTGAGGCTTGCAACCATAGGAGTTGGTGTAAGGGGAGCCCTGGATCATGATTGGACTCCCTCCACATCAGCAATAAGGTGTAATGTGTGGCATGACAGGAGGTGCAGTTGTGTGGATCGCTCATTAGATACCATTGTGCCCTTAACCACACATGTAGAGAGACCCTGAGTATAATAAAAATCTTTATCTGCTGCTTGCTTGAATACTCACTTTTTAAATATGGAAACATGTTCATTCTCTTGACCTGGAACATCTTTAAATTACTATCTTCTTATTTCATGGTTTGTCCACAGTACTCAAAATACTGTTTTACTCTAAAGTTTTGATTGTAGGTAGCTCTTAAAATTACCCCTCACATGTGTCAAAGACTAATGAAACTATAAGGGCAAGCTTCTGCCATGAGCAATGGTAAGAGTTTGTCTAGGCAGCAGGGGGTTAGAAACCCCAGAGCAAAATGGTTTGAGCTGTTCAGAAGTCCTTCTTGACTTCCCTGGAAATGCACATCATAGTGGACATTCTCAGTCTCAGAAACTGCAATGGGCTCATAACTGTATGTCTATCTAGCTCTGCTGGCCAGGACACAGGAAGACAAGGCAGCTATATGGAGGCAGGAATTTAACCAGTATGTTTGAGGGAGAAACTTCCCAGTGGACACATCTACACATCGCCCTACAGTGACATAGTGATGTGCTACTTTGCCATACAGTGCACTACAGCAATGTAGTGATTGCATGTGTCTACACGTGATCACCAGCTATGCTGCTGTAGCAGCTTGCTCCATGAGTATAGCATGTCAGTACTGAGACCTAATGGCAAGCTATAACGGCGCGCATGTTGCAGTACCCATTCTATGCTGTGTTTTAGTAGTTCCAAATGTTACCGTACGGTGATGTGTAAATGCAACTACTAGTTGTCAAATTCCAGTTTTGATTTGCAGACATAATGCTCAGTAGTGTGCCATTGTCTCCTAGTACTATGTTCTACAAACTATGATGAAAACAATTACCAAACACAGTCAAACAACTTTATGTTCATTTTAATTGCACTCTCTCTCCAAGGGAGTGTAGCCAAGAAAACAGATTGTCAGCAATGTACATTGGAAAATGTTTTTGTAGTTAAAGTACAGCATTTGAACCAAGGGGAAACTAAGTTTTCTAATTCCAACTCTGATATTAATTTTCTGTGTAATCTTGGTCAAATCATCTGTTCTCTCTGTGGTGCAATATCCCTGCATCTTTATATATAAGGTATGTCCATTCTCAGTGGTGCTAGGCAGCTAAATTCAACTGTGGCAGTCCACTTTTACACTGATGTAGCCTGCCTTTCTATCAGCATAACCAAAGAGTGGGCAGACAGTATACAGCCCTACATCAATGTAACCTACTTGAGTCGAATGTAGCAATACTTCTGGAAAATTTAAGAGTAAAACTACACTGGTGTCCGTGCTGTTTATCTAGAGCTATCCCTGGGTAGACGTGCTGAAAGCAAACCTGCTGTCTGCCATCTAGTGGTTATAACAGTGCCTCCTGTAAACTAATTGGTCATCTCTTTGCTCTGTACAGTGTACAAAATTAGTATAAATTATACCAGTGTAAATGTGGAAGATGAACTGTTTTTTGCATCTGGTACTGTTTGCCCTAATGTTTTTAGTGTCCTCCACTCATTTAAGGGGACTAAACATATTTTAGAGTGTTTTCTCAAATATAAACATTATCAGACTTCTATTTCAGGTCTCTCTCTGAATAATAATGCATTACATAGTTTATAATAATCCTGGAGTCATGCATGAGCAAGATTCTCTAGCCATAAATCATGAGTGAAGATATTTTTTCAGCGAAGACACAATAGCATAGTACAGGCAGTCCTTGACTTACAACATTTCAAACTACATTTCAACATTACAACATTTCGCACTAACAATGTTTATAAATTGAGACCCTGTTTCAACATTATGACGATGTCAGTTTCAACTTTACAATGCTTGATCCGATGCAATGCCACACCAGCGAACAAGTCTGCTGCATCGCTCATCTCCCTGCAGAACATCTGTTCAGACTTCTTTGGACACTTTCTTTAAGAAAACAGACAAGACTCCACAAAAATCTGCAACCAAGACCCCTTCAAAAAGTCTAACCAAGAGCCTTTGAAAAAGTCCAGCAAAGTCACCTCAAAGAAGTCCTTCCAAATCAATATGACTCCTATTTACAATATAAATACGTTAATGTAGCTACATTACTCATCTATAAATTGATTGAGGACAAAATTATGGGTTATTTTTGGTGAAAATAAGGTATCGGGCCTTCGTTTGGGAACAATCCCCCATTTATAACATTGTTTCTTATGAGAAAATTGGTTCCAAGTTACCATGTTTTGACTTAAGACACAGTTTTCAGGAACCATTTGTGTTGTAAGTCCAAGGACTTCGTGTATATATAATGGAACATTAATCACAAAGGCTACAATTCTTTTTTTTTTCTTTGACATAGGACTTGAGAAGCTTGCTCAGAAAGGGAAGTCTTTGTCATCTCTAGCAGTAATAACTGGAATTTCATTGTTTTTGATGCTGTCTATGACACTTTTATTCTTATGGAAAAGATATCAGCCATACAAAGGTAGGTTAAGCTTAAATTGTATTATAGATGTTCTTCCTGGGCATTATAACATAAATGTTGATTTACCATTTTTTCTTCTTTTCAGTCATACAAAAGAAGTTACAGAGCAGGTAATAAGATAAATCATTTGTATTTGTGTCTTTTCTACCAAAAAAGTGTAATTTTTTCAGACTATATTTCTTTTCTTTGCAAGTGGTAGCAAACTAAAAGGTTTATTTATATTTTCTAGCCCTGATGCAGATTACCGAAAAACACAGACATTTTCAGGTAACGCTAAAAAACAAAATTTGACCACAAAGTCCAATTCCAGCCACAGTAATTGAGGTTATGCCTGTACTGAAATAAGTAAGGGAGGGAGGAAGAGAGCATGCATTTTTAACTTGGATCACCTCACCCAAGATAACCAATTTAGGTGAAAATAACAGCAGATGGGACAACCTGGCTTTTAATTCAAGTTAGTAGCTTGAACCTAACCTTAGACTCCCTTGCCAAACTGTTAACTCAAATGAGAACCCAAGTTGTTTTGTCTCTGCTGTTTTTAAATCTAAATTACCTAAATCTGGCTAGCCCATCCAGATTAAAAACACCCCTTCTATTTCAGACACACTCAGAAGAATTGGGCTAGAGCACTATACAGTGCTAAGGGGATAAGAATTGAGTCACTGTAGAGGGGAGATATCTTAGAGATGATATAAATATCTGGAGAATGGAATACCTCAGGAGGCAGGGGACAGACAAGGTTCTTTGGGTAAATGTGATATATTTTATTAGACCAACTAAATGGTTGGAAAAATTGTTCTTTGCAAGCTTTTGGGCACAAACACCCTTTCCAGGAATAGGGAGAGTCTGCTGGTGTTTGTGAGTTCTTCTGGGTGGAACAGAAGCCAAAATGCAAGTCTGTGAAAATGCACATGCATGGCAGAGAATCAGAGGGAATGGGAGACAATACGTGTGAAACAGGTAGTTGGAGGGGGAAAGGGGGGAAATGTTGAATTGGTGAGCTACTAGAGTGTAGCTAGTAAAATGCAGCCAGATTACCTGGGGTTATCATTTGGCAGGCAGGTTATAACATCCCATAAATCCAATCTCTATTGCCACAGGGGGCCCTCCCAGGGGTCAGTATCAGCCTGCCCACCTGTCTAGGGCAGTCTACCTGGCCCTTCCTGCCACACCTTAATGTATGGAATAAAACAGATGGAAAAATGCAGGAGGCTGCCCACTTAATGCCAGTGGCACAATACACAGCTGCGAGCTTCCATTTACTGTGTCCCATGCATCACAAATGGCATCCAAAATTACTCCCCTGGCCCCATTGCTGGGCTGTGCTTGGCCTCTGGTCCAAACTTGGCCTCAGCTGTCTGCAGCCTTATCATGGCCACATGCCCCGCCTCAATGGGGCCTCAACTCACACCCCCTCACTGGGGCTGTAGGGTCTTATACCCCATGGGCCTCAGGTGTCTGTCAACATGCCTGGACCCAACTCTGGGCCTATGGCCCACTCAGGCCTCAGACATCTGTTGACATACCTGGACCTTGCCCCTACTCAGGCCTCCCGCTAAGCCTCACTCTCACTTAGGCCTTGGACCTCAGGCCCTTCTGGCCCCTGCGTTCTCACCCAGACCTCACTCTCAGACTTTGGGCCTTGGACCCTGCTGGCCTCCATGTTGTTTTTCTGTTAAGGTGTGCTCCCCTAGCCTTTCCCATCCATAGGGTCACCCATAAAGCAGTGGGGACTGAGGCTTTCTAGTGTCCCATATTCACCATTTACTAGCGAGGTACTGATGTGGCATTTCCTGGGGACTGCCTTGCCACAGGCAGCCCCACCACACCATCCTCCCCAGCAAAGTATAGTTTTAGGGCATTCCCCAGAACCAACTGCAGGTCCAGCTGCCTTGCTCTTTCTTCCCCTCTCTGGGCTTCCTGATATTCTTCCTTAGTTGCTCACTCCTGGGCCTCCACCTCATAATCTGTTTCTCATCTGCTGGACCCATGACTCACAGGCCCCTTGCAGGATACCTCCCATCTGGAGGCTGAGCTTCAGCCTCCTTCATACCACCCTGCATGCTGGCTGACCTCCTATCCTCTCTTGGTAGTGGATACCCCCCACCCCAAAGAGGGACCTTCGGCCTCCTCAATACCCTGACCCTGCCTCTGGGCCAGTCAGAGTCCCAGTAGCTCTCCGCATCCCTGGCCTGCCCCTCGGTGGGCTAACTTGCCCTTCGACATGTCAGCCTTAGCCCCACTGCATTGACCAGTCAAGGTTCTATGAGATCAGTCTAGCAGCAGCTGACCTTCCTATTCAGCAGGGGTCCCTCCTGGGCCCCACCATAAAATAGTCATCTTATTCCAGGCTTACCTAGAGCCCCAAAGATCTTATATCTGCCATTTATTCCACTGGGCTCATCTGACCCCCTGGCCTTAGTCACAGCCAGTTCTAATCAGGGGCTTGCCTGGCCCCTCAGTAAGCCATACTCTCTAAGCCCCTTTCCTAGACTGGCCTAGCTCTTCCTTAGGTCCATAGCCATTTCCTCAGGGCTTGGGACTCCCCGCTGGGTCCCTAGAAACCTCCTGCATCCCCATAGCTCCTACCCTGATCTCCCAAATGTTCCTGGGAGCAGCAGTTCTCTAGCCAGGCAATGTTACCTCAGCAGCATCCCAACAGCAATTACTAGCTCTGCTTCTCAGACCCTGCTCTTATACTGCAGTTGCTCAGCCCTGCTCCAACCAGGTGATCTCCTGGCTGTCATGTGACCACCCAATTGGCTCTGCAGTCAGAGGATTTAAGGCTCAAGCCCTTAAAGTGGCAAGCACCCAGAGGTGTGCTGCCACACACCTTCCCCCCACCTTAAAATCCTTCCAAGGGAGGGGTATTGCTCTGCCACTCCCCACTGTAGGCTCCTCTGTAGCCTGCACAAGCCCTTAAAGTGGTGACCACCCCAATGGTGCTCCACTACATATATACTTAATCCATGATTTTTTCTTCCAAGTAGATTTATAAAGTGAAGTTCATAGGCTCATCTAAGAAAGGGGATTTGTAAATTCCCTTTGAGAATTACAGCTCAGAGATTGGAAAAAGAGTGGTTTTCTTGTGAGAAATGTGCACCCACAAATAATTGAGTATTTCTGCCTTTGATAGCTTTTCAGTGTGCATTAACTCTGGTACACAGTTGTTGTTTGGTTTCTCCTACATATTTTCCATCAGGGCATTTAGTGCACTGTAAGAGATATATTACATTTCTGGAGGTTCAGGTATAAGATCCAGGAATGGTGATGGTTCTTTTGTGGAGTGTGTTTATTGTGGAAGTGGGGGAGATGTGTTGGCAGGTTTTACATTTCTTGTCCCAGCATGGTCTGGGTCCATTCGGTGTGTTTTGGGCCATAGGAATTTTGCTTCTGCTGGTGACGTTAGCAAGGTTCAGTGCTTGTTTAAAGATCAGATGATCCCAGCAAGGCGAGCATCCAGGCATTTCTTGAATGTATCCAGAGTACTTGCTTGCATCACTTTTAGGGGGAGTCCATTCCAGACTCTGGAGAATCGAACGATAAAGAAGTTTTTCCTTATGTACAATCTAAAACAGTCTTTCAGCAGTTTGTGACCATTAGGCCTTGTCTTCCCTTGGGGTGCCCTGGTGAACAAATGTTCTCCTAGTTCCTGATGCACACCCCTTATATACTATGCCACCAAGTACCCTCTGAGCTTTCTCTTTTCTTCTCCAGGCTGAAGAGTGCCTCGTCTCTCAGCCTCTTCTCATTAAGGCCTGATCTCTTGACGTGGTTCATGCACATGGTTCTCCTCTGGACTCTCTCAAGCTTCTCCACATCCTTTCTAAAGTGTGGAGCCCAGAATTGGATGCAGTACTCCAGCTGTCGCCTCACCAAGGCTGAACAAAGCAGGAGGATGACTTCTTGGGTCTTGCCTAAGATGCATCGGTAGATGCAAGCCAGAGTTCTATTTGTTTTGCAAACTGCAGCAATGCATTGGTGGCTCATGTTCATCCTGTGATCAATCATGACCCCCAAGCCTCTTTTGGTTGTGCTAGTGAATCTACCACTGCCGAGACTACAGGTATGATATGGGTTCTTTCTCCTGAGGTGGAGCACCTTGCATTTCTCAGTGTTGAATGTCATCAGGTTTTGATCTGCCCATCTTGTGAGCCTGTCTAGGTTGGCCTGAATCCCCAGCCTATTCTCTAGCATGACCACACTTCCCCATAACATGGTATCATTTGAGAACTTAGCCAGTCCACTTTTCACACCTGAATCCAGATCATGTATGAATACATTAAAAAGTGCTGGTACGAGTACTGAGCCATGGGTGATGCCACTGGTCTCCATGCACCATGTTGTCTCTGTTCCATCAACTATCACTCTCTGGGTCCGACCACGAAGCCAGTTCCCCAGCCATCAGACTGTAAGGTTGTCAAGGCCGCAGTTTCCCAATTTTACCATGAGGATGTCATCGGAGACCAAGTCAAAGGCTTTTCTGAAATCCAAGTATATGACATCAACCTCTTCTCCCTTGTCCAGATGTGTCACCTGGTCAGAGAAGGAAATGAGGTTGGTCAAGCAAGACCTACCCATAATGAAGCCATGTTGGCCAGCTCTCAGAATGTCACCTTCCATTAGCCTGTTGTTGATGGATTCTTTGATAATTTTTTCCAAGCCTTTTCCAGGGATTGAGGTCAAACTGATTGGCCTGTAGTTACCTAGATCTTCCTTCCTTCCTTTCTTGAAGATAAGCAACACATTGGCCCTCTACCAACCTTCATGGAGATTTTCTTTTTGTACTGCAGCAGTTCTTCACATGGTATCTGGGTGGCTCTTTCAAAAGTGTGATCTATCTCTCCCAGAGCATTTTTGTTTGGTGAAAGCCCTGTTGAGATTTACAAGGTGGTAATCATAGGTATTCTCCTCAGTGAAAATCTGGTGGTATCGAAGGGTTGGTTGTATATTTTAGCTTCCTTGGTGTCTCCCATTCCCTCTTATCCTCACTGCCATACATTAGCATTTTCACAGAACTGCATGGCTTCTTTTCCACCCAGTTTTCCACACAAAACATCAGCAGACTCTCCCCTATGACTGAAGAAGGGTGTTTGTGGCCAAGAGCTTGCAAAGAAACTTTTTTCCCAACTTTTTAGTTGGTCTAATAAAAGATATCATGTTTACCCAAAGAACCTTGTCTGCCTATGTCCTTAGACCAACATGGCTACAACCAATACCACTCAGGAGGCAGTATGTATTCATCCCAGCTCAAGTGATACAGTACTTCCTGATCCATTTTTTGTTTGTTTGCTTGCTTGTTTTAATTTTAGGGCATGAAAATGCTCTGGATGATTTTGGAATCTATGAATTTGTTGCTTTTCCAGACGCCACTGGTTGTTCCAGGGTATGTGTTTTTAACAATAATCAAATAACCAAAAATTAAGGTTCTAGTTCATTCTCTATAGTAAATCTTTACACCTGTTTTCATAGCAGGAATGTTATTTGTTACTTTTAGGTTTCAAATCAACCTGTTTCTGACTCTGACTTTATCCCAAGGCAAGACATAAATAGTACAGTTTATGAAGTTATTCGACATATTCCTGAGCAAGACCATCAAGAGTAAGTTCAAACCTTGTTACATGGATATAACTTGCAGATTTCAGGACAAACCCAGACATAATGAGTACATAGGGGGTGGGGATAATATACCTATGGTCCAGGTGTTGCAAGTCTGAGGAACTGTAAAGGAATCTAAATTTGCTTTGGGTATAGATTAACAGGGTGTGTAGAAAGAGATATAAGATGCATCAATTCTGTTAGTTTCTCTATCATTCTCTCTCAAGGATTCTTCTTCATATTTGTTTAACTGGACCAGTATTTTCAAAAGCAGTAATCAAATGAAGGTTCCAAAGCCATCATTAGGTCCCTATGTTAATGGGCATATCTTCACAAGTGCTGAACACAAAGCAGCCTCCACTGAATTGTCTACTATAATGTGTCTTGCTGACACTGTTAGTTTAGCCCTTTGCCTTACTTTCAGGCCTGCCAGCAAGTGTGCTAATTATAGCTGTGGATTTTGCAATGTAGAAAGCAATACGCTAAGAATCTTTTTCACTATACAGCCATCAGATGAAAATACCTAGTAACCACTCTGGTTTAAACTGATTATTCATGGTAAAATATTCAGTATTCTGTTAGCCAGAGCCATGCACTACACAGGATTGGAAATCTTTAATAACATTTTTGCTGAGTTGAACAGTAGGAAGATAGCAATACCTTTTTACACACGCAGTGTCAGGAGTGCTGTTTTTTGTCAGTTCAGCTATATCTTGAGTAGCTGTTTATAAAGCATCTTGAATTAGGAGTGAAAAAGTGTGCACTTCAGAATAACAGCTATTATACTTTCTATATCTTTAAGAATATCTACACACTTACTCTGGATAGGAACTTCCTATGGTAACAGGCTGTGGCTCCATTCTATTTTCATTGATTCTATCATACATTGTGTTTAATGCAATAAAAACAGGCTTTTGTATTTAATTAAATCAATTTATTACTCACAGTGTTTATGTATCTACATTAACATAAAGTGTATGATTAAGTGGTTTCTAGGGGCATGTCTACACATGCACATTTACTGTGCAGTAAGCAAAATTACTGTGCAGTGCAGGTGTGTGTCTACACATGCATGCCTGTAAATGTGACAATTTACATCAGCTTGAGCATAAATTTGATACTTACATCATGTGGGTACCAGATTTATGCCTGATTAATTACTGCATAGTAACACCCATGTAGATGCCTACTGGCGCACTGTGTGTGTGGACTGATTTGGGAGGAAATTTAGTCCCAAGTCAGTCCACACACAACGTTAATGTACTTTAACGCCTAAATGTGTAGATGCCAGCCTATTCCTGCTTACTTCATGTTAACTTACTGCACAGTAAATTCATACCAGCATAAATGCACATGTAGACACACTCTAGGGTTTTTAAAAACTGTGCACTTAAACTATACATTCAAACATATCACTGTGTAAATGCAAATTGAATGTTGGGAAACTAAAAATGACAGCGTAATACCACATACTCAGGTAGGCTAAAATACACTCAGGTAGGCTCTGGAGCGGTGAGAGACGTGCGGGTGAAGCCCGCTGCGCCCCCACTCCCCCGAAGCCCCCCAGACACCCCCTCAGCAGCCGCCGAGCCCCCTGCCGACCCCCAGCACAGCCGGAGGTAAGCGGGCTCATGGTGGGAAGGGGTTAACTCCTCGCTTGCTGGGAGGAGGCCGCTGCCTGGTGCCGGGCCGGGTCAAGCCCCGCCCAGGCCCCTACTTGGCCCAGCCCCCAGGGAGAGAGGAGTGAAGGAGGGGGTACTGACCAGTCCCCCTCCTGTAGGGCAGGGCCCCCCAAATCCCGGGCAGGGCCCCCTGGCCTGAGAAGCCAGTGTTCCCCGACGGCAGGCCCACTGCGCATGCGCGTAGTTTAAAAGGGCCCGCCAGCCAGGGGAAAAAAAAAAAAAACACACACACTCAGGTAGGCTCTGGAGTGGTGAGAGATGCGCGGGTGAAGCCCGCTGTGCCCCTACTCCCCCGAAGCCCCCCAGACACCCCCTCAGCAGCCGCCGAGCCCCCTGCCAACCCCCAGCACAGCCGGAGGTAAGCGGGCTCGTGGTGGGAAGGGGTTAACTCCTTGCTTGCTGGGAGGAGGCCACTGCCTGGTGCCGAGCCAGGTCAAGCCCCCACCCAGGCCCCTACTTGGCCCAGCCCCCCAGGAAGCCTGGCCACCGGAGCCGCGCGAACAGGTTGCGTAAACAGGCGCTTGAGTTAGCACGGAGTTCATGCAGGGGAGGGCGTGGGAGGGCACGAGACCCTGCCTGTGACCTCCCCCAGCCATAGCCAGCCTACCAGAGGCATGACACGGATGGGCACGTGCCGCACCCTGAGGGTCCCCTCGGGCTCTGTGGCCCCTCCACTGGGCACCTCAGAAACGGTCACCCAGACAGAGCCCATGGTTCCGGGCTCCATGCAGACAGAGCCCCTGGCTCTTGGCTGTGGGGGCTGCCTGTCCCTTTTTCAGGCTCTGGGGCCCAGGAGCATGGCCCCCTCCCCTTGCGAGGTCTGCTCCCTACTGGGGTCTCTGGCACGCCAGCTGGAGCAGCTCCAGGCCACAGTCCAGAGACTGCGTGCCATGAGGGACTGCGAGCAGGAGATAGACTCCTACTGCCAGGCCCTTCTCCCCCGGGAGCCGCAGGGTAGAGCACCATCTCCCTCCAGGACTAAGGAGGACTCTGGGACCTCCCGCTCTGCCCAGTCAGGGGCATGGACCAAAGTGGTCAAGGGCCCCAAGGCCCGCCGCACCAAGGCCACTGCCCCGCCGGAGCTTAGCAACAGGTTCGCACCTCTTGCAGCCCCAGCAGAGCCCACGCAGTTGCCAGCTCCCGCAGGCAACCCAGGCTCAACCGCAGCTACTGGCCCCGCTCTCCCCAAGACAAAGCGTAAGGTGTTTGTTGTGGGAGACTCCATTTTGCGGGGCACTGAGGGGGCAATCTGCCACCCTGACCCCTTAGCCCGGGAAGTCTGCTGCTTCCCGGGGGCCCGCATCCGAGACATTGCGGAGAGGATCCCGCAGCTCCTCCAGCCCACAGACCACTACCCCATGCTCCTTATTCATGTGGGCACCAATGACACGGCTCAGAGCACCCCCAGCCAGGTCATGAGGCGCTACAGGGAGTTGGGAGCGGGGCTTAGGGGTTTGGGAGCTCAGGTGGTGTTTTCCTCGATCCTCCCAGTCTCGGGCTACGGGCTGAGGAGGGAGAGGAGGGTCCACGCGGTGAACCAAAGACTGCGGCACTGGTGTTATCGGGAAGGCTTTGGCTTCCATGACCACAGCCCACTCTTTGGCGAGAGAGGCAGCGAGCTGCTGAGAAGAGATGGCCTCCACCTCTCTCCTCTGGGGAGGAGGCTCTTCTCAGCCAGGCTGGCTGACCTGCTCCACCGGGCTTTAAAATAAGCCCGCTGGGGGATGGGGGGACTACTGCCCCTGCTGGCCCGCTGACCGGCCCTTGCAAAGCCAGTGGACCAAGGCACTTAAGGGGGCACTTAAGGGAGCTCACCCCTGCCCCAGCCCTGGCACAATCTGTGGGCAAGGCAAGAGCCCCCAAGGGCACACTTGCCTTCCTGTACACTAATGCCAGGAGCCTGGGCAACAAGCAGGACGAGCTCGTCCTCCTGCTCAGTGCAAAGGAATATGATGTCATTGGGATAACGGAGACCTGGTGGGACTCCACCCATGACTGGACCACAGGTATAGAGGGATATACCCTATACAGGAGGGATCATGTTGACAAAAGGGGCGGGGGTGTAGCTCTCTATGTGAAGGAAAGCTACATGTCCCTGCAAGCTGATGTTGGCGACTGGCATGGACAGGTAGAGACCCTCTGGGTAAAAATTCGTGGGGAATTCGGCACAGGGGACACAACGGTGGGAGTCTACTACAGACCTCCCACTCAAAGTCCCTAGCTTGACCAGGAGTTCGCCCAGGAACTGACTGAGGCCGCTTGCTCATCATGGTGCCCTGTAACCAGTGGGGTCCCTCAAGGCTCTGTCCTGGGACCCATACTGTTCAACATCTTCATTAATGATGTGGACATTGGAGTTAGGAGTGGACTGGCCAAGTTCGCCGATGACACCAAACTTTGGGGCAAAGCATCCATGCCAGAAGATAGGCGGGTGATCCAGGCTGACCTGGACAAGCTCAGCAAATGGGCAGACGAGAACCTGATGGTGTTTAACACTGAAAAATGCAAGGTTCTCCACCTTGGGAGGAAAAACCTGCAGCACCCTTATAGGCTCGGCAGTGCTACGTTGGTTAGCACTACAGAAGAAAAAGACTTGGGGGTCATCATTGACTACAAGATGAACATGAGCCTGCAATGCGATGCTGCGGCTAGTAAAGCGACCAAAATGCTGGCGTGCATCCATAGATGCTTCTCGAGCAAATCCCGGGACGTCATTCTTCCCTTGTACTCAGCCTTGGTGAGGCCACAGCTGGAGTACTGCATCCAGTTTTGGGCTCCAGAATTCAAAAAGGATGTGGAGAAGCTTGAGAGAGTCCAGAGGAGAGCCACGCGCATGATCAGAGGTCAGGAAAACAGATCTTACGATGACAGGCTGAGAGCCATGGGACTCTTTAGCCTGGAAAAGCGCAGGCTCAGGGGTGATCTGATGGCCACCTATAAGTTTATCAGGGGTGACCACCAGGATCTGGGGGAACGTCTGTTCACCAGAGCACCCCAAGGGATGACGAGGTCGAACGGTCACAAACTCCTGCGAGACCGTTTCAGGCTGGACATAAGGAAGAATTTCTTTACTGTCCGAGCCCCCAAGGTCTGGAACAGTGTGCCAGCGGAGGTGGTTCAAGCACCTACATTGAACACCTTCAAGAGTAAATTGGATGCTTATCTTGCTGGGATCCTATGACCCCAGCTGACTTCCTGCCCTTTGGGCAGGGGGCTGGACTCGATGATCTCCCGAGGTCCCTTCCAGCCCTAATGATGATCTCCCGAGGTCCCTTCCAGCCCTAATGTCTATGAAAATCTATGAAATCTATGAAATAATTATGTTAGCTTGGAGTTACTCATTTTACATGTTAAGTAAACATTTTTAAAAAATTAATAAGAATACGTAAAATACAAAATCAATATTAGGCACATGTGATATGGTGATATTCAGTTTCCTTCTTGGATTTTCCTCTCAACCCTCCTTTTCTCTCACTGAGACACACGTACACACAGAGACCCCAGGGCATGTCTCCTCTGAAAAAGTGAATTCCTTTTTTCAGTAGAGATGGCCTGAATGCTAAAGTAGTTCAAATTTAGACCCAAGCTTTGTAGTACAAACCTTTCTTTAGACTTGCACTTCATTCAACCACAGGTCAGCCACATTTTGCTTGGTCTATCAAGATTCAGAGAGCAATACATTTCTCAAATGAGAATGCATCATGCAAGGAAAATTCCATTTTGTGAGACCAGGATGAATTTTGCAAGGCCAAGGCAGATTAGTTAGGTTACAAATGGCATAGCCACAAGCTTTCAAATTCCTAAATTGTAGCAAAGTGACACTTAAAATTGTGGATAAATCAGGAAAATTGCACATATCCTTAAAAATGAGAGGTTCAAAGTTTAGTGTAAGCAAGAAGCAAAAATATGTAATAACCTGGAAATAGATTTGGGAAAGTAATTACTGATTCCTATGGTTCAAATAACCAATACAAGTAGTAATCACTAAAAATGAATTCCATTCTACAGTACTTATGATCAATCATATACACCGTCAGTACTTTTACTGTACACAGGGATGTCAAACTTCTTTGGCCCCTGGGGCTGGTTTTTGACCATGAGGCTTTTTACTGGCTGGATTCAGACCCATCTCCAGTGGTAGGGTGAGTGCAGGACTGCCATAACCTGAGCTACTGTTGGTCAGGGAGCCATAGAGGTTAATGCAACTGTCACTCCCCCTGCTACCACCCAAATAAATCCCCACCAGAGCTCCCTAGTCCACCCTTGCTTCCCCTGCTCCTGAATTTATAACCCTTAAAGTAGACCCAGGGCCCAAATGATATGTCTCCATGGGCCAGATCCAGCCTATGGGCCATATATTTAGCACTCCTCATCTACTACATAGTATTTGGAGTAATAGCTGTAAAGACAGAATTTGCACATGGTGTTAAAAAAACTACCAATCACCTGTTCAGTGCATACATTTCTAATCTGAATGAGAGATCTAAGGCTGCTTGGAGACATTAAAAAAAAGTGGTGCTTTACTTTAAACTCCGCACATTCCTGCAGTGAGCTCAGTTCATGCACAGAAGAGGCAGAGCCCAGCTGGACCTGGTTCTGCAGCATCTGTAGTGGGACTTTTCAGCTGCTTTTATCTAATAGCTGATTGAATCAGCTTTAGCTGAAAGTGCCAAAAAGCTCCACTGAAGCACCTGATCTATACAGACACTGTAGGGTTGGGTCAAAGTAATGTGCTGTTTATCCTCCTAAAGTGCTTTTTGTGGGGGGGAGGGGGGTAAGGGGGGGTTAAACACCTGCAAGCAGCCTAAGGGTCTAATATAAAGGAAGCTAAATGGGTTCTTTGGTAAACCACATAACCAATAAAAGTTTTATTAGATTCTCAGTGGTTCTTACCCGAGTTACTTACTGAAAGAAAATTGATACAATGTCCTGTTTGTAAGTTTGCTAAGAATTATTAGGCTAAATAATCACTAAATTAGCAAAGGATTAATCACTTATCAGAGAGACAGAGAGATCAAATCAAAATCAAATATAACAAAATCAGTGTGTTAGTAAAGGTATTGAATTAATAGCAAATGATCAGATGAGTCATATTAGGAAATTAATGTAGCAGATAATTGAGCCTCATAAATCCTAAAGAGAAATCAAAGGAGGGAGCTATCTGCTTGGTTACATCCCAACTAAAGAACTTTTTCTCATAACAGTATAATCAAGATAAGCTGGTTTAATAATTTAGTGACCAGGCCAAATAACTGGTTATATCCAATTTACATCTTTAGAGTCATTCTAAGTCTGTTCCTTAGGGTGTTGCTACACGTTAATTAAAATATGTGTTAAGGATCCTTAAAGCAGGAATGTCCACCCATTAGAGCAGTAAACATGTGCTAAGGCAGGGGTAGGCAATTATTTTGAGCAGAGGGCCGCTTACTGAGTTTTGGCAAGCCATCAAGGGCTGCATGACAGGCAGCCCAGGGCAAATTAATATTAATTTTCTAAATTTTTTAGGGGCCCTGCAGAATTCAAGTGTCACTTTGCTACAATTTAGGAATTTAGGGGCCAGATAGAATGACCTGGCAGGCCGCATCTGGCCCCAGGCCGCATTTTGCCCACCCCTGTGCTAAGGCCCCTCCGAGCAGCTCAGAGACAACCCTCTTCCATAGAGGCTTATCTCTAACTGGTTTTGGGTAACTCATATTGCAGTCACATGTAACTGCTCCACAGGCCCAAAACCAGTTGAGAGCGGTTCTCCAGCATCCCAGAAGGCACTGTCCTACCTGCTCTATCTGCCACTGTCACTGTGGAGGAAGGAGCACCTATAAGTAAAAATCTCCCCTACCCTCTCCTCCCCTCCCATTTTGGGCTCCCCCTGCCTCTCATGGATCCCCCCATCCCCCTCTACTCCTGAGAGCTCTCCTTGTGCTCCCCTGGACCCAGGGCTCCCCCTTGAGCTCTTGCAACTCACCCCCATCCCATGTGTCCCCCAGCTCACCTGTGGCTGATGGTACTATCATGGGGGAGCAGGCAGGAAAGAGCAAATGACTTGTCTGGCTGCTTCCACCACCCCCACTGCCACAGCTGCTCTCATGGCTGAGCTCAACTGTCCAACTGCAGTGGCAGTAGCAGATGGATTCCCCTACCCTGCTGGGACAGTGCTGGTAGCCACAGGTAAGCTACCAAGGAGCTGCAAGCTGGGATTTGGGGTGCCAAAGGGAGGCTGAATGTGGGAAGGCCAAATCCAGGAGTGTGGGGTAGGAGAGTGGGCCTGATCCAAACCAGTAGGTTCAGGGCAGTGCACTGCAGGTAGACTTAATCTGGCAGGAGTAGTTCCCCCCTCCCTGCCTCACCCCCAGAGCAGGCATAGGGAAAGTAATCTCCCTGACCTACTTCCACTTTCCCCATCCCCCGCTGAGCCCAGCAGGGATGGGGCAGGCAGGAACCGCTCTTGTGCTTCCCCCATCCCAGCACAGCAGCAGATGGGGGGAAGGAAGAAGGAAAGGGGATTTTCATTCCCTTTAAGGACTTTAAAAATATCCCCAAACGTTCCTGTGGTATTGTCATATCCAAAAGGGGGGGCATAGCTGCATCATTGCAGCCTCTCAAGATCCACCCCTACTCACGCTTATGTGCGTATATTCTCAAACAGAAATTGAGACGTCTCTCAAGCTTCAGAGGTCCAAATGTTTTTAAGAAGTTTCAACCTTTTTAGCTCTAATAATCTTTCGGTTCACAGTGTCACTAGACCACTAATGATAGGACCAAATGAAACCATAGTTGGGTCAGTGATAGTGTTAGTGTTCTTACACTAACAGTTCTTCAGGTGCGGAGGGTGGTCAGGTGGACCAAGTTCATATTAATAATCTTCACCTTCTTCCTCCATATGTGTTTTGCCTTGGAAAGGAGGAGGAGTTTGTCTGAAAGGCTTTTTATTAGAGCAAACAACTTCCCACCAAGGAGCATTTTGGTAAAACATAATGATTAGAAGATTACAGGACAATGACTAAAACATAAGGAACTTGACCCCTAAAGACTGCTTGATGAGAGAAGACAATATATACATGGAAGAAAGAATAAAGCTTCAGTATCACATTCTCTCATCTCTCTCTTTTCATGATCTTCCCTCTTATAATTGGAGTCCTCCTTTGTTCCACCTTACAAAACTTGCTTTAATCACTTTATGCAAATTGGGAGCTGCAGCTGTGTGGACCAAGTTAGCCAAAATGATGCAATCTTTATGTTAACAAAAGTCTAAAAAAAATCCAACCAGGTATGACAATTTTCACAAGAGATCAGTCACTGCTTTGCAGAGATCAATTTGCAGAGATCATTCATATGCTTTGCAGAGATCCAAAAAGAGTTGAGAGAAAAACCTAAGACTGGCTTTATGGAAGTTGCCCTCATCCATTTCTGAAATAGATGACCACAGTATGACAGGCAACATCTAATGAAGGGCCTTAGCAATCCCTAAGTAATTATCCAAAAGTAATTATCCAATTCTTTTATGTCCCTTCAATATTTCTTAAAACTAAATTGAAATATATGTAATAATATGACACACCAAAGACTTGGGAAATTTTAATTTAAAAGCCAACAAGGTAAAAGTTTATATTGTCTTCACTAGGTAATCTTTATAGTTTGTAATTCATCCAAGAGGAACATAACTTTAGTAAAGTCTTCTTTTAATGAAGGAAACAAGGTTAAAGTAACAACTGTTTTTGTTACATTTGCTAAATGTAGCAAAACTAATCTACAGATGCATGCAAAAGTAACAGTTATATCATAAGCTTATAATCAATGTAATTTAATATCCATGCAATTGTTACATCTTTCGAGTCCCCTAGAAAGAAGAGTTATTTTAACATAGCACAACCATTATACTTTCCAAGTTCACTACGAAGACAGCCTAACTATACAAATTTTGGAGTAATGTGGGACAGCATAACATCATCTCCTTTCCTGTTATAAAATAAAGCCACATTTTGCCCACATGGGTGTAATCAATGGCAATCCAGGAATTATCTCTAAATGACATCAGTGTCACCTGATTATTACAGTATTGCACCACTCCTAAAAGTACTACACTGTTTTCATTATGCCTCAGCTACTATGTTCATTGTGCTGCACAGGGGACTACTTATAGACCCATCGCCAATATGAATGACTGTTGAATTGCTAGATCTAATTGTACTGAACGTTTACCCTTATAACTTCCATAAATACAAAATCCATTTTATTTTCATTTTGAGGTACTTTTGTTTATTTATTATGGTGCTTTTTTAAAGAAAATAAAAGTAATATTACTGACATTAATTATTGCTATTTTTTTTTCTAGATCTGAATGAAGATTGAAAACCAGAAAAATCAAGCATTTTAAGACAAGTATTAACTTCCTCGTCTCGGTAGAAAAGGCAAAACAAACACCAATGATTCTTAACATACAAAAGAGTAGGCTATTGTTTCTTGAAATGATACCACTGTCTCAGTCTGTCAATTCCTTTTCTTTACTACCCTCAACCTACTGTATTTTTATTGATTTTCTTTTATATGGATATTTTCTTGAAGCAGCTGAAATTTTTTAATTGCTGACAATTTTGTGTGTACCATGGGCTACATGAAGAAAACAAGAGAGAGCTATGTGAAAATCCAGATCATGAATACTATGTAATCATTTTATAATGATGACTGAGATGGATGGAGAGGAGTCAGACCTGAGGAGATTTCTAGTGCTTATTTTATTGAGATTTTCCTTTCGGGTGGGCTCCTAAAAGGAAACCTTTGGTGTGTTGGCATTGGTTCAAGTTAAAAGGCATGTCTGGGTTTTTTTAAAGTCAGTATCTAATGTTTAGTGTAATGTTACCTTGTCTCTTATCTGATGGATATGTATATATGTATATTATTCAAAATGCTTTTTTTGCATTAAATTGAGTTTCCTTTAGTTATACTCTGTGTTTCCAATGTTATTCTTTCAGAAGCTGTTTTCCATTAATTAAAATAGCAAATAATTCATGGGTTTTGGGTTGTAGCCGTGTTGGTTTAAGGACATAGGCAAGCAAGGTTCTTTGAGTAGATGTGATATCTTTTATTGAACCAACTGAGCAGTTGGGAAAAAGTTCGTAGTAAGCTTTTGGGTGCAGTCACCCTTCTCTAAGCATAGGAAGTCTCTGCTGTTCTGAGTTTCCAAGGAATGACAAAAGCTAAAAGTGTGACAGGAAGACAGTGAGAATGTAAATAGGTAGAAATTAGAAAAACAAAACAGTAAACTGTGGGGGGGAAGCAGGGGGGAAAAAGCCAAAGGTGAGTAAGGGAGACTCTACAGTGGCTGTAATACAAGGTAGAAAGGAGGCTGTCTGTGTAAAAGGAAATGGCTGGAAATTAGGAAGACAAAGGGCAGAAAAGGAGGGTAGTGAGGGGAAAGAAAAAAACTGTAAAAGGTCTGGTTGGGCAGGTACCTGGTGAATCAGATGTCAGGCAAGTTGTAATGTATCATAAATCCAATGTCTATATTGAGTACATGATTTTTTGTATGCAGTAGATTTATGAAGTAAAATTCATAGGCTCATCTACAAAAGGTGTTTTGTAAGTTCCCTTTGAGGATTAGAACTGAGAGATCAGAGAGACACAAATAGTTGGGTATTATTGTCTTTGATAGATTTTCAGTGTGCCTTCATTCTGGTGTGTTGGCAGGTTTTGCATTTCTTGTTCTGGCATGGTCTGGATCCATTGGGTGTGGTTTAGGTCATAGGGAGTTTGCTTCTGGTGATGAGGTTAGTGAGGTTTGGTGCTTGTTTAAAGGCTAGGATGGGTTATTCTGGAAAAATGTATGAGCTTATCATCAGAAATTCCTTGATGGGTCTTGAGGTGATTTAAGAGTCCAATCCTTGAGGCACAAATTTGTCCATAGAAATTGCAGATCTTTCTACAGGGGAGAGTAGGTTGTAGACTAGGATTCCTCTCCTTTTCCATCCTCCACTTTCTCTTCTCCACTTCAAGGGCAAAATGCTTTAGCTTGAAACAGGCTGTCACTCGGTTGAGGTTAATGCACCATTAGAGACAGCTAGTTCCTCCCAACTATTGATATAGGCATTCATTTTCTTGAGGTATGCCTTCAATGTGTCCTTGTAGTGTTTCTTCTGGCCACCATGAGATCCCAAACCATTACTAATCTGGGACTAGAGCACTTGTTTTGGAAGTCAAGAGTCAAGCATCTGTATACAATGTCCAGCCCAGCAAAGTTGGTGCTTGAGGGTCACCTACTCCATGCTGGAAACATTGGTTTCAGCAAAGATGCTGGTGTTTGTGCAGAGATCTTCCCATTTGATGTGGAGGATTTTCCAGGGGCATCATTGGTGATATATCTCCCAGCTCTTGAGATGATGAGTGTAGGTCATTCACATTTCACATTGGTAGAGGAGAGTGGGGATGATGACTGCATTGTAAACCTGGATCTGGGTGTCTTTCCAGATACTGTGATAAATAGACACACAAAAAGCAATTTTGGAAAGGAGGCAGTTGTGCACCAGATCCTGTGCTGGATCTCCTCATTAGATGTTCACTCTCTGAAAGAAGTGGCTACCAAAGTTGGGGAAGTGCATGACTAGCTCCAGGGTCTTTCTCTGAATGGTAATTTGGGAAGCATGTCCACATTCATGGCCAAGGCCAGGCTTATAGGGTACTTTAGTCTTCTTAATGTTGAGAGAGAGGCCCAAAATTTCAGTAGGATTCTCCAAAAAGATCCAGCGCAGTCGGGAGATTTTCATCCGTGTACACAAGAATGGTCATCAGCATGAAAGTCAAAGATGATTGTTTTAAGTAGTTTGGTCTTTGAGTGACCAAAATGTTCCAAGTTGAAGAGTTCTCTGTCCATTCAGTATTCAGTATCAATTCTAGAAGGTGAGAACCAGGGTGATTGTCAGAAAAATAGAGAATAGAGTTGGGGTGATGACGCATCCTTACTTGACAGCAGTTTGTATGACAAATGCATCCTTGTCTAATCCATTTCAAAGAATGGTCACAGTCATCTGGTCATGGAAAAGTCTTTGATGTACTTTGATGACTCTGATGTACTTTTCAGGACAAAGAAATCTGGTCAGTACTTTCCACAATGCTTTGTGGTTGATGGAATCAAAGGCCTTAGTAAGGTCCATGAATGCCACATACAGGTCCTGATGTTGGTCCCAACACTATTTTTGGACCTAGCAGGCAACAAAGATCATGTCAGGTACCCCACAGAATGTTCTGAAACACAGCAGGACTTCCTCAGTGAAAGGTAGAAGATAGTTCAGAAGAATGTTGGAAAAGATTTTCCCTGCTGTGGAATGGAGGGTAATACCCTTAATAGTTCCCACACAAACTTTTCTCCTTTCTTGAAGACAGTCACAATGTTGGCATTCCTCAGATCCCCAGGGATCTCTTCACTGTTCCAAATTCATATAATAAATCCATGAAGTCTCAGTTCCAGTTCCTTGCTGCCAGCCTTGTAGATTTCAGCAGGTATGCTATTCGGTCCAATAACCTTGTTGCTCTTAGTAGCACATCAAACTCTCCTAAGATAGGAAGGTTGGAAAGGGATCCCCTTTCGGGGTGTTGGAGGATGGGCTTGATGGTGGTATTCATCACAGTCAACTCATGATTCAGGTGTGCCTCAAAGTATTCTTGCTATCTAGCTTTGATATATTCATTATCTTTTAGGACTGCCAAGCCATCCTGTGATCACAGAAAAGCAGGACCATGGGAAGTAGGGTCATAGGGCTTTTGTTGCCTGGAGAAAGCTATGCATATCATGTTTTTCAGCATAGATCTAGATCTCCTTGGATTTATCTTGCCACCACTGATTTTTGATTTCTTGGATGCTTCTTTCCATTCAGCTTTGAGGAGATGACACATCTCCTTCTGCTGAGATAAGGTGTCATCTTGTTAAGCAAAATGAGACCCTCTCCTTCCAGTCAAGAAGGCTTAGATCTCAGCATCACTGTCATCAAACCAATCTTGGTGTTAATGGGTAATACAGCCAATGGATTCAGCACAGGTGAATGGATGGCAGTTTAAAACCCCTTCCAGTGTGTCTCAATGTTGCCTTCATTTGTTGACAGGGCAGAGAACTTTTCTTGGAGACACTGTTGGAGATCCTTACAGGCCTTCTTCAGGTGTTGAAAAAGATTTGCTGTTGAGAGTCCTTCAGATTGCTTTTGGCTGTTTTTTGTTGTTTCAGAGCAAGCCAGATGTTCATAATGGATCTGACAAGATGGTGATCTGTCCAGCACTCTTCAGTTCCTTGCATGGCTCATGTGATAAGAACATCTGTTGGATCATGGGCTCTAATAACAACATAGTCAAGGAGGTACCAGTGCTTTGAGTGAGGGTGTCTCCAGGTCATCTTACATTTGTCACTCTGTCTGAAGATGGTGTTCATCATGACAAGGCCACATTTGCTTGAGAGAAGGTTGCCACCTGAGTTGTCTTTTCCTACTCCTTCTTTCCCTATGGAGCCACTCCAGAGTTCTAGCTCATGTCCACCTCCTATGCTGAAGTCACAGAAGAGAAAAATCTTGACTTCCTTGTGAGTATTAGTCAATACAGGGTCATGGTTGGAGTAGAATTGTTCTTTGCCATCATTGTCAGCATCAAGCATTAGGGGCAGATTTCTAGGAGTGAGATGCTGACTGCTTTGCAGGGGTTACAAGCCCAGATAACGATCCTGCAAGAACAATGTACCCTGCTTCTGGGTCCATCAGGGCAGTTAGCTTACTTATCTCATCCCAAACCCTGTATTCTGCTACCTGACAAATTGAATGGGAATTCTCACTGCTTCCAGGGGTTCATTAATCAGTGCTGCCTCATCTTTTGTCTCTGCCCCAGAACCTACACTTCAGATGCAGCCAAGGTGGGGCTGATCATTGATGGGATTCCCCACTCCTGGAGCCAGCTGACCCCCTCCTTGACCAACTGGAATACTTTATCTAGGCCATGGCCAAGATTTTCAGAGAGCTGTATCAGATCTGTACTGTATAATGAGCTCTCCGGACCCTCAGATGGGGATGCTGCCTGGTATTGAATTATGCTGGTGAATTTAGATGGCTGATTGCTGACACAGAGTGGAATGAGATGTCTCAACACTTCCACTTCCACCAGGGACTTCAGAACCACATTAAAATGAGTTGGCCCAGATGGAGCTCCTAGCTACCCTACTACAGGCTCACTGACTTGAGTATCCACATTAATACTCACATATCTGAGTGACAACAGGGATGTTGAGCCAAATCTCAACTCCTGGAGTTGGCTAGGGCCCTGGAAGAGCTATCACTGCCTTCATAGATTTCATAGATTTCGTAGATGTTAGGGCTGGAAGGGGCTTTGGAAGATCATCGAGTCCAGCCCCCAGCCCAAAGGGCAGGAAGTCAGCTGGGGTCATAGGATCCCAGCAAGATAAGTATCCAATTTACCCTTGAAGGTGTTCAATGTAGGTGCTTGAACCACCTCCAATGGCAGGGTGTTCCAGACCTTGGGGGCTCGGACAGTAAAGAAATTCTTCCTTCTGTCCAGCCTGAAATGGTCTTGCAGTTTATGACCATTCAACCTCGTCATCCCTTGGGGCACTCTGGTGAACAAACATTCCCCCAGATACTGGTGGTTACCCCTGATAAACTTACAGGTAGCCATCAGATCACCTCTGAGCCTGTGCTTTTCCAGGCTAAAGAGCCCCATGGCTCTCAGCCTGTCCTTGTAAGGTCTGTTTACCTGACCTCTGATCATGCGTGTGGCTCTTCTCTGGACTCCTTCAAGTTTCTCCACCTCCTTTTTGAATTGTGGAGCCCAAAACTGGATGCAGTACTCCAGTGGAGCCCATGCAAGTTGACATGACTAGAAAAAAACTACCCCCAGAGAAGAAGGCTCATCATTTCTCCCAGATGCTCTGCCTGTATTGTGGTGGGAGGCAGAACATTTTGTTTGGACCTACAAGAGGAAGGGAATGTCTGCCTTCATCTACAGGAAACTCTCTGGCCCAGCCTTGTTAGAAGAGCATTGTCTGGGACCTCCACTCACCATTCATCCAGGCTCTCTGATTCGTATTAAATGCTCGAGTGCCACCAAACCCTGAGATTCACCCTTGCTAGTCACTCTTCATCTGCAGCATGAATCTGGAGTGGACCTCTGTGTTCTGGCCCTCTTAGACACAGAGCCTCTGGTAACTTCATGGACTAACCCTAGTGGAACAACTTCAGATACCAATAAGGCCCAAAAAGAACCCTGAAACAATAGAGATTGTGGATGGATCCCCACTCTCCTTGGGGCCCATCACCACTGAGATAGTTCAAATAGGAGTAATGATAGGTGACCACTAGTAATCTTTTTATTTTGATCTGATTGGTTCCCCTTACTTTTCAGACATCCTGGGGACCCCTTGGATGTCCCTCCATGGTTCAGAAATCTTACAGGGGCTGAAGGAGCTCCACTTCAATTCAGCCTATTATTTGCACTCTTGCTTAGAGGAGTGTCCCTCAGCTGATATTCAGGCCAGAAGCAGAGCTGAAGACATCTAGTTACTTGTCCTGACCATAGAAGCTCCATAGCCTTCCTTAATGGAAAGTATGCATCCCATGGACCCAGACTCGCCTCTCCCTGCCAAGTATTGAGACTTAGTGGAGGTTTTTGACAAGAAAGGGGCAGACCAATTCCCACCACATTGTCTTTATGATAGTCTCATTGATCTCCTTGCACTCCTAGATTTATTTTTGAACAAGGGGAACGATGTGGTGAGTGATCTGATGACAGAGGGTACTCTAGGCAACAGTGACCATGACACTATCATTTTGACTGTCCCTCTTAAATCTAGGAAATCTGTCAGTAAGGTACAAATTCTTGACTTTAAAAAAGCTGACTTCAATAAGCTAAGGACTTTAGCAAGTAATGCCCTACAGCAGGGGTAGGCAACTTTTTTGGCCAGAGTGCCGAAAAACACCATAATGCCTACCTCAGAAGATGCTGGAGTGCCAGCATGCCAGAAAACAAAATGAAGGCAAGGGGTACATGGCAGGATGCCCTGCTTGACCCCCTTGCCCCCCACCCAAAGCCCCCAGCCCTACTGCCCCTTGCCCCCCACCCAAAGTCCCTGCCCCACAGCCCAGGGCTATGTGGCTGCCAGCAGCTACCCCAGCTCTGGGTAGCTGCTGGGGCCTGGGCTGCTCCCAGCAGGGCTTGCAGCATCCCAGCTGCCTGCTGGGTGCAACCCGGGATTCTGGCTGGCAGCAGCTCCCCAGAGCCAGGGCAGCTGCAGCTGGGAGGCTCCAAACAGTTGTGCCAGGCTCCAGGTGACTCCAGCACCAGCTCTGCACTGGCGCATGCAGGCATGCCTCAGAGCAGGTGGTGGGGGTGGGGCCTGAGGCAGCGCAGCCCCAGTCTCTCCCCCGCTCCCGGTACAGAGGTGATGAGCCTGGTGCAGCTGTTTGGAGCCAGCCTGGACTCTGAGCAGCTGCAGCTAGCAGTGGGCAGAGTGTGAACAGCTCCGCCGGGCTGCACAGCTCCAGCATCAGCTCCATGCTGGTGGTGACTGATGCAAAGCTGATGCTGGAGCCACCTGGAGCCCAGCACAGCTGTTTGGAGCCTCCTGGCTGCACCTGGCCCCGGCTCTGGGAAGCTGCTGCCAGCTGGGATCCCGGGCTGCTCCCAGCAGGAAGCTGGGATGCTGCAAGCCCTGCTGGGAGCAGCCCGGGCTCCATCACTGGAAGCAGCTCCCCGGAGCCAGGGCCAGCTGCAGCTGGGAGGCTCCAAACAGCTGTGCCACAGTGTACCAAGCAAAATGGCCTCATGTGCCATGCTCGGCATGCATGCCAGGGGTTGCCAACCCCTGCCCTATAGGATCATGGACTGCAGGGAAAGAGTGTAGATGAAGAGTGGTCATTCTTCAAGGACATAATCCTCGGTGCACAGTTGTTGATACTTATACACAAAAAAGGTGGCACAGGGGCCTGGAGGCGATCTTGGCTAAATAGAGAAGTCAGGCTCTGGCTAAATAGGGAAGATCCTCTGAAAAAGAAAAGGGAGACTTGTCAATGATGGAAGCTAGAAATAGGCCAAAGAGAACTACATAAGATTGGTCCACACCTGTAGGGTCCAGATCAGAAAAGCAAAGACAGTGACTGAATTCAAGTTAGCAAAAAAAATCAAGGGCAATAAGAAGTCCTTCTATAGGTACGTAGATAACAGGAGGAAAACCAGTGGAAATGTGGGACCACTGCTCAATGCATCTGGAGATGTGATCACTGACACCAAGAAGAAAACTTCAGTTTTCCTGAACTCCTGAACTAGTACTTTGCCTCTGTTTTCCACCAGTCTAAGAGTAAGAGCCTGCCAAATGTAAATATGACACAGAATAGTCACAGTAGGGAAGATCACCTACAAACAGTCAATGCAGAGCTGGTGAAAGAACATCTAGAGAGGCTGGATATGTATAAGTCAGCAGGACCAGATGAACTCCATCCAAGAGCACTGAATGAACTAGTCAAAGTCATCACAGGATGGTTGGCAAACCTCTTTGAAATTCGCAGCACTCAGGAGAGGTCCCAGAAGACTGGAAGAGGGCCAAAGTTGTGTCCATCTTCAAGAAGGGGAGGACACAGGCCCCAGGAAACTACAGGCTGATCAGCCTCACTTCAATCCCAGGAACAATTCTCAAACAATTTCCCAAGGAGTCCATATGCAATAAGCTAGTAGAAGGCAAAATTCTGAATGACAGCCAGTACAGTTTTGTCGTGGGTAGGTCATGTTTGACTAACCTCATCTCCTTCTATCACCAGGTTCCTCACCACCTGGATATGGGTAATGAGGTTAATGTCATTTACTTGGACTTTAGGAAGGCCTTTGACTTGGTGCCCCATGAGGCTCTCAAGGTAAAACTAGGAAACTATGGGCTCAACAATTCAACAGTCAGATGGGTGGGAAACTGGCTGTGGGGCCAGACCCAGAGACTACTAATAAACAGATCTGTGTCCACCTGGTGGAAGATAACCAGGGTTCAGTACTTGGACCAGTGCTTTTCAACATCTTCATCAATGATTTGAATGTAGGGATGAAAAGCCCACACTCAAAAGAGGATGGAGCTAGGCTATTCTCAGTGGTGGCAGATGGCACAACAAGGAGCAATGGTCTCAAGTTGCAGGGAGGGAAGTTTAGGTTAGCTATTAGGAAGAATTTTCTCACTAGGAGGGTAGTAAGACACTGGAACAGGTTACCCAGAAAGGTGGTGAAAGCTCCATCTTTGGAGGGTTTCAAAACTCAGCTAGACAAACCTTTGGCTGGGATGATCTAGTTGGGGCTGGTCCTGTTCTGAGCAGGGGGTTGGACTAGATGATCTCCCAAGATCCCTTGCAACCCTAACTTTCTATGATTCTATAAACCTTCCAGGCTTTGTAGATGGTGTAGAGCAGTGGACATGATATACTTTCACTTTACCAAGTCTTTTGACACTATACCCCATGACATTCTTACAGGTAAGTTAAGGAAACAAAGTCTAAATGAAGCTGATATGCAGTAGGTAACAGCAGTAGGTTGGATGATCATAATTAGAGAGAGATGCCATGAATGGCTCATGTCTAACTGGGAGGAGTTATCAAGTAGGTTCTTCAGGGATGTGCCCTGGATCCAACAGTGTTCAATATCATCGTTAGAGAATGAAATTGAGTGTATACTTAGCAAATTTGTTGACATTGTGAAGCTAGGTAGAGATGCAGATACTTTGGAGGGTAGCATATGGACCCAGAATGACCCTGACAATTTGAAAAAAAAATAGTTTGAAACAAATTCAACAAAGGCAAGGGCAAAGTACTGCACTTCAGGTGGAACAATCAAATTCACAATCCTAAAAGCAGGAATGATTGGTTAAGTTTCATTATTGCAGAAAAGGACCTGAAAGTGGACTGGAAACAGGAGTCAGCCATGTAATTTCACTGCAAAAAAGTGTGGGATTTTTACTAGGAAAATATGTGCAGCTGGAAGTGTTTTTCCACTGTATTTGGCACTGGTGAGGCCTCACCTCAAGTACTCAGTCCAATGTGAGTACTGCACTTCAAGAAAGACATGGACAAATTGGGAAAGGTCTGCAGAAGCATAACAAAACCTAGAGGTCTATAAAACATGACATATAAGATTAAAGGACAAGATATTTAATCTGGAGAAGACAAGACTGAACAGGGATTTGATGAAAGCCTTCATATATAAAAAATGTTCTTGTAAATAGAATGGTGATCTATGTAATAAACTATTCTCTGCAGCCATCAGGCACAGAAGAAGTAGTAATGGTCTTATATTACAATAAGTAAAATTTAAGTTGGCTAGTAGGAAGAACTGTCTGGCTATGAGGATGATCGAGCACTGGAACAGCCTACTGAGAGAAGTTGTGGAATATTGCTTATGATGAGAAAGGTTAAGGACTAGAACAGATTACCTAGGGAGATCATGTATTTTCCATCACTGGGAGCTGTTAAGTGCTGTTTAGACAAATATTTGTCTGGGATGGTTTAAACAAGGATTTTACTGACTTGAGCAGGATGTAGGAGATGACCTCCTGAGGTTCCACCCAGCACTAGTTGAGTGCTGGGGTCAGATGATCGCACCTAGGTGTCTATCCAATCTCCTTTTAAACACCTCCAAGGAAGAGGACAGCACCAGCTCCCTTGGAAGCTTATTCCATATTTTGGCAACCCTCACTGCAAAGAATTTTTTCCTGATGTTCAATCTGAATTTTCTTTCTTCCAGTTTGTGGCCATTATTTCTAGCTACCCCAACAGGCACCCTGGTATACATCCCCCTCCCCCCCATTAGTTTGTAGGCAGCCACGAGATCACCTCTCAGCCTACTCTTGTGGAGGCTGAAGAGATTCAGGTCTCTCAATCGGTCCACATAGGTTTTTTTCTGTAGGCCTTTAACCAGATGAGTGGCCCTCCTCTGAACCCTCTCCAGGCTATCCACATCCCTCCTGAAGTGCAGCATCCAAAACTGGATGCAGTACTCCTGCTGCAGCATGACCAATGCCACATAGAGGGGAAGTATCACCCCCCTAACCTGTTCGTGATGCACCTTCTTAAGCAAGAAAGGGTGCAGTTAGCTTTACTTATTACTCCATCACACTGGTGACTCATGTTCATTTTAGAGTTGACTACGACTCCGAGATCCCTTTCCGCAGTTGTGCTACTTAGAGTGGTACCTCCCAGGCTATAGGAGTGTTGATGATTCTTCCTCCCCAGGTGCAACACATGACACTTATCCTTGTTCAACTGCACCCTGTTCTGTTCTGCCCACTTTCCAAGCTGTCCAAATCAGGCTGGATTCACTCCTTGCCCTGTAGTTTGTTTACCTCCCCCCCATAGTTTGGTGTTATCAGCAAATTTGGACAGGGTGCTTTCTACTCCCTCATCCAAGACACTAATGAAGATATTGAACAGTATTGATCCCAGGACAGAGCCTTGGGAGACTCCGCTGCCCACACTCCTCCAGGTAGAAACTGACCCATCCACCACCACTCTCTGGGTGTGTCCCATAAGCCAATTTTCTACCCACTGGACTGTGTAATAATCTACATTGCAACTGCTTGGTTTATTTATAAGATGCAGCACTGTGTCAAGGGTCTTTTTAAAACCTAAGTAAATAACATCTACCTCTATTCCTTCATCCAAGCATTCTGTGACCTGGTCATAAAATGAAACCAGGCTAGTCAGACAGGATCTGCCTACTATGAACCCATGCTGATTGCCCCTTAGCATCATTTTAGACACTGGTCCCCCACAAATGTGATCCTTAACAATTTTCTCAAAGGTCTTGCCAAGGATAGAGATGAGACTAACCAGCCTATAGTTACCCAGTTCCTCCTTCCTCCCCTTCCTGAAAATAGAGACCACATTGGCCCTTTTCCAATCCTCCAGGACCTGTCCTGAGTACCACGAGTACTCAAACAGTTTTGCCAGTGGCTCCGCTATGAGTCCAGCTAATTCCCAAGTACCCTAGGATGAAGATCATCAGGACCTGTTGACTTAAATACGTTCAACCCTTCCAGGTGCCCCTTTACTAGGTCAGCATGAACAGTTGGTGGGTTGGTATCTATACTGGGCTTACCTTAGGTCCCAATGGGATGAATATTTGTATTTGTGTCCAGGAACACGGATGCAAATAAATCATTTAGAAGTCCAGTTTGGCCATCCTATCTGTTACCAGTTTCCCTTGTTCATCCTGAAGGGGCCCTAATTTATCCTGCACCTTCTTTTTCTTCCTATGTACTTAAAGAATTATTTTTTGTTATCCTTAACTTTTGCTGCCACCCTAAGCTCCATTTCCACTTTGGCTCTCCTAACTGTTTCCCTACAAGCTCGAGTCAAACAGGTATACTCCTCGTTGGTGGCAGCCCCCTGCGTCCACAACCTGTAGACCTTTTTCCCTCCAGGCTCTCCTGGATTTCCCTGCTCCACCAAGAGGGTTTCTTTGCTTTTTTGCCCACTTTTATGTGTACTGGGATGGTCCTTTTCTGTCCTGCAGAATTAGTCCCTTGAGTCCTTCCTGGATTCTCATCTCTCCCAGGCTTTTACCAGTCAGTCCCTCCCTAACTAATATCCTGAGTTTGTTGAAGATGGCCTTCCTGAAGTCTAGCACTTCCATCCTACTAGTTATCTTCCCCACCTTTCTCCAGATAGTGAACCCTATTCCCTAGATCACCTTGCACCAAGTCTAGTAAGGCATTTCCCCAAGTGGGAATGCGTACCTCCTGCGATAGGTGACGGTCCTGTAAGGAGGTTAGAAACTTTCATGAACGGGCAGACCTGGCTGCCTGTTTCTCCCAGCAGATGTCTGGGAAGTTAAAGTCACCCAGGACAACCAGGTCATTTGAGCACGCTGCCTCTGAAAGCTGTCTCAAGAATTCTACGTCTAATTTGTCTCCCTGGTGCGGGGGTCTGTAGAAGACCCCCACTACCAAGTCCCTTTCACCCCTACACCCCTGTAACCTGACCCATAGTACCTCAATTTGCCCTTCTTCCTGGCCCAAATTAACTATGTAATATGTATATTGCTACTTAACATAAAGAGAAACCCCACCACTTTTCTCCCCATTCTGTCCTGTCTGTACAGCCTGTAGCCCTCAACGTCCACTGCCCAGTCATGGGTAGGATCCCACCAAGTTTCTGCTAGCCCAACCAGGTCAAATTCTTTATTTGCAAGCAGGAGTGCAAGTTCCTCCTGCTTGTTCCCCATGCTCCTAGCATTAGTATAGAGGCATCTAAGCCCCCCCAATAGATGCCCTTGCTACTTCCCCATTCTGATGCTTAGCAGGGCCCCTGGTGCTTACCTGAACTGTTCCAGTGCCTGGCTTGAGGTCCGTCGTTCTTGGCCTCTTCCTGTCATCAACATCCCTGTCTCCCAACACACCTAGTTTAAAGCCCAGCATAGGAGCCAACCTGTATGAGAACAGACTCCTACCTCTTGGAGAGAGATGTAGCCCATCTTGTCCAAACAAGGCCTTATCCTGGAAGTGCAGGTCGTGGTCAAGGAATCCAAACCCCGCATGATGGCACCAGCTCTGAAGCTGCAAGTTGACCTCTCTAACGCAGTTTCTGTGGTGCTGTCCTCGACCACTGACCAGTAGGATGGATGAGAAGACCACCTGTGCCCCTGATACTCTGAGCTTGGCTCTCAGTGCCACATAATCACTCATGGGCCTGCCTGGACTACACCAGGCTGTGTCACTCATTCCCACATGGATGAGGAATATAGGATAGGAGTCAGAGGGCCTAATCAGGTCTGGAATCCTCATTGTGATGTCTCAAGGATTTCTACTTGCCATTTAGCCATTTTTGTTAACATCTATTAGTGTGAGCAGGATGCTGCAAAGAGCTGGGCTTCCTCTGGGCTATAAAGATGAGGTGATTGCACCAAATAAAGCCATACAGAAATGTCAAGAACCCATTAAAATTTTAGCTGGGAAGCCACCTTTTCTTTATAAGAAATTAGCTGCTAGATGTGTACAATGTAACATAACAATATATTAACTGTCATACAAATTTGAATAAAAAACTATTTAGAGATCAACTTATTTATGCTGGAGCTGATAATAGTTTCTCACAAACCCAAGACAATAAGTATAGAGGTAATCTCAACATTCATAAAAAGTTGCCCGGTACAAGAAATAAAATATTATACTTATAATAAAGTCCACTGTTTATGGGGAAGAAAGTCTCACTCAGCACAAGTTAGAGAAATTCAATAACAATATACTTTATTCATGAGCATACCGCTGGAGAACAAAGCAGGGATGGTAACGGTGATATGGAAATAGGGCTTTTCATTGCACAGATGTTATAAGTCACAGTAGTAAAGCACATTCTTTTACGACATTGAAAATAAAAGAATAAACAGTACATTTTAACATCAGTGTCAGAGCCAACTGTCATGTGACTATAGCAAGAATGTACAAACATGATTAGTGAGTTCTGAGCCCTACAAAAGAATTAGCAGCTGGAGTTCTGAATGGGTCTTTTGTGACAGCTCTATACCTAAAAGCCACCTTTGCAGCTCTTAGGTCTTCAGTCTGGCTGCTTCCCTGAAGCAGCAGAGCTACAGTACTATAAATTCTACTACACGGTACTACACCCAAAGGTCCACTCTAATAAACAAAAATTGCTGGAGTACATCGCATGAATATGAGCCATCAGTGTGATGTGGTGGCCAGCAGGGCAGACAACACACTGGCGTGCATCAACCAACATGCCAGCAGGGCAAACAACACGCTGGCATGCAACAGCTAAGGAAGTGATACTCCTGCTGTACTCAGTACTGGTGAGACCACAATTGGAGTACTTCATCCAGTTCTGGGTGCCACACATCAAAAAGGATGTGGAAAACTTGAGAGGGTCCAGGGAAGTCCTGTATGATCAGAGACTTGCAAGGCAAGCCATACAAGGAAAGGCTGAGGGACCTGGGCCTCCTGAGCCTAAAGAAGAGAAGGTTGAGAGGGGACATGATAGCGGCTTACTGCTATATCAGATGAGCCGTCAGGAGCCTGGTGAACAACTGTTCACTAGGTCATCCCTAGGGAAGACCAAGACCTATGGATACAAATTCCTGGAAGGCCGCTTCAGGCTTAATACCAGGAAAAACCCCTTCAAAGTCAAGGTGTCCAGACTGGAATAAACTCGCTCCAGAGGTGGTGCAGTCGCCTACCCTGGAAGTTTTCAGGAGGAGACTGGACAGTCACTTCTCTGGGGTCACTTGACTCCAGGTGTCTTCCTGCCTAAAAGTGGGGGTGGACCTGATGATCTGCAAGGTCCCTTCCAGTCCCTAACAATCTATGAATCTGTGCTGTGGTCATTTCTCATTTTCTTAGCTGTCCCATACTTTCCTGTGGACAGAATTTCATTATGATACTAGCATGCTGCATATGATAGGATTCAGCACAACAAACACTGGGCACCTATACATGTGCCCAACCCCTGCTCTGACACATGCTAACACATGTTGGAAAAGACTTGATTCATCAAGTCTGCTGAAACATGCTAATTAGCATGTTCCAGCAGCCTCAACGTCATGAGTATTCAGCATTCCCAAGCTTCAAAATGGCAGCGGGGGTGCTTTAACCAAATCTTGTCAAATGAGCTTTAGTTAAAGTGCTCCCACCGCCATTTTTAAGTGTGGTACGCTGAATACACCAGCTGCTGCAGGCATGTTAAATAGGGTGGCTCCCAACAGCCACTCTAATTAAAGCACACTCCCCCGAACAAATGTAAGGATTCCCATTGTGTCTTAATATTGCACTGCTTGAGGCAAAAAAAGCTAAGCAACTAATAGTTACTACCCTATTACAAAAGTGGTTTTGAAATAAGGGCATCTTTACATGTGTCCAACCGGGTGGTAGGGGGCATGCTTGAATTAGAGTGGCTCTCAGGAGCCATTCTAATTAAAGCACCCTCAGTGTCTCATATATTCAGTGTTTCATGCTTCAAAACGGTGGCAAGGGCGCTTTAACTAAAGCTCATTAAACAAGCTTTAGTTAAAGTATCCCTGGCACCATTTTGACATGTGGCGATGTGGAAGATATGTGATGGCAAGGCTGCTGGAGCATACTAATTAGCACACTCCAGGAGATTCGATTAATCGAGCCTGCTCCAATGCTTACTAATTAGCACACATTGGAGAAGGTGTCTGGCATGTGTGTAGGTGCCCTGAGTTTTTATATAAACACACTGAGAAATAAACAGTATAAATCACAGTTCTTTTACCACAGCATTCCACCTAATTCCAATATTATAAAAGCCTTAGTCTGTCTGTCTGTAACGCTTTATTCATGCTCTGATTGGATGTCTTGGCAGCTAATTTCAAAGATTTCATAGACATTAGGGCTGGAAGGGACCTCGGGAGATCATCGAGTCCAGCCCCCTGCCCAAAGGGCAGGAAGTCAGCTGGGGTCATAGGATCCCAGCAAGATAAGCATCCAATTTACTCTTGAAGGTGTTCAATGTAGGTGCTTGAACCACCTCCGCTGGCACACTGTTCCAGACCTTGGGGGCTCGGACAGTAAAGAAATTCTTCCTTATGTCCAGCCTGAAATGATCTTGCAGGAGTTTGTGACCGTTCGACCTCGTCATCCCTTGGGGCGCTCTGGTGAACAGATGTTCCCCCAGATCCTGGTGGTCACCCCGATAAACTTATAGGTGGCCATCAGATCACCCCTGAGCCTGCGCTTTTCCACGCTAAAGAGTCCCATGGCTCTCAGCCTGTCATCGTAAGATCTGTTTTCCTGACCTCTGATCATGCGCGTGGCTCTTCTCTGGACTCTCTCAAGCTTCTCCACATCTTTTTTGAATTGTGGAGCCCAAAACTGGACGCAGTACTCCAGCTGCGGCCTCACCAAGGCCGAGTACAAGGGGAGAGTGACGTCCTGGGATTTGCTCGAGAAGCATCTATGGATGCAAGCCAGCGTTTTGGTCACTTTACTAGCCACAGCATCGCATTGCAGGCTCATGTTCATCTTGTGGTCAATGATGACCCCCAAGTCTCTTTCTTCTGTAGTGCTATCCAACGTAGCACTGCCGAGCCTATAAGGATGCTGCAGGTTTTTCCTATCAAGGTGGAGAACCTTGCATTTTTCGGTGTTAAATACCATCAGGTTCTCGTCTGCCCATTTGCTGAGCTTGTCCAGGTCAGCCTGGATCACCCGCCTATCTTCTGGCATGAATGCTTTGCCCCAAAGTTTGGTGTCATCGGTGAACTTGGCCAGTCCACTCCTAACTCCAATGTTCACATCATTAATGAAAATGTTGAACAGTATGGATCCAAGGACAGAGCCTTGAGGGACCCCAGTGGTCACAGGGCACCACGATGAGTGACTGCCATCAATTACAACCCTCTGGGTCCGACCACGGAGCCAATTTCCCAGCCAGCAGATCATGGTGGAGCCAAGGCCACAACTGGCCAGTTTGGCCAAAAGGTGATCATGGGATACCAGATCAAAAGCTTTTTTGAAGTCAAGATATATGACATCAATCTCTTCTCCCTTGTCCAGGTGATAGGTCACCTGGTCATAGAAGGAAATGAGATTGGTCAAACAAGACCTACCTGCAGCAAACCCGTGCTGGCTATCCCTTAGGATGTTAGCCTGGGCCAGTCCATCAAGGATGGCCTCCTTAATAAACTTTTCTAAGATCTTCCCCAGGATAGAAGTCAGGCTAATGGGCCTGTAGTTAGCCGGATCCACTCTCCTGCCTTTCTTGAAGATCGGCACCACATTGGACTTCTTCCAGTCTTCAGGCACTACACCAGAGCTCCAGGAGTTTTCAAAGATCTGTGCCAGGGGCTGGGCTATGACGCTTGCCAGCTCCTTGAGTACCCTGGGGTGCAGATTGTCAGGGCCAGCTGACTTGAAGGTATCCAGCTTCTCAAGGTGTTCCTTCACGAGGTCAGCATTTATGGAGGGTATGGGATCCCCATCACCTGGATCTCCCTGTCCCATAGCAGGCATGGGCGTCCCATGGGACTGTTGAAAGACTGACGCAAAGTACCTATTGAATAGGTTGGCTTTTTCCTGGGCATCAGTTGTCAGTTGCCCCATCTGGTTTAGCAGGGGTCCAACATTGCCCTTGCTTTTCCTCCGGCTCCCCACATATCTGAAAAAGGACTTTTTGTTGTCCTTGATGCTTGAAGCTAGTTGGAGTTCAGTTTCAGCCTTGGCTTTCCTGGTTTGCTCCCTGCAGGACCGGACCACTGTAGAATAATCCTCCTTCGAGGTGAATCCCATCCTCCATCCTTTGTAGGCTTTCCTTTTTAGCCGCAGGAGGTCCGCCAGGTCCCTGGAGAGCCAGGAGGGCTGCTGTGCCTTCTTGCTGCCTTTCCTCCGTGTTGGAATAGATTTAGCTTGTGCACTGAGGATCGCTTCCTTGAGAAGCAACCACTCTTCTTGAACTCCCATCTCCCTGGGGTCATGGTCCCTAAGGACCTGACCGACAAGCCTCTTGAGCTTGTCAAAGTCGGCTTTTCTGAAGTCAAGGACTTCTGTGTTGCTGACTGACTTGCCAGCTTTACAGCGGATGGTGAAGGTGATCAGCTCGTGGTCACTGTCACCCAGCTTCCCATCGATCACTAGGTCATTGATTAGGTCGTCCCCCATAGCCAGTACCAGGTCAAGCAGCGCTTTGCCTCTCGTTGGCCCATAGACTTCTTGAGTCAGGTAGAGGTCATCCACGCATGAGAGAAAGCTTTGCGACTGCTCGAATTTTGCTGAGTGATCTTCCCACGAGATGTCCAGGTAATTGAAGTCACCCATGACAACCAAGGTCCTGGAGCAAGCAGCCTCAATCAGTTCCCGGGCGAACTCCTGGTCAAGCTCAGGACTTTGAGTGGGAGGTCTGTAGTAGACTCCCACTGTTGTGTCCCCTGTGCCGAATTCCCCACGAATTTTTACCCAGAGGGTCTCTAAGCTGGTCTCTAGCTGGTTGCCAACATCAGCTTGCGGGGACATGTAGCTTTCCTTCACATAGAGAGCTACACCCCTGCCCCTTTTGTCAACACAATCCCTCCTGTACAGGGTATAGCCCTCTATAACCGTGGTCCAGTCATGGGTGGAGCCCCATCAGGTCTCCGTTATCCCAATGACGTCATAATTCTTTGCACTGAGCAGGAGGATGAGCTCCTCCTGCTTGTTGCCCAGGCTCCTGGCATTAGTGTACAGGCAGGCAAGTGTGCCTTTAGGGCCTCTTGCCTTGCCCACAGATTGTGCCTGGGCTGGGGCAGGGGTGGGCTCCCTTAAGTGCCTTTGTCTGCTGGCTTTGCAAGGGTTGATCAGCGGGCCAGCAGTGGCAGTAGTCCCCCCATCCCCCAGCGGGCTTAGTTTAAAGCCCGGTGGAGCAGGTCAGCCAGCCTGGCTGAGGAGAGCCTCCTCCCGAGGGGAGAGAGGTGGAGGCCATCTCTTCTCAGCAGCTCACTGCCTCTCTCGCCAAAGAGTGGGCTGTGGTCATGGAAGACAAAGCCTTCCCGATGACACCAGCTCCGCAGTGTTTGGTTCACTGCATGGATCCTCCTCTCCCTCCTCAGCCCATAGCCCGAGACTGGGAGGATCGACGAAAACACCACCTGAGCTCCCAGACCCCTAAGCCCCACTCCCAAATCCCTGTAGCACCTCATGACCTGGCTGGGGGTGCTCCGAGCTGTGTCATTGGTGCCCACGTGAATAAGGAGCATGGGGTAGTGGTCTGTGGGCCAGAGGAGCTGTGGGATCCTCTCCGCAATGTCTTGGATGCAGGCCCCTGGGAAGCAGCAGACTTCCCGGGCTAAGGGGTCGGGGTGGCAGATTGCCCCCTCAGTTCCCCGCAGGATGGAGTCTCTCACAACAAACACCTTTCGCTTTCTCTTGGGGAGAGCGGGGGCAGTAGCTGTGGTTGAGCCTGTGTTGCCTTCAGGAGCTGGCAACTGATCAGGCTCTGCTGGGGCTGCAAGAGGTACGAACCTGTTGCTAAGCTCCGGCGAGGGAGGGGCCTTGGTGCGGCGGGCCTTAGGGCCCTTGACCACATTGGTCCATGCCCCTGACTGGGCAGAGCGGGAGGTCCCAGAGTCCTCCTTAGTCCTGGAGGGAGATGGTGCTCTACCCTGCGGCTCCCGGGGGAGAAGGGCCTGGCAGTAGGAGTCTATCTCCTGCTCGCAGTCCCTCATGGCACGCAGTCTCTGGACTGTGGCCTGGAGCTGCTCCAGCTGGCGTGCCAGGGACCCCAGTAGGGAGCAGACCCAGCAAGGGGAGATGGCCATGCTCCCGGGCCCCAGAGCCTGAAAAAGGGACAGGCAACCCCCTCAGCCAAGAGCCAGGGGCTCTGTCTGTGTGGAGCCCGGAACCCTGGGCTCCATCTGGGTGGCCGTCTCTGAGGTGCCCAGTGGGGGGGCCGCAGAGCCCGAGGGGACCCTCGGGGTGCGGCACGTGCCCATCCGTGTCATGCCTCTGGTAGGCTGGCTACGGCTGGGGCTGACTACTCTGAGGGGGTCGGAGGCAGGGTCTCGTGCCCTCCCACGCCCTCTCCTACGCGAACTCCGCGCTAACTCGAGCACCTGTTTATGCAGCCTGTTCACGCAGCTCCAGTCGCGTGGCTCCCTGGGGGCTGGGCCAAGTAGGGGCCTGGGCAGGGGCTTGACCCGGCCGGCTCCACGCAGCCGCCTCCTCCCAGGGAGCGAGGAGTTAACCCCTTCCCACCACAAGCCCACTTACCTCCGGCTGTGCTGGGGGTCAGCAGGGGGCTCTGTGGGTGCTGCGGGGCTGTCTGGGGGGCTTCAGGGGAGAGGGGGTTCAGCGGGCTTCACCCGTGTGTCTCTCACCACTCCGGAGCCTTACTAATCAGAGTGCTCCAAGAACATTCAGACTGCAGGTGGCGGCAGCGCTGTGGCAAACTGCCACCATGACAGCAGAGACAGCAGGGACAGCAAGGCCAAGGCCATACAGATTCCTCCCCCTGCCCTGTTCTGTGGATGAGCCAGAGGTGGTGGTGGCAGCACAAGAGGGGTGGGGAACGGGCCCAGTGTTAGACCCACAGCGGCAGCACAAGGGAGTAGGGGAATGGGCCTGGGCCCACCATGGCATGGGGGAAGTGCAGGCCCTGATGCTGCCATGACAGTGGAAACAGAGGGAAAGGAGCAGGGGGCCAAGGCCCCTGCCCCCCACCCCCAGCCTGCTCCCAAGAGGCAACAGTGATGGAGTGGACAGAGCAGGAAACGAGTGATGCGGCAACAGCACAGGGTGCTGGGTGGTGGTGCTCCATCCACACCCCCTTCCCATCATTCATGAGGAGGGGAGACAGGTGGCTGTGAGCCAGGTGGACAGTAGGGAAACAGGCCTGGCGCCAAAACAATGGCAGGGAGGGTAGAGGGGGCAGGCAGAGTCAGGAGGGGTTGTGCCGGGCCCAGCCCAGCCTGGCCTGGCCCAACGTGACCTGGCCCTGCAATAGCAGCAGAGAGGATGCGGGGGGGCAGGCCCAGGCCCAAAACAGCAGTGGGCAGGGGAGGGGAGGGTGCACCAGGCCAAGCCTGGCTCTGCAACAGTGACGGAGGGGGCGGGGGGGCACTGGGCCCAGTGTGACCTGACCCGGAAGCAGCAGCAGGAGGTGAGGTGCTGGGCCTAGCCCTGCAACAGTGTGGGGGTAAGCCTGGCCTCAAAATGCCAACAGGTAGGAGAGAAGGGCTCTGGCCCAGCCCAGCCCCACAACAGCAGCTGGGATGGTGAGGGGGCGGGCCCGGCCCTGTGGCAAAGGGGAGGAAGGGGGAGGCGAGGGGGGGGCAGACACAGGCCCCTGTCCCTGCCAGCACTCCTCCCCCCACATCATTCTTGATGGGCAATTGCCTAGTAACAAATAATGACTCATAATTCATATACAATTCATTTTGGCAATTCTCTTTTCTGTAACACTTCACATACAACAGAGCAAGAACTTATTATGAACAGTCAAATGGGAAAGCAAAAAGGTCAGCTCAGCAGCTGAGAATTTGAGTTTCAAAGGCTCTCTCCATCACCTCCTGGGAGACCATGTCCTGCAGCAAGAACACTGGGTACTGGCTCCAAGAACCCTGGTTCCAAGAACCCTCTGATGGAGTGGAGCAAGTGCCCATCACAGTGCCTCAAGATGTACCAGCCCCTCTGTCCCCAACAACCCATCCCAGCACCACTGCTCTGCCTGCTGCCCATTTTCAACACAGCCAGGACCTGGTCTCTGCAGTGGCAGAGTGGAGAGAGCAGCAGTGGGGCTCCCAGACCTGGGAGGGAGTAGGGACCAGATAGGGAACTTACCATATCTACCTAGCCACCTCTGTGTGAGTGCCCAGGTGACTGCTGGGAAGGTCCCAGACAACTTTCCTTATACTTCATCTTCATCAGCATTTTAATCAGCAAAAATTGCAACTTTACACAAAGGTTCCGTGTCTCCTCTGTTTAGTGGCAGAGACACCATATGTGCAAGGGAGAACAGTGTCCAGAGGATGCAATGCCAGTCTAAGGCCAGGGGGCCACAGAGCTGCCCAACACAAGGGATGTATAGAGGAGGCATCGAAGAAGCAAGGAGGAGATGCTGCAGGCCTTGGTCACTGCCTCCAAGCTCTGGGCATGCACAGCTAATTCATGGTGTCAGGAGCTGCAGGAACAACACAAGGAGTCTCCATATGTGGAGGAGAACATCCTCAGGGGATGTTTCCTGTGGGGAAAACCTGTACCCAGACTCCCAAGGTGCAGGAATGGGGGCTTGAGATATCTACATGAGTTGTTTTCTAGAAAGCTAGGAGACAACCCATGCCTCTGTGGAGCTGGCAGAGTTGTAGCACCTGGAGAGGAAATTTATGGACAGGGTCCTGGACAACTTTGTGTCTACCTATGACACCCCTGCCTGGTAGCAGCACTGTCTTCCACAGCGAGCCCATAGCCCTCCTGGTCAGGAGTGGTGGGAGAAGCTACTGCCCAGCCTCTCACAGCATTCTGTGCCCTGCTCCATAGACTCTTCCCAAGGGTGACAGAAATGGGGTCCTATGGAAGGGACCCCTGGATTCCAACCAGGGGGGAATGATCCCCACTTCAATGGGAGCTACCAGAGTAGGAGGGGGACCCAAGACAGAAGCAGCAGCATATGGGAGCCATGAACCATGGTCCAGAGAAGCAGAAAGGCTCAAAGTGGGGCCTGCTCTGGTGGGTAGCAGTAGGTGAGGGGAGCTAGGACTGTCAGAGACACCACTCCCCTCCCATATCCAATCCTTCCCCCCTGCAGCCTTGGCAGTTACCCCATGCAAGCAGGCCACCCAGGCAGTTCCAGGACAGTCCTGAAGGGGTGTAGGAACACTCAGAATTGCCAGGGAGTTCAGTAACAGTGCCCGTGAAAGTGGCCCAGCACATGTGAAAAGTTTGTATCTACTCTTCAGGTCCCAGGTGTCCAGGATGATACACTCCCACCAGTCCTTGCTGGTGACATGGGCCCAGAACCAGCGCTCAATGGTCTGGAGCTGGTGCCAGAGCACCATAGTGTCCATGGTATCTCAAGTGGCCTCGTCTTCATCAGTCACATGAAAGTTAGTGAGCCAGTCCAGTATGTGTGATGGGCACAGGATGCAGTAGGTGGCCCCACACAGCATGTCTGGCTGCTGGCTCAAGAGCATGAACCCACATCCCATGGTGACCAGCTGCCCCATCATGTCTAGGTAGGCATGTCTGATGTCCTGCAGCCTCCATCAGGAGTCACACAGGGCAAGAAGGAGGACATACCATAGCTCCTGGGTCTCCATGCTTGGGTGCAGCTGGTGGGACACCATGGCAGAGTGTAGGCAAGCTGGGCCATGAAGACACATGCAATTCATGACAGAGACACTCACTTGGGTGCTTTTCTGGATGCCTAGGGCTGGGCAGTGACATGGTAGAGGATTGGGGGCATGCCTGGCAGCCAATCAGGAATGGCCCAAGTGCTCAGTTGTGCTTGGCAGTCTGGGGAACCCAAAGGTATGCTGGGAGGTATGCAAGAGTGCCCCCACTTGGCTAGTACAGGCAGCCTACTGCCCCTCCCCCTCCCACTTGTGCAAAGGGTGAATGTGTACACTGTTTGCTACTAATCTAAACGAGGCCACCTACAGAAAACCACTCAATTTAGATCAACTCCTCAGGCTTTTTGAACATCTGTACACTGCCTCTGACTTCAGTAATGTGACTTAAGTTGCAGTTTCCTGTCAGCCTGCCAACTGGCCAAGGTCTATTTTCCAGAAAGTTTAATATTAAAAGCAGTTTTGGTATCGTTTACTAGAAGCCTCGCCGGGGGAGGGAGCCACAGGAAGACGAAGAGACGTCATCCGAGCAAGACAGGTGACAAAGGCAAGGAATGTTCAGGTAAGGAACGGGGGTCCAGACAGGCTCCCTAAATGGAGGGTGGCACACACAGTTTTGCAAGGCCTTAAATGCCTATATACCAATGCTCGCAGTATGGGGAATAAACAGGAGGAACTCGCCCTCAGAATAGCTAGTTCAAACCCAGATGTCATAGGGGTAACAGAAACATGGTGGGATTCATCCCATGACTGGGCAGTTAGCATTAGGGGCTATAGGCTTTACAGGCAGGATAGAGAAGGAAGGAAAGGTGAGGGTGTGGCGCTCTATGTCAAGGAGCAATACACATCCTCTGCCAGCAGAATGGGGTCAGAGGAAGAGCAGGCTGAGGTGCTCTGGGTCAAGATTCAAGGGGGCTGTGGGGAGAGTGATTTGACAGTGGGGGTCTACTGCAGACCCCCCAACCAAGGACAGGAGCTGGACCGGCAATTTTTGGGCCAGCTTGCAGAGGCACTTAAGGCAAGGGATGTAGTTGTCATGGGTGATTTTAATTACCCGGACATCAGCCAGGACGGACCATTCCAGGAGGTTCCTGGATGAGATACAGGACCTACACTTAATCCAGGAGGTGCACGGTTCCACCAGAGGAAACACCCTGTTGGACCTGGTCCTGGCCACAGGCGATGACCTGGTAAGGGGCCTCCAGGTTCTTGACCACCTGGGCGATAGCAATCATCGCTTGCTGGAATTCCAGCACAGGGTGTCAAGGGCCTGCAGCAAGATGGTAGCCCTAGACTTTAGGAGGACAAACTTCAACAAGTTGAGGAGACTAGTGGGTGAGGCGCTGGGGGTCCTTGAGGGCAGGGGAACTCAGTGTCCAGGACAAGTGGTCGTTCCTTAAGGAAATGATACTCAGGGCCCAAGGGGAGTCCATCCCAACAAAAAGAAAGGGGGGCAAGAGTGCCCAAAAGCCCCCCTGGCTCACCAAGGGCGTCCGGGAATGCCTGCTTACCAAAAAGGTGGTGTACACCCAGTGGAAGGAGGGGTGCTATCTCCAAAGAAGAGATACCTCCTCTGCTCAGGCCTTGTAGAGGGGCTGTCAGGAAAGCTAAGGCAGACATAGAGCTAGGACTAGCGTCCAAGATCAAGGATAATAAAAAGTCCCTTTTCAAATATATAGGAAGGATGAAGAAGGCACCGGGTAATGTGGGGCCCCTGCAAAGTACACTGGGCAATCTGGTGGTTGTGCCAGAGGAGAAAGCGGAACTCTTTAACCAGTTCTTCACCTCCGTTTTCTTGTGCAGGGACCGGGACTTCCCCTCTGTGATGCCAGACGGACTGGAGGGGAACGCCTCCAGACCTCAGGTTGGGGAGGACTGGGTTAGAGAGCTTCTGGAGGGGCTGGATGTGTTCAAGTCAGTGGGTCCAGATGCTCTCCAGCCCAGGGTTTTGAGGGAGCTAGCGGGGGTTATTGCAGCACCCTTGGTACGGCTTTACGAGCACTCGTGGTGCTCAGGCCAGGTGCCAGATGACTGGAAGATAGCTAATGTGGTCCCCATCTTCAAAAAAGGGAAGAGAGAGGACCCAGGCAACTATAGGCCCGTCAGTCTTACCTCTATCCTTGGGAAACTCTTTGAGAAGATCTGTGATGGGCCAGCTTCAGGGATGATGCTCAAGGGCAACCAGCACGGTTTCATTAGGGGCAGGTCATGTCAGACAACCTGATTGCCTTTTATGATCAGGTCACCAGGGCAATGGATGCAGGTGTCGCCGTGGACGTAGTCTTTCTAGACTTCAGCAAGGCCTTTGACACCGTCTCCCACCCCATCCTCATTAAAAAACTAGGCGACTGTGGCATTGATGCCTACACAGTCAGATGGATTGCAGATTGGCTCAAGGGTTGTACTCAGAGGCTGGTGGTGGATGGGTCATATTCAACCTGGGGGGAAGTGGGCAGCAGAGTCCCCCAGGGCTCGGTCCTTGGGCCCACGCTGTTCAATTTCTTCATCAGCGATTTGGACGACGGGGTGAAATGCAACCTGTTTAAATTCGCTGATGATACCAAAATTTGGGGTGAGGTGAGCACACTAGTAGGGAGGGAAAGATTGCAGCAAGATCTGGATAAGTTGCAGGAGTGGACTAACATAAACAGGATGCATTTCAATAGACAAGTGCAGGGTGCTGCACATAGGCAGTAGAAACCAGCAGCACATTTATAGAATGGGAAACTCCCTTCTTGAGAGCATGGAGGCAGAAAGGGATCTTGGAGTCATTACTGACTCCAAGATGAACATGGGCCGACAATGCGAGGTCACGTTTGGCAGGGCTAACCGGACCTTGTTGTGCATCCAGAGGTGCATTTCAAGTAGAGCCAGGGAGGTGATCCTCCCCCTCTATGTGATGCTGGTCAGGCCACAGCTGGAGTACTGTGTCCAGTTCTGTGTGCCCCACTTCAGGAGGGATGTGGACAATATTGCGAGGGTCCAGAGGAGGGCCACCCACATGATCCGGGGACAACAGGGCAGACCCTACATTGAAAGACTGCGGGACCTAAACCTGTTCAGCCTTCACGAGAGAAGGCTGAGGGGGGACCTGGTGACTGTCTATAAACTCACTAGGGGGGACCAGAAGGGTTTGTTTCCCCTAGCACCCCCTGGCATGACAAGGAACAATGGACACAAATTATTGGAGAGTAGGTTTAGATTAGACATCCGCAAGAACTACTTCACAGTTAGGGCGGCTAGGATCTGGAACCAACTTCCAAGGGAAGTGGTGCTGGCTCCTACCCTGGGGATCTTTAAGAAGAGGCTTGATGCCTACCTGGCTGGACTCATTTGAGTCCAGTTTTTATTCCCGCCCAGGCAGGGGGTCGGACTTGAAGATCTACAAGGTCCCTTCCAACCCTACTTCTATGATTCTATGATAAGATCTGGCTATTTCAGCTCTTTTACAGTTTTTCCTAACTCAGTAAAATACATTTATCAAAGTGCCTAAAAGAAGATATAGGAATAACGGTTTTGGTAAGTGCATATATATTTAATCTGTCTGACATGCTGAAGATAAAATACAATTTATGAAAAGCTAAACAAACCAATGGCTTAGAGACTGACAGTGTTTTTTTCTTTGTTTTGGTAAGACTCTTCAAATTATTAAATCATTAAGATAAAACAAAAACTTCTCTTCGGTGTTTGCATCTGTTGTACCTTTTCACAAACTTTCATTTCTAAATGAGTGTCATGTACCTGGCTCCTTCTGATCGGAGAAAGAATATCCTGCATGCAGTGGCAACACGTAGAGGGCACATAGGGGTGCACATGCACCCCCTGAGAGTGCCAGTACACTCACCCCCGTCAGGATGCATTCCCCACTTAGGCAATAGGGTGAGCACCAGCCAGGAAGTGGGCATGCCAGATGAAGTGGTGCTCCCAGAAGCAAAGTGGAAGAAGTGGAAGCGGTGCATCCATGGCCACTTCCAGGTGAGTGCAAGCAATCAGCCATGGCGGGACCCCCTCCCCCCCATCAATGCAGTTAGCCACAGGGGGACCCACCTCCCAGTGGCTGACTGGTTGTTGGCACCATTCGTCCATGCTGCATGCAAAGTGCAGAAGGATGTGAAAGCATGTGCAGAAAGCAGATTACTTTTATGATTCCTTTGTTTCCACGGGTTTACTGTTAATTTGCTTGCCTCTTTCAGAACTGCCCCCCCATCCCTTATCGTTTATAATCTAATTTATCTCTCCTTATATTCTGCTTTCTGTACATCCTTTCACAGCATCTGATGAAGCAAGCTTCAGCTCACAAAAGCTTGCACTACACACACATATTCTCTCCTGGTCCCCCTTCTCTCTTATTTGCATAAGATGCAATTCTACCCTGCCTTCTACTTGACTTCAATCTAACACAGTTAACTACATCTCTCTAACTTTACCTATAACAAATTATATCAAACTAGTTCCTAAAAAAAGAGACTATACTTTAGTGGCATGACAAATATGTAGTACATTTTAATGTTAGAAAAACAGGGGAGGACATTATTTGTAGCAGCCAGAGACTCATGCTCTTTACTGTAAAGTGAAACTTGGCAGTGTTACAGCAGAAGCAGGAAAGGAAACTAAGATCTTCAGCAGTTTCCTTTAGGTAATTTCCAAATAAACAAACTGGAATTGCCTTTGAAAATGACAAGCAGAATTATTTTTTGTGTGTATATACACTGTTACATGCATTACAATGAGAATTATGGTGATTACTGAAATGATCAAATTCATGCTGACAGGCTGAAAGTGATGTCTGTGCCAGAAATGTGTTTTAGTTTCGAGTTCCTTTCTTAGCATTTAAGCACTCTAGCTGGAAGGCTGTTCACACCAGCAAAATATGCAGTCAGCTGAAATCAAGCAGATTAAAAACAAACAGGGAAAAAGGTTTTTCAGTCAGTGCTACATTTACTGTACTATTAATAATCATTTAGACAACATCCTAGGTTTATATTACATAGGGCTGATTTACCATTCTCTTCCTGCATAGTAAACAGAGGGGACGAAAAGCAGAAGTAGTTACTCTGTCAAATGCCTTTTCAGCTCAGCTCAGCACAAGGGGTTCAGAGCTCTGCTCATTTACTGAGGATGAAGGGATAGAGCAGGGGTGGGCAAAATATGGCCCACAGGCTGGATCCAGCCCACCAGGACATTCTGTCCAGCCCACAGGGCCCCTAGAAATTTTTTTAAAATGAATATTTATTTGCCTCTGGCTCCTGTCAAAAGTGACAGAGCATGGGGCAGTAGGACCCAGTGGAAGCCACATCAGGCTCCTGGAAGAGCAGGCCATGCCTTGCCCCACCCCACACAGCGGGAGGGACCATAAGGCTGTTCCTGCCCATGCCGGAATGGGAAGCTCAGGTAAGAGGGGGTCGGCCCACTGGTCCCCATCTGGCCATGGGTCTGGGAGCAAGGGGGAATACAGGAGCCAGCACTGGTGGGACCCAGATCAGGGTGCCTCCCCTCTCTCCCTGATGGGCTCCATAGAGTCCAGCCAGCTGCACCCTGGGCTCCTGCCACCCTGCTCTGGGCACCATCCGCACTGGCCCTGGGGCACCGCCCAGCTGTGGCTAGCTCCCAACCCCACAGTCCAGCCCTGGGGGCAGCATGGGGGCCACCTGGGGCTGCTGGGGGTGGCATGACCCAACAGGAACATGGCCCGGGGCAGAGAAAGGTGGTGCAGAACTTCCATCCTGCGCCTGAGGCTCGAGGCAACAACAGCCCAGCCACCCCCCCCACGGGAGGCTCTGGTGAGTGCTGCTGCCCTGGGGAGAAGAACCAGGCCCCTCCACCCCACAGGGGCCCGGCAGCAGCTCGCTCCCTAGCCCCAGGATGGGTGGGGAGGCTGCGACAGGAGCAGGAGAGTATCCACGGCCATTTATCTGCTCCAGAAGTTCCTGCTGCCATGAGGAGCCCAGGGGCCCTGGGGAAGCTCCTGGCCAGCCCCAGAGGCAGCACAGGTCCTCCTGAGGCTGCTGGGGGTGGCACAACCTGGCAGGGCCCTAGCCCAGGGCATGGGAAGCTCAGGGAGGCCACAGGAGCTTTCAGAGAAAAAAAGCAGCCATGGTTCCACTCCAGCTCCTGGCGCAGCCTCCCACCTATCCTGGGGCTGGGCGTGTGAGCTGCTGCCAGGCCACTGGGTCGCTGCAGGATGGAGGAGCTGGTCCTTCCCCCCAGGGTGGCAGCACCCACGGGGGCCACCTGTGGGAGGGGGGAGGCAGCCAGATTGTTCCCTTCCCAAGCCTCAGGTGCAGGATGCAGCTTCTGGACTTCCCACATCCCAGGCCATGTGCCACCCCGGTGGCCTCAGGTTGCAGCAGCATTTTTAGTCAGGCAGTGCTGAGGGAGTCAATTGACTAATTTTGAAACTTAACAGGGCAGTATGCAAGCCATTCACTGGGAGCCACAGGAGGAAGGGGAAGGGGAGCCAGGTGCTCTGAGCAGCTGGGAGTACTTCTATCTGGGTGACTGTTGAATGGTTGCTGCCCATCTGACAAAAGCCCTAACAAGGGGGCAGAGCCAGTCTATGCCCAAAGGGTATACAGGGACACTCCCATAGAGACCAGGGAGTGACTAAACAGGAGTAGCAAGCAGGACAGTTTAAGAGTAACTAATAGGGGTGAACCGATAGATATTTTTGGAGCTGATACCAATAGCTGATTTTTAAGGAGGCATATTGGCCAGTACTGATATAATTTCCAATACGCAGCCCGGCAGCTTGAGTAGTGTCCAGCTGGTCAGTGGTCAGTCTGTTGTGGTGGAAAGGAAGGGAGAGGAAAAGGGAAAGGGTATAGGGGGAGGGGGATATCAAGGCCCCCTGCAGTGAGGGGGGTGGGGCTGGGCCAGGCACTGCCCAGCCAGGGCAGGCAGGGTGTGGGACAAATTCCCATGGCTCATCTGGGCCTGGTGGGAGCCTGGAAAACTAGCAGGAAGAATTGGAATTGGAAGTCTCACAGTCACTGAACTGTGATATAACTCAAGTAACAGAGACTTGGTGGAATAGCTCTCTCACATGACTGGAGTACTGTCATGGATGGGTATAAACTGTTCAGGAAGGACAGGCAGGGGAAACAAGGAGGAGTTGTGCTGTATGTAAAAGAGCTGTACGGTTGCTCAGAGCTCCAGTATGAAATTAGAGACAGGCCTGTTGAAAGTCTCTGAGTTAGGGACAGAGGGGAGAGCAATAAGTGTGCAGTGGTGGGTGTCTATTATAGCCCACCAGACCAGAAGGATGAAGTTTTGTTCAAACAGCTAGCAGAAGTTTCCAGATCACAGACCCTGGTTCTCATGGGGAACTTCAATCACCCTGACATCTGCTGGGAGGACAATACAGCAGTGCACAGGCAATCCAGGAATTTTTTGAAGCAGGTTAGAGACAACCTCCTGGTCCTGGAGATGCCACCTAGGGACCGTGCTGTTTTTGACCTACTACTCACAAACCAGGAAGTATACGTGGGGAATGTAGTGGTGGATGGCAACTTAGGCAGCAGTGACCATGAAATGATTGAGTTCAAGATCCTGAGGAAAGGAAGGAAGAAGAGCAGCAAAGTATGGACCTTGGACTTCAGAAAAAGAGGTTGCAACTTACTTAGGGAACTGATGGTTAGGATACCCTGGGAGACCAGTCTGAGGTTGAAGGGAGGCCAGGAGAGCTAACTGTATTTTACTGAGGCCGTGGGAACAAATGATCCTCATATGCACGCAAGCAAGTATGGCAAGTATGGCAGAAGACAAGTGAGTATGGCAGAAGACAAGCTTGGCTTAGCAGGAACTCTTTAGTCAGCTAGAACACAAAAAGGAAGCTTAAAAGTAGAACCAGGCCATCTCAGGCGTTTACTCCCTTGTTGAGGCTTCAGCCTTCCCAGCTTCCACCCTTCTACTCTAGCTGGTCCTTTAGCCAAGGCCCACTGTCTTGGACCTGGATTCCAGACTCCAGCCCCTTATCGTGCCCTCCAGCATCTTTATTTCTGCCCCTTCCCACCCTTTCTTGGGCTCTAGGCCCTCTGGTCCCAAGCTCTGCCCTTTAGCATGATCCCTAACAGGGTTCAAAACAGTCACTTCCTCTCCAGGCACTAATGAGACCTCCAAACCACTCCTTAGTCCCTTCCACAAAGCACCAGTTAAAACCCACACATTTATGCCATCTGGCAGCAACATAAACACCCAGCCCACCAGCAGCCTACCGTACTTCTTCCAGGCCTTGCACCAGGATCCCTTGGGTTGCTTTCCCTAAGCTCCCTGCCCAGCAGAAGCAGCCAGCTCACAGCAACACTTCATCCCCCTGCTGCTTCTCAGGTCTAACTCCCTGCTCTGGCTTATATGCTCCTAAACCCTGCCCCTTCAGGTCATGTGACTCCCCTGGCAGCTGATTTGACCACAGGGCTATTTCTTAATCCCCACTCTGCTGGCTGCCTGTGCTACAAAAAACCTTGCCCTTAAGGGGCCACACCACTTCCCGGTAACAGGGCAAGAGTTCCCTATTACAGTCAGCACCAAGGGGAAGATCAGGGAAAGTGTGGGTCCCTTACTGAATGGGGGAGGCAACCTACTGACAGATGATGCAGAAAAGGCTGAATTATTCAATGCCTTTTTCACCTCAGTCTTCACAGGCGAAGTCAGCTCCCAGACTACTGCACTTGGCAGCACAGTTTAGCGAGAAGACAAGCAGCCAACAGTGGCAAAAGAACAGGTTAGGGACTATTTAGGAAAGCTGGATGTGTACAAATCCACGAAGCCGGATAGGTGCACCAAGTGGTGCTGTGGGAGTTAGATAAGGGGATTGCAGATGCGCTGGCCATTATCATTGAAAATTCATGGCAATTGGGAGAGGTCTCAGATGATTGGAAAAAGGGTAAATATAGTGCCCATCTTCAACAAAGAGAAGAAGGAGGATCTGGGAAACTACAGACTGGTCAGCCTCACCTCAGTAACTGGAAAGCTCATGAAGGAGGTCCTCAAGGAATCCATTTCTAAGCACTGGGAGGAGAAGAAGGTAATTAAGAACAGTCAGCATGGATTCACCAAGGGCATGTCATGCCTGACCAACCTGATTGGGAGTCCCCCAGGGCTCGGTCCTTGGGCCCGCACTGTTCAACTTCTTTATCAGCAATTTGGACAATGGGGTGAAATGCAACCTGTTTAAATTCGCTGATGATACCAAAATTTGGGGTGAGGTGAGCACGGTGAGTAGGGAGGGAAAGACTACAGCAAGACCTGGATAGGTTACAGGGGTGGGCTAACAAAAACAGGATGCGTTTCAAAACTGACAAGTGCAGGGTGCTGCACTTGGGCCCTAGTAACCAGCAGCACACTTATAAGATGGGAAACTCCCTTCTTGAAAGCACGAAGGCAGAAAGGGATCTTGGAGTCATTATTGACTCCAAGATGAACATGGGCCGACAATGCGAGGTCACGTTTGGCAGGGCTAACAGGACCTTGTTGTGCATCCAGAGGTGCATCTCTAGCAGGGCCAAGGAGGTGATCCTCCCCCTGTATGCGACATTGGTCAGGCCACAGCTGAAGTACTGCGTCCAGTTCTGTGTGCCCCACTTCAGGAGGGATGTGGACAACATTGCGAGGGTCCAGAGGAGGGCCACCCACATGATCCGCGAACAACAGGGCAGACCCTACATTGAAAGACTGTGGGACCTAAACCTGTTCAGCCTTCACAAGAGAAGGCTGAGGGGAGACATGGTGACTGTCTATAAACTCACTAGGGGGGACCAGAAGGGTTTGGGAGAGACCTTGTTTCCCCTAGCGCCCCCTGGCATAACAAGGAATAACGGCCATAAGTTGTTGGAGAGTAGGTTTAGATTAGACATCTGTAAGAACTACTTCACATTCAGGGCGGCTAGGATCTGGAACCGGCTTCCTAGGGAAGTGGTGCTGGCTTCTACCCTGGGGGTCTTTAAGAGGAGGCTTGATGCCGACCTGGCTGGAATCATTTGAGACCAGTTTTTTTTCTCCTGCCCAGGCAGGGGGTCAGACTTGAAGATCTACAAGGTCCCTTCCGACCCTAATTCTATGATTCTATAATCTGTAACAAGGTGACTGGCTCTGTGGATGCAGGAACATGGATGTAATACCTTGACTTTAGCAAGGCTTTTGATACAGTCTCCCACAATATTCTTGCAAGCAAGCTAAGGAAGTATAAGTTGGTTGAATGAACTGCAAGGTAGATAAAAACTGGCTAGATTGCCTTGCTAAAAGAGTAGTAATCAGTGTCTCAATGTCTAGTTGTCTACAAGTATGAAGTGAGCTCCCCAGGGGTCAGTCATAGGGCTGGTTCTGTTCAATATCTTTATTAACACCCTGGAAGATGGGATGGAGTGCACCCTCTGCAAGTTTGCAGATAACACCAAGTTTGGGGGAGTAGTTGATATTCCAAAAGGTAGGGCTAGGACTCAGAAAGACCTTGACAGATTGGAGGATTGGGCCAATAGAAATCTCAAGAGGTTCAGTAAGGAGAAGTGCAAAGGCCTGCACTTAGGAGAGAACAATCCCACTGGTACAGGCTGGGGACCAACTGGCTAAAATGCAGCTCTGCAGAAAAGGACTTGGAGGTTACAGTGGACAGTAAGCTGAATATAAGACACAGTGTGCCCTTGCTGCCAAGAAGGCTAATGTCATACTGCACTGCATTAGTAGAAGCGTTGCCAACAGATCAAGGGAAGTGTTTCTTCCCCTCAATTATGTACTGGTGAAGCCAAACCTGAAATACTATGTCCTGTTTTGGGCACCCCAGTACAGAAAGGATGTGGACAAATTGGAGAGAGTCCAGCAGAGGGCAATGAAAGTGGTTAGGGGACTGGGGCCTTATGAGGAGAGGCTGAGAGAACTGGGCTTATTTAGTATGCAGAAGAGAAGACTGAAAGGGGATTCGATAGCAGCTTTTAACTACCTGAAGGGTAGTTTCAGAGAGGATGGAGTTACACTATTCTCAGTGGTGGTAGATGACAGAACAAGGAGCAGTAGTCTCAGGATGCAGCAAGGAAAGTTTAGGTTAAATATTATGAAGAACTTTCTCACTTGGAGGGTAGTAAAGCACTGGAACAGGTTTAGGCTATGGAATCGCCAGACTTAGAGATTTTTAATACCCAGCTAGACAAAGCCTTGGTTGGGATGATACAGTTAGGGATAGTCCTGCTTTGAGCCAGGGGTTGAACTAAATGACTTCCCAAGCTCCCTTTCAACCCTAATTTTCTATGGTTCTGTGACTTCATGGCTCATTATCATCTATTGGATCTGTTCTGAACTCTTCATTCCACTAGTGTTCATGACCCTCTCTTCTTAATAATGGTTTTGATGTTCAACTTAACAAGTTAGCATTTCTTCTGTAATTCTGTCTATTTCACAGCCCTGCAGATTGGTTTTTAACTATTCCAATGAAGTTACGTTTTTTTTCCTTGAAGCTTAAACTGAATAATACATCCCTAAGCACCTAGTATACATTACTAAAACTTCCAGTTTATTTTTAACTTCACAAAAACATGTGTTGCTTATGTGATGATTCACCTCACCATGTGCATCCCCCTTTTCAAAATTCTAGGTCCACACATGCTCCCATTGTATACAACTATGGGTCTAAGTAGACCGTGGAAGCTTTAGGAAGCTATGCTGTTAGGAAAATGTAGATAACCTATTGTTTCTTTTTCTTTTTGCAGAATATAGGAGGTCTCTCCACTGAAAAAGGCTACAAAGAAATCACTACATTCAGAAGAATTCAATTATGCCTAAAAGGTACACTGAACTGATAGGATAGCTCATATAGCATTAATTGAACATAATTGCATAAAATAATTAATTTAATACAAATAAATCAAGATTTTTGAGCTACTAATGAAGGAGAGAGAGCTGGGGTGGGCAATTGTTTTGGGTGGACGGCTGTTTACCCAGTTTTGGCAACCTGTTGAGGGCCGCATGGGTAGCCCAACCCCTTGACAGGTGCCCCACTCCCTGGTCACCATTGTGGGACCAATGTCCCAGGGCCAGCATCATTGGGGCCCAGAAAGGGGCACAGGCTGGCAGGGGTCTGTGGAGCCAGGCTGGGCTGCACCAGCAGGGAGAGTGGGGGGAGCTGCCCTGGCTCCATAGAGCTGCTACCAGCCAGGACCCTGTACTCCTTCCGCACTGCTCTGGGCCCTGCCGGAGCTGGCCCTGGGACACCAGTGTGGGTCCCATGATCCCACTGACTCCCACAATCGCTCACTCCCAGTACCCCGCCCAGCCGTGCAGTACAGGCAGGGGGCAGCGTGCAGCCCTGACCCCCTGCTTGCCAGCAGGGAAGGAGCTAGTGCTGAGCACAAAGAAAAAGTGGCTTCTTCCCTGCCCCGTGGCCAGCACTCCCTGCTGCAGCCACTCGCAGCCCGCACAGGGCTGTCTGAGCAGGCATAGACAGCCCCACATGGGCTGTGAGTGGCCACAGTGTGGAGCACCAGTAATGGGACAGGCAAGGGGCTGCTTTTCCCCACACTTAGCATCAGCTTGTAACCCACCCCCACTGCCAACCTGGGCCCCGTGCCAGCTCCGGGCTTGTCCACTGGGGCTGTGCCATGGTGGCAGCATCTGCTTGGTGTGGAGGAAAGCGGACCCCCACTTGCTGCGCTGGGCAGCGTTTGCCACCACCGCCTCTGTGCTGCCCAGCGCGCAAGCTATGGGTGGGCAGCAGCAGCAAACCCTGCCCGGTGCAGCAAGCGGGGGGGCCACTTTCCTCCATGCTGAGCAGCTGCTGCCACTACAGTGCAGCCCCAACGGGCAAGGCCGGAGCCAGTGCAGGGCCAAGGCTAGCAGCAGGGGCGGGTTACAAGCTGGTGCTGAGTGTGTGGAAAAGCAGCCCCTCCCACACCCTGTGGCTGATGCCCCACACTGCAGCCACTCACAGCCCACGTGAGACTGCCTGTGCCTGCTCAGGACAGTCCTGTGCAGGCTGTGAGTGGCTGCAGCAGGAAGCACTGGCTACGGGGTGGGGGGGGGCTGTTTTTCCCCACAATCAGCATCAACTCCTTCCCTACCCTCCCCCCGCTTAACCTGAGTTTCCAGAGCCTGTGCAGCCACATGGTCCCAAGCTAGAAGCCCCTGCCTGGGGCTTCCAGTTTGGGGGGCAGGGCTGGGTGGGCCCTGGTGTTGTGGGAGCCCACTGGGGCTTCCCCTGGGTCCTACTGCCCCTGGCTCCTGTCATTTTTTACAGGAACCAAGGACAGATAAATATTAATTTTCTAAAACTTTTAGGGGCCCCACAGGCCAGATAGAATTGCCTCGTGGGCCAGATCTGGCCCATGGGCCATATTTTGCCTACCCCTGAGATAAAGTAAACTGAAAGAAGATATTTTATATACACAATAAGGGAGTGACTTTATTTACTTGTTCTTCTTTTTTCAAAGTCCACATTTACTTTTTCTTGGACTATGTACTTCTGTTTGTGCTTCCTTGTTGGACACAGGTCATTAGTTTTATCAAAAACTGATGCCCAAGCAGTCTTTAATCCAGACAGGAAATATAATAGTAAATCAACCCCTATCTTTTCCCTAGAGTTGTGCAGCTGATGCACAAATAGTACATACCTGCTCTGATGCAGTATGGACACAAAACTTGTTTTACAACTATCACTAGTTCCACCTGTGGAGTCCAGATTGGAAGGCACTTCTCAGGTCAGCTTGCCTATTTTGCTGTCCAGTGCCATTACAATGCAGTTCTCTCTAACTCATCAATGACTCAGTGCAATAATTTCTTGTCTCCTGAAGCACAATGCTTCTAATTTTAGAATGGCCACTACTGTGCAATCTCCTCAGCATAATCCACCAACAAAGACAATGGATTACAAGGCAAGGAAACAGTTTACTATTCAACAGGTAGAGCTGCTTACAGTTTACAGAGTTTATTTCAAAAGTTACTTACAATTAGGTACTAACAATTGTACCGACTTTCAGTTTTTTTAAATGCTACCCTGAAAGTATGCCAGTCTCTTTACTACCACTCTAGTGAAGAGACATTATAGAAAAAGCAAGTTCTTCCTTTATCTTCAAATAACCAAAACATGACTTTTGCAGTACAGGCTTTCTTAAATTCCATTCCCACCAATAATTTGACACCAAACTTGTTTGATAAAACTAATAAATAAGTATCAGGTGGCCACAATTTTTGTTCATTATAAGCTATAGCCATATGTGAAACTGGAACACAAGAATAACTGATTTGCAATAATATTAAGGTCAGTATCTTAAAAACAGATAGAGTTAGATAGCCCTGTTTTTCTCAAGTCAGGCAAAGTGGCGTTTTAGGGCACCTATACACATGCTGAATGCCTTCTCCAATGCATGCTAATTAACATGTGTCAGATCAGACTTGATTAATTAGCACACTCCAACTTTGGCATCATGCATATTCAGTATCCCTGCACTTCAAAATGGCAATGGGAGTGCTTTAAAGCTTTAGTTAGAGTACCCCTGCCACCTCTTTGAAGTGCAGGACACTGAATACACAAGACATTGTGGGTGCTTTAATTAGAGAGGCTCCCAAAGCCACTCTAATTAAAGCATTCCCTGTCCCCCCCCCCCCCAACCCTAGAGCAAGTATAAAGATGCCCTTAGAGACTAACTGGTTTGGAGAGAAATAGGCTTTTGTAGGCAACAGTAATTAAAGAAGTAGACTGTTGCCTTTGAAAACTTATGCCTCTCTATTAGTTCAGCTAAACAATGTTAAAAGAGTATGAAGAAGAGTCATGCACAGGATGGCATCTGCTTTTAAGGCAGAAGGCAGAGCAGGATGGCACCTTAAGATGCATCCACATGAGTGCACGTATGTGATTTGTGATGCCACAGGCCCATCCCTGGTACCACAAACTGCACACTCCACACATGCAGGAGCTCACCAGAAAAAAAGAGGGATGGCAAACATGGTGGCAGCAACTGTCACCCAAAACTAGAGCCTGGCTGGCCAGAGCCATACTTCAGCTGCTGGCCATGCTCTGGACATCTGGATGACTGCTTCTGGAGCCCCAGGACTCCAAATAAAGCTTCTGGGGGCTCCCAGGTGCTGGCCCCAGCCTCCTCTACCACACCTGGGGCAACTTGCCATGCACCAGAGCATGCATGCAGGGAAATTCCCCAGCAACAACTAGCAATGGCACAAATATGTGTCTCTGCTATTTTTCCCCAGAGAACACACATTCCTGCTCATGGGAATGTGCCCTGAGGCTAGGGACAGACATTCATAAAGCCCAAGCCTGAATTGATACAATCTTTGCAGATTAGTCTAACCTGTCTAATTTAAACCAGTTTGCAACTACACAGACATTTGCTTTGGATTGAGGAAATGCAGAAACGTGCCTGCAGTGGCTCAAGCTAGAAGCCAGGAGGTGTTAGAGCAGCCCTCCCATCTCTTCCACACTGCTGAGCTGAGGGTGGCCTTGACCAGGCCCCGGCAGGATGCTCTGATTAGGGAGGAGTGTAAACCCCCAACATGCTTGCACCGTCCCAGGCTTTTCCCCACTCACTGCTCAAGTGGCAGGAGTGTTGCCAGACCCTAGCCCTCATCTAGCACTCTGAGGCAAAGGGGAGGGGGGTTGTGCAGCACATGCATCCAGTGGCAATGTGTAGGGGGTACACAGTGTTGCCCTCCCCCCCCCATGGAGTGCCGGCCATGGAGCAGGACCACCAGCAAAAGTGGCTGCACTGCTTCTGGAAGTGGCTGCAGGACTTCTGCAGGATCTACCCCCTCCCCCCAGTTAGTGTGATTGGCCGTGGGGAACCCCCCAGTTGCTGACTGGTGTCACAGAGGGCACATGCCCCCCTGACTCGACAGGCACCAGTCACCCATGCATGCATCTCTTGATGATACTGAGATTTTCAATCTCCCTCATACTGTCTGCAAACCTGACAGGCAAGGGAGCCAGCAGGGGGGATGATTCAAATTAGACAGAAGAACAAAAAAATGGTAGTAGTGTCAGAGTGTTCTTATCACCATGATGTTCCAGGGAAAATGCCAGGCACAAGGCTTTGTGGGGTTATTTTTGTGCCTGAAACTTGTCTGACATCTGTTTCAATTATGCAATTGAACCAATGAAAACCAACAACAGATAAACCTTGCTTCTCAAATATCAATAGTAAACAGTCAAAAGGGATACTATTTAATTAATTTACTCTGATAAATCACAAGTTTGGTAATTTTACGATTTTTTTTCTTTAAAGAAAGAAGAAAAATCCAAATACTAAAGAAGGTAAACAACTGGATTTGTCTCAAAACATTGAGCAGTGGACAAAAGAGCAAGTAAACCAATGGATAGTTGAAGATCTGAAGATTGATCCAAAACATGGTGAAATCCTGCTTAATCAAGATGTGACAGGCTGTACCTTGAGGGCGTTGACTAAACAAGCCCTTATAGATATGGGCATAACACACGGCCCAGCTCTGCAAATTATCTATGCTCTGAAAGAAATGGGCGTTCTCACTGAAGACCCAAGCCAGGCTAGTGGGCAACAAGATGCTAAAAAGCCGGTTGATGAGAAATATTTGATAGAAAAGAAAAATGAACAAATTATGGAGAAAAACAGAAAGGGGGAATCAAAACCAGTTGATTCCAGTACAACACAGGAATGTAAGAGATCTGAATTCACTAAGCCACTACAATCTGTGCTGGTAGATGGACCGGAAAACAAGTTGGTTGAAGCAGAGGGTAAAACAAAGACATTATTGATTAGTAATCAGCCTCCAACTGGACAGACTTGTCTGCCATATCCTTTTGATGAGTTTCATGCTAGTCATCGTTATATGCAGGGTCATATCCTTAGTGTCCCTGAAACTGGGCCACTGAATCTGATTGATCCTGCACATGAGTTTAAAAAGCTCAGAGACACAGAGAATGCAACAGAAGAAGATATTAAGCTGAAATTTACCAACGAAATCTTTAGATTTGCTTCAGCCTGTATGAACTCCCGTACCAATGGCACTATTCATTTTGGAGTCCTGAACAAACCACATGGGGAAATTATAGGAGTAAAAGTAAGAAGTAAAGATACATTTATTGACTTTTTTAATGCAAAAATCAAAAAATACTTTGATGAAAAATTCATCAGTGAAGCAAAAGCTTGTATTAGAGAACCTAGATTTGTAGAAGTATTATTGAAAAATAATACTCCATCTAATACATTTGTCATTGAAGTAGATGTAGTTCCAAGACACACTATTTGTGGAGTAAAATATTTCCAGGTTCAGCAATATGTTTTTAAGACAGAGACTTGGGAGCCTGCTCTATTTGTAAGGGATGGAACTTCTTCTAAAAACATCATTAAAAATCTAGCAGGATTTAAATCCAACCTCCAGTCTTTAGCAGATGTTCGACAAGCAGCAGAGAAAGAACATGCAGAAAAAAAAAAAAAGAAACAGAATGAGGGTCTTAAGCTCCGTTGCCTTCTCACGGGTAACCAGGATTTGCTGGACAATTCCTATTATGACTGGTATGTATTAGTAACCAACAAGTGCCATCCAAGTCAAACACAGCATTTGGAATTTTTGCAAGAGATAAAATGGTTTGCTGTGCTAGAGTTTGACTCTGAGTCAGTTATCAATGGTGTGGTCAAAACTTACAGAGAAAACCGAGCTGTAAACCTCCATTTTCCAAATCAATATCAAATCAAAGGGAATTTGATTTCTGAAGTCATTGAAAAGCTGAATCTCTATCATCAACCCAGCTGGATTTTTTGCAATGGCAGATCAGACTTGACTGGTGAAAAATATCAGCCTTTAGAACCCAGTACGTGGCAACGAGAAATGGCTGCTGAAGTTAGGAAACTGATTTCATTTCTTTCACACAAAGACCTAATGCAAAGAGGGAAGTTTTTGATAGTGTTTCTTTTGTTGTCCGCAGTGGAAGACCCAGCTGATCCTCTTATTGAAACATTTACTACATTTTATCAAGAGCTGAAAGGACTTGAAGACATGCTCTGCATTTGTATTGGAGCACAAACACACCAGAGATGGAAAGACCTTCTCCAAGCCAGATTCATTGATGGAGAAGCACTTACAAAGAGATGTATTTCTAACTTAAATCTTGAAATGGTGAATGGTACTATCCTAAAATTAAAATCAGTGACACAGTCTTCTCGGAGATTTCTGCCTTCAGTTGGTTCATCTACCATTCTTTTGAAAAAAGGAGAAGACAGCATGACAGCACTGGAAATACTTTGTGAAAATGAATGCAAAGACACAGAGATAGAGAAGGATAAAGATCGATTTTCTAAATTTAAGAAGTCTCAAGAAGAGCACTTTTACCGGGGTGGTAAGGTGTCCTGGTGGAATTTTTACTTCTCCTCTGAAAACTATTCTTCACCTTTTATCAAAAGAGACAGTTATGAAAAACTTGAAGAACTGATTCAAGAAGATAATTCCTACTGTGTGCCAATATCTACAAAAATCATCAACCTTTATCACCATCCAGGCTGTGGTGGCACCACCTTAGCTATGCATGTCCTCTGGGAATTGAAGAAAAAATTCAGATGTGCCATTCTGAAAAACAAATCACTTCATTTTGCAGAAATTGGGAAACAGTTGGCAAATTTAATCACCTATGGAGCAACCAACCAAGAAGATTACTTCCCAGTGTTACTTCTTGTAGATGATTTTGAAGAACAAGAAAATGTCTACCTTTTGCAAAATGAGATTCAGTCAGCTATAACAAACAATTGCATTAGATATGAAAAGCCTCTAGTAATCATTCTAAACTGCATGAGATCTCAAAATCCTGAAGAAAGTTCAAAGAGCAATGGTAAGAATAGTATTGCTCTAAAACACCAGCTTTCTCCCAAAGAGCAAAGAGCTTTTGAAGACAAACTAAAAGAAATTGAAAAGGAACATCAGCACCCTGAAGATTTCTATTCATTTATGATTATGAAAAAAAATTTTGACAAAGCGTACATAGAGAATGTTGTCAGGAATACACTGAAAGGCTTGGACATTACGAGCAAACAAGCACAGCTTATTTCCTTCCTGGCACTATTAAACACGTATGTTACAGGGTCCACAATCTCAGTATCCCAATGTGAAGAATTCTTAGGAATTGCTGCTATTAAGACTTTCTGGAGGCGGGAGAGTTTGGAACACAAGATGGGAACTTGTTCCAATATTCTAATACAGGCTGAAGTGCAGGAATGTGGAAAGTACAAAGGCATGTATATCATTCATCCACTGATTGCTGAACACTGCCTAGAAGAATTGAAACTATCTTATAACTTATCTAGAAGTGAAATTACAATGCAGCTGCTGAGACAGAACTTATTTTACGAGTCTGGCATAGGAAGAGAGAAACTTCTACAAGATGTGCAAATCATGCTGATTACTAGACAACGTAAAGAACATGGAGATGATACAGACACACTGTTTTCCCCATTAATTGAAACCATACAGAAGGAAGAAAGGTGTACTGAGGTTGAAAATGTATTGACGGAAGGATCCCTTAGATTCAATCAAAATGCATTCATTTGTCAAGCCCTCGCAAGACACTTCTACATCAAAAAGAAAAATTTTGACGCTGCACTGAAGTGGGCCAAAGAAGCTAAAAAAAGAGCACCAAGTAATTCATATGTATCAGATACTTTAGGCCAGGTCTTTAAAAGTGAAATAATGCACTGGGTTGAAGAAAATGGAAAGAGGACTATCATAAGTGTTGAGGAGCTGGAATCTTTGCTAAACCTTGCAAAGCAAGCATCAAAGGCCTTCAAAGAATCCCAGCAACAAAGTGAAAATACAGACAATGAACAAGAAGGGCTGCAACATTTGAAGTCTAAAAGGAGGTATTACATGTATAATACAGCTGGTTATCTGGGGGAGATAGAAACTGGACTGTACGCTATCAATACCATGAAGCGTACTCCTTTTTTCAATAAAAGGGATCCACTGACTAGAAAACATATGGCTCAGTATTTTTCAGGAAACTGTGATCTGCCAAAAGTAGTTAGTAACACAGATTATGAAAAGTTTCGGTTGGCTCTTGAACAATATACTGACTACTTAAGTAAACTGAAGTCAAATTTAAAAAAGGCATTTGACTTTTTTGAAGATTATTTTGTCTTTCTGAAACCAAGGAGTGCAGAAAAAGAAACTGTAGAGCTCAAGATACGCATGAAGATTCGAGAAAATTTCAAAAAATATGTAAATATATTTTGTCTCGCTGATCAAGACAAACAAATATGTGCAAAGCTCAGTTTGCCTCTGCAGTTAGAGAATTACCGAAGAAGCCTAGAGGCTTCCAAAGCAGACAAGTTTTCAGGACTTTTGGAATACCTTGGCAATCATGAACATGCTCAAAGTAAGATGGACGATATAGTGCATACATACACACTTTTGCTTGAGCATAGCTCTTCCTTAAGAGACAAACAGAATTTCATTTTGGCAAATGTTGTTCTCAACTGCATTAACCCTAATTCCATGATGATACGTCCTGTTCAAGAGCTGAAAGAACAGCTTAGAAAACTTCTGCAGCAAATAGGTCCAGATTATCGCTTCTTACAACCTTATTTCCTTGCTACTTTGTTGTTCTGGCCAGAAAATCAAAGGGTACTAGATGAGGATTCTACACAAATGGAAAAGTATATCACATCACTGAAGAAGGTTTTCAGAGGGCAGTTCTGGTCTATGCTTCATTGTAGACAACCAATAGCTCATTTCTACCTTGGGAAAAGTAAAGGTCTGAAAAGACTTGTTCACAAAGGAAAAATAGATCAGTGTTTCAGCAGCTGTAAACTACAGGATTTGTATTACCTGTGGCAGAGTGGAGCCATATGGAAAGAAGAGGCTGTCCAAAAGCTGCTCCTTCGTTTAAATGGTAAAACTGAAGATAATATTATCTATGTGGACTATGGCATTAATGAAAACATGAGGATACCAGTGCGACCTGCTTTCCTGGGTCAACTAAGAAGTGGCCAAAGCATCGAAAGAGTGTCATTTTACCTTGGCTTCTCCATTGAAGGCCTCATAGCATATGACATAAATGTCATATGAGAGTCATTTAAAAAAAGATACAGGTGGATGCTTCATGTCCACAGCTGTAGGATCTCTTCAGATGCATAGTTTCCTTAACACTTCTCTGTTAACAGCTACAAATCAAAATATCTGCTTTCCCTATTATTCCCTTCCCTATCTATCCATCTTATTGGTACCAAATCCAAAATTCTCCACCTTTTCCTTTCCTCGGTGTTACATATGTAATACTGAGGAATTACATATAGATGTTGCCATAAAAGTTTATATATAAACAATTTCTTATTCAAAATTATTTTTAAAATAATGGGCATTTTAAGGACTAATCTAACAATGCAAACTCAACCTAACTAATCACCTAAATAAGGTCTGTAGATTGGACTGTTGATTGAAACATTGGTTCTGCTAGTACTGTGACCCATCTCTGGTAATAACAGATAACAAAAACTTTAGAGAAAAATTTAAAGAACCAAACAAAATTAATCTAATCAGTTGTATAACGCAGTAACTTGAGATAATTGATCAATTTACGCCCTGATCCTATTCCTATCAGTGTCATTGGCACAGGTCCCATCCACTTAAATGGTGTAGGATCAGACCTAGGTTACTTTAATATCTGAAACTATATAACTAATATTATAATTACTCTACAGAATATTAGAAGGTGACATCCTGTAACATATTTCCTCAGTAATACTATAATTCTTGCTACATCAATTTTCATAAAATAATTCAGACTATTTTTTTAAACTAGCCAGAATATTTCTCTTGGTGGCTTCCTAGTGCAATGACCATCACAAACGGATAGCATCTGACAAAATAGGTTATTGCCTATGAATGCTTGTGCCCCTCTGAACCAGTTAGTCTGTAAGGTGTCAACCTGGCCTACCTCCTCTCTCCTGGACTTCAGACTAACTCATCTAACTACCTTTCTATCACCAACTTACTGTACATACAGAGCTAATTTTTGTTCATGTTCTTTCATTTTCTCCAGTGCCTATGTAGTTTTGTAATATGAAAGAGAAGAAAAAGAAATCTGATCAATGTTCACAATATATGATTATTTTTATAGTTAATCATTAGAATATCATAGTTAATTTAGCAACAGCCAGAAGTCTTAACCAACCATATTCATTTTCAGCAAATAGTTTAAAATATGACTATACTTCCCTTCCATTCCTTAATATTTGCAAATTCTTTCTATGCTGATAGATTCTTTTTTTAAATTCAGACTCACTGCATAGCTAGGTGACTCACCACTATAATACAAGCTTTTGTGAATTAACAGTAATATACCTTTTTTTTTAAATCATGAAGCTTGCTATAAGACTATACTGTATTTTGAACTGCAAAAAATGATTAATAAAATATATGAAAAAGTTTCAGATTGCATATAGAGTGACAGTGTTTATTTATATATGAATTTTAGTTGCACCAACTTTTCTTAAGGTTTCCCATCACTTACCTTTTTTTTAATATGTTCATAACTGTGCCCATCTTTAATTTGGGAGGCTTTATTTCTCCACAATATTTATCTACGTTAGCCTGATTTTTTTTAACTTAAATCCAAAGAAGTTCTATTGTTTCCAAGTATGAAGCTGGGAAAAAGTTCAGTTTTACTCCTGTTAAAACATATTGATTATTTCTTTGAACAGCTCTAGTGTCTCATGCTTGTAGCTAGGCTTGAAATTTGGCTAGGGGGATGGGTATTGTTATGTCAGGGTGGCCTTTGCTGTCCACACAGAAACCCACTCTAATTTGACCAAGTTATAAGACTTTTGAAAACTGCACTCACAGACAATACGGATTATTTCGATTAAAGCAACTAAAATCCTTGAAGATTCTGCCCATATTTTACCTGCAACTGCTATGATCCTTGCCAGACGCTTGGAGTGAAAACAAAGAGAGTCTCTTGTGTGCCCTCAGTGCAATACTAGTGCAGAAAGGAGTCTGATTCAAATGGAGAAGGAAAAATAGTCAGAAATATAGGGAAGACAGGAGACAAGAAACCTTGCAGGGAATGAAAAGAAGAGATTAAACTAGGCTTTGGAGACTGGCTTGAGGGTGGGAAAGGAGAGAGAAACTGGGATTGTAGTTTGAGATAAGACTGACATGGCAAGGAGATTGGGTCAGGTCCACTAACAACCACAATACCACAGAGTTACAGCTGACCTGGCCAAGAGTTCTGCCAGCACTCACAACTGAACTTCTACATTCATAGATATGGTAATCCCAGATGCCTGTTTAGGGAAGTGGTTTTCAGCCTTTTTGGACTCAAGACACCCTGTATTGAGCTCAAGACACCCCTCCGTAACTTTTGTGACTTGAGTGGTACCCAATTTCCAAAGACTCATTTATACATTACAGTTCTTACTTCTTTGCAGAGGAGCTGGGCAGTAGAGGTGGGTGATCAGCCAGGCAGGGACACGTCTGAGCCTGCACTTATTTCCTCACTCATCTCATCACACTTCATGGCACCCTGGAGTTGTTCCAGTGTTTTGTTCAGCTTCTGCAGTCACTGTGAAACGTCTGTTGTCCAGCTACTTACAAGGCGTCTCCGGATCCTGATTAGTTTCCTAACCCTAATTCATATTCTGGTTGTTTAACTCTAGGCTCCACACCCTGGCACTGCCCACTGGGTAGCAATGCCCTCACACTAGTCATTATAAAATGAAACTAGGAACCTGTATGATGGACTGTTAGGAGACACACCTTGTGAGAAGACATAGTTTAGAAGAAGGAAACTTGGAAGTAGCCAGGGAAAGAAGAAAGGAAAATGAAGAATTCTAGGAAGAAAATGAGGAGTCACTTACACAGAGGAGAAAAATCTCCTCAGTGAGATGAGGAGCCTAAAAAGGGACTGAAATGACAAACCTCAAATTTTGCCACGTGTTTCATTTCAACATTGTTTCAACTTGTTTCAAGCTTGATACAGTGAAATTGAAATGACACAAAAGGCTTCAAAACATCCTCAAAACAAAATGAGGGAAGTCAAAACATTTTGAAAGTTCTGAAACGTTTTGGGTTTTGAAGATGGGCTTGCTTGCAGGGAAAAAGAAACTAAGGAGAGGGAGGGGGAAGTGGAAGGAAGGACTGCTCTGATGTTGACTGTAGCTGGCCAGTGACTGTGATCCTATCCTGCGGTCCCTTCCAATCCCAGTGCTCTGGGGGAGGGACAGAGAAACAGCATAAAAAGCAGCATTGTTTGAACTGAGCTTTCTGCACTGGGGTCAGTTACGGAGCTGTGTCTTCCAGCAACTCAGCAGCATCAGAGAAAGGCTATCACTTTCTACTTGCTAGCCTGTTCCTAGCAAATGGGATTCAATACCTTTTGCTTTCTATACCCTTTTATTATTATAATATTCATTTATTCCCTTCAATTTATTCCTCCCCCAAAATCCTCTTTTTGTTTTTGTTAGTCTATTTTGATTCTTTTCCCCCAGAAAAGAAGTCTGTGCTTTTTCTCACCATGTGCATTCCATTCACTGTTCAGGGAAGCACAGCGTATATTGCATATTATAATATAGAAATTATTCAGGGACACATACTGTATACATTTATATATTTTATTTATTACATGAATACAAAAATACATGCATACCTACATTACATAAAATCAGATTACATTACAGAAGAACACAGATTTTCCAGCACACCAAGGCAAACACACTATGAAATACACCATGAAGTGTGCTGGGAGGGCAGCTGGCAGGGAGAGGTAGAAGAGGGGGTAGAGGGAGAGCTGTAAGTTTCCCTCCCACCCAAACTGAGATGAAGCCTTTTTCTTACAACAAGCAGGCATGAGGCTTCCAGTTCTACAGGCAGCAAGGAGAGGGATCAGTGCCGCTGCCTGGGTCTGCATCCCCTCCAAGAGCACCAGCTATACCCCCCTCCTTCCCACCATGACAACAAGCAGCACCAGCATGACAGTCTCCTCCACTCCCATTTCAATTCCCATGCTGAGCCTTCTAGTGCCAGAGGAAAAGCTGGAGCTGGAGCTGAGTGCCCTAGCAAGGGAAATTCTGGGGAAGCAGGGGGAATCATCTGAATTTGTGGTCCACACCCCTCAAGTTTCCCCTAGAGCCAGGTCTTCTTCCCCAGAAGACACATTGGAGGAGGTTGAGGTAGAGGTTGTGGAGGCAAGTGGCTCATCTGAATCCACTCTTCCTGTTGCTGTGTCTCTGCCTGCTGAGGAGGGGGAAAAGGCAGATCCACACATATACCCGCACCCCAGAAGCAAGTGAGTAGTGTGGTTTGGGATCATTTTGAGCTGGCAGATGGTCCCATATAGGTTATCTGCCTGCACTGCCAAGCCAAAACCAGCTGGGGCAAGGGAACAAAACACATGAGCACCACGGGGATGTTGACGCATCTCTGCAGGCACCATCCCCTTGCCCTCGCTCCTCCTCAGCCTGGTACCAGTGGGAGCATACCCAAAAAGAAGTCCCCCTCTTGCTCCAAAGCCCCCATCCTCCTGAAGCATAGGCAGGCCACCCTTGAACAGCGGAGGAAAGACAGACAGAAAGGGGGAGCATGTTGCAAAGGTGAGCACGATCACCAAGACCATTGGGGAGATGCTTGCTGTGGATGGTGGTGTCCTCCCTTTATGAGGCAAGCAGGGAGTACTTGAGGAAGGAACTGAGCAATGCAGGTGCACAGGTGGCCTTACACTTCACCTCAGAGAAACTGGAGTTTCGGTGGAGATCATACATACCACTTCCTCACAGGGCACTGGTGCTCAGTCAGGCCATCAGTGGGCTCTCCTTCAAGCTGAGGTTATGGATGAGTCCCACATGGCAACCAAGATCATGGAAGCCATGAACTGCTTGGTGCAGGGGGTGGCTCATTGGCCAGGGTGAGCTTATCCACAGGTTCATGGTCACCGACAGTAGGGCCAATATGGTCGAGGCAGTTTGTGATGCCAATTTCGTTGGCATCTGCTGTGTGGCACACGAGTTACACCTCATTGTCAGGGACACCTTGGAGGGGGACCAGGCTGCCAGTGACAGAACCAGCACCACCAGCAAGCTCATTTCCAAATGGCAGAAGGTTGCAGGATACTTCCACCAGAGCATCAAGGGGGGCAAGATGCTGTGGGACAAACAGGCAGAGATGAACATCCTCAAGCACATAATCATGAAGGATATGGAGACTCCACACACCTGATGCTCAAAAGGCTGGTGGAACAACAGAAGGCCGTCCATGAGATGGCCTTGTTCAAGGGGATTTGGGATCAGAAGCCCCATAACAGAGCAGAGTGGGACACCATCTCCCAGATCTTGGTGGTCCTCAAGCCCTTCCTCAAGGCCACCGAGAGCCTCAGAGCTGGCAATGCCCTCCTTAGCCAGGTGATCCCTGTAGTGAGGGAACTTCAGAGGCAAATGGAGAACTTCCAGGGGATCAGTGCTCCTGGCTGGGGCAAGCCGCTGTCACCAGATATGCAGGCGCTGGTGAGGCAGCTAAAGGTGGGCATCAAGAAACACCTTGATTCCATGCAGTCTAGTATCAGTATGGTCCATATGCTGCCCGCCATGCGCAACCCAAAGGTTAAGGGAAGCATCAGCATACGCAGCAGCAAAACCCCGGATCAGTAGACAGAGGTCCTGGTGAAGAGAGTCAGGGAGGCAGAATGGCGGAGGCAGGGGGATGTGGAAGAGGGGGATCCACTGTGTGGTGCCAGCACACCATTCACCAGCCAGTCTCCTTCTCAACCACAGGTACTGCCAATGTGGGCCAAGGGCATGGCTTCTATGGTGGGGTCCAGGGGCACCAGACCCCACCATCAGGCAGGTAGCAATCAGGCCTTAGTGGCTCCCTATCTTGCCAAGGATGTGGAGCCGCTGCTGTGTGATCCCTTGGCCTACTGTGAAAAGTGGTTTGTAAATTCCCTTTGAGAATCAGGCCTGAGAGATTGGAGACAGGTAGTTGGGTGTTCTTCTCTTTGATAGATTTTCGGTGTGCACTCATTCTGGTGTGCAGTTCTTGCTTGGTGTCTCCTACATATTTTCCATCAGGGCACTTGGTGCCCTGAAGATGTGTATTGTGAAGATATATCAACACTGGAGATATTGTTGGCAGGTTTTGCATGTCTTTTCATGGCATGGCCTGGATCCATTTGGTGTGTTTTAGGAAGTTGGCCTCTGGTGATGAGGTTAGCAAGGTTCAGTGCTTGTTTGAATTTACAAACCACTTTTCACAGAGGAGCCTATGAACTGCACTTCATCAACCTCCTAAGTACAGAAACTCATGGACTCAATATAGACATTGGGATTCTGACACACTACAACCTGCTGGACATCTGACTCCCCAGGTACCTCTACATTTTTACCTGCTATATCTCCCTTTCCCCCTACTCCAACCGGTCCATCACCCCCGACACCGTTTTCACTGACTGGCTTTCTTGACTGCATTGCATGCCAGCCTCTGGCTTCTTTACTATTCCTTCTATCCAGGAACAGCACACACACAAACTGCATGTGCTTCTTCAGCCTGACGAAGGGTTTTTCAACCAAAAAGCTTGTTAAGATATATTTCTCCAACTATTTAGTTGGTCTACTAAAAGATATCAGATTGACCCAAAGAACCTTGTCTGCCAGTACCATAGCCTTAGACCAGCACGGCTACAACATACACCCCTAGTGCCTGTCCCTGGTCAGCTGACCAGAAGGAGGCAGGGCCCTAGGCACATCTAAGTCCCAGGGCTGGGGCTGGCAGGGAGAGTTCCTGGCAGCTGCTGGAGAAGAAGCTCCTGTGTGAAAGGAAAGAAAGGCTCTAGTCTGTGACAGTCTGGCTGCCTGAGATGCTAGTGCTACTGTGCTGCTTACTTACCTGTTGTTATTTGAAGTGGTGGACCGGACTGAAGCTGTAGGGGAGGAGGAGACCCCAATGGAGCACACTACCATGTTGTGTAGAGGCACCAGCAACAGCCCCAGCCTTAACACACACATAGTCACACGTCATGAGTTTTGCTTGTCAGCAGCTTGAGGTACAGTTTCCCAGAAACCCCTGCCCATATCTCCTTGAAACCCCACCCCACCCCCCATGCTCCACCTCCCACCTTCACACTTACAAATGACACAAGTTTTGCTCTGAACAGTTTGAGGTGCAGTTTCCCAGAACTGGTACTTCTTCTGCACCTATCTCCTTGAAACTTGACAGGCTTTTTGGCCACAGCAGGAGCTACCCTCCCTGATGTTTTCATTTGAATCAGAAAAGGAAAGACAAAGTTATAGGAATTTTTGTTATTCCCTATTATAATCTATGGCCAAAACGTCAAAATGCATTGAAACAATGAAACAGTTTCGACAAAATGAAATGGAACATTGCTTTGAAATTAAATGAAACAAAATGTCAAAATGAAACATTGTCCCTTTGAAATGTTTCACCATTTCACAGCCCTAAAAGAGTTTATGTTCACTGCTGCATTATAGGTTGAACCAGCTTCCAATCACTTATACCAGTTGCTGTGTCCCTAGCCTGGATGTCTGCTCATTTGTTTTTTAAAGAGTGAGAAGGCAGTGAGAAGGATTAAGCCAGGCAACAAGCAGCAATCAGTGGGGAACAGACAAGGCTGAATCAGTGTCAAGTGAAATAAAATTGGAAACAAGTGTATAATGGAACAGCAGAGGCAATCTCAAGAAGACATCTATTAACATTTCCAAAGGATATATATAGCTTCTAAAGCAGGGTTGTCAAATTCAGCTGTGCCTCTGGGCTGGATCTAAGCTGTGGTGGAAGGAATAACATAGCTGTTACTCACCCTCCATGACTGACACATGTACATTGGGGGTCCATTGCTAGGAATTCAGTGGCCCTATTTTGTCCTGCTCCCAAATTCCTGGCCCTTCTACAAGCTTTACAGGCCAGGTGAAATGACTCTGTAGGCTGTATCCAGTCCTCAGGCCGTAAGTTTGACACTCCTGCTCTAAAGTGAATAAATAGCTAAACTGGATTCGTCAAAAAACAGTAAGACTCCATAGTGGGCCAGGAGCTGAGGTGAGAGAAAAACTGGACTAAGACAGAAGCAGAAGGGTCAAACTTAAGGAAAATGGGTAGAAGCTTCAGACCACTGCAGCAAAATCCTTCTTAGGGCTTGGAGTAGAACCTAAGTTTCCCAAGGCCACCATTCCTCTATTGCTACCAAATATTTGTGAACCATCATTTTTTATCTTCCAGAAGTTAAGAAATACCAGAACTAATATTTCTTAATTCAGCCCTTATGCACTTGTATTACAATATAGACTCATATTTTAACCTGAGGGTAAAATCAGTTTCTGACCCTGTATCACAGTTTTCTCCTCTATGAGATGGACATGTGGGGGGCAAACACCTTAACACCTCCTCCTAGAACCCTAAAATAATTGGCTTTCCAGCTCATAAGCCTAAGACACCACTCTTTCTTTTTCAAGGCCTCTTCCAATGCCTGGCCTGACTCTGTCTGATTTTATCTCTAGCATCGAACACAGCCAACATCCAATCTGGCATCTCTCCTTACTGAACGCAGAGTACCTTTATACTTCTCTTTCCTATTCTTTAGATTTCCCTTGTCACAATTCTCTTTTCTTGTTCCATTCACCTGAGGCAGCTAAACTATCACAGCCGGAAAGGGGTCCCAAGTCCTTAAGCGAACCAACTTTACCCCCAACTCCATTTTGAAAAATGGGGATTCTGATACACAAGACACAGGAGGCTGCTGGAACGTGATAATTGCCACAGTGTATCAGACTCAACTGAGAACTCCCAGAGCTCTGGTGAAGTGCCTGAAGATTGGAAAAAGGCCAATGTGGTGCCTATCTTCAAGAAAGGGAAGAAAGTGGATCCGGCAAACTACAGGCCCATCAGCCTGACCTCTATCCCAGGGAAGGTCTTAGAAAAGATTATTATATGGCCAATGGGAACATCCTGAGGGATAGCCAGCACAGGTTTGTTGCAGGTAGGTCTTGCTTGACCAATCTTATTTCCTTTTACGACCAGGTGACCTATCACCTGGACAACAGGGAAGAGATTGATGTTGTATATCTTGACTTTAAAAAAGCCTTCAATCTGGTATCCCATGATCAACTCTTGGGAAAACTGGCTAACTGTGGCCTCAGGTCCATCACGATCTGCTGGCTGGGGAATTGGCTCCATGGTTGGACCCAGAGGGTGGTGGTTGCCGAAAGTCAATCGTCATGGTGCCCTGTGACTGGTGGGGTCCCTCCAGGTTCTGTCCTTGGACCTATTTTGTTCAACATCTTCATTAACAATGTAGACATTGGTATCAGTAGCAAACTGGCCAAGTTCGCTGATGATACCGAACTCTGGGGTAAAGCGTCCACACCTGAGGACAGGAGGGTGATCCAGGCTGACCTTGACAGGCTCAGGAAATAGGCAGATGAGAACCTGATGGTGTTTAACACTGAAAAAATGCAAGGTTCTCCACCTTGGGAAGAAAAACCTGCAGCATCCTTATAGGCTCGGCAGTGCTACGCTGGCTAGCACTACAGATGAAAGGGACTTGAGGGTCATGATTGACCACAAGATGAATGTGAGCCTTCAATGTGATGCTGCTGCTAGTAACGCAAGCAAAATGATGGCTTGCATCCATAGATGCTTCTCAAGCAAATCCCAGGACGTTATTCTCCTCTTTTACTCAGCCTTAGTGAGGCCACAGCTGGAGTACTACGTCCAGTTTTGGGCTCCACTATTCAAAAAGAGTGTGGAGAAGCTTAAGAGACTGCAGAGGAGAGCCACGCGCATGATCAGAGGTCAGGAAAACAGACCTTATGATGAGAGGCTGAGAGCTATGGGACTCTTCAGCCTGGAAAAGCACAGGCTCAGGGGTGATCTGATGGCCACCTATAAGTTTATAAGGGGTGTTCACCAGAATCTGGGGGAACATTTGTTCACCAGAGCACCGCAAAGGAAGACAAAGTTGAACAGTTATAAACTCCTCCAGGATTGTTTCAGGCTGGACATAATGAAGAACTTCTTTGCTGTCTGAGTCCCCAAGGTCTGGAATAGCCTGCCATTGGAGGTGGTTCAAGTACCTACTTTGAATGCCTTCAAGAGAAATTTAGATATTTATCTTGCTGGGATCCTATGACCCCAGCTGACTTTGTGCCCCTGGGGCAGAGGGCTGGACTCGATGGTCTTCCAAGCCCTAATGTTGATGAAATCTATGAGTCTGCTCCAATGTGCTGTAATTACAGCCTCAGCCTCCCTGTTCATGTATAAGAACCCAATGATTACAACTATGGAATCTGATTGTTGGCATATTCCTAATTTTAGCTACCCAATATTTATTGTTTTAGATCAAGAACTTATAGTTACTTGAGCATTTTTAAAGTATATTCTGAGAGTGAAAAAGACACTTTTTTTCCCTCTTTTGGATATGTAAGTAATCCTTCCTTTATAGACTTCAAGTAAAGTGAACTCAGGCCTGATACCTAGAAACACCTGACTCTTAATCCTGGCTCTACCATGTTGGGCAAGTCATTTCCTTTACATTTTAGCATCTCTGTCTGTAAAAGGAATATTTACTGATTTATCTCAGGATGTTAGGAAAATTGCTTTATGTATGCATTTTAGAATGTAAAATATTATTAAAATACTAGTAAAATGCCCATCATGAAAGATGGGGGGGAACAGGGCTGGAGACAGAGAACAGCATCTGGTTCTGCACCCTCCCCCTGCTGCTCTGGCTCCAGCCCTGCTCCCCCTGCCACTGCTGCCACTCTGGGTCTTGCTCTGCTCCCCCACCCTGCTGCTGCTGCTCTGGGTCCAGTCCTACTCCCCCTGCAACTCTGCAGCCAGCCCTGCTCCATCCCACCTCCCCACCACTGCACGGGGATGGGGTAGCACATGGCCATGGGGTGTGGCATGGGGAGTGGCCATGGTGCGGGGAGTGCTCGATGGCTATGTGGCATGCAGCATTCACTGTATGCTGTGTGGCTGTGCAGGCATGCCTGGCACTGTGATATGAGCGCACCTGCACATACCACACAGTTTAGAGGGAACGGTGGCATGGATAGTGCCTCTGGGGTGTGGCAAAGGGTGCATGGGGGTGTGTGGCATGTGGCTGTGCAGGGTGGGTAGCATGCAGCCATAGGCCATGGTGCAAGGGAGCAGCCACAGTTGGGGGAGTACCTGCCAGCTGTGGCCACATGAAGCAGCCATGGGTTGTGGTGCAGGTTGCACATGAGGCTGCATGGGAGGGTGTTGCATGGCCATGGAGCAAGGTACGGGGAGTGCCTGCTGGATGCGGCCACATGGCATGGGGACCAGCCACAGGGTGTGGTGCAGAGCACACCGGGGGCTTGGTGTGGAGAGGGGATGCATGGCTGTGGGGCATGGTGTGGAAATGTCCAGGGTGTGGGAAGCACCCACCAGTTGTGGATGCATGGCTTGGTCCTGGGGTGTGGCACAGGTTGCGTGGGAGGACATGGCATGCAGATGTGCAGCAGGGGATCGTGCATGGTGCAGGGAGTGACCAAGGGGAGTGTCTTCTGGCTGTAGTTGTGTGGCAGGTGGTATGGCCCCAGGGTGTGGCAGAGGGTGCACGGGGGGGCGTGGCGCACAGCGGGATTCTGGTATGCAGGTACAGGGTGCTGCACGGGGAGGGGGCATGTCCCACTCCACAGCTGGATGCTACTGCTGGTGGTCACTGCCCACACCCCCGTGCGGCACCCTGCAACCATGAGCCACTCCCCCCTGTGCATCCCGCTGCCCACACCCAGTGGGTGCTCCCAGTGTGGGGGGCACAAGGTGCATGAGGGGCTGTGGCACATGGGGGGGCATGGCTGTAGGGTGCTGTGCACAGAGTGGGCAGGGGGATGCGCCCCCCCATCCATGTGCTGCAGCTGGTGGGTGCTGCCAGCGCCCCCCTGGCCGCTCCCCATGGGGCTGCCTGCTGCCGCGCACCCACCCCCCATGCTCCATGCCCCCCCACATGGCCACAAGCCATGCCCTCCCCATGGTCACAAGCCATGCCCTCCCCATGGTCACAAGCCACATGCCCCACAGCAGGAAGCCACACCTCTGTATGGCCAGTCCGCCCCCCCCAGTCTCATAGCAGGGAGCACAGCTTGGCCCCATCCACCTCTGCTTCCACCTCTGCCTATCTATCTCTCTGTCATAAGGCTCTGGGCTGTGCATGTACATTTGGCCCAGAGCATTACAGACAGACAAACGGAAGTGGTAAGGCTTTTACTATATTACAATGAATTATTTTTTAACATATTTGCTAAAACCAGACATTCTTTTATTAAAGACTGAGAGCTAAATTTGAATACTTTTTTTGCAAATCCTCTAATTTTCTGAGTACTTGAATACTACATTTATCCAAACTGAGATCCACTGTAAACTCATATTTTTAACAAAATGATTATTACAAACAGCTGTACATTGAGTGCTAGAGTAATTAGTTATACTATACTAATTACTGAAGTAATTAATAGCTAGTTATATTCTCCTGTCAGATTCTTCTAAAAGTCAGTAGGAATCATTTGCAATTCTTTCTTCCATTCACAAGGCCAGTAATACCTACATTACTCACCTAATACACCTGTATATTGACAAGATAGTTTGATGCAAGCCCTGCTTCACAATGAACAGGATTCTTTGTTTATTTCTGCCCCTTCCCTCACCATACTGGAGTGTACATTGCAACATAGAAATAAAATGTAATAGTAGAAGGAGAGAGAAATCAAGATAATCTGAAATTTGGAAATCCACAAAGAAACAATGAGGATGAAAGAAGATAGTTCAGTTACAGAAGAAGAGAATTTTTTTAGAAATAAAAGGATAGTGAGAACAAAGCAGTGTTAGTAAGCAGTGTGACTGTCATGAAAAGCAGAGGGTGAGGCTGAAATAAGTCAGAAAGGGAATAGTTTTGAACTGAATGCTGATATGGATAGGTGGACCAATAGAGTTCTTTGACGTTCAATTGCCATGCTTGTCCGTACACATGAGAAGACACACACTTTCAGCCCTAATGACTCTTAAAATTAAGGGAAAACAACAAAATACAGTGGGATGGAAAATAATAAAACTGCTAGGAAAGCAAAGAATAGGTATCTCTTCTGTGGCAGGCTGTATTGTACCTGGCCACAAATGGCAGCTACCTGCAGCTAACAGGAGACCCAAGAAAAAACAAAATCATAGCTGTTATATGGCTACTTATATTATTCTTGCAATGCTTTACTTTATTCTTGCGATTAAAAACAGACCAAGTATGCATGCATAAAGATTGGGCATTAGATGTCAGTATTGACCCATATAAATTACTGCGGTTATATTTTTTTTTTTTACTTGTAATGCTTGAGTGCCCCCTACCCTGTGTTGTCACACATTTCCACACATTTTCCTGACACATGCTTTTTATATATTTTATTCCAAGATAACTCTGTTATTGTAATATAGGAGGCATAAAAAATTGCAGCCTTTTTATGGAGCACCTTGCCACTAAGATTAACTGCAAACTGTCATAATGCTAGATGAGAGAGAAGTCCTTGCTACTCATCCTGTAATTCTCAGGCACTAAAACTGGAGAGAAATGAGGACCACAATTCCATAGATTATACTGGGGAAATACACCAGTCAAATATTGAAGGGGAAAGTCTAATCTTAATCACAGCTTTAAAAATCAAGATTAACTCTGTTAGCTGTAGTGAAATTACTCCAGATTTGCACAGGGATTAAGTAAGAGCAAAATTTGACCCTTTCAAATGGCCCTACAAACTGTTGCTAGTTCTTTTCAAATGTGGAGATCTACCCACAGCTACCAGTCGCTAGCAGGAGTTTGAGTTTGTCCTCTCTCCATGTCACCATACCTCTAGGAAAATCTTTTTTCTGTCATTCTGCCTTCCCAAAAACAAGGGGTGCGTCTTGGGAGAATGTGGTATGTGAGAAAATATGGTAATTATTGAGCAAAGCCAGAATATGATGCAGTTGCTTCTCATTTACAAGTCGTCATTTAGGTTAACATAACATTCATATTAATCAAGAAGATTGTTATGTTTTGCTGTTTTAACTTCTGAAAAGTCTGTTACTATTCCAAATAGTTCATCTTTTTAAATCTGGGCCCTCAGAAAAAAAAAATGAAGAGGGGTTGTAAACTACAATTTTTATTAATTCAGGAGTTTAAGATCAAATGTGAATGAAGTTTTTTCTCTGAGATGTGTGTCAGACAAAATTCCATCTCTTTCTTGACTAAAATTCTCCCATGTGCATGAAGACTCAAATCTGCATAATACAGCAGCTGCACTATCCTTTTCTAGCCTATTTTAGCAATGTGCAGCCAAGTCAACTAAGGGTCAGTGAGCTGGATTCCATTCTGGCCTGTGTGTCTTCAGCAGAACTGTCAATTAAATTCCAGTGTAACGTTCACTCTTGGTAAGGGGTGAGCCAGAGAAAACATAGGTGGACTTTCACGTTCCTGGCTGAAAGACATTAAGATAGGACACCACAGTGGCATTTTTAGAGAGACATTCTTTAGAATACAATGGCACTTCACTCTCCTGGTGACCTGGAATGCTATGGAAGTAACATGCACAACTCCTTTTTAAAGAAAAGGAGTGCTCTGCTTTAATCAACAGTGAACACATTGCTTCATTAAAGGATGGTGTGACTGATAAATTAGCCATGTTTAGCTTCCTGCTGCTGCAATTAGACTTCTTCAGTGCCTGAGCTAGCTTGGATATCTATACTACACTGCAATTTGCAATGCAGATATCCCCTCATAGGAGATGAAGGCATTTTGCCATTTCTTTGACTATACAAATCATTATTTAATACAGTTACTATTCCTGTAATGCTAGCATATTCACATATATGAACACAGTTTCCATGTTTCTTTTGTGCTCTTTCAGAGCTGAATGTACGGTAGAATGCACAAGCTGTGTATCCATATAGTATGTATCCATCTGGTTACACCAGGTATCCTAAATAGTATGTCCAACTATATATCTATTATAAATGATTAAGGAAAGCTTATCTTTCAAATGAATCTTTGAATTGTTTTCATATTAACAACTTAAATATGCACTTCTTGAAGTTTTGGAAGCTAGAACCAGAAGAGCCATATGGTTCTTCTATTTTAATTTTATCTTACCCTTAAACTGTGTCTTGAAAGATTGTGTACCCCAACCAAGCTATGATTTTTAAAATAAATAAATAAATGAGGGGGGGGTTATGCTATCATGTGGAGTATGCTTTCTTGTTAAAATAGTTTTTCTCCTCCTCATAACAAATACAAACATATTTCTGCAGACTGTCATGTGGGTACATACAAAACAACACTTCATAGATAAAATGTTGTCTTTTGAAATAGCAACCAATTTGGCACATGAATATAATTTCTGTAGTAACTTGGCACTGTCTTCTTGGTTACTGGTTGTTTGGCCTCCTCCTCAAAATGTTCTAGTATTGAAGCCAACACCCATGGCCACACACTGGGTGTGCTTGGCAACTGCAGGACCCAGATGCCAACCACTGGAACGTATTTTATGTACCAGTGTCTCTGTCTGTGGCTGGGCTTCCTGGCCAGCCTTCAGTGAAGTCTCTTCTCTAGACTCTTGTCTGGCTCCAGTGCTTGCTGCTGTGGCAGCTGTGGAACTGGTGCAGGATCAGTTTACAGATGAGTTGTCTCACCATTCCAGGAACTGTTTTTCTACACAGGCTCCCAGCAAGAAACAGACACTGAGCCCTTTTATAATGTAAAAGAGAGATTTCCCACTGACTGTATGCATTTTGTCCTTCACTGAATGACTCGACCCATGTAGATCCAAAATGACTATCACTTGGGTGATAGTACTGAAAGATGCTGTCAGGTAGCAGCCATGTAAGCGGCAGTCCACTAATCTAATTACGAGGCAAATTGTTGAGATAACTGTGCTTTCCTAACACATTGTCAATTCAATATCCCATAATGGCAAAAACAATGGCCAAGTGTTGTATTAACTTATCATAATTGATTAGAAGCTTATCCTGTTCTTTATATTAATAATTTAACAGGTGTATCTCTGCTATTCTACAAGGGGAAAAAAAGAGCTGGCAAGCAAATCTTCTGTTTGTGTTAAACAGGGGTTCTCAATCTTAGATTCAGGGCATTGCTCCAGAAATTCTTCTTAATCTGGTGGCACCCCAGTTGAGAACTATTGCTGTGCTGCCTCAGCTTACCTCAGTGGTTCTTTACCAGGACGATGCTTCCACTAGGTGAAAGTGTCCCACACATTTCTTGCACAGGTAGATTTGAAAGCAGCTGCAACACAAGCACGTGATTCAGCCTGCATTAGGGTCATCTAATAAAAGCTAAATCATGCAGAAAAAGGGTGTTCTTACCACACCTCTTCCCAGTCTTGCTTTGCCCCCACCCCCCCACCTCCTTCTGGAAATAGAGGTGCGTGGAATAGTTCCACCTACCTGGTGTCCAGAAGAGGCCATGCAGGGTCAGGCGGGGAAGGGCTGTGACAGGAGTAGATAAGTAGGCCCCTGCTTGCTTTAGGTTTATCAGGTAACCCTAATCCAGACAGAAGCACATGCTCACGCTGCAGCCCTTCCTAGTCTGGTTGTACACAAGGAGAGAGGGGCAGAAGTAGAAGTGATGCCCTTACTGTTGCACCCCCAAAATCCTCACAGCACCTTTAGGTGTCCAGTTGAGAACTACTGGTCTAATATCTCAAAGAAATATGATGCATATACATATACTTTAGGGCTATGTGAAGTTTGGTCCCTGATTCAATTCAATGAAGAGTCAGCCCAATTTGGTGGCTGAATCTCCAAATCCAAATCGAATCAGGAGACCCTTCAATCTCTCCGAAGGGAATCAGATGCCTCCGAATCGATTCAGAGAGATTTGACGATTCGTACGTAGACACAGCTTTAAATGTTTTTTCTACATACCTCAAGGTACCAGGAGACTCATGAATGCTGCGATGCTGGGGCAGATGGAACGTCCCACAGGAGCACAGGGGTCTCCCCAGTGCGCTCAGCAGCAGAACTGGAAGTGGACCAGAAAGCACTTCCGGTCCACTTCTGGGTCCACCAGGGAGCATGCATGCCCCCAGCCCCCATGCCCCTCCCGCTTGGCAACTGGTGCCTCCTGGGTCTGGCGGGGGGGAGGGGGTACCTGGGGTACCCCATGACCATTTGCTGAGTTGGGAATGGGGAGGCATAGGGCAGGCCCAGAAGTGGACTAGAAGTACTTCCGGTCCACTTGCGGATTCACTGCCGAACACACGGGGGGGGGGGGGGGGCCTCCCATACTCCATCTGCCCCAGCATCTAAAGTTGTGTCTATGGCTGAATCGTTGATTCTCCGAATCAGCATCAAATCTTCAGTTTTGGATTCGGCCAAATCAAATTGGGGACTGTGATCCAAATCAATGAATTGAATCACTGTCCCCGAGTCAGGCTGAATCCGAATCGAATATGGCCTTTTTCACACACCCCTAATATATTTTATCTATTATTTTATATATGTATATTAGGAGATAAACTGTGTTCCTAGGAAAGACCATTTACTTCAAATTGTAATGCAGCTTACCACCAGATGTTATTTACTGAGTGGCTTTATAGTATGCCTATTAATGTTTTATGTTTTGTAAACAGTCCCATCTTAAGTGCTCAATTGTGGCATTCCAGTGTGGTTTCTATGCGCCAGTGCTCTTTAGCAGCATGATCTTACATTTGATTGGTGAGCTGGCACTTCAATAGAGGCATACCAAATACATCACTTGAGTGTGTTTTGCTCTGCACTTATGATATAATAGGCAGTTATACTCATCTAAAACTACTAGAAAAATGTATCTAATTCTATTAAAAAGTTGCATTCAGAAAATATTCGGGTCAGAAATACCAGAGTTCAGAATGCATGTCCAACCTTCAGTCTGGGCCCTAGGAAGTAACCTCAATGATATAGGCCTTAATTCTCAACTTTGCTTACACTATTGTACATCAGGAATAATTCAGTAGACCTATAATAGTGTAAAATTTGTGTAAGTGAATGAATTGAGCCAACATTCTGTTTCTTGGATAGAAAATGCTCCAGTGATTTTCATACACATGCAGAATCGTACTCTGGATAACAAACCTAATCTATGAAAGCTATATATACACACCATAGATGAAATCTATATAATAAGCAGTACTTAGCACATGTAACTAGAATAAAACAGCAAATACTTTTTGGCACACATAATTAATTTAAATATACTGCTCATTTATTTCATAGTTAACTGTCTTTAGTACTGTGTTGCCCTTAAGGAAAGATACATATTTGTGTTGCTAAATTAATTCATAGTGCATTCTTTCATTTCCAAAACAATATTTAAGGAAGCTCCAAAAGGGCAGGGCTAGATTACCTTTGTATTTACCTCCCTAATCTTTGGAATTATGTCTAAAATGATAGTTGAAAAGAATATATACAATCCATGGATGCTGATAAAACTCATCCATGAACAGGAAAAATGTATTAATGTATTAATTATATCACTAATGTATTAATGATATTATTATATTACCGGTATAATTATATTACTAATGTATTAATGATATTACTAATCCATGAGCAGGAAAAATGTATTAAATGATATTACAAAGCATGAAATTGATGTAAGTATGCCAAAATGAAATTAGCAAGTTATTATTCATGTTTATATTGACCTATATAATACCATATAATCAGTAAGTAAATATTCAGGGTCTGAATCTCCTCTCACTGACACCAGTGGAATTACATTCACTTCACTGTTGTTACTTTTGATTACACTGGTGTCAGTGAGAAGCAATTGACAATGCACACTACAATACCTATATGCAGAGGCAGAGTTAAGGTAATCAGAGAAATTCCACTGACACATTTTCTTCCATCTGAATTTGCAGATTCATAGAAATTAAAATGTTTCATGGAGACTATTTGATTTCAACAAATTCCTCTCTATGCTATGACTGTTCTCCTGCCAGCTTACCTATTCAGTCCCCACTGAGCTACTGTGTACCCCAAGGAACTATTTGCTAAGGCACTGCTTGCCTGCCATATTCCATACCCCTTATACAAACAAATGGCAGAGCCCCTATGCTAATATTTAACGTGAAAAGATGTAAGGGATTCCAGTTCTCTGTACTCTGGCTGGTGTTACATAACATGGAAGCAGAGGCTGAACAGTGAGCTGGCAACATTTGCCGATGACACAGACCTATTACTTAGTGTTGTCAAGGACATACAGGTTTGTGAAGATCTGTGGAGGCAACTGATAACTCAGAAACACAGAAGCAGATAAAATATGGGGTAATTTGATCTACTCAGGCATGATAATGGGTTCTTAATTATCTGTAAAGACCTATTTGTTGTGAACAACTCAAAAGAAATTATCTGTTCAGTGTGTAACGATAGTAAAAAAAAATAAATTTGATATTAAATTGTATTTAGAAAGATAGCAAGAATAATCATTTATACATTATAATGCCCTTATTTAAATTAATACTCTACTCAGCACTGATGAGACTGCAGCTGGAGTACTGCATCAGGTTCCGGGCACCGCACTTTAACAAGGATATGGATGAGCTTGAGAGAGTCCCAAGAAGAGTCACCCATATGATAAAAGTCTTAACAGCAAGCCATACGAGGAAAGGCTAAGGGATCTGGGACTCTTCAGCCTGAGAAAAAGAAGTCTGAGAGGGACCTGGTAGCAACTTACTACTACACTAGGGGAGTACATCAAGGATTCAGTGAGCAACGGTTCACCAGGACACCCAAGGGGAAAACTGGAGTAGTGGCCACAAACTCCTGGAAGACCGATTCAGGCTCAACATCACAAAAAACTTCGTCCCATCAGAGCGTCCAGACTGTGTAATAAGCTCCCTCCAGAGGTGGTGCAATCACCTACCCTGGAAATCTTCAAGAGGAGACTGGACAGTTACGTTGCTGGGATCACCTGACCCCCAATTATCTTTCCTGCTTGATGCAGGGAACTGGACCCAATGATCTTCCAAGGTCCCTTCTGGCCTTACAATCTGTGAATCTATGAATACCTGTCAACCTAAACGCTGTGTTCATCCCATCTCAAAACTGGTAAAGCAGATATAAATGAAGACCCTAAGAAAAGAAATAAAATTTATGGGAGGCACAGAAAGATTTCTACCTATAGAGATATCTGGACTGTTTAGTTTAGAGATGTAGCAAAGGGGATATAGAAAAATGATGAATAATAAGCTAGTTGGACATTTATATGTACTTTGTCTCGTATTACAAAGAGGACATCCAAAAAAATGAAAAAGGAACAGATTATATATTAATAAAATTAATCATTTTATTATAATGCCTTTAGTGAGACTGAAACAGGATGAATAAACTTAAAGGATACCTACCATGAATTTACATGCTGTGAGATGTAAGCCAGCTATTAGGTAAATTCACCCAATAGGCATGTTATTGACTATTTGCAACAATGGGTGTTTTACATGCTGAAGAATTTCATTCTGGTTACTGTCAGGTACATACTTCCAGATGAAATTGGCCATCAGTCTGAACTTGCATGGCAAGCTTTACATAAGTGAATGAAAGAGGAGCATAGGAATGCATCTGAGAATGAAATATGCAGGTTTGTATGAGTTTCAGCTTGTTCACAGGGTAAAAATGAACACAGAAACAAAGTGCCATTTGGGACATTAGGTCCACAACTTGCCCATATCCAAAGGATCCTGCATTCACTACGCAATCACCACCCTTTCATGTATAGAATGTATAAGATGAACAAGAAATTAAACAAAACCCATTGAACTCCCAGGAAATTTTACTGAATACCCTGCCAGTAGCATATTAAAGGCAAATGTTGTATTACATAAAGGTATATCATGCTATGGCAGGCTTATCAAGAGTTTTTTCTTGTTCTTTAGTCTGAATTTCATTTTAAATTGCATAACAAACTGTCTGTCAGGTATTTGTCTAGATGCCTGTTTTCTTGCACAATTTAAGCCCTACAAAAACGAGAAGCAACATTACTTCTGGCAATTCCTGGCTTTCCAGTTTCCAGAAATATGGCTTGCATTGCTTGAATTCTAGTATTACATCTACTGGTTCCTGTTATGGCTTTACTGATAAAGACATAGCAAGGGGAATTTCCTTTCTGTATGTGTGTTAGACACATCTCTGGGCTATGCAGGTACCCATGTTCCCCCTCAGTTTAAGCAGAAGCTTTTGAAAACAATGGATGAAGCTGCTATAAAATACAGTACAGCTTAATAACATTTTTCCTTCCATCTCCTCCAGCCTATGCCTACAAATACGCACACGTTCAAGTATGTAAGGGATGTTTGTCTACAGAGCTATAACCAGCCAGGGCAGCAGGGAAGCAATGGCTCTTGAATCATTCAGAAATCAATTGAACAAAGCATAGAAACATGTAGGGCGCATCTACACATCACCCTATGGCAATGTTATTACTGTACCATGTATGCAGCGCTCGGTTAGTTTTAGCCTCTAGTTTTCCATAGCAGCATGTATTAAAATGGGGGAGCACAATGCTATGGCAAAGTAGCTGCCAATCATGTGTAGACCCACATGGTTGCTACGTTGCCATAGCGCAACGTGTACACATGCCCATATTGTAGGAAACAGTCTTCTGGGTGCAGACAGAAGTGACAATTTTTGCCTGATCTGGCCACAGAAAGCAGTTTATAGCTGTGACCAAACACAAGCAGACAGCTTCAAAAAGGGCAGATTAGGTGAAAATCTGACCCTTCGTTGCATGAGGTATCAGATAAAGAAGTTTCAAAATGTAGTGTCATCTGTAACTTGCGACTGCAGAGCTCCTGGCCTGTCACTGTTTTCAGAATGGGAGTGGGGGAAAGAGAGCAAAAGGAGTTCAGTTTGGGGGGTTTTCAGTCCCCCCGCAGAGGTGGGATGGGTGTATTGGAGCTCCACTGAGGTGGGGGGCATTCAATTCACCCACCCTACCCTGCAGCACCAGCTGGGGAGCTCCAAGAATGAGGTTCCTCCACTGCCTTTCCCCCTTCCTGTTCTGAAAACAGGCAGCACTGGCAGAGAGGCCTGGCTGTTGCAATGGGAACCTGGCTGCAGGGTCCCAGCCAGCAGCTAGATTCCCCTTCCCCTTGGAACCAACAGTAAATTTCTGTTTGGTCTGGGGTAATGCTGTAACTCAGAATGCTTTGCAAAAATTATTCTTAGTTACAGCTGGGAGCTGCACTTCTGTCTGCACCAGGTACTGAAAGCGAGTAGAATACAGTGAATTTTCTCAGAAGCATGGGCAACTGGTACCTCCTAAAACTGGGGGGGGGGGGGGCCACCAGTGGCCAATCACCAACTGGGGGGGGTCCCCCAGCAGCTGATTGCCACTGCTGGCGGAAGTGCAAAACCAGAAGTGCCAGCAACAAACCCAGAAGTGTCACCAACGCTTTCTCGGTGGGGGGGGGCACAGCCAATCTCAGGGGGTTTAAATGCACCCACATGCACCCCCTATGCATTGCCAATGCTCAGAAGTCTCATAGACAAAACTCCTGTTTTCCTTCCTGTTGCACCCACGCGCCCTTTGCCTTCCCAGTTACCACCTAGTCTATTTTCTCCTTAAGCTGTCTCTTTATCAGATCCTGCTCTGAACCTGAACTACCTGTCTCTTCTCTAATTTGTTCACTGTGAAGCTGCTGATGAGCTTGAATGTGCATGGGTATATGGATTTAGTCCAGTAGCAGGCTCAGGGCTCCAACCCCAGAGTTTGTCCCCCGCATCAGCTACCTCCTGCTGTGCTCTCCAGGCTGTTTCCTGGCTGCCGTGCCTTCAGTGTTAAGTGTGCCTTCAGTGTTAAATGCAATAAGTTTGGGAGGCTGCCTTTAAAAGCAGAGTAGCTTAGATGCCCTTTCTCCACCCCTCAGCACTGTTTCTCTGCAGTGTGCCTCCCTGTGACAGGACAGGGACCTAGGAGCAGCCGTGATCTCTCCTAGCGCCCCCTACCATGCCAAGTTGGTATAAATGCACCCTCGTTCTCGCCTGCCACGTCTTTGATGGTATGAGTATTAAGGGAGGCTGCCTTTTGTCCTCTTTGGCACGGTGCCCCTGACGTACTCCAGCTTGTGCCCCATCTACAATGATTCTGTGCACTCCTGCCTCAAGGGCTACGCGTGGCTCCTACCACCCCTAATACCACACCCCAAGCCTCTCAGATGTCCTGGACGTTGTTTAGTCAAGTACTGTTGCCCGCACCCTCGCAGACGCCCTCTGGGCTTGTCTTCTACTCGTGGCCCACCCCGGGGCCCTTCTCTGCGCCCTCACCCTCCCTGCGGCTTCTCCTACGATCACCCTCCCTGCGGCTTCTCCTATCTCTGTACTCTCACACACACTGGGCCTTACTCTGTGCCCTCGTAGCCTGCACTGGGGCCTAGCCTCGCGATTCCCCACCCACACTGGGGCCTCTGTGCGCCCTCCCTGGAGCTTCTCACTGGTGCCCACTCTGGTGCTCCTCACAATTGGGGCTCAGGTGGCCATAGCCATGCCTGGCCCCCAATGCACTGTGCCCCTTCTCGGGGCTGGGGTCAGTGCACCCTCTCCTCGGGTCTACAAACCCCACTGAGGCTCAGATGGCCGTAGCCATGCCTGGCCCCAGACCCGTGTTCTCGGGTTGCCCGCCCACAATGGGGCTCCTCGCTTGTGTGCTCGCCCACACTGGGGTTTCCCCCACATGACACTGGCCCACTGGGGCCGGGGTGTATATACCCCCAAAACACGGCACCCTCTCCAGTGCCAGGAACCCTCACGCTACTGGGGAGCTCCCATGAGGCCTCCTCCAACCCCTACAGCCTCACCCAGTCCTCCAGTGTAACAACACACAACAGAATACAATAACATGAGCCAATCTGCTCCAACTCAAAGATAAGCCTCGTGGCTAAAACATAAACTCTAAACCATCAGGCCCTTTATCTTCCCAAATCCCTACCAGGGCTTCCTCCACCTGGTGTCCTTCCACAGAAGCTGCTCAGGCCATCAAGCTTCTCTACTCTGCCCACTTCAACAGAGCTCCTACTTCCTCAGCTGCCAGAGGGGAACTGACTGCTTGGCTTCAGCCTGGAATGTTTATATAGGCCAGGCCCTGCCCCCTTCTGGTCAGCTGACCAACTGTGGCTGCCCCAGCAACCAGCACCTGTCCTTCTTTCCAGGAGCAGGGCACTACAATGCCCTGCGACACTCCCCCTCAGCACAATGCATCCTTTCTAGCAGCCATACCTCTAAAGTTGGGCCTGCCATCAGCTCTTCTACATAATGCAGGGCATGTCTACATAGCGTGCCGTAGTTACAGTGCATAATGTGCCATAGTTACAGTGCATTAAGTTTAGTACTTGGATAACCAAGTACTAAATCAATGCACAGGAACTCACGCTACTGCACAGTAGCGCTGGTGCATAGGTTTTTAGTGGCACTTAGTGTGCAGTAGCCTATTACTACTGCGCAGTAGCATATTAACATGGTTTTTGCCCAGCACACTACTGCACAGAGTAATTAAGCTACTGAACAGTTAGTACCCACAGTGCCCTCTACCTGGCACTTGAAATGCTTCTGTAGGACTATCACCCTCTGCAAAAGAAATCCATTTCAGGGTGCCCCTAGTGGCTCCCATGCCTCATAGCTGTCATAAATGCTTAACCTTGAACCTTACCTTTCCCTTGGGTCTTCCCCATTTCGCTGAAGCCGCCCCCCTTTTTCTGCTGGCTCTCATCTATCCCACCATCAATCTGCCTGGGCTTCTTGCCTACTGGCCGATGCCAGCCCACCAGCCTCAGCCCCACTCCCCACCAAACCACTCACTAGATCACCCTCACTTCTGGGGACCCCTTCTCCAAGGCCGACAAAGCTCTGCAGAAGTTTCTAAGGAGCTCCTTTCCCTCCTGTGTCCAGAGCCCAAATGTTCCCTCCAGCCCAGGAGCCAGGTTTATAAACCCCTGGGCTCCACCCCTTCTGATCACATGTTCTCTAAGCCTGCTGACCGGGCCCAGGAGTTTCTCATTGGCCCTGCAGTTCTGCTGCAGCCACTATGTGAATAAGTGCCTGAAATTCAGCTCCCTAGCCTATTCCTGCTTGTTTCAGGTTAGTGACTCGCAGCTTGTTACTGTCTTGGAGCTATGGCTCCTTACTCCCTTTTGCTGCTTGTCTCTCTGCAGCTGGCACCAATTCATCTGCCAGCAATCTACCAGCCACATAATGCTGCCTTCGCTGTCTCTTAAAGTTACAGGTTGGACTTGTTCCTTCATATTTATTGCATTTTTAACTTGGCAGATAACATGACAGCATGACAAGAAATGCAATTCTTTTAGAGCCCAACATGAGCATAAGAAACAACACAGATGTATAGCCCAACCCACATTTTTCCTATCCACAAAGGAACACTACCTAGAAATAGATAGTCTGAGTGCAGGTCACAGACAAACAGCTCAAAACGTAATTCAGAGAAACCAAATGTAATACTGAAGGTAAGAGTATTAAGAAGTTAAATAGTTAATTTTTAGTAGGCACAAATCACATTTCCATCAAGTGCAAGCAGTCAGCTGTTATTGTAGGTCACTAAGATACAATGAATTATTTTCTGCAGTTCGTGGAAAACATTAGGCAGCTGTAATAAAGTCAATGGTATTTCCTTCCTTACTGAAACATTACTTCAGCAAATCCCCATTTTGTTTAAACGTCTTTTCACGCTTGATAAAATGTCATGGAGTTCTTTACTTTTTAAATTTTTATATTGCTTCTATGGATTTATCTTGCAGCTAAAAAAAATGGTTAAGAAAAAATATTGGAAGTTACTACCCATGTTCAGATGAATAAAGATTGCTCTAAGCTTAAGAAAATTATAAACAGAATGGGGAGGGAGCGCTTTAGTGGTCTTTTATATATAGTACTTGTGTCCAGAAAACTTACCACAAAATAAAAGCCTTTTAATACAATAAAACTGAATGTTCACAGATTATTTCTATAGGTTTTCATACTGTACTTGCCCTTATTTTTTTGTGTGTTCCTTTGCAGTGATGTATGCAGTTTGCATTTAAAAATTCATCTTGTTTTATAAACGTCTGTTATAATCCTATACAACAGTAACTCTAATAAATCCCATCATGGCAGATAGTAACCAATTTCATTGCATTGATTTATTTAAAAATCTAGTGAGACTGCTGAATTTTAAAGTTACTAGGAATTCTAAGCTAGTTAATTATGGTGATTTTATACTCACATGGTGGTTCTTCTTTTGGGAAACCCAGAGTGCTGCAAAATGAAACAAAAAACAATATGTTGTCTTCTGCAAAACATCTGGTTATTAATTATCAAAATAACACTTTTACTTTCCATGGGAAAACAGCTGTCCCCATATTCTAACAAGTTTGCATATTTCCTTGAGAGTGCTTCATGAAGGGGCTCACAAGCTGGACTCTAAGTTAAGTACCTAGATTGGTACACAGGTCATTAGAACTAATGATTGAAAGAAATCATAGGAATTGTAGGAAAATAGGGCTGGAAGGGACTTCATGAGATCATCTACCGATTCTAGTCCAGTCCCATGCTCAAGGCAGGATCATCCCCGGTCAAATCATTTCATCCCAGAGTTTGTCTAACCTCTTCCTACAGACACATGTAACAATCAGTAAGGATTTCAGACATTATTGCACAAAAGATAACAGCACTTTCATTAAGACTGTAACATAAGAAGTCTCCTGAGGACTCTGGAGATGGTCCATTCACACATTGCCATACTAGAAGCATATAGACCTCTTCTTATAGTTGGATATTTAGCACTTTTAATCCCTCTCACTTGGAAATAATATATAAAAGGTCTGTATTATTGGGGATACTTTTCCCAAGTCATTTTACTAATTTACTAATATAAATAAATATAATAAATAAAGTAGAGTTTATTTCAGGGGTGTTGCAGGAGGAGGAGGAGGGGTCTGCCCTAGAATCGTGGACCCTTGGTTTCTGTCGGATGTGGTAATCAGCAGCAGGAGGGCGAGTGAAGGCTGATATAGCCCTGATCACCCTTCATAGATTCATAGATTCATAGATGCTAGGGTCGGAAGGGACCTCAATAGATCATCGAGTCCGACCTCCTGCATAAGCAGGAAAGAGTGCTGGGCCTACATTACCCCAGCTAGATACACATCCAACCTTCTCTTGAATACCCCCAGGGTAGGGGAGAGCACCACCTCCCTTGGGAGCCCGTTCCAGACCTTGGCCACTCGAACTGTGAAGAAGTTCCTCCTAATATCCAATCTAAATCTGCTCTCCTCTAGCTTGTGGCCATTATTTCTTGTAACCCCCGGGGGCGCCTTGGTGAATAAATACTCACCAATTCCCTTCTGTGCCCCCCTGTCTCTTTGCTCATCACCACTGCTGCAGCCATATCCCCTCAGCTGCTCTGTGCTAGAGATAGAGCTGCTGCCATGGCATAGTGCAGGGGCAGGCAAAGTGTGGCCCATGGACCACATCCGAACTGTAGAGGACTCAATTTCCCAGCAGCCCTGTCCACATCACTGCAGCCAGTTTCTATTGACACCCCAGGTGTGGTAGAGCCGTGACAGTGCAGGGCCAGGGTTTCCAGGGAGACTGGCCCCAGAGCTCTGGTAGGATGCATGGCAGGGCATTGGGCTCCTCCAGGGCTGGGACCTTGTGGTAGTGACAGTGTGGGCTGGAACTGGAAGAGAGCTGCAATGCTCTGCCCACACACCCTGCACAGGGGCATGCAAGCAGCGGATTGTAGCTCAGCCCCAGCTCCGGACCATACTGTCACCACTGCAAACCACAGCCCCAATCCTGAAGCAGCTCCCCGCCCAGCTGCACGCCCTGCCAGCACTGCTGGAGCCATTTTCCATGGAAACCCTGGTCCCATACTGTCACAGCCCTGCCACTCCATGGAAACTGGCCACAGCAGCATGGGGAGGGGCTTCTGGGAAATGCAGTCTGGCCACCAGCTGGATCTGCCCATTTTGCCCATCCCTGGCATAGGGCATGCAGTGACTGCAGCAGTTTCAGCTCCAGTATGGGGTATGTGGCAGGAGCCAGAGTTGCCACCATCATGTGCCCTGGGTTGGAGCCAAAGCCAACACCACAATATGCCCCAGACCAGATCCAGCTCACAAGGACCACCACGGTCTGGATCTGTCCCTGAGTGCAAAGTGAGTTTGACACCCCTGGTTTATTCCAATTCATTGTATCAGTATCAAGATCATGGGCACAAATGTAATGTAATCTAGCCTAACCTGGGTTTCTTTTTTTCTTTTAAATTCAGCCTGTTTATATTATGACCTGGAAGTGCTGGTGAAGCTAATGTTTGCAATGATTCCTTTAGCTGGCAGCAATAGAGTCAATAGGTACTTATTCCTGTCATATGATTGGAGTAGCGATGTTTGTCTCTGTGATCAGGGCTTGAGTTTGAGTCAAAAAGTTGTCTCCATGTACACGATCATCACCATGTACGCGTGACAAAAAGTTCCTTTGTGTGGCTTAATAGCATCACACGTTACACATGCGGGAGGTTTCGGGGTTTCAAATAAGTTTGCAACATTGCAAACTAAACCACATCCCCATGTAGTTTCATTTCCAAAGTTGCTACTTGAAATGTTGCAGCTTTTAATCTAACAGCTTGCCTGCTGGCCACAGAAGAGGAGGGCAGGCTCCACCGAAAAGAAGGATCGTGTCCCTTGCCACTTCTCCCTTCAGCAGGTGCCAGGCAGCTGGAGGCACCTGCTGAAGGCAGAAGTAGAGAGGGGCCCAATCCTTTTTTTTCCCTCCACAGAGCCTGCCTGCCTCTCCCACAGCTGTGGGAGCAACCTGCCAGCAGGCCGAGCGGCCCCTGAGCTGCAGGGAGCCCTGCTCCTTTTGTTCAAGGCAGCAGCACCCCCGATGGCCTCCTGGGCAGGCTGCCAGTGGGCTGGGTGCTGCCCCAGCTCAGTGGCCACAGGCAGCTCACCCCCCAGCCACAGGTGAAGCAGTCTGACTTCACAAAAATAAAAAAGGATTGGGCCCCTCACTGTAATAGGGACAGAAGCCCCTAAATTTAAATGGTGGATTTCAATTAAAAACCCACCATTTCAATTTAGGGGGCACAGAATAAAATCCTGAGGACTAAACCCCTGTCACATGTACAAGTGCCCTTGAAAAGTCTCTGAACTAGATCCTGGACTCTTTCACATTATTTTGGGTTTCTTCCCATCTCTTTCCAACTCCAACATAATAAAGCATGTAGGAAGCCATCTTAATTGTCTGGCAGAGCGTAGTTCTCTGACACAGGAGAATAACCAGGTGGCAGAGAGTCTGCATAATTACCTGCGCACCAATCCCCATGCCCAACACTAGCACAAGGACATGCTGGAAACACCTCTATTGTGCATCAGGTGTCAGTCAAAGCCTCTATTTCATATCCCACTGTTTGTCTGTTGCTTGTCTTCTGTCTGATTTTAAACTGGGTTGTCTTTAGATTGCCTACCTTTGGGAGCAGAGATCTTGTTTTCCCATGTGTTTGTACAATCTTAGCTGCTCAGGAGATGAAATTTCATAAAACCATAACCTGTAAATAAATCTATATACAACTTTGATCACTCATGGTCAAACAAAATGAATTCAAACCTGAGTAGTTGCAGGGAAGGGCTATTAGGATGGCCAGGAAGAAGAGCTCAGATTATTTTGACTAGAAAAATGAAGATTGAAGGGAGAGATGATCACTCTGTATAAATACATCAGGAAGGTAAGCATCAGGGAGGGAGTACTACTTAGAGTAAATGACTCCAGGAAAAAAAGACTGTAAAATGGCCATAAATGGCTGGAATTTAGAAGACAATTTGTAACCATCAGAGTAGGTAGATATTGTAATAGCCTCCCGATAGGAATAGAAGGAAAATCCGTTTTTCTGATGGAGCTTAACAAAGTCATGAAATGTTTACTTAGATGACCCAAGAGAAAACTGTACCCCATGATTTTCTATTGTTAATTTTAATTTTCTTTTTTAAAAAAAGTCACCGTCTGAATAATTCTTTCACTCATGCAGAATTCAATGCCAGGGTAGCACCTTAGGGGGCTTGTCCATATGACACCTCTCCTGTTTCCATGTTACATTTTTCCTGCATCCACGTGACAAAAATCACAATTAAGCTAGCTAAATAGCTATGGGTGGACATCTGGGTGTCCACGTTATCAAATGATTTTATTGTTTTAGAATTTTTTTTATTGTGGTAATTTAAAACTACTCCAACATGTTTTATTTTTAGCTCCAGAATTTCTTCCATGTGGGTTAATTTTATCATTTTAAATTTGTAACATGGACCTGACATGCCCAAAAACGTGATTTTCCCTGCTTTGCAGCTATTGCACCACCAAGTGCCGCTTGTAAATGTAAGTCCATGGAAATCCATGGAAGTTCTTTGAATTTCTACTGCACTGATTTTTCCAGATGCCAGGTGCTAATCTTGCTAATTTTTACTGATTATTTTATTGCTTATATTAGATTAATGAAAAATGAGATTTCCAAAAAATGTGTTCCATCTTTTTCCACTCACTGAGCTTTGGCTGTCCTTATCTTCAGCCTCTTTCCACCTTTTTTCCCCTGCTTGATGCTGCTGGGACATTATGGGGTGGCACCCCCACCCCCGGACTCCCCCCCAACAGTGCCGCGATCCCCTTCTGACAGTGAGCCAGCAGCTGGCCAAACCAGCCACAGCCTCTTTCCACTCAGACCCCAAAGTTTTTTTCCCCTACTTGCTCCTACCGGAACTTGGAGGGGCACCCTTACCCCTGGGCTCCCCCCCCAACAGTGCCGCAATCCCCTTCTTACAGTAAACCAGCAGCTTGAGACCATTTTAGAGAGTTGTAACTTTTGTAGGTGACAGCCTGCCACATCTTGTTGGAATAAATTTACTATCAGGTGGATGGTTTTAAGTCCTGCCTCCCCTGGACTTAAATCTTCCTTAACCCTCCTTCAATCTTCCCGTCTGGCTTCCTGTTTCAAAGCTCCACCTCCCCTATACCCCACCCTATGCCAACTACAGATGTTAGTTCCAGACTGTGACTAAGACTGAGTTCAGTCATCATGGTAAAAGTTTTTTTGTTTTACCTTCTTAGGTTAGAAAAGTCCAGTTCGGATGGTGTATCATTTAGTTTTGGGCCGTACATTAACTGGCCTGTGATTTTACCCGTCCCAGGTTACCTTGCTCCCAGGTATACTCCTGTCTCTCTCTGGTTCTTGTCCACAGCAACCCAAGGATCCTTCTTTCTGTCTCTCCTTAGGTTCACTTTCCCATTCCTAGCTGACTGTATTTGGAATCCAGTGCTTCATCCCAGGTAAGTACCTAGGCCCTGCTGGGCTTATATTATCCCTGCATGCCCCCTCTCGGGGCTGCCACTACATGCCCTCAGTGCGGCTACAAACAGATCCAGGCTGCTCTGGGCCCTCCGCAGGACTTGCTTCCAGTCCTCCCTGATCCTTGTCCAGTGGGGTTTTTATCCTTGCCTAGGGGGCCCGGCTGGTGAATCTGCATGCTGCCATAAAGTGGGTCCATGCCGGTGCTGGTGCCAGCCCCAGCTCTCCCCTGGCCAATTGCGGTTTTCCCTTTTTTATCTTCAGCACAGCATTTTTCTTCCCCCCCAGCCCCATTCTGGGTGCGCTTCCAGTCTCTGGCAGCGTCCTGGCAGCTCCGTGACTCTCCGGGCTCTCCTTCCTCTGGTAAATTTCTCTTAGTAGTGGTGTCCCCATATGACAGGAGTATCTCTACTGGAGCCTTTCTATTGGTGGCTCCGCCCTCCTGTTGTGGGCCAACCGCCTGCTTACTCATCTGCCACGCCTTGATTTTAATTGATTAATTGACTGATGGACGCATAAAGTGGGCAGCTTCCTGCTAATTACCAGTGCCAGGGGGCATTATCTGCGGCTCCTTTTCCACCCCTACACCACAGCCCAAGCCTCACAGATGGTACTAACGTGATCCTTGCCTTCTCTCTCAGGGCCTCCTCGCTTCCCCCCTTGACTCTGGGGTCTCCTCGCTGCCCCCCTTGACTCTGGGGCCTCCTCACCCCTCGCAGCCCTCTTTCCAGGCTCCTCACTGCTCCCCTTGCTCTGGGGCTTCTCACTGCCCCCCTTGTTCTGGGGCTCGGGCCAATGCACCCCAAATACTGTGCCCTCTCTGGCACCAGGATCCCCACGCTACTGTGGAATCCCTGTGAGGCCTCCTCCAACCCCTAATAGCCTCACCCAGTCCTCTGGTTAAAACAGTAAACACAAAAACACAAAGCCCCTGGGCTACAACATAAAACTAAACCTTCCGGTCAAAACAACATCCAATCCTTACCAGGAAAATACTCCAACCCATGGCAGCAACGAGGGGATGCACATGCAGTCGATCTTCTCCTCTCTCTGCACTGGCCGAGCTCCCCCCTCCTTGGCCGCCAGAGGGGAACTGCCCTCCTGGCCTCATGCCTGGGCTTAAGAAGGCCCAAGCCCTGTCCCTTCCTGTCAGCTGGTTCCATTGGTTGCCCTAGCAACCAGCACCTGTGTTACCCTGGTGACTGGCAGTTGAGCCTCCCCCTTCACGCCACTAGGGGTCTCTCCCAAGCCATTTCTGCTGTCAGGCGCAGGGTGGAGTGCTCTGCGGCACCCCACCACAGTCACACTCAAGGCTCCCCTTGGAAAATGCCAACTTTTAGCTTTCACTTGGTTTTTGACTACAGAACAATAATAGAGCAGTTCTTCTGTGGCAAAAAACTCGAAAGCCCACAATAGGTCAAATTGTTTTTGACACAATGGATTCCTATTCGATATCTCTAGGTTTACCTTGTGAATCATGTACATCAAGCCTGTCAAACTGGCCTGTCAAATGTGTATTTAGTGTCCCCGTGCTTAAAAATGGTGGCAGCTGTGCTTTAACTAAAGCTCATCAAACAAGCTTTAGTTAGAGCACCCCCCCCCACCCCTATTTTGAACAACAGGACACTGAATACATGGCACACTGTGGGTCCTTTAATTAGAGTGGCTCCTGAAAGCATCCACCCCAGAGCATGTGTAAAGATGCCCTAAGATGTTACTCTGCCCTGCCTTCTGCCTGACTTCAGACTACCACAGCTAACTACCACTCTCTCTTACCAATGTTACACAAGTTATCATAGTAAGAAGCTGATGAGGTTATGGTGTGTTCTAATGGTCCACACTTGACCATAAGCCAGTTTTCTTAGGAATTCAAACATTTAACATTGTATGGCTTGGGTATGTAAGTAGTTTCATAGTTTCATAGTTTCATAGTAGCTAGAGTCGGAAGGGACCTAGGTAGATCATCTAGTCCGACCCCCTGCCTTGGCAGGAAAGAGCACCGGGGTCAGATGACCCCGGCAAGGTGCTCATCTAACTTCCTTTTAAAAATCCCCAGGCTAGGAGCCTGCACCACTTCCCCTGGAAGCCAGTTCCAGGCCCTAGCCGCCCTGACTGTGAAGTAGCGCCTCCTAATATCTAATCTAAACTTACCCTCCGCCAGCTTGTGACCGTTATTCCTGGTCACTCCTGGCAGCGCACGGGGGAACAGGGACTTCCCCAATACCTGCTGATCCCCCCTGACCAGTTTGTAGCAGGCCACAAGGTCCCCCCTTAACCTTCTCTTGTGGAGGCTAAACAGGTTCAGGTCCCGTAGCCTCTCCTCATAAGGCCTGCCCTGCTGACCCCTGATCATACGAGTGGCCCTCCTCTGAACTCTTTCCATATCGTCCACGTCCCTCTTGAAGTGTGGCGCCCAGAACTGGACGCAGTACTCCAGCTGCGGCCTGACCAGTGCCGCATAGAGGGGGAGGATCACCTCCCTGGACCTGCTCGAGATGCATCTGTGGATGCATGACAGGGTACGGTTGGCCTTCTTGACTGCCTCCCCACACTGCCGGCCCATGTTCATCGTGGAGTCAATGACGACTCCAAGATCCTTTTCCGTCTCTGTGCTGGCAAGAGGGGAGTTCCCCAACCTGTAAGTGTGGTGCCGGTTCTTCCTCCCCATGTGCAACACCTTGCACTTACCAGTGTTAAACCCCATCCTATTCTCATCCGCCCACCGTTGCAACCTGTCAAGGTCAGCTTGTAGCCTATTGCACCCTTCTAGTGCACCCACATCCCCCCACATCTTAGTGTCATCAGCAAACTTGAACAGGGTGCTTTCTACCCCCTCATCCAAGTCACTGATGAAGATGTTGAACAGTGCGGGCCCGAGGACCGAGCCCTGCGGAACCCCACTGCCCACGTCCTTCCAGGTCGAGAAGAACCCATCCACTACCACCCTCTGGGTGCGGCCCTCCAACCAGTTGGCAACCCATTTGACTGTGTGGGCATCGACACCACAGTCTCCCAGCTTTTTGATGAGGACAGGGTGAGAAACAGTGTCGAAAGCCTTCCGGAAGTCAGTTGTACTGACAGTACAACTGATTTGGAACTGTAATCAATTGATAGTAAATCAATTTGTATACTAAATACAGTTAAATACCCTCCTATTTTTTGTTTTCACTGCTAATCTTTGATTTCAGCACTATACATCAGCATTTGGTCCATGGTTTCTGATAGTTACTTTGTGTCCTGAATGATTTACTGTCTGCTAATACCACACTCTGTAGGCTGTTCCTAATCCATTTTATATTACCTGGTGCACTGATCGAATCTGCTAAAGATAAAAGGGGATTGTTTTCCCTTCTTCAAATTAACTATAAAGTGATGAAAGTTAAGAAATCCAAAAACAATTACTTGTATCTTCTTATCTTAGGCATAATTTATGGGCACGTCCAGACAAGCCAGCATGTGCCTCTTGCAGCATTTCAAACTCCCTTGAGACACTGCCAGAGGCACGTGCAGGAACAAGAAAATGTTCCTCATGCTACAAATATGCAGCACAGGGGCAAAATTAGAGCCCTGGATATCCAGGGGTCAAAACAACTTCACTGGGAAACAGTGGGGCAAGGCATGGTCCAACACCATGCCTGGAGGCAACTGGGAGGAGGAGTCCTCCCTCAAGACATTCTGGTATTGGGCCAGAGCATTTCTATGGTTCCCCTTTGCCCCAGCATCCGAGCACACCCCTGGAGTGTGCTCGAAAATAAAATCAGGGCAAGCCTCCAAGTTTGTTTGTGGATGAGTTGGAGTTAGGAAGGTGTGTGGAAAAGTTGTGGAATCTGGAACAATGAAGACTAAAGACATGGGAGATCAAGGTAAGAAGAGGGCGGATGGGAATGGGAATGTTCTTCCTAAAAGGGAAACCCAGGTTTTCCTGTTTACAAAGAGCTCTTTGCAGGCTGCCAGTCTCAGCCTGCAAGAGCCATTTGCAAACTGGGGAGAAGTAATTGGCAGAAGCCATGGAGCCCAACCAGCCCATGGCTTGCGTGGCCTTGGGGTGGGGGACTGTGTGAGGGTCGGGGGGGTTCTTTGGTGCGTGGTGGGGTCAAATCTGCAACATGCGTGGGGTTGGGAGGCTTTTCGGTGGGTGTTGGGGAGGATACATTCCTGCCCCAACCCCTGCCATGCACAGCTGCAGGACCGTCAGCAGCTGTGGGCCTACACATAGTTCAGGGTGCCAACCCAGCCCGATGCCACGTGCTCCACCACACGCAGTGGCTGCAGGACCCAGCCCGTCCTGTTTGAGGTGATAGCATCGAGCCAGGTCAGCACCCTGTGCCATGTGCAGTGGGGATACAAGTGGGCAGGAGCCGAGGGAGCAAGGTGGGTGTTGGGGGCAGGGAGGCCCACACTTGCCCAGCTCTTGCCCAGTGTGGTCCTGCCCGAAGTGGGGCATGTGGCATCCAGGCGGGTTGGCAACTTCAGCCACGTGCAGCAAGGATGTAAGCAGTGGCGGGATATGCCGGCTGATGTTGTTGGAGCCGAGGGAGCAAAGTGGATCCCGGTAATGTCCGCTGGTGGCACCTGCCACTGCTTGTATCACTGTTGCATGTGGCTGAAGGTGCTGATCCGGCTACCTCAGGCAGGACTGGGCCAGTTCTTGCCCAGCATGGGCATCAGGCCAGGTCAGCACCCTGCGTCATGTGCAGTAGAGAGCCAATCCATGGAGGGTCCAGCTGCAGGATTCTGTGCAGTGGGGGAAGAAGCGTGTCCACCCCCAAGGTCCCACAGCTGCCTGCAAAAGGCAGCAGCAGGATCCTTCATACTTTGGCTGGTAGCTCCCCGCAATGTTGCCAGTGGCACCCACCACTGCTTGTATCGCTGCTGCATATGGCTGAAGGTGCCAATCCACCCCAATGCCACATGCTTCACCTTGGGCAGGGCCCTGCCAGCTCTTGTCTGGGGTGGGCATCAGGTCAGGTCAGCACCCTGCACCATGTGCAGCAAGGATACAATCATGGTGGGAGCTGCCGCCGACATTGTCAGAAACTGCCAGCTAATATGTGCAGGGTCCTGTGGCTACCTTTTCCAGGCAGGTGTGGGACCCTGGGTGGGGACACACTCCTGCTCCCACTGCACAGAGTTCCACAGCTACCTCCAAAAAGCAGCCACGGGACCCTGCATGCATTGGCCGGTGGGCTCTCAGTAATTTTGGCAGTGGCTCCTGCTGCCGCTTGTATCCCTGCTGAACATGGTGCAGAGTGCTGATCTGGCCTGATGCCTGTCCCAGGCAAGAACTGACCCGGTCCTGCCCAAGGTGGGTCATGTGGCATCAGGCCAGTTTGGCACTTTCAGCCATGTGCAGCAGTAATAGAAGTGGTAGCAGGTGCCACCACTGACATTGCCAGGAGCTGCCAGCCAACGTATGAAGGATCCCGTGGCTGCCTTTGGCAGGCAGCTGCAGGACTGTGGGGGGCTCCACACTCCCGCACCTGCCACACAGAGTAGCTCCCAACGATGTTGGCGGTAGCACCCGCTGCCACTTGTATTGCTGCTGTATGTGGCTGAAGGTGCCAATCTGACCCAATGCCACATGCTCTACCTCTGGCAGGACTGCTCCAGTTCTTGCCGGGTGTGGACATCGGGCCAGGTTGGCACCCTGCACCATGTGCATCAGGGAAACAAGCAGCAGCGGGAGCTGCCTGCCAGTGCAGGGACAGTCCCACAGTTGCCTTTTGCAGGCAGCTGTGGGACTCTGTGTGGCAAGAATGTGCCCCCCACCCCCTCCAAGGCAGCTGCAGGTCTCTGTGTGGCGGGACTGTGGGCCTCCTCCCCAACACCCACCTTGCTCCTTTGGATCCTGGCAATGTCAGCCGGTGGCTCTCGCTGCTGCTTGTTTTCCTGCTGCATGTGGTGCAGGGTGCTAACCCAGCCCAGTGCCATCACCTCAGGCAGGACTGAGCTGGTGCTTGCCACCACCATGCTAGGTGGGGCATGTGGCATCAGGCTGGGTTGGCACCCTGCACCATGTGTAGACCTGCAACTCACCACTGATGGTCCCTGCAGGGGAGCTGTTGTTCTATGTGGGGCAGGGGTTGGGGCAGGAGTGTGGCCCCCACACCCAAAAGCCCCCCAGTCCCACACGTATATTGGCCCCCAACACCCACCCAAGAACCCCTGCAACCCTCCAGTGGTGCAGCCAGGCCCTGCAGACATGCACCACATGCAGCAGGAGAGTACAGGTGGCGGCTGGAGCCTGTAGAGACAGCTAATACTGTGAGGATCCTGGGGCTGCCTAATGCCAGCAATTGTGGGGGTTGTGGATTGGGGGCAGGGGTGTACATGTGGCTGTCAAACACTCCCCACCACATAAAATTGTCCAGATGGCATTAAAGCACTTCCCAGCTTTCTTCTCTCTTGTTCTTGCTCTCTCTTGCTTGCTGTCCTTTACATATGTGTATATAGTGGGGTTTCAGTTTACTTGCGGAAATTCATGGGTTTTTCATGGGTTTTCACTTTCTAATGCATGCTATTCAGATTTGTTAATTTTAAATTTGCACACAGGGAACCTCAGGATCCCTGCCAGTGAGGCAACTGGTGGGACCTTGGCACAGGAGCCTGGCCAGAGCCAGTACCAGGTACCCACCTGGAGGGCAGAAGAGGTGGCCAACCTCCTGGCCATTTGGGGCCAGAAGGTCACACTCTGGCAATTTAGAGCAGGTCACCATAATGAACATATCTCTTGGGCAATAGCTTCCTAGATAGCAAAGCGAGAGCACTGGAAGACATGGCAGCAGTGCTGCACTAAGCCCAAAGCATTGCAGCGGCAATTTACTATCATCCTTTATACCAACCGGCGGTCAGGAGCAGGGCGCACCACCATGCCCCACTATGAGGAGCTTGTTCGCATCCTGGGGCCCATAGCCAGTAAGCCCCCCCCGCTACTCCTTTGCCACTGGGCAAATGGCAGCAAGACAGGCAGCCAGTGCAGGGACCCAGCCAGAGTCCCTGGCAGCAGGGCCATCCTCTAGACCTGCTGGCCTACCATCGCTGAGTGTCGGAAGCAACAGAAGCAAGGGACAGACATTGCCAGGCACAGCCAATGCCACCACCATGCATGAGGGGAGCCCTGAGTGAGAGGACCCCTTCCTCCTGCTGAACAGCAATAGCAGCGGGGAGGGGCAGCCCAGGGTGTCACCTACATCAGTGGAGAGCACATCATGGCAACCTTGCCACCAGCCCTCACTCCCCAAGACCAGGTAAGTCCTACTCTTGCCATGGGGAATTGGGACCTCTCCCATGGCCCATTCCTCTTCAAGGCCTGTGTGTGCCTCATGCATGTCCTTGCTGCCTCTCTCCCTGCCTTCCTCCTCTCCTGACCCTCCCCCCCACCATCAGCCATGCTGAGGCCTACTTCCTAGCAGGGCTAGGACAATCTCCCCACCTTGCCAGCACTTCCTGCTGGGTGGAACTGGCCCTGGTGATGAGGGCATGGGGGAGGAGTAGGACTCTCCCCGCAAGCCCCTGGGGCCCCAGCTCCACAGCACTGGGGCCACTACCTGAGGTCCTGGCTCTCTTGGAATGCTGATATTCCCTGGTAGAGGGAGATGCTGGGCACCATAGCCTGAGCTTGCTGTTATGCTTGTCCCCACGAGGATCTCTCCAAGCACACAGTGGGAGGGATGGCCAGATCCCAGGATGGCCGTGGTCCTTGTCAGGGGGATGGGCCCACATGGGTCTCGGCATGGACACATGGGCATGGACTGCATGCATGGCCATGTACCCAGGAGTGAAGCTAATCCTTGGAGACACTCATGAGGCTGTTCTTGACCCATGCCATGTTGCTGTATTTAAAGACGGCCATCCACTTGTTCTTTCTCTAGACAGCCGATCTGCCAGAGGAGAGGCTGCTGCCCTGTGCCCAGGAGCTGCCTGCCAAGTCTCCCAGACACCAGGGACTATCTGGATGCACCACCTGTGGTGGGAGCAGCGCACCCAGCAAGAGAGCTGGCAGGAGGAGGCAGTCCGGTAGGAGCAGTTATACTGCCAGCAGGCTCAGGACTTCCAGACCCAAAGTACTATGGGAGCTCTGTCAATTCCACAATGACCGTGCTGTAGCCATTGGGGAGATGCAAGCTGGGAGGGTGGCCCTAGAGCACCTAGCTACCCTGATTGAGGGGGAGTGGCAGCTGGTCATGGAGAGCCTGGAGGAGACGTGGCGACTCTGGCCCTCCATTGATTTGGCCATAGCACATGAGCACAGGGTCAGTTACCAGCTCATAGCTGCCATTCCTGTCCCAGCTTCTCCTGCTTGTGTCCCACAGGCTCCACCAGCCCCACCACAGCCATCTGACCAGCCTGTGCCCCTGGCACCAGGGGCAGGGACCAGCTGGGGGCAGGTTGGCTGGATGGTGCCACAGTTGCTCCCGCAGCAGGCCCCACAGGCCCACTATGGGCATCAAGGGGTATGGGTCCTGCCTGCCCCTCTGCTAGGCCCAGACCAGCATGCAGTGGCTGTCCTGCAGGAGAAGCATCTACCCTCTGCCCCAGAGCAGCTGCACCCTGGGCCATGTCCTCATGGCCCACACACATATGGTGGAAGGCCCAGGTCCTGAGGCCCAGGTCAAGGCCATAGGGAAGCTAACCCCTGAGCCCCTGGCCCCTAGCGTGTTCCCCTGGGGCACAAGTACAGTATTTATATTTACTTTCACAGTTGGGGTTGATGTACTGGTGGTGTTTGGATAGTGTTGTGTTGAGAGGGACGGGGAATAAAATTGCCTTAGTTTTCACTATGGCCATACTGTGTATGCTACTAAGGTCCTGGTCGTGGACACTAGGGGTGTGCAAAACAGGCCATATTTGATTCGGATTTGAATTCATCCTGAATTAGGGACAGTGATTCAATTCATTGATTCAGATCACCATCCCCAATTCAATTCGGCCAAATCCAAATATGAAGATTCGATGCCGATTCAGAGAATCAGCGATTCAGCCATAGACACAGCTTTAAATGTTTTTTCTACATACCTTGAGGCACCAGGTGCAGCTTGTGAATGCTGTGATGCTGGGGCAGATGGAGTATCCCACAGGAGTGTGCTCCCCCCCACCCCCCGCATGTTCGACAGCAAACCCAGACATGGACCAGAAGTACTTCTGGTCCACTTCCAGGTCCACTGCCAAGTGCACAGGGAGGCCTGCCCCTTGCCCCTCTGGCTCAGTAATTAGTAATGGAGTACCCCAGGTCCCCACACCCAGACCCAGGAGGCACCAGTCGCCAATCTGGAGAGGCACAGGAGGGGCCCCCTGCATGCTCCCCGGCAAACCCAGAAGTGAACCAGAAGTGCTTCTGGTCCACTTCCAGTTCTGCTGCTGAGCACGCTGGGGAGACCCCGTGCTCCTGTGGGATGTTCCATCTGCCCAAGCATCACAGCATTCACGAGCCTCCTGGTACCTTGAGGTATGTAGAAAAAAAAATTTAAAGCTGTGTCTATGTCTGAATCGTCAAATCTTTCTGAATTGATTTGGAGGGATCCAATTCAATTCAGAGACATTGAAGGCCCTCTTGATTCATAGATTTCATAGATTTCATAGACATCAGGGCTGGAAGGGACCTCAGGAGATCATCGAGTCCAGCCCCCTGCCCAAAGGGCAGGAAGTCAGCTGGGGTCATAGGATCCCAGCAAGATAAGCATCCAATTTACTCTTGAAGGTGTTCAATGTAGGTGCTTGAACCACCTCCAATGGCAGACTGTTCCAGACCTTGGGGGCTCGGACAGTAAAGAAATTCTTCCCTATATCCAGCCTGAAATGGTCTTGCAGAAGTTTATGACCATTCGACCTCATCATCCCTTGGGGCGCTCTGGTGAACATACGTTCCCCCAGATCCTGGTGGTCACCCCGATAATCTTATAGGTGGCCATCAGATCACCCCTGAGCCTATGCTTTTCCAGGCTAAAGAGTCCCATGTCTCTCAGCCTATCATCGTAAGATCTGTTTTCCTGACCTCTGATCATGCACGTGGCTCTTCTCTGGACTCTCTCAAGCTTCTCCACATCCTTTTTGAATTGTGGAGCCCAAAACTGGACGCAGTACTCCAGCTGCGGCCTCACCAAGGCCGAGTACAAGGGGAGAATGACGTCCCGGGATTTGCTTGAGAAGCATCTATGGATGCAAGCCAGCATTTTGGTCACACTATTAGACGCAGCATCGCATTGCAGGCTCATGTTCATCTTGTGGTCAATGATGACCCCCAAGTCTCTTTCTTCTGTAGTGCTATCCAACGTAGCACTGCCGAGCCTATAAGGATGCTGCAGGTTTTTCCTATCAAGGTGGAGAACCTTGCATTTTTTGGTGTTAAACACCATCAGGTTCTCGTCTGCCCATTTGCTGAGCTTGTCCAGGTCAGCCTGGATCACCCACCTATCTTCTGGCGTGGATGCTTTGCCCCAAAGTTTGGTGTCATCGGCAAACTTGGCCAATCCACTCCTGACTCCAATGTCCACATCATTGGATTCTGAGATTCAGCCACCGAATTGGGCCAAATCTTCACCAAATTGAATCAGGGACCGAAGCTTCACACAGCCCTAGTGGACAGGGATGGAGGCCCCTAAGCAGGTGGCATGGTGCTGGTGATGACAGATGTGGCGCCCTACTCAGATGGGTAGGCCAGCAGGTGGGAGGCAGTGGGATCCTGCACTCTGGCTCCCAAGTGTCACTGCTGGACAGGGTGCTTCTCATCTGCGACACTGTGACTGGCTGGCCAGCTCTGCTGCAGCTGCTGCTGAGTGCACTGTGATACACGGCAGGCCTCCTCCATCATCTGGGACTCAAACACCTCTCCCCGGGACTCGTACACATTGTGCAGGACACATGCTGCAGCGACTATGCAGGGTATGTTTTATGGCACTGCCTCCAGGCAGGTGGTAAGGCTCCACCCACATCCCTTCAGATGGCCAAACGCCTGCTTGACAGTGCATTGGCAGTGGGCAAGGGCCTCATTGTACCTCTGCTGCTGAGCATCTAGAGGTCCTGGAAAGGGGCACATCACCTGGGGAGAAGCAGGTATGCTTCATCTACCATGATCACTGGTGGTATGCTGACATCCCCAATGGTCAGGTCTTGCATCCCTGGAGCAAAGGTCTGTGCCTGCATCAGTCCTGGAAGTGGTGAGTAGCACAGTACCTGGGCACTGTGGGCACTCCCGGCCCAGCTGGTGTAAATGTAGGTGAAATGGCCACAATGGTCTAGGACCACTTCAAACATCGAGTTGCTCCCATGGTGATTGATGTACTGCTGCCATCCCCCAGGGGGGAAGAAGATGAGGTTATGGGTCCCAGCAAGCACCCCTACACAGTTGGGAAACCCAAGGGCCCCAAACCCTGCCACCACCTCCCCTAGGTCAGCCAGCTGGATGACTTGGTCAGCTAGGGTGTCCTGGATAGCCCCACATACATCCAAAATAGCTGGCCAGCAATGGACTTCCCCACCCCAAAGGAGTGGCCCAAATACCTGAAGCTGGCAGGTGGGCCAACCTCATGATGGCTATGGCCACACGCTTCTCCAGGGTGAGGGCTGGATGCATCACAGTGTCTTGCTGCTCAATGTTAAGGGCCACCAGAACCACCAGGTAGGTGCATGAATATGCCCCTTGACATGAGGAAGGTCTGTGTCCAGCGTGCGTCATCCCAGGGGAGGAGGACTATACACTCCCACCAGAGTTTACTGGTAGCCCAGGCTCAGGTGCAACAGTACATGCAGGGAATTATGACAGGGTCTTCATTGTCAGCTGCTCCCTCTGTTGGGTCCAACCTGGCAGTAGTAAGGCAGAGGGCTGCACCAGAGGCTGGCAGCATGGGTATGGTCCTACCCAGCAGGACCAGCTGGTACTCACAGCCACAAGCTAGGCAGGTGACTCTGGGCTGTCTGGATGTAGTGACGCTGCTGTGCAGCCACTGTCCACTAGCAGCTGCAGGGCCCGTACCAGAGCCCAGGTGGCCATCTGGTCTCTGTCTCCATCAGGTAGGTGTGCAGCCATGGGGCCACAGGTGCAAGGAAGCAGATTCTGTTGAAGATGGCAGCAGGTCACAGCCAAGTAGTCCTCACTGCCAGACTGCTGCAGTGCTGCAGTGGATAGAGGGTTCAGGGGCTACTGTAAGCCAGGGCAGCTTCAGCAGTCCAGCTGGCACAGAGGACTGGTGTCTTCAGATGCCAAGTGGCTGCGCCTCAGAAGCTCCTGTCTATTTGTAGCATTCAAAATAGTGTGGTCCCTAAGGCCCACCCCACTAATAAGCAGCCCTTATTGTATGGGGGCTAGTGGGTGAACGTTACAAAATACTTGGGACAACTGATGGAAAAAAAAACAACAGCAAAAAAAAAAAAACAGGACAGGAGTGTCATGTGGGTCAAAGGGTCAAAACGTGAACACAAGTGTGTCTGAGGGGGACACCAAGCAGAGTCCCCTGGGTCGCACCCACCGGTCCTCGAAGGCATCCAAAGAGCCGGTGGACACCGTCCACTGGTGCTCTGCCCAGAAACATGCACAGACAAATGAAAGGAAAGCGGCCCTGAAGTCTCGGCACCTTCCTGGCCAGAGCCTCCTTTCTGATCAAGTACAGGGCCCACTTGGCAAGGGCCAGGAGGAGGTTGACCAGGAGGGGTTGCGGACAGGGTGACCAAAAACAAAAAGGTTGGGGGTTAAATTCAACCAGAACCTCAAAAGGAGGCTCTGGAAGTGGAGGGGCTGCAGCCTGGTGCACTCGAGGGTCATGTGCGCCAGGGTCTCCCTCTGCCCACAGAAGGGGCAGGAGACCGGGGTGTCCATGAAGGTCGCCACATACACGCCCATGGTGATACCTCCATAGAGGAGCCGCCAGCTGAGGTCCTCAGTGGCTCGTGGGATGAGGGTGGAGTACAGACTCAGCCACTGGGATGCCCCAGTCATGCCCTTGCTAAGCAGGTCCTGCCGCTTAGTGTCTGAGCGGGACACAAGGGCGGCATAATGAACAGTGCAGCGCACGAGTGTGTAGAGGTGGTGACGATGGACAGTGGAAAAGCGGACCAGTCTGATATCCTCCAGCCGGCTCAGGTGGTAGAGCAGGGAGTGCCACAAAGCTGGGCGAGGCATCAGCCCCACGACAAACTCCAGTGGGCTGAAGGACATGGGGGGCAGGGACTGCAGCTGTCCAGGACCTGGACAAAGGCAAGGGTATCAGGAGGTAGGGAAGACTTCACCTCCTAGACCACATGGCAGGTTGCACATGTCATGGGTAGACCCATGCACCAAGCCAGTGCAGCGGGGTCAACCCAGTCCCACCTATCATAGTCCAGGAGGTCTCCAATATGGGTGACACCAGCCAGGATCAACCTCTGTTGCAACCAGGGCATCTCTGCCATCGGCACCTCTAGCTGGGGGTTCCAGAGGAGGGGCTCGACGAGCAGATTGGCATCGTGGGCAACTGTTGCAGGGGACCTGGAGGTGACCAGCCTCCAGGCCTGGAAGAGGTCCTAGTAGAAATCTGGCAGCTCTCGCAGGTCCTGCAGGGAGAAGCCCCTCAGGCTGAGGATCTGCCAATTGTATCAGAAGCCTTGGAAGTGGTGGAGGAAAGTGCACCCCAGGTGGCCCCATGCCACGAGGCCACCGACACTGTATAGCACTCACTGCAGGGCCTGAAGGCAGAATGCCAGGACCTGGCTGCGCAGGCAAATCAGGCCCTGGTTCCCCTCCCACAAAGGGAGGCTCAGGACCTCTGCAGTGATCCAGTGCCATCCCGGTCAGAAAAACTCCAGTGCCCATCTCTGGAGTCCTGCCAGGACCTCAGGGGGCACAGGCAGGATATGTAAGCGATGCCAGAGCATGGACAGGACCAGCTGGTTCAGCACCAGGACACTCCCGTGCACGGAGAGACATCATAGGAGCCTGGTCCATGCCCGGAACCACTCCACCACCCTTGACTCCAGCTGGTGCCAGTTCTCTGGAGGGGAGAGGTCTGTGGGGGACAGGTAGACCCCCAAGTAGAGTATCAAGCCCACACTCCAGCAGATCCCACAGAGCATGGGTGGGAGTGAGCCCACTTGCCACCCATTACCTACCACCAGGCCAAAGTTCTTGAACCAATTGACCTGGGCAGAGGAGGCCATGGAGTACAATGCCTGGCAGGTCTCCACCTGTGCCAGGTCACCTGAGTCCTGGACCGTGAGGAGCCTGCAGCGTGCCTGTAAGGTACCCATGATCCACCCTGTCAAATGACTTCTCCTGGTCCAGGGACAGGAGGGCAAAAGACAGGCCCACCCAGTGCACTATCTCCAGGAGGTCCTGAACCAGGTACAGGTTATCAAAGATGGAACACTGTGCACTGGGCACTGTATATGTCTGGTCAGAATGTATCATGTCCATCAACATGGACCACAGGCGCAGTGAGATGGCCTTTGCTACCACCTTGTAGTCCGTGCAGAGGAGGGACATGGGATGCCAATTCCTTAGGTTGTGGGGATCTCCCTTCTTTGGCAGGAGGGTCAGCATGGCCCTCTGGCATGACAGGGGGAGCTTCTCACTTCCCTCAGATTCGGCCCAGACTGCAACAAAGTCTAAGGTCAGCCTGTCAATGCCCAGTGCCTTGTTGGCAGGCATCAGGTGGAGGGTGGCCAAAAACTCAGCCAGAGTGAGAGGAGCTTCCAGCCAGCCCCAGTCACCTGTGCTGACCTGTGGGAGTCCCTCTCACAGGGTCTGACAGTCCTCAGCATCAGTCGGATCCAGGGGGAAGAGCTCTTCATAGAAGGCCTGCATGCGCTGGCGCAACTTGCCTGGATCCATGAGGGGGGTACCGTCACCCACCAGAAGGCAGGTGATGTACTTCTTGGCCCATTCCCGCCTCCTCTCCAGGGTATAGAAGAAGTGGGAGCCGCAGTCCATCTCCCGAAGGAGCTGGATGTGTGAGAGGACAAATGCACTGCGGGCACAATGGTTGTCCAGAGCATGAAGCTCTTCCTGCCTCTCCCGACACTCTCTGCAGAGGGACGGGTTGGTTGGGTCGGTGGCCAGGCACCTCTACAGCTCTAACACTTCCCACTTGAGCTGCTCCTGGACTGCTTCCCTCTGTCAGGTGTGCCCCCAAGTGTAGCTGCGGCAAAGAAGCCAGATGCGTACCTTCCCCACATCACACCATCTCCAAGCAGAGGGGAAAGGTGTCCATTGCTCCCGCCAGGACAGCCAGAACTCCCGGAAAGCCTCCCTGAAGCCCACATCCTCTGTCACAGGCCAGCTGGTCACTGTGAGTATATCAATTTAGTTGCAGACTGACTGAGCACTGCCACTTTATTAGCCACTGGGCTTTTTGGTTCGGGATCGAGTAAGTGACGTTGGAAAGGAAAGCAATGACAAGTTTCACTTATAAAAAAGAAAGAATTTTACTTATGACAACAAAAGATATACTTTGCACATATAATAGTTAATAAAAAGGTTAAGCTAATAGACAACATAACAATACAGATTAAAATTGACAGTGATAATAAAACAGATAAAGAAATTAACCAAGAGTTCCCACTTGGTTAGTAACTTATCAATAGCCCCTCAGTTAAAAGATGCTTGTCAAGTTGAATCAGCAAAGTCAGACATCTTTGAACTGGGCTGCCTGAAGGAGAACCGGTGGAAGCCCCTCAGTCAGGATCTGGTCCTCGCTCTCACAGGGAGTAAAAGAGATCCATGGGGGTATGGGATAGCAATGACCCTTCTGTTCCATCCTTCCTGTAGGTTACTATGACGTGTGTGTTCTTTTATATCCTAATTATGCTAATTTTTAGTTATATAGCCATTCATAATATTCCTTTATAGCTGTTAACCTATGGGGTTAAAAGGTGTTAGAAATCATTATAATAAGTTACTGCTCAAGCTTGGGTTTATCCAATAAGCAAATTGCAACACAGCATCTTCAGGTTTGAAATTAACATTACCCTGCCTAAATCCAGCCCCTTCAGAACTCTCTAACTACGCTTTTTTAAGATGTTCTTTCTTGAAATGTATTGGATAAGCTAGGCAGTTGAATCCAGTTTTTATCATCATCAGAGCTAAATTCTGAGCGAGAAAGAACTATTAGATAAGCTAATTTCACAGCTGTAGCTTTGTCTTTGAGGGCTAGTCAGTTCTACAAACAGTTACAAGTTACATTTGCGGGTTACAAAAATACGAGCTTCATATTAGACAAAAGTTCCAAATGCCTCCAAGAAGCACATATTTATTGCTTATTAATTTCTTTAGTTCTGGCCGTCACAATCCTCCAGCAGGCAGGCATTGAAATGCCAGTAGGCCAACCCTGGACACCCAGGCCCAAGCATGGCCTGGGCCCAGACAAGGTAATTATTGCTGAAAGGGGTTGGCCGGATGTCAGAGGAGTGGGCCTGGGCAAAGTGCATCAAAGAGATATAAAGCCAGTCTAACTGGGAGTGGCATGCCTGCTCCTTCCCCTCCCTCACATAAGTGAAGGCAGGGGGTTCAGTGGGGTGACGGGCACACCAGACGTCCATCAGGGAGTAGTCCATCAGGATCTCCCTGAGGACGCCCACGGCAGCCTAGTTCCATTCCTTGCCTGACCAGTATCACATATCTAAGGTAATGTTAAAGTACCTGCCAAGGACCAGGCACTAGCAAGAGTTGAGGGTGCTGATGAATGTGGCTGCCTGGTGGAAGAAATCCACCAACTCCAGGTCCTTTGTAGGGGTGTACATGTTCAGAAGGTTCAGACCAAGACCCCGCACCTGGACCCGAAGGTACAACAGGCGGCCTGGAATCACCTCGATGTTCTGGAGAACCTCCAGCTGCAGGCCCAGGGAAAACAGGGTGGCCACCCCAGATGAGGTGACTGAAAGGTGACTAAAAAAGACCCTGCCTCTCCACTCCAGCTGTCAATTTGGTTCATTGGCTGGAGTTGTCAGGGTCTCTTGTAAGAATACCATGGGGTACCCCCCTTCCTGAAGGAAGGAGAGCACCTGGCACCTCCAGAGACCCTTCCTGCAGCCATGGATGTTGAGGGTCACAATCTTAAATGACCTTGTGGCTGGGGGTGTGGAGTAGGTGGCTCAGCAGGGGCCTCACACAACTCAACGCCTGATATGGGGCCTGCCCATTCGCATAGCACCCTCCCATATGCATAAAGAGTATCTATGAAACTGCGGGCCCACCTATAGATCTAGGCATTGCAGATTTTGGGCCCCTTGCCTTCCCATGCCAGCACCCTCACAGTGGCAAGGACACTGTCAAAATCTCCCCAGCGGTCCTAGGCTAGCTGTACCTTGCTGGTGGACCAGCAGGTGTAGTCAAGAAATACAAGTAGCTCATCCCTGGGGACCGCTGGGACTGAGAAGCCTGCAGGCTCCATGGAACCTGCTTCTTCTCGGGCATCCTCCTCCTGGTCCTGGAGCTCAGAGGGATTTTCTGGGACATCTGAACCCACCTGTCTGCTAAGACCCTGAACTCTGGTTGGGATTGGGAGAGCTCTGCACCCCCCTGGTACAGGGGTGTGGGTAATGGTGGGTGTGGGGGTCCTTCACAAAATGGTGGGGTAGAACTGGAGCCCTGGGGGATCTGTGCAGAGTCCCCAATGAGATCAGCCCATTGATTAGGGGACCCTGCCACGACCCCCTCAGGTGCAGAGCTATGGGGCAGGCTGCAGGTGAGGTTTTCCTAGGAAAGGGAGGGGATCTTGGTGCCGGCAGGAAGCCACACTCCTGAGGGTCCAACTGCTGCCTGCAGGTCCCACTCCTTCAGGTGCTTCTGGGACAACTGTTCCCACCTCACTGGCCCAGCTCTTGCCAGCTCTTTGAAGCTCCTTCCTTGTGGTCCCTCACTGGTCTCTCCTGAGTCAGCTGCGCTGCCCCTCTTATCCTCCTCCCAGTGACCCAAGGGGCCAATCAGGTGACAGTGACAGTCTCTGGGGTCTGAATGGTGAGGAAAGGGGATCCCACATCCTCCAATCATCTTTTACCCTTTCAAAACCCTTGGGCTAAGTCACTACCAGCTAGCCTGTCACATCTGTGAAAGATCTGTCCAGAAGCCCCTCAGGCCTCCAGCCGGTCACTCAGCAGCAGAGCAGTAGGCAGGAAGACAAATCAGGATCAGATGCAGTGAGGTAGCTGTGTGGAGGGTAGAAGCAGTCAGTTAGGAAGTAATCCAGTGCAGGTGTGGTGTCCCTCTTTCCTGAGAGGGGGCAGCAGCAGAAACAACAGCAGCAGTGATGGTAGGAGCTGTCCAGTTCAGACACTCAGGGTGTTCTTCTGGTGAAAGTGGAGGTGTAGGTGGGGATGGCCTGCCAAGGCAGCTGGGGCAAGGCTCCAGCAGTGATGGTGGAGGATGGGCCCACAGGCAGCACAGGCTCCCTCCCCAGGCTGTCCCCCAACCGTGGCTGGGCGGTAGGACAGGGGTGCAAAAGCTGGGGTGTGGTGCAATGCAGTGCACTGGGCTACTCCCTGAGGGATAGCAGCAGCGTGCAAGCAGAGGACCCCCTCCCCAGGGGGGCAGCAGCAGCCAAAGGCAGGAAGGGGTGTGGCCAACTTCCTCCCAGAGTCTCCTCCCCCAGAAGCTCCTGAAAGCGAGTAGCCCAGAGCTGTTGGCCAGTTTATACTGCTGGAGCCCGCACAGTTGCTGGCCCTGGGCTCTAGCTCCCCTGCCTACAGATCCAGGAAGAGCCAGTCAGGGTTCTTTTGCTCCAAGTGGCCCAGCTTGCTCCACACCAAAGTGCATGTCCAAGTATGTGCACTGAGGCAAAAAGCCCTGGCTCAAATTTGCTTCTATTTGAGCTGCTGAAAGCACAAGTGCTTGCATGTGTGGATGTGCCCCATGGGATTATTGATAAATAGATCCAAATCAATAGATTCATCCAGATGACATGGATTTTGACATTTGACATAGAATTTGTCAAGTAATCCTTCATCCTATGAATATAGGTAGATCCAGAACACCTTAAATGAGTATTTTAATTATTGTGTCCATATGTGGCCCCTCAGACTAAAAAATACGTCATTTAAGCCAGTAGTATTAGGCAGCAGGACGCATAGAAAAGAAGGACATTTCATTAAAAAAACCAGAAAGAACAATAATAGTAACAAGAACTACCATATTTTCTTACATATAATATATACCCTTTTCCCCAAACTGAGGTGCATGTATGAAGCAAGGAACCTTATTTTTTTGACTGGGACAGAAGTTCCTTGTGTTGATTTTTGCCCCACAGTGCAGCAATTGAGGGAGTCAATTGATTTAATGTCCCATTGTTCTTCATTGCACAGGTGTTAATGATTGCCTCTCCTTTTTAATGGTCTTATAGTTTCATAGTTTCATAGTTGGTAGGGTCAGAAGGGACCTAAGCAGATCATCAAGTCCAACCCCCTGCCATGGGCAGGAAAGAATGCTGGGGTCAAACAACTCTGGCTAGGTGATTATCTAGCCTCCTTTTGAAGACCCCCAGGGTAGGAGTGAGCACCACTTCCCTTGGAAGTTGGTTCCAGACCCTAGCCTCCCTGACTGTGAAGTAGAGCCGTGATCCACTGCCTGCACATCCCTGACCGGATCACGGCTCTGCCCTGGCCCTGGACCAAGCTGCCCCTGGCACAAGACCCTAGCAGCTCCTGAGCAGCCCCCTGCCATGCCCTGCCGTGCCCTGCCACGTGCCCTGCCAGCATGGCTGGGGCCAGTCTCCATGGCAACCCCAGCCTTGTGCTATCACAGCACAGCAGTTGGGGTCTTCATGGAGACTGTCTCCAGCCATGCGCACAGAGGCTGGTGGAAATTGGAGTCTGCTACCAGCCGGATCTGGCCTGCAGGCTGGACTTTCCCTGCCCCTGTTCTAGTTCCTCCTGGTCTCTCCTCTTCTTTTTCATGCCCTGGAAACTTGTCAGCTTTTTTCAAAATCAAAGATCCACCAGGGAGACCAGTTTTCAGTAGCAGCTTAGAGTTAGTTAAGCAGGAAAGAGAGTATGAGTCATCCGAAGATTAGGCTCTGACCCGGCTCTGTGCAGCAATAACTCTGGGGGGGGAAAATATTCATTCTGCCCCTCAAAAACAAGTTGAGTATTATATTCTGAGGTGAAAAAATATGGTATGTCCTATGAGTCAAATACTCTATGGTAAACTGGCTCAGTTATGTTGACTTCTGTCAGGCTGTGCCAGTTTATACCATGAGATGATTTGACCTGAAATTGCTCTAGTTCTATGTTCTATACAAAAATAAATCATCCACTTCCATTTTTTAATACATCCATCTGGGCTAGCCCCTAGCTATGGTGCAGCACAGTGAAGGAAAATGTACCCAGATGCTTACAGGTAGAACAAGCATTTGGGTACAATAAACCATACTGATCTCATTAGGACAAAGAGGGCTCTGGTTAAAAAGGAAAATGTTACTGGAGAGGAGGCTGACAAAATGAAAAAAGAATATATCACATTAACATTTTTTGTCATAAAATGAAGAATTAATCATGCCTTCTTGACTGACAGGCTGAGTGCTTAATCTTGAATATGGGCCCCAGCAGATGGTTTAACCTTTGGATTCTCTCCATGGAGGAGAAAGGCAGATTTATCCTGTTGCTAGATCAGATCCTCCATGAATACAGAGAATTCTTTTCTTCTTTTTCTTTTTAGCACTTGCACTGGAATCTCATAGGCTCATTCAAAAAGCATGCATATACAGCCTTCAGAATTTATGGCTTTAGGAAATATTGGATCATTTGATACAATCTTACAATTGATTCAGATGGAAAGCAATGTAATTTTCTTTTGTCTTTCATGCAAGCGTAAAATCAAGTGAATTCAATCTTATCGTGGTCTTATAACCAAGTTGCAAAAGTTTCACTGAATATATCATGCCTCATTTGTTAATTTGCAGAAGGGTATCACAAGGTCTGTGTACTGCAAAAGTGACAAAATAAAAATCCAAAAGGCAAAGTAAATGTTTTGGAAGTTAGAATATTCTTTCAGGCCAAGAGATTGCCTAAACTTACATGGTAGTTTAAGGGGTATACAGGCTTCATAGATTGGTGGTCTGCATTTGGGTGAATTTCACTCCCATGGATAAATGTATCCTCCAGAATACATATGTCTCAAACCACTTTTATACATTTCCTTTATTCCATCACCTTAAACATATTCTCCTTCTTTCAAAAAAGGACACTAGTTGGTATTTCACACTGTACTTTATGAATCAGGCCCAAGTTTCTGACTTGTATTTCATATCCTCTAAACTTCTGTAATAATTTTAAGAATCTTTCTTTATGTAAGGAATAATAAAACCCATAAGTGTATTGACTACATTCATACTAAATACTTGTTTCTAGTGCTGTCCTTTTGTGAGCCATCTGGTTGCCTTACTATATTTTTTCTACAACTTTGACTCCTGAAAAAAATTCAGGCTGCCTGAAATACTGTTTCTGAATGACATGAAAGGTTATTCATCATTAAACAATGTGCTGTAAGCACATCATAGGTAAGAAAGGGGATTCCTCACTTACTCATGAAAAATTGCAGGGGAAAATGGTGAATCCAGGAAAATGCCCATTGAGACAAATGTCCTTATAACATTTGACCCTGAACTAGTGAATTTGGTGGTAACCTTATTATTGATTTCATTTGGCAAAGGATAAGGCTGTCGTTTGTAGTCACGTCATTCATATAAAGGCCATGATTTTCTATATAATTTATGTTCTCCACAGAAGGGAGGAACTGTTCTTTCAATAAATAGCATATATCCACTGTAGCTTGTAAAAAAAAGAAGTGACAGTGCACCTAGGACTCTACATCCACTTTGCACACATTTTCAAATGGTATGAATAACTACACAGTGGAAAATCAGTTCCAAAGGCCTTCTCTCCATTAGGAAATATTTTTTTAATTTGAATAAATTGATTCCTACTCAACTTGAGGTCTTTAGAACATTTCCACAAAGGCTAGCTTGGACAATTCCCAAGCAGTTTTTTTCTCCGCCTACAAATGTTTGTAATTTCCCCTAATCTTCTCCTTGATGTAAATCACACTTGTAGCTTGAAACAAAGTTTGGGGAGCCTCTCAATACTTTTACAAATGTGATAACTGCCCCTATTAATTTGCATTTAGTTACCTCTAAGTAAAATCTCTGCTCTTATCATTTCCTCATCATACCTAGATTGTATATCACTTTTACACTGTAAAGACTTTGTGGGTCTGACCATCCACTTTTTCTCTGTGCATGTACAGTACAATAAAATCTTAGTTAATGACTGGGAATACTATGGGCTATCACAATATAAACATTTCTTATAAAAATGGTAAAAAAGTATGAAAGCATAAATTCTACCAAATTATGACTATAATATACTATTATAAGATCAGCCAAAATGATTAAAGCCCTGGGAAACATGACTTATGAGGAAAGCCTGAAAGAGCTGAGGCTATTTAGTCTGGAGAAGAGAAGACTGACTGGGGATTTGAAAAATGTCTTCAAATACCTGAAGGATGATTATAGAAAGAATTGAGATAAGCTTTTTCTGTGGCTGTATGGGAGAGGACTAGGAACAATGGCCTCAAGCTGCAGCAGAGGAAATTTAGATTGGAGATTAAAGAGGAATGTTCTGACTATAAGGGTGGTCAAGCATTGGAATAAACTATATAGAGAACTCGTGGAATCTCCATCCCTGAAAATTTTCAAGAGCAAGTTGGACAGATACTTGGCTGGGATAGTTTAGGTTTAGGCAAGGACAATCCTGCCTTAAGCAGCTGGCCTGCCTTCCCACAATCCTTTGAGCTGGTTTCAAAAGTTTGAACTAGGCAGTTTAATAATATCTGTTTATACAGTCCACATGGTCTTTAAGACTTAATCCTTTGAGCAGCCATTGTGATAATCAGTGGTTGGCTAGTCAGTTAGTATGTAGGGATTCACATGGTAATGCATACACATTTTTCCCCCTACTGGGTATGATCAGATTAAACAGTTCCTTTTATGAAACCAACACACAGAAGAGCTCCCCATTTTTTTATTTTTATGGTAGAGTTTAGGACTAAGTTCTTCATAACTGGCCAACCACAAAAACGTAAGTATACTTTATTTTATCTGGTTCCTAGGCTGCTCTTCTCACCATAGTACTTGTGAGCCAATCAGGATCAAATCTTTCTTATATGCACCTGATGAGACTTAAGCAGACACACAATTCATAAAAAGTAATCCAGATCAAGCCTAGACTCTTAAAAGGCATTGCTAGCACTGAGTTCAGTACTGAGTTCTGTGGCAGAATGCCATCTCTGTCTCTCCCCAGACTCTGCTATCAGGTGGGTGACAAATCTGACAATTTGGTTACCATGGTCACTGCAGAGGGCAGACATCCCTGGCCCCATCGGGTTCAGGTAACCCTGAGTTATAACCTGAGCTGGATACACTTCTGAGGGAGTGGGAAACCTGCTCCCTCTGCCTACATGACTGGCCTGACACACCTGGGTGGGGCTTAAACTCCCTATTGTTCTAAGCAATGTCATCATGACTGGCAAAGGGCCAGAGACCCTGCCAGTCTATCCAGCAACCAGTGATGCATTTCAAATTGGTTGGCTGGCAACCAACAGTTTCTGGCCTTCATTGGACCAGGTAAATTAGGTCATAAGGGCTGTATAAGTTAAGGACTGTCCAAGAGGCGGGGAAGCAGCAATGATGAGAACTCTCAGAGAATCTGAACCATCTAAAACTCATTCTCTCTCTTGAAACTCATATTCAACAAACTGCTTGCCTCCAGAGGGAATCTCCACCTGCCTCTGGATGATACTTTTGAGTAAGCTACCTGAGATCTAACTAGATATATAGCTTGCAGCAACTCATATGCGGGATCAAAGGCTACCATGCCACTGTTTGCTCTATGGTATTTCTCTGATATTGCTCTACCCTGTACTCTATTCCAACCCTATTCTTTGTAACCAATAAAGTTCTCCTCTGTATCTAGCATGGGAGACTTACTGGGAGAAGGTCTAGATTATGTGTTGGGGTCCCCTTGGTTCAGCTAAGGGAGACCACCATTTGTGCTTCAGACTGAGGGAAGCACCCCAAGTTCTTGCAGTGGGTTGAGTATCCCTCAAGGACTACTAGGCATGTGTTTTCCAGAGGTCACAGGACCAAAATCAGTTCAGACCCTGGGTGGTGGCAGCATTACCCTCCAGCTTGCAGGTGTGCTCCAGGAGGGGGTCGGCCAAACATGAGGCACCCCCAGGGAGGCATTCAGAGCCTGGAAGGTGGTCAGGTGCAGTGAGGTGGGTGGCTCAGTGCAAAAGCACCCGCTACTGGCCCACCACAAGCTCAACACTACAGTTTCTCTTGAATGCAATCAGTGGGGGCAGTTCCAGTTTATGATCTGTTAAATAGTCAGTGATAAAAAAAGAGAAATAACTTTGCAGCAGGAACCAGAATCTGTTTCCCACTCTCCCAGGGAACTGCCATTCCCCTTTGGACCCAGAATTATGCTCCATCTTGTGTGTTCTCCTTTTGTTTTCATAACTGTTCATAGCTGCTCAGTGCCCCACTCAGTGACTATTCTATAACTACTTGTTAGGGCACTCTTCTGGGAACTGGAAAATGTATGTTTGGTTCCTCACAGACTGAAGAGGTTCTAGAACCCAGCTCTCCCGCTGGACTATTGCTGACAGAAGGCAGTAGCACCATTACAGATCACATTTGAGAACAAAACTTAGCATAAGTCATCATCTTCCCACCACTCATTTTTGATGTTTAGAATCTTCTAGAACCTTCCTCTGGGCTTCAGTTTTAAGCCATTGAAAAGCTTCCTGCTTCTGACTGGATGTAGAATGGTTTTGCCAATCACAGAAAGCTTTTCTCTTCCAATCAAGAAGGGCTTTGATCTCAGGGTTTTCATCAAACCAATCCTGATAGTGTCAGGTGACAAAGCCAATTGATTTTGTGCAAGCCTCACAGATGGTCTTCTTTAGACTTTGCCAATCTTCCTCTAGTGTTATTATTTTCAGTCCTCAGATTGGCAAGTTTCTTGCAGAGATATGTCTGGAGGGCTTTATAGTGTCTAGGATTCTAAAGTCATTTGATGTTGTATTGTCTTCAGACTGATTTGGGTTGCTTTTGATGTTTCAGTGCAACCCTAGTGGACACAACTGACCTCACAAAGCGATGATCAGCTCATCATAACACATGTGATATGAACATCTTTTAGATAATGTGCTCTAACAATGACATAGTCAAGGAGGTGCCATTATTTCGAGCGTGGGTGTTGCCATGTTGTTTTGTACCTGTGCATAACTCAGCATAAGTACTGATCTATGTACTGAACCAAACACTGCTGGCGGTGAGCTAGGCACCTCCCTTCTGGGCACTTTACATCCTGAGATGATAGAAACATCTCTCTTGTAGCACTGAACTGGGCAGCTAAGCTCCAAGAAGTGTAAGGACTTCAGACCCACACCTGTGCGTAGTGCTTCCTGTTAGCTTGCTTAAGTGCTCTCCTATTCATCATTGAGACATTCTACATCACTCTTTGGAAATGACTAGGGGATCCTAGGGCAGATCTTAAGCCCTAACACTGCTGTGGCCCTAAGATCCCTCAGATCTTAATCCCTAAACCTAACAATTTGGATTCCCCTTCTGGAGCCAGGCACCTGATTTTTAGGCATTGTAATGAATAAGCAGAGGAGCCTACAAGAGCTATTTAGAATCATAGAATCAATGAGTCGGAAGGGACCTAGACGGTTCATCTAGTTCTACCCCCTGCCATGGGCAGGAAGGAGCACTGGGGGTGGCAGAGGTCATAAGACCCCAGCCAGGTGCCTATCCAGTCTCCCCTTGAAGATTTCCAGGGAAGGTGAGAGCACCACCTCTCTGGGAAGCCTATTCCAGGCTCTGGCCACCCTTACCGTGAAGTAGTTCTTCCTAATATCTAACCTAAACCTATCCTCCCTCAGCTTGTGGCCATTGTTCCTGGTGACTCCAAGGGGGGCCCTGGTGAACAGGCTTTCCCCGAGTCCTTGCTGGTGGCCCCTGATAAAGTTGTAGGCAGCCACAAGATCCTCCCTCAGTCTCCTCTTGTGGAGACTGAAGAGATTCAAGTCCCTCAGCCTCTCTTCATACTGCTGGCCACGGAGGCCCTCAACCATACAAGTGGCCTCCTCTGGACCCTCTCCAGGTTCTCCACATCCTTCTTGAAGTGCGGCACCCAGAACTGGACACAGTACTCCAGCTGCAGCCTAGCCAGCGCCAGAGGGGGAGCAAGACCTCTCTGGACCTGTTAGTGATGCCCCTGTTGATGTATGACAGGGTGCAGTTGGCTCTGCCTATTGCTTCATTGCATTGGTGACTCATATTCATCCTGGAGTCAATCCTGATTCCAAGATCCCTCTCTGCCTCTGTGCTGCTGAGAGGGTCAGCCCCTAACCTATAACCATAATGTCAGTTCCCTCTCCCCAGGTGCAGCACCCTGAACTTGTCCTTGTTGAACCACATCCTGTTCAGATCCACCCATTTCTCTAACCTATTCAGGTCTGCCTGGATGCGGTCCCTGCCTGCCAGTGTATTTACTTTACCCCACAGCTTGGTGTCATCAGCGAACTTGAACAGGGTGCTCCCCACACCCTCATCCAGGTCGCTAATGAAGATGTTGAACAGCACCGGCCCAAGGACCGAGCTCTGGGGGACTCCGCTGCCTACATCCTCCCAGGTCGACATCGACCCGTCCACCACCACTGTCTGGGTTCTCCCCTAGAGCCAGTTTGCCACCCATGTGACCACGCATTCGTCAGTGCCGCAGTCCATCAGCTTGCCCACCAGAATTGGGTGGGACGCTCTGTTGAAAGCCTTCTGGAAGTCCAAGAAGATGACATCGACTTTCTCCTTCCCATCTAAGCTCTTTGTTACCTGGTCATGGAAAGAGACCAGGTCAGTCAGGCAGATCGGCCTGGCACAAACCTGTGCTGGTTACCCCTCAATATCACTTCCCCTGCAGGGCTCTCACAAATGTGGCCCTTGATAATTTTTTCAAAGACCTTCCCCAGGATAGAAGTGAGGCTGACTGGCCTGTAGTTGCCAGGTTCTTCCTTCCTCCCCTTCTTGAAAATAGGGACCACATTGGCCCTTTTCCAGTCCTCAGGGACTTGACCCGAGCACCAGGAGTCCTCGAACAGCTGTGCCAATGGCTCCACAATGACAGCACACAATTCCCTCAGCACCTGTGGATGAAGGTCATCCGGGCCTGCTGACTTGGACATATCTAAGCCCTCCGGGTAATCCTTGACTAGGTCTGAACTAACAGTCAGGGGACTCACATCCTTCCTGGGCCTCTCTACACTATCACCCGAGAGCACCCCATTGTCAGCGGACAGGAACACAGAGGCAAAGAACTTGTTGAAGAGTTCTGCCTTCTCTCACGTATCTGTCACCCACTGCCCTGCCCTGCCCTGCCTCATAGAGGTCCAATGTTACCCCGAGACTTCTTCTTGCTACCTATATACTTGAAAAAGGACTTTTTGTTATCCTTAATCCCAGAAGCTAATCTAAGCTCCAGTGCTGCTTTCACCTTCCTCACCAAATCCCTACAAGCTCGGGTCAGGGAGGTGTACTCGTCCTTTGTCCCTGCCCCCTGCTTCCACTGCCAGTACGCTTTTTTCTTTGCCTTCAGGCCAGCCTGGATATCTGCTCTCAGCCATGAAGGTTTCTTGGACCCTTTTCCTGCCTTCCTGCGCAAAGGAATTGCATCCTGCGGTGCCCCAAGGATAGCTTCCTTGAGGAAGGACCACTTTTCCTGGCCCCCCATACTAGCTACCCCCTGGGCTCCAAGTGCCTCCCTGACTACTGCTCTGAGCACATCTAAGTTGGCTTTCCTAAAGTCAAGCATTTGCGCTGTGCTAGTTACCCTCCCCACCTTTCTCTGAATAGCAAACTGGATCATTTCATGATCACTGTCCCCTAGCCTCCCTTGCACTAGCACCTCCCCCACCAGGTCGTCCCCAGAGGCTAACACCAGATCCAGTATGGCGTTTCCCCTAGTGGGGATGAGTACCTCCTGCACGAGGTGTAGGTCCTGTACGCACATCAGGAACCTTCATGAGTGGCTAGACCTGGCCGACTGCTCCTCCCAGCTGATGTCAGGGTAATTCATATCACCCATGACCACAACATCCTTTGCATGCACGGCCTCCCCAAGCTGCCTGGAGAATTCCAGATGCAGCTCTTCCTCCTGATGTGGTGGCCTGTAGTAAACCCCTACCACCAGATCCCTCTCCCTCCACCCTGCTTGGAGCTTGACCCACAGAGTCTCAGTTAAGCCTTCCTCTGGTCCCATTTGGAAGGTAGAACTGGTATACTGTTCCCTAACATAGAGTGCAACCCCCCCCCCACCAGCTTTTTTCCCCTTCCTATCTCTTCATTTAGATCTGGCCCCAACTGTCTTCCACAGTGTGGTAACACTCTTGATTACTACATTTTCCTTAAGATTATCTGCATAGATATCAATTGCAGAAATAATTTATGCTTACTTAGGAAACAAAAGTATATAGTGATCCTAGGGGTTAATGCAAAAGGTAGAGATACTAGTAGTATTTGGGCAGCTAGCTATATCCAGTATCAGCTCACTCTCAGAAACTTTATATAGGATGATAATATATTTCTCCTTTTGTTTCTAGAGTGCTTTATGATGTCAGGGGAAGGTACATCTGGGAGAATATATTCCCATCATAAAGCCCTTTTTCCTGCTGTCAAACCAGAACAGGGTAATATTGTGCCAACCCTGCAGCTCCAGAGACAGGCACAAGAAGAAAGTTGGAGTTCCCACTTTTATATATAAAATCATAGGGGTTAGGGTCACAAGCCACCAGGAGGGAATATGTAAAAGGTCAACACTGTGGTAATATACACTCAGCACCTTAATTTCCTCCAACACACCTCTGGAGGAGTCCTCAGATAAGTTGTTAGTCCCCAAAGTGCTCATATAGCAGCCTGCAGCTGCCCCCAATTCTGAGTCCAGCTCCTGCAGTCCACAGTCCTAGATGACTGACCCAGTAAGATCTCCACTGTACACTCTTCTGTGTAGAGCCGACCAGGTTCCACGTGCAAGCTGCCTTCTCTCTTCTCCTTACTTCAGCCTCAACCTTCCTCATCCTTTTCCCCTTGCCCCCCAGCCCTTGGGGCTTGTGGGAGTTGTAGTCCAAATTAACAGTCAGCATAGCTCTACAGACTGCTCCCCAGTTTCTACTGTTATGTATATTACATTCACATTATAATATTCAGTTTTACCTGAGTCATTTAGGATTTAAGTCCAGTGGCTGTTACATGCATGCAGAAGCTGAATAATTTGACTTGAAATATACTTTGTTTATAATATTCTTATTTTGAGATTCAATTAAGACCAATTTAAAATTAAACAAATTTTGTGTTAACACCGGTTCTGCTGTTCTCTCCTCTCTTCCATCTCTTCCATTTCCTATTGTCTTAATGAGTGTTACTGAAGGTAAAACTTCCCTTGCTCTTTTTTCTCCTTCTTTGTTCATTTTTTCATTCTTTATTTTTACTTTTCCACATAAAGAGTGCATCAACAAAGATTTTTGGAGCCAATACCGATAGCTGATCTTTAAGGAGGCATATTGGCCAATACCAATCTGATTTCCAATACCAGCCCAGTAGTTTGAAGAGCAGTGACCAGCTGGTAGGTGTGGTGTGGTGTGGTGGAGGGGGAAGAGGGGACGGAAGGAGTGGGGAGGGCAGATCAAAGCCCTTACAGTGAGGGAGGAGTGAGGCTGGGGCTGGGACTGGGGCTGGGGCAGGGACTGGGGCTAGTGCTCCCAGCTGGGGCAGGGTGGGCACGGAGCCATGACTTGTCCAGGAGGTACAGGAAGGGGGTGGAGCGGATCTCCCGCCGCTGCGCGCCACTTATCCAGCAGCTCATCCAGTGCTTGCTCGCTTATCCTGAGGCTCCTGCTGCTGCTCCCACCACTCATCCGGGAGGGCACAAGAGTGGGGCCCATGCCCCTGGATCTACGCAGGGCGGAGCAGGCTTTTTCTAGTGCGTGGGGCTACACTTAGGGCAGGCAACATTGGTGCTTGGAGGGAGGATGGGGCTCCCAGGTAAGTGGCATACAGCAGCAGAAGCCACACCCGCACACTCCTCAGACAAGCCACGGCTCTGTCCCATGCCTGTCCTGCCCTGGCTGGGCAGTGTTTGCCCCAGCCCCATTTCTCCTGGACTGCAGGGGCCTTGATCTGCCCCCCACACATCCCTCCCCCACTCCCTTCCACCACACCAAACTTATGAGCTTCACACAGTTCTCTCAGCTGCTGGTCTGTGCTCCTTACCACCTATGTACTGTGCTGTGACTGTGGCTGTGGCATTTCTCAGCCAAATTATTAGCCATATCAAGCCAATTTCCGATACAGACAATTTTCTTTGTATCAGTGCCGATCTGATATCAGACGAATGTGTCAGTGCACCTCTATTCCCTGTAACTTTCTTTTCTCCTTCGCTTCTCTTTCTACACTTCCCTTTCTCTGGTATTTGGTGTCAATCTGATGATCACGCTAGATGGAAAGCCTGAGTCAGAATCTGTTCTTTATCCACTGGACATAGATTGGCCAATGCAGGCAAAAGCAATGTGCACTACATCAAACTCATTGCACCAATGGGCTCAGCCTTTCAACCAGTTATTTAAAAAGTTAGTGTAAGATGTATCCAGGCATTATCCCTCACCACTACTGAACTGTACCTGCCCAGTACTTCTGATAGGATTCTGTTTTGTGTAGGCTAGCCCCATACTGGAACACCCTTGTGCCCGAGCCAGCCCCTATGCAGCATATTGAGCCAAGCAGGAGCAGTTCCAGGCTGCCCCTGTCAACTGGGGCTACTCTGACCCAGCTCAGCATGCTGCAGTTCCAGGAACACATTCAAATAGCATGCCCAGGAGCAATAAACGCAAGTGCCATATAAGTGCCAAAATTTATTGCTTCGAATTAATTGCATGTGTAACCCAGGCGGTACTCCAAGAGGTACCCCCTTTCCAATTGAATGGATCAAAGCAGGTACACAAGTGCTGTGGGAGGTGTAGGGACTCTCCTCCCCTATAGAGCAGAGCCAGACCACCAATGGAGACTTAACCATATACCTTTTAATACTGGGAACATAACAGGCATAAATCAGAGGGTATACTGGACACTACAATGCTCCAAGGGGGCAGGATTCAACAAAGGCTAGACACTTACAATCATTGACAAAACAGGGTTAACAAAATATAAAATTCAAAGAGGAGAACAAACAATATGGGTTGGTGAAATATACAATGGGCACAAAATGCAAAGTGTCAAATGCCAAGGAAACACAGGGCCTTGGTACCTGGAGGGGGAGAAAGACATAATGGCCCCTTTCCACTGCAAGATATGCTTTTTGTTATCTCACTCACCACAGCTGGGACTTGAAACCAGATCCACCATGTGGTAGGTAAGGACACTGCCATACAGCCACCACTGGTAGCACTGCTCTAGCCTGCTAGGGGTCTTGATCTTCCCAGAGCCCCGCCTCACATCGAGCTGCCTGGCCTCTGATTGGAGGAGCTGGAAGCAGAGCTAGGAACCCCTCAGGTCGCTGCTCAGATCCTTCCTGGAGTGGGGGGAGCCTCTCCTGCTGACTGCTGCCTCTCCTTGGGGATCCGGGGTCCCACTGCTGCCTGCAGGTCCTGCTCTTTCAGGCTCTTCGGGGGTACTGCTCCTGCCCCGCTGGCTCAGCTCTTACCAGCTCTGTGAAGCCCCTTCCTTGTTGCCCCTCACTGGTCTCTCCCCTGAGTCAGCCCACCCTGCCCCTTTTCTCCCCCTCCAGGTGACCCAAGGGGCCAATCGGGATACAGGGCGGTGAGTCTCTGGGGCCTGATTGGTGCGGAAAGGAATCCCAAGTCCTCCAATCGTCTTTTACCCTTTCAAAACCCCTGGGCTAGGTCACTGCCAGCCAGCCTGTCACACGTGTAGACTACTTAAGACAATAAACTTTCTATGGGGGAACGTATATTACCACTAACATCTATCCAATTTGTACGAAAAGGTTAGGAGTGAGAGACACAGTAAAAGATATTTCTTGGATATCACAGCAAGTTACTGAAATAACAGCCTCTTGTATGGTTTGCCATAATTAATCAAAACCTGCCAGGCATGAATATGCTGCAGATCTAAAATTGCACTTTACTGTAAACATTTTAATTATTATTTCCAACATTTGGCTTTCATTAAAGCTAGAAAAGACTTTTTAAAACTGTTTTCAGAGGGCAAATACTGGTGATCCTGTCTTCCTAATAAAGAGTTTTCTCGGTTTTGTTGGCGTATTGTTTTTATTTTGTTAAAGCTTCAGGCATAGGCTTTCTTTCAACATTTTCTAAAAGACTAAACAGGGAAAAATGAACTGATGCTGAGTTCATGTAATTGTACCATTTTTGTGTGTGTTTCTTCCTCAGTATAGTACCACTGACTTACAGGAACATACAGTGCATATTTTACTACCAACAAAGTAACCCTCCTAAAAATATTGTATATATCACTTGAAAAAATGTAGCCCAGTACCAAAACCACCATAAAGAAGATGGAAGGTTAGAAGTTTTCTCATATTATCCACCAGTGGCAGATTCTTCCTGTTTAGCTTGGGAGATCAGCAGTTTTCATTAAGACTAAAAGCAATCTATAGATAAGTTTTGTTCATTGTGCTGAAGGATTACACATGATGTGTATATGCATGGTGCTTCCTGGATGGGGAAGGAGGGGCAGGAAACAGACTGAGTCTTGGCTGCATCCTTCCAGGCTGTAAGGCTGAATTGGTATGCGGGCACTTGCCCGTAGTAAGGCCTGGCCTACACTAGAAACTTTTATTAGAGGTGGTTATCTCTGTTGGTCAAGCAGGAGGTAGGGCAAGGTGTTACCAGCCTCTAAACATTTTGCTTCTAAGGTGCCACCCTACCCTACCTTCTGCCTTTATCAATTTAGTAAAATAAGCTGAGGTCAGGAAGGGCTATTAACAATATTTCCCTTTCACTAAAGCTGAACTATAGATGTAGTCATGCTTATTTTGCTAGACATATTTGGACTGAACATCATAGTCTGTAAGCTAGACCAACAACAGTATCCTGGCACTAGCACAGGCTGCATCTGCACAGTGGGAGATTAGTGTTAATTGTGAACAAAGAATGGTAAAGACAAGCTGAAGTCAACCCATGACTAAGCTTTGAACTAAGCTGACTTGAACTGATTATGCTTTAGAATTTATTTGAATGACTGAAATTAACAAGTTCCTCTTTGATTTTAGTAGTCTGACTGGATCAAATACTGTTATAGTAATACTGTGCATTTCTTTTTTAACAGTATACAACATGAAGCCAATAAATCCATCTTGGCAGAAATTTGTCATTCAAGATTACTCATCTCTAATCAAGGAAACTTCTTAAACTGTTTTCTTTTTTTTCACTTCTGATATTAGTGCTCTGGTTTTGAAAACAATGTGTCTGTAACTGGGGGAAGTCCAACAGAAGACAAAAGTTTAAAATTAGCATCCTAAAAAGACATCTAGATCAGATCCTATTCTAGAACTGATTGTTGGAAACGAGCTGCAAATAAGGAACCTGACTGATTTCACATTCTCACAACTTAGAAACAAGTTTAGTGAAGTCATTGGGCATAAAACTGGAGTTAAAAGTAGAACCAGACCAAGGAGTTTCACTGGAGAGTACTTCAGACCAAATTATTTGCAATAGGTTCGAAAAGGTTGATGAAGGTCTCTTAAAAGAGCAAAGTAAAAATAATAAAATTTGCATGATTAAAAGCAAAACAGGAACTACTGTGTTTAATCAGAGAAAATAAAGAGCAATAGAAGAGGCAGAGGACAATACAAACCAGAGAAGTCTGAAAGAAGGAAAATTAGGACTGTGAAAGAAGGAAAATAGCAGACGGCAAAAAGGCAAGACTAAGGAAGAGTAAGAAATAACAATTGCCAGGCACTGGTCAGATAAGAAGCTGTTGGCTCCAAAAGTCATACATAAAAAGGAAAAAGGAAACAGGTCATCTCAAACTGAGACTAGATCGCTCCTAGTAGGTACAAGCCATGAGTTATTAATAGTTGCTTTGCCTCTGCTTTTGGAGGAGGAGAATGGAAAATTCTTAAAGTTGGGAGGAGTTGGAGGTACATTAGAAAAGAAGCTGTAGGTATAATGAACAGAACAAAGGACATAGTCTGGTCCACCAAGTAATTCCAACTGGGAATGGGTCCCTCAGGCCTACCCAGCCCAGGTGTGAGGAGCAGCCCAGGCTGTGGTGCATGGTGCTTGTCCCACCACCCATGAACACAGAGGAGCCACCTGGCACAACCTGCCCTCTCCCTACATGCAACTTTTGAGAATGCCAAACACTGTAATATGCAGGCCTGGAAGGTGGGGTGGTGGGTTGAAGGTGGCTGAACTCGGGATGGAGGTGCAGGTGGGCAGGGTGGGATGTATCCAGGTGTGGGATGGGTAGACAGGGCTGAGGCCAGGGCCAGGATTGGGATCACAGGGTGGTGACTTTATGGAACTGGGGCCCAGGGCAGAGCCACAATCTATTCCCTGTATGTCCCTGCAATGGGTGCCAGCTCTGCCAAATTTCCAGACCCATGAGAAGCCCTGCAGGCCAGATGAAACTGCTCCACAAGCTAAATCTGGCCCATGGGCCGAGAGGTTGAGCACTTCTGGACTAAGAAAAGGAGTTGCTACAGAATGCTAGGAAAAATATCTTATGTCAAGGTGCATTTGTATTATGTAACTGGCCCAAGTTCAGTTGCAATGTAGAAAAATGAACTTCAGAAAAGCCATTAAAATTTACCTCTGTGCTAAGTCTGAAAACCAACTTTGTTTTTTTTTAACTCAAAGTAAAATAAATAAAGAAAAGTATGTCTATACAGTGAAACAATCCTATAAGAAATTCCAGACCATGAATACTGGAGCAAAAGTGGGCATCACTCCTCCAGGAACTCCTTTGGAGGTGAGGAGAGTGGATAGTTTTCCACATGAATCCATTAGTGGTATTTGGAAGGGAGAATGGTTTCAGATCATGAAGTACATATGGCTTCCTTCCTGGCAACAGGTCTGCTATGAACAAAATAAAATCTCCCCATATAATCTACTGGGACTCACCAGAAACCAATGATTAGGCAGAGGAGACATTCTAGGAACATCCCCAAGCACTCTGGAGCGGAGCCGTGCTTACACCCGAAACTCCACTGGCAGGGTCTCCTGAGAGTGCATGAGCACAGACACATATAAAGATAAATCAGTGTTTACGTGGCTCAGCTAGTGACACCTGACCTTTTGGCCAGCACCCTGGGGACTGAACCAGGTATGGTGTTCAGAAATCACTCAGAGGCAAGGAGTTGGACAGATTTGTTTCATGCTACATCTGCGTTCTCACTGATTGGCACTATATAACACAACCCCTGCACAGCCCAATAACTGGTTGCCACTGGATCTTGTAAGAGTCTGTGACATGTATAGTCCTATAGTGGGTATATATATTTTTCTCAAAATAGCCAAAAGCCAAGTAGTCTGATAGAGGCCTGTTTCTGTCAGTATCTGAATTCTCACTAATCAGTACAGCATGATGTAAGTCACTGAACAATACAAGAACTAGTTAAAACTAAACCTTGGGAAAGTTTTCTCCTGAAGACCAACCTTTCCCATGACACCTGCAATAAAATAAATGACTCATAATGGCAAAGTTAGATAATACCTTGACAGTTTACTTGTCTTTGTTTTAGTAAGTGTGTTCTCATACACTGTATCACCACGTTTGACCAACTGTCACCATGTGCACTTCCCCCTCACCTTTGTCAATCCTTACAGCTGTTAGTACATAAGCTTCCTAAGACTTTGTGTGTGTGTGTGTGTGTGTGTGTGTGTGTGTGTGTATACAGTGCCACTCACAACAGGACAGTTAATGAAAACCAAAAAGATCTCATTGTAATGTAAACCTTCTACCAGGCACCAATCGGCAGCAAGAAGGGCAGGCTTCACATTTTGGAGTACCCTATAAAGTATACCAGTGACTTGGGCCCCCACCCATAAATCTGGGAACACTAAATTTGCTGGGGCAATCCTTTATAAACAAAACACCCTCCTCACAAGCAATATAAACACAAAACCCCCAATTTATTACAGAGAATAAAAACAAAAATAGAAAAGCAAATACTAAATAAAATTTTAAAGCACACTACAAAGCAAAGTCTTAGGTAGTACCCTCTTAGGGGAGGTTTACCCATACCCAGGTTGTCTGGGACTTGGGACTTCCCAATGGGTAGTTCCAGGAGCCTGCACCCCTATACCTGCCTTTCAGGAGAAGGGGGCCCACACCGGACAGTCCTATGAGCTGCTCCTTGGGTTTGCTGCGCCAGGAGGAGCTGCTCAAAAGCATGGGTCCTTCTGCATTGCAAGGAGCTTCAATGCTCTTGGAGAAATGGTAGCGTGCCAATCTTTGTTCCCAGGGAGAGAGGGTGTGTGTGTGTGTCTGTGTGTGTGTGTGTGTGTGTGTGCATGTGTCAAAACTTCTAGGTTAGATTATATGGCTTGCTGAAACAAAAACTGCAGGACAAAACTCAAAACGGAGCCAGGTTGATTGGTGGCTACAGCTGGCCCAACCACACAGCTTGACTGGAGCAAAGGACCATCAAAAGAAACAAAGGGGAAAAGCCAGGCCTACCTGGCTACCTGATATGCAGGTACTTTGGGTCACACAGCTCCACTGGGAGCACAAAGTTGCTGGCCCAGCACTGGCCCAACACTGGCAGAATTAAAAATTTCCAGCTTAAAACTACCAAGCCTAATTCCTATCCAGCCAGTCCAAAGAACCAATACCCTCCTCCCCAGTATTAATCCCTTAAAACCTCAGAAAAGGGGGAAGAAAAGGAGGAGAGAGGAGTTCCCAGACACTCCCTCTCTCTCTCCTCTACCCAAGTTTTCCCTTTCACTATCTTCCAATTCCTTCTCCCTTGGAAGAGACTTCACTTTTCAGCAGCCCCTAGCAGCTTCTCCTCCTCCCCAGATCTGTCTAGGTCACCTTACAACCCTCCACATGACATCACCATGGCCTTGTCCAGTAAGAGAGTGCCATAATTTCATAGGTTTCATAGATTTCATAGAACTTAGGGCTGGAAGGGACCTCGGAAGATCATTGAGTCCAGCCCCCCGCCCAAAGGGCAGGAAGTCAGCTGGGGTCATAGGATCCCAGCAAGATAAGCATCCAATTTGCTCTTGAAGGTGTTTAATGTGGGTGTTTGAACCACCTCCAATGGCAGGCTGTTCCAGACCTTGGGGGCTCGGACAGTAAAGAAATTCTTCCCTATATCCAGCCTGAAATGGTCTTGCAGTAGTTTATGACCATTCGACCTCGTCATCCCTTGGGGCGCTCTGGTGAACAAACGTTCCCCCAGATCCTGGTGGTCACCCCTGATAAACTTATAGGTGGCCATCAGATCACCCCTGAGCCTGCGCTTTTCCAGGCTAAAGAGCCCCATGGCTCTCAGCCTGTCATTGTAAGATCTGTTTTCCTGACCTCTGATCATGCGTGTGGCTCTCCTCTGGACTCTCTCAAGCTTCTCCACATCCTTTTTGAATTGTGGAGCCCAAAACTGGACGCAGTACTCCAGCTGCGGCCTCACCAAGGCCGAGTACAAGGGGAGAATGACGTCCCGGGATTTGCTTGAGAAGCATCTATGGATGCAAGCCAGTGTTTCGGTCGCTTTAGTAGCCACAGCATCGCATTGCAGGCTCATGTTCATCTTGTGGTCAATGATGACCCCCAAGTCTCTTTCTTCTGTAGTGCTAGCCAGCGTAGCACTGCTGAGCCTATAAGGATGCTGCAGGTTTTTCTTCCCAAGGTGGAGAACCTTGCATTTTTCAGTGGTAAACACCATCAGGTTCTCGTCCGCCCATTTGCTGAGCCTGTCCAGGTCAGCCTGAATCACCCACCTGTCTTCTGGCGTGGATGCTTTGCCCCAAAGTTTGGTGTCATCGGTAAACTTGGCCAGTCTGCTCCTGACTCCAATGTCCACATCATTAATGAAGATGTTGAACAATATGGGTCCAAGGACAGAGCCTTGGGGGACCCCACTGGTCGCAGGGCACCATGATGAGTGACAGCCATCAATTACTACCCTCTGGGTCTGACTATGGAGCCAGTTTCCCAGCCAGTGAATCGTGGTGGACCCAAGGCCACAACTGGCCAGTTTCGCCAAGAGGTGATCATGGGATACCAAATCGAAAGCTTTTTTGAAGTCAAGATATATGACATCAACCTCTTCTCCCTCGTCCAGGTGATAGGTCACCTGGTCGTAGAAGGAAATGAGATTGGTCAAACAAGACCTACCTGCAACAAACCCGTGCTGGCTATCCCTCAGTATGTTGGCATCAGCCACTCCATTAAGGATGGCCTCTTTAATAAACTTTTCTAAGATCTTCCCCGGGATAGAAGTCAGGCTGATGGGCCTAATCCTGTCTTTCTCTTAATCAATCTGCCTAAAAAGTCTTGCTCCCCCTGGCCAATCAGGCCAGAGGATTTTATATAGTTTGTCCAGATACAAGGCCCCAGCTTTCCATGTGCAGAGCAGAGGGCCAGAACAACAAGGGGTATATTGCCCACATAAAACACACACGTGCACACCACAATACACAACAAACAAAAGCACACACTTTGCCATATACAACCTCTGTGTGTGTGTGCATTACATTATAATAAAAAGAATCACTGCCTTAATAACTCTAAGAGGAATCCCAGAACAATGCAGGATATGAATTCAGTGACTTCAGCACAAACTTTAGATGTTTTATCTGCATTAGGGCTGATCCACTGAAGTATTCAGCAGCAATCCACCCTAGGCACACTGAGAATTTCAAATCAGTGTGTCAAATTTCTCCTTGGCCAACTTCCGTCAGTGGAGTTAGGCCAGGGAAGAGTTTGGCTCAGTATGTGTAGTCTCAGCATGCCTGGAACAGAAGTTAGACACCAAAACAATTTCTGTTAAGGGTCTTGGATTTGTCTTGGACATGTTAAGAAAAAAATCTTCAAAAGACAATTTCTCTAAAACAAAAATAGTGAAGTCACCAGTAAAGCAGTTTTTTTCATCAAGACACGGAGACTACTAGAATTTTATGGATTTTATAGCAATGAAATGTTATTGTTTCTATAAACCATCCTTAGTTTAAAAGCAATATATGTAGTTTTCACAATAGAGATATACATGCTGTGGAGGTTAAATCCATGACACTTGCTTATTTATTGTCTGCACCATTATTGTTATCCATTACTGAAATCTATAGCAGAGTTCTGGCAAGTGAATTCAGAGTCCTTTTTTTGTATGTAATCATTTACAAAGATTTGTGAATGTATTATTTGGCATTTCTAGCATTAAATTAACTTTTTTTCTGTGCTGTGTGGACTTTATGCTAGAGAGAAAGTAAAAAGGCTCTTCTCTTAATGGCTTAAAATATAAGTTATAAAAAGAACTTAAAGATTTGGCAGTGGTCTGATTGTGAAGTCTCCCTCTTTAAGTAATCCTTAGTGAAAACTCTCTTTGCTACAGACTGTGCTATCCATGTACGAACATCATTCTTCCATTCATGAATGATGCAAAATGCTGCAAATTTTATTCTGATATTAATATTGGCCTGATAAAGTGTTGTTGCTGTGGAGCTGCAAGTGTCAGAACCATACCAGGATTATCTTTTTTTTGTATGCATTCAGTCACAAGAACTTTCTCTTTCCAGTCAGAAGCAGTTTTTTGTTATAAAACTGTCAGAGTTGTATTGGGATTATCCCATCTAGTATTACACTATTTCAAACACCGAGTGAACCATATGTATTTCTCCAGCTCTAGCCAATTTCTTAAAAATAGATCTCTTTAGCTTGGCTTTTTGTGCCAAACATTCAGCCAACCCAGGTGTTAACATGCAAGGATTTCCCAGTGCAGCATTTAGCAGCACAGATTCAACCTATATACAATTCTGGGTCAAGAGATACTTAGGAAAGGCCCAGTTAATCAGTACTTCAAATTTTACCCTACAGTATAATAAATCTACAGTACAGTACAATATAGTAAATCTAATTTAAAGGAATGCACTTTCAAGTAATTTGTACTAAACTAAAGCTGGGTATGGTAGGAGCATCTTCCAGATTCAAAGGGACTGAATCTGATATTATTTGCACCCCTATAAATGATGAACAATTGCACAGATAAACATGAGTGAGAAACAAGTGTGTGAGCAAAATCAGACCATATGTATTGATATAAGCAATTACAGTATCTATAAATCCAACCCTGAAAAATTAACATAAATAGCTTTGCCTTGCCCTTGTTGAAAGCAATAGTTTTACCACTGAGTAAATACCAGCAGGCCCACAAAAACTGCCATTGACAATCAAGCTTCTCTAGTATTTCTATAACTATGCTTTGTGTGCTCTTGCTTTCTGTGACAATGCTGTGACTTTAGATAAATGAATGTTATTTGCTTCACAGAATTTTATACAGCCTATCCTTTATAATGTTGTTTGAAATTTCACCGAGATTACTTGTCCATTCAATTTACCATTTTGCCTGTGTTGTTATATGAACATATCTTCATGTGAAAATAAAAGTTTTTATTTACCAAACAAGTTTTTTCACCTCAGTACTCACAGGCAAGCTCAGCTCCCAGACTACTGCATCTGGCAGCACAGTTTTTAGTGAGAAGGTGAACAGCCAACAATGGCAAAAGAACAGGTTAGGGACTATTTAGAAAAGCTGGATGTGTACAAGTTCATTGGGGCCGGATGGGATCCACCCAAGGGATTCAGTGGGAGGGAGGGAGTTGGCTGATGAGATTGCAGAGCCACTGGCCATCATTTTTGGAAACTCATGGCAATCAGGAGAGGTCCCAGATGATTGGAAAAGGGCAAACATAGTGCCCATACTTAAGAAAGGGAAAAAGGAGAATCCAGGGAACTAAAGACCAGGCAGCCTTACTTCAGTACCTGAAAAAGTCATGGAGCAGATCCTCAAGGAATCCATCTCAAAGCACTTAGAGGAAGAGAAAGTGATTAGGAACAGTCAGCATGGATTCACCAAGGACAAGTCATGCCCAAGCAATCTGATTGCCTTCTACGATGAGATGACTGGCTCTGTGGACATGAGGAGACCAGTGGATGCAGTATACCTTAATTTTACCAAGGCTTTTGATACGGTCTCCCACAACATTCTCGTAGGCAAGCTAAAGAACCCAGGGATGGATGAACGGATTGTAAGGTGGATAGAAAACTGGCTGGCTCATCAGGCTCGCAGGATGAGCCCCCCACTATAGAAAGGATGTGGAGAGATTGGAGAGAGTCCAGCAGAGGACAACAACAATGGTGAGGGGGCTGGGGGACATGACTTATAAAGAAAAGCTTAGGGAACTGGGCTTATTTTGTTTGGAGAAGAAAAGACTGAGGGAGGATTTAATAGCAGCCTTCAACTACCTTAAGGGAGGTTTGAAAGAAGATGGAGCTAAACTGTTCTCAGGTGGTGGCAGATGACAGAACAAGGAGCAATGGTCTCAAGTTGCAGCAAGGGAAGTTTAGGTTAGATATTAGGAATAATTTTCTCACTAGGAGAGTAGTAAAACACTAGAACAGATTACCCAGAGAGGTTATGGACTCTCCATCCTTGGAAGCTTTTAAGACTCGCCTAAACAAAGCTTTGGCTGGGATGATCTAGTTGGGGATGGTCCTGCTTTGAGCAGGGGGTTGGACTAGATGACCTCCTGAGGTCCCGTCCAACCCTAACTTTCTAGGATTCTATAATTCTACTCCCATAACCCCTCACTCCATCCTTCAGTTAAGTTCTTCCCCTTGGACCTTTCAGTCAGGATGCTTCTTTTTCCTTTATGCTGCCTTTATGACAGCAGGGAGAGTATGGAGAGTACAGCAGACAGTAGCAGCAATTGCATAGAACATCCTGCTGCCCACCTGAAGCTTAGACTGGTGCATGCTCAGTCTCTCCCTGATCAGCACTTATATGGAAGGTTTGGAGCGTACTGAGTAAAGAAAGAAATTATGGAGAATGTAACTGTAAACTGTGATTCTCAACCTTTTTGGACTTGAGACACCCCTCCAAAATTTTTGTGGAAAGAGTAGCACCCAATCTCAAAAACTAATTTATAGATTACAGTGCTTTCTTTTTTGCAGAGGGGCCTGGCAGTGGGGATGGAGCATTGGGGAGGGTGCTGGGACACCCTGCTTAAGAATCACTGCTCTACCAAGTTTCTGTTTAAGCATTTTAAACTTATTTTTCAAAAATTTGTAACCTGGCCAAACTTTTGCTAGCTTTTCACAGAAACAGCAGAAGATATATCCCAACACAAAGGCCATCCTTGGCCAAATTTCAAGTCCCTGATAAAACTACATTAGGACTATTCAAAGAAATAGTTGTAATAATTTTTAATATGAGAAAAACAACGTATTTTCCTTAACCACATTTCTTGGAAAAGCTAGCAAACCAGTTCTGTTGAAACTTAAAATATCAGACTGAGGCAGACACTCGATATGGAACATTTCAGCCCTAATGATTAAAATTTGGCAAAGTTATGAGCAAACCCGGAAAATGAGGGTCTTACAAGGTGAAGTATATGAAAAACTAAAATAGATGGAAGTACTAAATCCACCCACAACATAAGATGCCTAAATAGATGTTAGTCAATTAACTAGCTAAAAACTATGACTTGCCTGCTGTAGCATGAGCAAAAATTAAAATTGGACTTGTGAAGTTTCCACAGCTGGCCATAAAAACTTATCATCTGTGGCTGCTTTTAAATTTTACTTTTATCTTTAGAAGCTGATTTATGAGTCAAATGAGCTCCCAATAAAGAGTGTAATGTTAATATCATGGCTTATAAGCCCCTATAACACTTTTTACTGACATGCATAAAACCACATGTAATGTCATTCAGGTCTGTAACATTTTTTAGCACACATTGATCATTCATTAACCCTTCATAAAGCATATAAATGTTCCCTTTATATAATATGTTACCAAACTGAAGACTTGAATAATGAGAACCTTTACTGTTCCAGGCTGCCATAGGTTTTATTATTTTTTAAAGATTTTTAATGTAATTTGGAAGTTTTTGCCATCTTTCTCTGCTGCCGTCAACTTTCTAATCTCCCCTCCCCTTTTTTATTTTCCCTTCTTCTCTTCACTTTCATTTCCCTATCCATCTTCCCTTCACATTCATGTTAAAACAAGGAAAGGAATGGTGTCAAAAGAAAGACACAGAGCAATATCAAAATCAGCTTTCACTCAGTCTTGTATTCACAGGCTATTCTGTGCCTGCTGCTCTTTCAGGATTGGGTGATATTATGCTGAATAGGAACTACTGCTTATAATATCAAGGAAAGGTAAGATAAAGTGAAGGATCAAGTTACTGAGCACAGCAGCAGGACTGGATATTGGTAGTAGCCAGTTTAGCTGTGCTATATGGCCAATGTTGTAGTGCACCTTTGCCTAAAATCAGCATGCAAAGGAAAATATTTTTTTTCCTTCTTAGGATGGATGACAGCTGAATCCTCTATAAGATTAAAGGGCTATTCTGCTTCTGAGTAGGCACCTTCTCAGTTACTATTGTTCCTAAATCTCAGTAGGTCTTAGGTTATATGGTAATTTCCTGTTCTGAAAGCAGTTCCTTCACCAATGACCTGTTCATTTGGGGAGGCGGATCCACCAATCAAAACCTCCAAATAGGCATGCTCACAAGTGACTGATCTTTACTGCCTGGCCCTAGTCAGGATTTTAAAATGTTAGTAACCTGGTAGTATCACCAAGTAAGTAACCATTAGCTTCAGGGACTACTGCCACCCTTTTAGGACTAAGGAAAGAACCCACAGGTCATAATATTGAAAGCATCTTCTAGTACCCCAAAACGTGAGGCAGCATCCTTGTTGCACTGCAGAAAACTTGCAGGTTTTTTTTTTAAGCTAAAGGCCTCTGATGCTATCAAGGCCTTGCTGGCTCTTATAAAAAGAAAAGTGTGTGTAGATGAAATTTCATCCTTAAGTAAATTTATTTCTACCATTTTTGTGTAGCTCAGGTGTATATGGGTTTGTACTCCCCTCTCCAACTGAGGGAATTATTGGCAGGGTGGTGTGCTGCAGAGGGACACAACAGTCCAGCAGCCACCTCCATCCCCTATAGAGTCAGGCCCAGTCAATCAATTACTTAACTATATACAAATTTATTATTACAACAAAACCATTAAAGGGTAAGGAGATAAATTATATATATATATGAACAAATTTACAAAACAATAAACCCTATACCATATATATATATATACACACACACACACACACACACAACCAATTATTATTTAAAAATACAGATGAACCATAGAACAACCAAGAACAAAGGATATTGATCGGGCAGCCTTATAATGCTATTAATATACAAAGTATCACTTCTAATTATTCACATAAACTATGAAGCACAGTCCACAAATATAACCAGCAATCCTTAGACTGCCTGGGTGCCCTCCACAGCAGGGCCCCACTCCCAAGGTACCACTACAGGAAAGGAGGGGGGAAGAAAAGCAGGGGGAGACCCCAAAGACTCCTAAGCTCCCCTGCTATGACCCAGGAGTGGCCCACATTGTTCCCCTTTGTAACCCTGGGGGTCCATCCCCTGTTGGAACCCTCTCTCCAGGGTAACTTACTACTCCATAGTCCCAGAGGGTTGCCTCCCGCTCTCCAGGTCGAGCTGTGTTCCCTGCCGGGCTTTCCTACTGCTCAACTCTGCTGCCGCAGGCCTGGCTTAGGGCCACATTCATCACGGAGTGTAGTGAGCACTTTGTCTCATGCTAGGAGTTGGAGGCCCGGACAGCCTTGTGCAGCACTGAGGCTTGGTCTGCTCCCGGACCCTCTCAGCAGTGTCGTCTGCAATGAGCTGCTGTCCCAAGCCACCTCAAGCAGCTCCCAGGGTCTCTCACCCTCCGTGCAGCGCCTCCTGCACCAAGCTCCCAGCCTCATTCTCGGGGTTGAGGACCTGAGCCACCCAAGGGGCTCCAAAGATCCTGCTCTGTGCACCGGCCTGTGCACCGTGTCTCTGGCCGCACATCAGAGATTGCAGACCCAAGCCGCCTCATGCAGCTCCCAGGGTCTGGATGCTGTGCACAGTGCTGTGTGCTGAGAGCCTCACCATTGGAGCCGTCCACTGCTCCCCACTGACAGAATTCTTCAGGGGCTCTTCCTGGGCTACTGCTTCACCCTGCTGAGCAGCTCTCCTCAGCTTTTCTACATCCCGCTCTTCTCTCTTCTCTGTCCTCAACACATCTCCCTCATGCTGGGCACACAGCGCCTTTTATATGCTCCAGGGCTCCGCCCCTGAAGTCTTCCAGACCTGACAGTTTGCAGCCTTCAATCAGGTCTGAGGGAGCTCCTTTCCCACTCGCCTCAGGAAAGGGGCATGACCTTATTTCTCTTGCTGCCTCCTGATTGGTGAATGGACTCCACCAATCAAAACAGCAGGATCTCAAGCCTGGGACTCAACCCAAGCTCTGAAAGGTAAGCCTGCTACATTTGTACAGATTCTGCATCCAAGATGAATATGCATAGCCAGCATGTGCAGTCCCACTTTTTGGATTTTTCTTAAATTGTAGAGTGGAAAATTAAGTGGTTATTGTTGGATTCTCTACAGTACAATGTGTCCAAAACCATACTGGGATGATGTCAGAAAATGTTGCATTTTTTCCCAATTATGAAATGAATTATGGGGAGCTAGCTAACCACAGTCAGAATCATTAAAACAGAGTTATTTTGGCTGATATGCTCTTGTCCAGCCAGAAAACACAGGTGTTTTTTTTTTAAAAGATTTTGTTTTCAAATGTTGTTTTCTGAGGTTGCAATGACCATCTCTTTCCTAGAGGCAAGGATTTCTTAGGGTGATATCTTTTAGTGGACTAACTATGTAGTTGGGATTTCATAGATTTCATAGACATTAGGGCTGGAAGGGACCTCAGAAGATCATCGAGCCCAGTCCCCTGCCCCAGGAGCAGAAGTCAACTGGGGTCAAAGGATCCCAGCAAGATAAACATCCATCTTTCTCTTGAAGGCGTTCAAGTAGGTGCTTGAACAACCTCCAGTGGCAGGCTCTTCCAGACCTTGGGGGCTTGGACAGTAAAGAAGTTCTTCCTTATTTTAGAAATGGAATATTGTTAGAAATGGAGTATTGTTAGAAATGGACAGCTTGCATCTTGCACCCGATAAGAAAGAAACACTGCCAAGGACTTTTTTCCTTTCCCAGCCTTGCCACAGCTTTTCTTATGATAAATCGCAGACTCTCCCCCAGCTTCTCCCTAGCCTTTCTCATACAGATTACAGAAGGTGGAATGCAACTGACTGTCCTTGAAAAGGAGGGGGGTTGAACTCTTGGTGACCTATAGTAGTTTCTGAGCATGCTTAATTAGCTGATGCAATTTACCTCTCCGCCCTGCATACTTAAGTAGTTAATTATACTATACATGCGATGTATGTAGTGATGTAACCACATGTATGCTTGTATGAAATGGAAGTGAGCTGTAAGAGTTCCTGTTTCTGCACACGTGCCCAGGAGGGAGGAGATAAATACAGCCTGCAAAATTCCTTTGTTGGGTTCGGAGTAATCTGAGTTCTTGACTCTGCTCTGACCCTATTTGCAAATACACCTTCTGTGCCATCTAATGAGTGTGTGTCTGTGATTTTTGTGGCCTCCAGAGAAACGAACCGCTTTATGCATCAATCTGGCACCCCAGATGGGACGTCTCTGGATCACCTCGGGGCCCAGTGACAAAATCGTCCCTGCCACCACGGGGAGTGTGCACCGAGCCGCCTTTTTGGGCTTGCCCAGGGGGTTTGAGACGTGAGTCAGGGTACCCGAGAGATTAAAGGCTCCTGTGCAAAATTTTTGGTTTCTGAGGACGCCAGACACACATTCCGGCACATTCTGATAGAGATCTCTGGGGTATCTGAGTGAGTATACGAATTCCCTTGCCCAATTTGGTCTGGATCCAGGAACAAAGACGTGTTCGATTTGGTTTAATGCTGGGGAATTTTCGGCCTGGTATATGTGAACAGTCTGTAACTAGGATCTTTTGGTATTTGGTGTGCGTTGGGCACACTCTTATGGGCATATGGGTGCGGGTCGCTCCCATGTAGAAAACTCGGATACGCCTTTAAGTTATATATTACAAAACTTCAGTAAATTTGCAAAGCAGGCAGATTATGGAGTGAAGATGAAAAAGGGTGATTTAATTAAGTTTTGTTAACTCGAGTGGCCAACATTTGGGGTCCACTGGACCCTGAAAGGATCCTTTGTAGTAAGAGAAGTGATAGCTATCCATGAAATAGTTATGCAGAACGGATATTGGAATCAATTTCCTTATATCGATTGTTGGTTGTGGGTGGTTCAAAATCAGCCACCTTGGATTAAGAAATGCTTAGTAAAGTCTCATGTGATGGTTGTTAAAGGAAAGACTCGAGGAGGACCGCCTGTACCCCCTGAGCCTAATGAGGTGGGGAATTCTGAATTAGCTGAGTATAGGATCCGCTCTCCGGTAACCCTGTCAGGTAGCGAGGATGAATCAGACACCTCCTCGGGACCCAGTCCCTCTGCACCACCGCTCCCTCCCTCAGGGAAACCACCACCGGCGTATCAAAGCATACCTAATGATTCAGAGCGTGAGCCTCAGCCAAGTGCCCCATCTGAATCAGGGAATAAGGGCTTTTATTTGCGCAAGACTGTAGAATCACAGCCGGTGCTGAATTGCCTGATGCGAGAGGTTATCGGAGAGGGGGGCAATGCAACTTTTGTCTACACCCCATTTAGTACTTCAGATTTATTTAACTGGAAGAATCAGAGCCCCTCTTTTCATGAAGACTCTGAAAAGATGAGGGACCTGTTTCGATCTATTGGGCAAACCCAATCGACCCACTTGGGCTGATGTCCAGATGATGCTCCAAGCCCTCCTGACCCCGGAGGAGAGGAGATTAGTGTTGGAGACGGCAGAGCGCATTGCAGCAGCCAGGGTAGAAGCGGAGGGAGCTGCTGGTCGTACCTTGCGTGATACCTGCCCTGTTGAGGAACCGAGATGGGATAATCATACTGCAGAAGGAAGAGAGCTGAGTGCACGGTATCTGGGGATTATAGTGGAAGCAATGGGGAAGGCAGTGCCTCGGGTTATTAATCTGTCTAAATTGTATGAAGTGAGACAGGGAAGAGAAGAGGATCCCTCAGCTTTCCTCGGGAGGCTGTATGAGGCGTTCCGCAGGTTTTCGGATCTAGATCCAGAAGCCCCAGATAATCAACGCATGGTAAATCTTATGTTTATTGGTCAATCCGCTGCTGATATTCGTAACAAGTTACAGAAAACTGAGGGAGGTCCCGGGAAACCGATTTCAGAGCTGGTGGAAATTGCATATAAGGTATATGGGAATTGTGAGCATATGCAGGAGCGCAAGGAGGATAAAAAGGCTCAGTGACAGATGGCAGCACTGGCAGCTGCTATAACTGGAGGTAACCCTGGAAAGGCTGGGATGCAGAAAGGGAAAGGAGAAAGAGTGGGAGCAGACGTTTGTGCTTACTGCAGGGAGAAAGGACACTGGAAGAGGGAATGCCCAAAGTTAAAGGAGAAGAGAGAGGGTGAACCAAGAGGTCATCTCATGCGGGCAGAGGAAAAGGGTGAGGACACAGAATGAAGGGGATGGGGATCTAAGACCACTACCCTTCAGGTTGGAGCCCGAGAAGATCCCATGGAAACCATTAGGGTTGGTGGCAAAAACTTTGAAGCCTTGGTGGATACTGGGGCTACATTTTCAATGATTCCAGAAAAACCCTCCTGTGCAGGAACTAGTGAACAGCATGTACTTGTGGAAGGGATTGAGGGAATGCAATTCCGACTCCCTGTTTGTAAGCCACTTCTCACCAAAGTGGGGGACCATTTGCTTGAGCACTCCTTTGTATATTCTCCAAGTTGCCCAGTTGCACTACTTGGGCGGGACCTACTCACAAAATTGCAAGCTGAGATATTTTTCAGAGACGACCAGATGGTGGTCCAGCTACCTGTCAAGCAGAGCTCGAACTATCAGATGGCTCTCCTGGAGGACCGACGCCCTGTAGTAAGTTCTGAAGATCACATGACTGGAGTAGACCCTTCGGTATGGGCTGATGGAACCCCTGCGCGAGCTAAGTCGGTCTCCCCGGTAAGAATCATACTCAAGGATGGGGAGGGGCCCGTTCGGGTAAAGCAGTATCCACTCAGCCGAGCGGCCAGAGCTGGACTCAAGCCGTTAATAGAGAAATACAAGAGGTGCGGATGGCTAGTGGAAGGGTCCTCACCATATAATACCCCCATTCTTGGAGTGCCGAAGGCAGATGGGGTCGCATACAGACTGGTCCAAGACCTGCAAGCAGTAAATAAGAAGGTCCTTTCAGACCATCCTGTAGTCCCGAACCCACACACGATTTTGACACAAGTACCGGGGGAAGCTGAAATATTTTCAGTGCTAGATTTGAAAGATGCTTTCTTCTCCATTCCCCTTCACTGAGAGAGTCAAAAATTGTTTGCTTTTGAATGGGAGGATCCAGATACTTTCCATAAAGCCCAACTCATGTGGACAGTTCTCCCACAAGGATTCGTAGCAGCCCCCCATATTTTCAGACTTGCCCTTCAGAAGGACTTGGAGGAGTGGAAGGGATCACACCCTGCAGTGACTCTCCTCCAGTATGTGGATGACCTGCTAGTTGCAAGCCCAAACTTGCAACTCTGCAAGGAAGCCACCAGGTCACTGCTAAACACTCTAGGGGAAAAAGGATATAAAGTCTCTAGAGAGAAAGCCCAAATATGTCAGCCTCAAGTTACATTTTTGGGATATAAGCTCTCAAAAGGAGTCAGAGCCCTGAGTGCAGATCGCATACAAGCAATCCAAGGTCTAACCTCACCTAAGTCACCCAAGGAGTTGCGGGCATTCCTAACTGGGAATAACTGGGTTCTGTCGACTATGGATACCAGATTATGGTGGGAAGGCTAGACCACTGTATGACTCCCTGACTAAGGAGAGTCTCACTAAATGGAAACGGAATAAAGAAATGCAGCATGCCTTTGATCTGCTTAAGGCAACATTAACCCAGCCCCCTGCCCTGGCCATCCCAAATAGTAAAAAGCCATATCGACTGTATGTTCATGAGAATCGAGGGGTCGCATCAGGGGTGCTGACACAGTCATCAGGCCCAACCTGGAGACCCGTGGGATATTACTCAAAGGTTCTAGATCCAGTTGCACTCGGGTGGCCAGCCTGTCTTCGGGCTGTGGCAGCCACAGCAGTGGTTGTTGAAGAAGCCCAGAAGATAGTCATGGGTGCGGATATGGAAATACCACCCCACGTGGAGTTCCCCAGATTCTAGTGACTGAGGGAGGAAAGTTTCTCAACCCCTCCAGACAATCACGGTATGAGATATTTTTGCTCTCTAATCCAGGACTTACTTTCAAACATACTACAGCCTTGAACCCTGCAACCTTGCTGCCGGAGCCAGGGAAACCGACGCATGACTGTCTTGAGGTCCTGAATCAAACCACACAGGTGCGGCCTGATCTTGCTGAGGACCCAATTGAAGACCCAGATGCTGAATACTTCGTAGACGGCTCCAGCTCTGTCATCGATGGAAAAAGACGAACAGGATGTGCAGTGGTAACCTTGGATAAGGTAGTATGGAGGGAGTCATTGCCGAGCTCATGGTCGGCACAGGCTGCGGAACTCACTGCGCTCACCCGAGCATTACAGCTGGGGACAGGCCAGCGGGTTAATGTATACACTGATTCTCGCTATGCTTTTTCTACGGTCCATGCGCACAGACTATTGTGGAAAGAAAGGGGTTTCATTACGGCTTCTGGGAATAAAATTGCTAACGGCCCTAAGATCATCAAGCTACTAGAGGCACTCCACCAGCCTAAAGAGGTAGCAGTCATTCATGTGCGGGCCCATGGGAAGGCTGCTGAGGAAAAGCATAAGCTTGGAAACTCAAAGGCTGATGCGGCAGCAAAGGAAGCCACATTTATTGGTGGAGAAGCGGAGGAGGTATCCAGGCAGGCCTTGTCCCATGCCATATGGCCATACATCCGGGATTTAGTCCCGCAGTATTCCCCTGAAGAAGATAAATTTGCACAGAAGGCTTGTGCAAAAAAGAACTCCCAGGGGTGGTGGATAGTACCAGGAGGAAAGGCCATTGCTTTGGGAAGTGCTGCATCAGCTTCATGCAAGAACCCATATGGGAGGCTTGGCTATGGGTGATCTAGTGATCCGCCAAGCAGTAGCCCCAGGGCTATATGTAGAAGCTCAGCGTATTGCTACCAGGTGTATCACATGCCAGAAAGTAAACCCTCGAAGGAAACCCCCTGTGCCAATGGGAGGTAGACCCTGGGCAGTGTACCCTGGACAAGCATGGCAGATTGATTTTGCCGAGCTCCCACGGTCCGGACATCATGGGTTTTTACTTGTCATGGTAGACCAGCTCTCTGGTTGGGTCGAGGCATGGCCCACCAGGACTGCCACTGCGGCTACAGTAGTGAAGTATTTGTTGCAGGAGATCATTCCCCGGTATTCTCTGCCTGAATCCATCGAGTCAGATCAAGGACAACACTTCGTGGGAAAGGTAGTTCAAGAAGTCGCACAAGCTCTCAAGATCACTTAGAAACTACACACACCATGGAGACCACAGAGTTCAGGACAAGTGGAACACATGAATAGAACTTTAAAGACTCTACTCACCAAAATCTGTATTGAAGCACGCCTTAAGTGGCCTCAAGCATTGCCGCTAGCTCTTGCTTGCATTCGAAACACTCCCTGACAGGGCATTAAATTAACCCCATATGAAATTATGTTTGGCAAGCCCCCTCGAGTCTTACCCCCTGGGATGCGAGAAAATGTAACTTTTGAATTAGGTAATAGAGAGCTTCATATGTACGTTATTGCTTTGCAGTCTGTCTTGTCTTCTCTTCACAGGTATGCAGCCTCCTTTCAGCGTCTGCCTTTAGACGTACCGGTACATGAGTTCTGCCTGGGATACTGGGTCTTGGTGCAGCGGTGGAAGAAGGAACCTTTGACTGAGAGGTGGAGTAGCCCTTTCCAGGTACTTCTAACAACCCACACTGCTGTAAAGATTGCTGGCCATGACCGTTGGATACACTATACCCGTGTGAAACGACATCCACGAGCGTCAGAGGACACCAACTCCCAGGACGAACTCACTCCAGAAGCTGAGTTGTCCTCGGAACAAGAAGCCAGCAAGTGGAGCTGTGAACCCACTGGTGATCTCCAAGTGCGCCTGAGACGGCTTAATCAAAGTTCAGAAAATTAGACAAGAAAGTAAAAAGAAAAAGTTTAGGCTGTATTTGATCTCAAGAAAGGGAGAATATGGTGGGAATCTTAATATGCCTTGTTGTTATCTATGTAGTAAGAGAAGCAGGATTGAGCAGCCCTAGCCGACAGCCTATATCCCCGCTTCCCCCAATTGCTCCCCCAGGGACAAATTTGTATGTTGACGTGATGGAAAGAATTGCAGGTACCTTCAATCTCACCAACTGCTGGGCCTGTGGGGGACTCCGAGAGGTCGGAGAACAGTGGCCTTGGAGGGCTTTTCCTTTGGCCCCAAAATGGTTGGTAAGTGATAAGGCGGATGTTAAGAGTACTGGTCAAGAATGGGATGAGAACCGCAGCTGGGATCTTTCCCAAGTGGCATTAGAAGAGTACTGTCACTAGATTGATAACCACCACAGTTGAAGGGATGCAAGTTGCAGCAGTCCCCCTCAAAGCGCAGACTGTAGGAAAAGTCATGGTACTCAGAAAAATTCCTCGTAATTATCTTGATCTGCCTAAATGAAAATGGGGAGCAGAAAACATCTTGAGGAGGGAATATTGTTAGAAATGGAGTATTGTTAGAAATGCACAGCTTGCATCTTGCACCCGATAAGAAAGAAACACTGCCAAGGACTTTTTTCCTTTCCCAGCCTTGCCACAGCTTTTCTTATGATAAATCGCAGACTCTCCCCCAGCTTCTCCCTAGCCTTTCTCATACAGATTACAGAAGGTGGAATGCAACTGACTGTGTCCTTGAAAAGGGGGTGGGGGTTGAACTCTTGGTGACCTATAGTAGTTTCTGAGCATGCTTAATTAGCTGATGCATATTTACCTCTCCGCCCTGCATACTTAAGTAGTTAATTATACTATACATGCGATGTATGTAGTGATGTAACCACATGTATGCTTGTATGAAATGGAAGTGAGCTGTAAGAGTTCCTGTTTCTGCACACGTGCCCAGGAGGGAGGAGATAAATACAGCCTGCAAAATTCCTTTGTTGGGTTCGGAGTAATCTGAGTTCTTGACTCTGCTCTGATCCTATTTGCAAATACACCTTTTGTGCCATCTAATGAGTGTGTGTCTGTGATTTTTGTGGCCTCCAGAGAAACGAACCACTTTATGCATCACTTATGTCGAACCTGAAACGGTCTCGGAGGAGTTTATGACCATTCGAACTTGTCATCCCTTGGGGCGCTGTGGTGAACAGACATTCCCCCAGATTCTGGTGAGCACCCCTTATAAACTTATAGGCAGCCAGCAGATCACCCCTGAGCCTGCGCTTTTCCAGGCTGAGGAGTCCCATAGCTCTCAGCATCTCTTCTTATGGTCTGTTTTCCTGACCTCTGATCATGCGCGTGGCTCTCATCTGGACTCTTTCAAGCTTCTCCACATCCTTTTTGAATTGCGGAGCCCAAAACTGGATGCAGTACTCCAGCTGTGGCCCCATCAAGGCCAAATACAAGGGGAGAAGGATGTCCCGGGATATGCTTGAGAAGCATCTATGGACGCAAGCCAGCATTTTGCTCGCTACACTAGCAGCAGCATCACATTGATGGCTTGTGTTCATCCTGTGGTCAATCATGACCCTCAAGTCTCTTTCTTCCATACTGCTAGCCAGCATAGCACTGCTGAGCCTATAAGGATGCTGCAGGTTTTTCCTCCCAAGGTGGGGAACCTTGCATTTTTCAGTGCTAAACACCATCAGGTTCTCATCTGCCTATTTTCTGAGCCTGTCAATGTCAGCCTGGATTGCCCTGCTGTCCTCAGGTGTGGACACTTTACACCAAAGTTTGGTGTCATCGGTGAACTTGGCCAGTCCTGTTGAATAATATAGGTCCAAGGACAGAGCTTTGAGGGACCTCACTGGTCACAGCGCACCACGACGACTGACTTGCGTCAACCAGCTAAAGTTAGACGCACTTCAAACATAAGACATTCTTCATCTGAAAGAGAGAGTCTGCTACACCTGAGAAATTCTCTCAGCCCCTCCCTTATGCTGTGTTTCACTTGCTCTGCCTAGCTTCCTATAATCAGGGACCTGAGGAAGACTGTCTTAGATTCAAAGTCTTTTCTTTTTCCCAACTCCATAGTTGGTCCTATAAGAAATATTACCCCAAGAAATCCTTGCCTCTCACATAATTTCTGGACCATCATGGCTACAACATCACTCTTAAACTACCATCTCTTTCACAGTCACTTAAGAATTTAATCATTATGGGCCCATATATTGAGAAATCAGAGGAATTCAATTTGCTGCGATGATTAAGTTGCATATTTATACACATGAAAAGGTTAGCTTATTTCCAAAGATTGCAACAAGCTGTCATGCCTTGTGACATCAGTGATGGTTGTGTCTGTTTATACATGTATCCACTGCCCTTTTTTTCAGCAAGAATCAAGGGGCTATACAGAAAAAACTAACCGCTATTTTTTTTCAACATTAAAAAACAAACAAACATTTTCAGCTTCCATTTTTTTCTTAACTTCAGATCACACTTAAATGAAACTGCTGTTTTGGGCTGATTCCTTCCAGGTGTTTGGTGATCCCATCCAAGTGATAACATCTTGTGTCTTATATGGAAAGGATATTTAAGGAGTAGGGCTTTTTTAATTGCTGGAATGAGTATTTCTGTGAGTAAATAACTATAGAGGAAAGCCTCATGGGTTCAACCACTGGCTAAAAAACAGACAAGAAGGTTCAGCCCTTAGAACTCATAGGTCCCAAGATCTGCTCTCCCCCCACAAAGATCCAGCAATAGTGTAATACTTTACACAACTCACCTTCTTTGGTTTACCCAGTCACCTTTCCTTGATAAACTATTACATTACTTTAGCTCCTCTCCCTTTTGCTTCTGGGGACTCCTACAAGCAGCTCTGTGGCTAGGGACAGACATTACACATAAATCGGTTTAAGCGATCAGAAACTGGTTTAGACCTGTAACAGAACAGCTGTTTAGTGCACATAAGCCAGCGTGAAAATGGCTTAAACCGGTTTGAGATAAACCTGGTTGAATCAGACTTAACTGATTTGGGTCAAACCCATTTATGCAATGTCTGTCCCAGACCCCTTGCTGATTTAAGATAAATCAGACTCTCTTAGCATCCCAGCATGCTGAGCTGGGTGAGAGCTCTCCCCTCTGCTTCCTGACTGCAGCTCGCACACTGTGGGCTGCTCTGCCCCTCCCCTCACCACTTCCTGCTAAGCAGGAATTCCCCCTCCCCTCTGCCTTGCTGAGAGGTATCTGTGTATTAGCTAGCAGACTATATGTTGGCTATGGTCCATGCTGAATCAACAGGCAGAATCAACAGACAGCTGGTAATGTCCTCTGTTTTCTGAATGTGGTGATAAACACTGAGTTAGGGGGTGATAAATACTGTTATCAATTCCCTGCTGGGCTAATCAGAGATTGGCCACCCCCCCACCCTTCAGCTCAGTGCTGTGGAAGGGACAGGAGGGCTGCTCTAGTGCGTCCCAGCTTCCAGCCTGAGCCACTGCAGGCATGTGCCTGCATGTCTGGGATGTCTGTGTAGTTACACACCCGTTCAGCCTAGCCAGGTTAAACTAACCCTCAAAGATTGAATCAATGCAGGCTCAGGTTTTTTGAATGTCTGTCCCTACCCCACATGTCTGGAACACTTATGCACACCAAATGCCTACAGCTCTGCATTGTTCTCCTTCAAGTCTCTCCTTAAAACACAGGGAGGTCCTTGCCTATACACTGTATCAAAAACCCTTTCTATACTCTGGCTTTTTTCACATGTGCCTACAAAGGGTTTCTACAGTGCCAAGGAACTCCAAAGGAAAGTTAGTACTAGAGGTTGCGCGGATGTTTCAGTAAATTCATCAGTGGTGGCTAAGTGGGGTTCCAAAGTTTTGTGCTGTTGCAAGCTTATTTGTGAGAGGGGCAGTGGAAGCCCCTCTAGGGTGCCCCGGACCCCTGCCCCATGCGCCCTTACCCCAGGGATCCGAACAAGTGGCAGTTGGGAAGAAACGCAGACACAAGCGCCGCGATTCTGGAGCTGCCTGTAGCTGTGGATCAGCGAGGGACAGGGGCAGAGCCTTGAAGAGACGCGGACTGCTCAAAAACCAGCTGAGAGAATAGCTGGGTGGCCAGCAGAGGGAGAGCAGGACACCAGTGAGGAGACAACTGCTGCAGTGAGGAGGATATCCAGGCTGAAGAAGAGGAGCAGAGCAGGGACCAGAGGGCTCTGGCACAGCAGGAAAGAAGCCCAAGCCTGAAGAGCCAAGGGATTTCCAGGAGCAATGCTGCAGCCCCACCAAGGAGCTCAGGTATGGTGGCAGAAAGAGGCAGCAGGGAGCTGCAGACCTATGCAAGCAGCCCAGTGGGGAGGCAAGAGCAGCCCAGCGGGGGAACCACACATCCCACTAGCCCAGGAACAGCGACCGGAGGGTGACCCCAGGTCAGCCGGGATTCCTAGGCAGTCGAACTGGGGAGATGGTTCAGGGTGGGAAGCGAGGCAGCTGCCTGCCCCCACAATCACCTAGGAGCAGAGGGACAAGTGAGTCCCCTTCCTTTCCTTTTATTTCCTTTATTGGAGCAAACAAGGGGCACTAGGAGACAGGATCCCAGGAGTCCATCAGCAGAGGCCTGAGGTTTATTTCTGTTGGGGTCATTGGAAGTGTTCACCAGCCTTAAGGCAGGGAGGATTTTTGTGACCCAGCTGGCCTGAAGCCAAGGAACAAGCTGTGAGGAAGGTCAAGCTGGCCTGGAAGGCCCAACCTGTTCCAAGGCGGGTAACCTGGGTGAGAAGAGAGATCATCCAGGAGAAGACCTGTGAAGTGGACATTCGTCCAGGCCGTGGTGTAGTAAGGGTGGGGTAAAGGGGAGGTTTAGAGCCCCACAAAGAAAGGACTGGGATTGAGACATCTTCGTTTGCAGGGGCCTCCTGAAGGGGACTGCCTCTGCAATAAAGAACACCAAAGACGTAGCAGGTGAGTAGGAGCAGCACCCATACCATCTAGGTGGCACCCGAGCCTAATTTAATCCTGACATTGCTTGGGGCAAGAAGGGGCCAAAGCCCTACAACACCTACAGATGACAATATTATATTCCTGCTTCAGCCTTTACCCTCTTTAGTGCAAACTGCCCTTTCCCAAATCCCTGGTCCTGTGGGCCAAACTCAGGTAAATATTCTGGCCTTCTATAATCTAATCCTCTGTAATCTAAACTACCTAATCTGAATTGTAATAAAATCATTGACATGAAATTCTGAATTACATTTTCAGGCATTCAAGGTAAAGTATGTTTCCTATGTCTTTGTGTATCATTTGTTTACAGCTATCTAAATGAGCTCTGTAATGATATTGTGAAGGAGTGAGACAGGACTTAGTCTAGAGGACCGTCAGCCCAGAAATGAAGGAAAATACCCACCCAATTTCTGAAGCAGCTTCTCGCTCAGGATTGGTGGAGGGAGGCTGCTAAAAGGTATTTCTGGCCCCGGGGGGGGAGGGGGTCAGTTCCCTGCAGGCTGCAGGGAGAGAAGAGCAGCTGAGCACCTTGGCAGGCAGAAATTGCAGAACAGACTAGAGGAACGCTGCGGGAGTGACCCTGAGGCAGGCGGAGGCCTGCGAACAAGCGGCTGGTGGGAATCTCCGGAGTGGAGCTGCAGCTGAGGATCCAGAGTGAGGGAGCCCACAAGGCCAGTTCCTTACCAGCAACCGAAGGGGAAGGAGCCTCCAGGAAGGAAGGGCCCAGATATGTGGTAGCCAGCAGATACGCTACTCTTAGAACAAAGGGGACACCAGGAGCCCATAAGGCATCCTTGCCTACTAGGCACTGAGCCTCAGAGAAGGAGTTTTACTCTTTTAAAAGGGGCAGCGCATGACTTGAGTTCTGTGTTATGGTACAGCCCAGGGACTCATGGTGGTTGGCTGTGGTTAGTGTGCTGTCTGATAAAACTAGTGGTTTGGGTGAGGCTATTTGGGGAAGAAGGAGGCCTCATTGGGGGGCCAACTGCAGTGTGGGGACCCTGGTGCCAGAGAAGGTGCAGCATTTGGGGGGAACAGACCCCAGCACCGAGGGGCGCAAAGACAAGGGCTGTGGAGAGCTCAGCACCGAGGGATGCAGAGACAAGGGCTGCGGAGGGCCCAGCACTGAGAGATGCAGAGACACGGGCTGTGGAGAGCCCAGCACTGAGGGGCACAGAGACACGGGCTGCGGAGAGCCCCGTGAGGATAAAGGGGCAGAATTATATCGAGGCCTAGGCAGAACAATGCCAGTACCATCTGCAAGGCTTAGGGCATGGTAAAGGGGCAGTTGGAGCCACGCATATGGCCCATAAGGCTGAGACTTGGGAACTATCCACAGTGAAGCAGGACCTCAAGGAGTCTAGAGACAACAGGGTTATTAGGATCTAACCAGACCGTGTCCAAACCTAAAGCTGAAGGGCAGCCTCCCTATATTCATCATACCAACAAGACATGGTGGGCAAGAACGAGGGTGCTTGTAGGGCAAGACCCTACACGGTTAAGGACCTGGGGATAACACGGCCACCCCTAGGCACTCCACCCTTTTACAAAGGTGAACCGGGTAGTGGATGATCACCTGAGGAAGGCTCAAATGACCCAGAAGTGGCAGTTTGACAAAGGGGCCAAAGAAAGAGTTTCAGGTGAGGCGGAGGGTATTGGTCCTGTTACCTAGTTCAACTAGTAAATTTCTGACTTGCTGGCAGGGGCCGTTCCAGATCATACACCGGGTTGGTCCAGTAGATTATGAGGTATTATGGCCAGGACATTGAAGGGATAGGCAGATATTTCATGCTAATCTGTTGAAGTTGTAGCAGGAGCCAGTGGGATTGTGGGCCACCCCTATCCCATAGAAAGAGGATTCTGGAAGGGAGTTGGGAGACATGAGGACAGACAGGTTCAACTTAGAGGCACTAACTACAGGATCCAGTTTGACGGAGAGGCAACTAAGACAGTTGAACCAGATACTAGAGAAATTTGCTGATGTATTCAGTGAAATCCCAGGGAGAACAAGGGATGCAGTGCATGGAATTAAAACACCAGAAGGGGCTATTGTGCGGGAAAGGTGGAGGAGGATACCATACCACCATTATCAGGCAGTGAAGGAGGAAATAGGAAAGATGCTTCAACAAGGAATAATTAAGCCGTCTAGAAATCCATAGAGAAGCCCGATGGTGACCATCCCCAAAAGGATGGGTCACTTTGCTTGTGTATAGATTTGCATAAACTCAGTGCTATCACCCAGTTTGACGCGTTTCCCATGCCTCGGGTTGGGGAGTTGCTGGAAAGGATAGGGCAGGCTTAATTTATCTCCACCTTTGATCTAGCCAAAGGATATTGGCAGATCCCAGTAAGACCAGAAGATCAGGCTAAAACAGCATTCAGAACGCCATGGGGCAGTTGTAGAATGCCCTTTGGCCTAAATGATGCAGCGGCCACTTTTCAAAGGCTGATAGACTGGTTACTGGCCCCACACCATGAATATGCTGCTGCTTGGTCATATATACCAAGACCCGGGGGCAACATCTAGCAACAGTCCAAGTGGTTTTACAGGAGTTAAGGCGATCAGGATTGAGGGTAAACCCAAGGAAATGTACATTAGGACAGTGTAAGACATTATTTGGGTTTTCGCGTGGGGCAAGGACAAATCGAACCCTTAGTAGATAAGGTGGAGGTGATTAAAAGTTACTGGGTCCCTCGAACCAGAAGACAAATGAAAGGTTTTCTCGGTTTAGCTGGGTATTATCGACAATTTATACTGAGATTTGCGAAGTTAGCAGTCCCGCTTACCAATATGATCAAGGGGAAGGGGAATGGCCCCATACAGTGGACCAAGCTACAACAGCAAGTCTTTGAGGCAGTCAAGCAGGCTTTATGTAAGGATGTTATACTACATACCCCAGATTTTGCACTGCCCTCTATCCTTCAGGTAGATGCGTCAGCACTAGGGGCCGTGCTGTTCCAGAGAATTGAGGGGCAGAAAAGACTGACAGCCTACGCCAGTAGGAGATTAAACGACTATGAAAGAAGGTATGCTACAGTAGAAAGAGAGTGTCTAGCAGTGAAATAGGATGTGGAGTACTTTCAGTGCTACCTGTTGGGGAGGGAATTCACAGTTATAACAGATCACGCACCACTGAAATCCTCCAAGACAGGCAATGCCCATATAACAAGGTGGGCCTTGGCTTTGCAGCCATTTCTGTTTACCGTTGAGTATCAACCAATATTGTGGCTGATTTTCTTTCTCGTTGCTACTCAAGCGAGTCTCTTGAAACACAGCACGCATCAAGAGAGCTGGTGATGGTCCAAGAAGAAACCCCCCCCATATGAACAAAGAAGAGCGCCTGACAGCGTCTTAAGGGGGAGATATGTGAAGGATACCCATAGGCAGACGAGCACAGGGCAGCACGAGCAAGCCCTATAATACCTACATATGTCACAGAGATGTATTCAAAACTTATTCTTCTCTGACGCTCAAAATACAATAGGCTTGTCTACTAGATTTCACCTATGGATAATGATTTATCTTCTTAATAAGCTTTATCCTCCTAATTTGAATCCTCAGAAGTACTCATGGGAAGCTTGTCACACAGAACACTTAGAACATGTTTTATTTACAGAAAGTATAACCATGCCATATTAAAAGTCAAAAGATGCTCTGAGCAGTCACATGGTAATGCTTCCTACGATCACAGAGGCAGGTTGCATCCCCTTACCTGCCCCTTCCAACAGTGGTCCTGGCATCAGGTGTGGCAGCTCGCACGTCCACCCATGAGGACATGCAACTCCCACATCTAGAGCCTGTGTTCTCCCTGGGAATGCCCAGCACTGTCCACCCTGGCAATGTCTGCCTCTGGCCTACTGGGGTTTGCCAGGTCTCTGCCGCAGATAGGGAGACATGGAGAACCAAGTCTGGGAGACAGTGTTGTTTCTGCTGCTGGGTCTGAGGGGTGAGCTGGGTGTCTGCTCCTGGCAGTCGTGAACTGGCTCTGATGCAGTGGCAGGGCTGGGACTGACAATTAAATGGTCCCAGCACTGCCCAGGAGTCTTCGATTGATATTATCTCTGTGGAGTAGTCTGAGAATAGCTGAACACATGTTACTTTATGTGATTTGGAGACACTACTCCTGTCACAAGTTGTAACTTTGCTATGATACAATTGCACTTAGCACACATTTTACCACTTGAATGCATGGATGTTCACATTTTAAGTTCAGGGTAACACATCCTAAGTGTAACATGCAATACTGCCCTTGCTGACACCAACAACATGCATCCACTTGCCAAAGAAAAATGCTGTGGCTACCTGAGTAACAACAGATCTTTGTCCCTTTGTGGGGGGAGCCTTATTCCCGTTTGCAATTATTTTTTCATATTTTGACCATAGGTGTACCTACTCTCATTCATCTGAGAGACACACAAAAGATGAAAGCTTGGCTTTGTTAAAGTTTATGAGAGTTTTGCTGTTGACTTTACCAGAGCCAGGATTTCATTCCTAATACTCATTGTGTTGTATGTTTCTCTGTACACTCAGCCTCACCGTGCACATATACATCAGGTATTTTTCACATACAATAAAAGCACACATAAAAGCAACCATGAACATTTTAAAGTGTGGGCCTCTTCTAAATCATATCTACTGGCTTCTTGGAAATGCAATCTTTTCTCTCTTCCTATCCTCATACGCATTCCAGAATTAACTACCTCATGCTCTCTCAAAGACTGAGTAGCAATGAAGTCAGTTCTGGAATGAAATTAGCTATCAGTATTTTAGACGACATTCCATTATATATAATGGCTAAAATAAAGTCTTCTAAAATAGCCCTCAAAGGGGCAGTCTAAGTATAATTGTGCTAAAAGTAATTATTATTTAAACTTAAAGTTCATGAAATGTCAGAAAGAACTCCCCACAACTATTTGGTCAAAGACTACAAAATAAAAATTTAAAGGTAAAATAGCATACTTATTTTTAAAAATGAAAGCAAATTATTGTATTCACTACAAAACTTAAAAGCATGTGTAAAGTACACCAAAACCCGGACAATTTTCAAAATCTAACCCAAAATACAAAATTTAAACTGATATGGCTAATTGCTGCCTTTTCAGAATTGGTCAGAAATACTGAGGAAAGATGTGGTAAATTATAGTTATACAAATACAAACAAAGGAATAATGCTGGTACAGTCATAGTAATAACTAATAACACCCTGTTGATCACAAAAAGAGGATAAATTAATATATATCATCCTGTAATGTAAACAGCAGAATACCACTGAGGAACAAATATTCAGAGACTTTTGTTTAATTCAGTGGAATTTCCATGATAAATAGAAGATCAAAAATAATTTTTGAATAAGGACAAAACAGAAAAATAGATTTTGAATGTGGCAGAAGAAATAAAGAATGCAATTCAACTGAAGAAAAGCAAAAGGTCTTGAATTACATGAGGTCCCAGAAGACTCCCATTAGTAGTACAAAAAAAGTGTTAATAGCCATCCACACATACTTGTATGTGTCAGCATTGGATATCCTTCCAGCTAACATAAAAACAATTCTTGTTAAAATTACTTCAAATCTAGGGGAAGTATCAAATAGTTGTTCAAGCAAATGCCCAATAATTTAATAAATGTAAACTTCAAAATATTTGCAAAGATTCTGGCAAAGAGATCAGCAATTGAGTATTATTAATGCTGGTTCATCAAAAGTTATTAAAAATAGGTTGTCATATAATAACGTGAAACAGTTGTTAAAAAATGATTATTTTAGGCAAAAACAAAGCAGGGCCAATAACCACTATCTCTTATGCCAATAAAAAGGTGATTGATAGAAACGGTTAAAGGTTTCTTTTCTACATGTTATAGTGGTTTGAGACGTGCAGTTTCAGACAAGAGCTTCCTTAATTGAATTGAACTTCTATCTGACAAATGGGATAACACCAAAGCCTTTCAGTCCTTACTGGGGAACATGTCAACAATAACCCCTCCTCATTGTCCTATTTTCTAAACTTCTAGATCCATTGACTGTAGCTATGTGGCAATGTACTTAACATTTCAATGTCAAAATAGGTGACAACTAATTTAAAGAACTAATGTAGGCTCACAACACTTCAGTACTCATTGCGAAACTAGAACAAACGGTTCCAGCAATGCTGAAACTTGTCAGAGAATACTGATCATTGGCTAATTACAAAAAAAATTGGACTCAGTTAGAAGTTTTAGTGGTCTCCAGTGATTGTGTCAAAAATACTTTGGGAGATGGCTTTCAAATGAGCTCCAAATAGTTTAAAGTATTTGAATTTAAAGTATTTGCTTAAAAAGAATAAAATAATGTTAAACCGCTTTTCATTCTAAAAAGTGAAATGAAAAATTACTTGAGAAAAGCTGCATCTTGGACTAAACCTTATAAAGATGACTGAAGATGACTGTACTTTATACAGTCGTCAACCTGATTCTGCTCTGCCTTTCACATTGGATTGTCATTCTCACCTGTGCAAACTGACCCTGATTCACCACAGTGTTTATTCCCACTTAGTGCTAGCACAGTTCCATTTAAATTAAACCTATTGTGATTTTTTTTTCAGGCTGCATCAAAAGTTCTTGGAATTAGTGAAGTTACACTAGTGAATTTCATGCCCATTGGCATGAACTGGATCAAAAAATACTACCAACCTGATTTGATAGCACTTTTGGTAGCTGTATGCCAGCACCAGGCCCTTAAAAGCTTACAGCCTTGCGGGAACCCTGGAACACATGCAGGCAGCCCATAGGCTGACCACTGCATTCCCCTGCACAGGCCACAGGGCAGCTGAGGCAGCCTGCAACCCAGCACCACTCCCTGGTACCACAGTGCCGCACTGCTGCCAGGGCCTCACCATCCAGCCCTTAAGGGTATTGCAGGCACTTGCCACGCCTAGCAGCACCCAGGCCCAGCTGCAGCCAACTTGTGGCCACCAGAGCCAGCGCCACCTGGCTGCAGGCAACCCCCAGCAGCCTCCCTGGACCCTGCAGCTGCTGCCTGATACCACCTCACCGCATGGCTGCCAGTCCTGTACTGTGCTTCTGTGCTGGGTGCTGCAGGCAGCTGCCCAAGCCCAGCAACACAGGGACAGCCAAGCAGAGGCCCAAGGAGCCATTGCAGGAGCCACGCTAGTGTCCTCACCAATGCCACATGCCACTTCCCTGGACCCCAACTGATCACTGAACAAGACTGCAGACCACATGGCACCATGGGGCAGACTGATGTGCTCAGCTTGTTCACAAGCTGAAACAAGCAGGAAACAGGGTGGGTGCTGCAATACCCATGTTTTTGAGGGGCTGTCAGGCCATATGCAGGAGCATGGGTCCGACCAGTTGCTTTGCCAGTGCCACATAAATGTCAAGGCCTAGTGGGCACAGTGGGTCACCATCACTGACCACAACCACTGGTCAGGGACTACCTGCAAGTCCATGCCCTTTATGCGGCAACTGGAAGCCATTCTTGCACCGCAGAACCTTGGCCATACTTGTGCTGTGTATTCCAGCACAGGCAGCCTGCCCAAGGCTCTGCTCAGGCCTGGCACCCATGGTGACATGTCAGTAGGTGAAGGCCCCTTGGGCTGCCAGCATCCATCTATGCTCTACACTACTAGCATCATGCAGCAGCTCTGGAAGCCCGGGCCAGCACCTCCCCCACCAGCTCTGTGGCCTCAGCCCTGCCCACACAACCAGGCCAACTGTAACAGAAGTCTCATTTCCGGAGCTTCTCTGGGCGTGTGGCTCCGACCTCCTGCAATGGGCCCACCGCCCGCCTATTCTCGCCTGCCACGTCTTGATCTCATTCATAATTAAGGAATGATGTAACCTAGCGGGAAGCTGCCCATTTTTATATGCCCCAATGACAGGGGGCACTATCTGCGGCTCCTTTCCTCCCCTGCACCGCACCCCAAGCCTCGCAGTTGTTGCTGATGTAATCTTCCTCCGGAACATGGTATTGGGTCCCAGGCCTTCGCTTGCCTTTTTGGGCTCCTTAGCACCCTCTCACTCCAGGGCCCCTTACTGCCCCCCAAACTGTTGGTTCCTTCCTACCCCCACTGTCGGGCTCTTCACCACCCCCTCGCTGGGGCTCTTCACTGCCCCCTAGCTCCGGGGCTCTTTACCGCCCCCTCAGTTCCGGGGTGGGCCAGCGCGCCCCCTCAACGAACATCAAAAGAAAGAACTGTGCCTTTTCCAGCACCATTCACTGTGCCCACTGGGCAACAGGAACCCCCACACTGTTGGGGCGCTCCCGTGAGGCCTCCTCACACCCCTACAGCCTCACCCGGTCCTCCGGTATAACAATAACCAAATCATAAGCCAAATGGCTGATAACTAAATCATAAGACAAACGGCTGTGGCAAAACAACAAAGAACCTCCTGGCTCATAACAGAAACTGCATGCCATGCTGGCTCTTAGTTCCTACCTCCCATAGGATTCTCTCTTCCCCATATCATTACAGTCGGTCAGAGCGCTCACGCTGCAGCCCTCGACCTGGTCTGCTCAGCTCTCCCACAGAGCTCCTGCTCCTGCGGCTGCCAGAAGGGGACTGCCCTCCTGGCCTTCTGCCTGGGCTTAAGAAGGACCAAGCCCTGCCCCTTCCTGGCTCTAGGCTTCCCTGGTTACTAAGGCAACCCGCACCTGCACAGTCTTGGGGACGGGCAGTTACGCTTCCCCCTTCCTGCCACCAGGGGTCTCTTCTGAGCCAATTCCACCCTCAGTCACAGAGCACCTGAGAGCCCTGCAACACCAACCATGTCACTGCCAGCTGCCAGCAGCTCCAGCTCCTCCCTGGAGGGGGCCCCTGGCCAGGGCAGCCACACACCACACCCCCCTGACCCAGGACACTGCCAGGAGCCACACGCCAGCAGGGAATGACCCAAACCACTGAGCATGCCTGCCCTGTCCATGTAGTAAGCCCTGCGCTGGGGGGAGAGCCTGCCCCACCCTGGGCCCAGCCCTGCCCCAACCCCTCTCCCTGCCTGACCTGCCCATGCTCTCCTGGCCCCTGAGTTCCCCCCTCGCTGCATGCAGGGAGGCAGGAAACAGTGAAAAAAATTTTTGACCAGCCTGTGTCCCCACAACTAGATGGGCACAGGCCTCTCATGTGCCAAGGAATGTGCTGATGTCAGTGCCAATGTCCTCCTCAGCTGCAGGGGGCAGGGACATATAGCACAGCCACAGGTAGCCCTCCAGGTGGCAGCAGAGGTTGTGGAGTAGCCCGGGTTTTCCTGCCATGCCATTGAAGCTCAGGGTCCCATTCCAGATGTACGGATGTGCCCATGGCACCATGGCCAGCAGCAGAGCATAGTGGGTCATGCACCCCTCAGTACATGCAAACAGCTCCTTGTGCTGCACCTAGGACACATGCAGCAGGGGCACACTCAGGGCAGAGTCAGTATATGGGAAGGGGGGGATGGCCCTGGGGAACCTCACCAGAGAGGCCCCCTGTGGGGAGGGTGGAGATGCTGGCAGCTCCTTATCTCAGTTGTCTGGGAGCCTTGTGCCCCACCCCGAGCCTGGGTGCCATGGGCTTGGCAGCAGGAAAGGGACAGGTTGACCTACAGGAGAAGTGGGGAGAGTGGGTGTGGAGCCACAGCAGCAGATGCTGCCAGGAGCCGGTCCTGCCCCAGCCTGGGAGCAGGACTGGGGGGGGGAGAGGCAGGTTGCACGCAGCCAGCACCTAGCAGCTTGCCTGCCCCTAGGGAGTGAGCAGGGATGCTGGGCTTAGCTGGTAGCCACCTGGTCCCAGACCTGCCCAGAAGACTTACCATTGTCCATGGGCACCTGTACGCACATGACCCCTGATCTGAAGCTGAGAAGTGCATGGCCCTCTGTTAAACATCATCTTCTCTCAGAGATGTTGCAAATTCTCACAAGCGGCTTCTTTCTCATGGCTCTCCAGGGCCTGCAGTTACACATGGGGAAGAGGCAGCAGTTTGCAGTCAGGATGTGGCTCAGGGTCACTGCCACCCTTGGCTGGGGTCCTGCCGATGGGCCTTCCTCTAGCAGAGCCGGCACAAGACAGGACCTTCCTCCTGGACTGATTGGTGATCACATCAGAGGAGCAGCTAATGGACTCATGGGCCTGGTGGGTGGAGGATGATACCCAGCAGGATGTAGGGCACATGGAGAACCAGGCCCAGCAGGACACATGGCACATGGAAAGGACCTGACCCAGCAGGACACATGGCAGACAAGACTTGGCCCACAAGGAGGCCCAGAACTGAGCAGACCAAGTGTTCAGGGCAAGGTTCCTGGCCCTGGAGGAGCAGCACAGGGAGGCCATGGAGCAGCAGGCTGCCAGAGCAGTGGAGGAGACAGAGGAGGACCACTGGATGCTGAACAATGTCCTGACACTGGCAGTCAACTTCATGCCACCTGTTGCCTTGCCCCCAATCGTGCCCCACTGGCAGCCACCCACTGCCAGGTAAGTTGTATGTTCTCTTCTAGGTTAGCAGATCTCCTCCGGCCGGCTTTAAATTAGGGTCACTGGGGAAGGGGAAGATGAGGGTGGAGGAAGCCTTGGACCGCTAAACCAAGCAGCACCCACAAGTACAGCCCAGCCTAGACCGACGAGCCGAACATATACCCTGGTAAGCAACAAGAGCCAGGGCAATGCTGAGATTAGGGGGCCAGTGCACACATCCTCAGGAGGCCTCAAATGCCTCTACACAAACGCTTGTAGTATGGGAAACAAGCAGGAGGAACTTACCCTCCTACTAGCTGACACCAACCCAAATATAGTGGGGCTCACTGAAATGTGGTGGGACCCAACGCATGACTGGACAGTGAATATCAAGGGCTATAGGCCGTACAGGAGGGACAGGACAAGGAGGAAAGGCAGGGGTGTGGCGCTCTACATTAAGGAGGAATACACATCCTCATCAAGTAGCACAGAGTCAGAGGAGGGGCACACTGAAGTGCTCTGGGTTAGAATACAAGCGAGTCGAGGGGAAAGAGACTTAATGGTGGGGGTCTACTACAGACCACCCAACCAAGGGAAGAGCTAGACCAGGAATTCTTAAGTCAGCTCACAGAGGTAGTTAGGTCAAAAGACATGGTCATCATGGGTGACCTGAATTTTCCAGACATCTGCTGGGAAGAGCAGTCAGCCAGGTCTGACCACTCATGTAAGTTCCTAGCCAATATGCAGGACCTCCATCTAACCCAGGAAGTGCGCAGCCCCACCAGGGGAGATGCCTTGTTGGACCTGGTGCTGGCCACAGGAGATGATCTAGTAAGGGGGCTGAGGGTGCTCAACCACCTGGGCAACAGCGATCATCGCCTTCTGGAATTCACCATCCAGCGCAAAGTGACAAAGGCCTGCAGCAAGGCAGCATCCCTTGATTTCAGGAGGGTGAATTTCAATGAGCTAAGTAGAATAGTCCGGGTGGCACTGAGGTCCCGGAGGGGAGGGAAGTCAGGTATCCAAGAAGCGTGGTCAGTTGTTAAGGAGACGATCTTCCAAGCCCAAAGGGAGATAATCCCAACATGGATCAAAGGGAGCAGGAGGGCGCAAAAGCCCCCTTTGCTCACCAAAAACATCCGAGACCAATGTCTCCTTGCCAAAAGGGAGGCATACACCCAATGGAAGGGAGGGGCTATCACCAGGGAAGACTATACTGCGGTTGCTCGGGGATGCAGGGGGGCGGTCAAGAAGGCCAAGGCGGAGGTGGAACTGGGACTACCTACCCAGATCAAGAACAACAAGAAGTCCTTTTTTAAATAATAGGGGGCAAAAAGAAGGTACTGAGTAACATGGGGCCCCTGCAAGACACGCTAGGAAATCTGGCCGCCACACCAGACGAAAAAGCTAACCTATTTCATAGACATTAGGGCTGGAAGGGACCTCAGGAGATCATCGAGTCCAGCCCCCTGCCCAAAGGGCAGGAAGTCAGCTGGGGTCATAGGATCCCAGCAAGATAAGCATCCAATTTACTCTTGAAGGTGTTCAATGTAGGTGCTTGAACCACCTCCGCTGGCACACTGTTCCAGACCTTGGGGGCTCGGACAGTAAAGAAATTCTTCCTTATGTCCAGCCTGAAACGGTCTTGCAGGAGTTTGTGACCGTTCGACCTCGTCATCCCATGGGGCGCTCTGGTGAACAGATGTTCCCCCAGATCCTGGTGGTCACCCCTGATAAACTTATAGGTGGCCATCAGATCACCCCTGAGCCTACGCTTTTCCAGGCTAAAGAGTCCCGTGGCTCTCAGCCTGTCATCGTAAGATCTGTTTTCTTGACCTCTGATCATGCGTGTGGCTCTCCTCTGGACTCTCTCAAGCTTCTCCACATCCTTTTTGAATTGTGGAGCCCAAAACTGGACGCAGCACTCCAGCTGCGGCCTCACCAAGGGGAGAATGACGTCCCGGGATTTGCTCGAGAAGCATCTATGGATGCACGCCAGCATTTTGGTCGCTTTACTAGCCGCAGCATCGCATTGGAGGCTCATGTTCATCTTGTGGTCAATGATGACCCCCAAGTCTTTTTCTTCTGTAGTGCTAACCAACATAGCACTGCCGAGCCTATAAGGGTGCTGCAGGTTTTTCCTGCCAAGGTGGAGAACCTTGCATTTTTCGGTGTTAAACACCATCAGGTTCTCGTCTGCCCATTTGCTGAGCTTGTCCAGGTCAGCCTGGATCACCCGCCTATCTTCTGGCGTGGATGCTTAACGACTTCTTTGCCTCCATTTTCCTGAGCAGGGACCAGATCGGCCCCCCGCACCAGGCCCCCCTCGGGCCCCAGGGGAGGCACACCTAGGCCAAGGGTCAGGGAAGATCTAGTCAGGGAATTCCTGGAGGGACTGGATGTATTTACATCAGCTGGTCTGGACAATCTCCACCCCAGAGTGCTGAGGGAATTAGCTGAGGTCATTGCGGGACCCCTGGCACAGCTTTACAAGCACTCATGGTGCTCTGGTGTGGTGCCAGAGGACTGGAAGAGAGTCAATGTGGTTCCCATCTTCAAAAAAGGGAGGAAGGAGGACCCAGGAAACTGTACGCCAGTTAGTTTTACCTCGAGCCTGGGCAAGCTTTTTGAGAGAATTATCCTGGCACATGTCCACAAGGGGCCAGCGGGTGGAGGTTATGCTTAGGGGCAACCAACACGGGTTCATCAGAGGCAGGTCCTGTCAGACCAACCTGGTGGCCTTCTTTGACCAAGTCACCAAATCCTTAGATGCAGGGCTAGCAGTGGACTTTATGAAGGCCTTCGACACTGTCTCTCACCCCATTCTCATTAAAAAACTAGGGGACTGTGGTATTGACACCTACACAGTCAAATGGGTTGCTAACTGGCTGGAGGGCCGCACCCAGAGAGTGGTGGTGGATGGGTCATTTTCGACTTGGAGGGATGTGGGCAGTGCGGTCTCCTAGGGCTCGGTCCTCGGGCCTGCACTGTTCAACATCTTCATCAGTGACATGGACGAGGGGGTAAAAAGCACCCTGTTCAAATTTGCTGATGACACTAAGATGTTGGGGGATGTGGGCACGCTAGAAGGGAGGAATAGGCTGCAATCAGACCTAGACAGGTTACAGAGGTGGGTGGATGAGAATGGGATGGGATTCAACACTGACAAGTGCAAGGTGATGCACCTGGGGAGGAAGAACCAGCAGCATACCTACAGGCTGGGGACCTCCCTTCTCGGCAGTGCAGAGGCAGAAAAGGATCTTGGAGTCATTATTGACTCCAAGATGAACATGGGCCAGCAGTGTGGAGATGCAGTCAGGAAGGCCAACCACACCTTGTCACGCATCCACAGATGCATCTCAAGTAGATCCAAGGAGGTGATCCTCCCCCTCTATGCAGCACTGGTCAGGCCGCAGCTGGAGTACTGTGCCCAGTTCTAGGCACCGCACTTCAGGAGGGATGTGGACAACATGGAGAGGGTCCAGAGGAGGGCCACTCGCATGGTCAGGGGGCAGCAGGGCAGGCCCTATGGGGACAGGCTACGGGACCTGAACCTGTTCAGCCTCCACAAGAGAAGGCTGAGGGGGATCTAGTGGCCTGTTACAAACTAGTCAGAGGGAACCAGCAGGCATTGTGGGAGTCCCTGTTCCCCCACGCACTCCCAGGAGTGACCAGGAATAACGGTCACAAGCTGGCAGAAGGTAGATTTAGGCTAGATATCAGGAGGCGCTACTTCACTGTCAAGGTGGCTAGGATCTGGAACCAACTTCCAAGTGAAGTGGTGCTGGCTCCTACCTTGGGGATCTTTAAGACAAGGCTAGATGAACGCCTTGCTGGGGTCATTTGACCTCAGTACTCTTTCCTGCCATGGCAGGGGGTTGGACTCGATGATCTGCTCAGGTCCTTTCCAACCCTACAAACTATGAAACTATGAAATAAAACTATGGTGGTAAAATGTCTTGCTTATAATGAGATGCTGGAGGATGTTCAGAGCAGCTCTTTAAAGTTCAGTGATCCTCAGAAAAATTATCTTGTCCAAAAGTATTATGTTGTCCATTCACACACCATGCTATAATGTAATTCTAATAAGCTATATACAGGGGTGGGCAATTATTTTGGGCAGAGGGCCACTTACTGAGTTTTGGCAAGCCATCAAGGGCCACATCACAGGCAGCCCAGGGCAGAAAAATATTAATATTCTAAATTTTTTAGGGGCACCACGGGCCAGATAGAATGGCCTGGCAGGCCGCATCCAACCCCCAGGATGCATTTTGCCCACCCCTGAGCTATAATGTAACTCTAGTGTAAGGGACCAAGTACCTGAGACACCCCAAACACAGACCAAAAAAAACAGTTGCAACTTAGCGCCTGATATCCTCACTTCTCCCCACTGGTTCTGAGAAGCAAGTGAATTATGCCATGCTTTTCTTCTGGAGCTCCACTGAGGACCTGTCCAGATACCCTGGTTAGGGAGAAAGGAATAGACCCCTCCATTCCACCTGGTATCTACTGCATTTGCCTGCAGCTGGAAACTTTGGGCAAGTAGAGTCGGCCCTTCCCATTGCAGTTGAAGTCTCAAGCTGAGCAAAGCTCAATGAGTAGGTAGTCCTCTTCCACTGGGCTTAAGTCCTACTCAAAATGAGAATTATATTTCCTCCACTTACAAGTCTAAAAGAATTTTGCAACTGCAGGTGCGGCAAAGTCAGCATGAGAACTGAAAGGCAAGCAAGGTTTTTTCTGACTCACACAGATGCTGCAACCAGATGTAATGAATGATGCTGTTAATACTGCACAAAGAAATTCAAATTTCTGCCCCCTGCTGCTACATTAGCTTTGCTAGGTATAGCACAGAAGTAGTTGTAAAACCAACATGAAGGTTGGTAATGAGTGTTAAGCAGACAGTAAAAAATCAAATTCTAGGGTGTGATCCAGGCTCTGTTGAAGGACTCCAGTATTTACAATGCCCACAGAGAAACAGAAAGTATCAGCTCCTGACCTGAGCTAAGGGGCCTCTCTATATCAAAACTGTCACAGAACCAAAATACAGCGCATTGGAGCAGCCTCGTCACGCATATACAGGCACCCACAACTGAAGTGTGTTAGAAATTCTTAATTGTAAATGGAGGAGCTTTCCTGTATTTTTTATGAACTGTTCCCATTGATTATTTGATATTTTCTTTGTCCACTGCGAGGTATAACTAGGGACTTACTTAAAGCACATGGAGGCAAAGTAAAAATCGCAAGCTGCTTGCAGCACCTAGCACCATTTTTGCAGTATTTTTGCCGCAAGCCTCCCTTAGCTGATTGGCCAAGGGGCCCTGACAACTCTGCCCCTAGCCACTTCCTAACCAAGGGGGGGCTACTTTTTCATAAAGCCATTTACCTCACCACTGACTGGCCAAGGCAGTTGCCTTTTCATGAAGCCCTGCCTCTAGCTGCTGATAGGCAAAGAGGACTGCCCTTCATGCAGTCCCACCCCTCACCACTGGGGAGCCAGCATTTTATTTTTTGGGGGGGGGGGGGGGGGTTCCAGCAATTCTGTGCAAAATTTCAGGGAAAGCCAGTTTTCGCAGTGATCATGGAAACCGCCTTTTTTGCAGTTCCTGTGTGAAAATCACAAAATTGAAAACCGAGTAGATCCTTAGGTATAACTGGTTACCTATTTTTTTCTGTTTTTTCTTAAACTTTTTAAGCAAAAAACACTACAAACAGCAAATACTCTTGTTTATCATGCATGAAAACACTTGTTTAGTTGTAATTAAGGCTGTTTTTTGAATAGCCATTTTACCCTACCATAGAAATCACATACTTTGTCCTGAATAAATGCATGAAAAAACATATATCAAGAATTGAAATGGTGGCAAACCAATATTCCTTTGCAAAATTCACCCAGCTCTAGTAATGCCTATGTCTACAGAAAGTGAGTATAGCACAGGCAGCGCACTGTCCTATACTATACTGTTAATGTCCTATAACCCTTCCTGGTTACCAAGGAGTAAAAGCCAGTTACTTTTCCATGCCCAATCAGTTCTTCTCTCTTTTTCTGAGACAGACAGGCCTGCCAGTTAGTGTGTGGTGGCAGTGGTTTTTGTGATGTGGACACCTGTCCACTACGCCTAAGACTAAGAGCTATTCATTTCATCACTGAGCATTTATTAGATGGTAATACCTTTCAGTCAGCATAGCACTGTTCTAGATCCAAAACCATGACCTGGACATGAAAGGCTACCCAGTTATTTACCAGTCCCCAGAGCTATCCAATCTCCCCATCAGGTCTTATTTATCATGATGAAAATACTGAACATATCCCAGAAAAAGAAGGTGGAAAAACTCTGCACATGTAGATTTTCAAAGATATACAGTTTTAAGATAATCATTTTACTCTACTACTAAATTAAATTTCAAGACTTTTTTAGCCAACCATCTCTATTTTTATACAAATGGATAGAGAAACGCAAACCATTTCTTAAATCATAAAAATAACACCTTTCAAATTTACAGATTAACACAGAGAAAATGTGCTTTTGTTACTTATGATTTAAACCGTAGCTGAGTTTAGATTGGGAAGAAGAGAAACTATTGCTTGCCAAGAGAGGGAAGGAAAATAACTTGTGTTCAAAATACCACATTCATAAACAATATATTTAAGATTTGTTTTATTTTAAAAGGCATTTTTTTTATGTGATAATTCTCTGTGGACTATCTACTCCATGCCAGTTCATTCCTCTTCTACTCCATCACTGGAAATGTTCCATAGACTTTAGATGCAAACACTCCATATTCAAAGGGGGAGGGGAACGACGCACAGTGCATTTGATCAACTCTACTCTTCATAGAAATAGCAGCTGATTGACAGGCACTGCTAACAAATACAAAAACAGACCCTTTATGTAACAGGGAGCCCCTGGCCCCATTACTAAGCAGGGTGGGGGAGTGCAGAACACCTGAGGGCAGTGGCAGCAAGTAGCAGCTGCCAAGGTGAACTGAGCCAGAAGCTATAAAAGTGCAGGCAGTTAATGGTGGAATTAAGACCACTATTGTGGGCACAGAATAAGGTCACATGATAGGAAGGGGGCTAGATTTGGTGCATATAAGCCCAGCGTCTAGCCAAGGAGGGGATAGTCTGGTCCTGGCTGCTACAGGGCAGAATTCTCTGTAGAGTCAAGCTAGCCCAGGAGAGCCTGGAGACCCAGAGGCATTTGCATTTGTGTTAGCATCAGTTAGGTCAGGGGGCTTTTGTTTGAATTGAACCAGAGGACTTGCTTGTGGATGTAGGGGAGGAAAAGACCACAGAACAATTTCCAGGTGTAAGTGCTGGAGAGGCCACCTACAAACTGTGCTCATCCCAATCTGCTGTTCACAAACAGTGAAGAATTGGTGGGGAATGTAGTAGTGGATGGCAACTTGGGCAGCAGTGACCACAAGATGATTGAGTTTAGGATCCTGAGGAAAGGAAGGAAGGAGAGCAGCAGAGTACAGACACTGGACTTCAGAAAAGCAGACTCTGACTCACTCAGGGAACTCATGGGCGGGATCCCCTGGGAAGCTAGTCTGAGGGGGAGAGGAGTCCAGGAGAGCTGGCTGTACGTCAAAGAAGCCTTCTGAGAGTGCAGAAACAAACCATCCCAATGTGCAGGAAGACTAGCAAGAATGGCAGAAGACCAGCTTTGCTTAGCAGGCAACTCTTCAGTAAACTAAAACACAACAAAGAAGCATGTAAGAAGTATAAATTTGGACAACACTAGGGAGGAGAATACGAATATTGCTTGACCACACAGCAATGACATCAGAAAGGCCAAAGCATAATTGGAGTTGCAGCTAGCAAAGGATGTGAAAGGTAAAAAGAAGGGTTTCTACAGGTATGTCAGCAACAAGAGGAAGATCAGGGAAAGTGTGGGTCCTTTACAAAATGGGGGAGACAACCTAGTCACAGAGGATGCAGAAAAGGCTGAAGTAATCAATGCCTTTTTCACCGCAGTCTTCACAGGCAAGGTCAGCTCCCAGACTGCTGCACATGGCAAGCACAGTTTGGGGAGGAGGCAAGGAGCCATCACCGGCTAAAAACACAACAAAACAGATTAGGGACTATTTAGAAAAGCTATATGTGAACAAGTCCATGGGGCCAGATGGGGTGCACCCAAGGCTGCTGAACTGGTCAATACAGTTCCAAAAATGATGGCTAACAGCTCTGTAAACTTGTGGTGATGGATGATTGGAAAAGGGCAAATTATTGCCCATCTTTAAGAAAGGAAAGGAGGAGGATCCAGGGAACTACAGACTGGTCAGCCTCACCTCAATCCATGGAAAAATCATGAAGCAGGTCATTGAGGAATCAATTTCTAAGCTCTTGGAGGAGAAGGGGATTAGGAACTGCCAGCTTGGATTCAAAGGCAAGTCATGCCTGACCAACCTGATTGCCTTGTATGATGAGCTGACCGGCTCTGTGGATGTGATGCACCTTGACTTTATCAAAGTTTTGATACAGTCTTCCACAACCTTCTCACAAGCAAGCTAAGGAAGTACAGGTTGGATGAATGGACTGTAAAGTGGATAGAAAACTGGCTGGATCATTTGGTTCATAGGACAGTAGTCAATGGATCAATGTCTAGTTGACAGCCAGGCTTGACGTAGAGTGCCTGGGTCAGTCCTGGGCCTGGTTTTTTCAGTATTTTTATCAACGACCTGGAACTGCATGGAGTGCACCTTCAGCAAGTTTGCAGATTACACCAAGTTTGGGGGAGCAGTCAATATTCCAGAAGGCAGGGCCAAGATTCAGAAACACCTTGACAGATTGGAGAATTGGGCCAATAGAAATTTGAAGAGGGTCAACAAGAAGTGAAAATGCCTGAACTTAGGAGAGAACAGTCCCACCAGTACAGGCTGGGGACCAACTGACTAAGTAGCAGCTCTGCAGAAAAGGACTTTGGGTTTACAGTGCACAGTAAGTTGAATATGAGCCAAGGTATGGCCTTGTTGTGAAGAAGGCTTATGATATAGTGGGCTGCATTAGTAGGAGTATTGCCAGGAGATCAAGAGAAGTGATTCTTCCCCAATATTCAGCATTGGTGAAGCCCCATCTGGAGTACTGTGTTCAGTTTTGGCACCCCCCACTACAGAAAGGATGAGTTTAAATTAGAGAGAGTCCAGCTGAGGACAATGAAAATAGTGAGGGGTCTGGGGCACATGACTTACGAAGAAAGACTGAAGGAACTGAGCTTATTTAGTCTAGAGAAGAGAAGACTGAGGGACGGATTTAATAGCAGCTGTCAGCTACCTGAAGGGGGTTACAAAGAGGATGGAGCTAAACTGTTCTCAGTGGTGGCTGACAACAGAACAAGGAACAAGAGTCTCAAGTTGCAGAAAGGGAAATTTAGGTTAGGAAAACTCTCATTAGGGGGGTAGTAAAACATTGGAACTGGTTACCCAAAGAGGTTTTAGACTCTTCATCCTTGGAGGCTTTTACGACCTGGCTAGACAAAGTCTTGGCTGAGATGATCCTTGGGGATGGTCCTCTTTTGAGCAAGGGGTTGGACTAGATGACCTCCTGTGGTTCCTTTCCAACCCTAGTTGGCTATGATTCTAGGTGGGGTGCCTGGGAGGCACTCCCAACTATTAGTGTCAGGAGCTAGACCCAAGATAAGGAGGCTGAAGCTGGTGGAGTGAATTAGTGCCCCACAAGGGGCTGCAGCCTAGTCACAGCTGATACCTGGGAGCTGAGGTCTCAGACAGTGAACCAAGACTGAGGGCTCAGCTAGAGGAAAAGGGGAGCTAAGGCTGGGGTGGCTGAAGCCCCAACAGGTGCTTGGAGGCCTGCAAGCATGCTCCCTTAAGTGTGCCTTGAGAATAGGTACAGACATTCAAAAAGCTTGAGGTGGAATTGATCTAACTTACATGGCTTTCTGTAAGCAGCATAGTTTAGTTTGGTAGTGAACAGAACATACATTCTCCCTTTGGTGGGGGTACGAGAAACGTTTTAAACTGGATTCCACCACTTTTAAACTGGTCTGTGTGCTGAACTATTGTTCTGTTACAAATATAGACTAGTTTCTGATCACTTATACCAGTAAAAGTGTAATGCCTGTACCTGGCCTCAGGGGGAACAAACCCCAGGTGTGCTTTTGGGTTGGATATAGTCACAAAGATTGAAAGAGCCATTGAAGGAAACAGCAAAGCTACCTCCTCAAGGCAGGTGAGAGACTGGAGGTAAAGTGGGGCTGGGAAAGAGCTGGCAGGTGAGTCAGACCACAAGGAGCATCAGGTGGCAGACCCACGAGGCATGTTCTACCTTATAATCCTGGTTTTATTACACATCACACCTCAACTGCAAATATTTCCAGTTAAATAATGCAAGTACAATCTGATACGGTTTAGCAGTTGCACTTTTATTGCTATTTTATCAGGCAGCTCTGTCGGTGTTTCTTTGAAACAGTTTTCCTGCCCCAGAATACTTGCCAAATAAATTATCTTAATTATTTGTTTACTCAATATAGCAAGATAACAATTTATGCAGTCTTATATGGCCACTAAGGGATTATTTACCAAACACTCTGTTGCTATGAAATTCTTTCGGCTTTATTCATTGAAGATACTCCCAAATTTAAAATCAATGACAAAGTACTTCTCTGTTTCATGAAGCAAATAACCTTTCCGCCACAGAATAGCAAATTTAAAATTACATATTGCCTGAGACTAAAATTTGTTTTACTCATAATCAAGCATCTTGGTTTTCTCCAATTAAAACATCCCCACTTTTTGGTTTAAAAAAAAGTAACCCAAAATCCACATTTTTCCATGATTAAAATGAAACACCACTAGTATATGATACATATATTGCAGTATTTGATTTTAATCACAGAAAAATGTGGATTTGGGGCTACTCTTTTAAAACCGAAAACAGGATTTTTTTTTTAATAAGAGAAAATCAGGATTCCTGCTCATAATATGCTAAGAGCAAAACTGTCCACTGATGCATCTGTGCAACTCTTTAAATGGGGAGCTAGAGGAATCTGACAGAAGTTAAATCACCTTTTGATAACTCTCATTAACAGTCATGAAGTTTGCACAACGAAATAAACGGAGCCATTCCTTGAGCTGAAGGAATTATTTGAATCCTAATTAGAAACACTTTTTTATGCATGGATCACCTCTGAACATACAACAGTTCATACAGTGTTTTTTGCAGTTAGAGTCTACAGTTGTTGCATTCTCTGAGCATCTGAAAAAAAGAGTTAAGGTTCAGAAACCCTGAGCTAGAATTGGCCACCGGTAGAAACAATAATGTTTTTTCTGACTCTGATTGTATGAGTTTGCCCATTGGCTGTGCTCAAGCAAGGTTCATTAATTTTTTTCTGTAAAATAAAGGGGAAAAAAACCAAAACAAAACCCACAACGCAAAATACTTTTCTATTTACTCTGATTCAAATCCAAAGTTATTCAGTTAGGCTGTGCCCAAATATTAGGTGTCCCTTATCTACCATTGCAGCTCTCTACTCCTTTTAGCAAACAGCTCTCTAATTCTTTTAGCAAACTGCCAAACCAGAGATTAACTTAGTAATATTCTCCACTATAATGTCAAGTGAAGACCGAAGCCTTTTGCCCTTGTACCCATGAACGGCATGTGCCCTCAGTGGCTGGGGGTCATGGCTGTGCTGGCAGCAGCGGGAGCCCGGCAGCAGCAGGGGTTGCTGACCACCCGCAGATGCTGCCAGCAATGTAGGCAGCAGCCAGTGGGGATTGCTGACCACCCACAGACGCCGCTGGCGGTGTTGGCGGCAGGGTGGCAAGTGGTGACTGCCCACAGGCACTGCCGACAGTGTTGGCAGCATCTTTTTGCACAGGGTGCACTGCCACACAAAGGGGGTGCACGTGCACTGTGTGCACCCCCTGCACATCACCCCTGCTTGTACCCAACATCATAAATCTCTGTCCTAGATGAAAAGGGCAACCATAGCTTTAGAAGATGTCTCCACCCAAAGATACTGCAGAGGGCAATATGCCTATCCCTGAACAAAGACTTTGAAAAGCGATAGCACAGGGGTCAGCAATGTTTTTGGGCAGAGTGCCAAAAAAACCTGCAACTTTGGACTTGTAAGACGTTGGTGTGCCAGGGGGTCCATGAGGGACCCAATCCTTGTTGTGGCAGTGCAACCCAAGCCCCTTCCCCAAGGTGCATGTGCCAAGCAAAATGCCTTTATGTGCTATGCTCTGGCACACATCCAGGGGTTGCCAATGCCTACCCCTGCAATAGCAGCTGCCAGTCCTTCTATCAAAGACAGCACTAAAAGATTAGAGCAATGTATTGTAGGAGGGTCTCTTGCAAGGCTGGTTGCAATGAAGTTGTGTTGTAATGGGAAGCTGAAGGCACTAGAACAGTGGTACACAGACAGCCTGTCAGTGTTATGCATTAACAGATTTATTATAATTACTTAATATGACAAATTTACTGGTGGTACTTAAGACTTAATGAAAAAGTTTGCTGGTAGTACTTAAGGTTGTATTGTGTACCACCAATTTAAAATAATCTGTCACAGCTTGGGAACCACTGCACTAGAAGGTAAGTATTTAATGTCTAACAACCTTTAATATCTAATAATATTTAAATAAAATGTAACATAATTACATGTTGCATTTTTTCATCACGAAAAATCTGTAGTTTTGCCAACAATGAGGTTGGCTTGTATGTTTTTAAATGCTGTTGTCTTGTGATGAGGCTAGTTTACTGCCTGATCTTGCATTATTTGAGATAACTGAATATACTAGGAGAACTTCTATTTGCATTTTCATTTGTTAATGTGTTTTGACCGGCATATGGTAGTGTTTTTGGAAATGTGCCTGATGGTAGGTGCATGTGCTAAAGGTAAAATATTGTAATCCCAGGGATATTTGACTTGATGTTTTGTTTTAACTGTATTCTCTAAGCATGTTTCAAACATGCTATTAGGGGAGGGGAAGACTATTTATATATAAACAAAATCTATAGCATTAATTTCCATTACTATTAACATGGTGGCAGTATAGATGACAGGCCTTGTAGACAAGTACAAATGCAAGCTTTTGGGGGCAAAGGGATGATATCGCAACAGGCAGCTAGCAAACTGAGGAGATGCATAAATGGGAAGGGAGAGGAAATCACTGAAAAGCAGTGTCGTTGTTTGACGTACCTTGTTAATTCTTCAATGTTTATTGTCATTTGGCTAAATTTAGCACTTGGCATTTTCAGTCATTATGCATTAAGAATTCTCTATGGATGGGAGAAAGACTAGGTTTAAACATCATCTTAAAACTGTTTTGAGGGGGCATGTTAGACGGAGTCAAGTGTAGTATCTGGGACTGTGGGAAACATGACCTGGGAGTAATCAGCTGGGAAAAAAATGAAGAAGTTTATAGTGAATTTACAGGCATTGGTAAAGGGAAGAGGAGGAGAAATGAGACTAGACAGGTAGGTGGTAGCTATTTCAAATGTAGTCAGAATTGACATCAAAAACAAGAAGTTTAAGTATGGAAGGCAAGAAGTCCGTGAAAGGGTTTGCAAGTTAGAAGTAAAAAAAAATCTTTAGTAGAAGCAGACAAGGCTTACATATGAGACCAAACAAAAGTATTTTGAAAATTTAGTAAATTAACTTAATCATTTTAACCAAGTAGCTTTAAGAAGTATACAAATAACTCATATTTAGTATCACTATTAATTGTGTCTAAATACTTATGTTTACTCGGGTTAGAATATTCAGGACATAGCGTATGCAGAACAATAGCTTATCCTGGCATCACAAAATGGGTAAATGAAAGCAGTTTGATAATAGGCAGAAAATCTGACTTGTGATGGTACTATTACAGGTTACCTTTAAAGCCTTTTAAATCTGCAGAATGTTATGCCATCATGAAGAAAGACCAGTTTCAGAGTAGTCACAGGTTAAGGCTTAAGGCAGTCTCAGATCTGCACAACTGTGACTTACCAGTACAGGGCTGGGCAAGCAGGGGCATGGATAAGAGCCAGGGCTATACCGCTTCTGGGGTGGGAGAGAAGGAGGAGGGTAGCACGCAGTTCAAACAGAAAAACCACCAGGGCTGTCAGTGAGAGTCATGGGTGGAAAGGAAAGTCTTGCAGGGGAGGAGGGGAAATCTTACATGTATTTCACTGAATTGGTTTAGCAAATCTCACTGGGGCAGAGTTGAGGCCCAGTGAGCTTTCTGCATGCCTGCCACAAGGGCAGAGCTCAGACCTTGCAGAGAATGGCTTCCATGGCCTAACTCATTCGCTTCATGGAGGTATGTTTCATAGTTTCATAGTTTCATAGTTATTAGGGGCTGGAAGGGACCTTAGAGATCATCAGGTCCAGCCACCCTGCACATGGGCAGGAAAGACTGCCGGGATCAAATGACCCCAGCAAAGTGGGTGTCGTGCAGGAGCTTTAACAGCCCTGATCTGATCGGGGATTTGATCAATAGCGGACCTGCTGCTGATGAAGTCCAAGAGTTGATGGGGTTAGGAAAGCAGCCACGTGTCACATATGGGGTAAGTCTGAGCCAGCTCCACTCACCCACCACTGTTCACATCCTCCAAGTGCCCTAGAGTGACAGAGGTCTTAGGAGTGGCTACGGAGAGACATGCCAGAAGAGCCTCCCCAGGAGGGAGTGGGGTGGGAAGGCAGGGCATGTCCTGGGTTGGGACTGAGATGCAGATATACCCTGATAGGGCCCAAAGGATACAGGATTTGCCCATGGCAGCAAGAAGCGAGGAGTGTACCATGTCCTCCCCTGCTCCAGTTTCCATGTTGAAGGATTGCTGTTTGCACAGGGGTACTAGAGCAAGTAGCAAACTAGCCAGCTGCACCTGGGTGCTCAGAGAAGTCAGGATGTGCTGCAGTTACACCCCCTGGGAGTGGAAGGGGGTGTTGGCTTGGGGCCATATGTGATCCTTTCAAACCACTGACTGTGACACAGACCACTCCCTTGTCTGCTACAAAGTAAAGTTTCAAGCTAAGAAGATCCACAGCAATGAGCCTGCCAGACTGCCTCATATTGACTTGTGCCAAATCAATGATCCTGTCAAGAAACAGCTTTTCAATGAAGTAGCACCAAAGTCAGCCAGAACAAAATGTAAACTGCAGATGCACAGGAAGACAAAAGTACAATGCAGCAGAGAGTTTTGGAAAGATTAGACAAACATCAACTGGTTTGTAGACTATTCGGCGGTGCTGCTGCCACTCACTGAGACAGAAAGAACTTCCCTAATCACCTACAAATCTACTCCTACTGCTGTTTCACTCAGCAAGCTAAGGGAAGCTCATAAAGCTGTTCACACAGCTTCCAGAAGGCGTGCTCATGAATTTGGGCTGGGTCGCTGTGACAGCATCCAATAGGCAGCTGATGCAGGTGACAGTAGGTGGTTGTATGACGAAACTTTAGAATGGTCATTGGGCTGACAGTACAAGACAGCTCCATTGAAAGATCTGGATGGTAATATCATAACTGATAAGAGGAAGAAACTGGAGAGGTGGACTGAGCACTATGGAACAGTATACTCAGGGAAGTCTGTAGTAGACCAGTATGTGCTAGATGAGTTTGAAGTTATGACTTCACTGGATACCAAACCTACACTAAAGGAACTTGAACAATGCATCAAAAAGACTACAAAATAACAAAACTTCAGGATCTGACTATCTACCTGCTGAAATTTACAAAAGCACAAAGACTTGCTGGAAAGATTGCATGAGGTACTGCTACTCTCTGTTGGAAGGAAGAAACTGTTCCACAAGGTTTCAGAGATGCTTGTTTTATCCAACTCCATAAAAAACAAAGGAGACAGAAGTGACTGTAATAACCAGAGAGGTATATCTCTTCCCAACATTGCAGGGAAAAATCTTAAGCTGTATTATTTTACTGAGACTTCAAACATTAGCTAAGAGAATCTATCCTGACAGCCCCACTTGGAAAGGTCCATGGATACGGTCTTCTCTGTAAAAACAACTGCAGGTAAAGTGCAGAGAAGCATACCCCACTGTACATAGGCAGACAAGTTTCTTTGGGTAAATCTGATACCTTATTAGACCAACTCAAATAGCTGGAAAAATTCTTCTTAGCAAGCTTTCAGGTATAAATAGCCTTTGTCAGGCACCCACTATTTATACCCAAAAGCCTGCTAAGAAGAATTTTTCCAACTATTTGAGTTAGTCAAATAAGATATCAGGTTTACCCAAAGAAACTTGTCTGCCCATGTCCTTAAACCAACACTGCTATGACCTATACCCCTCCCACTGTATATGGTATCTAGGGATTTAACAAAAGTCAAACAAAATGCGACTAAAATTCAGGCATTACTGACCAGAAAAATTTTGAGTCCTGAAGAGTTAGTCTCATTTTTTTCTTTTCCATGCAAGTGATTGGTTTGGTTCTTAAACAAAAAGATACCATACAGCACAGGTGCACCTATAGTATTTTACCGAGGTGCAAGGTTCAAGAGCTGGAACCCAGCTATAGAAAGCTAAAGGGATAATAGTCTACCTGCTTAAGAATACTGGCTCAGGTGACAGATGCTGGGCTGGGCTCCAAAGTTAAAAGCTCCCAGGAAGGGAAGCTAGGGGAGGGGATACTGGTGCTTAGGAAGAAGCACAGGGACTGCGTGGCTCCTCCAGGTTTGAAGGTAGATCAGAGGCTTGATTTTTTTTGTTTGTTCTTGTATATGTGCTTGTGTTTGCTGTGGTGAGAAGCTTTCCATATGGATAATAAAAAGACTGAAACTAATAACTCACTGAGTAAATTGGGTCTGAGTCTGCCTAAGGGAGTGTTGAAACTGTATGTGTATTCAAGATAAAGAGGATAATATAATAGAGGTAGGCGTTTGAAAGGGTTTAAAAACAAGATAAAAAATAGGAGTATTTCACCACTGAGTCACACTATGTGCCAAGATCCTTCTAGCCTCTTGAGCCCTATGTCACCAGCAGAATCAAAGGAAGATGCACGGATTTTGTTCCATATCCACCATAGATGTACATTCTGACTCATGTGAACTATATAACAGACTCCACTGTAGAAAAACTTATTATTTTAAATTCTTATATTGATTTTTTTTTAAAATATATACGTTCAAAAGCTGAGCAGAATTCTTAAGGATGCTATATGAAAAAAGTTGGGGCCTAAGAATTGCAAATCATTGTATCTTCCTGAGCACCATTTAAAAACAGAGAGAGAGAGAGACACCACACGCAACACTGATTCCCCTGACTAGGGGAGGGGGATGTTGGCTTGGGGCTATACATGATCCTTCCAAACCACTGACTGTGACACAGACCACCCCCTTGTCTGCTACAAAGTAAAGTTTCAAGCTAAGAAGATCCACAGCAATGAGCCTGCCAGACTGCCTCATATTGACTTGTGCCAAATCAATGATCCTGTCAAGAAACAGCTTTTCAATGAAGTAGCACCAAAGTCAGCCAGAACAAAATGTAAACTGCAGATGCATAGGAAGACAAATGTACAATGCAGCAAAGGTTTTGGAAAGATTAGACAAACATCAACTGGTTTGTAGACTATTCGGCGGTGCTGCTGCCACTCACTGAGACAGAAAGAACTTCCCTAATCACCTACAAATCTACTCCTACTGCTGTTTCACTCAGCAAGCTAAGGGAAGCTCATAAAGCTGTTCACACAGCTTCCAGAAAGCGTGCTCAAGAATTTGGCCTGGGTCACTGAGACAGCATCCAATAGGCAGCTGAAGCAGGTGACAGTAGGTGGTTGTATGAGGAAACTTTAGAAAGGTCATTGGGCTGACAGTACAAGACAGCTCCATTGAAAGATCTGGATGGTAATATCATAACTGATAAGAGGAAGAAACTGGAGGGGTGGATTGAGCACTATGGAACGGTATGCTCAAGGAAGTCTGTACCAGACCAGCTATTTGTCCTATGGTTTCCCACATGCCAGTATCAGCACAGAAACCAAGTAACTTGTCAGCCGGCAAGTCAGTTATATTTGGGGAAATCCAATACTACAGTAAATCTGGAACAGAACATGTTTTGCTCATTGATATTTCGCTTCGTTCAGAGTTTTCCTTGAACAAAGAAATATCCCCTTCTTAAGCAAAGAATACTTGTCCAGTTGCTTTGACAGATATCCCCTTTGAGGCTGTGTATTGGAGGAGTCTCCATTTATGGAGGGGAGGGATACACAGGGGGCTGTTGTAAGGCATCACTTTACGTTACTTTCTTCTTTTAATAGTGATTTTTTTCTTTAAACCAGAAAGTTGATGAATTCAGAATCCAGTACTGGGATGAAGTTTAGGAAGACAAACTCTTTCAGACTTTTTCTACAGAGTTAAAAACCAAATTTTAGTTCTATTACTAACTTGACGTGAAATATTGAAGTCACTGCATGAGTTTTCACATTGGTAGTTAAATCTTAGAGTAATTATTATTATATTTAACATTTGTTAAATTTTTTTTTGAGTCTTTGAGAATCTTGCCCAAGTTCCATTTTCAAAAGTGCCCAAGAGATTTAGGAATCCACTGGAACTTTTGAAAATTGTGCTCATCATCTGCTTTAAAATTTTAGAAAATTACCCTTGGTAAAACCCACTTCTGTAAAAAAAAAAAAAAAAAAAAAAAAAAGCATCCAGCAATAAAGTGCTCTCATAAGAATTGTTTACATTCTAACTTCTATAAAAGAGAGAGACAGAGAGACAGAAATGAGCCAAGCAGAAATCATCTCCACAGTGGCCACAACCAGGATCTCTACAACCCAACCCATACCTGAGGGATACCTCAGGCCTTCTGCATCCACAAGATTTTTTCAGTTTCTCAAGAGTGGAGTAACAGATTGTACTCAGTTTATTCAGGGTGATTGTGTTTGTAATCAAGATGCCAGGGAGGCCACTGGCCTTGCTCACTACTTTTTTGAAATAATCTAAATGGGTCCATTACCCAAATATATTTAGATTGTGATCGTCTCAAGATAATGATTGCCTTTATTTGTACAGAGTGCAACAAAGGAGGGCTCTGGTCTATGAATAAATAACTAGAAGTAGAGAGAACAATTTCTCAAGACGAGAAGAGATACCTTTTTTTCATAGCCCCCAGTTTCCAAATGATGCTGCAGTTACAAGCACTAATACTGGTTCTTAGATCTTCACGGTCCTACCACTATAAAAAGCCAATAAGTTTCTTCGGGTAAGTGCGATATATTTTATTAGACCAACTAAATAGTTGGAAAAATTGTTCTTTGTAAGCTTTTGGTACAAGCCAGCACACTTATTCTAGAGCGATTACTATAAATGCAGTGAAATGTCTAGATGCATCTAGAATCAGACTCTGTGGAATAGGATTTGAACAGTTCATCTATACAAGCTATTCTTCTCTTTAGCTAGTGAGAAGCTCCCTCCCAGAAAATACGTTTTTATGTTTTGTTCGTGGCTGGCTGACCTCCCATAATCAAGCCAGCTGACCGAAAGGCCAGCAGCCTACTAGGACATCCAGAGCCAGGGTGTCATGCATCTTTTTGTTTGATCTGATCTTAAGTTTTTGTTTGGGCGGGGGGAGAAAGGAAGAAAGCAAACTACTCTCCAAGTAATGGAGAGAAAAAGCATAATAAAGTTGCAGCAGTGTCAGAGAGGATGCTCTTCTCTAGTGCCTGCTTCCTGGTCCTTAAACTTTGCGGACCCTAAACTCTGAGCCCATACCCAGAAGCCTATTCTCACTAATCTAGAAATGATTGCGGTAGAACAAAAACTGGATTACAACCTTACATGAAATACTGCATCTTAGGACAGTCTTAATGAGAGCTTTAACAAACAGTTAAATAATTTCGCATCATGAAAAGCTGAAAGTATTGAGACCAGGTATGTTTGAACATTTGTTTTCAAACTTTTTTCCATTTGTGGTCCCTTAAGTTTCAAATGGAGGTCCAGACCCACTTTGAATTGTAAGTGTGGGTATTCTCACACTTTTGCTTGATCATAGTCATTCTTCACGGACCCCGTAGACAGTCTGCAACCTCCAGCAGCCCATGGACCGCAGGCCGAAAGCCACTATGCTAGGCCATTTCCTAGTATAGTAATGTCAGTTAGGAATCTAATTTTTAATGACCCTGACAAGAGCTCTAGTTAAGACCCAGTAACATTGGTGCAAAAAAAAAAAAGAAGCTTTTTCTCGGAGAGCAGTACAATACTGGGCCCCCAAAGGTAACCGTGACACCTAGCTCTGCCTGTAAGCTACATTCCTTGCTCTCTCCTGCCATACCTTGGTATTCTGAATAGATTTAGAAAGGGAGGCTGCCCAATGGCCTTAGAGTGAGCCTTGACCTCTCTTCTGGCCAGTGGATCCTTCTTGGATCCCATTGATGCCAGTCTAGCCCTACGCTAGGTGGGCCCTCCTGGCCCATGTGCCTTATAGGCTGTTCAGTCTCCACCCTCCCCTACAGCCATGCCCATGCCTCATAAATGTTACCAGTCACTCAGTGGGTGTTCAGCCTGTGACCGCCAGGCTGGGGGGGGGGGGGGTTCCCCTGTGGGTAGCTGTCTGAGGGTGGAGAACCGCCGCTGCTCACCCTGGGATGCCGTTGACCCGGAGTAGATGTTGAGTCATCCAGTTCCTGCCCTGGTTCTCGCCCGCCACAACTTGCTGTTAGGTTCAGTAGGGCGGTTCCTGGTTACTCCACAGCCCGGGATCCCCGGCGGTCACGTTGCGGAGCTCCACCACCCCTTGCACCCCGGCCTCATGCCTCCTCAGGTGTCCTCTTCTAACTAATACCCCAGCTCCCTATCCTGAGGCCGGTCACCTCACCGGCCCAGCCGACCCTTATACTCGGGCTCCTCGTGCCCTGGGTGTCACGGGACCGGGTCCCGGCCAAGACGGGGTTTCCTCTACGGGCCCCTGACCGGACCTCCCCGGCTATACTCCTCGACGGGGCTCCTCCTTTAATGCAGGAATCTGGAAAGCTAATGCTAGGTCTTTAGCCCGGACCTTCCTAAGTCCCTTACGGGCAACCCTTCTCTTGGTCTTTGGCCACCGGTGGCCGACACTGGTCTATGCCCTACTGCACCTCCTCGGTGCCCTCTCGGGCCAACGCCCCAACCCCGGACCTGTAAGCCCAGCGTGTCGTGGGTTCACAGTCCCAGAACTCTTTGTCGCTAGATCCCTCATCCTCAGGGCCTGTCTGCCGCTCCCCGCTTGTTGTGCTGGGGCTGGCTGCCACTGATATTCTCCCCTCTGCCTGGGCAGGCTGCAACTCCCCGCTGGGGTCCCCTGTCTTCCCTTCGAGCAGGTCCGCCGTTTGGCTACGGCTGCTGTTCTTTAACCCTTGAGCCGGGCGGATGGCAGCTTGCCTGCTCCTGGTGTCCCTTGACCCTCCTTTTGAGGGGCTTGGGGCCTGTCCCCCTCTGGGGTCCTCACTCCCGGTGGGTGCGAGGTTACCTGCTTGCTCCACCCTGGGATCCTCTGCCTCGGCAGTAGAGAGGCTTCTGCCCGGATCCCGCCACCATCCTTCCTCGGCGGCCGCTTTTATCGCCGGCCTCCGACTGCTGGCACCGGCGCCGGCTTCCAGCCGCACCGGCATAAACAAGCGGCGGATGTCCCACTCAGGCTCCGCCGCTGCCACGGGTAAGTCCCGTTCCGGGTCCCCGGGACACAGCCCCATTCAGGTGTCCTTACCTTTTTTCACTTTGCCCCTCAAGGGGATCAGGATATTATCTCTTAATCCATTTCTGCCCCTCCTGGGCCATAGGCCCCTGGCTCTAGTTCTTGCCCCTTGGGCTGTGAGCTCCCTAGCCTGGTTTATTCTTCCCCACTCTGGGCTACAGGCCCCTGGCCCTGGTTCTCACCCTGTAGGCTGTGGTTTCACCTCTTGGGCACAGTGTTCTAGTTTCTCTCTCACCTCTAGGCTCACTCCCTGTCAAGAACCTATTCTGTGTCTGGCAGGACACCCCCAAATAGTCACATGCCACTGTGGCACCACTGGGAGTGCCAGCTTCCCCTGCTAGTCCCTTTGCAGGCCTCCAGTTACTGTTATAACTAAAACACAAGCAACCTGGCTACCATACAATCTGTAATCTTACTGGCTATATAACTAACCTATCACTGTAAGTTTTTAATCCTTTACTTGTAGTCTTCATTGCAAACAGCTCCCAGTAAGTCTGTCAGCTATGACTCCTTGAGTACAGAGCCCCTTCCACCAGTGGCTTGTAGTCCTCAGGGCGAGGCACTCTTGTAGAGCCCTTTCATGGCAGAGTTCCTTCCCTGGCTACAGACAGGACCAGATTGACCCCTAGGTCAATACTCCTTAAACCCTGCTCCCCCTCTTGCCCTTCCCCCCCCATAAGGTGACTCTCCTCACCACCTACAGGGATTGCTCATCAGGACCTGCCATCTAGTTTCAAAAGGAGATTACAGTGACTGCTACCACTGCTTCCTTGTTGCCTGTCTAGGCTCTGCCCTATTGTCTTATGGCAGCAAAGCTGCCCCCGCACTAGGCAGTCCTAGCCTTTGGCATCTAATAACTGTCTGCCTTCTTGCAACCAGCTCACTCTGAGCAATGTTCCCTTGACTGGCTGCAGGTGTTCCCCTTCTCCTTGATTTGCAGCTCTGCCTAGGGGACAGTGCTTCCTTGTTGCCTATTCCTTTGCAACTGACCTTTATTCCAATGTATGGCATCTGTCTGCCACAGGTTTCCCCTGAAGGTAACAGGAGCGTTAGTCTAACAAACAGATATAAGCTGTACCAGCTAAAGAACAATCTTGCCAATGTAAGCTGCCTCTCCACTAGAGAAATCTGACAGCTATAATCACAAATCTGTTCTAGTATAGGCTCAGTCTAAACTTTTTCAAAATCATTATCTATGGCATTACTATTGTACTCATAATCTTTCTTCCAAAAGAGGGGATACAATGCAACTCAGTTGATTTAATGCAGGCAAACTTGCTTCCACCAGTGATAAATTTGTTCTTCTATTTTTATCCTTATGAGTGTCTTTATTTTAACAAAACAGGAAAATCCCCTGAATTAATGTATAAATTTGTAGAATGCAAAACCAATTGAAATTTACCACAGTGGTTATCTTGAGCACATACTTAAATAATCATCTAAATGAAACTGGCAAAAGTAATATAGTTGTTATTTGAAATAGCATATCCAATGTAATGTTTTAGACTAATGTTTCAAAACTATATTTCTTTCTCCAGCAACAACCTGCCTCAGTGCCAATTTTTAAATAACCATAAATTTTGTTTTTATAAACCTTAATGAATACTTGGCCAAGATGCTGTAACTATTGGCTTCTACCTTTGAGCGGAAATGGAAAAAAATGTACACTGAGTAAAATGGAAAAAGATCACAGCAAATCCAATGTTGCATTTTGCATTTAATGTGAAGGGAGCCTTGTTTTCATGGCATTGCAGCTTTCTGTGTTTTTAATCTCAAAGTGGCTGATCAATTTAAGGTAAATGGCAGGCTTTTGGCCTAGTTCCCAGGTTCTGCTTGCCAGAAAAGAAACGATTCAGTCAGATACACAGACAACAGGCATCATCAGTGGCTCTTGCATTCCAAGCATTTTAGCACAGATTAAGTTGGGATGGTTTTACTGGTTACTGAAATCTCCTAGGTGTTGCATTTTATTCCCCGCTGGCTGTGGTTATCCAGGTTGAGCTCCTCAGGTCAGGACCTCTATAAAAAAAATGGCTTGTAGAGCCTTGAAGGGAAATGCACAACACAGGTCAGGACTTATTATTAAAATGCAATTTCAACAGCTTATTGCAAAATGCAAGTCCCCAGACAACAGGTAATTTAGCACTGAACTTTTTCCTAAAGTTTGCAGTGAGGCAAGAGCTGTTTTTTATATGCATTCCGAAGGAAAAAGCGAAGATAAACTACTTAACAAAGACAGAAACTCAGCGCTTTATATGGCTGGAAATAACCAGCAGATAATTAAAGGGTTATTTTTAGCTCTTTTTTTCCTTCTGTAGATATTAAATATAAACAGTACTGCAGTGATAAATAATTTGCACTTGGCTTTACTAATTACAAAAAATCACTAGCTCCTTCAAAGATGTTATAGCTTCCAAACAGTAGTGGCTTTATACTTTCAAGACATTCATGTTAATATAAATACCCATACTGAAAATTTAAAAGATATTTAGGTGCCAAAATCTGGCCCGTAAGTACTGAGTCCTGCTTATGTCCATAAGTAACAATGCATGTAAACTCACAGGTGTGAAGCTAAAAACATGCATGATTTGGCAGTATAGAGACTATAGTAAAATGGATATGGATATTTGTGTTTTCTTACCGTTTCATTTTACAGTGTAAATGCCTTGAACATGTTTAATTTTCAGATCATTTAAAAAAATAATTAATTTTTTGGCTTCGGTGTTCTGCGTTAATTCTCCAACTTGTGAATTTGGGGGGAGGAGGGTTAAGTTTCTGCAAATTCACTCTGACTGTTTTTATATGAACATTTGTTTTTTCTTGTTTTGTTTTTTACCCATTCAGATATTTTTCACATATTTATTCTAGTCAGCTTGTAAACAGCTTTTTAAAAACATCAGTTATATCACAACTTGTTTTTTCCTGAGTAGTAATAACACAGTTTTAATGAATGACTGAAGAGTAATGTCCCAGATAAATACCTACGCATGCTCATGTATACCACAAGTGACTAAACTGATCCCTACTCAGTGCCTCTTGAGTCCCAGTACCTCACTGAAGTGCATCAACACTTTGTATCCAGGTGTCAGAAAGTTTATTTGAAAGTGTCAGAGATATATTATAGTTTCAGTAGGGCGCTTCTCTTTTACTTGGATCACCTTTTAAAAACAAGAAAACTAAATGGGGAAAGCTGAGCTGAACACAAAGGACTTTGTGTATAAACTTTAGCTAAGAGAGGACAAAGTGGTGACATGGTATCAATCTACAAATATTTGAATGGTGTTAAAGAGCAGGGAGGGAGAGGAATTTCTTAGGGCAGTGTGATGTAGTACAGAGACCTTATATACCATTAGAGGAGAGAGAGGGTTAAAGGCAGACCCTAGGAGAGGCAGGAAATGAACCAGCTGTACTAAATTGCAGCTGCGGCTATAAAAAGGCTTTGCTTAAAGGACAGAGTCAGGTTGTAAGGGAAGGAAATGTTCCTTGTAAACCTGGTTCACTTTGAAGGGAAGGAAGTTGATGGAAGGGCTAGAGTCTCGGAAAACTAGAGGAACCTGCAAATATCTGGTCAGGACACTGATGGCACTGGTGTTCTTCAGAGCAAGCCATGCCTTCATTTTCTTTGGGAAAATGTAGCTGGAAGCCATGACTTTTACATGTAGTAAGTGAGACATGTTGGAGTAAAATGGGCAACAGTCCTAAAGGATATTAGTGAGCTTGTACCTTGGCCTGCCACTGTGGGTTGTTGTTGTTGTTGTTTTCCCCTGTATGCCACTGAGCCACAACCTGGCATGAAAATGCTGACCTCTCTCCCAATGGAGGTTGTTTTTAACAGAGTATTTTCCCACCAGCTCCATGGGTGCATGGAGACAGAAAACTGTGCTATGATGCAACCAATATTAAGATCAAAAAGGAGTTAAGATTCTCCAAAGAAGTGACAGGAAGTAGGCTAGATAGACTTATAGCAATGGCTGTGCTCCAGGGAAACCTCTCTTTGACTGAAGAATTCAGCTGTTAGGGGAAGAAAGCATCTTCCTGTGAGCCTCCCCAAAAAGGGGGTGAAGGAAGCTGTGGAAAAGGCCTTTTGTATACCACCAAATGGGAATCTGTTTTAAACCACACAAAAATGAGCTGTTTCAAAGACAAGTCTTCATCCCATATTTCCACACCCTATCCTCTGACCTCCATATGTATGGAGTCTCATACAAGGACTGTTTGGGTATCAGTCAAATGGCATAAAATGTTTTTTATCAGGTACAGATAGCCTACAGGTCACCCTACTCAGGTAATCTTGTAGTAAAAGTCTGAAAGAAGTGCCTTGGAGTAAATGTTCATAAATAAGTGGCTGCCCTGAGAGGAACTACTTTGCCCTAAGAAGAAATTACCCTAAACTAGAACTAGAATAAAATGTCCCAGGTTAGGAGAGATTTACCTTAGTTTAAAAAGTTGCATCATGTGGATGAATATTTCTGTCCCTTGACAAATGGGAATTTCCCAGAATCGGTTATTTCATGTGTCCGTGGTAGTTTTCAGCAGCTATTGGGAAACTCCTATCCTATTTCTTTTTAAGACAATGCACACACATGTCAATCAAGAAGAGCAGCAATAGGTACTTAAATATAGTTTCTGTCCCTAGTACTCACTGTTCAATTGCTGGAAGACCACAGGCACAAACACGTGGCACACAACCCATTTAGCCATTCTTGGACCCTGGCTTTATTCCCCTGGCTCTGGAGACTGTTCGGCTGGATAGCTCTTATTTTCCTTTGGCTAGTATGGAAAACAGAGGGAGTTTTATTAACCAAGATTGGGATGCTTGAGAATGGACTATAGCTTGCTAAACTAATCACAGCAACATGTTGCAAGATTAGATTTGTCCTGTCTGACTAATCCAGACTCCTGGTAGACAGAGGACAGAAAGGGCGGCAGAAAAGAGGTAGTAAGATAAACAAAGTATGGATGGGAGGGAACATGGTAGACACATTAGGTCTGATTCCTGTTTATATTTAAGATGCCTTTATACTACCAGACTAGTGTAGAGAGGAGGGGAAAGAATCCTCTATGACAATGGACTTCAACCTTTTAAAGTGGTGGGCTGGGTGCTTGTGGCCCAGCTGCACCCTGGGCCACCACTCCCTTCTGGTAGCGGGGGAGAGAGGAAGACAACAGGGAAGGAAGTAGTTGCCAATGTCAGAGGGAGGGAAGGGAGAAAGGTGGGAAAGGAGAGAGGAAGAGAGCAGGGAAGGAGAAATGAAGGGAAAGAGTAAACAGCACCTTAGAGGACAGGAGAGGGAGAAAGAGCAGGAAGGGGTGTGGAGGGATCAGTAGCATGGCACAAGGTAGGGCAGGGGATGCACCAGGCCAAGTTGCTTGCTACAGATCCTCTATGCAATGAACTAAATCCAGTCACTTCAGGAATTGTATCCAGCCCCTGGGCCCTAGTTTGAGATGTATGAGAATCAGGCTAATTATAACCCATTTCAGGAAGGCTCATAATTCAGTCACAGAGGTGGTGTTTCCTGTCCTTTGTTGGGGCTTTTAGGATAAGGCAAAAGATGGTGTGATTAACCTAGAGCCAGTCTCAGGTGCCTTAAATGCATCATGTCCTTGCCTCCTAAATTGCTGCAGCTGCTAACTACAAACCCCTGTGATAGACAGTAGGTAGCACTGTAGCTGCCACTGCCTCCTCATCCTCTACTTGCCAGGTTTCTACTGCTAAGCAAATAAAAAGCTGTGGGATTCAAATGCTTTCCCTAGAAGAAGAGCCTGAATGTAGCACTTTGAACCCCTCTGCAAGGGGATGGTAAAAAATTAGGAGCTGCTGTATAGTGTTTACAAGTGCCCAACAGCTGCAGTTCCTGCCCTGCACCCACCCAGGTCTCTAACTTGGACCCAAGCAAGTCTACATGTGGTCTTGGTATTCTTGAATAACTCTGTTGAAACACTTTTAAAAAGAAAAGAGTGCCATGTCCAAAAAGAAATAAGGGTGTTCTCAAATTAAGGAGCCGCTATTATACTTCAATTTCATACTTCATTTTAATGCAGATTGACTTTCAGTTGGATTAGGTATCAAGATATGTGATCGTCAAGAATTTTGTGTAACAGACTGCCAATGTGGGCTCACAGATTGGCTTGAGATACTTACCCTGGGCTAGAAACAGTGCCGGTGAACTCTGAGCAACCCCTAGGGTGGAGCAGGGGAGCCCTGCTCTGTGGAGAAGGAGAAGCCGACTAAAAGAAGGGGTTTTCAATCCCCTCATTTGCTTGGAAGGGGGATGGCGGGAGTTGGGGGCCCGCCACCCAGAGCCCTGGTTTGCCGGTTTGCAAGTCAGGGCGGGACTGCCGGAGGGGATAAAAGCAGCAACCGAACTGGCTGGGGGGCGGCTGGCAGTGACTCCGGGGAACGATGTAGGAGGCCTAAGAAGAGCCTAAGGAGGCCTAAGTGAGCTGACCCAGCAGAGGGGGCAGAGAGACCCCTCTGAAGAGCCTCAAAGGCCCTGGGAGAAGAAGGCAGCAGCAGTCGGCCATGCCTCCAGCCCTGCAGCAGAGAGGGAGCAGCGGGCAGGGCTTGGGGCAGAAAGCTGGTGCCCCAAGGCCCCATTGCAGTGTGCTGGACGTGCCAGGCGTCCCGGAGGCTAGGGGTGGCAGTCGGCCCCCCACTCCACTGCGGAGAACAAGCAGCGGCCAGGAGCGCAGGCGGCATCCTTATCCGGAGCAGGGAGCTGGGCCAGTGAGTTGAGGAAACCCCTCCCCCTCCCTGGGGAAGTAGGAGAGCAGCAGGTAAGGCACTGTGAACCTGAGGAACAGCAGAGCATCAGGACGAGGGTCCCCAGGAGCACAGGGCGCAGGCCGGTGCTCGGAGCGGGGCTGGCAAGTCGCAAGGTATGTGGGGTGCCCAGGCAGTCATCTGGAGCAGGGGTTTAGAGCGACAACCCCTGGGAGCTGCCTGTGCTGTTGGCCCTCTGCCACTGACTGCCTGCAGCTGATTGCCATTGGATGGAGTCCCTGAGCTTTGTGCTTGGGTCATGCTGATTGCTGCAGGAGCCTACTTTGTTGCTTGCTTTTTTGGTTGCCACAGAGGGTCACCCTTTGGCCTCTTTGTGGGGTTGGGGTTTGATACAATTTGATTGCTGCAGACCAGAAGAGCTTAACCTGTTGCAGTCTGTCGCTTATTGGGAAGCCTGTGGGAGCTGCTGGGAGTGACCACCTTGCTTCCTTGTGGTAGCATCTCAGCAGTGGCTGAAAGCTGCCAGTTACCCTACCTGTGGTTCTTGAGTCAAGGGTTGACTAATGCACTCCGGTTTATTTTGTGATTCTGGTTATGCCATTTAAATTCACTTGTAAATAACCTTTCCTATTATTCTTGTTTTGTAAATAGTTAAATCAGTTAAGTATTAGACCTCCTTGGGACCACAGGCTGCTCTGTGGGGAGCAGGGGCTGGCTGGAAAGTAAGTTGGTGCTGGCAGGAAGCCCTGCCCCGCTCTCACCACACTATCCCTGATATTGGGCAGGAGTGGCAACTATTGTGCCGCCACCCAGTCTACATTCACTTCAGTGCATATCATAACTACTTGAACTTAAAGCCAAGTCAGAAAAGGGCAAAAGTATTCAGAAAGTGTATTTCCTTTTTTTTTTGCCACTACCCAGGTAGGTAACTTTGAGGTATCAGGCTGCTTTATGTAGACTATAATCTGGAATTGTAGTCCCACTGAAAAAAATATCAACAAAAACAGCCATTAGCTCAGAGAGATGTTCTAATGTGTTTTGGTTGACAGCGCAAGGATAGCAGCCAAGAGACCTTCATCTAATCCCCAGTTAGGTCATTTATTATTTTTTATTTCTCACTAGAACATCATGATTAAAGAGGTAGCCGTAATTCTGATTATGTTAAAATTCAGTTATCCATTTAAACAAAAAAAGGGTTGCTGATTCTAAACTAATCGTACAAACTGTTGGTATAGAAGGCAGCATTCTCTTGATTTCTGCCAATATTTTCAACAGAGAAAGGCTATGAAAATCCTCTTTCTCCTTAGAGTTTGGAGGGAACGAGATAGTATTGCTGTCTGGATTTGCAACAGTGGGACTGAAGGTCACTATCATCTTTCACAAAGGCCCTGTATCATTTCAGATAGGTGTTAAGGGTTCACTCTCTAAGTTAAATTAGAATATCCTGGGCATGTCTACTCATGTGCCCCACTGTGGTTGGTATTGTGCAGCCATTTAGCTAAAGCAAGTACTAAATGACTGCAGGGTACCTGCCAGTACTGCACAGTCCCAGCAGCGCATGGCTCATTTCCAACCCTACTGCTCAGTAGCAGCAGCGTCACAGTTAGTGCCTGTTGATGCTATGTGCCCACTGTGTGGGTATAATGACTGAAATCTATATCCATGTACTTGTTTGACAACCTAAAAAAATATTTTAACAATTGCATTCACTCTTGCAAAGAGTCTCTGACTGATCACAAATAATTATATCCGTATTTAAACCTGAGCTTTGGAGCATAGTTGCCTCTTACAGGCAGTTTTCCATTAAGTTAATTTCAAAGCTATAAAGCCTGACATTTCTCAAGCTCCAAGTCACAATGTACACTTTCATAGCAATCTATAAAATGTATAAATAAGGTTGCTCTTAGAAACATGTGCTGCTTTTTTACGTACATTATGCTCAATTTGAAAAATCCATCCCAGTAGAAAAAGCTTTGAATATACTGTAGAAAGTTCCTCACATGCTCAATCTGCTGGAAAATAAATGAAACAGACCATGACTTTTGCTAATTGACTGCCCAACCAAAGTGCTGAAAGAGTAACTATGGAATTAAAGTGTTAAGTCTGCACTGCTGTGACCATATTAGGCATTGCATCAACTTTTCCAACTGAAACTTACAAGCCAAATGTTAAGACTAGAGCACTTAGTTGATTCATTATGAATTTACTGGTTAAATGAAAATGTGTGTCTAGCAGGGGTGAATTAGGACAACTAGTTAACCTGAAGTATTACATAATCTTTCTTAGAACCTCTGTTTGCTTGATGTACCTCTTTAATAAGCGTTTTTCTTAGAAGACAGTTTTCATGTGTATGTCTGTAGTTTAACACGGAATTTTTCAGGTAGAGTAGTTCAAGCATACAATCTTTATACAGGTATCTGCAGGACACAGTATGATAATACAGTATAAGTTTGACTTAAGGGGGCAGTTCATTCCTGGTATACCTCAACTGACAGTAACTAGGAGTTATACCAGGATGATCTAATCCAATGTGTCAAAAATAATCCTTATTCATTTGTTATTAGTCTGATTGTTAATATGATACATATTATGGGCTATGTAATATTTTTAAATGGTTGCACTTAACTTCCCATATATGCCCAAATATATCTGCAATTCGCTCTTATTGCACATAACATCTAACTCTGATTTGTGGGTGCTATCTGGTAGTTCAGATATTTGATTTCTGTCATTTTTCCCTTTGCCCATTTTGTCATTGCAAACTTAATTTCTTTGAAAAGTGTTGCATGAATCTTTTAGTTGGTTTATTAGGTTAATTTGTCAACAATGATAGCTGAGTTCTATGTTCTTAATTTTTTTAATTGCAATGTATATGCTTTGATAATATAGCTAGTGGCCAGTTAATGAACAAACTACTTCATAAATTAAATTAGAAAATTGTATCATATGTTTTTCTCGTGTACATTTCATGAAATCTGAATTTATGCAGATGAATTCTGTTGCACAGTATTAAAATTTGTTTAGTACCTAAACTTGAGCTAAACAGTCTCTAAAAAGAAAGGAAAACAGTCATTTGTCGCACAAATGGACAAAAGTTTAAATTCATGAATGAATACAGAAAACTGTAGAAAATCTGATAATTTAACAATTCCACTGAGTTTCTGAAAAATATGGGTTAATTTATGTACTTGATATAGTTGTGTTCTCTTGTCTTAGCCTTTCTATAATATCAAGTATAGCATTCTTCTGTTTCATGCGCTGAAACGTTTGTGGAGTCTTGCTGATATCACTATAACTGCTGCCCAGATGGCTGCATTTCCTTGGTGGGTGCAACAATACCGGTATGTTGAACGTCTATAAAGTATTTGAGAATCCTTAAAAAATGAAACAGAGGATACATTAAAATATGAAGCATGATAATAGATTACTACTTATTTATTATTTAGCAGTTCCAAGGCTATATTTAAAGCCTTACAAGCTTAATCACAGAACAATAGAAAATTCAGGCTGGAAGGGACCCCAGGAGGTCATCTAGTTCAGCCCCATGCTCAAAGTAGGGCCATCCCCAACAAGATCATCCCAGCCAAAGCTTTGTCTAGTCGGTCTTGAAAACCTCCAAGGAGGGAGCTTCCACCACCTCTCTGGGTAACATTTTCCAGTGTTTTACTACCCTCCTAGTGAGAAAAGTTCTTCCTAATATCTAACCTAAACTTCCCTCCCTGCAACTTGAGACCATTGCTCCTTGTTCTGTCATCTGCCACCACCTGAGAACAGTCTAGCTCCATCCTCTTTTGAACTCTCCTTTAGGTAGTTGAAGGCTGCTATTAAATCCCCACTTTGTCTTCTCATCTCTAAACTAAATAAGCCCAGTTCCCTCAGCCTGTCCTCATAAATTATGTGTCCCAGCCCTCTTACCAGTTTTGTTGCTCTTCACTGCACTGTCTCCAATGTGTCCACACCCATTCTGTAGCAGACGTCCCAAAACAGAGCACACTACTTCAGATGTGGCCTCACCAGTGTTGAACAGAGAGGAATAATCACTTCCCTTGACCTATTGGCAACACATCTACCAATGCAACCCAGTATGCTGTTAGCCTTCTTGGCAACAAGAGCACACTGTTGGCTCATATTCAGCTTACTGTCCACTGTAACCCTCAGGTCCTTTTCTGCAGAGCTGCTGCCCAGCCAGTCAGTTCCCAGCCCATACTGGTACATGGGATTGTTCTGTCCTAAGTGCAGGACTTTGCACTTGTCCTTGTTAAACCTCATGAGATTTCCTTTTGGCCCAATCCTCCAATTTGTCCTTCAGTTCATTTCACTCTGAAAAATCGTCAAATCTGTGACTGTATAATGTTATGCAAGAGTGGGGATCAGCTGGATACAGCCTATCAAGTGATAGGATTTAGCCCATGAAGCCCAAATGTCTACAGAAATTCACCAGTGAGGGACAACTGTCGCAATTCTGCAGGAGGCTGGCACTGTAGGGAAGTCATGGGGAAGCAGCATGGGGTTGGGTGGAGGAAGAGAAGGCAATAGGCCAGTGAGGAAAGCAGTGTGTAATGGCTTCAGCCAGGATGGAAGCAATGGTCTGCCTTCAGAGCTAACTCTACTAAAGTAACCCGCTGCTCCAGGAAGTTGCAGATGCCTGTCCTGGTGGTTCTGTAATCAAAGAAATAAAGGCATGAATGATTCAGTGCCTGGTAGCTGAATTCTGAAACAATACAAACTGTATACTTTTTTAATGTGAGGATGACATGGTAGATTTTCCATTCTTGTGAATGCTTTATATGAATACTGAAAGAGTTGTTTCAGTTTACCCAGAGATCACTGAGTATATGGGGGTTATTTTTTTGAAAATCTAAGGCTTCAGTTACACAGGAGGTCATTCTTAATAATCATCAAGGTCCTTTCTAGTCTTAAAATCTATAACCTGGCAATTTAGCCCTTACTTTTCCATGAATAGAAACCGAGTATGTTGAGTACCTCACAGAATCAGACCTTCTGTCAAGTGTGTAAAATAGGGGTAACCAACCTGTAGTATATTTGGCACAGACAGCTTGCATATATGTAGCACACAAGTCCCTGGCACCAGAAAGACACTAGAGAGACTCAAGCCTTCAGATGCTTAGAGCAGAGCAGGGAGAGAACAGGGGCAGGCTTCTGTAAGAAGAGTTGTTAAGCATCACTGCTAAGAGCAAGATTAACCCTTCTCTGGCCCTGCTGCTGCCACCAAATTCACAGCTTTGGATCCTCTCTCACCATATACACCTGCAGTGGTTGAGAGCCAAGGAAGAGTTAACCTGGCTGTTGGTCAGGACACTTACTTTTCTTGTAGGTTCCCACCCCACTCCACTTCATGCAGCTATGGCCAGAGACCTCCCTTTTGATGCCTCTTGGGTCACACTCTTACCAGGTATGCTTCTAGGAGAGAGAGAGAATCAGAGCAGCACTTCAGGAGGGGCAGGGCTTAACTTGTAGCACACCTGCCAAAGCTGGCCACCACTGGTGTAGAACATTGAGTAATGACCAAGTTTGGACTTGGCTAGGAAACCAGGCTTAATACTCCTCTTCTATTAAGCATTATAAAATCTTTAATTAACACAAGTGGTTAAGATACCTTTAAATTTCTCATACACAAGTGCAACTGCAACAGACTGAATGCTTCATGACATACGGAATAACAATTCAGTACACTCTCAAAGGGAAAACAATCACTGAAAAATCACTCCTTCTGATTAATTACATCATAGCTGAATGTCTCATACTTCAGGTCTATTCTCACTTCGCATTTGACATGTGGTAAAGTCATAGGCCTGAGATTAGGCTGCATTTAGAAATTAGTACAGTTGTAAAGTCAAATGAATATTTTGCACTAGTCTGGCAAAAAAACATTTTGAAATTGCTTTTGTAAGAACACTTTCACAGAGAATCTGAGGGTGCATCCAGACAAGCACAGTCATGCAGTGTTCTCCACACTGCAAGGGCGCACTGCCTGAGCGTGTGCTGTGCCAGGTTTTTTTTTCCACGGGTTTTTCTGACCCCTAGCTATCCAGGGGTCAAAAAAAAAAAAAAGTGGAAAAAACCCCAGCGCAACACAATTGCCAGTGTGCACTGCTGAAAAGTGGACCCAGTCTGCCCAGAGTCATGCTGCAGCTGCTGGCCAGGCTCCACATGGCAGAATTGCCACAGCTGCAGTCTCCAGAAGCCCCTAGGACCCGAGGTAAGGCAGCTGGGGCCAGCACAGTGCTGCCCTAGCCTTTCCTACCCTACCTGGGGCAACTTGCCACACCAAAGTGTGCGTGGCACAGGCATTCCTCAGAAACAAGTAGTGGTGGTGCAAGATGCACTGCCGCTACTTGCCCCAGGGAACCAAATGTCCACGCACATATGGATGCTCCCTGGTATTTTATGTAATGAAGACCTGAGGCCTCCTTTGTGTCACAATTTGAAAATATTAAGTGAAATAAATCACCAAGGCAGATAAAACTGGAAATTCTAAAGAGTTTGATGTGAAAATGCTGATATATTGGCAACATCACCAACTAGTTTTAAAAACCTGAAAGCTGTTAATATGCATCTTCAGAAGATACTCTAAGTAGGATCTCAGGACTCCACGAGATTCATCTCAGGCCTGGGGAAACTGTAGAGTTCAAGTAAATATAATACAACCTGACAGGATTTGGAAAGGTTATAAATTTATAGATAAAGACAGCCTGGTAGATATAATTTACTAGGATTTGAAAAGGTGCGTTAAGAAACGAATAAAGTTTCTAATAACCTGAGTCTACTTGTCACAGTGCAGGGAAAGGAAAAATGGTTAAAAGATAAAAAACAAAGAAATAATGAACAGGTGTTTCTCCAATTAAAGAGAAAACAATAGTAGGATATGCCAGGTGCAAGCTTTAGGAACAGTGTTATCAGATATACTTAGGATTTGAAGGAAGAAGGGGACTGATGCAATTTGCTGACATCAACAATCAGAATAAAAAAATATATATATGAAAGGTGGGACTTATTAATTCCATCTAGAATTTCTTACCACCTTCTTGAAAGGGACTGAGCCATAGGACATAAGATAAAATTCATCTCGAGTGAAGATGTGATAAAACGTATCTATTTTATAACAAAAATAATAAATAAAACATCTCTGGTCTGCTGAGGGACTCTGAACTTCCTGTCTGCTCTGGTGACAAATAATACTGAGAATCACTATGAAGTGTCTGGCCAGTATATATCAACAGTTTCAGTAAGCAGATGGGTCACTTGGATGTCAAAAGGTACTAGCAAGAGTCTATTTATTGTGGCAGCACCTAGGGAATCTAAAGAGCAGTTATAGTCATGTTGTACTAGGCCCCGTACAAACAGAAAATGTAAAGGGACAGATACTACTGGATATTTATTGGCATACCATATAACAATGGCATGAACCTACCAAACGTTTCCTGGTTTTTTTGGCTCAGTGGAGACTGAAAAGGTGAAAGGTAAAGCAGATGACAGAAAAGTTTTTAATGGGATGGTGTCTTGTGCACAATTAGTCTGCAACAACTAAGAGTACTTTTAGTCTTAAAAATACTTAAAAGAAATTTGACTGAAATACAATTCTGCAGGACTGAGTGAGAAGTGATTAGTCTCTCCATTTTCTCCAATTTGCGTGATATAAGACCAAGACAGAGAGTATTGAACAGAAAAGGCAATGCATTTCTGACAAGAAAAAGAAATATTTATTTAGGCAGTATGTAGTTAGACTGGAATTCAACACCACAGGAGGTTATTAAGAAATTGTGGTTAGATTTAGAAAAGGACTGGATAGTTTTTTGTTCATTAGTATTTGTAGCAAAGGAGTAGTTTCATAGTTTCATAGTAGCTAGGGTCAGGAGGGACCTAAACAGATCATCTAGCCTGACCCCCTGCCACAGGCAGGAATGAATGCTGGGTTCACAAGACCCCAGACAGGTGATCATCCAACCTCCTCTTGAGTTTGCCCGAGGTAGGGGTGAGGACCACTTCCCTGGGAAGTTGGTTCCAGATTTTGGCCACCCTAACTGTAAAATATTGCCTTCTGATCTCTAACCTAAACCTATTCTTCATCAGCTTATTACCATTGTTCCTTGTCACCCCAGGTGGTGCTGGGGAGAAAAGGGCTCTACCTATTTGCTGTTGATCTCCCCTGATGAGTTTGTAGGTAGCCACCAGGTCCCCCCTCAGTCTCCTCTTGCTGAGGCTAAACAGGTTCAGGTCCCTCAGTCTCTCCTCGTAGGGCCTGTCCTGCTGCCCTCTCACCAAGTGGGTGGGCCTCCTCTGAACCCTCTCCAGACTGGCCACATCCTTTTTGAAGTGCAGTGCCCAGTACTGGATGCAGTACTCCAACTGTGGCCTGACCAAAGTCGAATAGAGGGGGACTATCACCCCTCTGGACCGGCTTGAGATGCATCTTTGGATGCATGACAAGGTATGGCTGGCCTTGCTGGCTGCGGTCTGGGCAAGTAGCAATAAATCAGTGCCTTTGGTGTGGGGCATACAGTGGGGGTAGAGTGCCAGAGGAAAGGGGAGGGGAAGCAAGTTGTAGGAAGTAGGTCAGTCTTACCTGCTCTAAGGATTCAAAGGTTGTGTCTACATGACACACTGACTGCACAGTTGTTACTGCACTGTCATTTAGTACTTGCATACCCAAGTACTAAGTGGCTAGCACCATACCTACACGCCTGGTGGCCCTGGGTGAACTTTTAGTACCAGGCCCCCCTTCGCCAGAGATAAGGATAGTAAGCAGACAACGGGAAAAAAATTACCATTTTTGGTCCCTCCCCCTGCCCAGTTCGCCCATGCCTGTGTCCAGCCCTGTATGTGACTGCACAGTAATCAGCATTATTGCACACAGCTTTGTGGTGACGTTGACTGTGCGCAGTAGCTCATTCCTACTGCACAGTGGTCTCACATCACAGTTCATGCCTCACGATGCTATTGCGCAGTAGTAAGGAGCTACTGCACAGTAAGCATCTTGTGTAGACATGTCCAAAGACCCTAGCTGCTACTGCTGTGTCCCCATACCTGGCTCCTATGTCCAGGAGGGGCAGGACTATTCCTGCCTGAGCAAGGCTTCCCAGAGGGAAGCAGGGTTGAATTCCAGTGTCCCCTTAGAGCTGTTGCCTGGAGCTGGTGCCCTGATCAGCTCCCTCCTAGTTACACTACTGATTTGTAGCTGTTCAAGCTAATCCTATTAAATGTATGCTCAGACCTCCGTGTTTGGAGCATAAGTATTATGGTATAAATTTCCCCCCATGTTTAGCTGTTCATAATCCTAAGGAATGGCAGTTTAGTCAGACTCTAAACCTACTGAGATGTGTACTCCTCTTCAAATCTGGTACCTTCTTACCAGCTTTAAGATATGTATTTGGGGCCAAAGTATCTCTGAGAGGGTCTGGGATTGCTCTAATTTAAATGTGTGACTCAGCATATCTGAATAACTGGAACAGCTAAGAACAAGGTACAGTGTTTAATATGTCACTACAGAGGAAGGGATATTATTTTGTGTGGCGATGACAAGCACTTGCCATTTGTCTTGCAAAGTCTAAGCGTCATCATCCAATGTAAAATATTCCAGTCCTGACTACTAGTGCTCAAGTGTTCCTATATTCCCTTAAAGGAAGATTCCCCACAAGATCCACAGGTAGCAAAGGCAGTTCATTTTCCCTTGATGCAGAGGATCAAGAATCAGCCTATGTCAGGAATAAGGCACTAGATCTTTAATCTAATTGTTCCTATTCTCCTGCTGCTGTGTTTGGTGATAGTTGGACCTTCCCATGTCCCTAGAAACTTTTTGCTTTTTGATCAACTTATTCATGTTTGATTGGCTTAATCCTTATTTATTTAACCTCATCAACTCATTGTGATGGCTCCATGTTCTTGTTCCACCTTCTAAATCTCATTAAAAGGCAATTTAAAAAAACATAAACTTGTAACTGCCACATAGGTGTTATCTAATCACAAACAGAGGGGAAAATATCTGAGACAGACATTGAACAAATGATCCATGGAGAAACCTTTGTCTAAAAAGTTCAGCTTACACAAAAATAACTAAGGAGTCTGAGGAAAAGTGGATCAAGCTGTTTGGGCAGTCTTAGCCAACAAGCCTGAACCTAATGTTTCTTTCAGCATTGTGAGTCACAAATCCATCTCTTATTGGTATCTATATAAAGCATTTGTACCATCATACTAAACAATTTTGTGTTTGTTCTGCATAATAATTTTCTTGCTTTTGCCTATTATGCTCTCAAAGGCAGGATTTTTATGCTCCAGCATTGTGTTAACTTACGGCACCACATAAATTTTAAGTAACAATAATAACAATCAGAGGTAGAAAATAAATCCTGGTTTCAGTGAGGATCAGACTGACGGAACAGAGAAACTCTTGCCTAAACAGAGGTTTTTCTCAAGGAACCGTGATCGTTAAATCTCTTTGAACTTGCATGAAACTATAAAATTGAGGAAGTGATTTTGTGGCACAGTTCAATGTAAACAGTGTTTCTGTTTCTTAAAAGTGCATATGTTCCTAATGATTCTGCAAGCCTATCAGGCCCATAATATAACTGTGTTGTCAACTGTTCATTGTGTAGAAGTGCTAAATGATGGCTATATTTCCTACTTATAAAGCAGATATAACACCAATTAGCTTAATCAAACCAAATAAACTGTTTGGAACTTAGTCACACTCGTCCCAGGTATCTTACACCTCCACAGCATGTTGACTAAATACCCAATTCTAAGCCTGTAATAAGGCATGTGACCTGTCTTGTTACATGTTTTGAAATTAGGGTAAATAAGTTAGTTTTTGATGCTGGAGTTCAAATCCTGATCCTGGGCCATGAGGAGATTCAGTCATTTTGGGGGAAGAGGGATTGCACTGCAACTAAACCTTTAATATCCATTTTTCTCTTTTTATGCAACAAAGTAAAAATGGAGGAAGCACTAATAAAAAATCAGGAAGTACCTAATACTATGAATAGGTGTGGAATTCTAACCTGGAAAAAGTGGGCTATTTAGGACTATAAAGGACTAGTCCCATTTTGCAGACAGCATTATAATATTGGTCAATAGTCCATCCCAAGTTTAGGCATAGTTTAGGATCCGTAACTATTATGCTTAAGGCAATCCAGTTTCTGGGAGTGATATAGCTAGCAATATGTCTGGTGCCTTGATTTCCCATCTTGAATTACTAGGTGCCTGTTTATGGCTGGGTTTACTGGGAGGATGACCTTGGGCACATGTCCATGGAAACTCTCACTGAGTCAGCAGTGAGATGCTTTAACTGCTTTGCCATTGTAATCCTCTTGCTCAACACAAATATTTCTCTGACTTGTTCAGAGAGCCAGTATCAGACTGAATCTTGGGTTTGCCATATGAGAACTGAATTCTATTCAGTGAAAGACCCCATAATTAGCACCAGTCAGTATAAGAAGTGTAAGAGCCTAGAATTTGTGCCATCTTGGTTCCCATTTCAGCACACCTACATTTAGCTCAAAGGGTTTTGATAGAAAATGCAGCATGGCTGTCCCTCCTTGAATTTCTGCCCTGGGTATTGACTGCTAAACCAAGATGTTAGTTCAGTGCCTGTGTAGCACCGGTAGACTCTGTGTGGATACCTTTAAGAGTGTTATGTGTAAGTTATTACATTGGCCCCAGGATTGTAGGAGGGAAGAGCAGATCAGCAGGCTAAGGTTTTCTAAATAAACAAGCTTTGCCATTTTAAAAGTTTAACTTCTTTTGAGAATAACAGAGACTCTTGGGAAATGTTAGTAGAGAGATAAAAACAAGCTGTGTTGTGTGAAACAGACAGAAAGGGTTAGTTCATGACATCTCATAACTTAGCCAAATCTGCATAGATTTACATGGTGATCACAACAGGCATCTCCTTGACTCCGAAATTATCCTACTGCCAAATTTCAAAGTCCATTTGCAAATCATGGAGGTACTGAAGGTCTTCAAACAAAGGTTTCAACATTTCTCCTAATAGAAAGTATTAAACATCCTAAATATAGTGGGACTGGATAGGATGCAACTATTTACCCAAGTGCGTGATAGGGAGTCTTACACTGTAAAGTTGGCAGTCTTTTCCTATATGTAGAATATGTGTCAGATACTGCACACTACTGTGTTGCAAAAACAGATGATAGTCAAATAATAACTGGCTTATCTAAAGAGCTATAAGAAACAATATCACATATGTCTGTAGGCATTAGTAAGAAGAGGGGATACTAAGATAGAAATGTTGACAATTTTATAAGTCTTAGGGGTGAATCTCTTAGTTCAAGGGATGCTTCTGCCCATATACAGTTAAAAGTGAGCAGACTGGGCAATGCAGGAAAGAGGGTGGAAGGTTGAAGTATAAAGGAATCCATTTAAGTTGGTATTTCAGGGTTCTGTTTAAGGAAGGTGATCCTGCTTTTTTTAATTTTAATCAGTGTCTCTTGCAGCAGTTATTGTGTTCCCTGTCTTCCCACTGAACTGACAGGGTGGGTTTCAGTTTATCACGGCAGGACACAGGCAGTCTGGAAGCCAAGTAGTAGGATATTTTCAGAATTGTTTGACAATTCCAATCAGAACAAAAGTTCTCCTGCTGGTAAAAAAGATGGGTTCAACAACCATTTAACCAAAACTAGTCAATAGACCATTGGACAGATGAATTCCTGGCATAGAGTTGTTTACATCAGTGAGATAAGAACAAGGATGAATTTGACACCAAATGTCTGACAGCCAGAACAATATTGGCCTGATTGGCAGAAATACCCAGTTTCCATTGGCTTTAACTGGAGCTGTAGTCACTCAGCTCTTCTGAAAAGTCCAGCCAATAATATGTTTTATGGTGATTAGATGTGAGTTTCCCAAATCCCAAAGAATGCATCTTTTTTAAAAATAATTAGCTTTCTTCCTTTCAAATATACGGAAGAGAGGGTTGGGTACATTAGTTTGTATCTGTGGAGAGACAGATCTTGTGTTTGCTGTGGTCATTTTTTAAAACAAATGAACAAACAGGAAAAAAGCAAAATAGTATTTAATTAACAAGGTCTCCATATGCATTCACTTTATGGATATGCACTGAATACTTTTATGAGCAAAGAAAGGCAATGAACCCATAAATTAATTTGTCTCAAGTACCTGCATGTTTGCCAGCTTTTGTGGCCAGAGGCAAAGCATATTTATATGTCTTAAGACAAATATTCATTATGCTTTCTGACCCCAGAGTGTCTAGTGAACAATAGATTGTTTATGTATTAATAACTAGCCAACTGCCTATCAAGAATTATTTGCGGGGGCAGACAGGGATGGAGCACCAGCACCCAACACCCACACCTCCGCTTCCTCCCAGGAATGGTGTGGGAGGAAGGTTGCATGCGGCCTCCATCACCACCACCCACCAGCCTGCGCTGCTGTGTGCATCCAGCCACGCGCAACACCCCCACTCTGCATCCAGCCCCATGCACTCCCCTGACCATTTTGCATGTGGTCCTGTGCCCCATGCCGCTCTGCTCTGCCATAATTACAGCACATTAATACATATGTAGACGTGCCCAGTATATTTCTCCTTTGGTCTAAAATCACCATGTTTAAGAGCTCCAATTTACACGGGGCGCATCTACACAAGATGCTTAATGCCCATTGGATTAATTCTACTACACATCAGTACAGCTGGCAAAACCATGCTAATGTGCTAATGTGCAATAGATTAGTCCAATGAGCATTAAGCATCACAAAAAAACATTAGTTTGTACTAATGCTCAGTAGTGCCAATTACGTATTATTACAGGTACTAAATGTGTAGATGTGCCCTCTGTATACTCCACCAGAGCCACATGTAGTATCCTGGAGAGGCATATGAGGCTCTAGAACCACAGACTGAGGATCACTTTTTAGGAGAGGGCCACCATTTATTTATGGAGAATAGGAAAGGACTTCGGGCTTGACCCAAAGCTTACATAAATCAATCTTTCCACTTCAGTGGTCTTTAGATCAAGTCATTGAATAAGAGAAAAACATCAAATTTAAGTAATGGAAGGGTGGAGGAACTGAAACACCCTATGAGACATGTTTAATTCAGGTTTGATTCCTTGTCTCATGGAAATGAAACTCCCCTTTTTCAAAGACCCTACATGGAATAAGAAATAAGGAGTCTGGGTTTTGATTAGAAATGAATGGATTACTGTGAAGAAAATAGCATCAATTTGTGAAGATTTGGATTGAATTGAAACTGAAAGGGTTCTTTTCTAGGCTTAATATATTTGTTCAATCTTCTGGGGTTTTTAAATTTATTTTTAATTCTAAACTTCTCTGCTTCTTGGTTTTATCAGGAAATGAAGATACCAAAATACTACAAAAAGGTTATTCTTAGATCATTTCAGTTGCAACTGAAAACATGAATATCTAGAAATCATTTATTTTCTCAATATTATTTCAGATACATATCCAGACTTATCTGAAAAATGGGGGCTTGCCCAAACTGAACCTACAATATGAACTATACACAGGTACCCATCACTAGCTCAGATGCTCAGACAGGCTTTTGTCACCTTACAGTACAGGTACTCCTCACTTATCATCACGGTTAACATTGTTTCATTATTACATCGTAGATCTATTAGAGAACATACTCATTTAAAGTTGTGCAATGTTCAGTTATCACGTTGTTTGGTCACCACCTGCTAGTAGGTAACTACTGTGACATAATTGGATTCGCTTAACATCGTTTTGCTTAAAGTTGCATTTTTCAAGAATGTAACTATGATGTTAAGTGAGGAGTAGCTGTTTATAATAAAAAATACTTACGTTTCCTCTAATGGTTCTTATTCAAAAGATAATATTTTTTTACTTTTGAGTCTGATCCTTCAAACCTCTCCCTAGATTACTAAACGTTATTTAACCAGATTGTCAGATCAGTTGTGTAAAAATGGTTGGGGAGTGGGGCATGAGCCCCAGGTGCTGCCCAAGAGAGGGGTGGTTGGACTGGGTCTAGAGGACCATCCTCCCATTCCTCCATTTCCCCCTCCCTCCTGCACCCTGCAATATTTTTGGTTCCAGCTCTTGCTCTGGCTCCAACAGTAGAAAGAAGACAGAAGCTGCAGCAGCAGAGTGTAACTAGAGGTTCTCTGATGCTGAGGGAGATGTCATTTTCTTTTTTACCACCAAAAGGAGGTGCTTTTTGACTGCTCAACATGCACATCAGCAGGAAATGATATCTCCCCCAGTAGTAGTAACCTCTGACCACTAAAGCATGCACAACAGCTTCCCAGGTATAGTACTGGCCAGTTATATCTCTGGGTTAAATTGAAACCATCTGTTATCCTATGGAAAGGACTACTGCACATATAAGTGGTTTCTATTCCTGTGAGTAAGGCTTTGCAAACGTGGATACTATATATTTAAAAACTGCAGTAGGATTAACGTGGTCCTAGAAAAGTCTTAAATAGTAAATGTTGCATCACTAAAGTACTATATAAATTTCATAGACATTAGGGTTGGAAGTAACCTCAGAAGATCATTGAGTCCAGCCCCCTGGCCCCGTGGCAGGAAGTCAGCAGGGACCATAGGATCCCAGCAAGATAAATATCCAATTGTCTCTTGAAGGAGTTCAAAGTAGGTGCTTGAATCACCTCCGGTGGCAGTCTATTCCAGACCTTGGGGGCTCAGACAGTAAAGAAGTTCTTCTTTACATCCAGCCTGAAACGGTCATGGAGGAGTTTGTGACCATTCAACTTGGTCATCCCTTGAGGCGCTCTGGAGAACAGATGTTCCCCCAGATCCTGGTGAGCACCCCTGATAAACTTATAGGTGGCCACCAGGTCACCCCTGAGCCTGCACTTTTCTAGGCTGAAGAGTCTCATGGCTCTCAGCCTCTCATCATAAAGTCTGTTTTCCTGACCTCCGATCATGCGCATGGCTCTCCTCTGGACTCTCTCAAGCTTCTCCACATTCTTTTTGAATTGTGGAGCGCAAAACTGGATGCAGTACTCCAGCTGTGGCCTCACCAAGGCTGAGTACAACAGGAGAATGACATCCTTGGATTTGCTTGAGAAGCATCTATGGGTGCAAGCCAGCATTTTGCTCGCTTTAGTAGCCACAGCATCGCATTGCAGTCTCATGTTCATCTTGTGGTCAATGATGACCCCCAAGTCTCTTTCTTCTGTAGTGCTAACCAGCGTATCACTGCTTAGCCTATAAGCATGCTGTAGGTTTTTCTTCCCAAGGTGGAGAACCTTGCATTTTTCTGTGTTAAACACCATCAGGTTCTCATCCACCCATTTCCTGAGCCTGTCAAGGTCTGCCTGGATCGCCCTCCTATCCTCAGGTGCGGATGCTTTACTGCAGAGTTTGGTGTCATCGGTGAACTTGGCCAGTCTGCTTCTGATACCAATGTCCACATCATTAATGAAGAAGTTGCATAGTGTAGGCCCAAGGACAGAGCCTTGGGGGACCCCACTGGTCACAGGGCACCACGATGATTGACTTCCATCAACCACCACCCTCTGGGTCCAATCACAGAGCCAATTTCCCAGCCAGCAGATCATTGTGAGGCTGAGGCTGCAGTTGGCCAGTTTTGCCAAGAGGTGATAATGGAATACCAGATAAAAGGCTTTTTTTAAAGTCAAGATATACAACATCAACTTCTCCCTTGTCCAGGTGATAGGTCACTTGGTCGTAAAAGGAAATAAGACTGGTCAAGCAAGACTTACCCACAACAAACCTGTGCTGGCTATCCCTCAGGATGCTGCCATCGGCCAGTCTGTTAAGAATGGCCTCCTTGATGATTTTTTTCTAAGACTTTTCCCAGGACAGAAGTCAGGCTGATGGACCTATAGTTTGCCAGATCCACTTTCCTCCTTTTCTTGAAGGTAGGTACCACATTGGCCTTCTTCCAATCTTCGGGCACTTCACCAGAGCACCAGGAGCTCTTGAAGATCTGTGCCAGGGGCTGAACTATGATGCTTGCCAGCTCATTGGGTACCCTGGGGTGTAAACTGTCAGGGCTGGCTGACTTGAAGGTATCCAGCCTCTTGGTGTTACTTCACGAGGTCAGCATTGATAGAGGGTAAGTAATCACCCCCACACGCACCTCTCTGTCCCATAATGGGCAGGGGTGTACCGTGGGACTGGTGAAAGACCGATGCAAAGTACCCATTTAGCAAGTTGGCTTTTTCCTGGGCATCGGTCGGTAGTTGTCCCATCTGGTTTAGCAGGGGTCCAATGTTGCCCTTGCTTTTCCTTCGGCTCCCCACATAGCTAAAATAGGACTTTTTATTGTCCTTGATACTTGTAGCTAGTTGGAGTTCAGTTGCAGCCTTGGCTTTCCTGGTTTGCTCCCTGCAGGTCCGGACCAGTGCAGAGTATTCCTCCTTGGAGGTGGATCCAGTCTTCCATCCTTTGTAGGTCTGTCTTTTTAGCTGCAGGAGGTCTGCTAGTTCCCTGGAGAGCCAAGGGGGCTGCTGTGCCCTTTTGCTGCCTTTCTTCTGAGATGGAATAGACTTTGCTTGCGCATCCAGGATCGCTCCTTTGAGGAGCAACCACTTGTCCTGAACTCTCCTCCCCTTTGGGCTGAAGCCCTTTAAGGCTTGTCAATGTCAGCTTTCCTCAAGTCAAAGATTTCTGTATTGCTGACTGGCGGATGGTGAAGATGATCAGCTCATCATCGTCACCCAGCTTCCCTTTGATTGTTCCCTTTGATATGTTCTTATAAGTCATCAATCACTAAAAAAAGTATTAATAATGATAATATTATCTCCACTGTGACCACAGTCAGCACCTACCACAATAAAAACATCAAAATCCACAGATCCTACATTTGTATTACAGAATGCAATATATTTCATCCAGTGTACCAGATGACATCAAGAAAACTAAGTTAGTAAAACTAAACAAAACCCTATGCTTTAGAATGAATTTTCACTGGAAAACAATAAACGACAGAGACACAAGAATGGGTAGAACACCTTCTGACAGAACACCCACTTACTTTCTGACCTCACTGTCCTTGTGTCCATGGGAACTTTACACAACACTCTCAGAAGATGATGCTGGAAACAATAATTCATAACTTTACTACCAGACACCAAAAATTAGGGACTAAACACAGACATTGACTTTATGGTCCATTACAATTCACCTGCAGTCTCTGCTAATCTTTCTGTACTCTATAGGTGATATTCACAACCTTCTCCCCTCTTCAACAGTCTTGATTTTCCACTAATCAGGTTATCCTTTCTACTGTATTTCTCTTGTCTTATAGCTAGACTTATAATATGTCTTTGCTCCTACCTGACAGCCCTCCTCCATCCCTTTAGTAGTCTGTTTTTACTTATATATGGTGTTATACACATGCCATCAGCTATTCTATGTGCTACTTTGCTCAGTCTGTGCCTGCTTCTTTCCCAGACCTGAGGAAGAGTAGCTTGGGCCCAAACGCTTATCCAAAATCTCTCCCAACTATGCAGTTGGTCCAATAACATCTTTGCTACACTCTTTATTAAGCATAGAAAGGTTATTTTTTACATAAATTCTGATGTAACCAGTACAATACACTGCATTCAGTATACCCCTGCAGTATTTTGTTCATGGACTGCTACTGTGCGCTACATTTTCTGGCAAACTTCAATGCAATATATTTTTTCCTGTTTTCTAATATTAATCTCTTGTGACTGTGTAAAACACAATAATCCAAATATAACTTAGGTTCATGGAATCTCTTTCATATGCCATGACATTTTAGTTTCTGACTCTACCATGGATTCCTTATACAACTGCACATAAATCATCTAACCTCTCTGTGCTTCAGTTCCGCATCAGCAAAGTATAACAAAAATATTTACATCCCTCACACAGCATGATGTAAAACATCATTAAAATCTGTTAAATAGGCTGAGTTTCTTTGATAGAGGGTCCTGTTGAATTATATATGTAGTGTATTTATTATCACTTCTGACATTCTATCAAATGACAAATATGTGCCTATTTGATGTTCTTCCAGGTACCTATCACCAAAGTATTAGCACTTAATAATCATTTTACTGAAAGACTATAGTCAGATTATAATCTCATATAGATGTTTTTTTCTCAATGAAGATATATAAATAATATTTTAGAGGTAGATATCTCCTATATTTTTGCAAGAACACAAGGAAAGAAGCAGCTCTTTCATCCTCTCAGCATAGCAATTGCAGTTGGTATTAGCCCCACAAAGGTATTGAGATACCTAACTTCTATTTGAGTACTTGAACTCCCATTGATTTCAACTGAGATTCCTGATGTTATCAATTGGAGTTTAGGAGTCTAAGGACCTGTGTGGATCTGACCCTGTGTGTTCATCTGTACCTCATCTGCCAGGATTTAACCTGCCTTTTTCCTTCATGAGGCAATATATGTTATTTGTTTCATAAAAATAAATATGTATATGACATTTTGCATTCACAGATCTTAAAGCACAGACCAGAACATTTAGGTACAGAGATGTTAAGGCTTTTTTCTTAAGTATCGTGATTTTTCAGCTGGTCAATTAAGTATCAGTTTATCTTATGTGCCTCAATGTTTGAGTCTTATTTCTGTCCTTCATTCCAGCCATCAGTGAAACAGTTAGATCTCTCAACTCGCAATATTTTGTCAGATTAATTTAGGGAATAACCTGATGACCAGATTACCTGATCCAAAGCCTACAGATATTAATTGTTTTACGTTTTCAAGAACTTCACCTGGCGTAAATTGTTATTGACTTCAATGGGAACATGCCTGTTGATGCCAGATAAGGATATGACCCTATATTTGCTTCTTCTCTAAAATGTGCTTCATGGATCTAATTTGATGGGTCCTGTATGACTAGAAACGCTTCAGTGTGCTTCATGGTCTCAGATATATTTTTCACTGCAAGTGTTTTATTTAACAATTGTTTGTTGTTTATTTTATTTCCATTGTTATTTATGATACCATAAATTTCCAGGGATATGTATTCCACTCTAGAGGCAGATAGCAATTTTTTCAGTCTCTTCATTTGAAATATTGGGCTGGTATATATATGCTGCATTGTAACTGAAATTTTTTAATGTTTTGTTTGCTACCAAGTGGCATCTTCATAGTAACTTTGATCTTTAGCTTTATAGACTTAATTATTCTGGGTAAATTTAGCAAAACAAAATGTGGCTAAAGTTAATCCCATCTTGATGATCATTAAGAGCAATATACACTATTCTTTCTACATAATAATTGAACAAATATGAAATTAACCAGACATACAAATATAATGCAGCAAAAAAAAATCTTATTCTGCTTTAGTATTCTGATTCTTGCTTTTCATTCCATGCTTTTCACACATGTAAAACACCCCATTTTTAATTTCATATTAGAATGATATTTACTATACTGTGGCTTACTAGCTCATGTTAACAATGGCAGTTGTGGGCTTAATCTAATGTGCAGGGCATTTACAACTTGCTCTGCTGAGTCAAAGTTGTTGTTGTATACTTGATAAAACGTAAGTACAGTTACTGGTTTCATTTCTATTTTTTTTATTTGCTGAATCATTATTAAAGAATTCATATCACATTACCCAGCTTTAAAAACCCATCTGTTGCAGTGCTATCTTTATTTGTTTGGGGGGTATCAAACAACAATAATTTCCTTGTATGAATAATGAGTGAAACCTCACTCACTTTCAGATCTGTGTTTTGCGTGAATGACTAAATGATCAGCTGTTATTGACCACCAGGTCACCTAAAGACATAAGACAGGGCTTTCAAAAACAGTAGACTTAAGTTAAACTTTTAACTAAAGGAGTCTGGCTTTTTAAAGTTCTGAGTACCCAGAACTTCAATGGAAGCTGTTGACTTTTGGAAATCAGGCCTCATATTGATATATCTGTCTCATTAACACTTTTAATAGACTTTGCAGGTACCTATGCTGGTCAAATCACCATTATCTTAGTGCTACATGATGCTGAGCCACTTCTAGCACTACTGAGCTTCTTAGAGAGTTTATACACGGGCTCCAGGAGGCGGGGGTGGGGGGCACCTTTAATTAGTGCAGCTCTGAGAGCCACGCTAATTAAAAGTGCCTCGATCATCACATGTATCAGTGTCCCTGCACTGAAAAGTGGTAGCAGGGTGCTTTAAACTAAAGCTTGTTGGATGAGCTTTAGTTCAAAGCGCCCTGCTACCATTTTTCAGCATGGGGACACTGATACATGTGATGCTGGAAGCTGCTGGAGCACATTAATTTTCACACTCCAGCAGACTTGATTGAGTCTGCTCTGATGCTCTGTAATTACCATGCATTGGAGCAGGAACACTGGGAGAGGTGGTTGGGGTAGAGATGCTTTTGTGGCATAGGAGGCAAAGTCCTTGCCACTGAGCCAGATGACTGTAAGAGAAAGTTTTAGCCTACCATTGTCTCTTTTTAAGCCTACATAGAGCAGCAAAGAAGAGGGAGGAGGTTGGTAGTTAGAGGTTCATATTTATAAAAGGGAGCTTGGAAGGGACAATATTTCTATAGCACTTAGTAGACTTTGTTTTTTCTTGGGCATAGTTCAAAGTGGAAAGTAAATAGCAGTTTTATGCAGTTTTGTGGAGTTGTTTGGTTTTGTAACTGCTGTTTTTTGAGCTTATAGAAAAGAATGTCCATGAAAAACTTCTTAACTTATAATAAAACCTTACCAGATAATTGATTTCTGATAAGCATTGTGCTTTAGGTACAGAAATGAGTACAATAAAATACAAGAATGCCTTTAACACTTAACTGTTATGATATCACTTCCTTTGAGAAGCAGGTGTTAAAGCAGAGCTATTACTCATTACTGTTAAGAGTTATCAAGGAGCATACAAGTGCCTACTAATATGTTTTCTTGGAAGGAGAATAGTCAAAGTGATCCGCAGATACACCTGTACTAATTTATATCACCTGAATGTTTTATTTGAATTAAAGATGTGCTTAATACAATGTTCTTCTTCTTCTTTGTGTAATGATGACTTCAATAAAAACTCTCTTTCCACATATTTTCTATCATTGATACAATACAGAGAGCAAGTCTAAGGGCCTGAAACAACTGTCTCTCTGACATCAGTGTGAGTTGAATTAGACACTGGGGGCACAGACAGAAGAAAGACAGCTCCCTGGTCTTCACAGAAATGGCCATGACTTAGATCAATCTTCCCAACCCAACAGATGTTCACTTTTGGATCGAGAGAGTGGAGGATCAAGATGCAATTTGGCGCTAATCCAATAAGAAAGGCTGCATGCCTCTCCCAGTTCCAGTGCTAGCTCAGGAAGGGAGGAGCTTGGGCTGGTGTTTGCCCTGCCTGCGCTGGAGTGGGGGTGGGTAGATTGGAGCCCCGGGCCCCCCAGTCCAGCACAGGCTGGGCAAACACCAGCCCAAGCTCCCTTCCCTCGCTTCCCACCCCCCCTGCCATCCTGAGAGCACTGGGGGCAGGGCTGAGCTGCAGCCTCTGTGTGCCACTGGAGCAGACACAAGTTAATGAAAGCGCTCCACTTATGAGCACCTTCATTTGAATCCTCATATAATGAGTTAATTTGTCACACAATCAGAGCACTCTGTAGTCATGCTCTTCTGTTAGGATACAGCTGTAGAGTGCTTTCAAGGGGCTGATCACATGACAAATGTCATTTCTGTCTGTGCCTTCAAGGATAGATCCATAAAGGGATATCGTAGCACATGAAGTGAGACATAGGTAGAATTTAGACAACTAAGTATAGCAGTTTTCAGAATCCCTGCATAGCTGCCCCCTAATCCAGTGAAGATGCTAAGTTTTCACCAGCACAGTGTCCTAAAGTTCTGGTTCTGATTCTGTTTGGAAGCTTCTCAGTCTTGATGGGCAGAGCAGGTTGGCATCCAGTTCATGCCTAATTCCTATTGGGGTAAGTCTTCTACCTGTTTTCCCTGAGAGGCTGTTTCTAGTAGTGTTCTTAGACCATGCCAGACAGATCTGGCTCCATTAAAAGTAAAACAGTGGCTGCTACTGTTTTTTAGAAGTAGGTGGAAGAGCCAGTAGTCTAATGGATAGAGGGCTAGATTGGGGCACCAGCCCCAGGCATCAATTTAGAGGGGATGCTGGAATGACACCTACCTCCCCCAAAGACTCTGTGACATTTGAAGCATCCCTGCCTTTTCTGGCCATAGGAGCCAAATAGAAAAGACATATGCCGCATGGCTGTAGGGCCTTTGGGCCAGGACACAGCAGGAGCAGCCCCACCCTGCCTGGCCATAGGACCAGTTGCAGGTACATGGCAGAAGCAGTGGAGGTCTTTGAGTACATGGGTTAGAGAAGACCCTCCTACCACAGCGCTGCTCCAGCTCACCATCTAGGGCCCAGCTTCAAGGGCTGTTGAAGCATTTCCATTAAATGCTCATTGGATAAAAAATGTAAAGGGCCAGATCCTATTCCACCTATTAGTGGACTTCTATGTCTAAGTCCAATCTTGTTCCACTTGGCTGAAGTCCCTGGAAACCTATTAATGCTGAAGACTCCTTTCCCTCAGTACATTTTTGTGATTTAGTCTTAAAGCTGAAATGACGGCATGTTACAGAAGTTGACAAATAAATGTATTTTTGAAAGACTTGAGAAAGGTAAAATAGATTCACACTTATGCGCCTTGTAGGGTCTGGCCAAACAGTCCTTGGAGCGAAGACTGGAACCTGGGACTTCTCTCACCCAGCTGAGTAGTCTAACTACTAGGCTAGAGAGAGTCAGGCTTCTCATTCTTGTTCTCCCTGGTGGAAAATGCATCCTCACATTTTATCGGGCATAATTTATAATCTGATGGTTAGGATACTCTTGGGATATGGGAAATATCAGCTTACTCAACTCAGGCAGGGAAAAGAAATGAACTTGTCTTTTCTCATCTTGGATGAGTGCTCTAATTGTTAGGGGAAGAAATACCATCACCACCACCTTCCGCTGTAATTAGAAGAGATAAGTAATGGCCACTGCATACCCTGATCCTGTAGATGTGCTCCAGAAACACTTATTACATGAAACCTATTAGGAAGAAGCAGCAGTGGACTGCCTAATTTCTGGATATCTTCTGCGTTTACCCATGAGATAAACACTGATCTGCTCAGATCTGATAAGACCAAACTGCTTCTAAATTGCAGAAGCCGCATCCAAACAAGTGTGGCCATGTGGTATGTGGTGCCACAGATACGTCTGTGGCACCACATACTGCATGTTCCATTGTTCTCCATGCTGCAAGGGATATCCAGGAGTCAAACCCACAGAGAAAGAAAATGGAGTCATAAGTGGCGGCAGCATGCACTGCCTGAAGCTAAAGCCTGGCCAGCCAGAGCCATGCTTCACTGCCAGACAGACTCTGTGTGGCATGATCACTGCCGCTGCAGCCCTGGGAGGCCTCCAGGACCCCAGATAAGGCCAACCCAGTGCTGGCCCCAGCCTTCCCTATCCCACCCAGGGTAACTTGTCATGCCCCAGTGCACACATGGCATGGGCATCCCCCGGGGACAACTAGCAGCAGCACAAGTGATCTGCCTCTAGTTATCCCCAGAGAACCAAATGTCCACGCACGTCTGGATATGGCCACAGAGGCAGAATATGAACTAGCTGCAGAACTTTAGTGTTGAAAAATGAGGCCTATATGGAGTCAGGTGCCTGGAAGTAAGTGCCTCTGGGATTAGCAGCTGAGTGGGAGTTCTCAGAGTCACAATTTTATACTTACATTTCACCTAATCCCACTTTAGAGGCCTACGCTTTTCTTTGAATCTGGGCCTAAATGATTCAAATAGTTACAACACATACTATCAGTATCCTTACTCTTCCACCTGGACAATAGTTGAGCCATAAGCATGCTGACCATCATGGGGGACTGGTGCCTCCTAATACTGGGGGAGCACCAGCAGCCAATTGCCAACAGGGGGCCCTGGGGCGGAGGGAGGAAAAAAATTGGGGGGGGCTGAGTGTGTGTGCATGAGCGTGCACGGCCGCCCTCCCCATGCAAATCTATGCAGGGGAAGGGGCGGGGGAAGGGGAAAGGGCCATAGCAGGGCGGGGAGGGAGGCTGGGGCTGGCACTGGGCAGGGATCGGGCTCAGGGCCAGGGTCCACTGCACCCATGCAACCATGAATGACTGGTGCCTCCCAAAACTGGGGGGGCACCATGGCGGCAAGCAGCAAGTGGGGACTGCCCACAGCCACTGCTGGCAGTGTCAATAGTGGTGATCCAAGACCACCTGCAGCCACCACCAGTGGTGTTGGTGGTTGGCAGGGTGGTAAGTGCCAAGCAGGGACCACCCACAGCCACCACCTGCCACAGCGGCAGCAAAAGGGGGGCAGGTGCGGGCAGCAACCACCTGCAGAACCTGGTGGGAGCTTTGGCGGCAGCCAATCTCGTGGGTGCACATGCCCCCCTGTACCCTCCCTACATGTCACCTATGTACTGGATAGTGGCTCATATATTTGGAAATTGATATGATGCCATACTAAAGAAGAAGATAAGATATGGTGTAAAATCAGTAGATTCACAAAGAAACAATAGGACATTGCCTTGGAGGAAAAAGAATATTTTTCAGATCAGACATGAAAGCAGAGGGGTTACTCAGTGAGGCAAAGAGATTCAAAAGCCTATAGCAAGAGCTGCCAAGGACAAGGCTCTTATACCAAGCATAGGGAGGCTGCGTGAAGGACTATGCAAGCATGTTTCTATTTAAATTTGTTTTTCCCATTTCTTTTTTCTCCTAATTGTGCAAATAAATGTTTGCTACACCCAGTTTAGGGTTAGCTGTTTTTAAACTGGGGAAGGAGGGGTTGGTGGAGTTTGTGGCGGCTGGTGTGGGGGGAAGGGGAAACTGGCAGGTCCGGGGGTGGGTTTGACAGGTCCCGAGCAGGGCTGGCAGGTCTATGAGTTGGGTTGATAGGTCCACAGATTTGCCCAGTTGGTGGGGGTAAGGAGGGCTAAAAATAACCCAGCCAGGGTCAGAGGCGTGTTGGCAGTAGCACAGCCACAGGACTGAAGCAAGTGGCTGGGCTTTCCAGTCCACTTTTCTTCATAACCTTATGTATCATTTATTAGATCTCACTGCAATGTAGTTTTTCACTAAAGAGCAAATTACAGTTTTCACCTCTAAAGCAATTTTTTTTTCCCATGAATGTAATTTCTTTTCAGAATTGTGATTTGCAGCTGATGATACATCTTGCTTCTTTAGAATAAAATCTTTGAACTGCAAGGGAACATATATGTGTCCTTGAATGTGCAGATACATAAGCTGACATTACCAATAAGCCAAATCTTTATGCGACATAATCTAGAATGCTAAAACAAATAGCATTTTCTCTTGACTGTGAGAAATAATTGCACTATTTTGTATTTATATATGGATCTTTACAATTTCCGCTTCTTCAGCGATAGGTACATTATATTATAGCCATGGTTAAATTGTGCTGTTAACTTTGTTATTAATTTGTTCAAGGAAACATAGTAAATTAGTATTAAAACCAAGGCTGGAATCTGAGACTTCTTACTCTTGGTCTCTTTTTTAGTGATTAAACAACTTGGTTCCTTATATATAGTTAGCTGTGCGCAGAACATTGGTCACTATTAAGAAGCCAGTATTTGTCAACAATTACTGTTCAGTAGCATCTGGAACCCCATCTGTAATCCTATGTTTGGCACAGGACAGTGTTTCAAGAGGAAAGAAGGGGAAAGCAGAAGGAAAGGAAAAAAAGTGAAAGAAAAGGAAAAAAAAAAAATTGAAGACCTCTTTAGGCTGTCTTAGGTACTTGGCTAGGTTATAGCAGACATATCTATACATGCATCAGCCTGCGCAGTAACCAGGGTTACTGTACAGTCCCATTGCCACACAGTTATTTTTAGCTGCTACTGCACAGTAGTGTCGCCATCACGATTTATGCCCAGTGATGCTACAGCACAATAGCTCATTGCTACAGCGACAAAGCGTCTCACGTAGATGCACCCACTATAGTCATAGGGACATAAAGTGTTATTTTTTTACTATCCATAACAGAGAATCATAGAGGTATTATGTACCAGTATAACAAACTTTAAAAGGAGCATGTGACCCAAAAAAGGATGAGAACTAGTGGCCTAGGAAGTAACCATATGCCATCTGTCACAGATGTTGGCTTTTAATAACTACTGGTGTTTGCATACATATTTTACTTATACTGTGTGGTTCTTTTCTTAAAATGTTGCTTTTCTGAAGCAGCCTTAGTGGAGTATCTTGACAACTGTCAGCATTTCATGCTCAAAACTCACTGTGAGAGTAGTCATGCTAAGAATGAGAGACAAGGGCAGCCATTAACAATATGTAATATACTGCTACTGCACTAGATAATTGTACAGTAATTGGTATAAATTCTTTTGGTATGTTATGGATGATAACTTACATATTTGTAAATCTGGAATGCCCTTAAAATATGTTACTGCATGCTCAACCTTTGTTTCCTGCAAGTCATTTGCATGATGTGGACTTGCATTACATTTACTAAACTGATTAAAATGTATTATAGGCTGAAGTAATAGCTATTGCCATTTAGAAATTGCAATAGCTTAATGCAAAAACTATTCTTATCTCCATCAAAAGGAATTTATGCATGTAACTCCTCTTATTTTTAAAGGAGTAACATGTGCAGTGAAATGAAGACTATAGTCCCTGGAATGCAGCCTAAAGTGTTTTATCTGGACTATACACCTGCCGTATGCTTGCAACAGCTACCTTTTGTTTTGAACAATGGACAACGAAAACTAGCAACCACTGTTATCAAAATGGAACTCAAAGGTGCAGTATCATCAGTATATATTGCACGTATTATAAACCACTGAAATGCTCTTTGAAGGTACAGCATCATAAATGTGGTCACAGTTTGGAGACAATAGCAAAATACTTCTGAGTATACAATAAGTGCAGTATTCAGTTTCAATTATTTATAACCAAAGGCAGTCTGTGACAAGTTCACTATAAAATAGGGTAGAGAAGAAAAGCGTAGCGGCATACACAACAACAAAAGAGCAACAAATAAGGGGATGAAGGAGAAGATGGTAAGATGTTTTACCAAAAATAGCTGAATAAGTAGAAATGCCAGGAAGCTGGGAGAAAAACTAGAGACTACTTGTGATCATCTTTTTAATGTACTCAGGTATCATGGGAATGATTAGAGTAAGTGTGCTCAGAAACAGGAGTGTGTCTGAAAAAGGAAAACAAGTGGTACTCTCCCAAGCTCTGTCCCCACTTCAGTCTCCTTCCACTTGAGATGTCTCATTGAAACTGCATTGTAACAGAGCACAGGGTGTGCTCTGTTATTCACAGGGGCGTGAGCAGACAGCAAAGCAGTTTATAGGTGGCTGCACTCCCAATCAGGCACAACTGCCTGATTGGTAACAGGGCCCACATATTCCCTATAAGAACAGGGCTCTGAGCAGTGGAGCTAGCAGCTTGCTGCCAGCAGCTGGAAAGAGCATCACCCACCTGGAGCTGCTGCTCATAACATCCTGGAGGTACAGGGAAGGAGCTATGAGGAAGGTGGAGGCTCCTGGCCCTGGGGCATGACCTAAAACTACACCCTGCTGGGGTTGGATGGTGTGGTGGGACTGCCAGTGGTGGGACAGTCTCCAGCAATGCCACACATGTGCCTCCCCAGTGAAGGGCGAGTATGGTGTGCCAGAAAGCCTCAGCCCCTGCTGCCTTACAGGTGACCCCGTGGAGGGCAAAGGTTAGGGAAGCACATCTCAAAGACAAAGCAAGGGCCCATGCTCACAGTGAGTCCTGAGGCAGGGCCCAGGTCAGAAAGGGACCTGAGGCAGCACCCAGGCTCACTATGAGTCCTGAGGTTCATGAAGGAGCCGAAGCTCCAGAGCAGCTGGAAGTTCCTGGGGCAAGTGGTTAAGGGGATTGAGGCCCAGTGTTGAGCAAGGGATGAGGCCCCAGTATGGGGATGTGAGGGGACAAAGAGGGTCCCGAGTTGGGCAGGGAGCCCAAGGAAAAGGTAGGGACTGGGAGCCCTGAGTGTGGGGATTATGAGTCCCAGTGAGTGTGAGGGCATAGGGATCAGGAGTCCTAACGTGATGCACAGAGATTGTGAAATCTAGTGTGAAGCAGAGGAGTGAGAGTCCTGACATGAGGCACTGGTGTGAGGGTCCCAGTGTGAGGACATGGGAGTGCAGATCCTAGTGTGAGGCACTGAAGTAATATGGATACTATCTGCAAGGCATGGGACACAGTAAAGGAAGGTCAGAGCCATGTGTATGGGTGCTTGGCATAAGGGCAAGTAAATGGACAGCTTCCCGCCTTATTGACATCTTTCAGTTTTCATAAAAGGTGTGGCAGGGCAGGTAGGTAGGTGGTTTACCCTGAAGCAAGTGGCATGCCAATGTTCATACCTGCCTCGGAATACCCACTTGTTACATGCATTCAGAGAACTTCAGTATATGGTCATCCTTTTATGTATGTTTTGAAGATGGCAAGATAGCTAAGAACATTGACATTAAAATAAGGAGATGATGACTTGTAACTTTCAAAATAAAACATGGCTACCCCTCACTTCAGAGCTATTGTTCCAAGGCATCTAAAGACTCAAACAGATATTGTTGCATTGGCTACCTCTGATTAATGTTTAATTGATACTGGACATGTCTACACGAGATGCTTTATTTGTGATTAGAGCAAATTACTGCACAGTAAGTGTCACTGTCTACATATGCAGACACTTACCGTGTGGTAATTTGGTCTAATTGCAAGTAAATTTGCTACCTGTAAATACAAGTAGCAAATTTATTCGTAAGTAATTACCATGCAGTTCAGCACATGTAGGCAGCCAACTGGGAGAAAATTTCCTTATGGTCAACCAGGCAACAGGGGACCAAAGATTATTCCCTGCCCCCAGGAGGTGCCTGCTGCCAGAGGAGGCTCTGCCACCAGACAATATCCCCCTGCCCCAGGAGCAATGTGCTCCCAGCCCACGCTCTGCAATCATGGAGGGGAGGCTGGGAACAGGCTGGAATCAAGCTCCCAATTCCTGCTCCATGTTCACAGAGCTGGGACTGGAAACAAGCTCCCAGTCTCCACTCTGTGATTATGATTGTGAAGCGGGGGCTGGGAGATCCCTGCATGAAGAGAGTTCCCCATCCGGCCTGCAGCTGGCCAGGAGTTGCCCCTGACCGGGACAGTTCTTGGCCAGCCCTGGGCTGCCTAGGGAAGTCTGTATATGCAGCCTGGAGGTGGCTGGGGACTGTCCCATTTTGGGCAGTCTGCAGCCAGGTCTGTGCCCGGGCAGGGATTGCCTATGCCCCAATCAGGCAATCCCTGCCTAACTGGGGGCTCACTGTTAGTTGCCCTACTGGTAGATCAGGGCAGGGGGCTGGGACCTGCCCCTCCCTTGCAGCTCTTTCCAAGCCCCCTGCCCCCAGTCAGGGAGTTGGGGCTGGGAGCCCCCTGCTGCAGGGGCAGAAGGACTTTATGCCTATCTGGGCTTCACCACTGGAGTCTGCCCCAGCAGGCAATCTCCCAGCCCCTGCCAGGAGACAGCTGTCTCATGGCCTCGTGTTCCTTGCGAGCCCCTGGGCTAGCACCCACAGGGAGTATAGAGCTCTCCTGGCTGCTGCAGAGAGCCAGTGCAGGGCTGGAAAGGGTGGGAGCAGACTGCTGTCAGGAGTAGCCATCTACTCCCGCACCCCCGCACATGTAGACGTTTGTCCAGAGTGGGTTTACGTTAAAGTAATTTACTTTAGCATAGACCCGCCCCACAGTATTTACTCTAGCATAGACCTACCCCACAGCATTTGCACACGTAGAAACACCCACTGACAACCACAAAAGTTTAGATTCTGTAGCATGTAGATGGTAGACCCTGCAGGGAACTGTATCAGTTTGGCAAAACTGTTGTAGAGAAGTCCAAAGCAAACGCCTTCTTAGATTAGCTTGTCTAAACTAGATGCAAAGTTAAATTAACTTAATTAAATCTGTTTATTTGTACAAATGATAAAGTAGTTTATTTGTAGATCCTGTAATTAAAAACACAGTCTAGTAAATATCTGTGTCTTTTTTCAATAGCACAAAGATAGTTGACTCTCTTGGGGACTTCATACCCCAGAAATTGCTTCCTTAACTCTAACCCAAAATGAAGACTGTCCTTTCAAAAGTGAAGGTTTGTTTTGTTGTGATGATGATAAAATATTCATTGTTTCATATTTGAAAAGAATAATTTAGTATATTACGTGGGGTGTGAAAAATGTTCCAAGTAGGTAGGAGAGGCTGGGACCAGCACCTCTGGTAGCCCCAGCAGCTGTACCTGAAGTCCTGGGGGCCTCCCCGGGCAGCAGTGGTGGCAATCTGGGCATGCAGACCCTGGCTGGCAGCCAGAGCATGGCTCTGGCCAGCCAGCCTCCAGTTGCATGTGCTGCTCTGCTTTTTTCTGGTGCAGTTTTTTTTTTAAACCAGGAGATGACGATATCAATATTTGATACATACCACTTGATACATTCATAGATTCATAGACATTAGGGCTGGAAGCGACCTCAAAAGATCTTCGAGTCCAGCCCCGTGTCCCAGGGGCAGGAAGCCAGCCGGGGTCATAGGATCCCAGCAATATAAACATCCAACTTTCTCTTGAAGGCATTCAAAGTAGGTGCTTGAACCACCTCCGATGTCATGCTATTCCAGACCTTGGGGGCTCAGACAGTAAAGAAGTTCTTCCTTATGTCCAGCCTGAAATGGTCCTGGAGGAGTTGATGACCATTGGACCTTGTCATCCCTTGGGGTGCTCTGGTGAACAAATGTTTCCCTCAGATCCTGGTGAGCACCCCTGATAAACTTATAGGTGGCCACATGCGTTATTCCAGGCTGAGGAGTCCCATAACTCTCAGCCTCTCATCATAAGGTCTGTTTTCCTGACCTCTGATCATGCGCATGGCTCTTCTCTGCACTCTCTCAAGCTTCTCCACATTCTTTTTGAATTGTGGAGCACAAAACTGGACGCAGTACTCCAGCTGTGGCCTCACCAAGGCCAAGTACAACAGGAGAATGACATCCTTGGATTTGCTTGGGAAGCATCTATGGATGCAAACCAGCGTTTTGCTCACTTTACTAGCTGCATCATCACATTGAAGGCTCATATTCATCTTATGGTCAATCATGACCCCTGTAGCAGGATGGAACCCTAGGGTCGCCGTGCTGTCCCCTAGGGTCCTCCGTACCGTGCCAAACGTTCTCTGAGCACCCTCGGAATCTCTCCTGCCACGTCTTTGATGTTAGGTATTTATTGTGGGGAAGCTGCCCTTCGTTCCCTTGGTTACAGTTCTGCTGCTACCCTGCGTCTCAGTTCTAAAATGGGGTTCCAGGCACCCCCAGCTTTATGGCTCCAACTGCCCCTGTACCACACCCCAAGCCTCGGAGATGTACCGGATGTTGTTTGGGTCTATTTCACTCTCCACACCCCACAGCACTCTGGCTAGTCTCACAGCCTGTGCCCCACTGGCACTTTCTGGCTTGCCTCGCAGCCTGCACCTCGCTGGAGCTCTGGCTTGCCTCCCTGCGCCCCCCTCAATGCTCTGGCTTGCCTTGCAACCATGCTCCCTGGCACTCGTCAATCGCTGCCCCCTTTCTGGGGCTTCTCACACTGCCCACTCCAGGGCTGGGGTCAGCACACCCCCAAATGCCACCCTCTCTGGTGGCAGGGGCCCCACGCTACCGTGGAGCCTCTATGAGGCCTCCTGCAACCCCTAATAGCCTCACCCGGTCCTCTGGTTTAACAACAACAAAAACACAAGCCAATCGGCTATAACACAAATCCATGCCTCATGGCCAAAACATCCTCCAAATCACACCGCAGGTGTTCTATCGCTCACCCGCATCACTAGCTGCTTGCACATCCAGGTCTTTTCTCTTTCAAGCATTCAGAGCCAAGCTCCTTCCTCCTTGGCCGCAGGCTTCCCCCCTGGGCTTTGGCCTGCGATTTATATCTGAGCCAGGCCCTGCCCCTTCCATTCAGCTGACTAAACAGGTGTGTGTCCTTAACTCCCTCTGGTTGCCCCCTAGCAACCAGCACCTGAGCTACTACTCTGGCTTTCCAAGTACCTTAGTGCCCTGCTACAAACCCCAAGTCCCTTTCATCTATAGTGCTAACCAGCGCAGCACCGCTGACCCTACAAGCATATTGCAGGTTTTTCTTCCCAAGGTGGAGAACCTTGCATTTTTCAGTGTTAAACACCATCAGGTTCTCGTCCACACATTTCCTGAGCCTGTCAAGTTCAGCCTGGATCACCTTCCTGTCCTCAGGTGTGGATGCTTTACACCAAAGTTTGGTGTCATTGGCAAACTTAGCCAGTCCACTTGTGACATCAATGTCTACACATCATTAATGAAGATGTTGAATAATATAGGTCCAAGGACAGAGCCTTGGGGGACCCCACTGGTCACAGGGCTCCACGACAATTGACTTCTGTCAACCACCACCTTCTGGGTCTGACCATGGAGCCAATTCCCTAGCATGCAGATCATGGTGGACCCAAGGCTGCAGTTACCCAGTTTTACCAAGAGGTGATCATGGTATACCAGATCAAAGGCTTCTTTAAAGTCAAGATATACAACATTAATCCCCTCTACCTTGTCCAGGTGATAGGTCACCTAGTCATAAAAGGAAATAAGATTGGTCAAGCAAGACCTACCCACAACAAACGCATGCTGGCTATCCCTCAGGATGTTGCCATCGGCCAGTGTGTTAAGAATGGCCTCTTTGATAATCTTTTCTAAGACCTTCCCTGGGATAGAGGTCAGGCTGATGGGCCTGTAGTTTCCTAGATCCACTTTCCTCCCTTTCTTAAAGATAGGCACCACATTGGCCTTTTTCCAATCATCGGGGACTTCACCAGAGCGCCAGGAGTTCTTGAAGATCTGTGCCAGGGGCTGAGCTATGATGCTAGCCAGCTTCTTGAGTACTCTGGGGTGTAAACTGTAAGGGCCGGATGACTTGAAGGTGTCCAGCCTCTCAAGGTGTTCCTTCACAATGTCAGCATTGATGGAGGGCAAGGAATCTCCCTTACCCAGGTCTCCGTGTCCCGTAATGGGCAGGGGTGTACCATGGGACTGGTGAAAGTACCTATTTAGCAAGTTGGCTTTTTCCTGGGCATCGGTTGTCAGTTGTCCCACTTGGTTTAGCAGGGGTCCAACGTTGCCCTTGCTTTTCCTCCAGCTCCCCACATATCTAAGAAAGGACTTTTTATTGTCCTTGATATAAACTGGTCTACAACAGTTTGACAACAGATATGAGCATGCATGGTGTATGTGGTTTGTAGCGCCACAGAGGGGTTTGCAGTGCTGCAAGCCACACATGCACACTCATCTGGACATGCCCATTGAGAGTATTTTGATATTTTTAGTTTTTGCACACCCTGTTCATGATGAATAGTGAATGTGCAAATGGTGCCAGTGGACAGAGGATGGGGCAGCAGAAGACCATTAATATAATCTGACTCTACATTTTTATACTACATAATATTTGTTGCTGTTATGATTTGACCTTGTCATTAGGGTTTTCTGTTTTTCTTAGGTTTATAAAACAAGCTTTTTATCCCCTCTTAAGCTATTGCTATGTTTTTAAATGTAATTACTGAGAATATGATAAAAAATAGGCTCGTTTTATTTACTGTGGAAACATATTTAGAGTTGGTGTAGGGTATTACAGCATTCTGCACACCAGGTTCTTCTCCCCACCCTCCATATGCAACAACTTTCAGATAGCACATTCCCTGTTTTGAATGCCACCTCTTTTATGAACCTAGATACAGCTGTCACCTTTGTACTTAGGAAAACAAATATTAATAATAATAGAAATAGAGGGCTAGGAAGGGCCAGAAGAGGTCATCTAGTCCATCCCTCACTCTAAGACAGGATTAATACACCTAGACTATGCCTCAATTTTTTGTCTAAACTTTTCTCTAAAGCCTCCAAGAGGATCCCACAACCTCCCTAGGTACCATGTTTCAGTGTTCAGTATCCTTATAATAGTTGATGTTTCCTAATCCTCGTTGCTGTGACTTAAGTTAATTACTTCTTGTCCAGCCTGAAGCAAACATGGGAAACAACTGATTACTGCATCATCAGTTGTATTACACAATAAATACAGTCATCTCCAAGTAATAAAACATAATTTATTAATGGCAATGGCAAAATGGTGGCCATCATTTATCCACCCCTGGACATAAGAATCAATTCATCTATCACCAAAGTCCTACTTTTTCAGAGGTTTGAGACAGCAGCTTATGGTTCTGGACTGACTCATGGATTTGGACTTGATTTGCCTGATTTGGCTTGGAACACAAAGAGTTTCTTTAAAAATATATGTTTGAGGCAGCAACTGATAAATAGCCCCTAATAACAAGTAGTGGCTAAGTAACACCTTATCTTCTACATCAGTCTTTCTGGCAGAGTGGGTCAAAGAAACTGTCAGAATATTTATAAAGTACCAAACATTATGCAATTCTACTGCAAAATGTGAATTTTTAGAAATAGTCATCATAGTTATCCCACAATGCCTTCCAGACCAAATCACCTCAATTAATGAGTGATTTTTTTTTTCTTTTTTGCTACCCGCCAGCCCTGTAAACTCAGCCTGGTGCTTGAGTTAAACTGCATCATAAATAATAAGGATTCTGCCACTAGAACTTAGTTAACAATTTGCTACTGCATAAGCTAGAATGTTATCCTGCTTACCTACTCCTATAGAGATAACAGGATAAAGAAATTATAAAATTTTATGATGGTGAACTCCGGATAGGGCAGTGCATGCAGTAGATAAGACCTGTTGAATTTTGTGCCTTTTTGTAGTCAGGTTCTTGTATTGGAGCTGTACTTTAACTGTACGTTAAAACTGTAAGTCACTTTTCATAGATGTGCATTTCACAACATGCTTAGGCTGCTGATGGACAAATGGAGTAGCATTCTTGTTTGATAGCTCTTTTCTATATAAGTCCATGGAGCATGTTCATCTACACCAGCTAAAACACTGGCCCTCTTGTTATCAAGTTCTTAATTATATTGGGTAGACATTGGAAAAAAACAAAACAAAAAAATGTTTTATTAAATCAGGAGAAGCATATGGAATATTAACAATGCAAGATCAGGCTTTTACTAAAGTTTACCCCCACACATAACATTTATACCATATTGAACCATCACATACATTCTCTAGATGGGTAGGCAGAGTGCATTGAGGAGTTTTGTGCAGTTCAGTGTTTCTTAATGAAGTCTTTTAAGTTGTAGATTTTAATACAAAATGAGTTGGAATGGAAATGAAAACCTCAAATAGCAACATTATTCCTCCTGTATTGATTATATGTGTATATATATACACGTGTGTGTGTGTGTGGGCATGTCTATGTGAGACACTAACTGTGCAGTAACTGAATAATACTGTGCAGTAGTGCATCACAGAACCAACAATGCTAATACACTACTGGGCAGTATTATTAGGCTACTGCACAGTAGCATCACTAAAAAGGTATTTGCTGGCATTACTGCACAGTAACTGCAGTTACTGCACATTTATTTAGTACTTGATTATACAAGTACTAAATAAATGTGCAGTAACCACTGCATAATAGCATCTCATGTAGATGTGCCCTATATGTAACATGTTCTAGTTTACCTGATCTTACATTGTTAATATCCCATATGTTCCTCCTGATTTAATAAAACTTGTGTGCGCGTGCACACACATGCACACGTGTGCTTATGTGTGTGTGTGTGCATACGCATCTCAGAGTAGATATATAGGTCAGTAAAAGAAAACAAGGACACAGAAGGGTGTAGAGAAGAATCTTATCCCTGATAAATAATGGTCACATGGAGTGATCACTGATCAGTGATGATGGGTCAGACCCTGATGATTACAAAACAAGAGAGAACTTTAAAGTCTTGAAGAAACCAGATAAAATGCTAGTCATTTACCTTCCTTAAATGTTGTAAATGTCTTTAGTTCTGAAGCTGTATGTTTGTATCTGTAAATTATGGGTAGTGTATGGGATTCTCTTTTTAATTGACTTTACACAAGTCTCTTCACTTCTCTGTACCTTTGTTTCCCCTCATATCTTTTGTCTTTCTTAATTGTCTAGACGGCAAGCTATTATTTATCTGTTTAGTGCCCAGCACAATATAGACCTCATTTGGGGGCTGCCAGATCTCATTCAGAGGTTTTTACATGATACAATAATAAAAGTAGCAACAGGCAAGGTTGGCTTTTTTTGGTATCATCATTTATTGGATCAACTGTATATTCAGAAGACTAGTTGGACAGGCTTTGGGTTCTTTGTGCTTGAACTATATAGTTGGTCCAATAAAAGATATAACAAAAACACTTGTTTCTTTCTCATACATTTACTGGACTACCATGGCTACAACAACACTCCAGCCCTGCTACAACAGGCAAGAAATTATTTACTTAGAGAAAAATACCTATTTTTCTATTAGTCTTCCATGGCACAAGCTGATATTAAGACACCATATAATGGAAAAATTAACATTCTAGAACAAAGGTCTTGTCTAAAGAGGAGGGCATATAGGTTACATATATTATATGTAGTCAAATACACCCATTAGAAAGATCCAGCTTTTCCTAGAGCAAGTATGCTTACCCTTTTTTGTAGACATGCTTTTCAAAAGGCATATTTACTTGGCTCTCACTAGAACTTGTAATTCCAAAAGCATGTACAAACAAATAGGGGGAAATATGTGTATATTGAATTACATAACATTATAGAGTATTTCTTTACATTAGGAAAAAGCAATAGTCCCCGAGTATAGTTTATTATTCCAATAATAGAAAAATACAATTTGTAAAACAAAATTATCAGCTATAAACAAAGACTGATGCAAGAAAAATAAACTAAACAGAATCATGCTGAAATTGGCTTAAGATACCTTAATGACTGCCAATTATACAGTGGTTATATACATTTTACATAGATTAGAACATTGTTTTAGTGTCATGTGCATTAATACACTCTGTGGATGTTTTTATAAGCTGGTGTGCCTTTCAGAAAACATGATTCAGAGATGTGTGTTCTGGTTTTACTAATTAAGAATGTGAATATGAAAATTAATTTCTTTAATTAAACACTAGTATGAAGTCTATGTTGCATTTGTTATAGATACATTTTCTCTATGATGTCTATGCTTTATTAAAATAAGCTTTAAAAAGTATTTTCTATATCTTGACATTTCAAGTGTTCATACAAAATTATATAATGCAATTGTTAAATTAAGAATTGGTTTTCTAAGTTCAACGTGATCTGTGATTTATGAAATATAGATTTTTAAAAATATTTCAACAAGTAATGAACACTATTTTACTTATAAAAATTCTTTACACTTGATAAAGGTTGTTTATAATATATTTTTAAATTTTAGTCTAGTATTATAAGATTATCTTCCTATTAAAGGATTCTACAATTATCCATGATTTGTAGTACTAACTCAACTGATTTATGGCTATTCTGGCAAAACATTACTTAGCTTTTCAACTACCAAAGTGTTTCTGTGTGCAGGACTGCCTAACTAAAAGAGTAAAAATCATGCCTTGTCAGCTAAAATGGATCATGCAAGTTAGACATAAATAGGGACTATTGAATAATAGTGTATATAAAGCCACATTCTTCCAAAAAACCTCTGTTAAAATATGTATTTCTGAAGAATAAGTTTCATTCTGATTTGCATGAGGATTTCCTGTAAAACCAACTGTGTAATCCCCAACAAATTTTAGCAGTTCCCAAAACAGAGATGAAACACACAAAACAAAACAATGCAGTGTGCATCTTTCGTTCTGAAAGTCTTAGACTATTCATAGCAGTTCTTGATACTAACACTTCCAGTTTATTCAAATAAACCGCCGTATGCTTATTTCAGTAATTATATTACTTTTAAAATGTATATTGTATTCACTAAAGCAACGAAAATAATTTGGGGTCTTAGCTACAAGGTCATGTAATCATACTTTAATTAAGATGGCAAACAAAATATAGAATTGCACTCAAATACCTTCCCATATAAGTTTCTGTTTAAAAGCATTGTTTAAAAGCTAAAGAGAGTTCAAAAAAGATTCCACTAAATAAAATTGGTGGATTTAAAGAAAAGTTGAGAATTCAGTTTTCTCCTAAACTTTCAGTCAGAAGAGCAATTTTTTCAGTAAACAAACAATTTCATAATAATAAACGCAGAATTACCAAAAACTCAGTTATTCTGACTTCATTTTTAGTAAAGTTTAATGGATTTTTACAATACCAGTTCCTCAAAATGGATATAGGGTTTTAAATAAATATAAATTAATAAAGACATTTTACACCATAAAGACAATGTGGATTATTCTCTTTGTTGATACAAGGTGAAAATAAAATGTATATTTAAAACAGAAACACTGGAGTATAAAATGTCTCTGGTATGAAATTGGAACAATAAATATTTTATGATTTTTTTTCAAAAGCAGAAGACTAAAAACGGCTTTTTTCATGTCCAATAGTGTATTCTATTTTTCTGATTTTTAACTATTTCACAAAGCAAGTTCTATGAAGCAACTTTTATGGCTTTAAAATCTATTGCAATGATTTAAAGTTCAAATAGTATTTAATTAATCAAATCCAAGCAAGCAATTTTTTCTGAGCAGAAATTAATTACTCATTATTACTTATTGCTTTTCCCACTAAATTATGTTTTGAAATTCCTGTCTGAAATCAATTTTTTTTCATACAGAAATCTTATTTTAGGTACTTTTCGAGGTTTATAAGTCTCCTCTAAGCCCTAGACAGTAGGACTAAACTACCTGGCCTTACAAGAAGAGAGAGAAAAGAAACACTCTCTTAACTCTTTAAAACATTCTCGAAAATATTTCTGAAATCACAGCTAGGCTTTCAAAGTGTGGCATTTTCATAATCTAAAATAGTGTAGCATTAAACATTGTTGACTCGTATGGTTTCAGCAGTCAAATATACTGAGACAATTACAAATTCATGTAGAGAAAACATTTATACCATTTAGAACCATCACATATATTTTTGAGGTGGGTAGGCAGGGTGCTTTGAGGAGGAGTTTTATGAACTGTCTGCAGTGGTTCTTAATGAAATATTAAAGCTGCAGATTTCAATACAGAATAATTGCCATGGAAATGAAAATCCCAAATAGCAACACTATTCCTCCTGCATCCATTAGTAAGTTGTACACTTAAGTGTTTAAAAGATCAGTGCCTGGTCAGACAGCCTCCAAAAATAGGGTTCCAGTAGAGTTCAAGCTAGAATTTAAAAATGTCTAGAAATCTTTTTTGGAAAGGTACCAGCAGGTATGTGAATCCTCTTTCATGAAGAGAGACAGAGAAAGAGATTTTACATTCCATGTACCTGCGAATTTGAATCTGGTCCCAATCTGTTCAGGGAAAAAAAAGTTTAGTAAAAAGATCAAGAACATTAGTTAGAAAATTCTAAATAGTAAAAAAATTAAAAAGAGGTAATGTCCATGTAGTTATGATATTATGTCAGCTGTGCGTATCTAAAATTATTGTTTAAAAGTTTTATGTATATTTAGATTTTTAGGTCATTTTATTACATACTTTAAGATCTGAACTTTCTAATTTTTGCTAGGATTTTCTAACAAGCTGTCACTGCCTTTTGCAAAATTAACATTAAATTTAACAAAGTTTATTGTATAAGACTGCATATTTAATTTTAAAAAATCAGATTATAAATTAGGTTCCTGCAGATCCTTCAGTGCTTGCATGGATTTCTGCGAACACAGGTTCATGGGACACACAACTTTGTTAAAGGCTTCCAGATCTCCATTGGTGTAAGCTGCCCCTTCTGGCAGATGAAGCCAGGGACCTCTTAGTCTTTCTCAGCATCCTCATTCCAAGTGACGCTTTGAAACCACTCAGGAACAGGGATGGAGAGTGCCAATTTATTAATCTTCACCTTTGGTATGAACTGTTGAATCCATACCTCAAGCTTTGTTTCAGCCAGGGGACTTAATGACAGCTCAGAGGACCCATGAAATTAAAAAAAACACAACAAAAAACTGTTTTCTGTGCATGTCTCTTGGACCTTAAGTCTTTTAATCACATAAGATCTTACATACATAAAACTGCTAAGTAGGCTTCAACAGATCAAGACCTAGGTACATAACACCCTATGTGCCAATGACTTCTGCTGGTAAACACAAGGAATTGTTATGCTTAGTGCCCTTTTGGCCAAAGAAGTGAGAGATTCTGGGTCTGGCCCGCTCCCGCTGTGACTGGTGGGCTGTAAACTCCAGAACTGCCCAGCGGGTCACAGGCGCATTTGGCGGAATGGAGCAGCTGGGGGCAAGGAAGGGGGTGAGCTGCCGATGCCTGGCCTTTCCCACTTGCAGTGGGAGAGCAGATTGGCATCTGCATTTTTCCGTGGAAAATATTTCCTTAACTGTTCGCAACCCACTTTGCCCAAAGCCTTCCCTGCTTCAGCAAAGCGGCCACCCTCGAGCTCCCCCCGCTCCGCCCGCCCAAGCCCTGCGGGGTCGGGGCTCCTCTTGATCGTTTTGGCTTGCACAAAACCGCCCCCCGCCATGATCTCGCAAGCCTTTTTTTTTGGTGGGGGGGGGGCATAGAAATCTAATCAACGCAATAAATAACTACTTCATCTGATACATAACTCCTGCAGCACAATAAATAATTGCTGCATCCTACTTGGTCTAATAGAAGGTATCATTTCTGAACCAACGTTTGCACCTGAGTAATGAAACTCTTCCTGCCAGGACCGGGTGTCCTGGGAGATTGGTGCAGAGAAAGTTCCAAGCAATGAAGACTCAGCAGTATTGATTTCCAGCTTGTTTGCACAGCCTTAACCTGTTGGGCCCAACGAGCATTTTGGGTTGGGTTGGGTTGGGTTTGTTGTTTTGTTTTGTTTTTGTGGGGGGGAGTTGCAGTCAAGGCGAGGCTGCAGGCGGTGTTCGTGCAGCGCCGAGCACTCAGGCAGGGCGCACGGGGCCGGGCTGGGTGGGTGCCTGCCTCCCGCCGCGGCGACCCTCGCGGTATGCGGCCGCCTTTGGCAGAGGCACATGAAGGATTTCATTGAGTGTGAAGACAGAGAGCAGAGACAGAAAGCAGAAGGAGGCGGCCGCAGCCTTTGTAGTCCCGGAGGAATGCGGAAATGTTGAAGCACTATGTCAAACTTTTTTGAAATGGGGTCAAGTCACATTCAGCCAGCGTGGGAAAGCCAGGGGGAGGGAGGGGAGGAGGGAGGCGCTGCTCCCAGGCGCGGAGGGAGGGAGGAAGGGAGGGAGCGGGGGCCGCCGGGGCCGGGGCCGGGGCCGGGGCCGGGGCCAGGGCCGGAGCGAGCTGCGGGGAGAGCTGCGCCACAGCCCCGCGCAGGGCGGCTGCAGCCTGCCGGCTTTGATCCGCTGCGGGCTGCTTTAACACGGGACTTTCTCTCTCTCTCTTTCTCTCTCTCTGCGTCTCAGGCAGGGGCGGGGGCAGAGCAGGCCGGGCTCTGGGGCGAGCCCGAACCCCCGCCCCTAGCGCGAAGGTGCAGCCCGGCGGCGGCGGGAGGATGCGAGCGGAGGGCAGCGGAGCCGGGGAGGAGCTGCCTCGCTACCTGTGTGGCCCGGGCCGGCGCGGCGGGGACCTGCCGGGGACATCACCATGTGAATGAAGGCCGGGTGCCCGCTCCGGCCCGTGCTCCGCACAGCTGCATGGGAGGCGCCTCGCAGGGCACATTCCTGCCCGCCGCGGCGGCTTAGCCGGGCTCTGCGCGCCCCGCGGGGCGGCCCCAGGTAATGCGGGAGGCTGCACGTGCTGCCCGCACCTCGCGGCAGGGCGCGGCGGGGCGGGGGGTCCCCGGGGCTCCACGTGCAGCTGCGGCCGCCGCTCCCAGGCCTGCCCGCGGGCTTCGCCTGGGCGCCCCGTCCCCGCACCCGCGGAGAGGCCGCCCGGCCTCCGGCTCTGCGCCGCCGGCAGCAGCGACAACGCCGCGTGGGGCCGGGCCGGGGCAGGCCGGGCGCCGGCAGCGGGGGCGCCCTCGGGCCGGGCAGCGGCGGGGACCGCGAGGCTGCTCCCTTCCTCCTCCCCAGACTGCCCCACCGCAGCGCTGAGGTGTCGGACCGGGTGACCCGCACCAGCAGCTCAGGGCCCTGCTTTCCCCGTGGGTGCAGAGAGGGGTTCTCGGTTGCCCCCAGGAAAGGGGATGTGCTGCAGCAAAGGTCAGGGCAGGTAACATGGCAGCAAGACACACGGCCTTGCCTGTAAGGGGCTTCAGGAGGGAGCCACCAACAGGTTGGCAGAGGTCAGGGGTTGTTCAGGGCACCTTGAAGTTGGAAGAGCAGCACGAGTGGACTCCTCTCTCCAGGCAGGGATGGTCTTATGAATTCAAATGCTACTTCAGACAACCCCAGGCTTGAGATCAGTGCCCTTTTGCGTATTTTTGGTAGTAGCCCGAGAGAGTTGACTGCCCCTCTGGCTGCACCTGTTGCATGGGGGGTGAGGGGAGAGGACTTGCCAAAGGTCATGCAGCAAGTGGATGAAGACAACACTTCCCAGGCTGTTGTTGTTGGCCAGGCTGGTACTCAAGGCTAGCTCCCCTCACCTGTCCAGTGACACAGTGCTCAGCACAATCCCACTAGTCAGTCTTACAGTACTGAAAATGTTTGCACTGCTGTTTGCATTTACCTGATCACAATTATTAAGATTACATATTGTAGGAAACACCTAATCACAAAATACTCAGCAATATATGCTCATGGCATGATGACCATATTTTCCTTCTCTCAGGCACTTTGAGGCAGGAACTGGCTCTTGTTATATATTTGAATACTGCTTGGCACACAGGGAAATAGACTGAGATCAGGTCTTTGAAATGCTATCTTAGTTCAAATAGGTAGTTGATAATAAATTGCTGGGTATGGCCCAAACATTTCACCATAAGATATTCAGCAGACTTGTAAATCGTACACTCTTGATCGTAAATCCCAGTCATGCATGCTCTGCTATGCATCCTGTCTGTCATAAAGTGGTGTGTATCCCATTGTCTGGTGTTCAGTGTATTCCCAAAGCATACAACTGATCCACTTAGCCCTATCGTAATACATTGTGCAAACCATATTAACCACACAGTGTTGTGCCTACACCTTAACCTATAATGTCATTTATACATTTATAGTCCTACTGTGTTCCACATATCCTCACTCCTCTGCATCGTATCATGTTTTGTATACACCCATCTAATCCAATAATGCACAGTAGTTTATTTTTTCACAGTTATTAAACCATACAAAGTAATGGTGAAGTGAAATGTGCATGTTGTGGGCTGGAGGGGAGACAATCCAGCACAAATGAACCTCTTTTGCTTTGTTTTTGTATTTTAGATCATATTGATTTTACACAGACAATGATCCCAAAGGCCATACGATAATTGCTGCTGGCCGAGCAAGAAGGCACATTGAGGATTGTACTGAAGCAGGAAAGGGGAGCAAGGAGGGAAACCATTCAACCTGTTCCTCTAGCAGTGGCAGCTCTGCATACACTTTTTGTGGGGCTGTGTCAGTGCCATCAAAGTCGTAGTTTGCAGGCAACAGCCAGTTCAGCAGTACATCTGAGACTCCAGGGACAGAAGGAGAAGCTGTGCCAGCATGGATAAGGACAGCACGAACCTGACTGACCAGCAGTATGAATGTGTGGCTGAAATTGGCGAAGGAGCCTATGGGAAGGTATTCAAGGCCCGAGACTTGAAGAATGGAGGTCGTTTTGTAGCGTTGAAGCGGGTGCGGGTGCAGACAAGCGAGGAGGGGATGCCGCTCTCCACCATCCGTGAGGTGGCGGTACTGAGGCACCTGGAGACCTTTGAGCACCCCAATGTGGTCAGGTGAGGAGCTGGAGTAGGAAACTTGGCTGGTTCTAGATTTGCTATGTTAACTGGGCAGACAAAACTTTGGGTTCCTGGATGGAGTGGATGGCAGTTTGGTTGAACTGATGGAGTATTAGATTGAGTACATGAAATATTCCATAAGGTTTAGCTTGCCAGACCTCACCCCATCCTTTTGCTGTGTCCCCCCCACAACATATAAACGCCCATTTCCAGAGGCATAGGTTTGTTATTTAAGTATTTGAGTGAATAGGCAAGGAGCCATATAGACATGGTATTCCTTAGGCATAAGCAGAAAGAAGGAAAAGGGAGCAGTTCTTTTGTCTTGGGAATCAGCTCTTCCCAATGGAACAGATTTTTGCTGCCCTAGCCATTATAAAAATGGGGGTAGATATTGTAATGTTGGCAGAAATGTACTAGCTTTACTCAAATGCAAGGCGACCCCCCCAATAATTAGATTCTACACACAAAAAATTGTTATAAATGTGTTATAATTTTCTGTGTATAGAATCTAATTACTGGAGCATCATCTTAAATTTGTCCTCCCCCCACTACTGCAGGTGGTGTGGGAAAAAGGTGATGAGGGGGGCTGTAATGGGATAGGCAGTAGGAGACAGACAGTTGGGGAGGCAGTAGAGGGGGTAGTAATGGGGTAGGAGGCAGGTGGTAGGGGGCAGGCAGTGAGCAAAGCAATCAGCTTTCCCCCTGCTGCCTGTCCCCACCCCACTTACCCCCTGTTGTGCCTACCTTGCCCCACCCACTCCTCCCCACCCCCAGCCCTCCCTTCCCTTGTTTCCCACTCCTTCCCTCTCCATGCTGCTTCCGCTACCTATAACCTCAGGTCCCTGCTATCCTTCCATCTTCCCCTCCCAAAGTCACTCCCCCTCCATCTGCCCTGTCAGTCCCCGTTCCTCTTCTCTCCACTTACCTTTGCTCCATGCTAGCAGGTTCTGCCTAGCTGCAGTCCAGGGCACAGAGCATGGCTCCAGTCCAGCCCCATAGTAGAGACACAGAGCTGGCACTACTGCTCCAGCCTGGCCCCATAGCACCAGTGGCAGGGAGCTGGTGCTGCTGCTGCGGGGCCAGGCTGGAACAGCATTGCTGGCTCTGTGCCGTTGCTATGGGACCAGCATGGAGCCGTGCTCCTTGCTTCAGGCTGCGGCAGGGATGGAGCCCGCACGTGGAGCAAAGGTAAAGAGGAGTGTGGCAGAGGGGGAGAGAGAGGTAGAAGCAGCGAGGGAAAAAGCCTCATCTTTTAATCAAGTAAATACGGTATATTTCTCCTGTTTGAGGTGTAGGAAGTTGTGCAAGCAGAAGTTTGACTGCTTAGGGATCCCGTGCTTTTGGAGGTCTTGCAGTTGAGTGTTATTTTTTATGACTAATTTGACAAAATGTTGATGATTGAGTGATCAAAAGGTACAGAAGTGCAAGTTGCAGGCCCTGCATCCAAATATTCAGAGAGGATACAAGACTTTTCTTTATATTCTTACAAGACTGTGCATACTGAATACCTGACCTGAGTTCTTAAACAGATCCCTGTAAATAGTGGCGCTGACCTGTTATAATCTCTAGTTCAGTATTTTACACAACCTTGCAGGTTGTGTCCAGGAAAGCTGGAAAATGTCATGATTGTATAGAGGGAAGTTTTTGTAGCAGCCTTTGTGGAACATTGGGAAATGTAGGGAAATGTCATAGGAAAATAGGACTGGAAGGGACTTTGTGGACCATCTACTCAGGTCCTCTGCATTTGCAAGCAACCATTTATCCAAGTCCACAAGAATGTCGACTTCAGCCCCTCTTGCACACCATGACTATAAAACACCCTATAAAAAGAATCACTGCATCTAAGATACCACAGGTAAAAAGCAACGGAGAGAAGGGCACAGACAGTGCATTGCTTACTGCAATGGCAGGAAATTAGTTAGGCTAGAACAGTGGGAGCTAACCTTTTTGACACGTGCCACAAATTAGCCCTGTACCTTCTCTGAGTGCTACTTGGATCCCTTTCCTCTGCCTCATCTGGTCCTCTGCTTTCTGCTCCCTGCCCTATCTGGTGCTGTGCTGCCTGGTCCCTCTCCCGACCTACCTCATGCCACACAGAGAGGCTGCCCTTGCCACCTGTGGCATGCATGTCACGGGTGGCCACCCTTGGTCTAGAATATGCTCAAAAGATCCTAGGAGAGCAGCAAGCATTCTAGAAAAAGGCAAAAAAGCACATGATCCATGCCAGTCTGCCCTGGGGAAAATTCTTTCCTGCCCCCAAATTTGGTGAACAGTAACATTGAGCAAGCAAGCTTTAGTTAACAGTTAGAAACAGGAGGAGCTTTTATATTCTGCTTTAGAGCAGCAGCGCAGCACAGTCAAACTCTGACCTCTGACTGTTGCCAAAGTTCTGGGGCTTAGAGGAAAGTGGAAAAACAAAACCCCTGAAGCCGGTAATTCATTCATGAGGAAAATTTCTTCCTGGCCCCTATGCACACGTGCACACACTTAAATTTACATTTAGCCCTTTTATGGGGATATGAAGTACTCAGATTATCATATGCTATACCAGAATATTAGCTGAAGAATATCCCTCTTACGATTTTGTTCTTCCTATAAACTTACCAGTCTTCATCTTGACACAGTTCATGTTCCTTGCCCCCATTGTTTTCTTTTTCTTGGAAGGCCATTCCAGAAGATCATTACCACTCAAATGATTTTACACCTTCTTCTGATTCCCAGTCTAAATTTATTTGTGACCGGTTTTTATCCATTTGATTTTGTGCCATGTTTTTCTTTAACTTAAATAGCTCTTTTCTGCTCTGATACTCACCTCAAAAATACATTTAGAAGGAATAATCATATTCTTTTAAACTCTTCTCTTTATGACCCTTCTTTATACCTGTTTTAATTTCAATTAATCTTTTTTAAACATAACTAACCAGAGCTCTGTACAGTATTCTCAATGTGGGCTTACCAGTGCCTTGTACTGTGGTCCTCATGTTTCATGGTCTGTTTTGGAAATATGCTGTCTAATACACCCAAGGATTGAATTAGCCTTTTCCACAGCCACATCACACTTGCGGATCAGGCTACGTGATGATCAGCCAGTACATCTTTCTCATCTTCTGTTGTCTCTGTCTTACAGTAGAAGGTCTTGGCATCCTCCCTAAGTACATGACTGCACTTTGTACTATTAAGTTTTGTGCTGTTTCTGTTATTCCACGTCATAAGGTTCATTGATCAGTCTTTCTCTGTATTGGTAGCATCTATTAGTGTATTGTCATTCATAAATTTGTAAGTGTACGTAGTTCTTCCAGAAACCTCACTGGTGTTAAAAGTTAAAGTCAAATTGGTCAGTTGGCAGTTACCTGGGTTATAGGGGTTTTTTTCCTTTTTTGGACATAGGCACTATATTTGCTGGCTCTGTACCGTTGCTATGGGTCCAGCATGGAGCCATGCTCCTTGCTTCAGGCTGCAGCAGGGATGGAGCCCGCACGTGGAGCAAAGGTAAAGAGGAGTGTGGCAGAGGGGGAGAGAGAGGTAGAAGCAGCAAGGGAAAAAGCCTCATCTTTTAATCAAGGGGGACTACCTGACAGATTTACTGATGATCCCTACTTCAGGATATTGTATTTCATATTCCAGTTCCTTCACTTGGGGATGTCGGTTACCTGTGCCCTCACATTTTTGTCATAGAAAGTAGTCTAAGTTTTCCTTCAACCAGATGAGTTTTCCTTCAATCAGATGAGGCGATTTCCATTATTGTATCCTTGTTTCCTTCTGGTTCCCTATTATCATTGTCATATACATCTATTTACAGCTGTCACTCCTACTACAGTTAATATACAATTAACTCATTTTGTATTTTAACTTTTTGCATGATTTCAGGGGGAACTGAGTCAGCAGAAAGTTTGGAAAATTCTTTAAAGCTAGATAATTTATTTAATATCTCTGGTATCGTGCATGGATTATTAATACAATATTTTTCCCTCTTACGTACTTACATATGAAGATTAACCTGTCTGGTATTCAGGTGATAACGCAACAGTAACAAAGGCCCTTCCAGTACTTTCAAAGCAGTTCGAATACTGCAGCATTTGACAGGAAAGGGAAGATAGATCATAGCTTTGGAATATCCAAATCTCTTCTAACGCTGTGAAGCTCCCATGTAACTTTCAGGCTATCTTGTAGCAATGATCCATGTGCCAATTTTAGATTCTGAGTTGAGGTTCCTTATAGTAGGCACAGCAGGAGACAGGGAATAATATTTAAAAGGTTTGGGTAAATAGAAGGAGAAACCTTCACTTTCATCCTTTTCAGAACGAGGTGGCAGGATAATTTTATTACTCCCTGTAGCAGGGCACTAGGGTGCCTGCTACTGATAATGGTAACATGGGCTTAGCTGCCACTCAATAGGGCAGCACAGGTGTGAGTTGCTAAAGCAACTGATTGTGTCAGCTGGCCGGAAGGGGGCAGGGCCTGGCCTTTATAAACAGAGGATGCTGAGGCCAGAGTTCAGTTCCCCTCTGGCAGCCTAAGGAGTAAAAGCTCTGCTAGAGTGAGCAGGACGGTGTTGTGCGCCGGCATGCGGATACAGGGTGGAGAGGACCCTGACAGGGATGAGAGAAGGTTATCCAGGTTGGCTTAAGATTTACGTTGTAGCCGAGTGGCTTTGAGTTTCTGTTGTGGGTTGATAGTGGTAATTACGAACTGGAGGACTGGGTGAGGCTGTAGGGGTGGAGGAGGCCTCATTAGGAGCTCCCCAGTAAGGTGGGGGTGTTCCTAGAGCCGCAGGAGGCGCTACATTTTGGGGTGTTCTGACTCTGACCCAGTGCGGGCAGCTTCGGGAAGAGCTCAGTGTTGTGCGTAGGCAGAAGCCCCAGTGGGGCGTAGGCCTGAGAAGGTGGGTCTGGGAGCCAGGTGAGGCTAAGGCTGCCTGAGCCCCAATTCAGGGAAGCTCGAGTTGGGCATAGAGGGCCCCAGTGTGCGGGTGGGCGCGAGAGGCGCGGGCAAGGGCCCCAGTGCGGGCGGAGAGCGCGAGAGGCGCGGGCAAGGGCCCCAGTGCGGGCGGAGAGCGCGAGAGGCGCGGGCAAGGGCCCCAGTGCGGGCGGAGAGCGCGAGAGGCGCGGGCAAGGGCCCCAGTGCGGGCGGAGAGCGCAAGAAGTGCAGGCGGAGAGCGCAAGAAGCGCGGGCAAGGGCCCCAGCGCGGGTGGGGAGCGCGAGAGGCGCAAGTATATTGGAGCAGGCCCTGGGAGAGGGCACGTATATTGGGGCACTGTCTATGGGTGAGAGGCCTGGGAGGGGGTGCGGACGTTGAGCAGGCCCTGGGAGGGGGCGCGGGTAGTGAGCAAGGCTCCAGGAGAGGGCGAGCATATGAAGGAGGCCCGGGAGGGGGCGCGCATATAGAGTAATCTCGGGAGAGGGCGAGTATAGGGCGTAGAGTTCCGGCATAGTAAGGCGGGCACCAGGGAGGACAGGAAGGCAGCCTCCCATTAATGATATAAGATCAAAGACGTGGCGGGCAAGACAGAGGGTGCGTTCAGGACCCGAGTTGGCACGGTAGGCAGGGCACTGGGGGAGGTCATGGCACCCCTAGAGCACGTCCTGCCACACTCTCAAAACTAGGGATGCAAAGAATTTATATCCTAAAAAAAGGATTAATGGGAGAAGACTGAGCAGAAACACAGTATTTTATCATAATCATCATCATTATTATTAATGATAATCTTTAACATTTCACAGGAATTATTTAGTTTCATTTAGGTCCCAACTAGCTTTCCAAACAGAGACTTAATGGAGGCTAGCTTTGGGAAGAGGAGGCAGAATGGAGCGTATATCTTTCCATTGCAGTGTCCATTGTTTGGTTAGTAACAATTTGTTAACTCCCACCGTGAAAGGCAGAGGACTAGAAATGTCATCTATAAAATTTTCCAGTGTGGGTGGTCAGATTGGGCACCATAGTGATATTTGGGTATTAAAACAAGTAGCTTGATTTACAGAGGTGCAAACACACTTCTTTTTTCATTGGCACTAGTGGTAGCACGTCAAGTGCTCAGAACTTCTGAAATTCAAGTTACTTATTTAAGTGGCAAAACATAAATTGAAGGTTAGAGTTAAATGCATCTAATTTTAACCTTTTGACCACTGTTTTTTAAATGAAACAGATTTGAATGAAAATACTAACATTTTTAAATAGGTATAACACCTGTGACATTTGTCTCTGCAGTCTTTCCATATAGAGAGGATGGATCTATGCCCAAGTCTCCTGTTTTCCTGAATACATCAAATCCAGCAAAATCAGAACAAAATGTCTATATTCTTTTCTCCTAGAGCTACTTTTTTTAAACAAAACGAGGCCATGCAAATACGGAGTTGTGTTGCTTAGATTTAGATGCGGTGCATGCTGTATATGGCATTTTAGAAATATTAAGACAATTTTTGTAAGATCAAACAAAACATTGAACATCTCTAAGTAACAAAGTAAATCCCCAAATGATTTTGACCATGTAGCTTCAATAGAAATCTCTCAGGAAGCAAGTTCTAGTACATAGGTTATGTTGTGCTGAAGCCTGTGGCAGTTGCCATAATCATTGTTTCAGATGCAACAGGTTAGATCATTATGTACCAAGGTGTTTGGTATCTCTCCCGAACCCTCTTTCTGTGTATATGAGGGAAAAATAAATAGCAAATTCAAGGAGTATGTCTGCAGTGATGGAGAAGGATTCAATTTCAAAACCTACCTCTTTTGTCTTTATTGTTGTCTTCAGAGCAGGTGAATTTGAAGTAGCTTTTTAGAGTATTTGAAATCATTTCATTTTTATAAAAACAGATGTGGTTGTATAGGAAGGAGCAAATATTCAAACACCTCAATTGCTTTATGAAATACAGTAGAGAATTTTGTAATTTCCTGGGATTAAAGGGTTACTTTTTACTGTGTGAATACACCCAGAAAAGGAAATAATGCACAAGATCTGCAGTTTTACTCACCTGAGCTATATACACTAAGTTATCAAGTGTATTCAATGCACTAAAATGTTCATTTATATGAATATTCTAGAAACTGAAAACATATTTAGTGAAAAAAAGATAATTAAAGTGTCTAAATGGATTAAAAGCTGCATAATCATCAGAGCTCTAGAATAAAAATTAAAACATTAAAAATTAAATATTGCTAAAAAGGGGGAAATTTGGCTTTTTTCAAAATGTTACAAAAGTTCTCTGAAGCATATAAGTGATAAATGCAAATATGAGGGAGAAACTGAGTAATGAGATGTGTGAACTCTTGAGTTTTACTCACTGTAAGCTCACAATGACTTCTTGAGTAAAAATTTAGTCAAACTACAAATAAATGAGCAGCATATGATTAGTGCTGCTGAACAAACTTGTTTCAGGATGCTTGCTCAGTCAATATAAGTCAGCACACACTCAAGTGATACAGTACTGGCAGTTAATAGCTAATCTTCCTCTGCATCTTCAAAATACCGTAGGCCCAGATTAACTGATTTGGTTCTGCTTTATTGGAATAACAAGAGTTGGGTTGAGTACAGAAGGATTGTCAAAGACTAGCTCAGCAAAGGATTCTTTCATGTCATCATGTAGGGATATTTGGGAGGATGAAAAATGGTTGTGTGAAAGGAATACCAGGTGCTTGGTGAGTGGGGCTGTAACTGCATCAGTTCAACAGTTACTGACCTCCACGGAGCAATGATATAGGTGTGACAAGGACTGCTGTGACCTCAGGATTGCCAATGTGGTTGTGGATTCTTTTCTCTAGCTCCTAAACAACCCTTTGGGCTAAAGCTGGCTACTTGGGTATGGCAGTGGAAAGAGAAAAAGATTATGATGTCGTGCAACTTTGTCAAATTGGATTGCACTTATGAACAAAAGGACTAAAATTACATGAAATAGTTTGCCTGTTTTCTCTTGCTGCTTTTTGCTACGGATTTGAGTTTAGATTTACATTGTTTCTGATCTGGTAGATCTTGATACCCTTACAGTGAAGCACTGAATTTGTGACGTCAGAATCACTTCTGCAGCAACAGACTGAGTTTGATTATCAGTTCACTTAAGGACTGAGGTGGGACTACAGTAGGAATGATGGAGAGTTTATAACTAAACATAAAGGGCATGTTACTTGCTCTCACTTATTATTTCATTATAATCCTTGGGCATTGAGAACTCCCACTGACTTTAAAGGGAAAAAGGATTGCAGGACTAAGCATCAATGCTTTAGAACTAGAGAAACTGGACATTAGAAAGTTACAGATGAAGTATTATAGAGGGATTGTCTGCTTGTGTTTAAAATGTTATTGCTTGTATGGAAGTTCCTCTAAGCCCAGACATTTCATTCTATTTTATTGTATGTTTTAAAAGAAAACAGTCTGCACAAGTGATAGTTACTATGCATTGTTTGAAAATAGTGTTTTGGGTAATGTTTTGAGTATTAGGACTTTTTAGATACAGCTGGTAGGACAATTAAGTTGCTCCTCTAGCCAAATGTTCAGATGAAATGCTTCATTAAAACTTAATGTATACAGTAGTTAAATCTGGCACAAATGGTATGGCACTTAGGTAATTTACTGCTGCTCTGTTTGGGAAAAAATGAAATATATGTAGACAAAGGACAGACATTGCCAGGAAAAAATGATAGATTAGATTCAGGAAATTCCTGCATATAAAACTGGGAGTATTCCCTGCTGTAATATATCTGTAGAATTTTTTCTTAAAATTGTATAGTTAAATTTAGCTCATTACAATGGTCACTTTATAGCCTTTCTACTATCAGTCAGATTATTGGTTTTACTTAGTTAGAGGAGCATGTAACAGGGTGGCCTTCTTGTCAGGTCTCCGTGAGCCGCCCTGCTCCTGGGATAACAGCCTGGTTCACTCGCCTGCCACGCCTTGATGGAAAAATGTAAGAGTTGTTACTAAGGTGGGAGGCTATCCATTACGCGCCCTACTGATAAGGGCCTTAATACCCACTTTGACCTCCCCTCCATGGGTCCTGTGCCTCACACATGTTGCTCTGTGTGTTAGTTCTCCAGCTTATGGTTGAAGCAAACTGAGCACAGAGTTGTAGCTCATCTCTACAGCCCTGAACATGGCCCCAGGTCCCTCCTCTGGCCTGCGCTCTGCCTCAGGGCTCCTTAACGAGCCTGGGCTCCCCCTGCTTGTTAGAACACCACCAAAGATGTGGGGCTGGGGTTATAAGGCACCCTAACCCACTGTCACTGGGGAGGTAACTGGCTCAGCATTTCCTGGGGGCTCCTGCGACACTAGGAGCCCCACCAGACCATCCAAAATGGCTGTCCTTATCAGGCACCTGGCTGCTGCCTGTTTTCTGCCCTTAAAGTGGCAGGCACCAAAGGTGCCCTGCCCCAGGGCATCACCCTGGAAATGCATTCAAAGCATGTACTCATGTTGAATCATGTCTGCAAAACAGAATACTGCCATTTCATATATTTTGTTTTTAAGACAGATAGATTTAACTATTGTATTTAGAATGGTTCAAGTCCTTAGACAAACAGAACACACTTTCAGATAGTTTTGGTTTTTAGTTTGTTTGTTTTTTGGCACTTAATTTTTTCTGAGAACTTGTTCTGGGAAGGAGTTAATAGATCTTAAATCTCCAAATAGACAAACACTCATCAGAATTGGGAGATCTGACCTTTGTTCCTGTTACAAAGAGACTTGTCAAAATTCTGCCAGCTTCTACCTTCTGCAGCAACAGACTGAGTTTGATCATCAGTTCACTTGCGGACTGAGGTGACTTTTTACTTATAGAAAGGTATATAGAGGCATTCAGTACCCTTTCAGAAGCCTCATCTCTCTCACAAAACATGTGGCTAGGATAACTGACAACTACCTGAAGATCCAGAGTTGTTGGCACTGTATTATTCAACATCTCCCTGAAACAGAGGCTCTGAGCAAATATTAGTCTTTGCAAAACTGTGCAGGTATACCATATTTACCCTAATCCAAGCTGACTTTGTATTTTAAGACACCCCCTCCCCCCACCAATAATTAGATTCTATACATAGAAAATTATAACTTTGTTATAATCTTCAGTTTATAGAATCTAATTATGGGGGGGTCATCCTAAATTTGTTCCCAGCCCTGCTGCTGTAGTTACCCTACCACCCCCTGCTCCCCACTGCCACCCCACCCTCTGGTGTACTCATTCCTGTGACCACCTTCTTCCTGCCTCCACCACACGCTGTCTCTCCTCTTTTAACCTGCTCCACCCCCTGATCCCCTGTACGCTTGCCCCTCTTCACTCCCTGCCAGCCTCCCTCCCCCTCTTACCTTCTGCTGCTGCTCACTGCTCCAGATTGGAGCAGTCAGCAGCAGCAGCGGCTGTACCTCACCAGGAATTTGCGTGACCAGCACTGATCAGTTAGGGCTGGAGAGACAGCTGGAGTAAAAGGTAAGGGGTGAAGGGGCAGGTAGAGGGGAGAGCAGGGGTTGAGGGAGCAGGCACAGATACAGAAGACAAGGAGCAGGTTTCTGCATGCCCTGGGGGCTCTTCTGTGTTTACCCAAGCCACATTCTCCCTCCCTCACCAAATGAACCATTCCAGACTGGGGCAAGCTGCACCTCCTCTTCAGCTTCAGCCCAGGGCCAAAGCCCAGAGTTAAACCACCAACTGCCACAGACTGGTACTCGGATCTAAGCTAAGACCTCCCCATGCATATTAGGGGGAAAACTTCATCTTGGAGTGAAGTAAACACAGTCTTTTAGAGTTTTTAAATATTTCCATCATTTAGGATATAAAAGTACAACGTTAAAATTTTTGCAAAACTGTGCTCTATAAAGACTCTCTTGCCTGTTTCCCAGAATATGAGTTCCTCTTTCCAGAAGTGTTCAGTGGTCTAGTACTTCCCATTAGATTGCTTGTTTCTGTTTGTCTAATTAGTTTTTACCTGTGATCACACTAGTTGGGAGAAGAATTTTAAAACAGAGTAGATGTTTGTTTGCTTTTCCATCCAGATCTTTAGTGACGTTAACATTTTTGGGGGCTTTATTACTGTGCTGTTTAATAAGCTTAAGGACAGATCTACCAAAGTAATTGAGAAGTTCCATCCCTTTAAGTGAAACATTTCTATTTTAGGGGGCAGTTGTCTCCAGTGTATTATATTTCCTTCCTTGCTTCCTTTTACTGCCAAGCTAATGTTGTAACTTTTAGTGTGTGACATCATTCTTACAGGTCCACACTATGCAATGCAGTTTATTTTCATAAAGTGCTCTTTATATGATGCACTACAAGCCACTCAAGAGAGAACTTAATGTTTTAATTTTTTTTTTAGATTTTGGGTGCAGCAATTCTTATACAGGCAGAAAGGGTAAACTAGTATAAACATGAAGTAAAAAAAGAAGAAAAATGTAAATGTTAAAGCAGTCGTGGTAATGGGAATTTTTATGGCACATAATCTTCAGTTAGGGATGACAGGGTAGCTGAAATCCAGGAAAGAAGAAGTATAGTGTGATTTAGACACAGTTTTACACCAACAAAAACAGGATGGTACTTAGACAAGATATGGCTTGTAGAGAGAGAGAGAGAAGGTTCCAGATTAATAGGGTAGGAGCAACATGCCTCATTTCTGTACAATTTTGAAAGCTGGAGAGGGGAGTGGTGCTGGCTTCTACCTTGGGGGTCTTTAAAAGGAGGCTTGATAACTAGCTACCTAGCTGGGGTCATATGAGCCCAGTATTCTCTCCTGCCCAGGGCAGGAGTCAGACTTGAAGATCTACTTAGGTCCCTTCCAACCCTACATCTATGAGAGCAGAGCGTATGGTTGAAAAGGGAGAATGGGCAAATGGAAAAATTGGTACCTCTAAAGTCAGACGGCAAGGGTGAGTTCGGAAAGCAATGAGAGCAATATTGAAGAGGATATGGAGAAGACTGGTATTTGAAAAAGACTCTGAAGTTTGCTGAAGACAGTTTGAAATGTCCCCACTTAATGAATAATCTGTCTATGTCTAACTCTTGAAGCTTAGAGAATAAAGCTTAGGGAGTGTCGGGGAACAGGGCCCCAAGGTCACGGTGATCGGGGTGGCAATTGGATACGAACAGGTGGCATTACTGGTGTGGAGTTCAGAGAAAGGGACACGTAGCGGATAACAACAAGGTAGGTTTATTTGAACTTACACTTTGATGGAGCGTAGGTATGATATTCTTCAGTTACAATATGAAACAAACAACAATAAATGACAGAGGGGTCTGTTGGCCCACGAGGTTCGTAACGAGCCCTTGCTTTCTACCACTGAAGCCAGTCCGGTGATAGGTGCGGCTGCCCATCACTAGTCCCAGGGCTGGTCAACAGCTCATAAAGGGAAATATACAAACGAGAAGACAACAAAACTGTAACTCAAACAACGCGTGACGCCAGTCCTCTGATGATGGACACGGAGAATGGTGGAGGTCAAGCTGAGATACGATATGCCAGTTCAGTGGTGCCGAGTTGAGCCGAGGTCGATGGGAGGTCCGAGGTCAGTCCAGATAAACTTAGTCGAAGAATAAGACCAGTAACCAGAGTCGAAGACAGTGCCGAGTAATCGGTAACCGAGATATCAATTATGAGTAATAAACAAGTGGATCGCAGCGTAAGATAGATAGGGGGAGCTGGGCTGTGAACCCTGCTTTTGTTCCCTAAGCAGTCCCTGCTAATGCAGCTTCTGCAGTAGGAGCAAGTGGCTCGCTCGCTTGCGCTCTCGCTCTCTCGCGTGCTCTCTCTCTCTCTCCCCCTCCATCTGTGACACACCACAATCGGCGAATATACTGACGAAGATTCACGACCTATACGCAACTTCTCACAAACCCACAGATACACACCAACCCACACAAAGGTGGGGGTCAGGACCCTTTTTAAAGACACCCCTTGGCCAATCAGGGTACTTGACTAGTGGAATCTTCTAGTAAAGTTACATCGTAGGATTTCAACTGGGCATGTGTAATACTTGCCTCTCTGTAACAACTGAACTTGCGCAGGGCTTGAAACTAGGTCATGCCTGATTGACATGCCTGGAGGTCACCCAGGGGGCACATACTGGGCCATGATTATCAGCTGCGCTTGTCAGGGGATTCAACTCCGGTGTTGCCAGCACCATTCAAGATTTTACTAGGACAGGGAGATCACAGTTGCTCACCTAGTTTACTTATCTGTGTTGATTGTTCACTCATGGTGTAGATGATGAGTAAGTTCTGGTGGGCTCCATCACAAGCAGGAGAAAATGAACTTGTATCAGAACACAGAGGTGGAATATGGAATGAGTAGTACAGGGCAGGGAAACTCCTGGTACCTCATGCAAGTACGTTCCTGACTGAGTGGTGTTGGGTAGAAGCTAACGTTTCACTAAAAAGATGTTTTTGGCTTCTTCATTGGTGAAGATCAGCCATGTTATACCTTCAAGGTTAACAGGCCAAATAAATTCAACTTAAATGTTCCAGTGAATCATCTGCCCCAGACAATGGATGGGACAGAGCCAGAAGGTGGACCCAGGCTCTGGCATCTATCATACAGATACCCGGACCCTGAACTAACTGAAGAACAACATACACAAATTGAAGTTCAACGAATAAACAGTTTATTAACAATAATTCCTGTAGTAACAACCTCTGTCCTATAATAATCTATCAAAATGTATACCTGTTATTTACACCTATTACTAACATACTACTATCTACAAATACACATTACATGATGAACAGGGTACACATACATATAACAGAAGGGAGGAAAGGGCTGATAGTCACCTCAGAAACTGTGGAATCACAAGACTGGGGTAAGCCAAGACAGGCCAGCAGCAATTTTAACACAGATTCCTGCTCAAAGATGTCTCCTTCTCAGCATTCAGGATTCATCTGGTCTCCAAACGTCTACCTCACAGGCTTTGCCCTTCAAGATGCACTTCTTCTCGTCCTTTTTCTCACATGCCTACACCACCTCTCAGGCTCACAGATCCACTAGGGAATAGAACACGCCCATCCGTCTGCCCTCTCTCACACACATACCACCACACACCTACTCCGGGTGGGAAAGCTCCATTTTATACATCCTCTGCACACAGCCCTTTGTGCTGCTGACCGCACTCCGATACTTTCCACACGGCTCACTGCTGACCTAGATAACCAGCCACAGGATCACTTATGGGTCAACCAGGGTTTTAGCCTTACAACAGATAAAGTGCTGTTTTCCTTGCTTGCAGCTTTTTTTTTTTTTTTGGTAGTACCTGAAGGATGAACATGGGCCGGCAGTGTGGAGAGGCAGTAAGGAAGGCCAACCGCACCTTGGCATGTATCCACAGATGCATCTCGAGCAGGTCCAAAGAGGTGATCCTCCCCCTCTATGCGGCACTGGTCAGGCTGCAGCTGGAGTACTGCGTCCAGTTCTGGGCGCCGTACTTCAAGAGGGATGTCGACAGCATGGAGAGGGGCCAGGGGAGGGCCACTCGTATGATCAGGGGACAACAGGGCAGGCCCTATGAGGACAGGCTACGGGACCTGAACCTGTTCAGCCTCCAAAAGAGAAGGCTGAGGGGGGATCTTGTGGCCTGTTATAAACTAGTCAGGGGGGATCAGCAGGCATTGGGGAAGTCACTGTTTCCCCGAGCACCGCCAGGAGTGACCAGGAATAACGGTCACAAGCTGGCAGAGGGTAGGTTTAGGTTAGATATCAGGAGGCGCTACTTCACAGTCAGGGCGGCTAGGGTCTGGAACCAGCTTCTAAGAGAAGTGGTGCAGGCTCCTACCCTGGGGGTGTTTAAGACGAGGTTAGATGCACATCTTGCTGGGGTCATTTGACCCCAGTATTCTTTCCTGCCATGGCAGGGGGTCGGACTAGATGATCTGCTCAGGTCCCTTCTGACCCTACAAACTATGAAACTACGATTCTGTCCCCTTGCTGTGGCCCATAGTTCTCCCAAACTGACGCAGAAGGAAGAAGGCCCCATCTTGTCAGTTCTAGGGCTGTGCCTCCGAATTCTGTCACCAGCAGTGAAACAAACAGAAATTACTGTTGGTTTCACTTTGCTGCTTCTAGGCAGAATTCTGAGGATGAGACAGCCAGTTAAGTTATTCAGTGAGAAGAAGAACTCAAAAGAGAGGCTTGGGAGAATAACAATAACATATTCCACTTCAGCAGTGGGAAAGAATAGCAGTGATTCTGGTCACCCTTATGACTGCCAGGCATATTTGTGGTGGGGAATATAATAGAGTGCAGTGTGATCAATTGTTACTTCAGAAATTGGAAAGCACTATGAATTGGTGGCTTCAGATTTACTGGATGTCTACTAAATCAGTGATTCTCAACAGGGGTGTCATGAAACCCTCAAGGGAACTGTGGGAACAGCTAGGTAAAACGGCCTCAGGCACAGGGGCTGTGGCATGTGCTCCTCCTTCATTAGGGTTCTCTGATAAATGTAGAGCAGGCAGGAGAGCTGACTGTGCTGCAGCCTTTCCTGATCTGCCCTGCCCGCAGTCCTCCTTAAAATAGAGGCACACAGGACAGTTTTGCTTGTCCCTTGCCCCTGTTTTTGAGAGATGCTGTGCAGGGTCAGACTGGGAAGGGCTGTAGCATGAATCGGCTCTCCTCCCTGCGTTACAGTTATCAGAGAAACCTAGTGAGGCAGGAGAGCATGCACAGGTGTTGTAGCCCTTCCTGGGGTGGCTGCACATAAGATGTGCAGGGCAGCTCTATCTGGAGACAGTGACGTGGTAGGGGACCACTGAGGTAAGTTAAGGCAGTACAACAGTGATACCCACACTCTGAAAAGGGCAGCATCTTGTTTAGATGCTCAAAATCATTCCCTTTAATGGGAGATATTGGCTTCTTACCTGGAGTTGTAGTTAGATAGTAAATGGTTCTATCAGTCTTTTGTTATTAGGTTTAGTCCTTTGGCTTATAGATTTTTAGGCTTCTTGCAGAATTTCCTATCTCTTATATGTAAGAGGATGGGGATTTAGGAAATGTCCATACAAGTATGACAGCAAGTGCATGGGAGGAGCTAGAGGAAGAAAGACTGGAGCTGCTTGCAAACATTAAAAAAAGGGAAGAAACCCCTCCCCCCCAAACAATAACAACAAAAAATGTGCTTTACCAGAAGAAGTAGTACATTACTTTAACCTGGCTCTGCAGCATCTGTATAGTTTGGGTGCTTCAGCAGGGCTTCTGGGTGGTTTTATCTAAAGTGGATTCAATCAGTTATTAGATAAAAGTGCCAACCCCCCACCCCCCACTAAAACACCTGATCTATACAGACGTTGGGTAAGCCAGATCCAACTAATGCCCTGCCTCTTCTGGGAACGCACTGGGCTTAGTGAGGGAATGTGCTGAGTTTAAAGTAAAGTGCTGTTTTGGTTTGGTTTGACTTTTTTTAAAAACTGCAAGCAGCTTGGATTAGCTAGAAAAGGGATCTGTATTATGGGAGACATTTTGGCAAGAAAAGTAAAGGTAGAATGCGAGTAAGAAAGCAGAGTAATGGAAATAGAGACAACAGCATGGAAAAGCTGAGGTAAAAACTCTGGAGAATGAGAGAGGGGAAAGACAAGAAATGGTAAACCATGATCTAGCTTTTCTAGGAAAGAAAAGAAAGGGAAGCTGAACAATGTGGACAGAGAATCCGTTTTATATGCAAGACAGGTGATTTAAGTTCTTCAAAAAGTTGCTGAAATGAAAGCTGTTTGACAGCATATTATAATTAAATATATGACTGGATAAATGGTTTATAGGAAATTTAATTTCTCGCCTTATTAAACATGGTATATCAATACTATATTTTCATATTGGATTTAAGTTTTAGACCCTTAGCTTGTTAGCACTGGGTATATTTATAAAGTATGCACTGTTTAACAGGTAAGGCAGGTTCAAGAGAAGATTTCACAGTCAGTAGAAGGTGGGAAGGTGCAAGCTAAAGCAAGAGGCTAATTCATCTCAGAAGCAGAACCCAGATCAGTAGTTCCCAACCTTTTTTTGCTTGACCGGCTGCTGGGAGCAGAGTGCAACAGTGGCAGTGGCCTAGGGGTGGGGACAAGGGAGCTCCTGGCACGTGGCACGGCTCATCCTTTGTGTGCAGTGCCGCCAGCGTTGCCCTCGCAACCCTCGTTTGGGTCATGACCTGAGGTTGAGAACCACTGATCTAGATGGAAAAACTGGAGCTCTTTAAATCATCTATAGAGGTTGGTGTGCTTAATGTTTAGCATGTATCTAACTGCTTTACTGAATAGGGAGGATCATGATGGTTTTAAAATATACATGTGCTTACCACTCTTCTGAATTGGGACAATAGGTAGCATGGTAATTGGAAAAATAACAAAAGAATGTACAAATGGGAGATGTTAATTCTATATTACTATTTTGTCACTATTGAAACTATTTCTAGAGGGTTTTTTCCCCTCTAAATATATCAAAATAACTTTTGTAGAAATAAATAATATAATTACTTTGACATCCAAAATGGAGGAGTACAGTAAAAGAATTTTGCTGTCAACAAATCCAGAAACATTTTATTTGCATAATTTGTCTCTATCTGTTTAGCAGTTCTTTGATTGAACTGATGTAAACACTGCACATTTTTAATACAGCTTTTAATTAAGTGTTTTGGTATCAGTACCAAGACAATTGTAATTGTGAGTAGAATCTGTTTAATTGTTGCATGTGAAAGCAATTTGGTTTTCAGTGCTGATGTAATGTTCTTTTTAAACATTTTATTCAGGCAGATATAGAAACAAACCTCTAAGACAGAAGGAATACACAGAAATTGCATGAGGTTGAGTGTGGTTGTATGAGTATTGTATGATTATTTAACAGTATGAATTTAACCTGTAAAATGTTTGTAGTTCATAGTGGCTTGTAAGTTTTGAAGCAGAGTGACATGGTGTTGTTTAAAGTTTTCTAGTGTGAGCTTTCTGCTGAAAAGAGCTTTATGGAGTAAGAACATAAATGTTTATTGGTTTACTGGCATTGTCCTCCTGAATAACAATTATGCCATAAAAAATACAATTTGTTGTACTCTCTCCATATTGTTGAATTATGCTAATTTGCTCAATTGTGTGTTCTGTCTTTCGAAAACTAAATAGAACAAACTATTCTTGCAAATTTATGCTTTTAAATAAAAAATACTGTTGTTTTTATAAGGCCCAGTTGCATTGTCCCTACCCCCTGGTGAGTGACATGTTATTACACAAGCAGTCTTTATTGGAATGAACTGGACTGTGTGTGTAGGAAGATACTATTCAGTATGAATAAAGGTAACACAGTTGGTGACATAAAACTTAAAAGTGTGCTGGTTGTTTTGTTGCCATATTAGAAGAGAGTGATTTTCTCTGCTGAAGAGGAGCCTGTGTAGGTATATGATCAGGTGATGACTTCAGGCACCAAACTGAAGGAACTTTATGCCAATTTGGTGCTATCTGTGGAGCTGCATCTAGGGGCACCTATACATGTGATGGACCTCTGCTCCAATGCATGCCAATTAGTTTGCATCAGAGCAGACTCGATTCATTGACTCTGCTGCGAGTCTGCTAGACTGTAAGAGTTAGCGCACTCTGGTAGCCTCTGCATCACGTGTATTTAGCACCCATGCATTTCAAAATGGTGGCAGGATGTGTCAAATGAATTTTAGTTAAAGTGTCCTTGCCACCATTTTGAAGTGTAGGATGCCAAATACACGTAACACTGTGTGCACTTTAATTAGAGTGGCTCTGAGAGCCGCTGAAAATAGCCCCTTTCTCCACCGCAGAGCAAATGTATAGACAGCTTAGGATGAATTTGCACTCCTACCTGTTTAAAACTATTTGCAAAACATTTGTATGAATGCTGTTCTTTACTAGAAGCTGCTTCAACATCACACTAATTTGTTAATCTTGTAACTCATTTGTTTTTAGTGAAGAAAACTGAAAAATAATCCTACTATGAATGTATTAGTGCAGGACTTTCCCATATTTAATGATTTAACACAGAAATTCTACATTTAAATGAATCATTGAAGTTTCTTAAAGTCCAAACTCAGTATTAGTCAGTGCTGAATGTTAACTGTTTTGACACAGAGCCAGAAAGGAAGTGAGACATCGAATGAAGAGATCTGTATGATTTTTCATAGATTCATAGATTCATAGATGCTAGGGTCGGAAGGGACCTCAATAGATCATCGAGTCCGACCCCCTGCATAAGCAGGAAAGAGTGCTGGGCCTACATTACCCCAGCTAGATACACATCCAACCTTCTCTTGAATACCCCCAGGGTAGGGGAGAGCACCACCTCCCTTGGGAGCCTGTTCCAGACCTTGGCCACTCGAACTGTGAAGAAGTTCCTCCTAATATCCAATCTAAATCTGCTCTCCTCTAGCTTGTGGCCATTATTTCTTGTAACCCCCGGGGGCGCCTTGGTGAATAAATACTCACCAATTCCCTTCTGTGCCCCCCTGACGAACTTATAGGCAGCCACCAGGTCGCCTCTCAACCTTCTCTTGCGGAGGCTGAAAAGGTCCAGTTTCTCTAATCTCTCCTCGTAGGGCTTGGCCTGCAGGCCCTTAACCATACGAGTGGCCCTTCTCTGGACCCTCTCCAGGTTATCCGCATCCTTCTTGAAGTGCGGCGCCCAGAATTGCACGCAGTACTCCAGCTGCGGTCTGACCAGCGCCCGATAGAGGGGAAGTATCACCTCCTTGGACCTATTTGTCATGCATCTGCTGATGCACGATAAAGTGCCATTGGCTTTTCTGATGGTTTCGTCACACTGCCGACTCATGTTCATCTTGGAGTCCACTAGGACTCCAAGATCCCTTTCCACTTCCGTGCCACCCAGCAGGTCATTTCCTAGGCTGTAGGTGTGCTGGACATTTTTCCTCCCTAGATGCAGCACTTTGCATTTCTCCTTGTTGAACTGCATTCTGTTGTTTTCTGCCCACTTGTCTAACCTGTCCAGGTCTGCTTGCAGCTGTTCCCTGCCCTCCGGCGTGTCCACTTCGCCCCATAGCTTAGTGTCATCTGCAAACTTGGACAGAGTACATTTCACCCCCTCGTCCAAGTCGCTGATGAAGACATTAAAGAGTATCGGACCAAGCACCGAGCCCTGCGGGACCCCACTGCCCACACTCTTCCAGGTTGAAACCGACCCATCCACCACAACTCTCTGGGTTCGACCCTCCAGCCAATTCTCCACCCACCGGACTGTGCAGTAATCCAAGTCACAGCCCCTTAACTTGTTCACCAGTATGGGGTGGGATACCGTATCAAAGGCCTTCCTGAAGTCCAAGTATACGACATCCACCCCTCCTCCTGCGTCGAGGCGTTTTGTGACCTGGTCATAAAAAGAGACTAGATTGGTCAGGCACGATCTACCTGCCACGAACCCGTGCTGGTTTCCCCTCAGCATAATTTGTCCTGCCGGGCTCTCACAAATGTGAGCCTTGATGATTTTCTCAAAGATTTTGCCAAGGATGGAGGTGAGACTGACTGGCCTATAGTTACCCGGGTCCTCCTTCCTCCCCTTCTTGAAAATGGGAACCACATTGGCCCTTTTCCAGTCCTCCGGGACTTGACCCGTGCGCCACGAGCATTCAAATATTCCCGCCAGTGGCTCTGCAATGATGTCGGCCAGTGCCTTCAGTACCCTCGGATGGAGCTCATCCGGGCCTGCCGACTTAAAGGCATCCAGTTCCTCCAAGTGACCCTGCACCACCTCAGGGTCCACGCATGGAAGTCTGGTGCCTTGCTGCTGCCTCCCTACACTCCCAGTGAGAGACTTGTCATGCCTCTCACTTAGGAACACTGAGGCGAAGAACTCGTTGAGGAGTTCAGCCTTGTCCCCTCTGTCCGTCACCAATTGTTTCTGCCCATTTAGCAGGGGTCCTATTCCTCCCTGTGCCTTCCTTTTACTCCCTATATATCTAAAAAACAATTTCTTATTGTCTTTTACTTGGGTTGCCATCCTCAGCTCCATGGTAGCTTTGGCCTGTCTAACTGCCTCCCTACAAGCACGAGCAGAAGAGGTATATTCCTCTTTGGTGATCTCTCCCTGTTTCCACTTTTTATGTGCTCCCCTTTTGGCCCTTAGTCTGCCCTGGATTTCTCTGGTCAGCCAGGGAAGCCTCCTGGCCCCTTTCCCTCTTTTACCTCGCACGGGGATCGTCTCGCTTTGTGCGAGAAGGATAGCTTCCTTAAGGCACAGCCACCCTTCTTGGGCTCCCATCATTTCAAAACTACTACTCTGCAGTGCATCCTTCACTAATCGCCTGAGTTCGCTGAAATCAGCTTTCCTAAAGTCCAGCACGTTCACCCTACTGGTTACCTTACCCACTCGACGCCTTATGTTGAATTGTACTTTTAGGTGATCACTGTCCCCCAGATGGCTACCGATCTGTAGGTCCCCTACTATGTCATCCCCCGTTGCCAATACCAGATCCAGTAAGGCATTCCCCCTAGTGGGACCATGTACCTCCTGCGTCAGGTGGAGGTCCTGTACACAGGTTAGAAACCTGCGTGAGCGGTGGGACTTTGCTGTCTGTGTCTCCCAGCAGATGTCCGGGTAGTTTAGGTCCCCCATGACCACCGCCTCTTTAGCTTTTATGGTCTCTGAGAGTTGCCTCAGGAGCCCCAAATCTATTTCTTCCCCTTGATGTGGGGGTCTGTAGCAGACCCCTACCACCAAATCCTTTTCTCCTTGCCCTCCATGTAGCCTAACCCACAGTCCTTCTACTTCCTCATCCTTTGATTCTGTCTTGATGAGGGTTGATGTATATTGCTCCTTAACATAGAGCGCAACCCCTCCCCCCCTTTTCCCCACTCTGTCCTTTCTGTACAATCTATAGCCCTCAATATGTACCGCCCAGTCGTGGGATGGATCCCACCAGGTTTCCGTCAGCCCCACTAAGTCGTAGTCATTTAGTGCAACCAGGAGCGCTAGTTCATCCTGCTTGTTCCCCATGCTCCTAGCATTAGTATATAGGCACTTGAGCCCTGTGACTGGTGCTTTTGCTACCCCCTCGCTCCAAGTCCTAAAGGGCTTTTTGTCTCTAACCTTCCCGTTCCTTACCTGTGCCGTATTGCTGTCCACCCCCTGTCTTTCACGTTCCCAAAGCTCTCTTTCTTCAGGCTGGGCTGTCCTTGTGGGTGCCACCTGGTTTGGTGGTCCACAGCCTCCCCCACCCTCATCTTCCCCTCCCCCCGACGAGCCTAGTTTAAAGCACTTCAGTGCTGTGAAGTTTTAGCTAATCTTTCAATGTATCTGTTTGAAGTATGGTCACTAAGATGAATGACTCAGGGTTGCTATTTAACGCTTCTAGGGAATTCCCTCTTTCCCAAAATTACCTAATTATATAATGGAAATTTCAATACATTATTCACATTATGTTAAGTCAGCATATTTCTAGGAGCTTTCTGTGAATATAACTTGTAGCTGTATTGGTGCTTTTGTTTCTCTTCATCTTTGAAGTCAGTACTGTACTGTAAGGATAGAGTTCTATTGCCATTTTTTTCACATTTGATTTGGTAGTTTGCATACAGCTGCAGAGTAGACAGTTACCTTTGAAAGGAGCATTTGGCTGGTTAATTTGATTAGAGCAAACCACCTCAATCATTTCTAAACTAAGAGCGTTTTCATTTTAACTTGGCAGTAGGAGTTGGCAATGTACTCAGATGGGGGGAGTGCTACAGGGGACACAAAATTGCCCGCTGAAATAAAACAGCCTTAATTTAGAATTTATTTACAAGAGAAAAAAAATCCAGTAAAAACTGCTGGCTTTAGGTCACGTGCTACAAAAATAATATAAACTTGAGCCATTGATTGTTACATTTCAACTCCCCTTCTTTATGATAAAGAATTTTCATCAGCAACTGTAAAGGTTCTCAGGCGATATAGGAAATTCTTTAGCATAGTAGTAAGGTGTTTTAAAAATTAGTCTACCATAAATTTAGAACAGAAGTTCAATGGAAAAACAGATTTAGAATGTGAAATTTTTTAAAATCTGTAAATTACAACTGTTTACAAAATAAAAAACTGTTTTATCCCCTTTTCTCACTCTAGAAATAAATTTTAAGTGTCTTATGGTGTTAACTACAGCAACATGTTGATGCGACAAGGGTTCTGCGGACCAAGGAAGACTTGGGGATTCCTATCCCACCAAAAATCAAATACCACACACACCTTTTCCTCCAAAAAGCAGCCCTCTAAAATTGCAGTGCATGTCATAAATGGGCAAGCTGATTTTTTGTTGCTGGGATAGAAGCAAGGAAGAAGAGAAGGAAGCAGACAATGTGCTTAAATGGCTGTCAGAATGGCTGACATTTCTTCCTGGAGCAGCAGGCACAGAATCCATTTTTAACCCTTTCACAGCCAGTGGTGAGGCAGTAGCTTTTGGGTTGAAGGCTCACTGAGCTTGTTTAGGGAAAGTGAGCTGCTGCATACAGTCTACAATATCTTGATAAGATTTGTGTTGTGGAACTCACAAGATCTTATATAAAGAGCTACTTACAGTAGAGAAGTAACAGTTTCAATGCTGCCCTTGCGAGGGTCTATGGCCTAGCCTTGTTGCTGTTCTGCCACACCAGGGAGTTCCTGCTGCTTCATCCAGACTGGCCAGGCAGTGTGGCATCCCAGGAGGCACTCTGTCACACAGTTGGTGATGACTATAGCAAAATATTCTCCCTCTTCTCTCCCCTCCCCTGATCCATTCTATTTTCTGCCCTCCACAAACATAGTGCATAGCGTATTGAGGGGTTTGTGTCACGGATTGGGGTCCCTAAGGCCCCTTGACCGTGCCGTGGGGTCCCTGTGTTATCCCTAAGGCCCCTTGACCGTGCCAATTTGGTCCGATGGGCACCCTCTGTTCTCTCCCACCACGTCTTGATGTATTTTTGTAATACAGGGAGGCTGTCTTCACGTCCTGTTGAACACAATCTTGATGGATTTCCCTGAACCCCGTGGGTCCTGTTTCAAAATAGATGTCCGGGGACACCCCAGCCTTATGGGCTATGTGCGTAGCTCCAACCGCCCCTTTACCATGCCCCAAGCCTTGCAGATGGTACTGATGTTGTCCTGTCTATGCCTTGTTGTAATTTGGCCCCCTTGTCCTCCCTGGGCTCTCCACAGCCCTGTCTCACTCTGTGCCTCACTGGCACCTGGGCTCTTCAGCCCTGTCTCTGTGCCCCTCGGCGCTGGGGTCTATACCCCACAAAGTGTTGTGCCCTCTCTGGCACCAGGGTCTGTGCACCCCAAATACTGTGCCCTCTCTGGCACCGGGGTCCCCACGCTTCAGTGGGCCCCCAATGCGGCCTCCTCCTTCCCCAAATAGCCTCACCCAAACCACCGGTCTTATACAACAGCAAACAATACAAGCCCCTGGGCATGTCTTGACATAATACAAAAGGTCAGGGTGTGCTCTGACCCTTTAAAAGGATCAGATTTCATCCCTGGAACTAAGTGTCTAATAGGCAAAGGTACCTGTGGAGCTCATGGAGCCCTCTTAGCCCTAGGTGCAGCATCACTGGGCACTTCCTCCCTGGAGGCTCCTTCTGCTCTGGCTGCTAGCAGGGAACTGCTTTCCTGGCCTCAGCCTTGGGGTTTATATATGAGCTAGGCCCTGCCCCTTCTGGTCAGCTGACTGCTGGCAGGTATGGGCCACTTAACTCATTCTGGCTGCCCTGTAACCAGAAGCTGGGGCTCCCCACTCACTGCTAGGGCTCTCTTCCTAGCAGTTTCAACTCTTTAAAGGAGCAGGGCACCTAAGTGCCCTTGTAGACCGGGGGGTATACAAAAAATACAGTTAAGTTTGAAGTAAGTTTTGATTAAATGTTTATAGAAATCTCAATATTGAAATGCAAATGTTGTAAGAATGGTAAGACAATATAGATAGAGCATATCAAGCATACAGGAAACCCTCGCTATTCGTGGATTTGCCATGGGCCGTTCAGCAAGAACTGTATATTAAGGATGAAGAGCAAAACCTCTGAAGTGGATTTGGATTTTTTTATGCTCAACTTCAAATACTAGCCAAATAAGGCTAGAAAATATGAAAATGCACCTAACAGGCTATTCATCCTGAATATTAGTATGACTCATTTTATTGATTGTTTAAATTATGGCTTATCCTAAACCAATCTAACTGGTAAGAAGCTACTCAACATGCTCTAAGTGACGTTTTGCCAGCTTCTGCTGACCCATCTTTCTCATACGTTCTGAACTCTTCCTGTCTATGATATTCTCTCATCTGTTTTCTTCCTTAGTCTCTTTTCTCACCAAAATTCTGGTCAAGCAGAGACAAGCAAATAAATGGTATATCATGTCATCATTAAGGAACTTTATAAAAGTTAACTCATATTCTTCAAAATGCACCATCATTTTTTGTTTTTGGGGTTTTTTTTTCAATTTTCATCATTGATTACTAGTTTTTCCTCACTCCAGGGCAATAATTGTACATATCTAGAATATTAGTATTTTTCATTTTAAAAAGTTTGATTGTTTGCTTAAGGCAGACAAGGTTTGGTAAATGTGATATATGTTATTAGACAAACGAAATAGTTGAAAAAAATTGTTCTTTGCAAGCTTTAGGACACAAACACCCGTTGGGCATATCAGGAGCTTGCTGGTGAATTATGAGCTTGCCTGGGTAGAACAGAAGAATAGAATAGAAAATAATTGTTTGTTTAAATTTCCTGAGATACATAACCATGGGGAGATTTTTCACAAATCTTCCAGCTCAGTCTGAAATTAAAATGTAAAAATTAGCCTAGGGTCTCTGTTGTTTTAAGTCATCAGAGCTGTGTTGAAGGCAGTGATTTATGCCACCTGATGATCTGTTTCATAGGGTCAGAAATTTCTACATGCCAAAATGAAAAAAATATAGGCCATCTATTCAAAGACATCTTGTCTGTTCCCCTACAGCATGTTGAATTATGCATTATCCAATCACATTTTTTATGCCTCAAGTGCTGCCACATCCTTTGAGAAACTGTCTTACTACATAGTAGTTCCTATACTTGATATTCAGCTAAAATGTTATTGTTCTTAATTCTTTGTTACTCTGTATTATATCTCGTTTTCACCTCATAAATATACAATTTATACACTTCAAGTATTTGAAAACTTTTGTTATTATGCCTACCTCTTAGCTGTCACTTAATCAAACTACATATGCTCTACTCAGCATTTAACATTTCTATTGTCAGTATTTCAGTGCTCTAATCATTTTGGTGAGTTTCCTTGATTTCCGTTTAATCTGTCTGTTCCTGATATGGTGAAGCCCACAGCTGTTATTCTGTGAAAAAAATGCTTCTGTATCTGTACTCCAGAATTATACTAGCTTTTTGGTTGCTCTGTCACATTGCAACTCATGTCTAATTTGTTGCTAATAGTTACCTTTAGGTCTATTTCGTTCAAAAACAGCATTCCTGTTTTTCAAGTTTCTCTCTGCTTTATGGCTTGCATTAGTTTTCCATTTTATGTAGTAGATAGCACTTTAACAAGTCAAATTATATTCTGTTATTTGTTTCTTAGGCATTCCTACCACTCAAGTCTCTTATCAGTGCATTATGAGTGTCACCAGTGGCATTTACAACACTGCAGTTTGGCATTATCTGTAATTTTCATTGGTTTGCTGCCTATCCCCTCTTCTGGGTTATTAATAAAGATAGGAGTAAACCCCAGTCTCTGTGATTTCCCGTTAAACACCTCCCAGCAACTTGATCCATTCCTTTTCATGATTACTTTTTCTCAAAACCAAGCAGCAAGTTTTCTGTCCAACTTAGTGAAGAACGTGGATAGCTGGTTTGAATTAATTATGAAAAGTGGGTTTTGAAAATAAAGAATCAAATGATTTGCTGAAGTCTGAATTTTTCAGCAGGCCCCAAAGGAGTTAGGCCCCTGGCAGACGTTAGAAGTAATCATGCCCGTTAAATGTTAACCATGTGATAAATTGTAATATGCCAAATGTTCAACCAACTTATTACACCACAAAATGGCAAGCCTGCCACAAAGATGCTACACATTTAATGTGGAATTTAAAGTTGATTTGTATTGAGCTTTAATTTGAATATGTGGCATGTTAAAGCCATGCCATGCAACCTAATCCCAGGCTAAATGGTGGAGCTTTAAATTTGCCAGCACTTAGGGAGCCATCAGCTTCCTGTGCACTGGAAATGTTAAACTGGGCCATGCAGCCTGCCATCAGGGAGCTGATGGGCTTTCTCCACCCTAGCAAATTTAAAACTGACCATGCATCCCCAATGCCAGGCCCCACAGTGGAGCTTTAAAGGTCCTGGACATGCAATAGCATCATGAATATCTAGAATGGCATGATTTGTGAGATCCAGGATGAAATTCCTTGGATCCTATTGTTCATTTAAATGTATGTCTGCCAGAGACTAGAGGCTTCTAGCAGGAGTGGGGCACTTAACTTGGTTCAGCACCTTTGAAAATCCCATCCACTACTTCCCCTTTATCCACTGACATTGTAGTTTACTTAGAACAGTAGCAGTCATTTCCATGCTACTTATTGTTCATGGTGTCTGTATCTTAAAATAAACTAATGGGAAGAGGGAAAAAATCTAAACTTTTATTAGATTGGGTCAGGCTATCTGTTAGGGAGTACATGAAAATGTAACAGACACCATATGTGGTCAGACCATAACTCTATCTAGCCCAGTATCGTGTATTTCACTGTGGCAGAGAACAGATGCTATGGGGAAATTTATTTATACATGGCCTATCCAAATTGATCTCTCCCTCTTCTACAATTTTCAGCCTAGGAACTCCTAATTTGGATGTTACACTCCCTAATCCCCAATGGACCTATGCTCCATGAAGTTGTCTAATCCTAATCCTGTATTTGTTTAAATTGTCAGTCTCTACAATATATGGCAATGAGTTCTACAAGTTAATTACAGGCTGTGTGAAAAAGTACTTCCTTTTGTTTGTTTTAAATCTGCTCCCTAATAATTTAATTGTATGTCCCCTCTAGTATTGTGAGAGATAATAAATAATAAATTCCTGTTTACATTCTTTATGCCATTCATTATTTTATAGACTTCTATCATATCCCTGTTCCATCGTCTTTTCTCTAAGCTGAAAAGTCCTAGCCTATTTAGTTTCTCCAGATACAGAAACCCGTCCATCTCCAGTTGTCCCTGTGGCCCTCTTCTGTACCTTGTTTAGGTCTACTATATCCTTGTAGATATGGGGGGACAATATACATGCGGTGTTCAAAATATGGGCCTATCTTTCATTTATACAGTGATATGACATCTTCTGTTTTGTTTCTGGATCCCTTCTCAATAATTCCTAATATTCTGCTTGCCTTTTGACTGCTTCCAAACACAGGGCTGATGTTTTTGGAGAACTATGTACAATAATTCCAGGATCTCTTTGTTGAGTAGTAATTGCAAATGTAGAGCTCACCATCATGTGTGCGCATCTTGGGTTATTCTTTCCCACAGGTATCAGTTTGCACTTATCAACGTTGAACTTTATCTGCCATTTTGTTGACCATTCGCTCATTTTAAAAGATCCTTCTGCAGTTCTTTATAATCAGCTATGTTTTTACTACCTTCACTAATTTGGTGTCGTTCCAAATCCTATATATATTAAACAGCATAGGCTGTCCCACTACTTACCTCCCTCCATTGTAAGATGTAACTATACCCAGGGTCACTGTGCCTCAAACCTATACCAATGGGGCCTTCACAATGACAACAAATACCCTTGTGGACAAGTTCAAACCATACCCCACATAGTTGACTTGTGTCTGTTTATGTTGCTACCTGGTGGCCTTCAGGCTCTTCATGCTGGTAGATGACACCCTAAAATGGCTGAAAAAATATGCCAAAACCTCATATGCTAAGTAATTTTATACCTAGTTCTTGCTTTTCATCCTTGAGCCAGGCAGAAGACCAGATAGAGATGAACCTTATAAACTAATTGGATCGTAAGGTGCGTCTCATCCCTGCTTTCTGTCTGACTTCCGATTAGTATGGCTAATTATTTCTCTCTGTTCTTTAGCCAGTTACTGATCCATGAGTGGATCTTACCTTTAATGTCATGACAGTCTTAAGTTCATTAAAAGCTTTTGCCCCTGTTGAGTTTATCAGTTTCCTCTATAACTGCCTCTCCAGATAGCTCAGTTTGAGTTGGTTCTACAAATTATATGTTAGGAAAGTCATAAGGACATTGTAGATGGCATACTGGGTCAGATAAAACGTGCATTTAGCTCAGTATCCTGTATCTCTCAGTGGCAGAGAATAGATTCTAAGGCGTCAGAGGGCACATCTACACATGCTTATTATAATGCACTGCAATAAACTCAGGTGTTTATCACACCAGAGTTTATTGCTCTTGGACATGTGTTTTACATGTGCACCCGAGATTGAAGCATGTTGGTTGGAGAAGCCCCTGCCAGCCCAGGGCTGCTCCCCCTGGCTCAGTGTGCTGTGGAGGGGTTGGCTGGGGCATGAGGGTGCTTCATTGTGGTGCTAGCTGACAGGGAGCCCGTGCACTGAAGCACCCTCATACCCCAGCCAGCTGAGGTAGTGTCTACACATACAGTGTTGCGGAGTTTTTTACTCCACAGCAGGATAATACTTGTATTTACAAGTACTATCCTATTGCACCATTTATTAGTTTACTCCAGCCTAATAGAGGCACGTGTAGCTGTGTGACATTTACTGCACAGCTAATTAGTCTACTGCATAGTAAATGCATAGTAAATGTCTTGTGTAGATGCACTGAGTAATACAAAAGTAAATCCCTGGCCAGTAGTAAAAGGTAAAGACAGAGATTACATTAGAACTGAAAGAGTAATAGGTTAAAATACAGAGGTACATTCTGGAAAAATAATGAAATGTTGAATGAATATGTAAAACAACTCATCTGACTGAAAGGAAAAGCTATATATTATCATGTACTGAGGCAGAACCTTTATAGAGTAACTCAGTGATTAGAACACCTAAAGAGAAATGGTAGAATGAGAAAAATTAGTGGGTATAATGTGATCTCTGGGTATATGCCATGCAGGTATATACTGGTATGTTTATAGAGATTGAGGAGCAGTAGTGTAACTGAGTCTGTAAAATGTAATGAGATAAAAATGTAAATGGAAAAGACAGTGGTACAGAACCAACCTGAATACAAGGTCTAGGTCATAAACATAGCATTGACAGGTGAATTCAGTTACCCCTATATAACTGGCCAAGAAGAGATTTGTTGACACCTTAAATGATTGCTTCTTGAAGCAGCTAGTCTTAGGGTATGGACACATGTCCATCTGGAGCCAGTTTAGAAGGGAAACATTTTAAAAAAGCAGTTGCTTTTACATTTTAATAGTTACATGTGAACAAGCAGAAAGCAGTACAGGTGAAGCAAAACTGCTTCAATACTGCCTTATCCAGGGTTAAAGTTGTAGTCTGTGTCATTCTCAGCTCATCAACACAATTAAAACATGATAGTTGTTGCAATTTTGAAATACGGAAGAAGAGAGTATAGTTTCAATATAATTTGAAGTAAGGCTGGGAAACTGGTCAGTTGACCAGTCAATTGACTGCATAGTTTTTTGACTGGTCAAAGATTACAGCAATTTTACCCCCAAAACAACACCCTACTTTTGTAGTTTTCTTAACAGAAATATGATTTTTTTATTGTTTTCTGACACATCTTAACGGAAAATTTGTGCTTTTTCTGTGTATTATTGGGACCTATTGACAATTTTTTTGAGAATTTTGACTGATATTTGTGTGGACAGTTGAACGAACATTATTTCAAACCCTAGTTTGAAGCAAGTTTAAGAAATGCTTAGAGGTGAGCCACGCAGTAATAGTGGCCAGACTATAATTAAATCAAATATCTTTGGGACAAGATTGTACCAAAATACTTGTACATTGAAACTAGATATATGGAGTTTTAAGAAATGAAGAAGTTAATAAAAAAATCTACAGCTGAGAGTTATGTAATTAAGATGTCTCAAGTTAGCAGGTTTGTTTCTTAAGTAAATCATGACAGTTACAGAAAATGGAGAGTCATATCAGAGACAATCATAGCAGAATAGGGAATAGACTGCCACCTGCTTGGGATGCATATATCTTCCACAGAGACATCATTCCATCTCTAATTTTTCTCCTGCTTCCTTTCCTTCTGGTCTGAAACAAGAATTCCCTCAAGTGTTCACCCTGTCTCATTGTTTGTAAAATACTGATGTTACAAATATTTTACATTATTTTACATAATAGCTCTATCCTCATCTAGCTGACCCAGCTGGAGATCGTTTCTCTGATGGAGTCCCAGTTAAACTCTTCTCCAAGAGTGCCGTGCCCATTTATATAAAATCCTGGTCTCTAACTTTATGTTCTTCACTAATTTATTGAAAACATGGCTGGTTAGAAGGGAAAGATAACATACAGTACCCTAATGTTATGAAATTATGTTTTTTGATTTGGGTTTTCTTTTTTTCATATTACCGCAAGAATATCAGCCCACGTTATTTGCTACTAGCCTGCAAAATTAAAATAAAAAATCTGTTTTAATTTTGCAGACTACTAGTAACTAATGTGGGCTGATATTCTTGCAGTAATAGGAAAAAAAGAAAAAAAAAAGAAAAAAAGTTACAAAATTTCTTTCCAAAAGAAATATTTTATGCCAAAGTTCTGTTGGAAATGTTTTCAGGCTTTGTAACTTAAGCTATAAAAAACAGTTGTTTATTATGGAACAAATGGGATAATTTAGTAAAGTAAGAAAGCTGCTGTATGAACTTATTTGTGTTTATTCAATGAAAAATACAATAATGAAGCATTAATTTTGAAAACATAGCTTCATCTGTAACAGAAGGTTCAGAATTATGATTTTTTCAAATACACAGTGATGGTTAGCTATGAGATTGGCAGTTACTTGTTTGTATTTATTAAACAACATCTAAAAAGATTTTCTTCAATCTCTGCGTAAGTAAAAGTTTACTTATGGGATGAGAGTGAGCCAGAGAGAGTTCAGCCCAAAAGCTAATTGTTTTTAAAAGTTACAAGGCACTGAAAATAGAGACTTGGAACTAAAGTATCATCGTACTTGTAACTATAATAAAAAGTTAATTTCATTAAATGCATTCTGGAAAGAAGTAAAGACTGGAAACCCTGATGTGAAGAGCACAGAAGTAGCCAAGAGCGTAAACATTGAATGATTATTCTTACTGGGGAGCAATCTATAACAACAGACAGTTGAATAGAGGACATCTGCTTTCAAAAGTAGCAAGAGCTACTTCTTGTGGTGAAAGCAAATGTTTTATTTCTGAGACTTATAGTTTTTAAAGACATTTTAAGGAGTATTTTGATGATCATTCTTTATTTGCCACTGACTCCTCATTTTCCTGAAAGGCCTCTAACTTAAGTGCTAACCATGACATCCTTGTATATTTTTTGAAATCCTATATATGTGTCAGTATGTTTTGACTTTGGAAGATCTAGCCTATGTCTTTCTCTTTCAAGGAATAGCTTATGCCTTTTCAACTGTTATTTAGTCAGTGCTATAATTTATTCTTCTAAGGATACATCTATTCATTCTTCATGCACAGCATTTATAACCTCCTGAGTTTAAGGGATTAACCTTACCGTTATAAGTACTGTATCGATAACAAGTTAAGGAAGGTTGTTCGCCGAGTGACGGGGTACCCAGCCTGTGGCACACATTTCCATGGCATGCAGCAGACTGGGGAGGGAGCAGGCAGTACAGCGGCCAGTAGGGCAGAGGAGAATCCAGAGCAGTCAATTTGGCAGGGAGCAGAGAACAGAACAGCAAATTGGACAGAGGAAGGGAATCAGAGTGGCACTCAGGGAGGGTGCTGGGGATAATGAGTGGCCCGCCTACCAAAAAGGTGGGGACCCCCCACTTTGTTCTAGTGCAAGTTCATTGAGCTTTTAAAAATATGTGACTGAACTCATTCTGTGATGTCTAATTATCATAGATGGGCATATTATAAGTAGATGTCATAAAACATATTCTTATTTGATACTTAGAAAGAGCTTTAAGTCTTTATAACCAGCAGACTGGTATGCTGGAAAGTTGCACAAAATTGTGGAAGATAGTGTGCTAATCTTGCTACGAATTCCTACACCTAGGTTTATTCAGATTTACATCACTTAGGGCGCGTCTACACATTGCCATATGGCAACATTGATATGGCACCCTGCTTTAGCATTGCCTTTTGGATGTACTAGAGCATGGTGAAGTACAGGCAGTTACTGCAGCATGTGTGTGGCACACAGTTAGATTTCACTGCTATGTTGCCATAGTGCTGCTCTATGTCAGGGGAGTACACCGCTACAGCAACATAGCTGCAAATCACGTATAGACCCACATGATTGCTACGTCACCATAGCTTGCCATATGGCAACGTAGCACATCACTATGACGCCATAGGACAACATGTAGATGCACCTTTAGTGTATCTTTTATGGAATTAGTAGTAATTGATGTACTGTAAATGGCATTTATGGATGGTTGTATAAGTTTAATTTGTAAACAGAAAAATGTTTGATTTATTTGGAATATTAATAGTTTGGATCAAATGCACGCCACTTGTGAATTTATAAAGCTAAGTTGAAATTCCTTACAGCAGAGTATTTTACTTCATTTTACTGTATTTCTGTGAAAACTGAGAGCGTGGTTAAGCAGACCTTTAGAAAAAAAAGTCATTTCTAAGTTAAATTGGAATGTCTGTGACCAGGTCACTTATAGTATGAGTCATCTGACCATATAAAAAATAAAGAAAATACATTCATATTGTATTTCATATAACACAATTGTTTACTGTATAAAGCTGATGACATCAACAAAACACAGAACTTTACATAGCCAATTACAAGGTATCCTCTACTTACAGTGTGAATAGAAGTAATTATACAGGTTATAATCTGGATAGAAATTTTCGAAGATCTTAAATCCCCTTTGAAAAAAAAAAAGACTGACACTGAGCATGTCTACACATGCATTAATGCACTGTAATTATGGTGTATTAAGTTAGTACCTGTAATAACAGGTACTAACTAAATGCACCATAATCAGAGCTACTGCACAGTAGCAGCAGCGTACAATTTTTATGTGACGCTTATGTGCAATAGACTGATTCTACTGCTCATTAGTGCATTACCACAGCTTTTGCCATGATGCACTAATGCGCAGTAGAATTAGTCTGCCGACCTCCTAGTGTCTTCTGTAGATGCGCTCACTTAGAATCATATGTCCTAATGCTTATTGACCTGAGTAAAATAGTACTTATTATTTTGCTTAATGTACTGTGTACATCCATTTATTTTAATCACTGAATCTTTTTTATTCTAAAATTGTATTTCTTTCCTTTTCTTCCTATCCCTTTCTGTCATCATTGAATGTTTGCTTTGTGAATAAAACTGCACTGATGGTCTAAGCTAGTCTCAACTGACAAAAGTCCACCTAAAAAAAAATGCCACCCCAAGAATTGACAACCTAGAAAATGAATGATCTTTTCACTAATAGAGAAGTCACGGTCTTTCCACATCAGGATGGAAATTAATTGGTAGAAATATGTGGACATTTATAGTATTGCTTATTTTGTATCTTTTAGTAAGCTGACACAGTAGTTTAAGAATGCAGATGCATTACACAGTTACTGTGGAATAATTTACTGCAAATGTTATTCTGTATTAAATTTACTCCATAGTAAGGAACTGACATAACCAGCTCTCCCAAGCCGACTGCCTGCAATAGGTGCATACAGTGCCTGGCCACTAGGTGGATAGCGAGCTAATTTGCATTGAACAAAGGACTATAGTGGGATAAAATTGACTAGGGGTGCAGGCATACTAGTACATGTGGGCAAGTTACATTATTGTGTAGTTATTCCAGTACTTTTTAAGGGGAATTTTTCCCCAGAGTAAAGTGACTTACACAGGCTGTATATCATATGTTTGCTCCACATTTATTAGATGGCTGGAAGGATAGTTGGGACTGGCTAGAGAGTTTGTTTGCATGGGGTTTAGGCAGGGAAGCAGTAGCTGGGGTTTAGGGGAGTGGGATTTGTTTGAGTAATCTATTTTTTCCCATTTGTAGGTTGTTTGCATGTATATTGTATGCTACTTTGAGTCCTTGGGGGAGTGGGGGTAGAAGGGGAGGGGATAGACATGTAAAAATAAATCAAGTCAGCTGAGGCTGTAATCAAGCTCAAAGATTTTCTAAACAATAAGGTAATAAAAAACCCCTGAGAAATAGATACCACACTGTAAAAAAATGTAGATGGTAATGAGGTGGAAAAATGAGAAAACGGACAAAAGGTATAAACACTAGAAAGCACATAAAACAGATCGATCCTTTTTCTCTGTAAAAAGCTTGCTGTCAGAATGTTATGATAAAATCTGAAGTTAGTGTGATAGAGGCGATATCTTTTATTAAACCAACTAGAGATTTGCAAACAAAATTTTTCTTTATTTGCAAGCTTTTGGGCATACGTGCCCTTCCTCAGGCATAGGAGAATGCAAAGGAAAATGCAAAGATTGTAAAATTTGACAGTTTTGTTTTGCAACTGTCTAGTTGGTCTAATAAAAGATATAGTCTCTACTACACTGACTGCTTGTACAGCGTTTCCCTAAACAAATTCCTAATGCTGACTTGAAAATAATAATTACACTAATTAAATAAGGGAAATAATTAAAATAGCTTTCATTCTTTTTAAGTCACTAGAAGGAAATTACTGTTTGAATTAACATGAGCCATGTTAATCTGAAGCCAGACAAAAGGCAGGGCGTGGTGGCACCTCAGAGACATATAACTTAAAGTGTAAGTTTTCATAAGCAACAGGCTATTTTGTTATGTGCCATAGCTGTGGTGTGTGAAAGCTTATGCCTCTGAATCAGTTAGTCTCTAAGGTAATGCCCCACCCCAAGTTTTGGTTCTTAATCAGGCAAAATTCCCACTGCCTGACTAAAGAATGCTGGATCAGGACCCACAAATAGGATGAGATTTACTGTAGGGTATAAAGGAGTCTATGGGCTGTGTTGTTGGAATCTCAGAAAGTTCATACTCATCTCAGTGAGGGAGTAGAAAGCACATCTGTTTTGGAAAGTCCCTTTTTCTTTACTCCTAAATCAGCCTCTACAGCACATAAGGGGCCACGTGATATAGTGGGGAGGAGTTGTGTAGTCCATTAGAGGCTGTACAGCGCCACTTAGAAGTTGCACAGCCTTGGTTTATCTCATAGGAAGCAATGAGAGAGGCGAAAAATGTCTCTCATTTCTAACTGCTCACCCTTCGTGCCTTGCGCTCACTCAGTGAATCATTTCAGTTAAAACAATGATTCAGCAGAGCACAAAAGCACATGCTTAGGTGTTTTGCTGAATTTGGGTTAAAGATAATAGATCCAAATCCAGCTGTCGGTAAACTCAGTAAATAAGTTGCCATGGACTTTAATCGCAGCTGTATCAGGCCTAGCAAAGGAGAAGTATTTGTTCCTATTATTGCTACATCAGTTATGTGGAAGGCTGAATTTGTTTTAGAAAAAAATGGGTTTAGATGTAAGCCAGTCTGTAAAATGTGTGTTCCACCAATAATGCAACTTCTTTTTCATTGTCAATAGTATTGATACTTTCTTTTAATTTTAGCCTCCTTCCTTTCTTTCTGAAAAGTTCAAAGAACTTGGTGCTTATTAGAATGAAGGCAGGGTAGGAATACACCTTTACAGACGTATTGAGAGAGAGCGAGCAACAAGCTGGAATGACTTAAGAAATATAGTAACATTGCAACATAGGGCAACCAACTTTATCCATATCTTAGTTTCTGGGCTCAAAATTTTTAAAAAATATTTCTAATTCGTTATATGTTATATTACACAAACCAGTAACTGTGGTTATTTGGTTTATGCTGTGACTACTAATCTTATCAAGTAGGGTTTTTTGGCTGTTATTTCTTTTTCTTACCCATTTTTCCAATACAAATTTTATTTAAATGAACTAACTCTGTCAACTGAAGAGCAGACAGTGATTATTAATCTCTGAGAGAAGCAGTACCATTGTCCTTAAACATTATGAAGATCTGATTGTTTTTCATCATATTTTCTATAGAAGTTAGATAAGCAGGTTCAATATTGGTGAGTTTGGTTTAACCCTTAACATTAAGCGTAAACTGAAGTTTGAAGTTTGTAATGGTTGCTTTAATTGTGGACTCCAAAATAAATAAAGACTGCGCTTTATTTTGTTGGTCATTGCACTAGGAAAAACTGGGATTCAAGGGTAATTTCTGTGTTCCTTTCATGTGAATTAAACAAAATGAGTATTGGTATCTAAAACGATGTATTTACATTTCAAGAAATGAAAAGTATGGCAACCATGTAAAAAGGAATGTAACTTTCCCTGAGGAAAGTATTCTGTGAAAAATTGAAAACATTAAATATAAGAGGCACATACGTTTCCAGTGAATCAGAGCACTGAACTGGAGCCATATGCATGCTCTCAGTGTTGCATAACAGTAATATTATTATGTAACACCAAAACTATATTCTTCTGCATAGTTTATGATCTCAGAGTAATAGGGAGAGGTCAGAGACCCAGTTGATCTCTCAGTGACTAGCCTAGCTGCTGGTCATTCCTCTTGTTTTTAACTATGGGATTTGGCAGGGATGGATGGAATCTATCACAAATGACTCCACTTACTTCTTCCAGAGAGATTCAAACATTATTAAGTGTGGCAATCCATAAGGGTTGGTCTTGTCATCCACTCAGCTGTGTATCTGGTATCCTCAGACCTTGGTGATAGTGTGTGATTGAGAGAGAACTTAAAATTTAAAAGCTGTTTGTCCTACAATCAATCCAAGTGAGCCAAAGATATTGAGGGGACTGGCAAAGGAGAAAGGTTTTGAGGAACCAGTAAACGGTAATTGCTCCTTAAATTGAGGGCCCACCCTATCATGACAATTGTTTGCAATATTGAAGTTGTATAAGATTTTCTTCCTAGCCCTTAAAAGCAATCCCCAGTCAGAAGAAGAGGAACAAGCAGCTGTAGCAACAGGTCTTGAAAGGACAGTGTTGGGCAGTAAGCAAAGAGTGGTGTAGAACACATCGTCACTAAACCCTTTTAAAGTTAAAGCTGTTAGCAACTGAGCTTTTTAGGGGACTGGGTGTCATAGTGGGTTAAAGCACTAGCCTTTTCTTCTTTGGGCACAAATCTTGGCTTATTCTGCAAGTGAAAATTAGTTTGGTGGTTTCATCTGACTTTCTAGCAGACATTTGTCTACATCATAAAACCACCATATAATTTGGCACCATGAGCAGTCTTTACTCAAGAGAGGCCCAGAACAGGAGAACAGGGGTGTTGCAGGTCAGAATTGAAGGCAGAGCTATGTGTTGAAAGCATGCCGAACCTGCCCACATTTTATCAGACTTCGGCCAGTGCTGTTTACTTCACTTTAAAAATCACCTATTTTATCTCTCATTCTCTCTCATGCTCACACACATTCCACACACAGATCTTTTGTAAATCTAAGCATTTTAAATATTTTTTCCAAAAAAGAAATTGGGAGACACTGGAAAAATTAGAACATGAAAGTTTAGCTTGCAGATAGATGATTGCTGTGTCATCTTAATATCTGTTTTTCTTCTCTGAACTCTTACTGTTAACTAATCTGGGAAACAAAAAAATTGGCCAAGTATTCAGGGATTAGGGCTACAAGTGCAGGAGAGCCAACTGTCTTGCTTGCTCTACACCAGGGGTGCCACCCTGCTGCATTAATGCCACAAATGGCATGAGCAGTCCCCGTGTGTGGCATGCAGCAGATCAGGGAGGGGACAAACAGCACACTGGCAGATAGGGAAGGAAGCAGAGCAGCAGATCAAGTAGGGGAAGGTGATCAGAGTGGCACTTGGGGAGGGTACAGATCTAATTTGGGGTATTCCTGCTGAAAAGGTTGGCCCATACTACTCTATACAGTGATTTCTGCACAGCATCTATTTTTGTTTTATATGAAGCTGCTAATGAACAAGGGGCTGCAGGGTTGAAAATTTGCAGATTATTTACTCTTGTCAATTTCCATGACACCTGGCCTGCTTCAGGTAAATCACTTATTTTTGTCTGGTATTTATTGCAGTCCATTCTTCCCGCCTCAAGTTTTTCCAAAATGGGGATTCATAAGAGAATACAGGGGTTATGGATCTCACACACACATCCTGATGGACAAGAATACGTTATCTCCAGTCTGAGACGTAAACTGAATAAAGCATGCAGTAGTTGCTGACAGTTGATCAAGAGGTGCAAACATCATGTATTTAGGCAAAACTGTGTGTGTTGAAAAAGGACTCTAAAATTTAAGAGTATGAGCCTTCTACTTCACTTCCTCTTCTTTCTTTGCTTACTTTCTTGGGTGTGCCTGTTTTAGTGCAAATTGTTCCAGACTCTGGCCCAGCTATTGTATTTTTCTTCAGCCATAAGGTCTTTTAATTACTATAAGTATTGTATATCTGATTCCACATGGAGTTTGATCTTTCTTAGCACGATCATATTTTTAAAGGAAAATGTAGCACTAAATTACAATGCACCCTTTGCTTACAGAAGTAATAGTGGCTTATTTACAGCTTTCAGCAAAGCTATACAATAAAATTGACAATAAATTAAAATATAGAATATATGCAGAAGTTAAAAAATCTGTTTGGTGGGGGGTGTAATATATATTAGAAACCCTATGGAGCATGAAGGGATCATTGCTGGTTGTGAGTAAGGTCCTTCAGAGTACCTACCAAGCTACAAAAGAGGAGATCTAAGGCAGCTGCTAAAATTTGGAATCAAATAACGCCTCATAGTTGGGGTTTTACTTCATTTAACTTGAGGTGTGAGGGGCTGAAATATTTCAGTGCTCATAAAAAGTTAGGATTTGCTTGAGCCAAACAGAATGAAAACAGAAGCCATTCAGGATCTCCCCCCAACATATTTGTCAATAAACCTCAACCCTGACCTATAATACCCTTGGTATTCCACTCTTGTGGTATTTTTGGGCAGACACTGTCAATCATACATAAACTATGATGTTTTTTGCCATGTGGGAAAATATCTTAGGAACTGGGTTGAGACCAACAAACTCTTTCCATTTGAGATTTGATCCAGACTTTTGAAGTGTCTAAAATGTAGTTTATTAACACGTTACTGCTTACTGACTCAATCCTTTTCTTAAATATAATAGCATTCATGCATTGAAGACTCCATTTTTATTCTCTACCAAGTTTATAAAGACATACTTTCAAGTCATGGTACAAAAAAAATGGCAAACCAAGCCAGAAAGATGTTCTATACTTGATATTACATGTGGGGCTATGTTGGTCTGTTGTTCCCACCCTGAGCACTGCTGTATGTGTGTATAATGTGAAACATCCTTTTGTGGCTGGTTTGCGTCATGCTATAAGCTGAATATGTGGCATTAAGGAGTTGAGGCAGGAATCTGAGATTTAGGGTGCTGCTCTTCAATCTAGGGCTTCCTGGGTCCACTGTGAGATTATATGAATGTGCATGTGAGAATCCAAAGTTACTTTTTGTTGAATATGTTAATAACAATGAATACATAGCTTTTACAATGTTGTCTGATTTTCTACATCCTCTGGGCAAAAAGACAAGCGTGTATGTGGCTATATGTAAGTTCCACAAGAATATATTCACATAAGACAAAATTTAAAAAAAGAAGAAAAAGGAAATTGGCTGTATGAAAAGCAAATTTCTATTTCATTAGTGTTTCAATTCAGATCTTTGCATAAGACCATGTGTTTCCAGTCAAACATCTTGGTAAAAGTTTGAAGGACTTCCTGCAGCAGATCTTATTTAATCACTACAAATAAAGTACAATAGAAGAGCAGGACTTGTGTTGAGGTATGGAAGTTCTGTATTAATTGATTTAGATTGACTTCACCGAGGCCCATGAACAGGGTGTAACCCTTTAAAAAAGGGCTGCATGTTGTTGAGTATGTCAAGGCTGCCCTGTTACCAGATTAATAGAAAAAATAATCAGGTTGTGGGTTGAAAGAGTTACAGCTTGGATAGCAGAGTTAATCCTAACTAAAATAGACAAATGTCAAGGAATAGACTAAAGATGATTTTTTCTTATAGTAAATATAAAAAGTATAATTTGTAATGAATAATTCTACCCTAGAGGAGACATCAAGAAAAGAACGTGCCTTACGCTGTCTATTTCCTTCCAAGGGTGATCATGACAGGCAATGCCAGATGTTACTTTTGTGATATCAAGAAGTTAAGTAAGATCTACTTTAAATGAGGATCTATTTAGATAGTATTTGTAGTTTGCATAGATAATTATAACCTGGTTAGCCCTACAGGGGAGAAATGGAGGAGGAGCTAGAATTTATTTAATTTACTGTAAAGCACTTTCTGATTCATACATGAGGTAGTACATAAGTGCAATATGTTGTCTATTAATCACAGTATGCAATAAGTAATAATGATAAGCAGAGGTGGCTTCATTCTTATAGTTCTTAAGTTAGCAATGTCCATTTAAACATACATTTACGATATCAGGATTAAATTAAGATAGGTTGATTAAAAAAATATATGCAGAGCATTTGCATTTCCTTTAAAATGAGCCTGTAGTAATATATATGGCTTCTACATTCTACAGAAATTTCCTTCCCATCCTCCCCAGACTGAATTGCAAGCCTGCAATGGTTGGAGGGGTTTTGCCAGTGTATTAAATACCTGGTGAAAAAGGTGTTTTATAGGTTTTTTTAAGTAAATGTAGGTCAATATAAAGGAATCATACAGTTGGAAATATTTTCCAGTGTTTATGTTCAGATGTTCAGACCTGTCTGGCTCCTCTCTATTTGCATGTGTTGGGGTTATAGGCAGTCCAGCTACATTCCACATTGATTTATATAAATATATTTCAGGTTAATAACCTTCAGCCAAATACCACTTCCCACTACCAAGGAATTTCACTTTTCAGCATGGTTAGTGACTTCTCTTAAAGCTGATTGACTACAGAGGCATCAGTCTTATACATGTTTCCGTATTAAGAAAATTATAAAGACAAAATCATTTTTTCTAGAGCTATGGTTTTTGTAGTCAATACCTGCACCATAAATATTGTGTTCTTATGTTCATAGGATGAATATTTGTTAATTTATTAAGAATAACTTTCTTAGGGGAAGTTGGTAATATCTCCATGTTAAAGGTTTCAGTAAACTTTCATCTGAAGTCCATAAAACTTTTCCTCAGAATATTATTCTGATAAGAAAGAAGACACATTTGCTCTGAAGACAAAGGAAAATATTTTGCAAAGTTAAAAGAAAATTCACTAAGTTGTCTTCCAAGTATTAAGAAGTCACCTTAATTTAAAATACTATTTTTCTCTGTACTTGTCTCCATCCAGCTCAAAAGTACTTGTTAGTATTGCTTCAGAGTTTCAGATCTCCTTAAAAACTAGTTCAATTTAATTTAAATAATTGCTGTTAAAATCGTCATAGTTACTTTTGTTCCCAATTCTGAGTCCACTGATTTCCATAGAAATTTTTGGCTATTGACTATACTTAGAGCAATTTTGCATGTTATAGTTTCAGATTCTCAGCTGGTATAACTATTCCCTTTGACTCCATTTGACTTACCTTGACTTACCCCTACAGAGGTATATATAAGTGTGTGTGTGTGTGTGTGTGTATGTGTATATATATATATATATATATAAAAAAAAATATGCATGTAAACGTGTGTCTGCATACATTGGTGCACCTCTAATACACACATACACACACACACACACACACACACACACACACTAGGGGTGCACCGATAAAGATTTTCTTGGCCGATACTGATGGCTTATGATTAACCGACCATATTGGCCACTGCTGATCCAATAACCGATATTTAATAATAGTGCAAGGTATTTTAAACTACTGACATAAATAAACCTGTTTGTTTGTTTGTTTTGCCTTTATAACACACACATACATGCCTCCTTCCTGCTCTAGCCCTTGATGCAGAAGATAGTGACTGTTTTATTTCCATGCATGTTGCCCCCTTGCTCATTGCGCCTACATGCTCCCTACATACCACTCCCATTGCTCGCCAGGACCTGTAGTCTGCTGTGGGCTTGGGCCAGTGGTGGGGTGCAGGAATCGGACTATGCTCACCAGGGTCCGCTGGGCACATGACCGTAATTATCGGCTACAGTGACCAAAAAGAGCCGATAACCAATGTTTAAAACTTTTTGGTCTTTTCTGGCCGGTGCCAGCTTAGAAACATAACGGTATTTCTATAGCGAACTGGTAACAAAAGTCCTATAGTTCAAGTGGTGGAGGCCTGGGTTGTTAGATCTGTAGTTGTTACAGAGAGATTACTCCATAGTTCTCTTATAAAAAAGATTTTGATCTCTCTTTCAATTCTAGTAATGAAAAACTTTTGATTTCTTGTTTTAGGGTTGTCCCATTAACTATTTGAATACTTTCTGATGTAGTTTTCAACTAAGTAGAGATTTTAGCAGCTAGAAGAGCTGTTAACAAATCCCTTGTGTTTGTGTCCTCTAAATTGTCCCATAAAATCGTAACAGGAGAAAAAAGTGAAACGTATTTTGACACTGGCTCTTGCAAGAGGCAGTTTTCAAAGGAAATAATGTGAGAAATTGCCATTTATTGAAAAGTAGACATGATCTTTTGTCATTAAATCTGGAGGAGGAAAAAAGGAGGCAGTAAAAGGTACTGTATTTATTTGAATACAAGATAAGCTTCCACCTTTCAGCAGGGGAAAAAATGCCCTTCAGTTTATATTTACATACCATAAACCCCCTCTCCCCTCCTCATTAAATACACTGGCTATCACTAAACTGCTGCCTGAAGCAGCATGTGCTCAGTCATGGAAACCAATTGTGAAGCTGATTGAACGCAGCCCATGCTGTGTGTAAAACATATGGCCATTATTGGGCAAACACTAATGGGAACCTACCACAAGACTAAGTTAGTGCAACCCATCTGTGTGCCCAGGAATGCCCATAATGTTCAGTTCCTCTTAAGCAGCAACTGTTTTGGTAAACCTACATCAAATAATTTCAACTTTCTCTTTGCTCCCACAACTCAGCTGTACTTTTCTTTCTCATTTCCAGTGATTCTTGTTTCTTCACCAACCTTGTCTGGCAAACATCACCAACTTCTGTGTAGTAGAGAAGCTCTGTCGGCCTGTTGCATCTGATTACTGTGGTCCTGCCTTCTATGGGGTGGAGACGGACCAGTAGCTCTGCACCTGATCTGCATATAAAATTTTGGAGGGTCCCAGGACTTGTGACAAGAACACCCAGTTCGAGTCATGAGTGGGGAGCTAATTAGCACGTGGCTCCTTTGTAGTGGGTATCTGGAGTATACATCTATACTGAGCAATGCTGGGCTTTGGCGTCACCATGGCTTGAAATACTGCTGACTCTGCTGTGACCCAGCCCAATGAACTATATGAAAAGTCTGGACTAAATTGCCCATTTCGTACTATGTATAAATAGGTATAATTGTTGCTCGGGGAGGAGCCTCCCTAGCTTGCTCCTGTGGCCATATGGCTGAGGGCAGGCAAAACGTGGGGACATCTGAGCTCCAGGCCTCCAGGCTTGGGCCTGCTCATAGGTTGCCTGCCAAAAGACTTTAGAAATATCTGAAGCCCCTGGTGGGGGTGGAGGATGTTTGCCATCTGTAGGGCCACTTATAGTTCTGGACTGACTCATGGATTTGGATTTGATTTAACTGATTTGGCTTAGAACATGAAAAATTAAAAACAAAACAAACCTATAATTGTTGCTCAAAAATATGTTTGTGTAGTATCTCTGCTGAAATTTGCAACGGTCAGAGTTGGGGCCAGAGTAAGAGCCACAGCAGTCTCCTATTCTCCCATGCAGTTTCTTTCCTCATCTCAGTCCCTTTTCTCTGCCCCCGCCTCCCCCCGTGTCACATGCAGCTTACTTCCACATTGTGTTTGAGAAAGGAACAGAGCCTGAGCAGGGTCTTGACAGTAAGGGTGGGGAAAGCTGCAGGGGAAGAAGGGGCGGGGGGGCAAAGTGTAGGGGGCCACCTGACCTGCTCAGCCATTATTTTTCCTGCTGTAGTAGTGGGAGGGGGCTGAATTCAAGACAGTGTTCCAATAATGAGATTCTGCACCTGGCAAATTATAACAAATTTAACATTTTTCTGTATATAGAATCTAATGATTAGGTGGTCATCTTATTTTCAGAGGCATCTTGCATTCAAGTAAACGTGGTACTTTAATTATTTATCTAAATCAGTTAGGGCTCCATTTTTAAAGTGAAAGAAATCTCTAAGTTCTGATTAAATTAGTTCTCTCCAACATGCTTTTTGACATAAAGGAATGTACACAAATCAGGTTTCAAAATGGAGTAGCTAAGAAACAAATTTTGAGTGACTAGACAAATATTACAGAGAAAACTCTCATTAAAGCCATGCTCAGACCCCTTAGGTGCTAGCCTCTTAAATTTACCAGTGAAGCACAGTGGCTCTTTTACATTTCTTGGCTCAGATTTTTACTTTAGTTAGCTGGAGATTAAAATGTTTTACAAAAGAAAGTGGGACTTTTGAAATCTACAGATGGAAGAAGTACCAGATAAATGAAAAGCTTTTCTCCAAACTGTTTTTTTCATAGCATAATTAAAAATTAGTGACTGGGCGAGAAGCAGAGTTGCCTAGTACAGTAGGATTTGGCTACAGACCTAAAATATTGGGAAGTTAATGTTGAGTATCAAAGCAGGAAAATTATTACTTAATAATATTGTAGATCTTAATACTACTCACATGGTGAGCAAGCACATGATGCCTGTTGCTTATAAAGAAATGTATGTTATTAAAGCATAGCATCCTTAATTTAGACCCAAAATAAACTTTTCATCATTAACTTCAAAATGTTACCGATGTTATAACATATTTTTCCTGTAAAAAAATGCTTACTTTTTTTTCCTCAAGTGCTGCAGTGGTAAGTATTTCTTTTAAAAATGATAAATTTATTGAATATTTTTGTTTCTCATTTCACAGAGGAAGTAATCAAATCTGTACATTATTAAAATAAATACCAATATACATATTTATGTAGCTCTCTCTTTTCTCTGTTTGCCATCTTTAATGAAGAGATTTCCTATAGGGACTTTGACAGGGTAAGAAGGATTTGACTTGAGTAGGATTTGACAGAGGAAAAGGCATTGGCCTCTAGGTCACTTAAGGAGGGCATTTATTGCATTCTGAGGGGTGGCCATTTGAGTAGGCACAAATGTGCATGCAAAATAGACAAAAAGGCATGACTGGTGAGACAGAATGTAAGGTATCAAAGCAAGAAGCAAAGATAGATAAATAGGAAAAGTGGTACATCAAACAGCCTTGAAAATAAGGATAAGAAGTTTGAATCCAATGCTATGAAACAGTAAAAGAGCATTCAAGCAAGACTTGATCAGAGTGTTAAAGGAAGACTGTTTTAGCAGCTGCATTTTATATAAAAAACTATTTTTTTTAATAAACTTGGGTTCTTCGTTATTTTTTCCTGCTGTTTGCGATTTACAAGAACACTCAGATGTGCAAAAATGCTAGCTTTCTGCAAAAGTGAGGGAACTTGATTTCAAATTATGTGAAAAAAGTTGTTATGATACACATGGCAAGTGGAAAAAATTAAAAGATGTGTGTAAGCCAACAGCTTTTTTGTTTCCCCAAAATGTCACTGTTTACTTATTTTCCCTTTGAAGACAAATGAGATTGTGGCAAACTTCAAGATGGGAGAGAAAATATATAAAAATATAATCATTTTCAGTATTCCTTTAACTGTGATTGGTCTGTATCTCCTTCACAGAGCTGCTTCTTGATCATATGAAGTATTAATGTTTGTGATTTCGGAATTGAAATATAAAATAGAAATGCGGTATCACAAATAAACAGTAATCATTTGAGAGCTCAAAGACTGTTCCTCTGGAAAATCCTATCTTCACTCCATGTTTTTTAATAAATAGGAATATACATGTATTGGCTGCAAATTGCTGCTTTACTGAATTCCATTTACTCATCTACTCTTGTCTTCCTCTTAGGTTGTTTGATGTATGCACAGTGTCACGGACAGACAGAGAAACCAAGCTAACACTAGTGTTCGAGCATGTCGATCAAGACTTGACCACTTATTTGGATAAAGTTCCAGAGCCTGGAGTGCCTACTGAAACCATAAAGGTATTAGTCAAAGAAGAGTTGTTTTCTCTTTTTTCTAAACAACATAAGGACATGTTGCATTATAAAGACAAAAAACCAAATCACTAGGATCTTACTCAGACACCAGATCTTTTGCTTCAGCAACAGTTTGCTTACTTAAGACTTGTTAAAATTGAACAGTGTTTCAGTTCGGACTTGATCTACAGTGCATTGATTTGTGTTCACTAAAAGACACGGTTTCATTCTGGAAGTATTCATCTTGTTCTCCTCGGCTTTAAATTTATATCCCTACCTCCACATCCCCACCCTTCTTTACTTTTAATTGTACCAGATTTACCCTTGAAAATGATCAGAGAAAAAGATCTTCACTTACAATTGTGGTTCCAAACCTCCCCAAAAGGCAGCACTTTATATGTAGTTTTATTTCTTTATGTATTGATTGACTGATTGAGAGAGAGAGAGTTTGGGAAATGCTAACTTAAATGCAGCAATTCCATAGCCTTTTTCTTTTGTTGAGGGTGCACTGCCCAGAGAACCAACTCCGAACTGAAGGCATGTGTTCAAGTAGGGGAATTGAAATGGAAGGATTAATATTGTTTCTTCGTGGTTATTTCTGATAAGGGGAATTTGGTTGGGTTCTTCATTCCTCAGAAGAATTTCAATTCCTCTACTTTCCCTGTTGGCAGCAGCTAAGTCTGAGGGTTTTGACTGCGGTGTGCCAGTATTCCTGCTGGAACTAAAATCTAGAGGTTCCTGACTGGAGGGTCTTGGCCCTCCACCCAGGGTCAGATCGATTGCCGCATTTGGCATCAGGAAGGAATTTCACTCCCTGGCCAGATTAGTATGGACTATGAAGGTTTTTGCTTTCCTTTGTAGTGGGAGTTTTGGCCCTCTTTCTTGGGTCCCTTGAGGGTATTTAACAACCTTCACAGGAGAAGGACATTGGGCGCTGTTGTCTTCTGGCTTTGCCCTAAGGCAGGTTAGGGTGCCATCCCCTGTGGTTGTATGACAAGATTATATATGTAGTTTTAGTAGTAGATTAAAAGAGGACTTGCATGGGATGATTTGGATAAGGATGAATCTGGTTCAGGCACAGGTTGCTTCCATCCCTACTTTTCTGTGATTCTGTGAGTCTGAGAATGAATAAGAGCAACATTTATTTTGTGTTTTCAAGTGCTATTTGTGTGGGTTAAAGGGAAAATACAGTTATTGTTTATATGGTCCCCTCTTCCAATTTCAGCATTTGCATGGCATTTTCTGTGTTGATTTATGAACTCTGCTTTGCACAGGGACATAGCACAATTAAAATTAACTTGGTCCTGTGTTGACTTGGATATTTAAGGGCCAAGTCCTTCAAACTGTATTCACACAACTGCTAATGGTGATGTCAGTCAGGATTGGCCATCTGATCCTGTTCACAGAATTGTTCCCAGGATCTTACTGTATGTGGCTAACCTTCTGGTGATATTCTTTCCATAGGTATTTATACCAGATATCAAATGAGGGTAAATCAGTAGAACTCCATTGACTTTGGAGAAGTCCTGACAATTTAAACCAGCTGAGGCTATGATCTGTAGCACATATATCTTTATACAGCTGACCCGTTCTTCTCTTCCTCCTCACTTTCTCTCTCTTTAATTTTGCTTTTTATGCACATAAAATACTTTAAATTAGATGTTGGTTTATACTTTGTTTTACATTGTTACATTCAATTTAAATGGGGCACCCTTTTCAGAATACCCATTGTACAGAACAACAGTCACTACCATAGAGGTCTTTGTGTGGTTCAGCAGTGCATAGGAACAAGGTGAGCTGAAAAAGCTGTTGATAGCTTGAATTCAGAGGGTTACTTTTCATTTCATTTTGGAATTTTGACCTGAATTTTAAACAGGGTCTGGTATTTAGTTGTTAAGTATATTAAGTACATTAGAGATAAAGAAAACTGCTAACAGTACTCGTTAAGAATTTTTAAAAATCATGTCTAGTGTATAGTAGTTAGACTTTAAATCAGTTATGGAAGAAACTGTGACGAACATTTGAACAGAGCCTATGTTCTGCTTCAGAAATATCTGTTTTCCTGCATTCAGTATTGAAATAAAGAATTTCTTTAATACATTAAGTATGGAGCTGTACCAGTGTTCTTCATCTTTGATGTAATGTGCTGACCATTGCAACATGTTGCATTTTATACATGACTTAGGAACATGTGGTCCATTTATTTTTGAGAATGACATACACTTAAAACAAAATCCACAAAAATTTTATGTGGGACATAGGCCCTGTACTAACACAGTAGATGCTTAAGTTTAGAACCTGTCCCTAATCCTGAAGATGCCCTGGTAACTGACATTTAAAGTTTGTAGGTGTCCAAGAATCTATTTCTGGACATGTCCCAAAACATTTAAGTCTTGGAAGTACTAAGCAGATTGTCTTATGCCTCAGCTCTGTCGAGATGCACAAGAAAGACTCTACCTGACTTTCAGAGCATGTCTCTGGGTCAGACAATACATGAAGAAGGCAAAAAAGACATATCTTACTTTTTATACAATAGTGGTGTGAGCACTTGCCCAAAATATGTGAAACTAGATACCGTTCCTTCTCTGTCTGAGGGATTCGAACGTGTTACCCTCCTTTCAGGAGAAATCCCTACTTGTCAGGCTATAGGTTATGCTGGGATGCGGAAGCTCCAAATATCTACTGTTGAAGCTGTTCCACTTTGCATAGAATAATAGAATAATTCATAATAGAATAATTAATAATTAATTGGGCCAGAGAGAAAGAGAAACCATGACACCATGGCATGGAATTCAGATATCACCTCTTCCATGTTAGTGCCCTGACCTGACCACGGGGCTGTAGAGTTATGATCACTCTCTTTGTGGTGCAGTGAATGTTTAGTTATTCTGTCTGAAGTTGATAAGTGCCAGCAGAAGAGACTCAGAGTAGCTGTCTCCAGATACTTATTTCCTGGTAGTTAGGGCATCCTTGTGGGAAAGGGGAGCTGTTACGTCACATTCCTTGGAACAAACGAAGGAAATGAACCAGGGTGTCTCCCACATTCTGAGTGAGTGCGCTAACTGCTGATTAGATCAGAGCTATCCAACTGGCAGCCTGCAAGGCTGCCTGCAACCCCTGAAGTGTTAATACGTGGCCCATAGGCTCCCCCAGCAATGGCTTTCCCATGAGAAAGTGAGGACAGGTGTTATGTGTGTGGTGGGGAGGGAAGAGCCGAGTTTCCTCTGCTGTGCAGCTGCCTACGTGGCTGGGGAGCAGAGCCAAACTACCGCATGTTATGCTTGGCTCTGCCTCAACCCTACTGTGGGTACAACACCTTTCCCCCATCTCCTGGCTACACATGCTGTGTGAGAGTCAGATTGTCTGTGTTGTGGCAGAGAGACTGCCTTGCATGGCGCACATGGCCAGGAGAGGAGGGAAGCCTGACTGACCAGGGGACACTAAGCAGTAGAGGTGTGCAAAACAGGCCATATTCGATTTGGATTTGGATTTGGCCTGAATCAGGGACAGTGATTCGATTCATTGATTCAGCTCGCTGTCCTCTATTCAATTCGGACAAATCTGAATCTGAAGACTTGATGCTGATTCAGAGAATCAATGATTCAGCCATAGACACAGCTTTAAATGTTTTTTCGACATACCTCGAGATACCAGGCGTGGCTTGTGAATGCTGCGATGCTGGGGTGGATGGAGCATCCCACGGGAGTGCTTGGGGGGCCTATCATGTGCTCGGCAGTGAACCTGGATGTGGACCAGAAGTACTTCTGGTCCATTTCCAGGTCTGCTGCTGAGTGTGTTGGGGAGGCCCCTGTGCTCCTGTGGGACTCTCCATCTGCCCCACCATCGAAGCATTCATGAGCACCTGGTACCTTGAGGTATGTAGAAAAAATATTTAATGTTATATCTATAGACAAATCACCAAATCTTTCCATCTCTCTCTGAATTGATTTGGAGAGTTCCAATTCAATTCAGAGAGATTAAACGATCTCCTGATTCTATTAGGATTTGGAGATTTGGCCACCAAATTGGACCAAATCTCTGCCAAATCATATCAGAGACTGTAGCTTTACACAGCCCTACTGAGCAGCCCACGTGGTGGCTCATGTGTCATATGCCTGCAAGCTGGCTGTGTTAGCTGAAGGAGGAGCAACACCTCTTCTGCTGGCTGTGTTTTGTGTGGAAGGGCAGGATTAGAAACCTAACTCCAGGAGAAGGTTTGGAGCTATGAATCTAATATGGTAGCCCATAATAGGAGCCGCTTACTTACAGCTCAGAGGCTAGCACCTGAGTCACAGAGAAGGGAAGCATTGTAAACACTTCCCTTGCCTTAATGTTTCCTACTAGCTGGCTTAGAAGGTTCCCTGCTCAGTGTGCTAGCTTTTGTGGATCTTATTCTTAGGCATTATATATGGAATCTGATTTAGGTCTCCGGATTCTACTAAAAGCCTAAAAGTTACACGTTGAAATGCTCAGCTTAAGTCCCTTTGTGAATCTAGGCCCTGGAATGCTAAATTTCACTGAAAGCCTAGTAAGTGCCTAAAGCCCCTGGCAGGCCAGATAATCACATCTCAGAGAGTAAGCTGGCCACACAATTATCCCGCAAAATGTATGTAATAATTTTGTGGTTGGCTTCCATTGTGCCTTAAATTGAATGCAGGTTTAGGACTGTATGAGGGTTTTGAATATGCCCGAGTGCTACCACTGCCAGCGATTGTCAGCTGGCTCTGGGACTACATTGGAGCTCGAACCAGCCCTGGTGTGATTAACATCTGCCAGCTGCAGGCACCTCAGTGGGGCTGTAACCAAAGCCAACTGGAAACTAGTGCTGTCCTGATCACCCAGCTATCAGCTGATTGTCATCCAACTCTGGGGACTGTTTTTGTTCAGTGTTTTCATCAACGACCTGGAAGGTGGCAAAGAGCGCACCCTCAGCAGGTTTGCGGATGACATCATGCAGCTGGGGGAAGTAGATATGCTGGAGGGTAGGGCTAGCACTCAGAGTGACCTAGACAAATTGGAGGATTAGGCCAAAAGGAATCTCATGAGGTTCAACAAGGACTAGTGCAAAGTCCTGCACTTAGGATGGAACAATCCCATGCACCACTACAGGCTGGGAACTGATTGGCTAAGCAGCAGCTCTGCAGAAAAGGACCTGGGGGTTACAGTGGACAATAAGCTGAGTATGAGCCAATAGTGTGCCTTTGTTGCAAACAAGGCTAGCTATACTGGCCTGCATTGGTAGGTATGTTGCCTGCAGGTCAAAGGAAGTGATTATTCTGAGGGTACACCTATAAAGATTTTTTTGGCCAATACTGATGGTTGATTATTAACAAGCCATATTGGCTGATACCTATCTGATTGCTGATACGCAGCCTGGCAGCTTGGAGAGCAGCGTTTGGCCTGTGAGTCTGTGGAGTGAGAGAGGGGCATGGGGGAGGGAAGAGGCATGTGGGGGTGCAGATTGAAGCCCCCCCCACAGTGAGGGAGGAAATGAGGCAGGGGCAGGCACTGCCCATCTGGGCGGCATGGGAGAATGTGGGGAGTGGCTCCCCATGCTGCATGCAACCTGGGGGAAGCATGGGGGGCTGGGCCACAGCTGCACTCAGGGCAGGCAGCCACCCCAAAATTCACCATAACCACCCCATAGCCCCCTCCCAGTGCCGCCACTGCCCGCCTTGCCCCGTCCTCCCCGAGCACAGCCCTGGCTCAGCCCCCTTCACTGAAAAGAGGGCGGTGCAGCCCGGGCCCAGCCCTGAGCCTGCAGTGGGCAACCTGCCCTCACCCCACGCACAAATTTGGGGATTACATGGCCCCCATGCCTGCCCTGGGGCCACTTGCAGCTCTGTCCTGTGCCCCGCCCCAGCCCTGCTGGGCAGCATCTGCCTCTTTTCTTGTCCCATTTCCTTCCTTCAGCAATGGGGCATCAATCTGCCCTCCACCACATGCCTCCCCCACAGACTTACCAGCCAGATGCTGCACTCTTGGATGTGTGCATGCTACAGCTCCGCATATGCACACAGCATTTATCTGTGACATTATCAGCCACATCGGCCATAGAAAGCTGACTACAGATAATGTTAGTTTTCCTTTTATCAGTGCCAATCTGATACCGACCAATGTATTGGTGCACCTCTAATTATTCCCCTCTCTTCAGCATTGGTGAGGCCACATCTGGAGTACTGTGTTCAGTTTTGGGCCCCCCACTACAGAAAGGATATGGACAAATTGGAGAGAGTCCAGCAAGTGCCACAAAAATGGTGAGAGGGCTGGAGCACATGGCTTATGAGGAGAGGCTGAGGGAACTGGCGTTATTGGCTGTGTGTAGATGAAACAAGATGCATGTTTGCACAACACTTTAAAGCAGGCTAAATGCTTTTCTACCACTTTAATGGTGTCGGTGTTTGCATGCCTCAGCAGCGTATTGCACATTAATTCCAGCCGCTGTAGGAAATTCAGTGGCATAATGCACCTTAAATAACTTCATAGATTTCATAGATTTCATAGACATTAGGGCTGGAAGGGACCTCGGGAGATCATCGAGTCCAGCCCCCTGCCCAAAGGGCAGGAAGTCAGCTGGGGTCATAGGATCCCAGCAAGATAAGCATCCAATTTACTCTTGAAGGTGTTCAATGTAGGCGCTTGAACCACCTCCGCTGGCAGACTGTTCCAGACCTTGGGGGCTCGGACAGTAAAGAAATTCTTCCTTAAGTCCAGCCTGAAACGGTCTTGCAGGAGTTTGTGACCGTTCGACCTTGTCATCCCATGGGGCGCTCTGGTGGACAGATGTTCCCCCAGATCCTGGTGGTCACCCCTGATAAACTTGTAGGTGGCCATCAGATCACCCCTGAGCCTGCGCTTTTCCAGGCTAAAGAGTCCCATGGCTCTCAGCCTGTCATCGTAAGATCTGTTTTCCTGACCTCTGATCATGCGCGTGGCTCTCCTCTGGACTCTCTCAAGCTTCTCCACATCCTTTTTGAATTGTGGAGCCCAAAACTGGATGCAGTACTCCAGCTGCGGCCTCACTAAGGCCGAGTACAAGGGGAGAATGACGTCCCGGGATTTGCTCGAGAAGCATCTATGGATACACGCCAGCATTTTGGTTGCTTTACTAGCTGCAGCATCGCATTGGAGGCTCATGTTCATCTTCAAAGAGTTTTAGTTTGCTGCCCCTACAGCTGCGGAGCAAAGCAATGGGATCCATGCAGCTCCACATGACAGCAGCCCAGGAAAGAAACTCCTGCCAAAAACAGCAGCGAGCCTGATCTCTGCTCCCGCTTCCCTCCCCCACCCCAGAGCCTGCCGGCCTGTTTGAGCTGTGCAGGGCCCTGGAGCTTCCCTCCACAGCTGCGGTGCCTCCTGGGACTGCCCAAGCCGGGTGCCTGCGGGCAGGTGCCGCCTGGGGAGGGGCCGCAGATGTTGTGGAGGGAAGCACCAGCCCCTCCACCACAGCCCAGGGAAGCTCCGCTCTCTAGCAGCTCGCCCCCCAATCCATGCTGGAGAGGCAAGTAAGTCAGTGGGATGTGTGCACAACACGGGGGCTTAATCAGCCCTAAATTGAAGCTGTATTTTTTAAAACCCACCACTTTAATTTAGGGCCCCTGTTTCATCTACACATGCCCGTTTAGTCTAGAGAAGAGAAGGGATTTAATAGCAGCCTTCAACTACCTGAAAGGGGGTTCAAAAGAGAATGGAGCTAGACTGTTCTCAATGGTGGTAGATGACAGAACAAGGAACAATGGTCTCAAGTTGCAGCAAGGGAAGTTTAGTTTAGATATTAGGAAGAATTTTCTCACTAGGAGGGTAGTAAAACACTGGAACAGGTTACCCAGAGAGGTTATGAAATCTCTGTCCTTGGAGATTCTTAACCTGGCTAGACAACACTTTGGCTGGGATGATCTAGTTGAGGATGGTCCTGCTTTGAGCAAGGGATTAGACTAGATGATCTCCTGAGGTCCCTTCCAACCTTAATTTTCTATGATTCTGTGACCACACTGGGAATGGTTTGGGTTCTGGTGTGGTCCTGGAGCCAGCTGACAATTAGCTGATTGTTGGGCACCAAGTTTTCAACTTGCCAGTACAGCGGGAGCCTGAGATTATGATCCTGGCCCATGCACTAGCCAGTAGGGTGCGATTTGGGTCTTATCCCTGATCCCAAAATCATGTGTTCCTCCATGCACATGTGGCATAGGAGGTGTGATTGTTAGGATCAGGGATTAAATATCATCGCACCTTTAAATGAATATCTGCCAGTGAACTAAGTCCTTTTTTTTTTTTAAATTTACCCTGCCTCAAATTGAAGAAATATTCAATTTTATCCCTCAAAAGGGATACAATTATTGCAACTCTCTATGCATCTTGCAGCAGCCACTCTGCCTGTGTTGCTAGCAGTTAAAGTGTCACATCTTTGGGTGACACCTAGTAAATTAACATGAAGATGTTGCTTCTCAGAAAGCAACCCAGTGATGTGCTGTGAGTTATTGTTAGCTCTTTGCCACAGACATACATGCTCTGCTGATTGTATTTGAGATGGGGAACGGATGGCACACAGGTGGTACAGAAAATGCAGTGAGAAATTCCAGGAATATGTATACCACAGTAGTGACAAAATTCCTGTAAGGAATAAAAAATAGTTAAAGATCTTCAGAGTAGCCTGCACACAGCAACACTGAAGTTAAAAGACACTTCTTAAGAGCAAGGGTTCCTGCTTTAAAATTTAAGTTCATTCAGAATTACATACACATACATATTAGTCATGTTTTAGAACTTGTTCTGCTAGTTTTTATGAAGAGGTAAAGAAGCTAAACTTACGTGGGCGTTCAGAGTTAAGAAATGATGGTTACACATCCTCGAATGGTTTAAAAAGTTGTAGACCACAGGCTTCAATGGATGATGGATTAGGGCTTTTTGGACTTCAGCTTTCTCTTGCAGTCCATGAGAGTTTGGACAGTCAAAAAAATTGCAGACTTCACCTCTTATTTTGTGATATTAAGTATCACAAATTATGCCAGTTTACATCAGCTAAGGGTCTTATTCCTTGTTATGTCAATATGTTTGAATGACTTTTGTTTTAGAAAATACGTTGGAAGATGAGTCAAAGTTATGAATAGAAACAAACAAGAGAATAAGATGTAATTATTAAAGTGACTTCATATTTAGGAAAAGTACTTTAATTCAATAATTTACAATAAGAGGGGCTCAGTTATGCCTTATATAAAAGTGGGACCTATAGAGAGCTGCATGGATGAATAGTTGAAAAATTGCACACCCTGTAAATGGCATGTCCTAGACCCATTATGCCTTCAAAAAAGTGATGTATGTTGGATGGCAGAGAAGAGAGAAATTCCATTTGTACAGGGTTGGTCAGCTCTTTCCCACACTACCCTTTGCAACACCCACACGGTCTATCACTTAGCTCAGAAGTGCTCAACCTCTGACCTGTGGGCCAGATGCGACCCTCAAAGCTTTGGAATCTGGCCTGTGGGGCTCCGTATGGGTTGGAAAATTTGGTGCTGCCAAAATTCCCAGCCCTACTGAGCAGGATAGATCTGGCCCACAACCCTCCCTCCTCATGGCCAGACTGGAGCCAGACCAGGCCCTTTCCCCCTGTGGGGCTCAGTCTCTCACAGGGCTGAGCCACACCCTCTCCCCTTGCGTGGGGCCAGGTTGGGGTTGGATGAAGCCCCTTCCACCACACGGCTGGTCAGGACTGGGCTGGCCCTCTCCCCCTCCCCGCCTTCTGCATGCCCAGATTTGGCCCTGCTGAAACTGGCCTTTGTAGGGATCGGGTACTGCCTGTCCAGCTCACCAGTCAAAAAAGGTTGAGCAGCACTATCTTAGCTCATTAATGCCAACAGCAGTGTAAAATCCAATTCCCACACTCAGCTTGCCTTCCTTACACCAGTATCCAAATGATGATGGTTCTTGGGAGGAAAATGACTTACTTCTGAAGTGTCTGCCAGTGCCAATGCTACTGTGCTCTCTTTTCATTAAGGCACTGACACTACCCCTACCTTAAATTATACTTAAAATCTTTGTATTCTTTGTGGGTCCTGTCATTGATTTTTAAGGGCTATGGAGTAGACATACACCAAACCTTAATAATTTCCAAATTCAAATGCACAGAAAACTGAAAAAAATCTCATTTTCTTTAGTGTCATATCGCAGGCCTTCGCAAGCCTTAATCTCTTCCAAACTGAGTAGCTTGTAAAAATGTGAAGCACTCCAACAATTTTAAATCACTTTGTCCAGTACAGAGTGATTTAAAATCAGTTGAGTGCTTCACATTTTTATGAGTGTTCCAGTTTGGAAAGGAGTCAAGCAACATTTCAGGAGGCGCTATGTCACTGTCTGGGTGGCTAGGATCTGGAACCAACTTCCAAGTGAAGTGGTGCTGGCTCCTACCCTGGGGGTGTTTAAGAGGAAGCTAGATGAACACCTTGCTGGGGTTGTTTGACCCCAGTACTTTTTCCTGCCATGGCAGGGGGTCGGACTAGATGATCTGCTCAGGTCCCTTCCAACCCTACCAACTATGAAGCATTCTAATTTAGTAGTAAATAAAGCAAACCTGAATTAATTTATCATTTTAGCCTTTATTTATAAGGAAATTGAATGAAAAATGTTAATGTCTACTTAATATCACAAAATAAGGTTCCGCACCTGCAGTTTTTTGATTCTCCAAAATCCCATTGACCTGAGGAGAAAGCTGAAGTCCATAAAGAGCTGATCCACCATCCCTTAAAGTCAAAGGGAGACTCTTCAGTTGGTTTCAGTGGCACAGGATTGAGAGTCACAAGTCTTCTTTATTCGACAGAATGAAAGGAATTATGAAACTAAGTGGCCTGGCAGTTGTAATCAAGGAGATACGGTTCCACTAATAAACTAACAATGTGACTAGTTTCCATGTTATCTAGACACAAAATTGGCTGTTAGCATATTATGATAACTTGTATACTTCTTCCAGACTGCTTTAACCAGGTGTTGTATTTGTATATGAATAACCTTTCTTGTTGCCTTTATATGGTTAGCAAGGATAGTCAGTGGCTTCACTTCACATCTTATGACATTGCCATAGCCTTGATTTAAATTTTTCACATCCAGGAGAGGCTGCTCTGTGTTTTATTTTGTTTTTTTATGGGAGGATTGAGGTAATGAGGGCTGGTAGGATTCTTTCAATTTGTGTGAAAAGCATTTAGATCTACAGGTAGATAACCTATATACGAGTGTGGAGGCTGCTCCAATACACTGGAATTCTAGCACACTGGAGCAGACTCAAGCTGCTCTGCCGCCCTTTTTAAGTGCAGGAATGCTGATACATGAGATGTGGCTTCGCCTTAATTAAAACAAAGAGCCGCTCTCATTAAAGCACCACCCCCGGGGGGATGCCCTTACTTTGTAACTTAGAAATCAAGATAAATATATAAAGTAAATATTAGGGCTGTCAGTTAATCGTGATTAACATGTTAATCAGTGTTTGCATTAATTTTTTTAATGTATTAATTGCACATGTGGTTTTGGAGCCTGCATGCAGCCTGGCAATGTGTAGAGCACCGCCCAGTAGGTAGGTCTGTGGGGGAGAAGGGGCATGGGGGAGGAAAGGGACGAGGATGCAGATCAAGGTCCCCATGGTGAGGGAGGGAGTGGGGCAGGGGCTGGGGTGAATGGGGCCCTGGGGCTGGGGCAGTTTTATGGGATGGAGGGGCACGTGCCCCCCAGATTTGTGCATGGGCTGGAGTTTCACTGCATGCTGAGGCTGTCTGTGCCCTGCTGCCTTTGCCCTGGGAGCCACATGCTGACCACACCACTTGTCCCCTGCCCACCCAGCAGTGGGTGGCAAAGCATGGTGTTGCGTGGCTCCCAGGGACAAAGCAGCAGGGCTCAGAGCCCCAAGCCCACAGCATGCAGCCTGCTGCTGCTCTGCACACAAATCCAGGGGCCATGTGCCTCCCCTAGGGTACATGCAGCAGTTGGAGTTGCGTGCCCTTCCTTTCCCACACCTGAACCGCAGCTCCTTCCCATGACCTGCCCTGGCCCAAGTGCCCCATTCACCCCAGACCCTACCCCACTCCTTCTGTGTCTGTGTCTGCCCACCCCTCACTCCCTAGCCACAACCCCTCACTCCTGACAAACATTACTCCGCATCCTGCGAGGGCATGCAGGAATCCCCTCCCTGGGCTCCAAACCCACAGCCCTCATGCCACAGCCACACACACCCACAGCCCCACCCTCTCACAAATTCCCACACACATGCCACATCTACCCCCAACCATACAATTTACCTGCATAATTTTGTATAATTTGAGTTTTTCTGTGCATAATTTTTAGTTTTTAGCTGTGTAATTTAAAATCTTGATTAATTGCAAGTATTTTTTTAAATTATTCAACTAATTGTGATCAAATTTTTTAATCATTTGACAGCCCTAGTAAATATATAAATAACCTTGATTTCTAGTCATGTAATCATCTAGTCAAATTAAAATTTACCCTAAAGTCTGCAGCAGCTTAGAACTTTTCAAGGTCTGGTTCTTTACTTTCTCACTGTTCTTGTTAGAACAGAATTTGAGTTAGTCATTGTAGAATGTAATATTGCAGACAGAGAACATCAGGTTTACTCACCATCTGACAAAATAGTTGCCCACAAAAGTTCATGCCAGTTAGCCTCTCAAGTGCCACCCTGCCCTGCCCTCTGCTCTCAAAATATAAATGAATGTAAGTTTAGTATTTCTGTTAATGTTAGTGAATTATTTCAGATTCACATAACTGTAAATAATAAAACCCAGATATATTTGGCCCATTTGTTTAGTTTAGATGTGTAGTTTGATGCATTAAGCAAATTTTTTTTTCTGTTTTGCTTTAGTGAGGTAAGTCATAACTGATGCAAGAAAGCTGCTGGGTTTTAATGCTCTGGACACACCTGAAAGAGAGGCAGTGCCATGATGACTGAGTAGATAATTTGTGAAACTGAGCATTTTGCTGTAGAGCATCAATAGTTGTATTTGCCTTAAGCAGTGATGTAGCCTGGGAGGAAGGCAGGAAACAGTGGAAATAGTATTCAAACAGATATAAATATAGATAGGGGTGCACTGATAGAGATTTTGGGGACCAATACCGATAGATGATTTTTAAGGAGACATATCACACAATACAAATCTGACTTCTGATACAGCTGCATGCAGCTGGTACGCCTGTTGTAGTGGAAGGGGAGAGTGGAGGGAAGGGGGTGGGGGAACACACCAAATGCAGTGAGGGAGGGCTGTGGCTGTGGCAGGGGCTGAGGTAGGCGCTGCCCAGCTGGGACAGTGGGGCATGGGATGGAGCCACAGCTCATCCGAGGGGGGCGGGGGCGGGGCAGCTCCCACTGCTGCATGCACCCGAGGAGGGCATGGCGGGGGCATGTGCCCCACCCCTGGATCTGCGTGAGGAGGGTGGGCTGCAGCTGCGGGCTGGGGCCAGGGCTGAGCTGGGGTCTTCCCAGCAGGGGCTCGGCTTGGCTGGGCTCTACTTGGGGTGGGCAGCGGTGGCCCTAGGAGGGGACTGTGAGGGGCGTTGCAGCCACCCCAACTTTTTCTGTAGCTCTCCCTCCCAGCACTGCTTTTGCCCACTCCAGGTGCAGCCCTGGTCCAAACCCCTCCCCCGCCGCCAGGAAGAGCTTGGCATAACTCTGGTCCCAGCCCACAGCTGCAGCCCTGCCCCGCCTCCCCCATGTCCTCCTGGGGTGTGTGCTGTGGTGGGAGCTGCCTCCCCTCAGCCCCACACACCCCTGGATGAGCCATGGCACCATCCTGTACCCTGCCTTGCCCTGGCCCAGCTAGGCAGCACCTGCCCCAGCCCCTGCACCAGCTCCACTTCGTCCCTCACCATATGGGCCTTGATCTACCCCTCCTCCTCCCCTTCCAACACAACAGGTTTACTAGCTGCATGCAGCTCTCCAAGCTGTCAGACTGTGCTACTTGCTGCCTGCATGGTGCACTGTGGCTACATGCATGTGCAGGTATTTATCAGCCAAATTATCAGCCATATCAAGCCTATTTCCAATAAAATCAATTTTCTTTATATCGGTGCCAATCTGATATCGGATCAATGTATTGGTGTACCTCTAGCACCTCTGCTAAAATAGGTAACACATTGGAATCGCATTTCCCATAGTTTATTAGTAGAGTTAATTCTGATATCCCTACTTCATTCATAGAGTCGTAAGAAATTAGGGCTGGAAAGAAAATATTCGTGTCAAAACCCTCCGAGACAAATACTTATCTAATCTGCACTTAAAAACTTCTAACAATCTGGCTTTTGTGGAGGAATGTGCAAAGCCCATGCACAGTTGTAGTCCCTGCACTTTAGGGAGGGTAGGAACTTTTCCCTTCCTCTACCTACAAGGCCATACCTTTCCTCAGAGGCAGGTGGTGAAGATGGGGAACAGGAGTCACATAACACCCTATGATATACTTACTACATAGAAACCTTAATACACTTATTTTAATTGGCCACTTGGTTTTAGGAGTTAAACAATCAGTTAGGCAATAGAAGCATAACTATGATATGTTTCCACTAAAAACTATTTAAGCTCAGTTTCTGAGTATCAAAAGCTCATAATATGTTACTCACAAAATATGTACAAACCAAGAATTATTCATGGCAACTACATAGCAAATAACTTAGAACAGCGTACCACAGATTGGGAACCGCATACCACCAGAGGTATGCAGACAACCTGTCAGTGGTATGCATTAACAGATTTATTATAATTACTTTATATGACAAGCTGGTGGTACTTACGGTTGAACTAAAAAGAATTTAAATTGAGATACTTTAGGGGAACTCTGAATTTAATAAGATATATCTGTTTCTTTCTTCAATAGCAGCCATATGTATCTGAAAAAAAACCAACAAACAAAGTGTTGGCTTTTCTTTCATGTTATTATGCTCTAGAACCATGGTTTTCAAACCGTTTCAAAGCAATGCTGCAACAGGTCATCAGGGCTTCCACAAAGAGTTTGGGGTAATGGAAGAGCTGGACAGGAAGCTGGGCTCAGTTGCCTGAATCTACATCCACTCAAAGGAGAAGTCATATGAAGGAGTTCCATGATTTTAGGAAGCTTGAAAACCACTGCTCTAAGAACATTGCTTCTCAGCCTTTTAGACTTAAGGGGTGCCTATACATGTGCAGAGAGGCTGCTCTGGTACATTGTAGTTATAACACATTGGAGCAGACTTGATTAATCTAATCTGCTGTAGTGTGGTAAGTACTGTGCTCCAGCAGACTGTATCAGTGTCCCTGCACTGAAAAATGGCAATGGGGGTGCTTTAACTAAATCTCGTTGAACGAGCTTTAGTTAAAGCACCCCCACCACCATTTTTCAATGTGGGGGTGCTAATACAAGTGACACTACAGGCACATTAATTATTAGTGGCTCTCGGAGCTACTCTAATTAAAGTCTGCCCCCCCCCCACTGCCTTCCAGAACGTGTCTATAAATGCCCAAGTCTGGCCCCTAAACCCTTTCACCTCTTCCCCCTGGGCAGTCGAGCTACTCTATAAAATGTTCCTCTCTTTAATTTCACACACAAACCAAGCATGTGACTTCACAGACAATATAGAATAAGTGAAAACATACAGTTGGCCACTATAAAAACAGCCCTAGCATGGTATGTCAGGGCACAGCCATAGGGTCTATAGTCACTGAACAGGTTGTCTTGATGTCTGTCCCCCTCTGCCTCCTCCCCACTCCCCTCACTACCTTCAAAATCTAGGAGTTATTGCAGGTACCTTACATCACCTGAAAAAATTCTAAATTAAAACCAAGTTTGTCCTATCGTACGATGTTGTGTGTTCTTCTATAAGGGCAAAAATGCTGAAGAACTTCCATATTGAGAGGGTGCATTCTCTAGTTGCCTCTTTTTGCTTGTTATGCTCTTTTCCTTGCTCCACGTCTGCCATTTATCAGACTGTGGGCATGTCTACATGTTCATTGATGTGCCATAATTATGGCACATTAAGTTTAATACCTGTAATAACAGGTGCTAACTTAATGCATTGTAACTGGTGCTACTGCACATTAGCAGAAATTAATTATTTTTATGTGAAACTTAATGCCCATTGGACTAAAGATACTGTGCATTAGCGCAGATGAACACTTTTTGTGTGATGCTTTTAATGCCCATTGGACTATTATAATGCCCATTAACACATTAGCATGATTTTGCCAGCTGTGCTAATGTGCAGTACAACTGGTCCAGTGGATATTAAGCATCTCATGTAGATAAACTCTGTAAGTTCTTCAGAACAGAAACCATTCTCCGACTCAGTGTTTATACAATGTCCAGCACAACGTGGCCCTGTTCTGGGTTGGCTCTTACCACTATAACGGTTGTCACCAACCAGTCGATTGGGATCAACGGGTGGATCCTGGAGCCCCTTGCAGTTGATCCCGAGCTGGGCAGAGGCAGAGCATGAATGCATGTGTGTGTACAACGTGCCCCCCCCCCCCCGCCACCAGCCCAGCAGGTCAGTCAGTAGAGAAAGGGAAGGGGAGGGGGCCAGATCAAGATCCCCATGGTGAGGGACAGAGTGTAGAGGAGCAGGCCGGTAAGTAGGGCCCCAGCCAGGCAAGTGGTAGCTCATCCAGGGGTGAGGGCAGGGCTCCCACTGCTGTGTGCACCCTGGTGGAGACCCCAGGGGGTATGTGCATCCCCATCTGTGCCCAGCGGAGGCGGCTAGCACTGTGGGCTAGGCTTTGCATTCCAAGCCATGCTGCAGCCCGCCTGGGGGGCAGCCCAATGCCACGTGCATCCTTCCCAGAGCTGAACCTTGTCCCCTGCCTATCCCCTGCCTACCTGGTGACCAGAAGCACATGGTGTCAGGCTGCTCGTGGGACTTGGGGCACAAAGCCTAGCCTGCAGCGGGAGCCATCTCCGTCGCACACAGATCAGTGGGCACATGCCCCTCACAAACACAGGGCAGCATGGGTGGCGCAGCTTGGAGGGCACGATGAACGCATGCCCCCAGAATTGTGCATGGTGGGGCGGACTGCAGCTGCCGGCTGGGGCCAAGCTATTCCCGGCAGAGGCTGGGACCGCTCTGCAGTTAGACCGGGCAACAGCGGTGCTGGGAACAGGGCTATGGGGGGCTGCAGCCCCCGCAAAATTCACTGTAGTCCCCCCAAAGCTCTCCCGATGTCGCCACTGCCCGACCTGACCGCAGTGTGGCCTTAGCCTCCGCTGGGAACAGCCCGGCCCCAGCTGCAGCCCACCTAACCCCACCCCACTCAATTCTATGGGCACATGCCCCCCACGCCCATGTCCTCCCGGGCTGTGTGCCCTGCCTCCTCCCCCCGTCACAGCTCTGCCCTACCCTGTCCCAGCTGTACAGGGCCTGCCCCTGCTCTGGCTCCACTCCCTCCCTCACCACTGTTGGGGGTGGTTCAGATTGAGGCCCCAGTGGTGAGAGAGGGAATAGAGCTAGGGCTGGGGCCTCAATCTGCTGTGCCCCCCCCCCAGCCCTTTCCCCTTCCCTCACAGAATTACCTGCTGGGGAGGCGCGCCCGCAAATTTTTTCTCCCTCTGCCTTGATCTGCCCCTCCTTCCCACAGACTTACCTGCTGCAGATGGGGTGGGGGGTTAGATCTTGGGTTCCTTTTAAATTCCTAAAGTGATCTCTGACTTCAAAAGGTTGGAGACCACTGTACTACAATAATAAACTTGATTGACTGATATTGATTATAAAAATATATGCCCAAAACAGTGCTTTGCTTTTCTACTCCCTTTCCACCACTACCACTTCACAGATTTACACAACTTCCTTTATTTATCACCATGCTGTATAATCAGCATACGGTTCATGTTACTGGTTTCTCAGGTTTCAAAGTGAAGTAAATTGAGCTTTCTTCCATTTTGAGAATATCCCCCTTTTTAAGAAGGCCAAACAAAGACGCACATTCTTAGTAAGTTAGTGAGTAGCTGCCAGAAAACCAAAATTTAGGAATGGAGTCTTGAGTGAAATAATAAAGATACTGTTTTGTGCTTAACCCTTTGTTTGCCAGAAAAAAACTTTTCTTTAGAAATGTGACCGATTAGTCTATTTGTATGTTTGGTAAAACAGATCTGTTTTTGTAATGTCTAATACTGTTTCATATTACAGAAATGGTGGGCCAAATCCTTCTGTGGGCCAACTGACTTCCTGGGCTTATGCCAGAGAAGATTGTGGCCCAGGCTGTTAGCATCAGCTAGTGAGCAGTCTTTCATTTGGTTTCATATAAAATCTGAAGAGTTTGCAATCAAGAAAGGGGAAATTACATAGGCTCAAGCTCTCAGGCCTAATTCTGTCCTTAATTGCTGGGTTGGAAAACTTAATCAGAAACTCATAAATATCAGTATTTTAGGTTTTTATGATTTCTTCTTTTAACATTGCAACTAAACAGTAGTGTCACATCGGTGCAAGAACCGCAATTAAAACCATTTCAGAGTTTATACTCAGGCATTTTTATTCCATTCTGGATTTAAAAAAGACAGCATCAAAATTTGCCTGGTCCATTCCCCCTTTTAAAGAGATTTCTAATGACTTTGGGCGCTGAGCTGGCCGAGCTAAGTGTTTAAGCATCTGCTTCACCTTAAGCATTAGTAGTCCTGACTTTATATGAAAGCCAAGTCCAACTGAAAGACTTTTTTTGCTAATTGATTCTAATAGCTTTGAGTCAGTTATTGTTATTCATTCCTTTCATTATCTTCTGACTTCAATGGTTACACCTGTGAGAAGGATTTAAACCATTGTCTCTGTAGTCTGAGATTAGTGGCATGTATTGAGTTAAGCATGTGCTTGCTTACTTTGTTGAATCAGGGTAATATTTTCATCTTGAAACCCATCTGTAAACAGTGTATCATTGGAACAGATTCCTGAAGATACATAAATATGTGCAGTAGTTTGTAATGAGAATAAACTAATGTAATGGAAAAGTGCTTGAGGGATTGCAACTATGAAAAGAGTATCAGTTTTTTTAAAGAATAAATTTATCTATAGTATGTTTGACTGAAAACACTGATTTTTTTTTTATAGTTGACGAAGATAAGCTCAGCTTTTTAAAAACTCGGGTCAATTTATTTTTTTAAAATGTAATAACTTTATTCGCACTGAGTAGTGTCTTATTCCATAAGTCCACTGGAACCAGTGGAACTAACTGGGGAATAAGATACCGCTCAGCAGGAGTAAGTTTTTCATAATCAAGTGCTAAAATATGAGATTTACAGCAATACATATTTAAAAAAGGAATTGCTTTAAAATATATATGTATATGTTAAAAAGGAATTGTCCCTAACTCTTAGAGAAATGTCTTATTTCTGTCTCATGCAATAGGAAACAGCATGCTGTAGCTTTAAATTGCCAAACATAAGAAAAAAGTCATGTTAGCCATCTCTTTAGCATGTTTCACACTTTAAGCCAATAAGTTCTGCTGCTGAAATATCTGTCCTTTGTTTTAGGATATGACAGTTATGTTGCATAACTATAATTTAGGATCTCAGAAGCTCCAAAATGTTATAATATCCTCTGCATGCAAATGCAGAATAGTCTTCCATTTGTTTTTATTGCAGAAAAGGGGATGTTAGAATAACTGAGTGTATTTTGTTTATACTGCAGACTGATTCAGTCTGAAATATTCTTTCTTTGAATTAACTTCAGATTGGCCTATTTTGACCAGTACAGTATATGTTTTATCTGAGAGTTATTTAGGGAGAAATTTTGACAGTAATGTACTCCTCCCTTTTAGTTATAAAGGAAATTCTTGCTATCCAAACCCAGACTCGGTATTCTAATGGAAATGGTTCCAAAAAGTACGTAGGATGTTACAAATGTAAATGGGCTTAATGAAAGAGTATACAGATGTCTTTCATGTATTTTAAATAAAAAAAGTCTAATTTGAGACTCAAGAAAGTCAGCAGTGATCTTTGAGCCATATGCTTGCTATTACAATAGTATGTTGTGTACAACTCTGTCATTCAGTGAGAAGAAACACAGACCAAAAACGAAAAGACATAAAAACATGTAGTTATGGGAAGGGAAACCATCTTCTAAAATGTTTTACTATGTTTTTATTTTCTTCTTTGCTGTGTTAACACTTTGTTTAGAATATGTCCCATTCTTGCTTTTTGTTTGCTGTATTGATGTCTGTCTGTGGGGCTTCTTGAACACATAGGAAAGGAGAATGGAAGCCAAACTGTGTGGGCTATCATGAACCAGAACTGCAAAGAATGCATACTTCACAGAGAGATTAAAATAAAAATAAACCACAATTTCATCTGCAAAACAAGCAGAAAGCAGCTTTCAGATTCTTGATGAAATGTGGTAGTTTAGCTTCATTACCTCAGTTGTTCAGTGTTTCAGGGTTTTAACCTTGCTCTCAGTGTGAGGAACTTCAAACTTAATTCTTTAATCCCAAACTGTTATGCAGGCCTGGTCCCTCAGAAAATATTGCAGAAGTAGGATTAAGCCTTGTGTCTTCATTTTGTGTTTTACAAGCCTGGTGGAGGTAACCCTGATGTGCTAGTTAGTGGAGTCATGCTTCTTTGTAATAGAAAACCAGGAACAGTCCTCCAGTGAAAATAACAAAGACCAACCCCACCGTGATTGATGACAATGTTGTACAAGTGAAATGAGCTGTAAACTCATCATCTTGTCTTTTGCATTGCCACCGGAAAGGCATAACAGAGAGATTTTTTTTTCTTCTGGTCCTGATAAGAAGTCTAACGAAGCATAAGGAAAGGTTACACAGCATGGAAATATGTTACACCCAGCTGCTCACTAGCTTGCAAAGCTGCAGTAAATAATAATGTTACTATTTAATAAAGAAAAGAAAATAGCAATCACTTGATAGTGATCCCTAGCTTCTTTCACTTGTTTTGTTAAATATACATTTTGTTTCTAGTTCATTGACTGTCTTGTAGCAATGCATAGTTTATGTATTTGTGTATGTTCCTTGACTGCTAATGTTTTGTTAGTTGATAGAAGAGCACTACCTTTCTAGGGCTTGATTCAGTAAAGCATTTAGGCATATGGTGTGAGATAAGGCCATAATTAGTTTTTTCTCAGAACTCTTCTATAAATGGCTAAGTGTAGAAATATAATAAACAAGTAGGAAAAATTACCTTTCCCTTTTCTGTAGTGTTTGACATCACTGGGCACTTCTACATGTGCGATTTAATTCATTAGCCTATTTTAATGCATATTAAAGTAGCACAAAAACCCCGCACACTTTTGCTAATTCACATTAAAATAGGCTAATGCACCTTTTTCTAGCACCTCACAATGGAGGTGCTAAGTTTAATGTATAATAGCAAAAGCACATTAATGAACATGTGGACATGCCCAGTAATGCCATATCTTTTCTTCTTATCACAAATTCCTCTTTTGAGAAATACTGATGTATTTGTCCCTGGCAATATGGGTTGAAAAAGGTAGATCTTTAAACATTTTTTTCCCTGACTTGTCCCTTAATGAATTTACTTTTTATTCAGTTTTATCTTTTCATACACTACAAGTTAATTTTGGTCAAGAGTGTGTTTTGTACTTTCTTGGTTTTGGTCAGATGTGAAACGTTTTAAGATTTCTTTTTCCTACCCCACAATGTTACTAAATCTCTTCCTCACTGCACCTTTCTCTTTCCCCCACAACAAAACTGGAAAATTATTATTTTTTCATGGCCTGTCCAGAGTTTTAAGGAAAATGAAGCCAAATCCTCAGTTGATTTAAATAGGTGTCATTCTGTTGACACTTGGAGGAACTACTGGCTAACTAAACTGTGGGAAGGAACACCAAACGAGGTGTGAACATGTATGTTTTAAGGACAATTCCTCTATGGCACAGTAACAGAGCTAGTCTATTGTGTGAAGCCTCCCAGAGCCCCATCTGGACAGGTCACTTCCAAACGGAACCTGTTGCGTGCGGAGTCAAATCATAACCCTACAGCTCAGTGACCATAGACAGGTGGCAGCTTGGTTCATGCTGAAAGGTAATGTTCTCATTCACTCGGGGGGCACATTTGAGGTTGTGCTGGGAAATGAAAGGGCAATGCCAAAAGCTCATAATGAAGTGAGAGAGAAACGTGGAACAAAGGAAAGTGATAAAGAGCAAGCAGGGTCCAGTTGGGGATGTTGGGAGGAAAAGGGAGCAGTGTGAAGCAAGGGGAATATAAGGAAAAACTCAAGAAGAGAGAAAGCAACAGGCCAACTAAAATGCTGGAGGAAGCAGTCATTTTTCCATTTTTTGCTACTCATCTAACAGATTGTCCCGGGCGCTCCTCCCTGACTCCCATCAGAAGCATCCTCTATCAACTGTCATCCTTCCTGACAAAGGGCCTGGTTTTCAACTTGTATACCTGGTGGTTCTAGATCTCTTTATTTTTAATTAAACATAAATACTGCTCAAAAGTATTAACTATTGTAGACATTTACCAACTCAAACCCATGCAGCTCAGCATTTTGTGGAAACTGTTATCATTTTTATTTTCTTTTATTTTGTTTTGTTTGTTGACATGCAGATACCTCTATCAGTCTATCATATTTAGGACTTTACTGAGAGCACTGCAAGTCCTGCAAGCCCTTACATTAGTGGCACCTAGCCTGACAGAATCCAAAAGGTCACTGTCCTTTCTTCTTTCTGATTTTCTTTTTGTGTATGCCATGGAATGCACAAAGTCCTACCATTGTAAGGGAGAGCAAGCACTGGCCCTTCTACATGCTTCACAAATATTAGCCACTTAATTCTCATGAAACCCCTAAGGTAGATAAACATTCTACCTGATTTTATATGCAGATAGGATAATCAAGGCAGAAAAACTAAGCTATTTGCCAAAACCCAAGTGATTCTAACAGAGTCAAAACTGAGATTAGCATTCACATAGTTCTTGACACTGCCTAGAGCGCTGTATAACATTGCTGAGCATCAGTATATTTCTGCAGTACAGTAGCACCATTGAAATGTCATTGAAAGTGAGCAGCCTTTTTTTTACTCTGTGGATGCATCTACACAAAATGCTTTACTGCACATTAAACTAAGCAATTAGACTAATGCTTTACTGCGCATCAGATACATAAGCAGCAATTACTGAGCAGTAGATCAGTCTAATGCGCTGAAGTGCACGTGTAGACACTGACTAAAAGCAAGTTGCACCTGCAAGCAAGTTGCCACAGGGGGTGGGGAAAGCTGTCCCGGCTTAGCAGGACACTGCCTGCTAGTCGCATTGAGATCAGGACCCGTCCTGACCTACACAGGGCAGGGAGAGCTATCTTGGCTGCCAGGAAGCTGGCTCCTAGCTATGTGGAGATCAGGATGGGTTCTGATCTCTATAGGGCAAGAAGAGCTGTCCCAGCTGCCAGCCAGTTGCCTCCTAGCCACGTGAATGGGATGGATCCCAATCTCCACATGGCTGGGAAGCAGCATCCTGCCAAGCTGGGACAGCTCTCTACACCTCCTGTGGCCCCTTTCTGCCTAGGCTGATGGGCAGCAATTTGCTCCTGGTCATTGTCTATACTTGTGCTTCGGCACATAATGCACTGTTTTCTAGTACCTGTATTTACAGATACTAGAAAACAACACAGACTAATTCACTGCACAGTAATTAGATTAATTACTGCACAGTATGTGGCTGGGAGACAGCTGCCTGGCAGCTGGGACAGCTCTCCTCACCCTGCAGATATCTGGGCCAGCCACTGTGTCCCCTGCCAGCCTCAGGCCAGCACCCAAGGGAGCTCGCAGCTTCCCGCGACTGCTTCAGGGGGGCAGAACAGGACAGGAGCAGCCCTAGACTGAACTGCTCCCATCGGAAGCAGATTTGCTCCCAACAGGCTCACGTTCAGGTGTGGGGCACAGTTCAGTGCAACTGTGCAGAAAATTCAGGCATATTAATTGCATATGTAGATGTTCCCAGTGAGTCTGATCCAACTTCCTTGAAGTCAGTGGCTAGATTCTTACTGACTCCCCTTGGAATTGGATTTGGGCCAGTGTAAGACTCCCCTCTTCCTTCTGTGGGGAATATACTGATGATACAGTCATCCTAGCCCTCCCCATGAAGGAATTAACCTGTATTAAGCCCAAAATGAGGCCCCATTTCTTGACACATTTGTTACTTGACCATTAGGTTAGTCTAGCCTTTGATGCTTCTTAACACTCCTTATGTGTGAAGACACAACATATCTGTGCAATTCTAATTTTATTCTAATGATTCTAGCCAATAAATTAAAATACCAGGAGGTGGGATTTTTTTTAAAGCCATAATTTAGGTAATCAGATCTTACTGATTTTCACTGAGATTTGTGTTTCTAGATACCTTGGACTTCTTTGAAATTCCTGCTTTATTTTATTTAAAAATGAAAAAAGCTATTGATGCCATTCACATGAAGGTGAGTCATAGAGATCCTACCTGCATTTATCCGGATAACTGATTTTCTGAAAATTAGGATAAGGAAATACGAGAACCAGACATTCATGTTTGAATAGTTTGACAATCTCCACCTTTAGTATTTATCCATAAAGTTATCTCAGCCTTTATTAGCAACCCACTTCATCACATCTCATAGGAGCTTATCCAAAAATGTAGGCAGCATTATTATAGTATTAATAGACCAATAGGAATAGTAATCTGTCAAAAGTTTCTATGTATTTATGTAATTTGAAGGCTACACTGGTCCTGAATCAGTGTGATCTCAACTCTTTGTATTATTTTGAGCATGCTGAGATTTTCCTTTTAGTTCTGATCATGATCAGGTGTGAATACAGAATCATCTTAAAAGGTGTTCCTTACTTTTTGTGGTGTCAACTTGAAGTTGTAGCCTCAGTAGATAAATTTACACACTTACTTTTTTTAGCAGACTTTACCTTCTATGTCCAAAGCATTTTGTAAAGGGTTTTTCTTGGTGTATGTGCACTGCATTGTTTCAGCTTTCTAATCACTGACCAGCTGGCTTGTTAGTGAATAGAACTGTGGGCCCCTTGCCATGTTTCATGTGAGGTCTTGGCTGGGTGGCCAAGCAGGCAGCCTGCAGCCAGTATCAAAGCAATTCAAGAGGTATTGGCACAGCAGTGTCCCCATTAATTTCTGCTTGTCACATGCTGTCATGCAAGTTACACCAGAGAGGAAATGACCGTTAAAAAAAAAAAGTATGCCTGTGGCACTTGGTCCCCTCCAGACGTTATCCCCGAGGTTAAACAAGTGGATACAATTAGCTGCTATCGACAAACAGCTGCAGGGAAGGAGATGCCTAGATCTGGGCCCCAGAGTAACGTGTCTTTCCTGTTAGTAAGTAGTGTCAACTATCAACACATGCCATATTTTAACCCCTAACATGGCTTGAGGAAATTAAAGAGCTGTACGTTGTCCATAACACCCTGGTAAATAGGTGCCATACTGACCCAATACATATTTTATCTAGAAAATAAATTTTTGGCACGGCTGGTTGTGTGTGGGAGTGATTGACTCTTTAACTGTCAATAACATACTGTCTGTAGGATCGCTTCAGGATCATTCTGAACTGGTTAAAATGAGCAGGCTCCAACTTTCCTACTTTTTAAGGAAAGAATAAATCTTTATGACTTCATCAAGAGGTCTTCACTAGGGACTGCCTTGAGTTATGATATCCTTGTGATGTTCCTACAGCTTCAGTAACTCATAAGAAAAGTTTTAGAAAGGAAAATAGAGGAAAGTCTTGCATGAGAGAAGAAATTATTCACTGAATCTTCTAGAGGTGTCCAAAAATCTCTTTAAAGATTGAAGTGCCTATACTTGACTCAGAAGAAGATAGGCTTGTATACACTATGCACCAGGATGGATCAGATTTGCCAATGAACATCTTGTTCCCAACAAAGAAAATATTAGAAACTAAAGGTTGACTTTCCTTGTTAAGAGAGCATAAAAAATGAACCCCCAAGCCCCAAATAAAACTTTGTCAGGGCTGCCGAATATTTACTTCTTTCATGTTGAAGCAGTCCTCTCAAACTATTTAAATTTTTGGCTCACTTACCCCTGAAACAGGAAGACTTTCCCCTAAGCACGTGCTTTAGTCCAGCAGTATTCAAGAGAGCATTTTCTGAATACCCGTGTAGTATTTTCCTGGATCATGGCTTTTCATCATCTCTGGGTTCTTCACTGTCTGTACCAGACTTTTGCAACTGTTACCTGTTTTTACCTGCATCTGTTTGTTAATTAACCAATTCATTATGGATGGGCTTTAACCAACAATTTCATTTTTAGCCTGTGTGTTCAAATCTTATGAGATAATTAGCCCCTGGGCTGAAATTTCCTTGATTTTCTTTTCTTCATCCCAAAGGTAAACTTTTCATGGAAAATGTGAATAGTATTAATTGAACACTTTTATGCACCTTACTTATATAATACAGATGTATTTATTCTGAGTCAGAGCCTATCATCATACATTTCCTTTAGCTTCTGCTTTGTTTTTTTAATTTGTTTTCTTTTTTAATTAAATACCTCCATCTTGAGGTTGTAAAACTTGATCAGCTTTTTGGGGAGTTTGGTTAATTGTGGGGCCCAGCTGTTTTTCAGACAGCAAAAAAAGGAAGAATCTAGTAGGAAATTTCAAGTAGCTTTAGCATCTGTGCTGGCTTAGATCAGGACACATTTCAGGATACCTTAGCTGGCTTATGGTAATCATGCTTATACAGGGCTTGTGATGAAGGAATAATATTAAAAAGAGGCAAATTTACTGTCAGGTATTTGGGAACCTACAAAATAGTTATGATAGGATCCAGAAGTCCCTATGGGAAACTTTGTTTGTTTGTTTGTTTGTCTAGCCCTAAATCTATAAATCCCAGGAGAGCCTAGCCTCTTATAAAGCTTTTTGCAAGGCATATATGGTGGAAGGATTTATGAGTGGGGGGAAAGCAGCTGTTAATTACAAAATTGCTTTTGTCTACCATAGCTGTTTCACACCCAGACCAAATTTTGGAAATAACTCTACATTTACCAGTTTCTTTTGAAGTGTTAAAACAAACTCTGTCCCTGTTTTAATTTGCTTTGCATGTATTATCATTTAAAAATTCCAGTAACCAAAAGAGGAAATTTTAAGGTGTGATTAATTTGCATGTTTGGTAATTCTATTTTGAAAGGAATTTTTAATGCACAGAATTACTGAAACAAGCCCTTAAGCCAAGAACTACATAGAGTTTTGGGGGTTTTTCCAAACATGCAAATTTGTCCTTTCCAATGTGGGTAATTAACAGCTAATGCGTAAAACTCCAAACACTTGAATTGAAAACTGGCCTATGATATGCTGAGTCACAAAGATGGTTGATTTTGATGGAAAAGCTTGTAGCCATTTAAAACTGTTGTGATATAGTTACATAAAATGCATGTGCATATAAATGTGTGTAAAGTAAAAAACATGTGTGTTCAGTTCACATTTCTGATATAAATGTATTTTAGGATTGCAGAAATACCTCCTTGATTTCCTAGATTTCCTAGACATTATGGATAGAAGGGACCTCAGAAGATCATTGAGTCCAGCCCTCCGCCCGAGAGGCGGGAAGTCAGCTGGGGTCATAGGATCCCAGCAAGATAAGCATCCAATTTGCTCTTGAAGGTGTTCAATGTAGGTGCTTGAACCAGCTCCGATGGCGGGCTCGGACAGTAAAGAAATTCTTTCTTATATCCAGCCTGAAATGGTCTTGCAGTAGTTTATGACCATTTGACCTCATCATCCCTTGGGGCGCTCTGGTGAACAAACGTTCCTCCAGATCCTGGTGGTCACCCCTGATAAACTTATAGGTGGCCATCAGGTCACCACGAGCCTGTGCTTTTCCAGGCTAAAGAGCCCCATGGCTCTCAGCCTGTCATCGTAAGGTCTGTTTTCCTGATCTCTGATCATGCACGTGGCTCTTCTCTGGACTCTCTTAAGCTTCTCCACACCCTTTTTGAATTGTGGAGCCCAAAACTGGACGCAGTACTCCAGCTGCGGCCTCACCAAGGCCGAGTACAAGGGGAGAATGATGTCCCAGGATTTGCTTTAGAAGCATCTATGGATGCAAGCCAGTGCTTTGGTTGCTTTACTAGCCACAGCATTGCATTGCAGGCTTATGTTCATCTTGTGGTCAATGATGACCCCCAAGTCTCTCTCTTCCATAGTGCTAGCCAGCGTAGCACTCCCAAGCCTGTAAGGATGCTGCAGGTTTTTCTTCCCAAGGTGGAGAACCTTGCATTTTTCAGCTTTAAACATCATCAGTTTCTTGTACAACTATTTGCTGAGCCTGTCCAAGTCAGCCTGGATCACCCACCTGTCTTCTGGCGTGGATGCTTTGCCCCAAAGTTTGGTGTCATCGGTGAACTTGGCCAGTCCACTTCTGACTCCAATGTCCACATCATTAATGAAGATGTTGAACAATATGGGTCCAAGGCCTTGGGGGACCCCACTGGTCACAGGGCACCATAATGATTGACTTCCATCAATTCCTACCCTCTGGGTCCAACCACGGAGCCAATTTCCCAGCCAGCAGATCGTGGTGGACTCAAGGCCACAATTAGCCAGTTTTGCCAAGAGTTGATCATGGGATACCAGATCAAAAGCTTTTTTGAAGTTAAGATATATGACATCAATCTCTTCTCCCTTGTCCAGGTGATAGGTCACGTGGTCATAGAAGGAAATGAGATTGGTCAAGCAGGATCTACCTGCAACAAACCTGTGCTGGCTATCCCTCAGTATGTTGGCGTCAGCCAGTCCATTAAGGATGGCTTCATTAATAAACTTTTCTAAGATCTTCCCCAGGATAGAAGTCAGGCTAATGGGCCTGTAGTTAGCCGGATCCACTCTCCTGCCTTTCTTGAAGATCGGCACCACATTGGCCTTCTTCCAGTCTTTGGGCACTACACCAGAGTGCCAGGAGTTCTCAAAGATCCATGCCAGGGGCTGGGCTATAATGCTAGCCAGCTCCTTGAGTACCCTGGGGTGTAGAGTGTCAGGGCCAGCTGACTTTAAGGTATCCAACCTCTCAAGGTGTTCCTTCATGAGGTCAGCATTTATGGAGGGCAGGGAATCACCCTCACCCGGACCTCCCTGTTCCATTTGTAGGGTGTCTACAGCCACTCTATGGTTGTATCTGGGGAATGGGATATATAACTAGGGGTACCCAAGAAAAATGCTGAGCTGACACTTTCTCATAGTCTGTGCTACCAAAACTCCCATTTTTTATAAAACCCATGTAGAAGCTCAGCAAAAGAAAGTTGATCATCTTTCAATACAACCAGAGAATACATTCGCTCTTCTTACATAGGTGAGAGAGTGAGTCATTAGAAAATATACATATCTGCTGTAGATGTGAATATAACACATAAAGAAGGGCATTACAATAAAAGGAAAAAACCTGCTTCTCTTCAATTCAACTGCTTTATACTAAAATGTTAAAATTGAACTTACAGTAAACAAAAAGGGAATCTTGCACAATAATGTGTGACTTCAGGTATAGAATATCACTTCTAAGTTAGTAGAATTAGTAAAATATTTGTTTTGAACATTTTCAGTAGTATTACAGCATTTTTTTTAGAATTCAGCATCAGTTGGATTACATTTTTTTCAATAGATTCTCTATTCTCTAATCTTGGGCACAAAAGAAATGAAGTTTTGGAGAGATTTTTAATATCCTCAGTGAAAGGCTACACCTAAACAGATACATGTAAGAAAATGCATAAAATGATTAAAGATTGCAGATATTCAGAACTATAGATCTGATTCTTATTTACGCTAAGACTGACTAATGTATGTAGTCATGTTTTTTTGTATGAAATTGACACCTTAATATTCCTTTTGTACCAACATCTGTATGCATCATTCTTGGATTTGCATGTCCTATCAGGTGCATACCCACTGTTCTGTATTCAACAGCATTGGGTGTAGGATTTACCACTCCTAATAAGCAGAGATCTGGGTTTTTCATTTCCCATGGAGGAATTGAGTAAACCACATATTTTACCTTTTACCAGAGGCAAATTTCTTATTTTACTGGAGAAACCCATGGAATTTGCAGTTTTGTGACAAGCCCTCTGCAGGATGACAGAGTTCCAGCCTGCAGGGGTCTGGGAGGGAGTGGGAGGAGGTTGGTCAGGCAAGGGGCACCGTGTACACATGGCCACCAGGCAGTCTGGAGATCAGCTCCCACAGGCCATAGGGAGAGAGTTGAGCAGGGCTAGGGCTGGGGCTGGGGCTGGGGCTGCGGCTGCTGCTCAGCCAGGCAGTGCCTGGGGCGTGGGGCACAGGGCCACAATGTGCGGCCACAGAGCCCTGGCGGGGAGTAGGACAGAACCACGGGAAGCTCGTCCGGGGTGGGGGCCAGCTCCCTGCCTCTGTGCGCGCTCCCAGTGGGGCAGGGCAAACCTGTGCCCCCCAGATCTGTGCACAGGGTGGGGGCTGTATGCTGCCTGTTTCAGGCTTGTACTCCCTGCCCTGATGCCCTCCTCCGGGCCCTCTGCAGCCCAGCATGTGCAACCCAGTGCTGCAGGGACCAGTGGAGCCATTCAGGAAGCTGCTTGCCACTGCGAGCTCCATGCTGTCCATATCCCGTGCATGCAACCTTGTGCTGCCAGCCCGGTTCTGCCATGCAGGCAAGGGACACCTCATCGGGGCAGTGTGGAGCTTGTGGTGGCAAGCAGCTTCTTGCTTAGCTCTGCTGTTCTTTGCAGCTCCAGGTTGCACATGCCAGGTTGTGGAGGTGCTGGGGGAGGGCAGCAGGGTAGGAGCCCCCTGCCCTGCACACAGATGTAGGAGGCACGGCATGGGCAACTGGTGCTGCCTTAGTTGGGGGGGGGCACATGCCCCCCTGTGAGCAGTCCTCCTGACTGGGGCGGGGGGTTCCCTGCAGCCGATCCTGCCGACTGGAGGGGGTGTCCCCCTGCAGCAGATCTTGCTGCCCAGGGGGCAGTTAGGATTAGGATTAGGCTTCTGGGAGCCGCTGCGGTGATCAGCCAGCACTTACCGCAGGGGCACCAGCACTCCTGCCTGCGCCCCCTGCCCATCACCTAAGCAGCGAGCGTGGCCAGTGAGGGGGTGCACCGGCACTCTCAGGGGGTGCATATGTCGCCACTGGGGCACAGGTCCTGCTGTCCCCCAGGAAATCTCCCCCCCACCTGAGCCCCCGCACAGGACAGGCAGCAGTGGGGGGTGGGGAGCCAGGCTTCACTCCACTGCGGGGGTGGGGAGGGGAGCCAGGCTTCACTCCACTGTAGCAGCCACCGCCTCCTGCCAGGGGCAGAGGGCTGCAGACCTGGGTCCCTGGCCCTGTACCTTGGCAGCTGGGAAGCCCCTCTGGCAGGGTTGGGGGAGCAGGAGCTGTGAGTGGGGAGTGAGGGGCACCAGTAGGGTTGGGGGGAGTGAGGGGCAGGAGCAGGGCTGGGGGAGTTGTGGTGCGAAATGAGGGGTCCTGGCAGTGCCAGGGAGCTATAGGAAGGGAGTAAGGGGAAGGCTATGGAGCTTTCTTTTTAATCACAGACTTTGGGGTTTTTATCAGAGAATGTGTCATTTTTTATCAGAGAAAACCAGGATTCTTGCAAATAATAGTTTTTGAAAGACTCTAGTATTTCATTTTGCAAATATATATATTTAGTTTGCATGAGAATGTTGATACATTAGACTAAACCAGTGCTGCTTAACCTTCCAGCCTATTGGCATGAGGCCAGTTCTTGGGCTGGATCACACAAGTAGGTTCAGTCTGTGGGTGCAATTCAGTGCTGGAACCAGGTCTGGAGTGACCCCAGGTACTGGTCCCCAGCCCTGCATGCTTGTCCAACTATGGGCACCAGATCCAGCCACAGACTGAACCCCATGTGCCATCATAATCTGGCATGTGAAGCTATGTCATCCAGCCCATAGGGCTTCCGATGGGTCTGGAAATTTGGTGGAAGGGGAGCATTAATTGCTGTGACTCTGGAAGCTTTGGCAATTGAATGCTGGTACTGCACCCCCCCCACCAAATTTATAGACCCATGGGAAGCCCCACATGTTCTGTGAACCAGATATGGCCCAGGGGCTGGAAGTTGAACACCATTAGACTAATGGGTCAGACAGACTTGATCTGTTAGTCAATGCTAAATATGTCTTAACCCGTAATGAAATTCATGTACTCTTGGTCTCTGTTAGATGAATAGATTGGAATATCACAGCAAATTTTTTACCTAATTTTGCTATTCTTACTCATGCAATATAGCCTTACTGAATTAAGGTTTTGAAGTAAAGCTAAGTGGGGAATACAGCAACATTTAACATATAGTGTCTGCAGGGGCAGGCAGTTATTTTGGGCAGAGGGCCACTTACTGTGTCTTTTGCTTTTCATGTAGCAGTAATATGTAATTCCTTAGGATTATTTTGGCAATAATTAACATTGACTGTTTTTTTAAAAAATATTACCTTAGAAGTGCTCTAATTATTCTGTTTCAGATAAGTCTTGGAGAATATGAAGCCCCTTTAAAGTGTCTTTCCAAAATATTTGATAATCAGTATTTTAAATGAAAGCAGTTTTTTGTCTGAAGCTCCTGTGTTATCCTTTAAATCGTTTGGGGCCTAATCCTGCTGTTGCTGAAATCATTAGGATTTTTGCCACTGGCTTCAGTGAGAGGCAAAATCATCCCATTTGCCAAACTCCAGTCCTAATGACTCATTACATACCGCTTTCTAAAACTCATCTTCATTGTTTACACTTGTGGTCATCTCTCATGCAAACACTCCTAGAAGAAGCATTCAGCTCAAATATCCCAACACCTGCTGTCCAAAAGTAGGAAGATTCCATTTCTGCAGTAGAAAAGAAATAAATTAATCTCTGTAGGATGTAGGTTACAGGATTCCAGTACAGAGAATTCTCCAGGTAGAAACAGGAGAAGAATTGGTAGATTCATAAAGATTGTTATATTTTTGTATATTTTAGCATGTAAGCCACAAAATAGATAAGGAGGAAGAAAAAGAAAACATGTCAAGATTCTGTGCATTAGCAGTGATTCTCAGGGTCTCTGCAAATGAGAAAGTCTCTCTATTCTATCCATCATCAGTGATAAGGCCAACCATATCTGCTGGATTCAGAAATACATCCACTGGTGTTAAGAATTCATAGGCAGAGGGTGATATAAATTTAATAAATAAAATGATATGCATTAGAAATAAATAAAATTACATGCCCTAGATCAACAGGAATACGAGCCTAGCTTCACATCTCTACATACCAGCCAGGGATGGCAGAAAGTCTGGGCAAGCAGTGAATACTTGTACAGTGCTTCTGCAGGCATGCTTACTTTGGGAGGTGTCCTAGTCTGTGGTCATTTTCTTGAGGTCGCACAACTCTGTGCCACCCCTTACCATGGCAGAGTATAGCCCCTAGACCTTTAATATGTAAATTCTCTTTAAGTGAATACTTTAATGACTTAGAAGCCATATCTTATGTTCTTTCTCTTTTGAATCATTCTAGTAGTACAGATATTCCTAGTTCAGTTGAGGGGAGAGGACCTCAACTAGAAAGCTAATTTAGTTGTTCATTTGCAATACAGCCTTGCTTAGGTGCAGTAGAGAGGCTGCAAATTTAAGTCTATATATAATGGAGAATTTTAGTCTTGTGATGATTGTAAATGACAGGTAATTTTTACTGGTCAGTATAGATGCACAGTAATCTGCATGCACTTGGACATCAGATTTAATACATTCAGATGCAAGGTCAGACCTCTAGGATATACTTACAGGATGGGGGACTGTATTTTACAAGTCAGTTACTCTGAGAGGAACTTGTGGGTCCTGGAGAATAACTGATTGAATATGAGCTTCCTGTGCAACATTATGGGTAAGAGAATTAATGAAATTTTGGGTATTTAAGTAGTGAAAGATCAGGTGCAAGTAGAGAGTTATATTACAGAATTTAGAGTGAACATGACTATTGCTGGAATACCATGCTCATTTCTCATTCCATACCTCAAAAAGATGCTAATAAATTAGAAAGGGTTCTGACAAGGGCTACAAAATTATTTGAAACTATCTGCCTAGATTAAAAAAACATAATATTTATTTTAACAAAGAGAAAAATAATATTCTGACTTGATCACAATATTGAAGTATCTCTGTGATGGAACATTTCTGATACTAGCAGATGCTTTAATCCAGCAAAGTCTAGCTAGAATCTAGCAATGGCTGGATTCAGGCTAGAAATAAAGTGCCTATTTTAACATTGGAACCAGTTACTTAACATCGCTTCACAATGCATAAAGTAAATGTGTGTGATCCTTTGAAAACAGGAGGTTAAAATGGAAATTAATATGCAACTTTAACACTAGCAACCACCACCACAACCTCTGTAATACATATTATTTTATGGTGATAGGAGTTCTCAGTCTGAAGTGACAAATGCTGGTATAACATGTATGTTCATGGTGCAAGGGAGGAAGGGAAGGTACCTGGGCTCGCTGTGGCATGGGGGAAGAGCAGGTCCAGATGCTGCCATGACGTGACAGCTAGCCTTGTCCCCCTTACTCCTGGGAGGCAGCAGCGATGGAGTGGACAGATCAGGGGATGAGGCCAGCAGTGCTGGCCTTCCCCCCACCCCCTGCTCCCTGGGTACAGTGATGGAATAGGGTGCTGGGTGGCAGTTCTCCATCTGTGCCCCTCCCCCCCATCATTCATGGGGAAGGGAGGCAGATGGATGTGGGCCAGGCAGATGGTGGGGAAGCGGGCCTGGCCCCCAAACTGCAGAGGGGGGGTGCACCAGGCCCAACCTGACCCGGCCTCAAAATGGCAGCGGGCAGTGAGGGGCATGCCCGGCCCCAGAATGGCAACGGGGAGGGTGGAGGGGGTGTGCCGGGCCTGGCCCAGCCCCAAAACGGCAGGGGGAAAAGGGCACCAGGCCCAGGCTGGCCCTGCAATGGCAGCAGGGAGGGTGAGGGGTAGCATGCCTGGCTCCGCAATGGCGGCAGGGAGGGTGGGGGGGTGGGAGGCCAGAGGCAGGCCTTTGTCCCTACCCCCACCCCCATCATTCTTGACTGCCAATTGGCTAGTATATTTATGAAAACAATATCCCTCTTCAGTTAAGTGCTGAGTAGATTGAACTGAAGCTCAGAACAGCTGTCATGCCATCTTCTGACCTAGGCAGTCTGCTCTTGAAGTTTGTTTTGCCACATAGCAGAATTTTGATCTATATATTTTTAAAAATATGTTGATCAGTGTTTATGATTTTGTTAAATAATTCAACTAAAAGCAAAAAATAAGCTCGATATGCATACCTGTTCAAACCATCTGGCTGTAGCAATAGTCTGTCATTGCCTTTTGAGTCATGTGGAGGAAGTGATATTTGCTTGTTTGTCACCTTGTCTTGATAAGTGTGTATTGATCTATTTAGGATATGATGCTTCAGCTGTTACGAGGGCTGGATTTTCTGCATTCACACCGAGTGGTGCATCGTGATCTGAAACCACAAAACATCCTTGTAACCAGTAGTGGACAGATAAAATTAGCTGACTTTGGCCTTGCACGAATCTACAGTTTTCAGATGGCTCTTACATCTGTGGTAAGTTTCACAATGATTTTATAATTTTATGTACAAAAATATAACTTCCAGATTATTATTGGGATCCTGAGAGCTATAACTAGGCTTTTAAAACCCTCTCTGCATTTTAGATCGCATATGTCTGTGAAAAAAAAATAGTTTTCCAAGTTGGACTGTAGTTTCTGAACTTCTTATGGTTACATGAACTAGTTGCCTGAAAACAGGACTGTGAGCCAGAAGTTCCTGAGCTTTAATTTCAGTTGTGATACTGGTTTCTTCTATGTGCAGCTTGGGGCCAGCTCCTGAATCTCATTGGTAGTCCTGAAAATCCCACTGTTAAGCTCTGCATTTTTACATCTGTATAAATATGATACTTATTCTTATGCCTATCAGTTGTTAACTGTTGGAAAATCAGAAGGAAATGGTTGTACAGGGACATATGCTCACCATTTAAATCTGTAGACTGCCAAGCTTTGCTACTTTTTTTTAATTCTGTGTAGAATGCTTCCTAGATCAGGATTTAAAGACTTTGGAAGAATCTGTGCATTGATCTCAATGGGAATCAGTGAAGCTGATAGTGAAGTCTGAGTTCTGCAGAAAGATGGGATAGTTTCTTCTTGAATTACAGTCACTCTTAATATACCCAGTGATTAATCAGAAACATGAATATCCCCACTATCAGTTTCCATTGGGCCATAAATGGAAACTCCACTAAACTGAAATAGTTAGGAGTTCTGAAGCTACTGCTATTTTTTTTAAATACTCCTATGTAAAAGAAGAAAAGAACTAATTAAAGAAAGGAAAATATAATCCTAAGCAAGCCACCTTCTGTGATAAGAAGTTCTGCAGAAGGACTAGAAACATGGAGTCAGAAAACCAAAGAGCAGAACTCACTAAATAAAAATGGACAGAAACCTGTCTTCATGTAGCACATTGCCAGCACTGTTGGGTGAAAAAGAAAGAAAGAAGTTTCATAGTTTCTAGGGTCGGAAGGGACCTGAGCAGATCATCTAGTCCGACCCCCTGCCATGGCAGGAAAGAATACTGGGGTCAAATGACCCCAGCAAGGTGTTCATCTAACCTCCTCTTAAACACCCCCAGGGTAGGGGCCAGCACCACTTCTCTTGGAAGCTGGTTCCAGACCCTAGCCGCCCTGACTGTGAAGTAGCACCTCCTGATGTCTAACCTAAACCTACCCTCTGCCAGCTTGTGACCGTTATTCCTGGTCACTCCTGGTGGTGCTCGGGGAAACAGTGACTTCCCCAATGCCTGCTGATCCCCCTGACTAGTTTATAACAGGCCACAAGATCCCCCCTCAGCCTTCTCTTTTGGAGGCTGAACAGGTTCAGGTCCCGCAGCCTGTCCTCATAGGGCCTGCCCTGTTGTCCCCTGATCATATGAGTGGCCCTCCTCTGGACCCTTTCCATGCTGTCGACATCCCTCTTGAAGTGTGGCGCCCAGAACTGGACGCAATACTCCAGCTGTGGCCTGACCAGTGCCGCATAGAGGGGGAGGATCACCTCCTTGGACCTGCTCGAGATGCATCTGTGGATGCATGCCAAGGTGCGGTTGGCCTTCCTTACTGCCTCTCCACACTGCCGGCCCATGTTCATCTTGCAGTCAGTGATGACCCCCAGATCCCTTTCCGCCTCCATGCTGATAAGAGGGGAGTTCCCCAACCTGTAGGTATGGTGCTGGTTGTTCCTCCCAAGGTGCATCACCTTGCACTTGTCTGTCTTGAAACCCATCCTATTCTCGACCGCCCACTCTTGTAACCTGTCTAGGTCTGATTGTAGCCTGTTGCATCCTTCCAATGTACCCACGTCCCCCCACATCTTAGCGTCATCAGCAAATTTGAACAGGGTGCTTTTTACCCCCTCATCCAAATCGCTGATGAAGATGTTGAACAGTGCAGGCCCGAGGACCGAGCCCTGCGGAACCCCACTGCCCACGTCCTTCCAGGTTGAGAAGGACCCATCTACTACCACCCTCTGGGTGCGGCCCTCAGGCCAGTTGGCAACCCATTTGACTGTGTGGGTGTCTACACCACAGCCCCCCAGTTTCTTAATGAGAACAGGGTGAGAGACAGTATCAAAAGCCTTCCGGAAGTCCAGGAAGATTATATCCACTGCTACCCCTGCATCTAATGATCTGGTGACCTGATCATAAAAGGCCACCAGGTTGGTCTGACAGGACCTGCCACTGATGAACCCATGTTGGTTGCCCCTAAGCATGCAGTCTCCTGCTGGCCCCTCCTGGATGTGTGCCAGCATAATTTTCTCGAACAGCTTGCCTAGGATCGAGGTGAGACTAACCGGCCTATAGTTTCCTGGGTCCTCCTTCCTGCCTTTTTTGAAGATGGGGACCACGTTGGCCCTCTTCCAGTCCTCCGGTACCTCACCAGAGCACCACGAGTGCTCATAAAGTTGTGCCAGGGGACTTGCAATGACCTCGGCCAGTTCCTTTAGAATTCTAGGGTGGAGATCATCCGGGCCAGCTGACTTGAATACGTCCAACCCCTCCAGAAGCTCCCTAACTAAATCTTTGCTAACCCGTGGCCCAGGTGTGCCTCCCCTGGGCCCGAGGAGGGCCCAGCAGGGAGGTGGCTGTTCTGGTCCCTACTTAGGAAGACGGAGGCAAAGAAATCGTTAAACATGTTAGCTTTGCCATCTGGTGTGACGACCAAGTTTCCCATGTCATCCTGCAAGGGCCCCACATTACCCAGGACCTTCTTTTTACCCCCTACATATTTAAAAAAAGACTTCTTACTGTCCTTAATCTGGGAAGCTAGCCCCAGTTCCATCTCTGCCTTGGCCTTCCTAACTGCCCCCCTACATCCCCGGGCAACTACAGAATAGCCCTCCCTGGTGATGACCCCTTCTTTCCATTGGGTATAAGCCTCCTTTTTAGCAAGGAGACATTCCCGGATTCTTTTGGTGAGCCACAGAGGTTTGTGTGCTCTCCTGCTCCCTTTGATCCTCGTTGGGATTACCTTCCTTTGGGCTTGGAGGATCGTCTCCTTAAGGAGCGACCACTCTCCTTGGACACCTGGCTCCCTTCCCCCCGGGACCTCAGCGCTTCTCCAACTGTCCTCCTTAGCTCGTTGAAGTCTGCCCTCCTAAAACCTAGGGCCGCTGCCTTACTGCATGCCTTTGCCACCTTGCACTGGATGATGAATTCCAGCAGGCGATGATTGCTGTCACCCAGGTGGTTGAGCACCCGCAGCCCCCTCACCAGGTCATCACCCATGGCCAGCACCAGGTCCAACAAGGAGTCCCCCCTGGTGGGGGGTTAGATGGAGGTCCTGCACTCTGGCCAAGAACCTACGTGAGCGTTCAGACCTGGCTCACTGCTCTTTCCAGCAGATGTCCGGGAAATTCAGGTCCCCCATGACAACCACATCCTTAGCCTTCACTACCTCTGTGAGCTGACCCAAGAATTCCTGGTCAAGCTCTTCTCCCTGGTTGGGAGGTCTGTAGTAGACTCCCACCATTACGTCCCTTTCCCCTCGACTGCCTTGTACTTTAACCCAAAGCACTTCAGAATGCCCCTCCCCTGGCTCCTTGCTAATTAACGAGGATGTGTATTTCTCAATATAGAGCGCCCCTCTTTCCTATCCTGTCCCTCCTGTACAGCCTATAGCCCTTGACACTGACCGCCCAATCATGCGTTTCGTCCCACCACGTTTCTGTAATCCCCACTATGTCCGGGCTGGTGTCAGCTAGCAGGAGGGTGAGTTCCTCCTGCTTGTTGCCCATACTACGAGCATTTGCGTAGAGGCATTTGAGGCCTCCTGTGGGTGTGCGTACTGACCCCCTAGTCCCAGCGTTACCCTGGCCCCTCTCTCTTACCTGTTTGATTGCTTCGCTCGTCGGGCTGGGCTGGGCTGTAGTTGTGTGTGCTGTTTGGTCTGGCAGTCTGATATTTCCTCCGCCCTCATCTTCCCCTTCCCCAACAAGGCTAGTTTAAAGCCCGCCGGAGGAGGTCCGCCAACCTAGAAGAGAACACACGCTTACCTTTAGGGGAAAGGTGGAGCCCGTCCCATCCCAACATGTCTCTTGTCGTGAAGTGTCATAAAATATCTCAGTTCATCTAACCTAGGAAAATGAGTTGTTTCAAAACCTGTCAGCTAACTGTTGTAACATGTCTTTAAGCACTGTGAAGCTCTTTTTGGCTGCATCTACACATGCAGTTAATGTGACATGATAAACTTTGGAGCAGTTTGCTCCAGAGTACACTGACCCGGGTGCAGCATCTGCACATGCATCTAGGGCAGCAGCACTTTGAGCTGAGGTGAAGCAGCCCTAAACTGGTAGTGGGCTCGGGGAAGTCAGCCCTAGGCTCTGGGTGGTTGTGTTGCGCAGCAGAGGAGCTGGCTGAGGCACAAGAGTGCTCAAACTCTGGAGCTGTGTGACTGACATCCCCCTTTCCCCCGAGCCTGCTGCCAGCCTGGGGATGCTCTGCCCCAGCTCAAAGTGCTGCTGTCCTGATCATAGTCCACTTGTGTGTTGCAGCTCAGTAAATGACCCTGTTGTAAGATAACGCCATCCCTGACAGTACTATCTTATGGCAGAGTTAATTAATTTACTGTGCCCTGTTACTGGTGCATGCGTAGATGGTGCTGCTTTACTGTGGAGCTAGTCTACTCCACAATAATATGTATGTGTAAATGCACCCACCATATACAAAAGATCTATCTAGATCAGTGGTTCTCAACCAGTTGCCATAAGATCCTTTTAAAGATGCTGTGGGATGCCGCTTAATCTAAGCACTGTGATGTATGCAGTCATGTACACATGATTCACAAGACGAACCCAGAGATTTCAAATAGGTGTACATAGTAGTTAAAATATTCTGACCTGTTGTGGGCTCTCTGAATTCTTTGCAAATGGAAGAATCACTCGGTTGCTTTTTTTTTCTGTTGTCAAAAATTGAGTGAAAGCTAAGAGCTGGCATTTTCTGAGGGGTGCCTGGAGTTTAATGAAGTGCCTTGCATCTAAAAGGGTTCAGAATTGCTGATTTGGATTAGGTGCTTATCTTCTTCCCCCCACCCCGCCAAACTGCAGTGCCCTAGTTCTACCAGTATATTTACAATTAGTTAGTTGTAACTAACAGTACTGTTAGTATGGGTGCAATTGTACCAATTATTTAAAAATGCTTATAATAGTACAGCTTAAGCTCAAGAGCAAAGAAGAGTAATTTATATCAACATACCATCTATAGAGGAGGTACTGATATAATATTTTTAAATTACACTCATATTCAAAATAATAACCTTGATATATTGTTTAAGTATAGGGCAAGTTTAAGGAAAGAAGATTGAAATCACTAATATGATTTGAAGCACTGGTTAGTACTTGATATCTTAGTTTAGCAGCTTTGAAATAACCATGGCCAGTTATGTACTAAACTCAAGAGAAGCCTACTCTACAACATCATTATGTGGTTTTAAACATTATGGTATTTGTCTACAATTATTAAGAGTATGTTATGTAATAATATATTTTAACTGACGCATTTTAAAAGGCACTCTTTTTCCTAGTATAGGCATTTCCTTTATCTCTGGAAGACCTACCCTGTCCCAGTGGAATATGTTCTAGATTACAGCCTCTTTTAAGTCCGTGGAAAACTTCTGTCAATTAGTATGTCAATTTATAAAATTTGGATGTAAGCCCTACATAAAAAAGTTATAGCACACACAGTCAGACAATAAAAGTACATTGTATGTGCTGTCATTCTGATCAGGTGATATGAGAGCTCTGCATCATTTCCTTCAACAGAGGAGTTTGCAGTAAGATAAGCTACAAGAATCATCTTTTGTGGTATCAAATCATTCCCAAGATACATCCTTATTCTTCAGTCACAAAAGAACTCTTCAGATGGGACAGAAAGCTTGCCATGAAAATAATCCAGTAAAAAGAACTGATCCAGCTCTAGTTCATTGGGTGCTGTAAATGAGTAACTTCAAAGCATTTTCTCTGTGATTCCTAGTTACTTCCACAATGCTAAAGAATTCTTCTGGCAGGTCTGTCCTGTGGGCATATTGCTGTCATTTAAAGAAGAAACCTCTTGATACCTTCTCCAGCAAATGCATAAAAGGTTCAAGCTAATATGACACATGTTTAGGGGAAGAACACTAGTCCCAACTGTGGTCAAATTGAGAACTGATACAGGTCCGAAATAATAGCACTAGAAAGAACCAGTTTTTTATTGGACAGCAAAGAACAGAGCAGGCTTTCAGTTTCTTATAAATTTAGATTGTCTTGCAAGTGTTGGTCTTGGCCCTTGGGAGAATTTTGAATAGACTTTGTGATAACAGTTGTGGCAAGAGAATGTAGGGAGAAGGTTTGATGTGCCTATGTAAGTTTAGAGTTAAAAAGAGAAGTCAGTGAGCTGTTATGTTTGCCTGTGGTTCAGCAAAGTGGACACTGAATCACAGCAGAAGCAAAACTTGATCTATGCAGACAGACATGTGGCTACACGCAATCACAAATGAAAATTTTGGGGCTATATTCTCTAAAAGGGGGAGGGGGGCAGTTATCTATTAATGAGCCATTCTTTGTTAATATCAGAATGCCTTAAAAAAGGATTTATTTGAAATGTGCATCTGAAAACCAAATGAGATGAGTGTCTGCCATTCTGATTACAGATACTAGACTGTGCTTCTGATGTCAAAGTTTTAAATCATGACTTAACTCCAAAAAATCAAGAAAACTGGCAACATTCTAGTGTTTGTAACGAACTCATGGTAGCTGCTTTAAAAACATGTGGTTTAATTACATGACAGTCGTGCTGAGTGTTTTTCCCTATGAAATGCAAACACATTTACTTTATTTTGCTTTATTTCCTGAAAAACAAATCTTGATTTTTAGAACTGATGCAAGTTAGAAGTAAAAAAAAAGTCAATTTCTGTTCTAATGGACTAAATCATTTAAATAAGCATCAGCTAAAGAGCTTGAGAATTTTTAAAAATCCAGTTCTTATTTCAGTGAATATTTTTAGATTATGCTAGCATTCTGCTCAGAATAAGGACTTTCTGGGCAGTCACCTCAGCATACGTTTTATATGTCACATCATGCAGGAACTTAGATTTATTTTTTTGGTATAGTAGCAAGGGAGCATAAAGCTGGGCTTACTTTGTAAAAATAAATATATAAATTAGTTATAGCAACAAAAACAAGAATTCTGTTTCAAGGAGGAATGTGTACTTTCCTGTTTTCTACCCCATGTTGCATTGTAAAATGTTTAAAAAAAAAAAAAAGAGAAAACACCTGTTAGTAAATAATCAGAAGATTGTAGAAAATACAGAAGGTTTTGACCTTGAGAGGTCATCCAGTCCATACTCCTGTCCCAAAGTAGGATGAGCTACATCTGTCCCATTACTGACATATGTTTGTCTAATTCAGTTGTGCCCAACCTTTTCTTCCCTCTGGCTGGAAGTACAATACCAGGTTGGTCCATGGACTAGATTAGTCTGTGGGTCTAATCCATCATGTGGGCTAGCCCACACTGGACCAGATCCTACCATGCAACAAGTTTGCCTGAGGCAGTCATGTGGGGCTGAGACCTAATCCTTCTGCATGGGGCCGGGCTGGGTGGGGCCAATCCAGCCACAGGGGACCCCGCGCAGCCAGGTGGAGCAGCCACAGTGACTGCGCCACCGCTGCTTGCTTCAAGTCCAGCTGCTCACTAACCACCCCCCACCCCCCGCTGATGCTGCCAATGGCTGTGGCAGGTCCTCCAGGTCCAGGGTGGGTGGGATTGGAGTGGGGTGGGGCCATGCATGGGCTGATTTGCCCTGGGCCCTGCACCCATTTATTTTTTGCTTTACTCCTAGTGGATGTGGAGAACAATTTATTGATTTTCACAGCACCAGTCTTTTATAGATTTCAGGACTGTGATCGTGTCCCCCTTCTGCCTTCTCTAAATTAAGCAAACTCTATTATTCTATCCATTTTTCATAGGTCATGTTTTCTCACCCTCTGATCATTTTAGTTGCTCTCCTCTGGATTGTCTTCAGTTGTTGCCCACATCTTTCCTGAAGTACCTTGCCCCAAACTGGACACAGTGTGGATATAACTTAATGTGTGTAAATGCTCATCTAGGCTTGATACATGGATTTGGAGACTAGGCATAATGTGCCGTATACATGTGTCTGGCGTTTGCTCTGACCTGTGCTAAGCACCACGCATCAGAGCAGAGTCGATTAATTGAGCCTGCTGCAGTGTGCTAATTAGCATGCTCCGGCAGTGTCTGCATGACATGTATTCAGCATCCCTGCACTTCAGTGGGGGCAGTTAGAGTGCCCCCACCTCCATTTTGAAGCACAAGATACTGAGTACACATGACACAGTGGGCAATTTAATTAGATCAGCTCTCAGATCACATGTGAAGGTGCCCAATTAGGACAAAGGAGAGTTTCATTTGCTTGTGGTTCGTCTTTTGGAACTTCCTCTTGGTACTCTGCCTCTGACATCTACAGATATGTACCTTTGTGTACCAACCCTGTGGAATCATCTCACAAGCTGGAGTCTTTCCAGAGAACTAGGAGCCTGATGTAACTGCCATAGAAATTGAAGGGTATCTTTCCATTTACTTTAAAGGGAATTGGATTGTGTCCTATTAAAAACTATAAATGATTGGGTTCTAATCTGGCAAATTATTTGAAGCTTGTGTTTAGCTTTAAATACATTAATAGTCCTGTGCAACTCAATAGCATTACCCTTATGCTTAATTTAGGCATACACATAAGTATGTTGGTGAATAATGTCTCAAATCTGGACTGTGGAACGTCAGATTTCCTCAGTGAATCAGTATGCTTATAACGGATTAATTTTTCTGTCCTGTATCTCAGGCAGGCAAACATACTTGTTATTCTCAGTCAGTTGCATTTTGTTGAACAACGTAACGCTTCCTACTTCTGTCTAATGAAAGCATCACTGCCTTGGTTGTTGCTCTCAGTCTTACTTGTTTCCAGAGGGATATTGTCTATGATAGAAAACCAGATCTCAGGGTTTTTAGTATAGCTTTTTCTCTATTCCACCCAGCTGGCCTTCCAAAGGAAAGTAAGTCAGAGATGAATATCCACAGAATCAAAATATGTGCTATTGAATGCAAGAATTTTGCTGGAAGGCTGAGGTTATCTAGGAATGCAGTATGATTGAACTGGTTTGCTTATTTTAAGGAAACACTCTATCTCTCTCTCTTTTTCTCTCCCTCTCCTCCTTCCCTCTTTTTGTTTTGGTCCAAGGTTTTCTGGGATTGAAAGTGGAATCAAATTATAAATGACAGTCCTGACTTAGTTTTACTCAGAACAAATCTTTGAATTGTATCATATATAGTAATTACCTTGTATTTCCCAGAATTAAATGACAGAAATCTTAGTACCAAATGGGAAGATAATCTAATGTCTATTGGAGATGTATCTGTTAGTTTCCTTCTTTAAGAAGTTTTCTTCACCTTCAGCATTAAGACAGTTCCCCAGTGACTCTTAACAGCCCAAAGCAACAGATTACTTTTCAGATTTTCTTTCTTAACTTTGAAAGGTAATTTTACTTATTGCTTTCAGATATGATAGACTGATGTAGCTGTGATGGCCAGGAATTATGCGAGGGAAGGATGTTTTTGAGTGATCTCTTTATTGGGCTAACTTGCACAGTTGGGATAAAGTTAGACAAGCTTTTGTTTCCAAGACATTCTTCAGCTGGTCTGAGGTGGGAAGTAAGCACAACAATTGTTAAGAACAGTGGGTAGAGCTGTGAAATTGGAGGGGGGATAAATTCCATGGGATAGTAGTGTTGTAACATACTACAGTACTAAAAGAAACCCCTATGTGACCACACACCCCTAGTGGTCACCTGCCACCCCACACTAGAACTGATTAAAAGAGTCATCAAACAACTGCAGCCTATACTTGACAAAGATCAAACCTTGAGAGAAATAATCCCAGCCCCTCCACTTGTGGCTTTCAAACAACCCCTAACCTTGCCCAGTTCATCATCAGAAGCAAACTGCCCACTGCTCAGCAGACATCAAATGGGACACAGCCTTGCCTTAACAATAGATGCTTAACCTGTCAACACATTTTCATTGCTGCAACCATCAGTACCCCCTGCAGTGAGCCCATCAGAACCCCTGGATCCTATACATACATTTACCAAAATGTGATACATCTGCTTATGGTAATTATTAGGGTTGTGCAAAATGGGCCGTATTGAATTTGGGTTTGTACTTGGCCCGAACTGGGGACACTGATTGAAGTCATTGATTTGGATCTCTGTCCTCATTCAATTCAGCCTAATCTGAATCTGAAGATTTGATGCTGATTCAGAGAATGAGCAATTTGGCTATAGACACAGCTTTAAATGTTTTTTCTACATACCTCGAGGTACCAGCCATGGCTTGTGAATGCTGCAATGGTGGGGTGGGTGCAGCATCCCACAGGAGTGTGGTGGTGGGCCCTGTGTGCTCAGCAGCGGACACCCCCCCACACCCTGCTGGCTCAGCGATCAGCCGCAGGGGGACCCTGGGTGCCCCCCCAGACCCAGGAGCCATTAGTCATCAATCTGGGGGGCCGAAGAGCGGGGTGTCCCCCGCATGCTCCACGGTGGATCCAGGAGTGGACCAGAAGTGCTTCTGGTCCACTTCCGGGTCCACCGCCGAGCATGTTGAGGACCCTCCTGCGCTTCCATGGGATGCTCCATCTGCCCCTCCAACTCAGCATTCACGAGCTGCCTGGTACCTTGAGGTATGTAGAAAAAGCATTTAAAGCTGTGTCTATGTCTGAAATCATCAAATCTCTCTGAATCGATTCAGAGGGTTCCAATTCGATTCAGAGAAGTTAAAGGATCTCCTGATTTGATTCAGAGATTTGGCCGTCAAATCGGGCTGAATCTCCACCGAATCGAATCGGCGCCGGAAGTTTTGCATAGCCCTAACTATGTGGGTAAAAGGAAATGGAAACTATGCACCCGAATGAGCTCTTACAGAAAAAACATGAAGGACAGAGACAAGCAGTAAGACCCTTTCTGAGCTCACAATTCTCATGCTCATTGGAAATCTATCAAACACCTTTAAAGACGAGGTTGGGAACAAAAAAAATCATAAGCTGGCTGGACACTAAGAATCAAGGCCTAAAGACTTATGTTGAATTTATGGCACACTATAATCTAACTGATTCCTGAAATTCTTCTTTCTTACTACAGGTGATAATAACCCTCCCTTCTTTTGATAGGTCTTTATCTCCCAGTAATCAGTCTTTTCTTCTGCTAATTGTTTGTCTGCTACCCCAGTAATTGCTCCTCCATCCAATTTCACAGCTTTACTCACTGTTCTTAACAATTGCTGTGCTTGCTTGGTTCCTCAGATCTAATGAAGAATGTGTTGCTTTTTTCAAATGCTTTTGAATGCATTTGAAAGCTTTCAAATGCAGGTGGTCCAATAAAAGATATCACCCTGCAAAAAATCCTTGCCTTATTGCTTTCAGACATTCAAAAAAAATCCCAACTCTGGGAGGCCTACTTCGAAACTGCATTACAGAAGCCTGCTATACATATGCTTTCAGGTCTGGACTCCCTGTATTCCCTTTTTGTCCTGGCAGAGATGTTGAATTAGCCTCGACTTGGCTAGTAAGGAAGGAAACAGTATGGACTGACCAAACGAAGAGCTTCTAGCGCCATAATTCAGTGTGTTAAATCCTGCAGAGGTTCAGCATCCATTATGCTAGCATAGCTGCAGTGAATTGAATATATCTGGGTCCAACTCCATCCTTCCTACTGCTGTAAAGTGTATTGCTTTACCTGACTTTTAGGAAGCTTTTTAATTTGCATCTACCCAAGCACATTTTCAGGCAAAATATTTTAAATATTTCTCATTCTTTTCCTGCCAAGACCTAAGTTCAAGGTTCTGTGCTATTCCATACCATCCGGTAGATCACTAACCCCTAAAGCAGTCTCATGAATGCAGAGGACAGCTCTCTGCTCTGATTCAGTCCCAGGTTTATCATGAAATGTAAAAGCCTTTCATTTATTTTTTTTCCAAGAAAGTGAATTACTTCACAGTAAACAAGCAAACTGGCTCTGCAGAGGATATGTGCTATGTCAATAAAGTTAAGGTAAGAATGTTGGGGATGTTTGAAGATGTGAGCTCTAACTGCAGGGTTTGTCTTTGCCCACTGGGAATTGAGGTATTCTCTAAGCAGCAGAGCTGCACCAGTGCAAAGCTCTGGTGTAGATAATCTGCACTGGTGTTAAACAAAATACTTCTCAGGGCCACTCATGTCTGGAGGAAATCACACTTTTGTAACCATGCAGCTACATTGCTGCAAAAAAAAATTCATGTTGTGGGAAAGCCCTCAGAAATTGTTCTGAAAGTTAATTTGTAATTAATAGTCTTTTCTTTCCTTTTTTCCACCTACCTCTTTATTTTCTGTCTTACACTGTTAAGAATATAAAATGAGAGATTATTTTAATTGTTACTAATTGTACCAATGGTGACTTAGAATTTTTCACACTGTTGTTCTAAGATATGGAGAATTCCCTATCAAAAAAAGGATGAACTCCATTTGGAAAGAGTAGGCTTTTCAAAGGTATTTACTACCAGAAAAAGTTGCGGGGAAATGAGGGGTGAAAGACAGAGAAATTAATGCATTTTTTTCCTTTACTCTATTGCATAGGATCATAGGAAAGTAGGGCTGGAAAGGGTCTCATGAAGTCATCTAGTCCAGCCCCTTGCTCAGGGCAGGATCATCCCTTACTAAAACATCTCAAAGTGTCTGTCCAATCTGCTTTTGAAAATTTCCAGTGGTGGAGGTTGGATTAAAAAGACAATTTAATTGTTGGGCAAGGTCTCAAGTTATGCAATTACTGTATATACTCAAATTCAAGAAAATGATTTTTTTCCCCATGTCACAGGGCGGGGACCCAGGAGCGGCCGTGAACTCTCCTGGCACCCCCTACCGAGCCAAGTGGGTGTCCATGCACCCTCGTTATCTTGCCCGCCACGACTTTGATGGTGAAAGTATTATTAGGGAGGCTGCCTTTTACCCCCTTGGACACGGTACCCCTTGGGCGTACTTCCGCCGGTACCCCGTCTACTGCTGGTTCTGTGCACTCCTGCCACAGAGCTATGCGTGGCTCCTGCCACCCCTTATACCACACCCCAAGCCTCTCAGATGTCCCGGACATTGTTAGTCTATCTATCCTCGTTACGCTCGCCCTTTCGAGCCCTCGCCCCCTCCTGGGGCTTCTACTCAGTCTCTTGCCCTCTCCGGGCTTCTTCTTGCACCCACACTGGGGCCTATGTGCACCCTCCCTGGGGCTTACCCCGATACTATGCCATCACCCGCCCTGGGGCTTATCCCAATACTTTGCAGTCGCCCTCCCTGGGGCTCACCGCGATGCTCTCACCCTGCCTGGGGCCTTGCCTCGCAATTCCCGCGATTGGGGCTCAGATGGCCATAGCCGTGCCTGGCCCCCAGACCCGCCTTCTTGGGTCACTCACCCACACTGGGCTCCTTGCCCCACAGGACACTGCCCCACTGGGGCCAGGGTCTATGCAGCCCCCAAAATGCAGCACCCTCTTCAGTGTCAGGAACCCCCACGCTGCTGGGGAGCTCCCATGAGGCCTCCTCTAACCCCTACAGCCTCACCCGGTCCTCCAGTGTAACAACAAACAAAAACCATCATCCAGTTGGCCCCAACTCAAACTCTAGCCTCCCAGCTTAAAACGTAAAACGTAAACCCTAAGCCTTCTGGCTCATCACTCTGTCCTTCCCTGCCAGGGCTCCTCTGCCTGGTATTCTCACCCCATGAACTGCTCTGGTCATCAGGCCTCCCACCTCTGCCTACTCCCGGCAGAGCTCTCTCTCCTCCACAGCTGCCAGAAGGAAACTGCTGCTTGGCCTCTGCCTAGGCTGTTTATAAAGGCCAGGCCCTGCCCCCTTCCGGTCAGCTGACCTCTGGTGTTGCCCCAGCAACCCACACGTGTCCTTCTTTAGGAGCAGGGCACTTCACTGCCCTGTAACACCCCAGTCAACATAGAGGGGTGGGGGAGGCTTCATCGTAGATTTGAATACTGGGCCAGGGCAGGTGGTGGCTCAGCTCCAGCTTTGGCCCTGGGCCTGAGGCCTTGGGCAACAGAGGAAGTATCACATGTTGGGTATAGTTCAGGGGAGACAGTACATTGTGAGTGGGTGCAAGGGGGAGACCTGCATTACATCTTGAGGACACTCAGGGAGACTGTGCAGCCTACCCCCTCCACTCAGCTGCTTACCATCAGCTCTGGCTCTGGCTTTAGTCCTTCTGCCCTGACCCAGCCAGGCTTGGAGCTACCACAGCTGCCAAAGCTACCCAGAAGCTAAGTGCAGGGGGAAAGAAGTAGGTGAGGAGACGTGCAGCAGTGGGGCAGGTGGTGCAGGCAGCATGGGGGGGACACATGGTAGGGTGGCAGGAGCAAATGGCCGGGCGGGCAAGCAGCCGGGTAGGCAGGTAGCAGGGGAGCGGGCACAGGGAGGGGGGGACAAGGGACAGAGACCTAGGAGGCAAGTGGCAGGGAAGACAGGCACAGAGTCGGGAGGCACGTGGTAGGGGTATGGCTTATTGCACCTTGCCACTGTTTTGGGAGTGACACATTTAAGATGGCCCTCCACTAATTAGATTCTTTACATGGAAAATTTTAACAAATTTGTAAGTTTCCATATATAGAATCTAATTACTAGGGGGTCATCTTAAATTCAGAGTTCATAGATTCATAGATGTAGGGTCGGAAAGGACCCCAGTAGATCTTCAAGTCCGACCCCCTGCCCTGGGCAGGACAGAATACTGGGATCATATGAACCCAGCTAGGTAACTATCCAGTCTCCTCTTAAAGATCCCCAAGGCAGGAGCCAGCACCACTTCCCTTGGAAGTTGGTTCCAGATCCTAGCTGCCCTGACTGTGAAGTAGTGCCTTCTAATGTCCAGCCTGAAGCTACTCTCAAACAGCTTATGGCTGTTATTCCTTGTTACTCCAGGAGGTGCTCAGAGGAACAGGGTCTTTCCCATTCCCCTCTGGTCCCCCCGGTAAGTTTATAGATGGCCACCAGGTCCCCTCTCTTGTGAAGGCTGAACAGGTTCAGGTCCCACAGCTTCTACTCATAGGGTCTGCACTGCTGTTCCTGGATCATGTGGGTGGCCCTCCTCTGGACCCTCTCAATGCTGGCCACATCCCTCCTAAAGTGCGGTGCCCAGAACTGGTCGCAGTACTCCAACTGTGGCCTGACCAGTGTCGCACAAGAGCGGGAGGATCACCTCCTTGGCCCTGCTTGTGATGCATCTGTGGATGTATGACAAGGTGTGGTTGGCCTTACTGTCTGTTGGTGGCCTCATGTTGGTGGCCCATGTTCATTTTGGAATTGATAATGACTCCAAGACCCTTTTCTGCCTTTGTGCTGACGAGAAGGGAGTTCCCCAGCCTATAGGTATGCTGCTGGTTCTTACTGCCCAAGTGCAGTACCCAATATTGAATCCCATCCTAGTCTCATTCACCCACCCCTGCAAACTGTCCAGGTCCAACTGTATCCTGTCTCTCCCTTCTAGCATGTCCACCTCACCCCAAATCTTGGTGTCATCAGTGAATTTGAACAGAGTGCTTTTCACCCCCTCGTCCAAGTCGCTAATAAAGAAATTGAACAGTGCGGGCCCGAGGACCAAGCCCTGGGGGACTCCACTGCCCACATCCCTCTAAGTCGAATATGACCCGTCCACCACCACTCTCTGGGTGTGGCTCTCCAGCCAATTTGCAACCCATCTGAATGTGTAGCCATCAGTGCCACAGTTGCCTAGTTTTTTAATGAGAATGGGGTGGGAGACAGTGTCAGAGGCCTTCCTGAAGTCCAGAAAGACTACATCTACCGCGACACCTGCGTCCAATGATTTTGTGACCTGATCACAGAAGGCAGTCAGGTTGGTTTGACAGGACCTGCCCCTAATGAACCCATGCTGGTTGCCCCTGAGCATCATCCCCCCTGCTGGTCCTTCCCAGAAGTGTTCCAGGATAATCTTCTCAAAGAGTTCCCCAGGATTGAAGTAAGACTAATGGGCCTATAGTTACCTGGGTCCTCCTCCCTTTTTTGAAAATGGGGACCACATTGGCCTTCTAGTCATCTGGCACCTGGCCAGAGCACCACGCGTGCTTGTAAAGCTGTGCCAGGGGCCCCTCGATAACCCTGGGGTGGACAGCATCTGGACCTGCTGACTTGAACACATCCAGCCCCTCCAGAAGTTCCCTAACTCGGTCCTCCCTGACCCTAGGCCTGGCAGAGTCTCTCCTGAGTCTGTCCTGAATCTTGGTAGGAGAGTCCTGGTCCCTGCGCAAAAAAATGGAGGCAAAGAAGTTGTTAAAAAGGTTTGCCTTTTCCTCTGGTTCAACCACCAGATTGCCAGGAGTATCCTGCAGGGGCCCCACGTTACCCAGTGCCTTCTTCATACTCCCTATGTATTTAAAAAAGGACTTTTTGTTGTCCTTGATCCTTGATGCAAGCCCTAGTTCTGTATCTGCCTTAGCTTTCCTAACAGCCCCGCTACAGACCCAAGCGATGGAGGTATATTCCTCTTTGGTGATAGCCCTCCCTTCCACTGGGTGTACTCCTCCTTTTTGGCTTTCGGGCATTTCTGAATGCCTTTGGTGAGCCAGGGGAGCTTTTGAGCACTCTTCCTCCCTTGATTCTCGTTGGGACTGTCACTCCTTGGGCTCAGAGTATCGTCTCCTTAAGGAACAACCACTCGTCTTGGACACCCCATTCCTCTACCCTCCAGGACCCCAGTGCCTCTCCTGCCAGTCTCCTCAACTCATTGAAGTTGGCCCTCTTGAAATCGAGGGCTGCTGCCTTTCTGCAGGCCCTTGACACCCTGCAATGGATGGTGAATTCCAGTAGGCGACGATCACTGTTGCTCAGGGGGTCAAGAACTTGGACTCCCCTCACCAGGCCATCGCCTGTGGCCAAGACCAGGTCCAGCAGGACATTTCCTCTGGTGGGACTGTGTGGGACCTCCTGGGTTAAGTGGAGGTCTTGTATCTCAGCAAGGAACCTTCGTGAGCGGTCAGACCTGGCTGACTGCTCCTCCCAGCAGATGTCCGGGTAATTTAGATCACCCATGATGACTACATCCCTTCCCTTAAGTGCCTCCACAAGCTGACCTGATGATTTGGAGTCCAGCTCTTCCCCTTGGTTGGGTGGTCTATATTATACCCCCACTGTTAAGTCCCTTTCCCCATGACTCCCCTCTATTCTGACCCAGAGCACTTCAGCCTGCCCCTCCTCTGACCCCATCCTGTTAGTTGAGGATGTGTGTTGCTCTTTGACGTAGAGCACCACACCTCCACCTTTCCTCCCCATTCTATCCTGCCTGTATAGTCTGTATCCCCTAATGTTTACCCCCCAGTCATGGGATGAATCCCACCAGGTTTCTGTGAGCCCTACTATGTCTGGGTTTGTACTAGCTATCCGGAGGGAGAGTTCCTCCTGCTTATTCCCCATGCTATGAACATTAGTGTAGAGGCATTTAAAGCCCTGTATTGGTGCATGCACCACCGCCTGATTCTTAGGACTGTCTGGACCCCTGTCACTTACCTGGGTACTCCTTGTGCGTGTCACCTGTCTTGGCTGGGAGGTGTCCTCATGTCCTCCTGTGGCTCCATCCCCCGGCAAAGCTAGTTTAAAGCCCGCTGTAGGAATTAGCCAACCTGGAAGAAAAGACATGCTTGCCTTTTGGGGAGAGATGTAGCCCATCCCTCCCAAGCATGCCCCGTGTGTGAAAGTGGGGGTCGTTGTCCAGGAACCCAAGGCCTCCCTGGCAGCATGAGCTCCGTAGCTGCCAGTTAACCTTGCCGATGCAGGCCTCCTGTTGCCATCCACGTCTACTTATTGGGAGAATAGAGGAGAATACCACCCGTGACCCTATCTCCTTGAGCTTGGCTTCCAGGCCTCAAAGTCCTTCATGATGCAGTCTGGGTTGCCTCTGGCCGCATCATTTGTTCCCACATGGATAAGGACCATTGGGTACTGGTCCAAGGGTCAAATGTAAGCCAGGATCCTCTCTGTGATATCCTGAATCTGAGCCTCAGGCATGTAGCAGACCTCGCGTGCCATGGGGTCCAGTCGACCGATGGGACCTTCCATTCCCCTTAGAATGGAATCCACAATGACGAGGACCTGGCATTTCTTCCTCCTGGTGCTCCCTCTTGGATCTGGGTAAATTGTTCCCACATAATTTTTAACCCAGTTCTAAAATACTGCCTGAGCTAGTGTTCTTAACAAAGGTCATAAGATAAATAGGATTGGACTTGTTTGTTAGTTAGATGTGAGACAGCCAGAAAGTTACTTTGTTGGCTGTTTGTTATTAATTAAACAGCATTCTCCTCTCTGAAGGTAGTGACAAATGAACAACTTACAGGTTAAATGGAGGTTAGTTGCCTTATGTTTGACAACAACCCGTATGCCCACTCTTGCCCTGAATAAAGCAAAAGCTAAACTTGAGCAGTTTAGCTGCCAGTAAACTAAGTAAGAGCATGTACACAAACAGTTGCTAGAGAGGAGGTGATGTACAGCAAGTCCCTGCCCACTTTTAACCTGTTGTAATTTGTTGGTTTTGCTCATGATTGTTTCCTATTGTAATTCCTCATGTGTAGCTTCAGTTAGAGAAATTATTCTTAGCCTTCTAAAACCTGTAAGTTGTAGTGTTGATGTTGCTGAATTCTAGAGACTAGATACCATAAAGGATCCATTAGATCATCCAGTGTGTTTCTGTATTGGGTTTGAGTGTTCTCCTTATATTTTTCTGGAATTTTATCCATTCTAATTTTAAATGTGCCAAGCTCTGTGGTTTCTGTCACTTCCCTGAAGCAACTATTCTAAAACTTAGTAAATTTGCAGAAGGTTCTCATGGTGTCCAAACTAGAAACAAACTAGAAATTCCCATTCATAATTTCATCCTCTTATATGGGTAAGGGTGCCTCACAGTTTTTGTGGCACCCTTCAAAGGATATTGCACCTGGGGTGCCCTGGCATCCTGGTTGTGAATCATTGCTGCAACATATGTAATTGCTCCGTATCTGTGCTTGAAATTAATCAAGCTACTGGCTTCCATGTTAAATATAGCTGTCATTCATTTGACTCAGTTAGATCTAACTCTTTCGTAGCATTGCAAATAAGTCTTTGGACAAAAACAATTTCACAATAATACTTTTATGCTGTGGGATGGATAAACTTCATTGAAAGTGGTGAACATAACAGCCACCTTTCACTCAGAATAAATATAAAAAGTAATTGCCCTGCTTTATGAACTAAACAGCTGAAACAATTAGTACTATCATCTAAAGGAAGGAGATGTGCAGGGCTGTTTCAGAATATCAGTTTCATGAAGAGAAAGGCCTGATCGGGATGTAAATAAAAATCTAGGAGACTGTAAACGAGGAAGCTGCATGTAAGAGCGAAGCTGGAAAACACTGCTGAAGTACACAGAGAAGGCAACACAGAAGCCTGACAGACATCCAGAGAAACACTTGTAGGGAATCCTTGTTAAAAAAAAATGTGGACTGTGAGCTTTTTTGGAATCAGATTTAAAACTGTGAATCAAGACATTGTCTCCTGCTGTTACCATGTTTATAATCTGCATAGCCCGGCTGTCAACAGCCATGACATGTAGTTTCTTTAACACAACCAAAGCTGTTTATGGGGTAAGCACACAAGAGTCCTCCCTCTGAGGTCCAAGGATGGAAAAAACACTCTTTAAAGACAGCTCTGCTATCCATATACAGTGGAAGGAAAACTTTCAGTAGCTCCTATACTGAGATTCTTGTGTTGCAGACAATACCATTAAAGCCGTTCCATGACACCCCATGAAGATCCAACAACAGGCCTTGCAGATCCACCAATTTATCAAGGGGCCTTGAAAACCATTAAGCAGATGAAGAACAGCAAAGCACATGGTCTTGATGGATATCAGCTGAAATTTATAAGCAAGATGTAAAAAAAAACTCTCAACTACACATAGTTATTATGAAAATAGGGAAACATGAACAGATTCCCAGTGACTTGAGAGATGACAAAAATTTTAGCATAATAAAGATAGGAAACAAATCACATTACAGCAGTTATTGGGGTATTGCACTTCTGTCAGTGGCTAGGAAGAACCCTGCATTTTCCTCAGTAGACTCGCTTTCATCATTGAGGAGATTCTACCTCTTTCCCAGTATGGTTTCAGACCACTCAGAGATACAATAGATATGATTTTTGTTGCTAGGCAGCTTCAAGAGAAGTGCTATGAGCAACACTGAGATCTTTACCAAGTTCTTTACCAAGATCTTTGGCCAACTGGTAATGTTCCAAACCCAATGTAACCAACACTTACATTACTGAACTTCAGTACACTGATTATTGCGTCATGTGTGCTCACTCAGTTGAAGGTCTCCAGATCACTCTGGATCACTTCTGTGAAGCTTATTAAATGCTTGGACTCACTGTCAGTTTCACAAAAACCAAGATCCCTTACCAACACTGTGTTGCGGATAATGCTTTTGGGGATAATACACTGGAGTGTACTAGGGATAATTTTTTTTATTCAGATGGTAGATACGCTAGTAAAGCAGGAAGCTCTTCTCAACTTACTGTGAACAAACAATGAGGAATTATTTGAGAATGAGAAGGTGGAAGGTAACTTGGGTGATTGACCACAAAATGATAAGAGTTCAAAGTCCTAAGGGGAGGAAGTAAAGAGATCACTAGAATAAGGATACTGGACTTCAAAAAGCAATCTTTAACAAATTCAGGGACCTGGTGGGTAGGATCCCTTGGGAAGCAAGTCTGAGGGGAAAAAGAGTCCAGGAGAGTACTTTTAAGGAGGCCATATTAAGGCCAGTATGACAGAAGATTGGAAAGTGCAGTAGAAAACCAGCCTGGCTAGACAGCAGTCCCTTCAAGGAGTTGAAGCTCAAAAAGCAATCCTATAAAAAATGGAAACTTAGTTATAGTATTAGAGAAAAGTATAAGAGTATCACACAGGCATTCAGGGAAAAAAATAGGAAGGCCAAGATGCAGTTTGAGATGCAGCTGACATATGGTCATAAAAGGCAATAAACGGGATTCAATATGTCGAAAGTAGGGAAAGACCAGAGATTCCATATGTCCTTTACAGAATGTGGAAGGCAGTCTAGTCACAGCCAGTGCAGAGAAGGCTGAAGTACTTAATTCTTTTTTTACTTTAGTTTTCACAAATAGGGCTAGCTACTAGCTGATGAGTGCAGTTGGCAGCAGAGGGGACAAACAGCCTAGAGTAATGCCAAACCAGGTTACAGTTTACTTAGAGCAGGTAAAGGCTGTCAAGTCAACAGGACTAGGTGAGATGCACTGTAGGGTACTGAAGGAATTGGCTGAGGTAATTTCAGAGCCATTAGCTTTCCTCCTTGAAAACTTATGGAGGTCAGGTGAGGTCCCAGATGGCTGGAAAAGGGCAAACATAATGTGTATCTTCAAGAAGAAGGAGGAGGATCCAGAGGATGATAGACCAGTCATCCCAACCTCCATATCCAAAAGATCCTGGAGCAGGTGCTGAAGAAATCTATTTGAAGCACCCAGAGAAGAAGGGCATGGGCAGCCTTCAGTGGTGAAAGAACAGGATGAACAGGATAGGAACTATTTAGAAAAGGTGGATGTGTGCACGTTCATGGGGTCAGATGTGATGCATCTGAGGCTGCTGTGGGAGTTGGTTGATGTGACTGCAGAAATGCTTGTCGTTATCTTTGAAAACTCATGGAGATTGGGAGAAATCCTAAATGATTGGAAAGAGCAAATATAGTGCCCATCTTTAAGAAAGGGAAGGAGGAGGATCTGGGGAACTACAGACTGGTCAGCCTCACCTTAGTCCCTGGAGAAATCATGGAGCAGGTCCTCAAGGAATCCATATCTAAGCACTTGGAGGAAAAGAAGGTGATCAGGAACAGTCAACGTAGGGCAAGTTATGCCTGACCAACCTGATTGCCTTCTGTGATGAGATGACTGACTGTGGATGTGGGGATAGCAGTGGATGTGACATACTTGACTTTATCAAGGCTTTTGATATGGTCTCCCACAATATTCTGAGAAGCAAGCTAAGGGAGCACAGATTGATGAATGGACTGTAAGATGGATAGAAAAGTGGCTGGATTATTGGGCTCAAAGAGTAGTGATCAATGGCTCAATGTCTAGTTGGCTGCCAGTATCAAGTGGAATGTCCTAGGGGCTGTTTCCGGGGCCAGTTTTGTTCAATATCTTCATCAATGACCTGCAAGATAGGATGCAGTACACCCTCAGCAAGTTTGCAGATGACACCAAGCCGAGGGAAGTAATAGATATGCTGGAGGGTAGGGCTAGGATCCAGAGAGACCTTGATAAATTAGAGGATTGGGCCAAAAGAAATTGCATGAAGTTCAATAAAGACAAGTGCAAAGTCCTGCGCTTAGGATGGAACAATCCCATGCACCACTACAGGCTGGGAACTGATTGGCTAAGCAGCAGCTCTGCAGAAAAGGACCGGGGGGTTACAGTGGACAATAAGCTGAATATGAATAAACAGTGTGCTCTTACTGTAAAGAAGGCTAATGGCATACTGGGCTGCATTAGTTGGAGCATTGCTAGATTGAGAGAAGTGATTATTCCTTTCTGTTTGGCATTGATGAGGCTACATCTGGTGTGCTTGTACACATGACAGGGGTTTAAGTCTCCCTAAGTTGAAATGGTGGGTTTTTATAAACTCACCATTTCCACAGTTTCAGTTTAGGGAGAACTAAACTGAACTAAATCCTCATTGTGTGTACAGGCAGTCTTTGACTTAAGATGTTTTGAGTTATAATGAACGGCATTTACAATGTTTATAAATTGACACCCTGTTTTGACTTTCTGACATCAGTTTTGACTTTACAATGCTTGATCTGATGCCATACCACGCCAGTGAACAAATTTGCTGCTTCCGCCATCTCCCTGGAGAATATCTGTCCAAACTTCCTTGGACACTTTCTTTAAGAAAGAAGACAAGACTCCAAAAAAATCTGCAGCCAAGACTCCTGAGAAGACTCCAGCCAAGAACCCTTCAAAAAGTCCAGCAAAGTCACGTCAAAGAAGTCCTTCCAAGTCAATATGATTGCTATTTACAATATAAATACATTAATGTAGCTTTATTACTTACGTATAATTGATTAAGTACCAAATTCTGGGTTATTTTTGGTGAAAATAGGGTATCGGACCTTGGTTCAGGAACCAATCCCCCATTTATAACATTGTTCCTATGGGGAAATTGGTTCTACGACATTTTGAGACATGGTTTTCAGGAACCAATTGTGTCTTGAGTTTGGGAACTGCCTCTACAAGGGTTAGGGAGCCTGATCCTTAGAGCCTACCTGCCTCTTCCGTGGCAGGGGTGTGAGTTGCAGGGGACCCCAGTGCTTCCCTCCACGGTGGTGGTGCCCCCAGTGCGACACCTGCCTGCTGGCACTTGGCCCAGGCAGTCCCAGGGAGTACTGCCACTGGAGGGAAGCACTGGGCCCTGCGCAGCTCAGGGACTGTGCAACCTGGCAATAGCTTGTGCGGGCAGACTTGACTGAAAAAAAAAAAAAACAGGCTCCTCCCCGCTTTTTTTCTTTCTTCAGTCAAACCTACCTGCATGAGCTACTGCTGGGTCACACAGCCCCTGAGCTGCACAGGGCCGGGTGCTTCCCTCCATGGTGGCAGCACCCCCTAGGACAGTCCATGCTGGATGCCAGTGGGCAGGTGCTGCCTAGGTGGTGCCGCCACCATGGAGCAAAGCAGCAGGCCCTGCACAGCTCAGAGACCGCTCAGCCTGCTGGCACCTCCCCCTCCCCCCACAACCCATGCCACAGGACAGGCAGGTAAGCTTCAGGACCCTATGCATTGTTCTCGCCACTTTCCTGCATCCTGGCTGCCTGGGAACGGCTGCTTTGCCCCTGGGGCAAAGCGGCAAGAGAGCAGCTAGGGGTGCTGGCAGTGGGAGAAGGTAGCAGGGGTGGTGCACGGGGCGCTGGAAGCCTGCCAAGACTAAGCTTCCCCAAGCACATCCGCTTCCAGCATCCCATGCACTGTTGCACTTTGCTAGGTAGCAAAATAAACACCTCAGATGGGTTTTACCTTGCTACATAATAAAGTCATTTAAAGTGGAATACGCCACCAAGCATGTAAATAGCAACAGCATTAAAGCAGTGCAAAAGGTCAATTAAGCTGCTTTAAAAGCCAATTTTATTGCATTTACAAAGGCCCCTGGAGTACTGAGTCCAGCTGTGGGATATGAATGGGCTGTGGAGAGTGTACAGCGGTGAAAATTGTTAGAGGGTGGGGAACATGACTTCTGTGGGGAGGCTGAGGGAACTGAGCTTATTTAATCTAAAGAAGAGAAGACTGAGGTGGGATTTAATAGCAGCCTTCAACTACCTGAAGGGTGATAACAGGGAGGATGGAGCTAGACTGTTCTCAGTGGTGGAAGATGACAGAACAAGGCGCAGTGGTCTCAAGTTGCAGCAAGGGAAGTTTAGGTTAGATATTAGGAAAAACTTTCTCAATAAGATACACTGGAACAGGTTACCCAGAGAGGTTATGGACTCTTCATCCTTGAAGTTTTTAACACCTGGCTAGACAAAGCATTGGCTAGGATGATAGACTTGGGGATGGTCCTACTCTGAGCAGGGTGTTGGACTAGATGACCTCCAGAGGTCCCTTCCAACCCTAATTTTCTATGATTCTCTGAACTTGAAAGCCAAAGTCAAGGCTTTGTCTAGTGAGGTGTTAAAAACTTCAAGGATGAAGAGTCCATAACCTCTCTGGGTAACCTGTTCCAGTGTGTCCTATTGAGAAAGTTTTTCCTAATATCTAACCTAAACTTCCCTTGCTGCAACTTGAGACCACTGCTTCTTGTTCTATCATCTGCCACCACTGAGAACAATCTAGCTCCATCCTCCCTGTTATCACCCTTCAGGTAGCCTGAAGAAATGCATTAATACTAGGGAAACTCCAGTAGTGAATCATCCCCAGTGGTGCCATGATGTACAACAAAACATTGATCATTTTGAGCACGCTTGCATCACTATAGAGGTGGATGGGCAAGAGAGACAAAGGGAAAGGACTACTTCTGCCTACTGGAACTATTTGCAGTCAAACATTTGGACCACAGATCAGCCTCCTCAGTCATCTACGGACTCACCAGTGACTTCCCTATTTATTGGAAGACTGTCGTCATCGTATTGAGGGACTGTTGACAAAGACTATGTATTGCCCTGAAATTTAATTATTACTCTGCTTCATTTTTCAATAAGGATTTAAGGTAAATGATGAGGGAGCCAAAGACAGGATGGCTAGTAGGCATGAATGTTCTCAACTGGAGATTGCTAGATCCAAGGTGGAGGAAAAATTCAAAGATGTTAATACTTAAGTCAGGGGAGTGGACTATGTCCATTCCAGAATATGGGAGAAAACTAACAAATGAAAGTGCAAGTCTAGTAACAAGATTTTTTTAACAAATCTATTGCATAAGAGCTGACTCTGTATGAACTGAAAATAGCAAACACTTTATTTAATAAAGAAAAAACATAGTAATATGGGTAACTAATGACCCATTAGTTTGGCGTCGGTAACGTGAAGGGCTTTCAAACAAATTTTGGAGGAAAGAATAATTAAAGACATAAAGATAAATGAAAAATTGGTTGAACTGCAATGTGAGTTTACCAAAGATTATGCAGGAGTAATGTAATATCTTTGTTTGACAATTGATTTTTCTACACAGGGACATGTAGTAGCTCTAATCTGTAGTAAAGCATCTAGTGCCTTGCTACGTCTCTAAGCTGCAGAAGTAGAGGATTCATAAAAGAATCTTATCTGCAGGCATAAGGTAGGAAAGGAACTTGCTAAAGGAAAAACAACAGCAGGGTATACTGAAAGAGGAGCTATTGACCTGGAAGAAAGTTACACATGGAGCTCCTCAAGGACGTGGCTTGGAACTTGGGACTTACCTTATATGTTAGTGATCTTGATAGAAAAAGTAGGAGCATGCTACTGAAATTTGCATATGACACAGAATTTGGAGGTATCGTTAATATAAAGGAAGGTCAGAGTAGTCTACAGAGAGAACTGGATGACTGATCTTTAGAGTACTAAAAATGAGACTTAATATTCAAAGTGCAGGATTTTGCACTGAGAGAATAAAATTAAGGATTTCTGCTATAAACTGGGGTTCATCAAAACAAAACCTTGGTGTATTCGTCGATTACAAGATGTCTGTGAATCACTGATATAATACAGCCATGGGAAAGGCAAAAGCAAATAGGAGGCAAAGGGAGGTATTAGTACTAGTATTCAGATTAGTACTACTGTACAAGGCAAGGGATAAGATGTCATCTGGATTACTGTATACAATTTTAGTCATCCATGTTTTAACGAAGACCAGTCTAGACTAGAGCAGGTGCCCAAATGGGATGCTAGAATGATCAGGGGAATGGAGAGCCTGTCAGACAAAAGAATAGAGAGCTTGGCTTCTTTAGAGTAGCAAACTGAATGCTGATAAGGGATATAATTGCTGTCTATGAATACATTGGCAAAGGGGTGACAAAAAAACACTAGACAGGCAGAAAAGCTTTTGAAGCTGAAGGACAATGTTGGCACAAAATAAGTTAGTATAAACTGGCTATGAATAAGTTGAGGCTGAAATTTAGAAGATTTCTAATTGTCCAATCGGAGCAGTTAACTAGTTTAAAAATGGAATTTATTAGTTTGTAAAAGAGGTTATGTGTTTTATATTTATCAAAGGGATTAGGGTTTATGAAAGGGATTTATATTTATAAAGATACTGTGTTATATGTTTACCTGTAATGGCAATGGACTGGGTTTGATGACCCACTGTTTCCATCCCAGTTGTTAGGTTGTTAGTGTGTTCAGGGATACAGAAGGTTATGTACCCCACTTGTAAATAAATATAATAGCATCAAAGAAATACCTGACTCCTCTATCAATTTCTCCTCTTGATAGAAACATCAACATTTCCCCTCAATACCTCAAAAGATGGCTAACTGATCAAGCTTAGAGGGGTTCTCTCTGGTGGCAGAGTGGAATCCATCTTTTAAGGAGAAAAAGTGTGAGCTAGTGGTCATGTGGAAACAAAAAGAAACACACAGTGCAAGATGACAAATAACATTTAAAACAAAAATTAGAAGAAAGGAAATTAATTAAAACAAGATGCAGGAAGAGTGGGAAACTTCATAGAGAGAATGAAAGCAGCATCTGGAAAGCTAAGAGATGATCCAAAAGGAGAAATTTTTTTTTGTTGGAGAGGAAGTGGAAAGTGTCTGGATATATTGGAAGGGTTGCAGCATTCTTAGTTTGAACCTGAGACAAAACTGGCAGATCAGATCAATGTGGTAACTGAGAACCAGATAGCTCTGGGTCAGAAGATTTTCCCTGAAATGGGGAAGCTGGGAAGACTTTGGTAAACTCGGAACTTGCCAACAGAGATGAGCTGCAGGAGGGACTCATGAATCCAAACGATAGCTATGTGAAGGATGTCAGAGTCACAGACCAGTGTTGGAGGAATAAGCCCCTACAGGTAAAACTGAAGCACATAAGAGACTTTCATAATACTGGTTATTTACAAAAGCTTTATGCCCCTCTGCAGCACTGTAGAGGAGAGAGATTAGATTGTCCCAGACTAAGTGATAAAAAGTCCACTACCTTCAAGAGAAAAAGCCAAACATCACAGTTTAAATCAATGGTTCTCAACCTTTTTAGACTGAAGATATCACTCATCAGAATCGAACCACTCCTCCATAAATTTTGTCAATTGAACAGCACCCCATTTCAAAAACTAATTTATTTATTACAGGGTGGGGGCTGGAGAGCAGGTAGGCAGGGTAAACCTGATCCTGCCTTTGCCTGCTTTGCTTATCTTTGCACACATGACCTTTGAGCTTGTCTTTTATGTGCTTATCTCCTCACACTTCCTTCACTACCTTTCAAAGGATCTTGTGGCATCCTGGTTGAGACCCACTGGCCTAAATGGATGGTTAAGAATAGAATAGAAAAAGGGGGGACCTAGCAGCCAATTTAACTCAGCTCTAACGGTGCTGCAAAATTCATCCCCAAGAGAGACTGAACTAGCCAGATTGCTATTGAAGTCAGTTATCAGCCTATGCTGTTTTGGGCATAGGTAGGCGCTAAGAAGTGGAGGAAAGACTACCATTGAACCTGAAGACACTTGTATGCCTATTTTAACTTAATACGAATGAAGGTATACAGGATACATTTGTAATGTCCCAATTTATAGATATTCAACTGGATATGGACTTGCATGTCAAGAAAAAAGAGCCAAAGATGCTCTGAAAGGCTGCATAACTTGCCATGGAGCCTGAATATTTCTTTGTAGACGTGTACCAAAGATGATGTGAAAAAGATGGAAGTTAGTTGCCATAAGTCCTGTGAATACAGTTATATGTCTAAAATGCAGATGGAAAAGGGGATTGTAGTCTGATATGTGATGTTTGTGAACATCTAGGAAAAGTGATAAATGCACTTTGTACAGTAAGGAAAAATAGCCATAATACAAAAATTCAGCTATGTGCTAACAGTATAAACAATTGGCTATAAAAATGTGTATTAGGACTGAGCTACACAACTATTTAATGAAAGCTCTTCACCCATTTTAGTAAATAAGAGAATACTAAGGTGTATGAGATCCTGGACTGTCTGGTTTCTCTTTAGGTCTAAAGAGATAAGCAGCAAAAATGGGAATTTGGCAGTTGAATCTGTAGTTAGACCTAAGAAAATGCACAGAGATATTGGACCCAAATGATTAGATAAGGCACGATAAAATGTCTAGCAAATATGGGACCCAAAACTAATTAATCTCAAATGGATACAATGACTGGGGAACATATACCTGTTAAAAAAAATTGGGGAATGTTCATTTTGTAAATCGGACCTCTGGAATGAAATGAAAATCATAATACAAATATGGTGTATGAATTAATAGTCACTTCGGATTTTATTGTGACTAATAGTAATAAATAGCAGAAAAGGTGTCCTAAAAATTCTGTCCAACTATTTACAGATATGGCCCATGCATTAAAAAAAATTGTAGGCAATTAAGTTTCAGTGAGCAAAGTTTTCTGTTACCAAGGCAGCAGCCATCATAAAAAGTACATCTTACTTTTTAAAAACCCACCCTCCCTTCCCCTCTGTGGTCAGAGGTGTGCCCCCCATGTCCTCTCCCCTCCCATTCTCCCTTCTCTGCTTGTCCCAGCTGTTCTGGGGCTGGAGGGAGCTCCTGTCACTCTTCAGATGGGCTGTGCAGAGCTAAGCTCAAACCAGAACAGTAGCAACAGCAGGTGGATGAGTTGGCCCTTCCCACTCCCTGTCTGGTCCACCCAGGTGTTTCTCAGCAGCCCAGGAGCAGGTGTGGGGATGGAGAAATCCACCCACTCACTGCTGCAACCACTTCCACTGTCCTGAGATGAGCCTGGCTTCTATGCAGCCCAGCTAAAATAGCTCAGGAGCTCCCTTTGCCCCCAGGACCATGGCAGTGGCAGTAGTGGAGGGTGAGGGGGGAGGAGAGGGCAGAGGACCGGAACGAGGAGGAGAAGAGATATGGAGGGAAAGTGGGGGGGATTCTTACTTTGCAATGGGGGAGGGGGCAGGAGGCTGGGAGCAGGGGCAGTGGCCTGTAACCCCTCCCCCCACCTTCTGCAGTGCCAGTTACTACTCCAGCACCTGCCTTTGGAAATCTCGGATCTGCTTCTGATGCTTAAACTGTATTCCCTGTGATCGCAAGGAAAGAACAAAAAGTAACAGTTGTTAGGTTGAATGTTAGGGAGAACTTTCTCACTCTGAGGATGGTTAAGCATTGGAACAGGCTAACTAGAGAGGTTTGGGAATCTCTATCCTTGGAGTTTTTTAAGAGCTGGTTAGACAAACAATTGTTTGGAAAGCTTTAGATAGGGATGATCACCTATGGTCATTTCCAGGCCTTTTTTACCTACAATTCTGTGACCTGTGGAAGATACACTGTGGTGTTTTTCTATACATATATATTAACTGAGCAAAAATGTGCTATTAAACTCAAGTTATAGCATACAAATTGTTGGAAGCCTTACAAGCCAATGAGACTCCTCAGTGTGTTATTCATACCACTGTGTGTGAAGATGAGCTTTAAAGTCGTAGTCATAAGCAAGAGCCGTTTGAAATTTCCTGAAGCCGTGTGATCTTAATACCTCTTAAGGGGTACCTCCTTTCTGGAGAGGATGGGAAGACTATAGCTGTATCCATTAGGTGGATGGACAAATACCACTATAATTCATAAGAATCCCCATGTTCCTTCAAAATACATATAATTTTGTCAGATACTCATTTGGTTTGCCTGTTGTTAGAAATAATAAAAGGGATTCTAGGAGTACAACTTGAAGCAGTGTGGGAGCTGATCTTGCCTGTGAAGACAGAGGTAAAAAAGGCATTGAGTACTTTAGCCTTTCATCATCTGTCACTAGGTTGCCTCCCACATTCAGTAAAGGACCCACACTTTCCCTGACCTTCCTCTTGTTGGTGACACTTGTAGAAACCCTTCTTGTTACCTTCCATATCTCTTGCTAGCTGCAACTCCATTTGCACTTTGGCCTTCCTGGCTTCACCCCGCATGTCCAAGCAGTATTCTTATACTCCTCCCAAGAGTTTCCACTTCTTGCAAGCTTCCTTTTTGTGTTTAAGCTCACTGAAGAGTTCTCTGCTAAGCCAAGTTGGTCTCTTGGCACATTTGCTATTCTTCCTGCACATTGGGATGGTTTGTTCCTGCACCCTCAGTAAGGTTTCTTGAAAATACAGCCAGCTCTCCTGGACTTCTTTCCCTCTCAGACTGGCCTCCAAGGGCATCCTGCCCATCAGTTCCCAGAGTGAGTCCAAATCTGCATTTCTGAAGTCCAGGGTCCTTACTCTGCTGCTTTCCTTTCTTGTTTTGTCAGGATCCTGAACTCAGTTGTTTGTGATCACTGCTTCATCTTGTGGTCACGGCTGCCTAACTTGCCATTCACTTCTACATCCCCCACAAATTCTTCCCTGCTTATGAGCAAGAAGAGCACAGCCCTAATTGGTCTCTCCAACACTTGCACCAGGAAGTTGTCCCAACACTCTCCAAAAACTTCCTGCATAGCCTATGCACTGCTGTATTGCCCTCTCAGCAGATGTCAGGATGATTGAAGTCCCCCATGAGAGCCAGGGCCTGTCATCTAGAAACTTCCGCTAGTTGTCTGAAGAAAGCCTCATCTACCTCATCCTTCTGGTCTGGTGGTCTATAACACACACCTGTCACAACATCACCCTTGTTGCTTTCCCCTCTAAACTTAATCCAGAGACTTTCAACAGGCTTCAAACTCTCTTGTGGGGAAGATCTGAAACTTGGGTCTCTAGCTTTTGGGCAAGGTCTAACTGCTTGGCTGTTAGACTAAAACATGAGAGGCTTCTCATCCTAATTTTTGCCAGATCAGAATTTTGGGACTTGTACTCAGGCGCATGCATAGTGTGCCATGTCTCTGCCCAGGCAGAGAACAGCCTACTGCACCTGCGACAAGTCATAGTCCATTCTGCACTATGTGCACAAGTTATAGTCCATTCTGCACTTGGAGTAGGATCACAAACTGTAAAACTAGGTACAGACAGTCAAAATATCCAAGGTTGAATCAGTTCAGTCTGTGCAGGTTAGTCTAAGCTGCATAGATTGAACTAATAAGCAAGAGAACAGACAATCACTTTTTTGATTCCAAATGCATGCAGTGGTGCAGGCCAGAAGCAGTGGGGCTGTTAGAGCATGCCTCGCTGCTGGGCTGGAACAGATAGTTTGGGCCAAAGCTAGCCCACCTACCCTGCAAGGATGGGGGTTTGCAGGGGAGATACAAAGCATCCTGGGATGCTGGGGGACTGTGACTTAACTTGAATCGAGTTGGGATCTGAAACAGAAGTTCAATAAACTACTTTAACTTAAATCAGTTAAGTCTGACACTACATCCATCTGGGTTTATCGTAAACGGGTTTCAGCTATTCTGAAAATGGTGTATGTGCGTTGAACTAATGTTGCATTACAGATGTAACTGGTTTCTGATTACTTATACCGGTTTATATGTAATTTCTGTCCCTAGCCCGAGTGCCAAAAATAGCAGTTTTGCAGCTGGGTAACTTCCATTTAGGCATGTAAAGTAAAATAGGTTTCTGCCCCTTATGTTTACTTTATTTTTACTTCACCGGTTAAAATCTGTACTTGATGTCTTTTTTGGGGTTTTTTTGCTATTTCATGCTGTTAGCTTTTTGAAAAAGATATTATTACTTTTAAATGTATGAGACTTTAAGTTGCAATGTAAACCAAGAGGCTTCAGCACACCTAAGATATGGATAGATTTAAGTGATCTGTGACATTAAAGACTTATCTGCACCTTATGTAATTTAAACACTGAAAGAATTAAATAAGGAGGGGCCTATCCACAGTATCAGTTCTTGTGGGAAAATATGCTTCAGTGACTTACTGGCACTGGGTTTGGAATGTGGCATTTAAAAGTACCTTTTTACAGTGGGAAAGAATTTGATCAAGAATAAACAGTCTGACCTTGTTAAATGGACCAAAGTCTCTGCATAACCTCATTCCTAGAAACTAGTTTTTACCAGCCTGTGATAAAAAAACTCAGTTCATTATAAAAACAACTAGATTTTTTGAGGAAAATGTCCTGTATATGGGGTAAAACCAAAAAAATCCTATAAAATTATAGACTTTTCTAGGTTGCTACAACTTGGCTATCAGCTATAAAAATTATTTGTACCACAATTTATGAGGACACTAAAAACAGTGTCATGTAGTACAGCCAGATGGACCCATGTCACATTAGGGATGAGTGAATTTCCAACATAATGTCATTTGTATTATCATCAATTATTGAACATTTAAATAAAAAGAGAATTTCGGTAAAAACTGAACTTTGCTTGTAAGCTTTATTTTAATCACAAAGCTCAATATCTTCTTCATAAAGGCGTTTGTTTAACAAGTCTCTTTTTAATATGTCCTTAATGTGTATTCGTCTGGAAATGGGCATAACAAACGGGATAAGAAACAGACCAGTAGGAAAATATTATGGAAAAATTTCTAACTTTTAGGGTCAATTTCTGATTTTGCTCAGGATGAAATAAAGCACTATTTTTGAAAAACAAGGGTGAAAGTCTGGTTACAATGAAGTTGATGGCAAAATTCCCATTAACTTAAGTGAATCCAGGTTTTAACTCCAGGTATTTTTTATGCTACCTCAAAGATATGGACATCCTGTCTAGACAAATATTCAGCCTTGTTCAAGGAGAGAAGACCTACTGGTAGAAGTAATGGCCTTCAGAAAAAATACTAATGGAAGCTCCTGGCCTAATAGGTCTTTTACCAAGGAATTTCCACAGATTCTTCATAAAATAGAATACTTCATGTCCCCATTCTTTCCAGTGTTAAGGCAAAGCATCAAGATAACACAGAAAACATTTCAACACCATTCTCATGGGTGAATGAATTAAATATCCTGCTGTATCTCAAAAATACAAAACAACATGCCTTATTTTTTAAGAATTCTCTACTAACATCTTTTAAAAATGCTATTTACTATGTGAGGTCCAGTAACTTAGAAATCAGAAGTAGATCAAAATTAAAATTAAAATGTCCGGTATTCTGATTAACTGTTAAGATAGGTAGGGTGGTAATATTTCCCTTGTTAAATTAAACTCAACGGTTGCAACAAAAAAGAGAGACCCTCTTCTGACTAGGAAAAGAGCTTGAGGCAAAACCAGTATATTAAAAAAAATGCTTGTAATAGGTAAGCACAGGTTAAAAATTAAGGTAGAGTTTACTTTAGGTTTTGACAAGTTTAGATAAAGAATCTTTTTTAAGCCAGGAAAGGAGAAAGCCTCTGTAAACGTAAACGTTGTTTTCAGATTTTTATAGTCATTGTAAACATAGTCTGAACTTTGCCTGAGCTTCCTGAATTCTCCCTTCTCTCTCTTCTTTCTATTTACAACATCAGCTACATATTTATGCTGCAGAGATTTCTGGAGGCCCTAAAAGGGGTGGAGTTCTCACCACCATGGCTAAGTACAAACAGTCAAAAAGCCCAAAGCTGAATCAATTCAGTCTTTTCAGGTGTCTCGAAACTGTGTAGATTGAACTGATAATGACGTTCATTTTTTAATTTGGAAAGGCAGCTGGTTTAGCCCCACCCCCACAGGTACAGGGGGGTGGGAACAGTCCCTCCAGTCTGGGAACAGCCCAGTGCCCTGCAGCAGCCCACATAAGGGTATAAACGCATCTCAGTGGAGACGTTCCCCTGCCCCAGGAAGGGTCCCCCAAGCCCTGCCACTGATTCAGAGGGGGAATTCCCCCTTTCCCACCTCTCCTGGAAGCCACAGTGTCTCTCAGTGTAGTCTGGCACCTGTTTGGCCCCAGGCTGGAAGGACTGTTTCCCTCCCCCAGAACTGTGGGGGCACAGCTAAGCTGGTACCAGACCATGCTGAGGGGTGGGAGGGGGGAATTCCTCCTCTACACCAGTGGCAGGGATCAGGGCACCCAATCAGGGTGGGGGATCCCACACTGAGGCAACTGAGCTGGCCCTGGGATGGAGGAATTGTTCCTCCAGCACCTCTGGGGGCAGGGCCAAGCCAACACAGGACCATGCAGTGGGGGGTGGGGCAGGGGGAATTATCCCTCTGCTCCAGCGGTAGAGCTTGGGGAACGTTGTCCAGGGCAAGGGAACCCCCACTGAGGCACAGGGACCCAGGCCAGCACCAGGCTGGAGGGGTTGCTCCCCCCTCCCAAATGTACATCAGTGGATCGCGTGGGCCTGAGGAAGAAACTCTCACACACGGGGGATCATGGACGGAGCTGGGGAAGGGAGCACTGTTCCTCTACTTTTCCCCCCTCCCCTCCTCCCCGCCCCACCAGACTGAGAGGTACAGGCAAGACCAAGGCTGCAGAACACAGGCTTTGCTGCCTCAGCTGCATGACAGCCAGGGGGTGGGCAGGGCCAGCCGTCCTCAGCTGAAGCAGACAGCACAGGGCAAAACTAGCCTGCCCACCCTGCAAGGGGGAAGTTCCAGGGGAGATGCAAAATATCTTGGGTTGCTGTGGGATTGTGAGTGAACTTGAGTCAGGAGGGGATCTGGGACAGAAGTTTAATAGATCAGTTTAACCTCAATCAGTTAAGTTTGATACTACATTCATTTCGGTCTATCTTAAACCAGTTTTGGCCATTTTGAAACTGGCATGCATGCACTGAACTTCAGTTCTGTTACAGGTTTAAACAATTTCCAATCAGTTAAACCCATTTATGTGTCATATCTGTCCCTAGCCTGCGTGCCAAGAATACCTGCATAGTGAATCAGATTGGCTGCTGGGTTACTCTTCCTTTTACTGATTGTGTCTGCTAGCTGAAAAATGGTAATTATGCCGTGGTGATTCAGATCCAGCTTCAGTCCAAATTTCCCCTTTATTGTGGTGTTGGTCTCCATCAGAAACTCATATAATTAATGATTTAAGTGAAAAATAAGTTGCACATTTAATTACTCAATAAGGTTATATATTTAATTACTCAAATGTAAGAGTTGAAAGTTCAAGAGTGTTACCTCAGTTTGCATTTGAGTCATGTCTGGATTATACACCAAAAAGTACACTTCCATCTTTTTTCAAAAATCTTAATTTTAGGAACATATTTTATTTACCATTTTTAATGATAAAGCCAATGATTACTAGGTAGAAATACATTTTCCACTGTTACTACATCTTACTCTGGGCCTTGTCAGGCCATATGCTGTAAGCTGAACAGATGTTAGTTAGTTTAGTGTTGTTCAGCTTAATGGAGCAGTCAGACATTAAGGCAAGAAACCTGTTCTGATTGCCCATCACCTGCACAGCTGTGACTTGCCACTAGAGGCTTAGTGAGCAGGGGCAGGACAAGGAGCTAGAGGAAAGACAGGCTCCCTGCTCCCACAGGGTAGAGTGAGTGCAGCAGCCCCATTCCTGGAAGCCAGGGTGTCTCTCACCACTGATCTGAGCAGGGAATGGAGCCATATCTCCACTGCCACTCAGACTGGCTCCACTCCCTGTCAGGAGCAGAGCTGGCTAGGTCTAAGTGGGGGAGGCAACAACTTCACTGTCGCTTAATAATTGTTCAGTCCCTTTCACCTCATTAGTAACTGCATTCCCCCAAGCTGAATGAGTGGTGCTGGGTCCGGTCCATGGGCCTGATTCAACATATGGGAATGGCACAGCCAGGGCCTGTTGCAGCCACCTGGGAACAGGCCATGACCAGGCACCACACAGCTGTATTGAGCTGGGGCCCAAGCCCTGTGTACAGGACTGGCCTGGCTGGGCCAGTCCAGTCATATGGAGCTTGGAAATTTGTTAATTATCACTGCTCCCCTGCTACCTAGTTTCTGGACTCATGGGGAGACCTGTGTGCACTGGATTATGTGGCTCTGCGGGCCAAGGTTGAGCACCCCTGCTCTAAATAATTGGTATACCTTTTTTCCAAGCGATCATAATTCTTATTCCTTTCCCCCCAAGTCTTCAAAGGAGAGGAGTCACCTGAGAGCTCCCAGTTTGAAGTATGCAGTTTTTCTTTGACATTTGTAAATACCCATTCTTATTCATATTTCTGTTCATTTTCAAGATGTTCATGCTATTAATCATGTAAATTGAATTAATGGTGCTTTATGTGGGTGTCCAGGTTCATTTCATTGGCAAGTAAAGAATTCTGGAGTGGTGGGAGAAGCATAAGACTGGGTGCAAAGCTTGGACACAGCTTTGTGGCTTCATGTTTAACATTATTGTATCTGTTCCCATTACTGCCTTTAGTTTTATGAACTATGATTAGTATGTATATTGCATTTCTTCCCTCTCTGAATTCGTACTACAATTCTTAGTTTCTGTGTTTCCTGTCAAAAGAAGGGAAAGGGGCATGGGAAAAGGGTGGGAAAACCAACAGAGAGGTTGACATGAGGTAGAACAGGCAGTTATTGCTAAAGTTTGACAAGAAAGGAACTGAAGCCCCTACTGAATGCAGTGACAGATTTTTTAATGTTTCATCTCTTCAGAGCCTTGCAAGTTGGAGAGCCCTTTTCAACCTTTTCTTCAGTGCTGTTTTCTTTTGGGCAGAGGATGCTACTTTTTATATTCTTGCTGTTTCATTTGCCATATAGCTAAGATTCTTTCCCAGTGAATATGTGAAATATTATACCCTGAATTTTGCAATTAATGTCACCAATGACATACTTTTGTTCTACTTGCGGTGGAAGGTGTGTCATACAGGGAAGCGTTCCAGTGCACTTAAACACTATTTTAAAACTAGCTAAAAATATTTTTTGAAGCTTTAAGCCCTGTCACTGCCTAACCCATCCAGGGGTTGCAGTGCTTTCCATTCTCAAGATGGCCTGATGCATCAATAAATGGTAACTTTTGGCAAAACTAGCATTTGTACTGTAAATTTCACATGGCTGTATATCCATGTAATAAAATAAAAATTGGAGCACTTCAGTAAGATTAATGGAATGGCTATAGGAACTGTTGTATCATACATATAAGACTTGGACTGTACCTTAGATTTCAATCCTTGAAATACCAAGCACTGCCTGCAAGTGCTGAATGTTGTCTTCTGCCACTGCAGCTGAGATCAGAATCACATGAGTGCTTAGTTGGAGTGACAGGGGAGAGAGGCAGTTTTGCACTTGGGTTGGTCAGTTTGAGCTGTACCTCAAAAAGGAACTAGACACCAGCAACCATTGACCAGGATACCAGTGCAGCGTGTGAAAAATGACCCTCACAGGAAGGAAGCTGGTATCTTTTGAAGTATTCAGTATTCCTCAAAGCTAGCTACACATAATGCACAAAACTACTGCATGGGGGGTGGGGGGGGGTGGGCAAAGGTGTGTGCCAGTCTAACACATTCAGCAACTGGAAGGAGTGGTCACAATCTCTTGTCCAAACTTAGATACAAAAATACCAGGAGACCAGGAATAGCAATGAGTCAAGTTTGTACCTGTTGTCGGGCTGTGGCTTAATGGACAATTTCATAGATTTCATAGACATTAGGGCTGGAAGGGACCCCGGAGGATCATCGAGTCCAGCCCCGTGCCCCATGGGCAGGAAGTCAGCAGGGATCATAGGATCCCAACAAGATAAGCATCCAAATGTGTCTTGAAGACATTCAAAGTGGGTGCTTGAATCACCTCCAGTGGCGTCTGTTCCAAACCTTGGGGGCTTGGACAGTGAAGAAGTTCTTTCTTATGTCCAGCCTGAATCGGCCATGGCAGTTTGTGACCATTCCATCTTGTCTTCCCTTGGGGTGCTGTGGTGAACAGACATTCCCCCAGATCCTGATGAGCATCCCTGATAAACCTATAGGTGGCCACCGGATCACCCCTGAGCCTGCACTTTTCTAGGCTGAAGAGTCCCATAGCTCTCAGCCTTTCATCATAAGGTCTGTTTTCCTGACCTCTGATCATGTGCATGGTTCTCCTTTGGACTCCCTCGAGCTTTCCACATCACTTTTGAATTGCAGAGCCCAAAACTGGACACAGTACTCCAGCTGTGACCTCACCAAAGCCGAGTACAACTGGAGAACGACGTCCCAGGATTTGCTTGAGAAGCATCTGTGGATGCAAGCCAGCGTTTTCCTTGTTTTACTAGCTGCAGCATCACATTGAAGGCTCATGTTCATCTTGTGGTCAATCATGACCCCCAAGTCCCTTTCATCTGTAGTGCTAACCAGTGTAGCACTGCTGAGCCTATAAGGATGCTGCAGGTTTTTCCTGCCAAGGTGGAGAACCTTGCATTTTTTGATGTTGAACACCATCAGGTTCTCATCTGCCTATTTCATGAGCTTGTCAAGATCTGCCTGGATCACCCTTCTGTCCTCAAGTGTGGATGCTTTACCCCAGAGTTTGGTGTCGTCGGCAAACTTGGCCAGTCCACATCTGACACCAATGTCCATATCATTGATGAAGATGTTAAACAGTATAGGGCCTAGGACAGAGCCTTGAGGGACCCCGCTGGTGACTGCGCACCAAGACGCTTAGCTTCCATCAGGCACCACCCTCTGGGTCCTACCGCGGAGCCAATTCCCGAGTTAGCTTCCCCATATCAATCAATAGACTAATTCATTGACACAGAGCTATTCTTTCATATTTGAAAACACAAAATAACAGACTTCTAATTTAAACTCCCTATCAAGCAGAGGTCAGTCAGTGGCTAGACAATATTGTAACCTGAGTTACTTCACAGTAGCACCTACAAATGGCCTTTTTGTGATGGTGACTGAATGTTAGCCTGAGTCTGCTGCCCAGTAGCATCACATCATGCTGTGCTACTGCACAGTCATCTGAGGCTACTGCGCAGTCAGAGTCTTGTGTAGACACAGCCACTGACTGACCTCTGTTTGATAGGGAGTTTAAATTAGAAGTCTGTTGTTTTGTGTTTTCAGATATGAAAGAATGGCTCTGTGTCAGTGAATTAGTCTATTGATTGATATGGGGAAGCTAACTCAGTAACCTCCCCATATAGATGAAAAGAAATTAATCTCTCAGTTCTGCTACAACTCAAAATCTATTCCACATACCAGACTAATTATTGCATTGAATAAAAACCCACGCATGTGTCAGGATATCTGGAATTTCCCTGTATTCACCAATGCCAGCAGCCAGGTATAACGAAACTCTCTGCACCTTCTGTATTGTGCAAAACAGAGGGAAGAAAAACCCTTTATTTTCTTCTCACATGAGGTTTTGTAATTAAAGGGGAAAGTAAATTAATTACATGAATATTAAAAGGTTACTCTTCTATTATAACGTTTGGTCACAAGTTGTCTAATGAAAAGGAATGCAGGCTGGAGGGCTGCCATGCCTCTCTGCTCCTTTCCGTAGAGGGCCACAAGCTGGAGCAGTGATTGTGCGTGACAGGGTCTGGTAACAATGAGCCTGCGCACAGATCATCCAGACAGAGCATGCTTTTCTAAATTACACCAACAACAGGGTGGCCTACAGGCAAACAAAATAGTTAAACAATGCATAATAAAGTTTTTATTTGGTATTTCCTGTGTGACTGTGCCAATTGCCAGGGAGTGTACTGTATTTTTCTTTTGCTGTATTAATTGTTGACCACAGCTGGCAAAGACCCAAACTAACAGGGACAGATAAAGGGGTGGGGGGGGGAGGAATGGCATCTGGACACTAAACCCTCAAGTGTACTGGGAAAAAAAAGCACAAAAAATTACAGCATATATCTGGAATTTTCCAACTAACGATGTGCGGATGTGGTAGTGCTAGGGAAAAAGAGCCAAACTGAGCCTGCTTTGTTCACTAAGAGAGGCCCCCTGTAACATTCCTTTTAGCTGTGCATATTTTGGCTCCAGTTCTGCAGTTTTAACTATATACTGTGTATGAAGAAGTTCAGTTGTTGCTGCCTGAATTTGAAGATTTTGCTGCAAGAAACAAGATGTGGTCTATGGAACATGCACTCCTCTTTTGGTGTGAACTGTTAGAGGATTGCCTGAGGTTTTTTTTTAACTTTAAATTAAATCAGTTAAATTGTAGAGAGAATAAAATTACAGTAAGTGCAAGCTATTTCAGCACCAGCTGCAGTTAGGAGACCCTCGGTGACCATGAATGCTGCCTTTTTTAGCACATCAATGACATTAATACTTAGAGTTATCTGGTATAAAGAAAAGCCCAGAACCTAACACTAAAACTTTGAGTAAAAATCAGGGGTGTCACAGACATGCCTGTTTGATACAACCTTTTCATTTTTGTTCATCACTGTAACAGTTAAACTATTGGGTCCTTTCAAATAAGGAAGTTTTTAAACTCCTGATTTCCTACAATCAGCATAGTAAGATCAATGCAAATGTCCAGAAAACAGACAAAAATATAGGCAAGGGTTGTATTGCTATTTTTATTGGTAAGACAGTTTTGCAGATTACTATGAGACAGCGTCTACATTCTCTTTTCACTAAAGGATATAAAAGAAGAACAAATGCTCTGGATAACATTTGAGATATGTAGAAAACAGGACATACTGCACCAGGCAATGTCTGATTGTGCTTACAACTACAAAAGATCTTCTATTTCATTGATTTGGAAGGATTTGCTGTTACTGGAGATGCTCATATTTAGGGACCTACTTAAATCGCGATTTTGCACTGTCTCCCCCCAGTGAGAGCCAGCAGCTGCTACAACCCAGCCTCACAGCCCGATGGGAAAGGAGAAGCTGCCAGCACAAAGGGCAGAAGCCAAGATGGTGGCTGCTCCCTCCCCTGCTAATTGGTTGAGAGCTGCTTTTTGTGCAGCCCTACCTCTCTCTGCCAATCAGGAGTGAGGGGTGGGACCACGCAAAAGGCAGAACTCTTGGCCAATCACCTGCAAGGGCTGGGGCCACTGGGACCCCTTAGCCAATCATTTTTTTTTGAGGGGGCACTATGATAAGTCCACAAAAATGGTGGCTGGCACCCTGATTGGTCCATGAAATTGTCCATGTGCTGCTTTGATTTGGGTAGGTCCCTACTCGTATTGTTATATACTATTACAGAGACTTCTTTTACCTGCCTTTTTCTACTGGTCCTGGCTCTTAAGTACCCAGTGTACTTCTTGGATTTTCAGACATACCTGGCCTTGCTGTCCTAAGTATTTCTAATGCCATTCCCTTTTTGTGATAGTATACTAGCTGCTTGACATGAAGATCTAACATAATTAACATTACAACCATTTATTATCACATTTTCTCACATGCAACACACCCTGAAATATAATATGTACCTTGTTTTGAAGAGCAGAATGGAGGAAAAAAAGAATAAAGACAGGGACACAGCTTATTTTTCAGGTGACTCACTCTCCTTTTCTTGCTTAACTAAAGCTAAAACCATAGATGTTTTTGAAGACTAGTCTCCATGGGTGTTACTGTGATTCTGAAAAGCGTTCAAAAGTCTCCAAACTTGTAAAATAGGAGAGAGACCAGAAGCAGCTAAAAGACAGCAACACTGCCCTAAGCTTATTGTGATTAGTGGACTATCAAAACCGTTAAAAAGGAGATCTCTCCTTAACACCACTGGAGTGAACAGCAATGAGCCATTAAGTCAATTGACTCTCTCAATTGCCTGAATAGTAATGCAGCAACTGCTTCATTGTGGAATGGAAATCAAAGCAGGATGCTTCTGTGCCAGTCAAAAATCAGCTTCCCCATTTAATACAAATTTCCCAATTTTGAGGGGCTTATTTTAGAGGGAAAGGGATGGATTGTATGTGAAAAATATGGTATAGTTAATATAATGTGAAGTGTGGTAGTGGCAGGTTAAGATAACTTGCTACAGCTACACAGGCAAAAACTTGAGTCCTGCTCTGGACTTAGGTCCAAGGCAGCTAGCCACAGTTGACCTACCTGTAAACAGGTAGCTGATCATTTGGGCTGGAGGATCAAAGATGGTCAGTTATATGAGCTGTATAACTCTTTCTGTAGTCAGTGGCACACAAGACTTGGCTTGGGAGGACCCCTGACTTTGATTTTATATGATGTTAACTTAGGATCATTGGAAAGTAGTGCTGGAATGGATCTCATGAAGTCATCTAAATTGAGCCCCCAGCTCCAGGCAGGATGATCCCTGACTAAACCATCCCACAAAACTAGTGTGATATGATACATTATATAAAAACGATGGGTACACTGATAAAGAATTTTTTTGGCCAGTACGGTCATTAACCAGCCATATCGGCTGATACCAGTCTGATAGCTGGTATGCAGCCTGGCAGCTTGAAGAGCAGCTCCCTGCTGGTAGGTCTGTGTGGGGGAAGAGGCGTGGGGGGAATGGATCAAGGCTCCCACGGTGAGGGAGGGAGTGGGGCTGGAGCAAGGGCAGGCGCAGCTAAGCCAGGACAGTGACAGCGATGGGTGGCTCATGTGGAGGACATGGGGGAAGGGAGGATATGACTCCCTGCAACTGCGTGCACCCTGGGGGGAGACATGGGGGGTATGTGCCCCCCCCGATTTATGCGCAGGGCACGGACATGCTGCCCACTGTGGCCTTGGGGCCAGGGGCTGTGTCAGTCTCTTCCCATTTGGTGGGGGCTGGGCTGGGGCTGCATTTTGGGGGAGTGGGTGGTGGTGGTGATGCTGGGATGGGTGGCTTGGGGGGGCTATGGGGAACTTTGAGGTGGCAATAGCCCAACATGTAGCCCCCCCATTGCCACCACTGCCCACTCTGAGTGCAGCCCCAACCCAGCCCCCCCACCAGGAAGAGGCCAGCACAGCCCCAGTCCTGAGCCCCCACTGGGCAGCCCTCCCTCACCCTACACACAAATCCAGGGAAATACATGCCCACCCCATACCTCCCCTGGGGGTGCGTGCAGTGGCAGAGAGCTGCCCCCTGGATGAACTGCCTCGCATTCATTGCCCTGACTGGGCAATGCCTGCCCCTGCCCCTCCCCAGCTCCACTCCCGCCCTCACCATGGGGGCCTCAATCTGCCTCCTCTTGTCCCTTCCCCCCCCAACAGACTTACCAGCTGAATGCTGCTCTCCAAGCTGCCCAGCTGCATTCCTGGCCACATGCATGATGCAGCTGTACACATGCATGATGCATTTGGTGGTGATATTATTAGCTACACCAGCAAAAAAAAAAAACAGTAATGTTAATTTTCCTTTTATCAGTGCTGACCCAATATGGACCAATATATTGGTGCACCTCTAATAAAAACTTGGTTAAAGGACAGTATTAGGTTTTTAAGGTTGAACATGTAAAATTTTAAGAAACATATCTATGCAAAGGAAGCAGTGGTCCTGTGGAAAAATAGTTTGCGATACCAGTAGTACAGTGGTTTTCAACCCGTGGTCCGCAGCCCAATCAGCCCACTGCTGCAGCTCATGTGAGATGGATACAGGCAGTAAGTTGTGTGGGTGTGGCCCACATAACACATTGAGATCTGCAGCTGTGGCCCACTATGGCAAATAGGTTGAGAACCACTGCAGTAATGGACCTAGGATGGGGAAAAGGGCAGTGGGGTGCAGCAGTAGTGGGAGCTCACTGTGTATTCATTTGGTGGCTGATGCCAGGCTCCTCCGCAGCAAACCAGCACAAAGGGTACTATGACCACACCACTGCACCCAGTGAGATCCATCTCTGTGTGACTTAATGCATACATACTAAGGGACTGAATTAAAGGTGTCTGTGCAGCTTTGATTTTGGCATTTTCTGACTGTTTGACTGCAACATGAATAATGCTCTAATTTATTTTTCTGTGTTTTTCTATATCATTTTCTTAGTGTTTTTTAAAAAAACTGAAAAAACAGACATTCTATCATTTGGCATCAATTTGATGTCACAGTGATTATGGACAGTGCAGTGGTTATCAACCTTTAGATGCAGTGATCAGACTTCTGCTGCTTTAGCTAACAAAGTAACTTGTCCTGTTCTATGAGAGGCAAAGGAGAAATGGAACATCTGGGTTTCACAGATACATGCTGATAACAAAGAATTGGGAAGACTCAGACCATTCTCAGGTCTGAAGGAGGAACTGTGCGCTCCAATCCGTTGGCCCAAAAACTTCGTTTCTTTTCTGTTCTTTTCCTTCCAACCTATCTGTATTCCTATCCTGCCCCATGGCAGCCCTGGTTTTTTCTCCAGTTCCATTGTCCTCTCCTAGTCATCCCAGTCCACTCCTTAGCCTTCTCAGCCCTGTCCAGTCTCCTTGCCCAACCAGTCTGAGCCCACCCTCTCCATCCCACTTCCAATCCCATTTTTCCATGCCCATCCATCCCAGTCCCCCATCTCCTTCTCCCCTATTCATTTAGCCAGTCAGTCCCCGTTCACATCCCCTGTTCCTCTATCCCACAAACCTACTGGCCTCTAGTTGTGCACCCTTTGTCCCAGTCACCCTTTCCTTGAATAATCATCTCAATCCGTCTCTATGCCCCAGTGTACTCCCCCTTTCTCCCATCTTCCATCCCTTCTCCCCATTTAGTATTTTCCCCTGAATACATATTTGAATGAGGCAGCTTTCTGAGGGTACCAGTGGACCTGTGGTTTTGAGACTGTGGAGAAAACTTACCGGAGTCAGCAGAGAGGCAGCGGGATGCCGCACCAGCAGCTGATCACGGCAAGAGTGAAACCGCAGCGGCTGGAGCTTCTGCAGGTGAAGATCAAAGCAAAAACTCACAGTGAAGCTGGGAGGAGCCGGGAATGGCTCCCACCTCTGCCTGGATGCGCTTTATAAAAGTGTGCCAGGGATGACTGGCTGGGGGGACACCTGGCACCAAGATAAAAGGCCCAGCAGAAAGAAAGCCAGGGGAACTGGATGCAGCATCCCCAACCAGCTCAGAGGAGCTGGGACACCCAGAAGCTCCCACCAGGGGAACGTGGTGGCTCCCATGGAAGGGGAGCGCAACGGGGACACCAGGCCAACAAGGGCCCAAAGAGTTGCTCATGAGGCCAACGTGGACAGAGGACGGCAGCAGCAGCAATTGGGACACCGGCAGGAGCAACAGGGATGGAACTCTGATGCGGATGGCAGACGGCAGGTACTGGACCTGGGGAGGAAACAATGCAGCAAGGGGGGTTGAACCCCAGGCAGAGTAAGATGCCATGCAAGCCGGGAGCAAAGAGGGAGACGCTTGGTACAAATACCATCAGTGGCCAATGACCGCAGCCCCTAAGGGACCGAGCACCAGGGAGGGCCAGAACATTGACCCTGATGGACAACACCACAGTTGGCGTTAGGCAGGGTGTAAGGGAGGTGGAGCCACGAGAAAAAATACCATGAGGACTACCGAGGGAAAGTACCTGGGGAGGCGGGACCAGACATCGTCCTTCTGATAGGAAACTATTTACCATCAAAGATGTGGCAAGAGAGACCCCTGGGGGAACTGACCCGAGGTCACTCCAGAAAGCCTGGCTGTGCAGCCCAAGAAGCCATGATGAAATTCGAGAGGAACCTAAACACACGATGCTCAGGGGATAGGCACGGAAGGTTACAGAGAGCATAAGAGAAACTCCCATGGCTCATTTGTGGTGTTCAGATCTGATGCAGTACACTTGCAGAGAAAATCCTACTGATGCCCATGCAGCCTTGGGCTACAATATGTTCAGTACACACAGAATCTTCAGAGGCATCAGCTGTTAAACTACAGAAAGTCTTCACTGAACATGTGCAAGGTGGTCCACTTCCCCACAAAGACCTCTAACATGGCCAGGTTTGGGCAGACTTTCATAGACAGGGATGGCAGAAGCCATATCTGTAACACCAAGGCCAGCCCACTGCCAAATATGAAGTTCTTGCTCCAGGGCATGATGATACTCAAGCTTTTCAAAGAAAATGTCACCAGAATTTAACATTGAGAGAGCGATGTATACCGTCCTAGCTTCTTTCCTGGAAACTGCTAAACTGTTTCAGTTGAATTGTTTCATACAATATATGTTAACTATCTAACAACTGTTGCATAAAGGTGATGTTGTGTTGTATCTAATAAGAACACAAGTCATGGTCACTTCCCTAGACTTCCAGCATGATTGAATTCACTGCATGAAGAAGCCATTTATCTCCCTTCAGGTCTGCAGAGCTCTCCATGAACCCCACCCTTTTGCTTTAATAAAATCCAGGTTGCAGATTAACTCACGATTTTTACTAACATACATAGGATTCCCTACACATAGCTCTGTCTTTATAACTATGATATATACTTCCACATATAGACACAGTGAGCCTAATTCCCATTTATACCCAAATCCCTCCTCACTTTCCTTGTCCGGAAAGTGACTATAAATCTTATTTACATACACTCTTAGCATCATCATTTTGTTCAATATTTTCATCAGTGACCTGGAAGATGAGATGGAATGCACCCTCAGCAAGTTTGCAGATAACACCAAGCTGAGGGGAGTAGTAGATACACTGGAGGGTAGGGCTAGGATTCAGAGAGACCTTGACAAGTTGGAGGATTGGACCGAAAGAAATCTCATGAGATTCAATAAGGACAAGTGCAAAGTCCTACACTTAGGACAGAAAAATCCCAGGTACCATTCTAGGCGAAGGACCAACTGGCTAAGCAGCAGCTCTGTAGAAAAGGACCTGGGGGTTGCAGTGGACAGTAAGCTGAATATGAGCTAACAGTGTGCTCTTGTTGCAAAGAAGGCTAACAGCATACTGGGCTGCATCAGTAGGAGTATTGCCAGCAGATCGAGGGAAGTGATTATTCCTCTCTATTCAGCACTGGTGAGGGCACATCTGTGTCCAGCTCTGGGCCCCGCACTACAGACCTGGGCTTATTTAGTTTATAGAAGAGAAGACTGAGAGAGGGTTTAATAAAAGCCTTCAGCTACCTAAAAGGTGGTTCCAAAGAGGATGGAGCTAGGCTGTTCTCAGTGGTGGCAGATAACAGAACAAGTATCAGTGGTCTCAAGTTGCCGCAAAGGAAGTTTAGGTTACATGTTAGGAAAAACATTCTCAGTAGGAGGGTAGGGAAGAACTGGTATAGGTTACTCAGAGAAGTTGTGGACTCTCCATCCTTGGAGATTTTTAGAACTCAGCTAGACAAAGCCATGGCTGAATGGGGGCAGTAGATCCTGGGGTGCCCTTTACTTACAAAAAGTGATCTTCACCATAAAAAGGTTGCAGACCACTGTCCTAGAACCTGTCCAACTCTCAGAGCTGTATGCCTTTGCCCGCTCACCCTTTTGTCTTGAGTGCAACGACATTGGAGCCTTGCTACAAGGAACTTGGTGGCTGCAGCTTCTATGAGGTTTACTATAACACAATTCCATTTCAAAGCCCATGGGACTGCTGGGAGCCTTGCAGTCTCTGCAAAACCCTAATTTTATGAACGTGTAACGGACACCGCTGACAAACTCATCCTTTTGTCCTGTGCACAAGTAAAGAGCTCTTTTCCTGAAGGGCCTATTTCTGAATGTTGATCACCGTAGAGGAGAACATATTACCATTTTAGAGATGGGGAAACAGACCTTGAGTTTAAGTGATTTGTCAATACCACACCATCAAAAGGTGGCAGAATTGGTGTTAGAATACAAGAGTTCCAGGAAGAGTTCTTGGCTTCAACTGTGATGGTGTCTTAGACCCTAGAGTGTGTTACACCAACTCCTGGGTGTTAATTTCAAGTTTATTTATTCTCCTTTTTCAAATAAGAATTATATTAAGATAAGATTTTTCATTTTCATTTTTAAAGAATTTTCCTGGAGAGGGGAGCAAATCCTGAGGGATGTGCAGAGGGAACAAATGAGACATAGTGAGGAGGACATTATAAATATATTGTGTATTTATTTTCTGGTAGGAAAGAAAAAGAAAGAGGAAGGTTTCTGATCTACATTGAGTGTTCTCTCAGCAATTTTCAAATGCGCTGGCATTTCAACTTGTCCTTAATTTTAAACACCATTTCTTTCTTAAAGAGAATCCAAAAAGACAGATTGCTACTACCAGCACCATAGTACTTATTGGCTAGACAGAGTTAAAGCATTTTTGTGTAAATTGGATGCTTCCTTCTCTCCTGGAGGCTTACTGTGCTCATGTTTCACAACCTCTGAGCTTGTAAGCTCAAGACCATTGCCTGAAGCTGGAAACTTTCATTTTGTAGTAAGCAGGGCACAGTTAAATCCATTTTTGGATTTAAAAATACCGTATTGCCATGACTCTGATAGCAAATGTGGAGTACATATTAGCTTACTGTTTCTTAGCTGCTGCTGAAATCAGAGTCTGTCAAACTGATGCCTAGGCAGGGTATTCAGACTCCAGGGAAAGGTATTTCCTTTCTACAGCTTCTATACACACAGTATGCCAGGGGTTAACAAGACAGCTACTTTGAAAATGGAGGTAGGAGGTCATTGGCGGTAACAGCAAAGACTTCTAAAGCCTGCCATCAAGAGCCTTTCACCCTGCATTTCCCACCCAGGGGATTGTAAACATTGGCTCGTAGCCATGGAGTCCTACAAAACTTCTCTATACTTTCAGCATATACATTTATGTGTTTTAATGGAAACTGAAACACAGTGAATTATTTCTGCCCGTCCAGAAAGAAAGCTTCTGTTCAAATTGAGGAGATGAGGGAAAGAGCTCTTGCTCATGCTGGAATTTGAAAACATAGAGATATGCTTGTTTAGTAATACTTCACATGTAACATAGCTCCTGTTCTCAGGCAAACTTTCTCAACTCTGAGGAATGTGTAGAATGCTGTCACTTAATCAGAATCCAGAAGAGCTCTTTTATCTGCCATTTGTTAGTAACTAACAATATTGTTCTTATCTCTTTGTCCTTTAGCTTGATCCAATGCCCTCACACATGAGAACTAGTAACATGAAAGCACTTATTACCTTGAACATTCTTTTTTAGAGAGATTTCACTGTAAAATATATCTTTGCATAGAGCATAAAAATATAACCAGTCAGGATTAGTTTCTTTGGAGCGCTAGACCCAACCCACTAATCTTATTGTCAGATTAAGACAGTAAATTAGCTGCAGTTAGTTTCCTGAAGTATCTGATTTCATGAAAAAAAAAATTATGAGTTACATTGAGAAATAGCAGAAGCCCCAAATCTGTCTCTAACTGCTATAATCTGGTAAATCCTTAGATTCTAAACATCACTTTGGAAGTCTCTTTTGTCTTTTAGGGAGAAATGGTGCCTGCTTCTCCATGGAGAACATGCCAGCCCACTTGTAGGGAGGTGAAGTGCTAATTCAAATTTGGCATCCAGCAAATCCTTGGTTACTTCACTGAAACTCTGTGGTTGCAGTGATGTGGGGCACTCATTAAGTGCCTGGCGGGGTGCTGATGAGGGTATGCCAACTACAGTAGACTGGGGAGGAGGACCATTCTGCATATCCAGCCCTTACCTCCCAGATATACTGGTGTGGTGCTACACTGCCTGGCTCCTGTGGCCCAGCAGAGGCAGCACAGAGTTTTTTCCTCTGTCACTGCACAGGCAAGAGACGGGGGTGGGGGCAGGGGTGATTTCATGATTTTGCTTTGGTTTAGTGTGGTTTGTTAAGAATCAAAATAAACACAGCACCTCAGGAAGTGGGGTGATTTCTTTGTATTAATCAGGATCTGTTGTTCTCCTAATGCTGGGGAGCTTGGCTCCACAATGAAGCAGATATAAATGGTAGAGCCAGATGCTCCAGTTTGGCTGTATTGGACTCAGTGCAAGACTAGAGGGAATGAGTCATAAAGGGGACTGTCAGCTTCTTCTGCAATCACTAATCTGGGGGGTCTGGTCTCTTGGCTAAGTGAGAACAGCCTGAGAGTGACCGCTCATCACTGCAAGTGCATTTCATAGTGTAGCCATAGGGTTGCCCCTGTCATGCCCCTGCATTAGTTGTTTTTGTGGCTGGAAGAAGGACTAGGATTTGGTGCTATGTTTGTTGGACCTGTAGGCAATGCAGTTGGTGACTGACTTACCTGGAAATTTGCTGCTTTGCTCCAGCTAACGATGTTAATGGATACATGTATTCCAATGGATTACCCAAACACTACTTGTTTAATGCTCAGTTTCAGTATGACATTGTGGCAAGAAATACTGTTCTTTTTTATTTTAACAATTATTCATTTAAAATAAAAGAAGTGGCTAAAGGCTTTTGTTTCCTTTTAAGGTTATGTTTTTGCCAGTGCCTCATGGCATTTTCAATGTCAGAAGAGGTATTTATTTGGTTACTGGGGTTTGTGTGCTGTTGCTTTTAGATAAATTTTTGGCTTCATTTAAAAACCAAGATGAATAAGGATGCTCTTTATGTTCACTGGCAAGATAATAAATGTACTTTGTGCTAATATGCTGTCACATCAATATAGGCCCACTCGTGTGAGATGATGGTCACTTCGGTAAGGTGCTGAACTTGTTCAGTTTCTGTTTGTTTACATGATACTCAGCACCTGACAGCTTTGAGCTCCATGGGCCTATTCTAAAGATCATGAAAAAATGGAGGATTCTCCGGGCCTTCCATGGGCATAAAATTGGGCTCTGTTGTAGCTGTGTCTATTATAAATTATATTTCTGGTTTCTTTGTATATAGACCACTTTTCAAGTAATGTTTCAGTCTCAGAAATAGGTTGCAATCTACCTACGGCATCTATAGAATTCAAAAGAATTCTTTGAAATATTGGCTAAATGGAAAGACATTTCCTTGTATTAGTTTTTGAGGTAAGCAGTGAAATGTAACCACTGGCTGAAAGCATTACCCCGCCTTAAAAACTAGCTTTCTTTTCTTGTAGCAGTTGCAAACAGCTGCTAACGCACAGAAGACTTTCGAGGTAAAAGCCACTTTGTCTAGGTAAAGTGTTTTCCGCTTGTATTTACACATATGCATATATATTAACAGCGGATGTACCTAGAAATATTCTACAGCAGCGCCCTCCTACTTGGTAATGTGGTTCTTCCTAGAAATAAAAAAACAAAATTCTGATTATTTTTGTGTGTAAACCATGAAAGAAATTAGTGACTCCTTTATTCCTTAGATTATCTTTCTGCAGTTGTTGAAGTTTGCTTCTTTAATTTCAAGACACAAATATCTTAACATCAAAAAAAAGAACAGAACACATTGAAATAGTAACCTTATCATGAGTAGTGTATATGTTTCAGAGTTCTCTTCTATATTTAGGTACTTTTTTGAATGCTGATTTGACCAGTAAAATAATAATATCAACACTGTCACTTTGCACAAAACAGTTAAAGAGACATACAAAAATGAAGCACAACCAAAAATATTATTAGAATTACTTTAATGATGCATCAGGCACATTCACTGAGCTACATTTATTGCTTGAAGAACAAAATATTTATGTATGTTTTGCCTTTAGAACCGAAGTAGAATCTTCCATGCTGTAGAAGTAGAAAAAAACATAATTTGCTTGTTAAAAGACATAAAGGAAAGAGTCTTTCTCCAGTGAAGAAACCTTCTCATCCAAAATACATGTACTTCTAATGAAACCAAAGACAAAGAGGAGGTGATAGGGAAAGAGATATCATGTGGCCAGTGAATTAAACTAACAGAAATATTTATACCAATACTATCACAAAGACTATAAACTAGAATATTTTGTGCAGTGAATATTATTTGTTCCCTTAACTACATAATAGAGCATTATAGTGATGGGTTATTCAGAAATAGATTAAATTAGATAGAATCTCAGCAAAAGAGACCCTTTTTCTTAATAAGCTTAAAGTACTCAAAACATTTTTGGGAGAAGGATAGGGAAATGTATATAGAAAGCACTCTACAAATAAAGACTGTTTATTTCTCTTCTACACGGCAGGTGCTGAAACATAGCTAGATTAATTCTTTGCCCTTAAATGATTCCTTAGTACTACACTGATATCAAATTTGATGATACTGTGTTGGCAGACCACGCACCCATTGTTAATTATACTCATTTAAGAAATCATATCCGTTCTCTTTATTTGTTCCCTGGGAGATTCAGTAGAGCATTCCTAAAAAGCAAGAATTATTACATAATGCAGATGATAGTCACTCCACATACAAGGTTAAAGCCAGGTTTTCTTTCAAGCCTGACTTTCAATCCTTTATAACTATCTAGCACAATCCTTTATAACTATCTAGCACATTTGGTCTGCCCGGAGAATTGTCAGAGCCATGTATAAGGCTATGCATAGGCAACTGGTAGGGGGTGCACAGGGTTGCATGTACCACCCCCCCAACGGGGCTGATGCTCCCCCGATGGCTGACCTGATGCTGTTAATAGAGCTGGTGTCCCCTCTGACAGGGCTGCCGGTGGCAGTGGCTTCTGTGGGTGCCCCCACAGATTCAGGAGGCACCAGTCAATCATGAGGCTATGGAGAAGTTTTCTGTAAGGCATAGAGAAAATTTGTCAAGAGGTTTTTGAGCTATGTATGTCATTAAAAATAATTCTAAACATGGAGCTGCTCAGCAGCAGCTCCATAGTATAGTTTTGACCCTTATTTCACTGGCAATCCTACTAAGAATGGAACTAGCACTGGAAACTTTCTTTAGTTATGATGTAAATCCATGTATCCAACACTGAAAGGATGTATTATCTCACTTATACCCAGAAACCCAGAAAAGAAAAAGGAAAACCTATGCCATGACTTAGTGGGAGTCTCATATTAGTGAGAACTAAACCAAATAATCTAGTCTAAGAAACACATTAGAGAATGTATATACCTAAACAGTTATATTCCAGGTTGTTGTCATAAGGCAGGAATGTTTGAACAGGAAAATGAGCCAGGATACCAAATGCCACATTTAACCAACAAAAAGGCAAATGTTGCACAGGTGTGAAGGCTCACAGTCACAAAAAACAGAGGACACAGAGAAATAATTTTTTGTGTGTTAAAAAAAGTGCAAAAATGAAATTATTCCTGAAGGGACTTGTAAAACATGTGATAACTTGTTCCTGAAGAACTTCCCTCGGAAGAATATAAGATACTTAAAGTTCTCTTTCAGCTTTGTCTTTACAAAGACTTTAACCCAGAACTTTAACAGGCCCTCATGTATGTTCAGAGGTGCTAAACCAGGAGCAGGCAATTATTTCAGGTAGAGGGCTGCTTGATAAGTTTTGGTCAGCTGCGAGGGCCACATAGATAGTCCCGCCTCTTGACAATTCCCCGCCCCCTTGTCACCATCTTGGGACCGGAAGTCCCACCCCCTAACCCCTGGTCTTTGCTACTGGTTGTCCCTCCCCTTGCCCCCGGAAATGCTGCTTTTGGGAGGGGGGGTTACCATCTTAGAACCAGAAAAAAAACAAATCATACTCTTAAAAGTCAAACACCTACTATAACATTTTAATTTTATTACGTAAAAATATTTTTGTAATGATTTGTGTCTGCATAGTGTATATAGCAGTGACCGCATAATAACTCAAAAATAAATTCTTAGTTTTGTATATTGGGGGGTGTATATGGTGGGGTGTGGGTGTGGATGGGCGTGTGGTGAGGTGTGGGTAAGGGTGTGATGGGGTGTGGTTGGGGGTGGGTGTGCGATGAGATATATGTGTGTGTATGTGTGGTGTGGGTGTGTATGGTGGGCTGTGGGGGGTGTGAGTGTGTGTGTATGGTGGGGGGGTGTGGTAGGTTGTGGGGGTGTGCGGGAGGCTTTTTGAGGGGGTGTGGCTGTGTGTGGGGGCATAGTGTATGTTGGGGGTTCTGGAGTGCTGCTGGGGCGAGGTGTGGGTGTGTGGTGTTTGTGGGATGTGAGGGAGGGTGCAGGGGGATTCCCCCACATTTCCCCCGTGGTGCAGCAGGAGGCAGGGTGCTCAAGGTGCAGGCACCCAGCAGGGTGCAGCTCCAGCCAGTGCTGCACATCACAGCAAAGGGTGCAGCCTCCCCCAGTCAGTCTGTATCACTAGTAATCCCTCCCACTCACACGCAGCTCCTGCACTCGCATAGCACAGGAGAGAAGCCCCACGTGCTGGAGTGGGCTGCCTTCCCCGCCGGGGCTGCGCAGCAAGGGGCAGAAGCCTCAGGCATCTTCTCCTGAGGGACAGGGAACACAGCCGGCTCCAGCAGCTGAGGCTTCTCTCCAATGCTGCACAGCCCCAGTGGGGAAGGCAGCCAGCTCCAGCACACAGGGCTTCCTGCTCGTGCCCTGCAAGTGCAGGGGCTGAGCGTGAGCGGCAGGGAACACTGGCAATACAGACTGTCCAGTGGAGGGTGCGCCCCTTGCTGCGATATGCAGTGATGGTAGGAGCTGTTCCCCACTGGGTACCTGCACCCCAAGCACCCTACCTGCTGCTGCTGCCACCGCCTGCGTGCCATGAAGGGAGTGTTGGGGAGTCCCTACACTTCTGACCCTCCCTCACACCCACATAATACCCACCTGAGCTCCATGCTGCTGCTGCCCCCCCCAGTGTGGGCTCTGTGCTCCCACCCAGCTGCAGTCCCACCTCCACCGCTTTCCTCCCTGCTGCCTGGAGCCAGCAGGAGACAAGGAGACTGGAGCAGGTCCCTGGGAGCTGCAGGAGCAGCAGCCCCGTGCAGAAGCGAGGTAGTTGGGTATGTTTGGAGCTTTGTGTATGCATGGGTGCCTCGCTCTCACCCTCATGGTCAAAAGGGCTGGGCAGGGCACAATTTGTTTGTTGGTAGGAACTGCAGGCCAGATGAAATTGCTTGGTTGGCCAGATCTAGCCCATGAGTCGTATTTTGCCAACCGCTGTGCTAAACTATGCGAAACAAAAATTACAGCTTGAAGCAAGCCTTTCTGTTCTTAGTATTATCCTATTTTTAATCAATTCAGATATAAAAAAATGTAGTCACAACACCCTCTACACAAAAATGGCAACCCTGGCCGTATTAGGGCCCTACAAAGCCTTATTACTTTATTCCTTTGTGCAAGTAACCTGTTCTGGGGATCATAGCCAGGTGAGGAAAGCAGCTTTAACAGGGAGGTCCACTTTGATTTCTTCTGAGGAGGTGGATAGGACAGGAAGTGGTGGAACCATGACATTCTTTCCCCTCATAGCATTGATGTTAAACCAAGAAGTTAACTTAGATGACCCATTGCAGATGGGGGAAGCATAGCAGAATACTGGGGCCAATACTGTGATGAATTCAGAAGTTGGTCCTCTCCTAAGTGCAAAGCTACACACCCTTTCCTTAGGGTTTATGGTTAAAGGTCCTCCCAAGCAGAACGGCTGATGGGGAAATGTGAATAAGACATGCCAGTTCTCTAGACAGTGGTACCACAAGGAAGTGATTTACTAGCATCACATCTAGCTGCCTTTGGCTCCCCAACTCAAATGACCAGGTACCCATTTACAACTAGATGCCTTCATCATGAGTCCAGAGCAGGGCTCTGAATTACACCTGCAAGATACTCTAACTGCTCTGCCACTGCACCTCTTACTTGAGGCTTATGGCAGGGCTGTCCAACTTCTAAGTGGTTGGGGGCTGAGTGTTCTGCGGGCTGCATGACATGCAGATGTACCCCCCTCCCTCCTGCAATGAACACCTGTTCCCCACCCCTCTGCCCCATAGCCCACCACTGCACCACACCCCCCATCCCCTCCTGCTGCACCATGCACCCGTGCATCTGGCCTCAGGTTCACCCTTAGCTCCTCAGGCCATGCTGCACTTTTCTGCCCTGCCTTGTCCCTTGGTAGGAGGGGACAGGCAGCAAAAGCTGGAAGAAGGAAAGGAGGCCAGAGACACTGGCTGCTGTTGCTGTTGGAGTTCAGGGGCTGCCAGTTGGACATTCCTGAATTATGTTAAAGCCAAAATATGGCCCTTTACTTGTACATTTGTCACCTTTCCTCTATCTGTCTGTCTGTGTCCTTTTTAGATTGTATAGTATTCAGAAAAGGAACAGAATCTTTACTGGTGTTTAGATGGTGCCTGACAGGATGATAATTACTGATATCTAAACAGTTTCCCAGAAATGGATAAACTGAAGTTCTTGTTTATAAATTACTGTACTTCTTTGACTATAAAATATCCTTTCTTCTAACAGAATATTTTTGCTAAAAAACACCTTTGAGTAAGAATTTTATTAAAAAACCTTATAAGCATCATAGCCTTGTAAATTGACTTTATTCGATGTTTTATTTTTCTCTTAAATTGATGATTTCAAAATGTGTGTGTGTCCCAAATTCAAGAGTACATTATATTTGATGGGATATAGCTAATAGGATTTAAGTAGGGCTGAAATGGTGCATAGATGTTATGTTGGCCCTCCAGATTACATCCTTAGTAAGTTTCCTTAGATAGTTTCCCATTAACTTGGCTTTGTTCAAGAAATACGTGATAGAAACTAGCTGGGATTGGGACTTCTAATGTCTAATGGCCCTAAGAAATAATATTCATTAGATAGAATCTAAATGTTAAGAAGGACATAATTTGATCTGCTTCACAAAAAGCTGTGTATCTGATTGCTCTTTCATGCTTATACCTAAGCTCATCTTTCCTGTCATCCTTAACTTCACTGAACACATTTCCTTCTTCTTTAAGGAGTCAGAAGCCAGACACTTTTGATAAAATTGACACATTTCATTTAGTCTATAGTATCACCCAGAAGTTGGTTTCAGATACCTGAACTTCCTGATATTGAATTTAAGGTGGCAGTGATTTGTAGCCACTAGAATCATCTTCTTGTCTGTATAGTGGACACCTGGTCTATGAACTGGGATGGTAGAGAAAGCTAGTTTTCACTAATTCCCACTAGTTCCCAACCTACAAATTACTCTCAGCGTGCTTGTGCTTAGATTAGTTTATCTACTAGCTTCATGTGATATGACACTAGAGCATTCAGTAAGTTGGAAACAAAGATTGGTTGATGAGATAGAATGGTATCCTTCCGGCTTCAGATGATGTGGGTACACAAGGAGAAAGGGGAGTTGGTGAAGCAGGAGGAAGCAGTTGAACTATTGGGAAATTAAGGAAAAGGTAGGTAAGGAGTTGTTAAGTAGAGCCATAACATGATAAAGTGAGGGTGGTAAGAGTGAGTGGGAGATGGCAGGGGTGCAGGGAATGGTAGTCTAGAGCAGCATTTCTCATCCTGCGGGTTGCAACCCAAAAGTGCGTCGCAAGACTATATGAAAGGATTTCAAACAAACTTTAAAAATGGATTCTCCTTTAAAAGAGAAAAATGCAGGAAACTGTGGCTTTTCCCTTGCAGGCTGGCAGAGTTCCAGCCTGCAAGGGGCTGCTTGGGGCCTCCCTGCCCTACACTCAGAGGTCGGGAGTGAGGGGTACTGGATCAGGACTGGCCATTGATATTTACAAATGGGTCCTGGTACAAAAAAGGTTGAGAACCACTGGTCTAGAGGTCAATGTGGGAGGTGCAGAGGTGGCTAGAGGTGTGTTGATTCAGAAACTGGAAGGACTGGCATATGGTGGCAGAGCTATGAGAAAAAAGCTGTAAGGACATTGTCAAATGTGAAGAACTTGGATGTTCCTAAGGGAAGAGTTGAAGGGAGGTGGGGCGGGTGCATTTGAGGAGAGAAGCCTGTTATACTAGAGAGCTGAAGTGCACCAGAGTTATTAAGGCACAGATTCTAAAAGGTGTTAAAGCACAAAACTCATACTGATTTCAGTGGCAGCCTAAACACATGTGAGAGTTTGGCCCCAAACCCTTTGTTTAGACAGTCTTTTTATGCTACTTGAGTAGTGCATCAAGTTTAAAGGCCTGAGCACAGTTTAAGCAGCACACAAAAATGTACTTTTTATGCTAAAATAGTTACTTTATCAAGATGCAGCACTGAAGTTCGTTTTCTGTGAGATAGAGTCTGCCTCACTGATAATGTGGCTTACCTAAGAAAACATTTTTTCATACAAAGTCAGAGCTGTGCTAAAGAGGAAGCGATGAGCTGGTTGTGCAGCTCAACATATCCTGTGTTCAAAATAATTTTCATTTCTACTAATCTGCAAATGCTAAAGGAATGTCCACAAATATTTGCTGGTTTCTATGGTAAGAGAACGAGAGAGAATGTATAAAATTCTGTGTCAAAACCAAACTACATCATCCTGTGCTTTTTAAAAGAGGATCCCTCACACTAGGCGAGTTATCTGTGGTTTTATTTGAGAGTGAGCTGACATTTAGAAAATGATTATCATTTTCAGATTCACATCTCAAAATACATACTTGCTCATTGCAAACTCTACAAGTGACTCCAGCATTTTTGAAATGACAGTAAAGATCAGTTTATCAACATAGTCCAACACAATTCCCCTTCTGAAAATGAAGCAATCATATTTGTTCAAAGTGAACTGCAAGGCTTTGGGTTTTATTTTAAAAAGAGGCATACATTATTTAAATTTCCAAATGAATAAGAACCAGATGTTACCCGTGCATGTACATACACATACATACCACGGATGGGTGCATACTTTCAAGGAAGTGTGTCAGATAGTTGTCACATGAAAGAAGCAGCTACTATGCTGCATGCTTCCTCAGTCATCTGGAAACAACAGCATTCCTTCTGATTGTACAGTTAATATTAGGTCTCTGCTACAAATTGAGGTATGTGGCCAGCAGGAAGGGAGCAGGCAGGGAGCAGCTGCTCTATGTGGCATGCTTCCCTAGAAAAAGGGCTACGGTAGTGGGACAAATTATCATGGAGGTTAGTGCTGGTTTGCCCAGCAATAAATCCCACACCTTGCCCCTGAGCAGTCACAGTAATGGAGCCAGTAAAACTGAGGAATGTGAACCACCTTTTTTTTTCTATGAGAGGAGAGCATAGTGGATCCAAGTTAAAATCTGTGAGATTTGGTCCCATTTTTCCTGCAGGTCACACTATTTCTTCCTCTTTGTGAGGCAGCTGCCCCTACCACTGAAGGACAAGAATGTCTGGAAGTTCTTGACCCTAAAACCTTCTCTTTTTCCAAAGAATTTTTTCCAGTTCAATGAGTTTCTCCACAAAGCCATGAGAAACTATATGGCCAGATCAAATTATCAAGAACTACATCAGCAAATAAAATATTAACAAAGAAGTCCAACCTGATTTAGCATGTTCCCAGAGTAGCATCCACCAGTGATTCCCTAACCTCAAATTAAGTCTCCTTCTTCACTGGAGACGAAGATGCAACTTCTCTTGAATGTAGAGACATGTTAGGAAAGCATCACTAATTTGATATCAACTAGAGTAAGTGAATGGCATTAAACTTTACCTGTCTTTTTGCTGAGCTGGTTATATGGGCATGGATCTTGAAGGCTAAAGTGGCCTGGGTCAGCTTTATTTTGCCCTAAGTTTATTGAACTGTTTGAAAACCAGTTTTTATGAATAAAGATCAAAGCTTTTAAAAGGACGGTTAGTAAATATGACCACTTGTGTAAATATGTGTGAACTTCCCTCTTCTATCATAGATTTCATAGACATTAGGGCTGGAAGGGACCCCGAAGGATCATCGAGTCCAGCCCCCTGCCCCAGGGGCAGGAAGTCAGCAGGGATCATAGGATCCCAGCAAGATAAACAAATGTGTCTTGAAGGCATTCAAAGTAGATGCGTGAACCACCTCCAGTGGCAGTCTATTCCAAGCCTTGGGGCTTGGACAGTAAAGAAGTTCTTCCTTATGTCCAGACTGAATTGGTCACGGTGGAGTTTGTGACCATTCGATTTTGTCATCCCTTGAGGCGCTGTGGTGAACAGACGTTCCCCCAGATCCCGGTGAACACCCCTGATATACTTGTAGATGGCCACCAGATCACCCCTGAGCCTGAGCTCTTCCAGGCTGAAGAGTCCCATGGCTCTCAGCCTCTTGTCATAAGGTCTGTTTTCCTGACCTCTGATCATGTGCATGGCTCTCCGCTGCACTCTCTCAAGCTTCTCCACATCCCTTTTGAATTGTGGAGCCCAAAACTGAAAGCAGTACTCCAGCTGCGGCCTCACCAAGGCCAAGTACAACGAGAGAACGATGTCCCAGGATTTGCTTGAGAAGCATCTATGGATGCAAGCCAGCGTTTTGCTTGCTTTACTAGCTGCAGCATCACATTGAAGGCTCACATTCATCTTGTGGTCAATCGTGACCCCCGAGTCCCTTTCATCTGTAGTGCTAACCAGCGTAGCACTGCTGAGCCTATAAGGATGCTGCCGGTTTTTCTTCCCAAGGTGGAGAACCTTGTATTTTTCAGTGTTAAACACCATCAGATTCTCATCCGCCTATTTCATGAGCCTATCAGGATCTGCCTGGATCACTCTTCTGTCCTCAGGTGTGGACGCTTTACCCAAGAGTTTGGTGTCGTGGGTGAACTTCGCCAGTCCACTTCTGATACCAACGTCCACATCATTAATGAAGATGTTGAATAGTGTTGACCCAAGAACAGAGCTTTGAGGGACCCCACTGGTCACCATGATGACTGACTTCTGTCAGCCACCTCACTCTGGGTCCTGCTATGGAGCCAGTTCCCCAGCCAGTGGATCGTGGTGAGGTCAAGGCCACAGTTAGCCAGTTTTGCCAAGAGGTGATCATGGGATACCAGATCAAAGGCTTTTTTGAAGTCAAGATATACGACATCAATCTCTTCCCCCTTGTCCTGTTGATGGGTCACCTGGTCGCAAAAGGAAATGAGATTGGTCAGCCAAGTCCTACCCTCAGCCAATTTCCTGGCAGACTCCTGGTCAAGGTCTTGACCTTGGGTAAGGGATCTGTACCAGACTCCCACCATAGTATCCCCTGTGCTGTGTTCCCCACAGATTTTAACCCAGTGGGTCTCAAGTCTTCCACTGTGGGTGCCAATGTTGGCTTGCAGGAATGCATAGCTTTCCTTGACATAGAGAGCTACACCCCCACCCCCTTTGTCCACTTGATCTCTCCCATACAGGGTATATACCTGTGGCCCAGTCGTGGGTGGAGTCCTGCCAGGTCTCCGTTATCCCTGTGACATCATAGTTATTTGTATTTAGCAGGAGGACAAGTTCCTCCTGTTTGTTCCCCAAGGTCCTGGCATTTGTGTATTGGCAGGCAAGTATCCCCTTGCCTACTGTTTGTTCCAGGGCTGGGGCAGGGGTGGGATCGCTTTAATGGCCACCTATAAGTTTATCAGGGGTGACCACCAGTATCCGGGGGAATGTTTGTTCACCAGAGCGCCCCAAGGGATGATGAGGTCAAACAGTCATAAACTACTACAAGACCATTTCAGGCTGGACATAAGAAAGAATTTCTCTACTGTCTGCCCCCAAGGTCTGGAACAGCCTGCCATCGGAGGTGGTTCAAGCACCTACATTGAACACCTTCAAGAGTAAATTGGATGCTTGTCTTGCTGGGATCCTATGACCCCAGCTGACTTCCTGCCCTTCAGGTGGGGGACTGGACTCGATGATCTTCCAAGGTCCCTTCCAGCCCTAATGTCTGTGAAACCTATGAAATGCCTTGGCCTGCTGGCTTTTCAAGGGTTGCTCAGCTGGCCAGCAGTGGCAGTAGTCCACACATCCCCCAGTGGGCTTAGTTTAAAGCCCAGTGGAGCAGGTCAGTTAGTCTGGCTGAGAAGAGCCTCCTCCCCAGCAGAGAGAAGTGGAGGCCATCCCTTCCCAGCAGCTCACTGCCTCTCTCACCAAAGAGCGGGCTGTGGTCATGGAAGCCAAAGCCTTCCCAATGACACCAGCACTGCAGTCTTTGGTTCACTACCTCAGTCCTCCTCTCCCTCCTCAGCCCATAGCCCGAAACTGGGAGGATCGAAGAAAACACCACCTGTGCCCCCAGACTCTTTAGCCCAGCTCCTAAATCCCTGTAGCACCTCATGACCCAGCTGGGAGTGCTCCAAGCTGTGTCATTGGGGCCCACATGGATGAGGAGCATAGGGTAGTGGTCAGTGGGCCGGAGGAGTTTAGGGATCTTCTCCACAATGTCTCGGATACAGGCTCCCAGGAAGCAGCAAACTTCCCAGGCTAAGGGGTCAGAGTGGCAAATTACCTCCTCAGTTCCCCTCAGGATGAAGTCTCCCATGACAAACACTTTGCATTTTGTCTTGGGGAGAGCGGGGTTGCTGAGCCATTCAGTGTCTCCAGAAGCTGTCAGGATAAGTAATGATTGTAAAAATATTGTATTTGCTTTTGTTTCAGCTGTCTGTGACCAACAAATTTGGCTGATTATTTCTGCATTGAAGGGTATGATATTCTAATTAAAAAACACACTTTTGTCATAAACTTCTAAATACTGGTTCTTACATTCAGGGTCTCCTACTTTAATTAACATGTATTTTAAAGCTACTTTCATCCTTTATTTTGCAGCGTTCTGTATATCTTCACTTTCAATTTCATGAACTCAGAGAATGTTGAATCTCCCAGCATTCACATTTGTGTTTGTGTACCCCAGAACAAAAGCAGTAATTTATTAGACCCTTTATAACATTGATTGAGATTAAAAACCAGATCACATTATCAATAAAGTATTTTCTACTTAAGATCCTCCTTTTTTAGGGCTGGATTGTAACTGTATACAGAGTAGGGTAAGAACAAAACTGTGATTCTGATATTATATTCTAGCAATGTAGTGGCTCACACATGTCTAAGGGCATCTTGTGCCTCCATACAACCCTTGACAAACATGCTGAAAGGGTCATAGTCGAATCTTAGGACGTATATCATCTTTCATTTATATAGTCATCAACAGCTGTATCTTCATCTGTACTGGCACAGTGGGACTATACTGGGGTATTTGAGGGCACAGTGGTGGTGCTTTGTGTCCCTAGGACAGCTACAGTAGGATAATTTGGGTTGGGGAGGGGGGAGACTGGGGCGCGAGCCCCGAGTGCCAGTTCAAAGTGGGTATCAGAATGGCAGCCTCTGGAAGCCTGTGCTGCTGCTGCAGCCCATGTTGAGAGAACTTGCCCATAGGCAATTTGTGCAAGAAGGTAACCGCTTGATACTCTGTTACCCAAAATATAAAGTTACACCCCTCCAGAGATGTGCCTTTTAGCCATAAGGCAAGGGGCAGCCCCATGAGGCTTTGACTTTAATGGAGCTGTGATATTTTTACCAGTTCAGAAGTTGTTTCTGAATAATATTTTTTGTTGCTAAAGATACATAAAGCAATTCTAGCTAAGTAAATTATATTTACCAAGGTTAGAAATTGGCCAGCACACCATGGTTAATATTCCTTCTTTTCAGAACGTAACATGGCAAATTTAATGGGCATAAACTGAGGGGTGAGGGTTGGCTTTCGATTCTGTATTTGTTGAGATGCTCACACAGTCTGTACTAATCAGTTGCACATCTGGCAGCACCTAGATTGTACATAGAGGCATTTTCATCAAAGCATTGACCAACCATCCCAAGTTTGCAGAATTCTATCGATCTGACAAAGCAGGAATTCTGAGTCACTGGGCAATCGCACTTAAGAGCTGATAGTTCTACAAGTAACATTTCTCTTAATCTGTTCCTATTTATTTTACAGGTTGTCACTTTGTGGTATAGAGCTCCCGAAGTTTTGCTGCAGTCCAGCTATGCAACACCTGTTGATCTCTGGAGTGTTGGTTGCATATTTGCAGAGATGTTCCGCAGAAAGTAAGGAATACATTTTATTATCTTTACTTATTTCTTTTTAATTTAAAGAAGGGTAGGAATATATGGTACTGTACATTGTAACAGTTTATGTGGTAGAAAATAGGTAGCATGGTTTACAGCATGAATGCAAAAAGCTTTCACAAATTCAGGTTGTCATCTTGAATTCTTTTTCTTCTCAAAAGCTAGTCTGTACAACTAATTAAAGCTTTGCTTTCCTTACTGAAAATATATATGAACAGTTCTTGTTGTCTTGTTACATATGAATCCAGGCAGCTGAAATTTTAATAAATAGGGACTAGAGCATCTGTTGATAAAAGCCATAGAGAAGGATTCTGGAAAAAACGTATTTTGGGTCATCATATTCCTGGAGTTTGTACTTTTGAGCATTGGATGCTTGCTTGTTGTCATCCTTTGGCATATCTGAGGATCTGGAAAGTCACTGTAATGTTGATATTTAGAAGCAGACAGAGGTAGGAATTTAAGAAAACTATTTTGACAATGTCTGTGGTAATGTAGGTAGTAAAACAATAGTGTGGTGAGGAAAAGTAGAAATGAAGCTTTTTTGGCTGATCTGGTTAGATTAAGTGTCGGATTTCTAGAAGCACAGAAAATAGGAATTAAAAGGTCCTCAAGGGACCATATAGTTCTTCTTTCTGCCTCAAGGCAGGATTAATTGTACCTAAAGCATTCTTGGCAGATATTTATCTAACCTGCTCTTAAGACTTCCAGTGATGGGGATTCAATAACCTCCCTGTGTATTATTTCATTGTAAAATACCAGCCTGATCATATATACACTTTGAGGCTAGGAACAGACATACAAAAAGCCTGAGCCTGAATTGATTCAATCTTTGCAGGTTAATCTAACCTGGCTAGGCTGAGTCACTTTGTAACTACACAGATATCCCAGAAATGCCAACACATGCCTGCAGTGGCTCAGGCTTGAAGCTGAAGCACTAGAGCAACCCTCCCTTCCTTTGCACAGGACTGAGCTGATGGGGGTGTGTGGCAGAGCACCTTTGGGGGTGCTTGCCACTTGAGGGCTTTCACAGGCTCTGAGGGGAAACTGCTTTGGGAGGAGCAGCAGGGGAAACCCCCCCCAGGAACTATTTTAAGGGGGAAGGTATGTGGCAGGGCACTGTTGGTTCCTGACACTTTAAGAGCGGAGCCAAGCAGCCAGCAGGTGCTTGATTGCGGTACCCATTTTAGACCTCTGGCCACCTATATAAAGAGAGCAGTTTGCTGCTAGCAGCAACATCGCCTGGCTGCAAGGTTGAATACCAAGTCCCCTGGAGGTAAGAGCAGGAGTTGTAGGGAATGGTTTGGAGGCTCCTGGTCCTGGGCATGACCTAAAACTGCACACTGCCGGGAGTGGGTAGCCTGGTGGGGCTCTCAGTGGTGCGGGAGCCCCCAGGAAATGCCAGGCCAGTTACCAACCCAGTTAAAGGCAGGTAAAGGTGCCTTAAACCCAGCCCCCACTTTCAGGTGGGTCATGTAACATTAGAGGTAGTTGGGGCCAGGCATGGCTGTGACCACCTGAGCCCTGTGGGGTATAGGACCCTGAGGAAAGGTGGTTGGGGCCAGGCACAGCTATGGCCACCTGAGCCCACCGGGGAGAGAAGCCCTGTGGTCCCAGTAAGCAGACGATGTGGAGCCCCAGTGAGGGGGGCAGAGATGAGCCCTAGTGAGGGGGTGGCCCCAGTGAGGGGAGACCAAGGTATGTCTTCAGACACCTGAGGCTGCAGTTTGGGGCAGAGACTGAGTAAGTGGGCGCTCAGTCCAAGAGAGAGGGGCGAGTCCTGACCCCAGTAAGTCCTCCATTGCTGGGAGGCTGAGTGTTGGTCGAAAGTAAGAGCTATAGTAGAGCACAATGACCTGGTGCTCATGGGGACGAGTAAGAGTCCCCGAGAGACCCTGGAGCACAGCAGCTGCCACCTGAGCCCCACAGGGGAGGGAAGCCCCGTAGCCCTTTGAGGGGGCAGAAATGAGGACCCCCAGCGAGGGGATGGCCCCAGTGAGGGGGTGGAGATGTGGAACCACAGTGAGGGGAAAACCAGAGGGCTGGGAGCCCAGTATTGTCTGAGTGTACAGAGATGCCCTGGGAAGGGGCCAGGGTAAGCTTAGACCCGGTCAGGTAATTGGCTGCCCACTACCCCAGTGAGGGTTGCAGGAGAGACCCAAAAGATGGTACATCTGCCATCCAAGGTACGAGCTAGCTAAAGCCTATGGCCTAAAGGGCCTGCTCCAAGAGGGAGCAAGGCAGTACAAGTTCTCGAGGCGTGAAAAAGACCCTGTGAGAAGGGGTGGAGTGAGAGAGGCCCTAGTGAGATGAGGGCAGTATGAACACGTGTCTGCAGCCTGACAATGAGGCCTAAGCTTGGTCCAGCTATAACCTGGGAGCATTGTCATCTGGATGCCATCTGCAGGGTGTGGGCTGCAGTGTAGGGGAGGAATGGAGCTGCAGATAGTACCCCCTGGCATCAGGGCAAGAATGGGCAGCCTCCCGCCTTACTTAACAACTTAATTGACAACAAGGCATGGCAGACGAAACAGGTGGGAGGAGTGCCCAAGGGCAGGTGGGGCAGGTGTGGCTAGTCGGGGGCAGAAATGAGGACCCACCTCATTTCTCAGTCGGGGAGTCCCACCTTGCCATAGGGTGCATGGCCAGGTCCCAGCAGGATGCTCTGATTAGTCCAGCAGGGAATTGATACCAGTGTTTATCACCCCGTTAACAAAGGAACAGAAGGACATTACCAGCTACCTGTTGATTCTGCCTGTTGATTCAGCGGGACCATAGCCAGCACATGGTCTATTGGCTAATACACAGACAACTCTTTGCAAGGCAGAAGGGTGGGGGTGGAATTCCAGCTTAGCAGGGAGTGGTGAGGCAGAGGGTGGGGAACAGCCTGCAGTCTTGCAGGAGCTGCAGTCAAGGAGCAGAGTGGAGTGGCCAGCCCTGCTGTGGAGCAGAGAGCCCCGCCTAGCCCCGAGAGCATACCAGGATGCTGGGGGAGTCTGATTTATCTTAAACCAGCAAGAGGTCTGGAACAGACATTGCATAAACTGGTTTGACCCAAATCAGTTAAGTCTGATACTACATTCTACCAGGTTTATCTCAAACTGGTTTTAGCCATTTTCAAACTGGTTTATGTGCACTGAACATCTATTCTGTAACAGATTTTAAACCAGTTTCTGATTACTTAAATGGGTTTATGTGTAACATCTGTCCCTAGCCTGAATGAAGACTAGCCTTTACAGCAAGAATTATACATTGTGACTATATAGTCTGCTGACAGCCTGCTTATAGCAACTACATGGACCATTTTGGAACAGCTTTTGTGAAATCATTTTTAATAAAATGGGAACATCTAAGGAAAACGGATCACCTATAAACCTAAAAAACAATGATTACTTTTTCAAAGCTGCAAAATCATATCTATAATATAGTAGTCCTTAGAAAGAACCAGGTAATACCAACATTTCTTGATGGAGATAAACTCATGTTTGTGATAGTATTTTTAATCTACAAAAGAATGGTGGGATTTCACTGCTTATTAAAGTTAATATATGGGGAGAAAAAAAAAATTTGGCGGGGAGGAAAGGGGGACTTGTTGCCTGGTCAGATGGCCTGGGCAGACTTACTACACTCCACCCTCTATTTATGACTCGTAGTTTCTGCTAAGTCCTCCACTGCAAATTTTCAAAGTTTTATCCCACATATTGCAAAGTTGACAATGTTATTGAGCCAGTAATAATTTTCTAACTTTCAAAATCAAAAGGCAGCTTTATTTTAGCTTTTTCAGAGAGACTAAAACATGGGAAACAACTAAACTGAGAGAATTTAGTATTTGTTCAAATACCTTATTTTCTTACTTAATTTAGTGAAGACAAAACATTTACATTGATTTTTCAGTTGTCCCTATTACAGTATATAAGCCTCACTCACTTTACAATTCAAAATTCCAACATGATAAATAAAATTAGGGACAATTTGTACTTTTTACTGATTGCAAATACAAATATTACTTTAAGATTACAAAATGGCAGATTTCTTAATGGAAATAAAGTTTGATTGGAGGCAGATTTTGATACAACCAGGCTTTCTCCTATTGTTGCCAAAGCAGGGTCAGTTTGACATTTTCAGTCCTAAATCTGGGAGGCAGTCAGAAACTCTGGACTTTAGGCATCTGCCAAGTGTATATGTGCAATGCTGTTTAATGATGGTAACAGTATGACTTATAGACATTTAATTATGCAAGGGGGTTTGGAAGACCAATTTAAAGCTTGACTATCACAAAACTAAAATGAATAGCATTTAATGTCTTCTCTGACTGTTGGTTGGACTTGATTTTGCAATAACCTTTGTATGGCATATGCTCTCTTTTTAATATCCTTGATGAATTGCAAAAGAAAAGCTATGTTACTGTGGCCTTAATAGCAATAAATTGTAACATTTTGCAAACTCCCATGGATTGTTTCCAAAAGATTAAATAAATGTGGCAGCTATTTCTGTGAAAAAAAATAATAGGCAACTTGAGTACCACCCATCTCCTTTCCAAACTGCTGCTGATGGGATAAAAGCATATGGGTTCTTTTAAAATTTAGATTGAAAAATTGGCTGTCGGTACAGCATTAAAGCCAACCTTTTCCTTTTGTCATATCATATCACCAGATGCTTATTTTTTTACCACCCCCTGCTCCTCCCACTATTTCTTCTTTGTGTTGATTTTAACTTGGATCTTTTTCACTGAAAGCCAGGTTACCACTTGCCACAAAGTAAGAGTGTATACACAGGCATTTACGTCAGAACACATGATGTGTGGTAGAGCCCTGCCACCTTTTGCCCTGTGATGAATTTGTTCACATGCTTATACTCATATTCATGTTGAAGGGTACCTTATTCCACAGAGTTCATTGGAACTATTTTTGGAATAATTGATTCATGAACTATCAGAGTATTCGTGTATGCAACAGAATGACATTGGGCAAGAGTACCCGTTCCTGTGACAATTAGTAGTTTACCTCATAATTTTCCTAAGACTCGATTGTTTTAGTTATCAGTACACTATATCAAGTCACAGAAAGTGTAGGTCACTGTGATATGTTGTAACAATTCATGCAGACAGTTCAAGCTGCTATTAGCAGAGGATGGTCAATACAGTGCTAGACCTCATGTGACTACATATGGTATAACTAGCTGATAGAATTCAAAACCAAAGACAATACAAAGGAAGTTTCTTGAATTATTTGAGAAGATGGCAAATCTTTGAAATATTGCTTGAATTGATGCTGCTATCTTCAGCTGCTCCAAAAAACACATACGCCGAGCACATTATTCCATCTGTGCTTACACACTCAACCAATTCACCTGGCTACCAAATAAGTTTATTCTAACAGAAATTCCTGTAAAGCAATTCATAAGTGTTTCAGTTCTCAGCTGTAAGTCCATTTAAACATGGCCAGCCTACAAAATGATAGCATGTATATGTTTGGGAAGTGTACATGCTCTATATTTATACCATAATTACAGGCAAATAAGCCCACCTCCCACCATACCCCAACACACTTACACCCCACCCTCCCATACACACACTCCCACCTCCCAACCATAACCCCACACCCTACCACAGGCCCCACACAGTCCCACATCCCCCACCATACCCCCAGACACACCCACATCCCCCATTCCAACCCCTACCCCAACCACATACTTGACACCCACACCCCACATACACCCCCGTACCCTCACACCTACTCCCCAAACGCACAGCCCACATATATACCATTTTTTCCCCCATACACAATATACAAGAGTAAGAGTGTGTTTTGAGCTATTGTGCAATCGCGTCTAGATAATACAACTCAAACAAAAATCAGGAGAAAAATATTTTTTTAATTAAATTAAAATAAGTGATAGCCGATATTTGATTTTTTTTGTTTTTTTAGTATATATATTTTTTCCCAGTTTCAAGATGCCAACCCCCCCCCCCCCCAAGAATACTTCCGGGGCAAGAGGAGTGACTTCTGGTGGCAAAGATAAGGGGTTAAGGATGGGACTTCTAGTGCCAAGATGATGAACAGGAAGCGGGCAACTATCAGGCAGCCAAGCTACCCATGTGGCCCTCAACAGCTCACCAAAACTCATTAAGCAGATCTCCAGTGGAAATAAATGCTTACCCCTGCCTTAGGTCTTATGGAACAATTACTGTGTCAACCGCTTTCACAAACGAGAGATGATAATACAGTATGGCAGGAGCTCTTTATAAAAGACCCAGACTAGGCCTGGTCTACCTTTGAAAACTTTTCTGCTCTAGGTATGTAGGATAGGTATGTGGTATTTTACTAAAACAGCTATATGTCCAAGTGTACAAATCCATCTGTAGACACTACTATTCCATTCTCAAGGTGCATTTCATAGATTTCATAGATTTCATAGACATTAGGGCTGGAAGGGACCTCGGGAGATCATCGAGTCCAGCCCCCTGCCCAAAGGGCAGGAAGTCAGCTGGGGTCATAGGATCCCAGCAAGATAAGCATCCAATTTACACTTGAAGGTGTTCAATGTAGGTGCTTGAACCACCTCCGCTGGCAGACTGTTCCAGACCTTGGGGGCTCAGACAGTAAAGAAATTCTTCCTTATGTCCAACCTGAAACGGTCTTGCAGGAGTTTGTGACCGTTCGACCTCGTCATCCCTTGGGGCGCTCTGGTGAACAAACGTTCCCCCAGATCCTGGTGGTCACCCCTGATAAACTTATAGGTGGCCATCAGATCACCCCTGAGCCTACGCTTTTCCAGGCTAAAGAGTCCCATGGCTCTCAGCCTGTCATCGTAAGATCTGTTTTCCTGACCTCTGATCATGCGCGTGGCTCTCCTCTGGACTCTCTCAAGCTTCTCCACATCCTTTTTGAATTGTGGAGCCCAAAACTGGACACAGTACTCCAGCTGCGGCCCCACTAAGGCCGAGTACAAGGGGAGAATGACGTCCCGGGATTTGCTCGACAAGGATCTATGGATGCACGCCAGCATTTTGGTCGCTTTACTAGCTGCAGCATCGCATTGCAGGCTCATGTTCATCTTGTGGTCAATGGTGGCCCCCAAGTCTCTTTCTTCTGTAGTGCTATCCAACGTAGCACTGCCGAGCCTATAAGGGTGCTGCAGGTTTTTCCTCCCAAGGTGGAGAACCTTGCATTTTTCGGTGTTAAACACCATGAGGTTCTCGTCTGTCCATTTGCTGAGCTTGTCCAGGTCAGCCTGGATCACCCGCCTATCTTCTGGCGTGGATGCTTTGCCCCAGTGTTTGGTGTCATCGGTGAACTTGGCCAGTCCACTCCTGACTCCAATGTCCACATCGTTAATGAAGATGTTGAACAGTATGGGTCCCAGGACAGAGCCTTGAGGGACCCCACTGGTCACAGGGCACCATGATGAGTGACTGCCATCAATCACAACCCTCTGGGTCCGACCACGAAGCCAATTTCCCTGCCAGAGGATCGTGGTGGAGCCAAGGCCACAACTGGGCAGTTTGGCCAAGAGGTGATCATGGGATACCAGATCAAAAGCTTTTTTGAAGTCAAGATATATGACATCAATCTCTTCTCCCTTGTCCAGGTGATAGGTCACCTGGTCATAGAAGGAAATGAGATTGGTCAAACAAGACCTACCGGCAACAAACCCGTGCTGGCTATCCCTTAGGATGTTAGCCTGGGCCAGTCCCTCAAGGATGGCCTCCTTAATAAACTTTTCTAAGATCTTCCCCAGGATAGAAGTCAGGCTAATGGGCCTGTAGTTAGCCAGATCCACTCTCCTCCCTTTCTTGAAGATCGGCACCACACTGGCCTTCTTCCAGTCTTCGGGCACTACACCAGAGCGCCAGGAGTTTTCAAAGATCCGTGCCAGGGGCTGGGCTATGACGCTCGCCAGCTCCTTGAGTACCCTGGGGTGCAGATTGTCAGGGCCAGCTGACTTGAAGGTATCCAGCTTCTCAAGGTGTTCCTTCATGAGGTCAGCATTGATGGAGGGTAGGGGATTCCCCTCACCCAGATTTCCCTGTCCCATAGCAGGCATGGGCATCCCGTGTGACTGATGAAAGACTGACGCAAAGTACCTATTTAATAGGTTGGCTTTTTCCTGGGCGTCAGTTGTCAGTTGCCCCATCTGGTTTAGCAGGGGTCCAACATTGCCCTTGCTTTTCCTCCGGCTCCCCACATATCTGAAAAAGGACTTTTTGTTGTCCTTGATGCCTGAAGCTAGTTGGAGTTCAGTTGCAGCCTTGGCTTTCCTGGTTTGGTCCCTGCAGGACCGGACCAGCGCGGAGTAATCCTCCTTGGAGGTGAATCCCGTCCTCCATCCTTTGTAGGCTTTCCTTTTTAGCCACAGTAGGTCCGCTAGGTCTCTGGAGAGCCAGGGGGGCTGCTGTGCCTTCTTGCTGCCTTTCCTCCGTGTTGGAATAGATTTATATTATATTAATAGAACTTATTTCCCTTCCTGTGAACCAGATAAGTACTGTTATACAGTACAAACGCATCCAAACTAGGGAGTAACATCTTTGTAAGTAAAGCAGTAAAGGAATATGGATGAACAAATAAGTTACAGCAAGTTCAAAGGACACAGGAACTTGATGCAGACTAGCTGACACGCACACACTGTCCAGGTGCCTGCTCAGCCTTGTGATAAGTGGAAGCTAAACCAGGACAGATAAGCCTTCCGTGAAACAAAGCCAGGTTGCCATGACATATACCTTTCATTTACCCTGGAGTCTGAATGGGCACAGACATGTCAGCTGCTCCATATATCTCTGCCCCTTAAACACACTGTAATTTGTTCATTTGAAATTATGGCCTCACTAAAATAGAAGTCAGGATTGTTGCTCCCACACTCCGTCCAAGAGTTGACAGTCTAATCAGATTGTGATATGACAGGTGGTACTGGCACTCATCAAGCCTTATTAGCTGGAAGCAATTTTATATCTCATCTGAGCTGTGCCTATGAGTGACCTACAGATGAAAGAGTCCCTGTGACCCCCTCAGTGTCCTGATACTAATATTACCTTTTTTGAAATGGAGGCTTGCTTTCTGGAAAAGTACATTCTAAAAATCAAGATCTGACTTTTTGGAACCTACATTGGCCACAAACAGGCATTCATTTCTAGAAATGTTTCTGGGAGAGGGAACAGTACAGGTGTTTAGCCTGAATCCACCCCCTCTTCTCTTCTCTCCACAACTTCAACAGATCTGGGTGATCCTGGTCTGAGGAAGGCATAGGGAGCAGTGGCCCCCACTCCTATCCCTGTGCTAGTCCCCTGAGAGAGTAGAGTAGTAGGGAGATCCCCATGCCTTCCACAGACCGGGGACTTCCTTCCTGTTCTGCTCCTGGAATGCAGCCACCTCTGTTCCATGCCTGATCTCCAGGAAGAACAGAGGGAGCAGCAGGGCAAAGCCCCCAGCTGATTCCAGATGAGACCGTTCTTGTTGTTTGTAGGGTTTGAACATGCAAACTGTCAGATTCACTGTACTTAATTTTTCCACTTCAGCTGTAGGACCAAGTTTCTTACAGGGAAACACTGCACATGCACATGCTTTACCAATGACTCACATATTTGTGAGTCAGCAATGGAACTCTGGGCATCAGAAGTTTTAGTTTCTGTTACTAGCTAAGGGAGCAGAATTTGGTGTGATGGTTACATATAGTATAGCCAAATATAACACACAACTCTCATTTTGAGTAATCTGTAGGGACTGAATTTGGGATATTCGGATGTTGGATGCAAAAGCTTTAGCTTTTACCACTTAAATTATCAGAATAGCTCTTTTAAGCACGGACTGTAGCGGTCAGAAGATTAAATCCTCATTGCACTGGAAGCATTAGCAAAACTTGCTTGGACTTCAGTGGGGACAGGATATCAACCATAAACTATGCAGTGTGAACCAGCCACCCCAGGAAGACAGGATCACGCTCTAATACAGGGGTGCCCAACCTGTGGTACATATCACAAATGGCAAGAACAGCTTCTGAGTGTGGCACTGGCACGTGACAGATCAGGGAGGGGACAGGAAGCAAAGCAGCAGAAAGCAGAGCAGAAAGTCAGGCAGAGAGCAGAGTGGTGGATCAGTCAGAGCAAAGGGATTATAATGTCACTCGGGGACAGCTGAGACTTAATTGATGGCACACCTGCCCAAAAGGTAGGCCCCCACTGCTCTAGTAGTATGGAACACCAGACACCAGATGTCATCTAGTCCAACTGTCTGTGTAAATGCAGGATTCCCCATTCCTAAAGTATCCCAGATAGATGTCTATTCAGCAGCTTCTTTCTGAAAACCTCCAGCGAAGAAGGTTCTGGAAATAACTAGGCAACTTGTTCCATTGACTTTTTTCTCTTACGGTTAAGTTTTTCCTGAGATTTAATCTAAAGCTGCTTTGCTGTAGATTTACTATTTTCTATGTGTCCTGCCTCTACAAGGAGAGCCATGTTTCTCCATCCTCTTTGTGGCAGCCTTTCAACTACGTGAAAACTGCTACTACTTCCCTCTTCCTAAGTCAATTATGTCCGCTGTATTCCCTTTACCCACCAAACTAGTTACCCTATCAAATAAAGGAAATTAATTTGGATTGATATGATTTGTTCTTAATTCCATACTGGTTGCTAGTGATGTCCTCAGTCTCCAGATATTTACAGATTGAATGCTCTTTAATTGGTTCTAGTAATTTACCAGATATTGAAACCAGACTGACAAATGTGTAGTTCTTTAGGTCCTCTTCCTCCTTTTTTTTTTTTAAAGATGGACATACTGTTATCCCTTCTCCAGTCCTCTGGGACTTCACTTGTTATTCAGAGTTTATGAATATTATTGCCAATAGCAGTGAGACTTCTTCAGCTGGTTTCTTCAGCGCTCTACAGGAAATTTCATTAGGCCAATGGTTCTCAACCATTTTAGACGCAAGACACCCCTCCAAAACTTTTCAATATTGTAATATAAAGTCTTATACTGTTAATTAATATTATTAATTGGATAGATTATAATTATATTCACCCCACTGCCACCACCACTGTGGCTAGGTGGAACTGTGCCACATGTCTCCTGCAGGGCCAGATCAGGAAGTGGCTGCAGCAGGAATTGCTTACAGTCTGATCCTGCGTGTTGTCTGTCAGAAACAGAGGCACATGGGGCAGATGAAGCTGAACTGTCCCATGTAGAGCTGCAGCAGATAGGCACCCCTGCCTGCATTATATTATGCAGGCAAGCATGCTGTTGCTGCTGCAGCTCTTCCTAGTTCTGCTCCAACATACTTCCTAAAAACAGAGGCATGCAAGGCAGTTTCACTCTGTAGTAGAGTGGGCAGTGCCAATGTCATGCCACCCTGGGGTGCCACAGCATCCTTGTTGAGAACAGTTGCGTTATGTCCTGCTGACTTAAATTTATTCAAGTTTTTCAAAAGTTCCCTTCACTTATCATGATTTGCATCTCTTTCTCTTCTTTCTTTATATTTATCTTGCTATTTTTCTATTCACAGCTTTTTTGTGAAGACTGAAGCAAAGAAGACATTGGGTAGCTCCACCTACTTTGCATCTTCCATTTTCACTTCAGCTTCCCTACTTTTTTTTCCATATGACAAATTTGTAGACCCCCTTCTTGTTGCCTCTTTCATTTCTTGCCAGTTATAACTTTTATTGCACTTTGCCATGTTGATTTTGTCCCTACATGTTTGTGCTGTTCCTTTGTATACCCATCCTTTGTATTCCATAATGACATGCCCTGCCTCCCATGGCCCATATGTACCTCTTGATTTTTCAGATAACTAAGGAGCTCCCCATGTAGCTATACTGTGTTCTTGCAGGTCTTCTTATCTTTGTACTAGAAAGAATATTAAGCATCCAGTGGCTTGCCTCTGGCTTAGTTTTGTCTCATGTGACAGCTTCTTCCACAGCTAAGTTATATGAAACTAGGAAAAAAAAACATTTCCTGTGCTACAGAGAAAGGGGAAAAGCCCCATAGTCCTTGACAGTCTGACCTGGGAGGGAAAGTTTCTTCATGACTTCAAATCTAGCAATTGGTTTGACACAGAGCACGTGAGCAAAACCGTCTAGTTAGTCATTTGACCGTTTTAGTACCAAGAGGAGTACAGGGGACAAACTGTAAAGGGAACAAACTTACCACAAATTAAGCAGTTGCAAACCACTTGATTTTGAATAATCTCATTTCTACTATACCAGCACATCTCAACTGAGCTGCCACTGCTAGCTGACGCCAGTCTTAAGAGAAAGATAGAGGCAGAAGGAACACATACAGAAGCCAAATAAATCCTTCACGAGGTAAACAAAAATATTTCTGGACCCTCCAGGTGATTTGTAGAAGCCTTGAAGCATGGGATTACCAGATGTCTCCCACATCTACTTTCCAATCAGTCAGTCACCTATATGAACACTAGTTATTTGAATATGCATATCATATGCACTGATTAGTGCTCCAAGAGTACCTGTATTTTTATATACTACCTCATCCATGAATAGCTATGCCCCATCCTGAACCAGTTCAGGTTCCATGCTTCTACGCCTTGTTAGGGCTTTTAACATCTTAGTGATGACATGATGACATTTGTTGTGTCTTGAAAGAATACACATCAGTTTGTTTTAAAGCTTATGGTCATCATTAAAGTCTTATACAGTATAATGTAACACACCAAAATACTTGGTGCAGCATAGTACTGACTTGTTTATATAACCACAGTGGTATTGTTATTGTAACAGTATTATCCGTGAAGTGTGAAGGTGATGGATGAAAATACTGTAGTGTGACTGGCCTGTACTCTGCACAGGACCTGAGGGTGTTCATGTAACATTGATAGAGATCAAAAGGAAAGTGGCAAAATTTACACTGAATACAGCAGAGCAGGGTTTTACTCTTGGGATGTTTTGCCTTGACATTTATTGATTAATTGTTATTTGCTATATGTTGAGTCTTTTTTTAACCAACTGCTGATTCTTCCTACATAGATAAATCCTGAGTGAAACTCCAACCCCAGTAAAATGAACAGTCATTGCAAGGCGAGGGTTATACCCTAAACATCCCCCTGTATGAGACAAGTGGCATGAGTGGAACCTTCCCTCTTGTTGCATCTTCCACATCTGTACCAGTAGTAATATCCATGGAGTCAAGGGGCATTTTTCTTCAATGCTGCATGTTCTCATTTCAGGAACATTCTTCATTCTTTTGTTAACTGTATTCCTGTGCTAGAGTGTATCAGGTAGCCTATGCCCCCCCAGTGATGGAAGTGTCCATTGTAGATGTGGAACAGCCAGATCGTTTCACTTTATTTACAGCCTGTAGTTTTCCCCATAGTCAGCTTGCCATCTTTTTCCAGATCTTACTATAAAATGTATCTTTTTATTACCTTAGCCCTATTTCAGCAATTTTCTGAAATGTCACACTAATGTAGGGAGGGAACAGGACCAGGAGATACTTTTGAAAACTGTCAGAAAGGTAAGAGAAGCAGAGAAAATTAAAAAAAGAAAAAGAAAATGTGATATAAAGCAGGGACAATGGAGAAATTGAGGATTTTGAAAAGAGAAGTCAATAAAATCAAATGGTACAATACCCTATGTTATTATACAGATACGTTTTCTTGCTGGCAGTTCCCCTGTAAATGGCAGGCCCTTTAACTGTGGTCTGAGAGAGAAATGTTGTTTTTTATTAATCCTGCAGCAGTGTCAGGCGCTAAATTTGAAATCACATTATCTTGTGTTTTTCAGTGAAATTTGAAATAGTATTTCTACTGGATCCAAAGCTCAAAAACATATATTGCAATCATTCACTTACCTGTTTAGTCACAGTTAAATGTTCACAGAAACAAAACTTAAAAACAAGAAACCAACACTTGTTCTTCATGACTTCAAATCTAGCAATTGGTTTGACACAGAGCACCAGCACCAGCATCACTGGTTCTTTTTTGTCTTTGTTATAAAAAAATAAAGATGATTATTGCTGCCTGGAATACACAGCTCAGTTTGCAATCTTTGAACCAAGGTACTATACAGTTTTGGCCTGAATCAGTTTTTGCCATTTTTGGAAATCATCTTGTTTTCTTACAAGAATGATTTTCATAGATTTCATAGGGCTGGAAGGGACCTTAGAAGATCATTGAGTCCAGCCCCCTGCCCAAAGGGCAGGAAGTCAGCTGGGGTCATAGGATCCAATTATCCAGCAAGATAAGCATCCAATTTGCTCTTGAAGATGTTCAGTGTAGGTGCTTGAACCACCTCCGATGGCAGACTGTTCCAGACCTTGGGGGCTCGGACAGTAAAGAAATTCTTCCTTATATCCAGCCTAAAACGGTCTTGCAGGAGTTTGTGACCGTTCGACCTCGTCATCCCTTGGGGCGCTCTGGTGAACAAACGTTCCCCCAGATACTAGTGAGAACCCCGATAAACTTATAGGTGGCCATCAGATCACCCCTGAGCCTGCGCTTTTCCAGGCTAAAGAGCCCCATGACTCTCAGCCTGTCGTCGTAAGGTCTGTTTTCCTGACCTCTGATCATGTGCATGGCTCTTCTCTGGACTCTCTCAAGCTTCTCCACGCCCTTTTTGAATTGTGGAGCCCAAAACTGGATGCAGTACTACAGCTGCAGCCTCACCAAGGCTGAATACAAAGGGAGAATGACGTCCTGGGATTTGCTTGAGAAGCATCTATGGATGTAAGCCAGCATTATGGTCGCTTTACTAGCCACAGCATTGCATTGCAGGCTCATGTTCATCTTGTGGTCAATGATGACCCTCAAGTCTCTTTCTTCCATAGTGCTAGCCAGAGTAGCACTGCCAAGCCTATAAGGATGCTGCAGGTTTCTCTTCCCAAGGTGGAGAACCTTGCATTTTTCAGTTTTAAACACCATCAGGTTCTCGTCCAACTATTTGCTGAGCCTGTCCAAGTCAGCCTGGATCACCCGCCTGTCTTCTGGTGTGGATCCTTTGCCCCAAAGTTTGGTGTCATCAGCAAACTTGGCCATTCCACTTCTGACTCCAGTGTCCACATCATTAATGAAGATGTTGAACAATATGGGTCCAAGGACAGAGCCTTGAGGGACCCCACTGGTCACAGGGCACTGGTTACTGATGAGTGACTGCCATCAATTACTACCCGCCCTGGATCTGACCACGGAACCAATTTTCCAGCCAGTGGATCGTGGTGGACCCAAGGCCACAATGGGCCAGTTTTGCCAAGAGGTGATCATGGGATACCAGATCAAAGGCTTTTTTGAAGTCAAAATATACAACATCAATCTCTTCTCCCTTGTCCACGTCACCTGGTCATAGAAGGAAATGAGATTGGTCAAGCAAGACTACCAGCAACAAACCCATGCTGGCTATCCTGGTCAAGCAAGACTACCAGCAACAAACCCATGCTGGCTATCCCTTAGGATGTTGGCGTTGGCCAGTCCATTAAGGATGGCCTCTTTAATAAACTTTTCTAAGATCTTCCTCGGGATAGAAGTTAGGCTGATGGGACTATAGTTAGCCAGATCCACTTTTCTCCCTTTCTTGAAGATAGGCACCACATTGGCCTTCTTCCAGTCTTTGGGCACTACACCAGAGTGCCAGGAGTTTTCAAAGATCCGTGCCAGGGGCTGGACTATGACGCTCGCCAGCTCCTTGAGTACCCTGGGGCGTAGATTGTCAGGGCCGGCTGACTTGAAGGTATCCAACTTCTCAAGGTGTTCCTTCACGAGGTCAGCATTAATGGAGGGCAGGGGATCTCCCTCACCCAGACCTCCCTGTTCGGTAGCGGGCATGGGCATCCCATGGGACTGATGAAAGACTGACAGAAAGTACCCATTTAATAGGTTGGCTTTTTCCTGGGGGTCAGTTGTCAGTTGCTCCATCTGGTTCAGCAGGGGTCCAATGTTGCCCTTGCTTTTCCTCTGGCTCCCCACATATCTGAAAAAGGACTTTTTATTGTCCTTGATGCTCGAAGCTAGTTGGAGTTCAGTTGCAGCCTTGGCTTTCCTGATTTTCTCCCTGCAGGACCGGACCAGTGCAGAATAATCCTCCTTGGAGGTGAATCCGATCCTCCATCTTTTAGGCCTTTCTTTTTAGCCTCAGGAGGTCTGCTAGGTTCCTGGAGAGCCAGGGGGGCTGCTGTGCCCTCTTGCTGTCTTTCCTCCAAGTTGGAACAGAATTAACTTGTGCATTGAGGGTTGCTCTCTCGAGAAGCAACCACTCTTCTTGAACTCCCCTCTCCCTGGGGTCATGATCCCTAAGAGCCTTACTGACAAGCCTCCTGAGTTTGTCAAAGTCAGCTTTCCTGAAGTCAAGGACTTCCATGTTGCTGACTGACTTGCCAGCTTTACAGTGGATGGTGAAGGTGATCCTGTCATCCAGCTTCCTATCGATCACTAGGTCACCAATTAGGTCATCCCTAGTAGCCAATACTTTGCTACTCATTGGCCCATAGACTTCTTGAGTCAGGTAGAGGTCATCCACGCACAAGAGGAAGCTTTGCGACCACTTGAATTTTTCTGAGTGATCCTCCCACAAGATGTCCGGGTAATTGAAGTCGCCCATGACAACCATGGTCCTGGAGCATGCGGCCTCAGCGAACTCCTGGGCAAACTCCTGGTCGAGCTCAGGACTTTGGGTGGGAGGTCTGTAGTAGACTCCCACCGTTGTGTCCCCTGTGCCGTGTTCCCCACGGATTTTAACCCACAGCGTCTTACTCGTCCACCCTGGTCGCCAATATCAGCTTGCAGGGATGCATAGCTTTCCTTAAGATAGAGAGCTACACCCCCGCCCCTTTTATCTACACTCTCCCTCCTGTATAGGGCATAGCCATCTATACCCGTGGTCCAGTTATGGATGGAGTCCCACCAGGTCTCTGGTATCCTTATGACATCATAATTATTTGCATTGAGCAAATTATTCCCCAAGCTCCTGGCATATGTCTCCCTTTGGGGGCTCTTGCCTTGCCCACAGATTGTACCAGGGCTGGGACAGGGGTAGGCTCCCTTAAGTGCCTTGGCCTGCTGGCTTTGCAAGGGTTGCTCAGTGGGCCAGCAGTTGCAGTAGTCCCCCCTGTCCCCCAGCGGGCTTAGTTTAAAGCCTAGTGGAGCAGGTCAGCCAGTCTGGCTAAGAAGAGCCTCCTCCCCAGGGGAGAGAGGTGGAGGCCATCTCTTCACAGCATCTTGCTGCCTCTTTCGCCAAAGAGCGGGCTGTGGTCACGGAAGCCAAAGGCTTCCCGAACACTGCGGCACTGGTGTCATTGGTTAACTATGTGGATTCTCCTCTCCCTCCTCAGCCCATAGCCCAAGACTGGGAAGATCGAAGAGAACACCACCTGTGCCCCCAGACCCTTTAGCCCCACTCCCAAATCCCTGTAGTGCCTCCTGACCCAGCTGGGAGCGCTCCAAGCCGTGTCATTGGTGCCCACATTAATAAGGAGCATGGGATAGTGGTCTGTGGGCTGGAGGAGCTTAGGGATCCTCTCCATAATGTCCTGGATGCAGGCCCCCAGGAAGCAGCAGACTTCCCAGGCAAAGGGGTTGGGGCGGCAAAATATGTCCTCAGTCCCCCTCAGGATGGAGTCTCCCACAACAAACACTTTACATTTTGTCTTGTGGAGAGCAGGGGCAGTAGCTGCAGTTGGGCCTGTGTTGCCTGTGGGAGCTGGCAACTCAGCAGGCTCTGCTGGAGCAGCAAGAGGTATGTACCTGTTGCTAAGCTCTGGTGGGGCAGGGGCCTTGGTGCAGCAGGCCCTAGGGCCCTTGACCACCTTGGTCCATGCCCCTGACTGGACAGAGTGGGAGGTCCTGGAGTCCTCCCTTGTCCTGGAGGGAGACCGTGGTCTACCCTCCGGCTCCTGGGGGAGAATGGCCTGGCAGTAGGAGTCTGTCTCCTGCTCACAGTCTCTGATGGCACGCAGTCTCTGGACTGTGGCCTGGAGCTCCTCCAGCTGGCACGCCAGAGACCCCAAAAGGGAGCAGACCCCACAAGGGGAGGTGGCCATGCTTCTGGGCCCCAGAGCCTGAAAAAGGGACAGGCATCCCCCACAGTCGAGAGCCAGGGGCTCCGTCTGGGTGGCTGTCTCTGAGGTGCCCGAGGGGACCCTTGGGGTGTGGTGCGTGTGATGCCCCTGGTAGGCTGGCTATGGCTGGGACTGTCTACCCTGGGGGGTTTGCAGGCAGGGTCTCGGGCCCTCCTGCGCCCCCTCCTGCACAAACTCCATGCTAGCTCATACGCCAGCAGATGAGCACACCTGTTTGCGCAGCCTATTTGCGTGACCGCGTGGCTCCCTGGGGGGCTGGGCGAAGTAGGGACCTGGGTGTGACGAGACCCAGCCCGGCTCCACTCAGCTGCCTTCTCCCACTCACTAAGGGGTTAACCCCCTCCCACCATGGGCCCCACTTTCCTCCGGCTATGCTGGGGGTTGGCGGGGGGCTCCGCAGCTGCTGGGGGGGTCTCTGAGGGGCTTCAGGGGAGCAGGGCACAGCGGGCTTCCACTCGCACGTCTCTCGCTGCTCCAGAGCCTAACTGGGGGCTTTTTTGCTGCTGGCAGGCCCTTTTAAACTGCGCACATGCACAGTGGGCCCACCATCAAGGAAGCTCGTCTTGGGCAAGGGGGGGCCCTGCAAGTACCATAAAAGTTCATCACAGTCCAGACCAACTCTACTGGGAGGAGGTTCATTCCTTGGAAAGATCTAGTCAGCATTCAGACTTCTTTGTGCTTTACGCTTTTCCTCTTTTATTCCTTGCCATTCTTGTGCATATGGCTGTGTGGGAGGCTAATGGTTTTTCCAAACCAGACCTAACAACTTAGGCTTTTTCTTCCTTTCCAGACAAGTGGCCAGCAGATTACAGAGATTTTTTAAAACATTTCTAGTGCACTCTTGGGCCACTAATTTAACTGAGTGACCTTCCCATGTGAAAGAATAGCAATGACATCTAATCCTACTAAGAGACAAAGGAAGGACAGGCAGTCATACTGGTTCAAGTTATTCTAATATACTGACAAGCAGTGTTTTCAGCTTAATCCTAAGTCAGTGACTTTTGATACAAGGTATATGTGCACAGTTCATGAACTGGAGGGTAGACAAGTCTAAATAATTCTAAGGCTTATCAAGCAAAAAAATTAGCAGGACAGGGAGATACCCATTCAAGTAGATAAACTCCAGATAAAATATATAGTGCTGTGGTTTAGTTCACATTTTCCTTCTAGGTTTCATTGGCATGCATTGTCTCAAATGTCTACAGTTGGGCTGATTGATAGCCGTTAGTCAAATCCGGTAACCATATCAGTCTGTGGTTGGAGATGAGTGTTTAGTGAATGCCAGGCCATTCAGTTGTGGTTTTCCTTCCAGTTTCCAATCATGCCAGACTTTCAGTCAGAGGAATAGATGCTGTGGGTGAGGGAACCGTTGATAAACCATAGAAACCAAAAACTGTCATTAACCATGACAAAAACAAAACAGAACCAGGAGGGAGGGGTGGGAGGACCAGTAGAAGCTTTGTGTCTGCAGAGCTAATTTAATGGTCAAAAGCAAATACAGTATTGTGCTAAGACAGTGGCTGATTTTCCAATGAGTATAGGATAGCTCAAATAAAGTACCAAATCAATGTCCTCACTTTCTGGCAAAAATCTACCATTTGTTGGGGTAGATTTTCAAAGGTATACATAGCAGCTATGTACTTATTCCAGCCATTTGTGTGTTTGAAAACCTCTCTCATGAAATATTGGATTTCTCTCTCTCCCCACTCATCTGAGGGAGAGGTAAAACTCAAGGTGGGTCTTATCCAAAAATATAAGTTTTGTGGGTTTCCTTTTCCCCTTGTCCCTTGCTAAGAGCTGTTCTTCATGTCATTTGAATGGTATATAGAATCTTAGAATCAATGAGTCGGAAGGGACCTAGACAGATCATCTAGTCTGACCCCCTGCCATGGGCAGGAAGGAGCACTGGGGGTGGCAGGGGTCATAAGACCCCAGCCAGGTGCCTATCCAGTCTCCTCTTGAAGATTTCCAGGGAAGGTAATAGGCACCACCTCTCTGGGAAGCCTATTCCAGGTCCCTTGAGGATACTGCTTCTTCAAACTGGGGGACCAACTTTTGTGGCAAAGCAAGAAGTTTGAGGTAGGCGGACTGACACTGGGAGAAGAGAGGCAGGCAAAGATGACCGTGTCCTGAGGAGACAGCAGAGGAAGAGGCCCTGAGAAGCTGTTAGCCTGGAGTCTCTGAGGACACTCTCAGAGAAGCAGAAGTTTGAGTTGGTACTGGGGTCTCCTGAGGATGTACAGCCAGGCAGCTGGCATAGATACTAGCCTGGAACATGCCAGATGACACCTGCTTGAGCTCATCAAATTGTTTTTGTCCTTGTGAGTTTCTCATTCATCTTCTAGAAGAAGAAGAGAAAAAGTAGGACTGGTGTGATTATTTTCTTGTTTCACCTGACTATATTTAAAAAAGGCAAGGGCCAGAAGGGGAAAGAAAAATCATTTGAGTATGAAAGGGAGTGCTTAAGCCTTTCCCAGAGGTCATTTGAGAAGGAGCCCTCTCTTTATAGCTAGATAAAAGGTGACAGGTGCTGAATGCAAATATTTGCAGGTAGATAGTATGTTAGGATTATAATGGGGATGTGATGTTAGGAAACAAGTCTAGCAGCAAAAGACAGGGTCATCGAGTCTGAACTGAGTTAGTTGAAGCACACAGCAAATGAGCAAGTAGGAACACTAAAAGTAGAAGCACCCATGCTACACCCCTTTCTCTCAGCCATATCCCCTAAGCTAAGGCAGGGTGCAGTAGCAGCTATATGTCACCTGAGGGCTTCCTTTATGGGCTTTCTGGTTGCTTTGCATCCCAAAGCAATGAAAAAACAGCCAGTGTAGAGAACAACAACAAGGCTGCGGTTGTGCAAGAGGAAGGCTGGAGCTGAGAGGAGAATTGTAGGTCACCCTATACAGTTCTTCCCACTCCAGAACAGGGCTGCAAGGAGTCTTACCTGAATGCCTTTTGGACTGTGGATGAGAGATCCTGTAGTGTGAAATGTAAGAACTTACTTTTCTTTTTCATGAGAAACTACTCACACGCTGTTATTTAAACTCCAGATTCATGTACAAGGTCTTTTCCTCTTCCAACTTTGACATATTTGAAGGGGAGAAAAAGGACTTCTTACTAAGCTTCCAAACTCAAGTGGTTCTTCCTGTTCAGATGTCTGGTCATCGAATTTAATCTAGACCATTTTTATTGAATTGACTGTTCCAGGAAAATTACCAATAACTTGCTACCAGTCATTAGTCATTAAGTATGTATGTAATAGCTGAAAAGTATATAGGATAAATGTGTCTCCTGTTTGCATGTTTCCATTTCAAGAGCTTTGCTCTGGCAGATCCATTCTCAAAGCTCTTAACTATTCTTTATACTTTTTAAAAAACATTAAATCTGTCTCCAGAGAAGTGGAAAATCAAGTAGAACCTGAAAGGAACAGGGGGATAACGGGGCTTTGACAACATCTAAGGATGATTTAGTGCAACATGACATGTCTCTGAGACATTTTAGTACACTCTACCAAGTAAATATCTGTCTGAGCCAGGAGAGCTCAGTGTGGCTGAGAGAAAGCAATGAGGAATTTGATGTCATTTAGGTAGTTGTGGAAATGTTTTTCTTTGGGCACCACACCATTCCTTTGATCCACCTTGTCTCTGGGGACTGGGAGCCTTTCAACCACTGCACACGATCCAACATTAGGGCCAGTCTTGGGAGTTAATAAATATTTTACCTGAGTAACAGCTCCAGTGTTTGGACATTTGGTATCAGTGCTTGAGGGTTATATTGCCTGCTTCTGGAAGGAACAAAGAATATGTGTTATTTCAGTAGCTAAAATGTGGTACATACAGCATGCAGATCCCTAGGAAGTTGTGCTTGCCTTGCAAAGTTCTTCCCATGTAGTCATTTCACAGAGTCATTTGCAGGGTTCTACACCTCCAAACCTGGCAAGTCCCTTGGGAAATGGAGGTATACGTGTGCTCTGTACATCCCTAGCTTATACACTCCTCCTGCCATGCTACTTCCTCTTTTCCCTACACCAGCCACAGCTCCACAATGGCCTGTCAGGGTCCCTAGGATGGTGTCGTGCCTGAGTGCACTCCATTCCAGCCTCCCCACCCATGTACTGGGGCAGAGTACATGGGCCTATTGAGTGGTCCAGATGAGCCCAGAGAAGAAAGGTGTTGCATTAAGAAAGACTTATGGAGGGCTCAGGGTGAGCCCAGAGAGAAGAAGTGATCTATGGAGGTGCCTGAGAGGACTGACAGCTGGAGGACTGACCCAGAGCTAAGCAGACTGCCCATAGAGCAGGGTATTTCAAAAAAATGTTGGGTGCCCTGGGACGATGGCTAAGCTACAGACTCCAAACTACATGGTCCTCTGAGTGCCATATCGAACAGGCACAGGTTGTACACACAGTGAACCCAGCTCTTTCTGCTTTCATTTATATTTTTCACTTCATATAGTGTTGTGGCCACTGATATGCAGTAGCTTTGCTCTGGCACCCAAGCCAGGGGTTGCCTACCACTGGTCTGTTTTGATGTGATAGCACAGGAGTCGTCACTGGAGAGATTAAGTGAGATGGGCTTGAAAATTAGCTTTGTAGCACATTCTGAATAGATACGAGTAGAACAAGACCACGTTTGCCAATACCAGAGAAAAGGATGTTGTCATATTAGAGATGCAAAGCTGATGACAGCCTTGATAAGAATTTTAGCTATGTGAATAAATAGAAAAGGCTGTATCTTAAAAATGTTGTGCAAAAAGTATCTTTAACACATGGACAGTGACTGGTTGTAAGAACCTAGAAAAAAATCTTGACTGATGTTTAAGAATGCTGGAGTCTCACAGAGTTGTCCTTTTTTAGCATGCAAAATTATGGTAATGTCCTTTTGCTTAAATAACAGTTTTCCTGCTCCTAGAAGAAAAAGTTGGGTCTGAGAGTGACAGAACCAATCTTACCCAAACCTGGGGCCCATATGAGTGCCCTATCCTAGAAGGTGGGAGGTCTGACCTTGTATGTCTGCTCTGCAAAAAACTTTCTGAATGGTCTCAGACAAGCTACAGAGGTATTTAGATGCCTAATTCTCATTGAACTCAACTGGTCTCATCCTACTCAGACTCATTTTTAATGCATCTGCAAAAGTCATTTTCTAAGGCTGTTGTTTTGACCAGATGACCCTCTGCTGGCTCATTTTCCCTCTTTTCCCTATTGAAACATTGATTTCAGTAGGATTTGCCTAACAGAGGAGTTGAGTGCCTAAGTACCTCTGTGGATCTCCACCCAAGTGGCTGTGTGCCACTATTGCCCATATGTCAAATAGAGATGGCACTTTCTAGTGTCACAGGCATGTGGCATGTCATAAAACTGGGGTGCTCAGATGCCACCATGATAGGGACTAAAGGGAGAGAGTATTCTTACACTGTCAGCTATCCCGTTCCCATTAAGTTAATGTCTTAAGTCAGTAGTTTTGTCACTCTCTTACCAGGAGTAGGGATTTGGCTCAGTAAGTGTAGGTCACTAGTCACAAGGCAGTCAAAAGGAGGGAATCACGAGCAATTTACTGCTAAAATGTAAAGAAAGCAAATGGTTATAATCCAGTGTAGTATTCATGTAAATGCTAGTTTCAGAAGCGGGGATGGCATTGCACAAGCAGCTGCCAGATATGGAATTTCTTTGTTTTTAATCCTTCCTCTTTCTAAAATAAAAATCTTATATTTGCTTTTTTCTTTATTTTGTCCAGGCTCAAATCATTAATAAATGAATGGAACTAATAATGGTAGCACTCCCCATGTGATACTACACAGTAGTTATAGTGCTGTCACAAGCTAGTGTATGTGTATGTGTTTCAGCCCGGGAGTTTAAGTAATCCTGCACTTTATTATTATTATTTAGAACCAAATACATCTAGTTCAAATTAAAACTGGCCTTTGAAAACTATATCAGTTTTCCTTGCTACTGCTGCTGTAAAGATTTTCCAACTTTTAATGCTTATCTTAATTTTTTCTACAGGTGTATATTAATTCAGTAAGCTAGCACAGCTGCTACAAATTAAAGTTTTTTCATGCTATCCTTCTTATCCACTTTCATGTCTTTGGGGGATCAATCTCCACAGCTGGAAAAAAACCTAAGTTGAAATTTCACTTCTAACCACATAATAGGTTGTGTTTAATTCTGAACATACTTTCTATTGCCTTTGTCTGAAGGGTTCTAATCCCCTCAAAAGATTCTTTTCTGATCAGTAGTGTTTCATTACAGTCAGGTTTGCGGTTGGGGTTTTTTTCTGCCATTAAGGATCACCTAACACAAATCCCAGCTGCAGCTTCCCTGGTCTTGAGGTGCTGCTGGTGTCCCAGCCATGCATTGTTTTTTTCATATAGCAAATCACATTTTCAGGGGTTTTGCTTTATATTCCAGGATTTGCCCTTTTGCATTTTTGTAAAAACCTTATTTTGTTTTTCTCTCTCATTTGAATAACTTTGGATCCAAAGGTTTGACTTATTTCATTGGTAGTTTTTCTGCCTCTGCAGCTCAAATTAACCACTGGTAACACCAACAGATCCCCAGACTACCACCGTACTGTAACTGAGGATCTTTCCCACTTTTTTAATCTAGGTACCCCTGTCCAAATTTATGCACTCTGTTCTCTGATACAGTGCTTGAGGGTAGAGCTGGAACTGCTCTTTATATCATTTCTCACTTCCTGTGATTTTCTTTTGTGTATTGAAATTGTAGGATCCTTAGGTACCTTTTCTTCATTGTTTTATGTGAAGTTCATAGTACAGTGTTGATGAAAGACTATTATTCAAAATAACAACAATAATAATAATGATAAACCTGGAGGATATGCTAAGCACATAGAGGTCTGTTGAGATGACCATTACATACAATATTTCAATTCCTGTTCACTGACTTGCCTCTGCTTGGTTTAAAATAATTGCAGGTAAGAGTTAATTTCCTTCATGGTATCATTCATGTGTGCAGAGACTTTCAGCTGATAAACATATGATTAGGCTGTTATGTATTTGGTTAAGGAGTTCATTCCATGAAAAAAAATGACCTAACGGCACTAAATCTCTTCTGTTTGAAAGCGTCTCATCATGGCAATCTGATTAGAAATATTTTTGATTGGTGAAATCAGATTTGAATTTAAATGAATGACTCAAACTTGAAAAGCCAATACATACATTAATTCAAACTAATTCCAGCTTTTAAGAGACTTTCAGATACATACCTCTAGCCTCCCAGTGCTTTCAGTTCCAAGCAGTTTACTAACAACTTATGACTGTCTGCCAAGTCAGTGAGCTGAAAATTTCAGAAAAGGAGTGCCCAAGATAGTCTCCTTGCTCCTATCCATCCACAGAAGCCAGCTGTAATTTGACTCTTCATTAAATTACTACCTTTAAACCTTAAAATGCAGATGTGCAAGGACAGCAAAGAGGTGTAACTACTTAGTGGTCAAATATCAGAAAAGGAAGAGGGGATAGATACAAAATACATGGGCAAGAAGAAGGCAAAGTGTGCCTCATGCAGGAATCCTGGTTTTCTCCATTTAAATATCACAAATTCTCTGATAGCCCCCACTCTACCCCTGCAAATTATCTGATTTAAAAAACCCCAAATCTACAATTAAAGTGAAATACCACTATATATATGTATGTATGTATCATATATGTATCAACTGAACACAATGTTTATTGATATACTTACAATTTTAATGCAATTTGGAAGCCTACCAGTGCCTCAAATCACTATAATAAAATAAATTCTAAGTACCTACAAATTTTGGTTTGGGTTTATCATGGATAATCAGAGCTCCCCCTGCCCCCTTAACTCACCAGGACGCAGGTCCAAGCCCCTCACTCCCAAGCCACAGCCCCCTTCCCCCCCGCAAATAGTGCTCCTCAATCCTCACACCCAGTCATAGATGGAGGGAAAAATATTATTTGGGGTGCTGAGTGCACGTGTTAGCATGAGAACTACAACTCCCATCATGCTCTGCACAGTGCAACGTATGCACAGTTAGCCTCCTCTTCCTCAGCTGCGTGGAGCTGAGCACTCATGGGACGCTGGCCTAGCTGCACGCCAACTGGTGTTCTGGTGCTGCTGCTGTCTCAAGCCACTGCAATTTTAGTTGTGGGGGTAGGGGCCTAAACTGCCCCCAAGGCCCAGCTTTCTGCCACCTATGACAGGCCCCCAGCCCTGCTGGTGCCCCTCACTCCCCACCCACAGCCCCCCCAACCCCCAGGGCTATGAGGCCAGGAACCCAGGTCTGCAGTCCCCTGCCCTCTGTGGCCCCAGCAGGAAACAGAGTGCAGAGCCTAGCTTCCCTTTTCCCATGGACAGCATGGCTGGAGCAGAGACTATGGGGAGTGGATGCAGGCTGTCCACTGTGGGCTGTAGCACTTGGGCTCCCCACCCTGCTGCCCTCCCCGTGGGGCCTCCCCAGCCTAGTGGGCAGGACCCAGCATGCCAGAACAGAGCAGGGCAGGGCAGGGGGAGAAGCTCGTTGCCACTGCTGGGAGCTCCACAGTCATGGCGAGGTGCCCCCTGCCCACAGCAGGACTTACAACCCCATGCTGCTGCTCTTACTGCTGCCAGACAGGCAAGGGGTGGTTTGCCAGGGTGGTGTGAGGCTTGCAGTGGCAAGGAGCTTCCCCACCCAACCCTGCCAGGTCCTGCCTGCTGGGCTGCAGAGGCAGGAGGGTAGCAGGGTGGGGAGCCTGGGCAGCCTGCACCCACCCTCACCCCACACACAGATATGGGAGACATGTCCCATCCCGCCCACCCACCCCCATGAATGCATGCAGTGACAGCAAGCCAGCCCTACTCCCAAGAGATGGTGCCCACAGCCCTTTCCCGCTCCCCGCCCAGGCCCTGTGGCCACACATGGCCCCAAGCCCTACACACCGTCCCAGCTAGGCAGCAGCCATAGCCTGCCCAACTCCCTTCCTCAGTATGGGAGCTCAATCCCTACCCCTGCCAGACTTACTGGTGGGGAGCTGTTCTCCAGGCTGCCAGGAGCTGTTCTCCAGGCTGCCATGTGCCCATGTATGTGCACATGTACATATGATGCCCCCTGCCTGACTGCCCTCCTCCTGCTCCCCCCTGCCTCAGGCTGCAGGGAGCTCTTTGCAAAAGTGCAAAATCTGAGTGTTTCTCCATTAAAATGAAAAATCTGTTTTTTTCCCTTGGTTAAAGGGGAAAAAAATCTGTGTCCCTTCCCCCCCCCCATGGGAAATAGAAATCCCAGATCCCTGCTCATGTGTCATATCAGTAGTTCTATTTGATGTATTTAAATAACGAAAAAATGCAGAAGCCTACAGTTTAGATACAAACTTAGATCTGACACTGTTGAATAATAAGAAATTCAATTTGAATCCATGCTTACAGAAAGAGGACACATAAATAGTTAAATCACATTGTTGGAGAAAACTAATAATACTGGAGAGAGTAGTACTTCTGTTTCTTCTCTCAGCTGAGACCATGCTTTTTGAGGCCTTTGCCATTTGCCAAGGTCAGTTGTGTATGTACTTCTGAACTTGCTTCAAATGTTGGGACAGTTTTCAAAATGCTGCAGTTGTCATGCTTACTGAGTTGAGATAACTACTCCAAAAGCTTGGGTAAAATAAGCCTACAAATCTTCTGGAGGAGCAGATGTCCACAGATAAGAAAAAAAGTGACATACATGCTTAGGGAATAAGTGAAGGATGTTCAACCTATCAAGGCTCTTCTAATTTAAAAAAAGTGTAAAAAGATTAATGTTAAAGCAGCTATGCTTGAGGAATAAATGAGAACTGCCCAGGTTTAAGAGTCTTCTGGGTGAAACTCAGCTCTGCACTGACCTTACTCACAACTTCTGTTAAGCTTACTGTTGAAGTGCAGTTACTGCTGGATTTCACTCATCCTGTAAGTATCTAGGGCTTCATCCAGTAGTCATTGAAATCAGTGGTAAAGCTCTCTTCAGTTTCAGTGGCAGGCTGAAGCAAGTCACTGTCCTTTATTCTGTTTTGGGGAATGCGTGTGACTTAAAAATTTGATGCACAAGTAAAAATAGATTTTATATATATTTATACATATACGTATATACATATATATTTTTACTTGTGCATAAGTCGCACACATTCCCCAAAACAGAATAAAGGGCAGTAATATATATCATGTTCTGGCACCCAGGACAAGTTCTCTGTCTTTGCCCATGCACAAAGGAAACCTTAAGAAGAGATTCTTTCATTTAAGACTTCTTTTCTCATCTTCCACTGTATTTTTAACCAACAGCTGAGCTGGATAGCAGTGTACATAGTTTTTCTGTTTCATTTCCTTTTCAGCAAGTCTTCCTTTTCGTTTCGCCACTCAGAGGGAGTATATACTTCCATCATTTCCATCTCTGAATTGCTGAAGACTGATGCATGATTAATTCTGCCCTTTTCCTGACTGGCAGTCTCTTCTTTAAAAACAAGCCTCTGAAAGTTAAGCCTCTCCATATCTGGAAATGCTAGTTACAGAAGCTAGGAAACCCCAAACCTAGGAAAGCTTACTGGATTTCTCTTTTTGTTGTTAATGCAAAGCCCAAAGTTGAACGCCAGAATCATACCCTCAGTTTCAATGGGTTTCTTCCCACGCACACCAGCATTATTCTCAGTCTTACCTTCTGTACTCCAACGAACATGGACTTGCAACCTTCAACCTCATTTCCAGCAGTTGTGAGACTGTCAGAATTGGTGCCTTCCAGAAGTTCACTGAGTAACTGGCTGGCCTTTCCCCCCCACTGTCTAGCATCTTCATGGTAATCTCCTTCACCACACAAGAAAGCATCTTCAGAAAACAACTTGAGGCAGGATTCTTGTGGGCTTCTGCAGGAGTTGCCAATGCGTATTCTAGGATCAGGATCCTGTCCTTATTTTGTTTTTTGATTACTATATTACATTTTAAGACTTTGCAGCCACTGAAAGTCTTTGGCAGCTTTTTAAAAAACAGACATTTCTTTTGATCTGCACTTCATTTGCCACTCAACAAAACTCAAAAGTTTCTGCAAATGTTCAGAAAAACTATTCAAAAGGACCTTCAGCTCTTTTAATGTATTAGACTTGATTCTGCACTCTCACTGGTTTAACACTGATGTAACTCTCATGATGCTAGTGACATTAGGATTAGGCCAATGCTATTTCACTTGAAGAGTGGTACATTCTGGCAAAGTAATAAATGCTTTTAAAAACCAGGCTGAGAAACTCACTCTGGCAAACCAACTTCTCTCACATTTTAGTCCTGCCCTTACCCAGTATTCACCTGCCTCTTTCACCTGCCATGCCTTGATATCCTATTGTTTTGATGTTAATATGTGGAAGGCTGCCCTTCGGTCCACCCTGATGTACACACTCCAACCACCCCTACATGCATCCTATTCCTCACAGATGTTTCCTCCAGCTAGGTAGCACTGGGACCCAAGCTCCAAAGTCTGACATGGGACTCTCACTCCCCACCAGAGCTAGAGGTCCTAGCACCCTCACAGATGTTTTCAGGCCTAGCACCTGGCCTCTCTACTGGTGCACACACTGGGCCTTCCATATCCAGCCTAGCACCCAGCCTCCAGTCAAGTGGCTCACACCAGGTCTTGTCAACTGCCACCTCTACCCAGGGCCTCACAACTGCACCCCATAACTCAACTGCCTCTCAACACCACCCCAGACTCTGGGCCACACTGCTCCACCCCTCTCAGGGCCACACTGCACTACCCTACCATTTGGGCTTGGGGTCAACCACCCCCATAGGCTCAGGTGGCACTCTACTTGCTATGCCTGGCCCACCACTCCACCCTCTTACTTGGGGCTCAAGGTGGAACACCTCTGCAGACCAGGTAGCATTCCCATGCTGTGCCTGGCCCACCTCCAGGGTTCACCACCCCACAGGGCTCAGGTGCAGTTACTCCGCATGCCTGGCCCTGAACTGCCTCCAAAGCCCACCAAAAGGTGGTTCACCACCCCACAGGGCTCAGGTGCAGTTACTCCGCATGCCTGGCCCTGAACTGCCTCCAAAGCCCACCAAAAGGTGGGGACAGGGATTTAAGCAAGATGGCCCTCAAGCCTAGCATTTAACTGGCCCTTCCCCAGCACAAGCAAGACCACCAGGCCTCCCTATCCTTGCAGGTTACAGTTTTAGGTCACATCCAGGACCATTGAAGCCTCACCATTACCTCCAAGATATTCCTGAAACAGGAGTTCCACCAGGCATTGTTACTCCAAACCTTCCTGGGCACAAACTGCTCTGCTCTTATACCAGAGCTATCCAAAATGGCCACCGTCATCAGACACCTAGTGACTGGCTGCTCCAGCCCTTAAAGTGATGGAGCACTAAAGCTGCTCTGTCACACACGTCTATTTCTACCCATATCTAGGAGGAGGGACTTTAAGTTTCTAGAAACTTTTGACTAACTTGTGTTGAAGCAGCAGTGGGCAAAATGCAACCCACGGGCTGTATCCAGGTTATTTGACCTGAGGGGCTCCTAAAACATTTAGAAAACTAATAGTTATTTGCCCTGGTTGCCTGTTGTGCGGCCCTTGATGGCTTGCCAAAACTCAGTAAATAGCCCTCCGCCCAAAATATTTGCCCTCCTCTGTCAGTTGAAGTATAATTGGCTGTATATAAAATATCCTTTTTCTATGTTGTCTCTAGCACTAGCACATACAAAATGCAATTAAATTGGGAGAGGAAGAGTAAATTTAAAAAATGTTAAGTTTTAAAATGAGAACTCCTGAACTGCACAATAGTTGAGGCAAGGCACTTGTGACTGGTAGTAGGTAACTGTCCTGAGTATGCAAACTTGTCAGCTGTGACCTGATTTTACAGGGCATTACAGTTATGTTATTCATCAGAGGAAGTAGGAATGATAGTGTGTATTTTCACTTGAATTTTAGTTTCAGTACAGATAACCTAGTGAGATCCAAAGAGGGAAAGGGCCTCTTCTGATCATGGGTGTCTGCAGGACAATTCAGGTACCAGAGCTATTCAGTAATTTCAGATTGTTTTAGCTTTTGGTTCAAAACCTGAATCAACTTTTTAAATGAAAATGTTTTCTTCATAGTAAGTTACAAATAATCTGACAAAAATGTGTATTTTTCAGCTACCCACATGAAAAGGGCGGGTAGGAAAGGAACATGAAAAGGGTGGGGGGGAAACAGAATTTAAATATATCTCTGAATCACAGATTCTGTAGTAAGCAGATTTCCCAGGGTGAGATGCAGTGTGCCTTGGCAAGAGTTTCTTTGCCTTTACATTTTTTCTTTTGCCTTCACCTCATTACTCTTAGCTGTACATAAGTGTATACTTTTAACCCTACCTCCAATACGACTAGTAGAGCCATCTTCTAGAATTCCCCTATAGTCTTCATGAACCACCTTCTTCATCCTGTTCATGTCTGCTGTTCTTTCCATGAGATCACCCTATCCCTCTGTTTTCTTTTTTATTCTTCTCCCCATCTACTCTACATTCTCTTTTCTGCCTTCAAATCACTAACTTTCTATTCTACAAACTTCATGCTCTTTCTCTCAACACTTTTCCTTACCCTTGTATCGCTCTTAATGCACCTTGCATACCTGAGAAGGCAGAGATCATCCAAAGTAGGAAGTACAGTTTTCCACACTGTCTTTAGTCCTCTCAGACCTCTGATATACACCACACAAATACTAATGTTCATTCACATAACATGGATCCTTTCAAAAAGTTCCACAGGTAGATGTTTTTATCCCAGGAATTGTGAATGAATTTGAAATGTATTAGACCGGTAATTAGGAACTGCTCTGTGCTGAGTTTTTAAGAGATCAGAGATGGTGATAGGCTGCTCAGCTGCTGTAGTCACCGTGCTGTACTAACAATGACAGAATCCAGGTGTCAGTCTGTGGAAATCGTTTCTCTTGCATTTCATGTGTCTGGCTCTGGGCCCAGCTTTGCAGGCAGTTGTGTTGGCAGTTCTGGAGCTTCCCCTATGGCTTTGTAATATGTTTGAATTAGAAATGGAATTTCTTGAATTTTTCCTCCTTGATAATATTTTCCCTTACTTATGTTTCTTTCTTTTTCTGTGTGTATTTTATATGTAGATTAACCCCTCACAGTCAGAAATTGAGGCATAGTTCCCAGTACAATAAGTTGGTGTGAATGTATTAAAGAGCATTAAGAGATGGTACTCAAAATCAGTTGTTGAAAGGGAGCTCATAGAAATTGTCTGTTTTCCTTGTGCAGGTGATTTTATTGTTAGAGAAAACAAATATTTTTCTTATGTCAAGATTATTGAGGAGTAATCTGGCCAGTGTACAGAGAGACTGTGTTTCCGTCTTGGGTGCAACACCACCGCAACTCTGCATGCACTGCTTTTTGAGTCTCTTTGACATGTCACTGGAGTTGTACCTGGCCACAGGAGATATGCTAATGAACTGTTTATATCTAAATTTTCACTAAGCAGCAGCTGATATAAAAAATGGCATGTACAAAACAAAGCTCTTGACCTTTATAGAACAGATATCTACTCCAGCTCAGGTGGAAGGAGTACTGAATACAGGTGAAAACTGTATGACTTTGTGAACCTTGGACAACAAAACAAGAGCACAGCACTGTTGAATAGTGAAGTTTTTCTTGTTCAGTTGTCTACAGCAATGAGTTCCTTTCTGCAAGAAATATTCATTTATGCACTCCTAATCTATATGCAGAGACTTTATTCATTCTGTATTTGTGTTTTACACTGTTAATTTGTGTTGTAACATGTATTTATATTCCTGTGTATATTTATCTGTCTTTTGGTTTGTTTTACCAAAAAGTAAATAGACAGTCTGAAAAAAAAATCATATTGGAAATTTCTTTAGTTGTTATCTGCTTAATTGGGTATATGAGTACTCCAAACCTCAGGGACAGATCCTGAGATCTTTATTCAGTTTTGTCTCAGTCCTTTCAGAGCAAACTGCCATTGATTTTCCTGGGAGGTTGCTTCAGTAGGATTTACTAAAAACTGGGTAACTCCTACTCCTCTCCATATCAATATGCTTAGAAGACCACATTCTCACTGAGGCAAGCATTTCAGTTGTGCCTCCCCTGCACAAAGCAGAGGCCACTTTACATGGAGTTTGTAGTGTTTCAGCTCCAAACAGTTGAAGAGAGGCTGGAGGAATCAATTGGGCTCCACTGAATTACCTCTACCTCCTCTGCAAGTGGCAGGATTAAAAAAAGCATGATGACCGTACAAAACTTAAGGCATCCTGAGACTGCAAATATAAACTCAGCCTTTTATACACTGTAAAATCTATCCCCGCATATAGATGCATTCTGAAGTACATGGGGCTGCCAGGAATATTGCTCTTGTAACCAGTGTCAGTAAGATCCAGTGGATCCCTCTGGGTCTGCAAAGATCTTCAGAGTTGATGAGTATGGAACTTAACTTCTGCCACAGAAGCTAAATCCAGCCCCTTGCCTTTCCCCACAAAAGAAAAAGGAAGAAACTCCACAGAGTAAAACTCGTGGGCCGTGTCCACACAAGCATGGACGTTTGATTCCCCAGTTACACCTTGTGCCACTGCTGGTTGTCCCTGGGGAACACCTGTACTACCTGTACGCCTTGTGGTGTGCAGCAGATTGCCCCGGGTGGAGTAAGGGAGGCTGCTACCCCTGGGTGGGGGCACTGTGCTGACCCCAGCAGCCTTACCTGGGGTCCTGCAGGCTGCAGCAGTGGCAATCCTGCAGCAGTGTGGCTCCAGCCAACCCAGCTCTGGTTTGGAGTAGCACACGCTGCCCCCGCATGTACCACTCCACTTTTTTTTTTTTGGTGCAGATTTTTTTGACTACAGGGATCAAACAAAACCTTGTGCTGCTCCCTTGCAATGTGGCAAACAGCTGAATTTGTGGTATGTGGTGCTGCAGACACGTGTGCAGCACCACATACTGCACAGCTGCGCTCATCTGGATGCAGCCATGGAGTTTAGTTAGTTTTCACATATTCACAAAGAAGGGAATGTACTTGTGAGTAAGAGCTCTGGATTTGGGTTATATAAAATAAGAAAAACACCAGGAACTGTGTGAATGACTAAAAAGTAAAAGATACAAGGAACAAGGATGAAATGATACTTTTCCCATGGCTGCCAGTATATTCTTGAGATTTAACATCCACATGTAAGAATAGCATTAAGAAACAACTACTTGAGTTAGTAGTTCCCTTGTAAGGTGTTGTGGCCTTGTTCACACACATACTTGCACACCAGTAGCAAAGAATAATGGATGCCAATGTGTCACACAAGATGTCTTCACATGGTGGTTGGTTAAATTAATATATTTGTTCAGTTATTTGTCCAGAGAGGTTTGAACCACCAGCCAAAACACCAGCCAAAAGTCACCAGGCAGATTTCAAATTTGTGGTGCCCAGTTTTGGCAGCCTTTCAAAATAATGGCTATGGGATGGGGAAGAGTCTAAAATATGAATGAATAATTCTTTATTGTGGTGTAATGTTACTGTGTGCTGGAAGGTTACTTTGTGCTCTAAAGTTATGCTCTCAAAACATTGAAATCTTTGCGTCACCTCCTACTGAATCCAAGCAGAAGCAGCTATGGGAAAAATCTTTCTTAAAAATCCCAAGAATTTTACTAGTTTTGGCGTGATGCTGCCTAAAGTGATTTGAGAACAAGAATAACTTTGCCAGGCCTTCACATGGACACATGGTTCAGAATACATTTTAGAGCATTAGACTATTTGACTTTTGCTTGGACAAAATGCTTGAAATGTGTACTTTTCATTAGCTTAAAGAGCCTGGCCTAATGCATTGAGTTAGATTCTCAAAGAGATGAAGCTGGGCTGCATGTTAGCAGTATTAGGTAGTTCCTTACCTTAAATTGTCAAATTACTGGCTTCTGAAAGGTACTGAGCAGTTGCTGCTCCCAGTGGTTCTAATAGATGTGCGGATGCTCAACACTTCTGAAAATCCAGCCCAATGCTGATATTCATAGCTGTTCATTTGGAATCAGATTATTGAGTTTTTACCTTAGAAGCTGATACTGTTACACACCTTAAATGTAGGGAGGAGCAAAACAATGTAAAGAGTTGGTATAAGCTGAAGCCATCTTAGTAAAGAGGCTATTAATATTTAACTACAAAAATGATCCATATATGTAAAGCACTGCATATTATCACTTCCTATTTATTTAGATTCACAGTACACTAGACCACCAACTTTGTTGCTACAGCAGTGTATATCTGGAATACCAGAGCCATGGGTGTAAATCTGTTAGAATATTTTCTGTCATTGCCTCAGACAGTTTAGAGTCTAAATTGATAAGCCATGATGTGGACTAGCAACCAATGTGGAAGAAAAATACATAAATGTGCACATACTGTTTGTAAAAATGCTCAGCACATTTTACACATCGCTTTGCTATTGTTTCCCTAGGTGGCACAGACTTCTTTGGAGATTGTGACAAATATTTGTATAATCAGTCATATGTAGTAGATGTCTGTCATGGTTCTTGAATTTGCCATAGATATAAAAAGACATAGGGCTAGTACATAAAAAAGTTTTCAAGTTAGCAGGTATGTGGAGCTGCATTATCCCAATGAAAGCGCCAAGAAGGGTGGGAGGCCTGTTTCCAAGAATTAACCAGAGTAGGGAGAAGGAAACCATTTGTACATCCTCCACCCATTTCTACACTGGAACTTAAGCAGCAGGAAGATTACAGCCAAATGTCCCTGATGCAGGTGAGAGTGCTCTTCTCCAGCAAACTGCAACCATGAAATGATAACTCAGACATTGCCAGCACTCTTAGTGGGCTTAGATGGACAAGGAAAAGAACACTAGGCAAGAAGAAGGGGAGGAAAGCTGAGCTTTATCCATGACCAAGAGTGTGCTACTACTGCCCACATCAAAATATGTAGCATTTGTAGTGGCTAATGGCTATGTCTCTATTAGATGCCACCTTGCATCTTGTTTTGGTAACTAAGTTTACAGCATGCATTGCATTCCAAAAGCTGTCCAGAGAGAGAGACAGCAAGTAGTAACAGTAACATCTAATTCTTGCAGTCTGTCTGTGGTTTGTTTCTTCGATGACTCTCACGATATCTCTCCATAAAGCTAAACAAAATAGTGGTATCTGTTTTCACAGTCATCTGGGACTTTCTGCTAGTTTGTTGTGAATCTCTCTGGAGTTTTAGTCAAAAATAGGTATAACATCTTATTGTATTACAAACAGACAAGTACATCAAGCAAATGTATGTGCGTCTCATACAGGACAGTCACTTTCACATTGCTTTTGCAAAATGGAATGTTATGGGGTAATGCTGTTTTTTTTAAATACAATAGAAAAGAGTGTGTTTTTTTAACTGTGCTTTAAAAGGGCAATGTGGGTGCATATACTTGGGATCTTTACTGCAAAGTTGACTAGCTTCACAGTAAAACATCACCATCTACATGTGCGGTGCTATTAGAATGAAGTAAACTAATTAACTCTGCTGTAGGATAGTACTGCCAGACACAAGTACTATCCTACAGCAGAGTTATTTACTCCGATGCAACACACACGTAGGTGCTGACAGGACTGACTGGGATAAGAGGGTGCTTCATTGTGGGAGCTGCCTGCTGGCTAGCCCCTCACTTAGGTACCCTTGGGCCCCAACCAGCTCCTCTGCAAGATGTTGAGCTGGGTCAGAGCAGCCCCAGGCTGGGAGGCTAGCCCCCTGGGCCTTCTGCCAGCCAGAGCTGCTCTGCCCTGGCTCAACTTGCTGCAGTCCAGGGAACATGCAAATGCGACACCCGGGAGCAATACATTCTGGTAAGAACTGGGCCGGAGTTTCTTCAGCTACATTAATTGCACATGTAGACATACCCTCTGTATGCTACTATTTTGAGTGTTTTTACGTAACTGCTTTTTCTAACAACCTATTGAAGGTCCAGATGATTAACTTATTTCCTTATCCTATATTTATGCAGCAGAAGTTTTCCACTGCAAGGTAAATTCTGCACTCTTTTGTTACAGAACCATGTAAAACCCCATTGTCCTCAATCTGACTTCCAAATCTTAAGGATACATTTTTCGTACAATAAACAAGAAAAAAAAGTATACGTTTAATTATCTTCTATTTTGTCTTGTTAAAATGATTTGTATGACTGTCTTTTCCTTTAAACAGCACTTTTAATATATGCTCTGTTATGTGCTTTTATTCATCAACCAATGGCTTTGTTTTCATGCTTATCACAGTTTTCAAATGGGATAGAAATAAAGTTATTTAGCATGTTAAAGAATGCAATTAATTCTCAAAAGCATCATAACTAAAAGTATGCCTGATCCACTAGCTTTACATCTTGTTACCAATCCAAGCAAAACCTTAAAAGGCGGTACAGTTTTAGACAGGTCAGAACCACAAAAGGATACAAGGTTGTCAGTTTATGTTGGAAGCATTCTGTGAGACTTACAAGTTCACCTGAAGAAAATCTTACCCCTAATATATTTCTTTATTTTTTCAGGCCACTTTTTCGTGGAAATTCAGATGTTGATCAGCTAGGAAAAATCTTTGAGTAAGTAATAACTTGCTGCATTATCTCAATGGCTGTCTAGCTTTGAAACACTTTGAGGTTTCTTTGACATTTTTTATGGAGTGAAGTGACTACAATAAAGTATTCCTAGAACATATTTCTTATTGCTGCTATACTGTAACATGATATTTCCTTGTATTCTGTGTCAAAGTGGGAAGAGGAAGCAGCATGGAATATAGTTTTGCAGAACTAACAGTCATTGTCAGGAAGTTATAACAGACTTCTGGGGGATTTTTTTAATCTTTTAACACATTGTCCATATACCATTCACACAATTTCTTAGAAGGAAAAGTACCTTCAAGTCACCTTAACTGCCAAATAAAAATAGAGATTTAGCTCCTAAATGTTTTATTCATTTATGGATTTCATAAAGCAGAATCAGAATCCCTCAGAAATGTTCATTATTAAGGAGAAATATAGAAAATGCTAAATAAAGATATCCGTGTACAAAAAGAAGATTTCAGATTAAAAATAAATTATATATCCAGTAGAGAGGTTAAAAATAGGTTAAAGCATTTTAAAACTTTGCTGGTTTTGTTTTGCACTGTTTCTCCTCTTCAGAACTATGAAGGTTTCTGATGATCTTACAAAGTGCCATGGAAATTTGAGGCCTTTTGTAATGTCTTATAGTAACACTGGACTGGGTTATGGCCATCAGACCCATGCATGGCTATTACTTTTTCATGTACAAAATGAAGGCTCATTTGTCTCTGCAGCACTGTCCTCCCCTTCTCATGGATGGAGCACAGGCTTCCAGGCATCTGGATGGGAGAGAGAACTATGCAGGCCAAAGGAAGGAGTAGGCAGGGAGGTCGGAGTGAGACTTTGGTCCCCCCTATTTCCTGCCCTGCATATATTTCAGAGAGAAGCTTCTAAGGAAAGAGCTCCAGTTTAGTAGGTCTGGTAATGAATGTGTCTGTTTAACTACTTGTCCAGTTCTAAAATCATAACAGAACAATTTCTAAAGATTTTCCTTATTTAATATAAGGTTCCTAAATTGCAGGTCTTGATTTCACCCAGCTGACTTCCCTTTCCTGCCTACCATACCAGTCTATGTGACTCACTGGCATGGTTAATTTGTCATGCACTGAATAACTCTTCCTGCACAATCCAGAAAAATCCATCCTCTATGGTTTGCTTTTTCTTGGTCTGGCAAATTTCTCTCCATGATTTCTTTATATAGTGCTTCATCTAACGAAGACTATTTCATTACACACAACAGATGCTAATCATGTTAAAAGCATGGATGAGACAGTTTTAAGATCCCAGTTTTTTGGGTAACATTTCAAGGGCAGAGTACCAAGATGAATTGGGATAGAATTAAACACACAACAGCTGGCAGCAGCCTCTCCCAGTTGTACTGTCCATCCATCTCTAGTGTGTGAGATTACCTATGTGGAAAAGAATTCAACCATTAATCAGAAAGAGAAAACACCATGCTAATTTTAGTTAAGAGAAGAAATTCCCTATTACACATTCTGCTTAAAGAGAACATCTACCTTGCCTTGTTTGTGTGACTCTAATATGTCAGATTCTTCTTCTTTGCTTTTTATGTGAAGCAGTATTTTGTTTTCTGTTCTCAGTTGGACACCTCCAACATCTAGGCACAGGTCTTGCCTTTATGAGGGGGGCTATTACTTGCTAAGGTTGTGAATCATTTTCCAGGCTAAGTTGGATAGAAGGCTGGTTTAGGACATTCTGGACCGACACTTTGTTTCCTCAGATAACTAAGCCATGTTCTGTTTGCTCCATGTGTCCAACCCTTAGTTACCCGAGTCTGAGTGTCACATAAAAACTGGGCAAGATGCTTAGGGAAGAGTCCAGAACACTTCTGTCCTTTCCAAATGCTATCATTTCAATGCAGTGTATCCTTACATATTTGAGCCCAGATGCTGTGGTGTTCTGAGACACTCAGCTCTGTAACTGAGGCTGGTGAAAAGTGCTCAACATTTTTTAGAAGCAGGTTGAGCCTGAGAGATTTTGATGCCCAGCCTAGCAATATTTACTAATAACTCCCACATCTATCCTATCAGTGTGTTGAGAGGTGAAGCAACGGTCTCTGAAATGATCCAAAACTTGGTTGGCCAAATGGTGGTGCAGCTAGCAGTCAGACCAGCAATAGGGGAATCTAGTCATACATCAAGTCTTTAAAGATAGTCATATTCTCCATAACACACACAAACCCAGAGCTAACCAGACACAGCTGAATGAGAACAAATTACATATTTCATTACCATTTAAGCCTTCTGTCAGCCCTTAGTTCTACCAAGTCTACTGAACCCACGTTAAGACTTAACACAATGAACACTGTGGGATGAGCTATAGAACTGTGGGGAGTAGAACTAGTCATGTATATGACACTACACATATGGATAAATATTTGTAGTGTTGAAGTACTAAATTGCAAGGTGCTCAGAGTAAGACTCGTAGCATCTTATATGTGAGAAACTCCCTGTATATGTTTCACAATCCATAAATATTAGATGAGGATGAAATTTAATTTTGCAAACAAATCTAATCCCCTCTTTGACAAGATAAGGCACAAGAAAAAAAAAACAAGATGTCAGTGGCTGTATGCTTGTAGTCATGCTGTTCCTTTCTAGTAGTATTAGTCTGTAAAAGCTTCTTACATGCTAGGAGCCAAATTGAACTTTTACCCTTGTCTAAATATGGTGTAATTAAATGGAATAACTCAGGATTTACATCACAGAAAGGGAGAATTTTCATTCTGTGCCTAGTACAAAGCACTATTAGAGAAAAGAAAGGCAATACTGAACCCTAGTGGCATTTCTAGTGCAAACCCCCTTAATACTTACTGAAACTATTTTTTGTTTTCATCCTACAGTTGTGCAACTGTCATGGTTTCCCAGTTGAATCTAAGTCTTATGTGCTGTAAAATTCAGCTGTAAAAAATGATTTTTGACTAAAAATTAGCAGGTCGGGTGTGGCTAATGGGTCTCTACCGGCATTTCCATGAGAAACCCCTTTTTCACTACTTGATATCACTATCATAAATATTAACCAAGGACATAAACCTGTGTAGAGACATGATTCAAAAAAGAAATTTTTTATATTTAACAGAAACTTCAAAAAGTATTTTGTCAAGTTTTTTAGAAATTAGTGATGTCATTTCATAGACAATAAACTATATTACTTTCTACAAGTGTGCTTTAATGTGCAATAGTTTATTTTACTGAACATTAAAACATCACAGACAGAAACATGCAATTATGCTAATGCACAGTAAAAATACTGTATGTTAATCATCACTTAAAAACGTGTGCTTTCAGTACTGCGCATTTTGGCAGCCTAATGTGCATTTATTCAGTACCTCAGGATACTTTTACATGTACAACAGGGTTGGGAGGGGGCAGTTCTTTAATTGGAGCAGCCCTAAGAGCAGATTAATGCACATGTAGATGCACCCTCTGAGTAGAAAATGTAACGAAAGTGTTCTGAAATGCAATAAAAATGGATGAGGTGAACATAAAATAAAGCTGAGAGTGTATTGGTAAAAACACCTAACTCCTATGCTTTTGAAATGGGAGTTAGGCTTCTATGTTGCTTTTGAAAATTTTAATATAAAGCAACTGAATTACTTATCTTTAGGAAATGCCTACATGTCCAGTAAGTGTTATAAAAAGACTTTACAGAAAAAGATGATTTTTTTCCAGATAATTCTTAGTTCAGCAGTGCACAGGCACGTGCCTTCATGGACATGCCTCTCTCTCTTAACCTCCTTTCTTGACCCCAATTCTTGCCTCTCTTTTCCTGCAGAGTCTTTTGTCTTTGTCACAGTTGTTACAGCAAAAGGAGCTTGCATGTGAATAGGCTCTAAAACCTGCCAAAAATCTCCTTTTAACCACTCCCAGGTGTCATGTGGTAGCATCATATCATAGAGATCTGAGCACATTTCTTCCAGAGAACTCCCAGTCCCTTGTCAACCTGTAGACTCGGGAAACTGAGACTACAGTCAGAATGCTGCCACTTTGCTAGTTTCATAAAAAGTTTTACCTTGAATATTTAAGGCCCAATTCTGCCATTCTTCTTCATAGTTAACACTGCACAGTGCCACTGAAATCCTTAAGGTTGCCCAGAGTGAGCTCCAGCTCAGTGTGAGCAATGGTTACAGAATTTGCTCCTTAATGTTCATTATAGATGGTCCATACTGATTTTAAAAATTGTTTTAAATGATAGATACCAGATTGTTCTGTGAGATTGGATAGACCTGGAACCAGGACTACTTGCTTCAAAAGGGAACAAAGAAAACATAATTTTGGGTCTTGAACAATGAAACAGAGTCATGTGATTTACTTTCCCTTGAAACTAATGTGTATGCTTATTCTTCACACAGTGTAATTGGACTCCCAGAAGAAGAGGATTGGCCAAGTGATGTTGCTCTTCCAAGACATGCTTTCAATCCCAGACCCCCACAGCCCATTGAAAAATTTGTACCAGATATTGATGAGCTGGGTAAAGACTTGATCTTTGTAAGTTCTGCTCTCTGAACACAACTTAAATGACGTCTCCCACTCTGCATAGTAACGTGTCAAGAAACATGGTTTTTAATTTAATTATATTATTAGATGTTGGCTTGAATGTAAATGAAGAAGCCCTAGTTGCATCAGAACCAATACAACACCTATGCGCACGGCTGGTAGAATCTGGAGGACACTCTGTGTTCTCTGTGCATTGTTGGGTCCAGCTCCTTGGGGGTGTTATTTATGAATTCACAAACTGTTTCCTCCCACAGAGGACATCCACAGGCAGTACATGGGCTACTAAAGCTTCAAGTTATTCTAGGCTACTATGGCCATATCAAAGTTATTGGAGGGAGGGGGGTTTTCTGCACAATCCCCTAGAGATTTTTAACTTACTACTTGCGTCGTGACCCAATTCCCAAGGTTTTGCTCTAAGAGAACAGGAATAGATTTAATCATTTTTATTGTACCTGGTAGATGTGAGTTTAGCAGCGAATTAATCAACTGGACTGATCCGGGCAGGTGCCGCATACTGTGGATCAAGCATGCATGTGGAGGGGGAAAAACAGGGTGTGGACAAGCCTTGCACCACTTATCTGACCCATAAGGCCAGATGAGTTTGAGACACCTGTTGTAGAAGATGACAACCTACTACTATCCTCAGTTTTTCTGACAGAGGTCTACTTCGTAGATCTAAGGGGTTCTTTCTGATTAAAAAAAAAAATAGTGGGTTGTGATTCTTTGTACTGACATAAGCACTTAAGTCATAGACCAGGACCCCATTGTACTGGGTATTGCACAAACAGAATAAAATGACAGCCCACATCCAAAGAGCTCACAATCTAAGTATAAGACTGCTAAACACAGGCAAAGGAGATGCAAAGACAGTACTGGGCAGCATGAGGCAGTAATATGAGCACAGGAGAACCCTGGCTGGTTGTTGCAGTTTCCCAAGTTTTCCCAGGATGGAATTCATTTTTTCAGCTTGCTTATTTAAAATCCCTAGGAAACAACCACAAGAAATGCCAGGCATTGCAAAGCCAAGCATGCAGTAGAAAATGACAGAATTAAGGTTGCCCATGCCCATGCAAACTTAACTCAGTTTCTTTATGTGTATAGATTATGATACAGTCTATAATTGCATAATCCCATATATTTTCCACAAGACACTGCTGCATTCAGTACACAGAACAGACATTACTTTAGGGAGGCAGCATGGAAAGCTATTATCTGAAGGGTCCTTAAAGAAGTAGGATAGGTATGTAATGAATGAGGCAGGGCTTTGCAGGAAGAAAAAGAATGGTCACATTGGATAGCCCTGGAAATATAGATTCTGTCCCTGCCTCTCATATAGCACATTAGGCATATAAGGAAACACATTTTCACAGATTATCACTTAAGGGCTATGTCACATACAGGTGACCCTCGCCATTCGCAGGGGATGCGTTCTGGAGATCCGCAAATATGGCACTGCGTTCATGAATGTCATGGCAGCTGTGCCCCTGGCGGCGGGGGGGTGGGGTGGGGGGAGGGGCACAGCAACAGTGGGAGCCTGGTGGCGGCAAGCAGACAGCTCCCAAGGAGCTCTTGTAAGTGTATTTAAGATGCGGATTCAGCATTCACAAATATTTGAAACTGCAAATGCTGAACCCACGAATAGCAAGGGTTTCCTGTGTTACATTTAGCATATGATAAATGCACTTAAAACATGAGCAATTGTGCATTCAAGCAGTAAAGCATTTCTAAGTGTGCTCATACCATAGCAAAACTACAACTTTCTGCACAAGAAGTATTTCCAGATCGTATTAAGTAACACCTGTTCAGCTACTGTTGGACTGCTTCATGGAGATAATATGAAAAATTTGCAGTCCTCATGCAGGCATGAGATCAGCCAGGGGTTTCTCTGCTATATCAAGCCATCAGGTGGAATGAGAAAAGCCACACGTCAGTAGCAAGGATCTTGGATTTTTCACTTGTCAGGTTCCTCCAGGATAAAGCTGAAATCTGTGTCCCCACAGATCTGGAGGGTCTCCACTCCAGCACCTCAGCAAAGTGTGGTGCAAGGGTTGGGACCGACAATCAGCAAGCTTTGCGTGTTAGAGGTTATAGTAAACGTTACTGCGTGACTGCTCAAAATATGGTCTAACTTTAATACTGCACAAATTTAACATATATTAAGTGTCCTGTGTGACAAGGCCTTTTGTGTCTGTCTCACTGTCTGTGTACTCAGTTTAAGACCCTGATTCCAGATTTGCAGAGGTGCTGGACGCTTACAGTGGTGACTGAAGTTTAATGGGACTTACGCTCTGAACGCATAAAATGTAACAAAGTGCTAAGAACTGTGAAAAATCAGGCCCTAGGCTTCCAAAATTACATGTTAGAATATATAGTTGACCTTAATTTCTGTTTTATTTCCCTGCTTGTAAAATGGGGATAATATCACATCCTTATGTCATAGGAGTATTGCAAAAATTAAGTCATTTATGTTTGTGAGGGCAAGGATTTTTAGGTGATACCTTTTATTGGACCAATTGCATTTGGAAGCTTTTAAATGCAATGCATTCTTCATCAGGTTTAAGGAAGGAAGGAAGCACAGCAGTTGCTAAGAACAATGGGTAAAGTGGTGAAATTGGAGAGAAATTCCCAGGGGTATCAGACAAACAATTAGCAAAAGGAAAGATCAAGGGAGATCAAGACTATCAAAAGGGAGAAGTCCTTATCACTTGTAGTGTGTAGGAAGAATTTCAGGAATCAGTATGCAGTCCTTGGTTCTTAGTGTCCAGCCAACTTATGAATTTTTGTTCCCAAGCTCTTTTTTTCAAGGTGTTTGGCACTTCCCTTAAGCACAAGGATAGTGAGATCAGAAAGGGAGTGGCTGTTCTGTGAAAAATATGCTCCTACAGAAGTTTGTATGTCTCTGTCTTCTGTATTTTTTCCATGAGAGTTCATTCTAGTACATACATGGGTGAAACTAAACACAAACTAAGTACTATGTAAGAGACTGGGTTGTATATGGTCTGACTTAATGATTAGGCCTCTGAGGGAAACAGCCTGAGGCTGGGTCAAAGGGCAGGAGCCATACACCAAAGCCAGAGGGAGATCCAGAAGCAGAGTCCACAGCTCCATCCAGGGTCAGGGTCTGGGGGTCAGATGTGGGATACCAATTCAGGAGAAAATCCACAGGGCAAAGTCCAAAAACAGAACCAAGCCAGGGTCAGGAGCCGGGAAACAGAACCACAGGGAAATCCAGGGCTCCTCTAGATGTGCAGGGAGCCTGCTCTGACACACTGGAAATCCAGCGTGTTGGAGCAGACTCAAACAGAGTCTGTTGGAGCACAGAAACGGATGTGCTCCAGCAGCCTTCCGCATCATGTGTACCAGCATCCCCATGCATCCCCACACGGAAAATACGGGAGCACAGCACTTTGAAATAAAGTACATTCAATGAGCTTTAGTTCAAAGCGCCCTGCTGCCATTTTTCCAGCCTAGGAACACTCATACACATGACACACAAGCATTTTGAATTAGTGCAGCTTCCTAATTAAAATGCCTGGTGCTGAATTCCAAAGCATGTGTAAAAATGCCCCCAAAGCCTAAATCCAGAACTAAGCTAAAAACCTGGGTCACAAACCAGGAGGCTTTCCACAGGAGAACCATTGACTGGCCTGCAGACCCAGGACCCCAGCTGGTGCTAAATGGATAATGAGGTAGTGCTCCCAGCAGCTGATCAGGATGCTTACTATTCCTACACTGAGGCTGTTACCAGATTTGCCCATCACTTTGGAGTGTGCTCATTCATTAGAGATACATTTCTAGGGTCTTGGTAATTCTGTCAACGTGCTGCTTGTGTTACTTGTGTTTCTATACAGAGCTGTAGATCTCCCTTCTGCAAGTTCTTACCCCTAATGGAGCTATCTTGCAGGACTCGGTTTTAATGGGGCTGGGTTCCTCCAGTCACCAAATCAGTCGTACATACAAACACACACAGATTAATGTGACACACCTGACCCGGCCAGGTTGATCAGCATGGACAGGCTGACACCCTTATATGCCAGGAATCAGTTCATCAGAGCAACAATAAACTGCAGTCAGACATAAGCACGCAGGTAAACAGAAAGCTCTGAATCCAGCTGGGTGTCCAGCTGACACCATCATAGGCCAGCATTCAGTTCATTAGGGCACGTCTGAGTCAAACTGAGTTAATCAGTCTGTACAAGCTGATCCCCTTATGTGTTTCAAACTCAGCACGTCCCAATCTTTTAGCCTCTTGATGAGCAGACCCCACAGTATTTTTGGGCTTCCCAGGGATCTTTAGCTTACAAAAAAGAAGCGTGACTGCAGAGCAAGTGGGGAAGGAGAAGTAGAGAAGGAAAAATATACCCAGTTACTAACCAGTTTGACTATAAAAGTTATTTATTGCTAAGTATATGAAAAATATATAATGGTACTAGTAATTATAGATACGTAAAGAAAAAACAAACACAAACAATTACAGTATTACTCTGGTTTCACTGAGTATTTGGGGAAACTTAAGTCAAGCTTAACTAATACAGTTCAGGTTCAGAAATTTATGCGGGTTTGAAACTGCAAAAGAGAGAGATCTCTGGGATCTCAGCAGTCCAAGGCACTCGGGTTTTAATGCTGACAGGTAAAGTTCTCAGCACAGTCCTTGAAGGGAGACGATCTGTTTCTTCCAGCTTCTTCCAGAACAACAGTAGATGGTGTTAGAGAGACTTCTCCTCTTGAAGCACACACACACTGCTGCTTTTTTACAGATTTTTAAACCCTCAGTTCAGCTTCTTCTAAGCATTCGCAAGTGTAAATTATTGTCTTTTCTCTTGACAAAGGGTTATTTGGTTTGGAACAGTTTTAAAAAACTGATTGATACTCAGGAAAATATAAAGTTAAGGAGTAACCAGACACTTAGGAGCCAGCTTGAAATTCCTATGGATAGCACATATACTGATGGGATTCTCATGGTTTCTTCAGAAACAATAGATAGCTTGCAGCATCAGGGTTTTGGATTTTTACTTGTTGTGAACAAGCCTCAGTTTAGCATGACTTTTCCAGATCTTACTATAGTCTTTTAACAGACTTAAGGCAATTATTGAAGTGTTCATAACCTTTGTGGGGGGACTTCCACCAGTTGTCCCGGAAAAAGTATGACAACACTTGTGGACAGGGTTCCAATGGGCTGGACGCTGTCATGAACCCTTTACCGTTGTCCAAATGTTGCCCATACCCCCTCTGACTCAATCTCTTTGCCTCAGCATTCCCTAACTTGGCAACTGAGTTTTAGTCAATTAAGTTTAAATAGGCCTCCTATAGTGGGACCAGGGAATGTACGGCCCGAGATGCCTATTAAACTTTACTTCTGCTTGGGAGGGGGGTGGGGGGGGCTTTGTAAATTCAAATTAAAACTGGTCTGATAAATGCTAAGCTGGGTGTGTGTAAATGTTTGATTGAGGGGTGATAATTTTTAAACCTGTTGTGGAAGTCAATAAGTGAGTTCAGCTGTTCAATTTAGGTGATAAAAATATCATCTATGTAACCTGGGTATAGTGCAGGCCTGATGGTGCAGTTTTCTAGAAATTCCTCCTCCAGGTGGTTTATGAAGATGTTGACATATTGAGAGGCTGTCTCCATATCTGTGCCTGTGGTTTGGAGGAAGTGATGATTGTTGAAAGTGAAGTTGAGGGTGAGGATGAAGTGGAAGATTTGTGCAACATTGTGTTGCAAGTCTTCATGGTATGAGATAATAGCATACAGACTGGTGACATCCATGGCGGCAAGTCTGACCTTGGGGAGGTGGCTGATGTTCTGGATTCTGTTGAAGAAGTTTGTTGCATCTTGTAGAAAACTTGCTCTTTGAGTGACAAGTGATTTCAGGATAGCTCGTCAGTGATGGTACCACAATTGGATATGATGAGTCTGCCAGAGTTACCTTGTTTGTGAATATTTGGAAGACTATAGAAAGTTCCTGGAGCAGAAGAGTGAGGGATTAGTGAAAATAGTTTCCTGAAGCTGGTGTGGGAAGCATTTCATAATATTTTCCTGTTCCAGAGCTAATACTGTTTGTGAAGTACTTGTATACTGTTGTGATGAGCTCCACAGAAAATTGCTAGAGAGAAAAAATAATTTGATCTTCATAGCAAGGTCTGAATTGTGTACAGTAAACAAGACAGTCACATACATTAGACACTGAGGAGAATTCAAAGTAATGAAGAGCTAGCTTCTTACGAGCTAAGCACTAAATCCATCCTGTACATTGAATGAGCCAGAGATCCAGTGTGTGCATTGGAGGGATTGAAATTCACATTTAATATGCAAGGGCTTGACTTTGCAACCCTAATGTTATTTTATCCTGATTTTCTGTGTATAGTATTCATATAATGTGACCTGGCTGAATTCTCCCTTCCTGCTAAGTGATGGAATATGTAAGGTATTTCAGGCATTCCTTGAAATTGCTTTAGATCTTTCTAAAGCTCTCGTGTATCTCATACCTATAGTAAAACAGTGGTGCTCATTAACATACCTCTTCAACATTTATAATATTGATTATATATTTTACTATGACCAGTATATTAAAAACAATTTGTTTTCATTCTTACAGAAATGTTTAGCATTTAATCCAGCTAAGAGAATATCTGCCTATGTTGCCCTGTCTCACCCTTATTTCCACGATCTGGAGAAATGTAAGGAGAATCTGGATACCCATATGTCATCCAGCCAAAATGCCAGTGAAGTTAATACATCGTAAGGCTGATCAGAGATGAACCTACAGATGAACAAAACATGTAGCTGACAAGGTCACTGTTCAGTATAAACCATAGTTATTTTGCTGAAGATCATTATCTGGATGATTTATATGTCTCTGCTTCTCCGGGATGGTGATGTGCTTATCTGAGGAAACCTATGTAGTTTACTTTCATCAAAGCAATGCAAGAGCCAGGACCTCTACCTGCTCCCTTTGCAGCTTTATGGGTTTTGTGTTTTGTTTTTGTTTTGTTTTTTTTAACTACCTGCAAACTCCAGATGAAGAGAAGCTGCTGACCAGTTTTGCTGCCATTTTATTCTTCTAACATTGGATGCTGCCATTGTGGAGTAGAATAATCCAGTCACTGCCAAAACCTGATGCAATCGTTCTCTCTAGCTGGTGAAGCACATTTGGAATTGTTTTTGTTATTCTGTGATTGCTCTAAGTGATATTTAAAAGTATGGAATTGAAATACTGGATCTCTACAATCTGCAGTGAATGCATCTAGCTACTGTTGGTGATATACAAGGAGGCATCTTCTCAGCTGAAAACCTGGACAGATAATTTTATTATTTCACTGTTTTCCATACAAATAGGATGCTAATAATAAGTTATATCTCAATGTTTAGGTGTTTAGCTATACAAACCAGCTATTACCTAGATGAGTTTGTATGCATGGTGCAAAATCAAGGTTTTTTAAAGAAAAAAAAATAGGGATCTGCTCTCTCTAAAGACTTTTTTAGTTTGCAAATATATTTGAATTGGCTCAATTTGAGCCAAATCAGTGCAGTCCAGCTCTTTATTCCTTTCTCAGAACAAGTATATGTTCCATGATCTAGTTCATACATCTTTGAGTTATGTATCATAAATTTAACCAGAGTTGATGACAGTCTGTGCAGGTTTTTTCTTTTTAACATGAACTTATTATCAACCAAAAGAGCTCACAGAAAATATTTGACTTTGGGGAAGGACAGTTATACATACATACTATGTTGGATGCTGTATACTGTGCTGCTTTAACTGGATCACATCACCACATCATTCCTTGCATCATAGTGCATGAATGTTACTATCACAGGATCCTTCGTATTTCATTCTTAGCAGATTTGCTGTATGCAGAAATGCATAAGCCTCTCTCCTGCGCTGTCAACACAAATTCTTTCTCCCTGCTAGTGTTAATGTGCCATTATTGAAAGTCAACATAACTAAATAATTCACATGCCCTTTAGCAGTTATTTTAGATATTACATTAAATGTTTATATTTCATATTTTTACCTGAACTAAAATATATTTTCAGTATTTTAAAAAGATTTTTTTATTTTTTTAGTACTGTGTGAAAAAGGAGTATTTTAAGCCCATTCTGGCTTTTCCCTGACTGAACTTTAGTGCAGTTGCCTGGATAGAGCTTGAGGGAAAAACGGGCTTAAGTTAGATATATACACTATTGTAATATAAATAAGAATAATACTTGTGGCAGCTAGCATTGCTTATTTTTACAATGGTTCTTGTTAGGCTATCCTACCTTCCTTGTCTTTGTTTCATCTGATCCAGCTAGTGAGCCCAGCATCCATCTCCTCACACTCAGCATGCTTGCCAGGAGTAGGTCCCTAGTATTAAGCTAGGCAATGTATTTTTCTACCTATAACACAGGAACCTGTGGCTGTCTCTGTGGCAGATTTCTCACTCATGTAGTAGACTGGCTGTTGGGGCATATTTCACTGTTACCTCTATTTTGGATATCTGCACTATCTGGCACTGGGGTCAGCAACCCCCCAGCACGTATGCATGAGGCCATTTTGCTTGGCATGCCACAGGCGGCCTGGGTTCTGGGCACCTGCTGGCAGCCACAGAGCCCAGGCTGCTTGTAGCAGATCTGGAGCCCTGGCTCAGCTCTGTAGCCAGTGGTAGCTGCACATGTATCTTGGAGTGCATGGCAAGGAAGGGGCCTGGGGCAGCACAGCCATTGCTGGCATGTGTGCAGCTGCTGCTGGCAACAAGCCGAGCTGGGGTTTCAGACCCCAGTGCAGTTGCTTGCAGGCTTATGGCTACCTGCTGCCAGCAGCCCAGGCTCCATGGTGGGTGGCAGGGGTCCAAGTGTGGTAGATGGTGACACTGCAAGCATCTGCACTGGGGTATGAAGCTTCAGCTGGGCTCATTGCTGGCAGTGATGGCATGTGCACCTCTGGGAGCCCGACAGGGAGGGGGCTGTGTCTGTGCTTCCACAACAAGGGTCGGGCCCCTCATGGCTTCCCCGCCATCCACCCCTGGCATGCCAATATCTTCAAAGTCCAGGTTGTGGGGGTTTTGGCACTCAGCCCAAAAACATTGCTGATCCCTGATCTACCTACCACATAGGCTGCTGCTAGACTAGAGAATGGTTTTAGCTACCTTTTGTGATGAGGTTAAATTACTTCTGCTTTATATATGCCATATTTTAAAGGACCAATTGCACATACACTGTGCTGTCAGCTGTGCTTTCTGCATGCCGAAAATGATGCCTATTCCAAAATATACAGGCATGGACAGGTAGGTTGCAAACCAGGCCTGACAAAAGCATGTGTAAGGCATCTCTGCAGGGTTCAGACACATGTACTATGGCATAAGGATTTTGCAAAGCAGGAGGCTAAAAGGCAGGAAACATGAAGGCATGATTCAGCTGGTCATGGCTCTGCCTACTTCTCTCCCTCATTTTACAGGTCCAAGGAGAAGAGAGGTACCACTCTGATGTTGGTTCTGAAGTGTGAAGTGTGTGCCACTTGGCTTTTGCAGAAAGGGCTGACCCATGTTGAAAATGTAACTAACCACAACTTTATTAGTAGGTTGTTTTAAACGCTCAATTATTTAAGCAACAAACAAAACAATAATCCAAACTGTTCTTTCTTTCAAGTTACGAGGGGGTAGGGTGGGGAGCTTACAATTTAGTCACTTTTTAAACTTTCCACATTTTATCTATTACCACATTATTATACGTATTTCATCAGGGCACTTCCTGGTATTGTCCTTTGTCAGCTTCCAAAGGACTCTTTCTTAGATATGGCAGTTCTGCAAGGGCTAACATTGGAAGGAGGGAATGGGACCAGGGAAACGATGGTAGCTTTAAAATTAGCCTAGAAACTCTAAGATACAGACTTGCATCTAAGACACCACATTATGTATTACTAATTCCCAAACTCGTGCATGGGAAAAAAATGCAGTTCATCTTTCACTCTGATTTATTCTTATTCCCTCTTTCCCCTGGCGACTAGGTGTGTGTCTTGCATACTGCTGCCATGTGTATAAGGAGGGATGGGAATGTTGGGCCTGGATTTGCAAAAGGGAGGTGCCTGCCTAGACAGGTCCCTTAAAAAGCTATGATGAAAATAGGCCAAACATCCAATAAAGAGAGCCCAAGTGCGTAACCCTGCTTAGCCAGGCCGTTGGCCTGTATGTGTGCTGCAGAATGATGTTGACAGCAGCCTACATTCACTGGACAACATTACATCTTTTTTTTAAACTGAATGACAAGTGTGCAGCTACCTCCTGAGACCCCCCTTTAGCCAAACACTTTGCTCATTACAATGAGGTGGCCAGGTATTGGGAGCAGCAAGAAGCTGGAATTCCTGCCTGCTGCCCAGCATGGTCTTCATCTGGTTTTGTGTGCAAAGCGCTCATCCTTCAGGCCCCTGCCTGGTTCTGCAGGTCAGAAATTGCTAAGGTTAGCTTGGTGTAGCTTACTTGCTGTAGCTGCTTACATGCTGTGAAAGTGTCTTCTTCCTCTGCCAATTCACTGTTGGCCCTAAGTGGCCCCTGAAACAATTTTCAGAAGCTGAGTGTCTTTCAGGCTGCAGACCTGTCACAATAACATACAAGTGGTTATTTGCATATGCCAGCAGTATAAATGGCAGGTCAAGGGATGCCAACCCCAAATCTTCCCTTCATTTTCCTTCTTTCATCTTTCATATCTACCCTAGTGGTACTTCCCACAAGACCCCTGTGACCCAAGAATTCTGCACCTGTTTTCTGCTGCCACACAACACCCATCTTTCCTCACTACCAGTTATTGCCTCTTGTGGCCATCAGCCAAAAGGCACTGGTTAAAGAGAACCTCCTCAGGAATTTCCCAGTTTAGCCTAGTCTACCCTATGGCTACAACTAACTTCCGCATAACTGTCTTGCCTTATACGCACCAAGCAACAGTCTAAAGATAAGCTATTCGCACCTTTCCTTGTGAGCTGCTTATCTTTCAGCACACACAGCTGCCCACTTTGAAAAATTCAAGCATGCTTTCTTGTCTATCTCTGCTCCAGAATATGAACAAATAGCAATGTGCATCTTTGCAAAGTTTAAAAATGTGGCCTATGTGTGGTTCTTTAGAAATAGACACTGGATAGTAGCACTCAGACTGTGTGCTGGACCCTATCCACAACCTGGTATTTAGACTGTATGTATACTTGAGCTTTCCATGTGAAGAAGATGCTGTACCATGCTGTACTTTTCACTGCTTCACTGGTTATCTTTGAGAACCATGTGTTATTGTACCAGGGATAATTGTTTCAGTTGCTAGATACTGCATCTATTTTAATATAGAAAAAAGTAGGAAATATGCCATATCAGTTTTTTGCAACAAACCGGGAGCACTTATCTGACTCTCAGCTGAAAGAATATTAGATTATATGTATGTGAATCATAAACCACACAGTGTGGTTGAAAAGGCCACATAAATTATGTTCTGTGTATGAGCTGTATTTGTATAATGAGACAGGTGCATAGTCTGAAAATTCTGCTTTTTTGGAACCACTTTGTTAATATCTGTCTGGTGCAATAGTTTCTGAAATGAATTGATTTTTCCTAATGTAAGATGTGAATTATAACATACATACATATACATAGACACACACACACACATGCTGTAAATATGAACCCTCCTATTATACTTTTCTCTGAAATTCAATTTTTTTACTTCCAGTTAAACGCTTTGTCTCAGTCCCACTGACAGAATAATTACAATTATGCTTAGGACATGATTTTCTAATCTTTAAAAAGGCAAAACTTCTTCATCAATGGACTTTTAAAGGTTTAATCAATACAGTAATTGTCCTGTACAGGACTACATATTCTAATCTATGTTTATTTTCACACATTTTGCTCTGGTGTATCCAACCTTTTTATAGATCAGACAGGAGTACTCAGAAGTAAGTATACCATTCCTCTGAGGTTCTGTAGTGGCTTCCAACAGCACAGTACCCAGAAGCCTATCCCAGGTGGTAGGAAGTCTGTGGAAGGGAACTGCAAGAGCATAAGGTCTGTGTTATCTCCCTTTTGTTAGAAGACCTATATCTAATCAGCATTGCTCACTTGCTAGAAGGGGACATAACTAGAGCAGCTCTTATGTGTGTTATATTAGCTTCCCTTAAAAGTAAAGCTGCTGGATAATTGTTATCTGCCCTCTGTTTGAGCTTTACACCTCCCTGTACACTGAGTGCAGTTCAGTCACTTTGTCACCTGAAGTGGCAAATCTTGGATTGATTACAGTCTGAGGAAGCCAGCATTTTTATTGGATAGCTACCAGACTATCAAGAATGCTCTTCCAGAATGCCCACATCACTTCTTGATGTGAACAGGAGGACTTCACTGTTGACCTTGTATATGTAGAAGTTTTCCTTCACATTAGTATATTACAAAGTTCTAGTAATATGAAATCATGGGGGAGATTTGGAGAAGTATTTTTACATGCACAGCAAATTAAAATTTCTATGCTGAAACCACTGATTACTATAACTATTAACATGCTATCAATCCTGTCTCCATTTGGATGTTAAAATGTAAACATTCCAGATAGTGTAGCTTTCTTTGGGTAAAAGAAAATAAGAGAAACAGTCTCAAACTGAATGTAACATGGTATGCCTACATTCTTAAATGTGCATCTTGAATAAAAATTTAATTTTGCAAAAGTATATCCACAATGTTAACAGTTTTAACAGTCTATTGGCATTCTTATATATCATTCATGTAATATCAGATATGAATTATATTTATGTGAATTTATTTTTTTATATTGTGCTATACTTTTGGAAAGCAATAGCTGTAAATAACTAGTTAGTAGTGTTAATTCAATTGCCCTTTATGGGCTGGATAATGGAATGTGCTGACTGTCCTCCATTCCTGTGATTCCTATTAAAAATTAAGATTTGTTCTCACAGATTTAAATAAGACTGAGTCAGGCCCTAAATGAGAAAAATAATCAAGGTGTGTATGCATTAACTGACAAATACATCTCTGTTTTGTGCTTCAGCTTACCACTTGTTTGTGTTTAACATTGTGCACTACTTGCAATGTGTGCAAAATATATAAATGCTAAAACAAAAAAATTGCTATACAAATTGGGAAATTCTACTTTTGCCAAGAATATGCAGAGATATTATCAAAAATGGCTGATTGGGCTTGTGCAAAGACTTGCTGAAAAAATATGTTCTTTTATCCTTAAAATTAATGCTTAGATGCCTAGATTTTGGAACTGGTGTAATATTTCCATTGAAGTAATTTCTCCTTTAAAAAAACATGATTCTTTTTCTTTCCAGCAGCAACAATCACCTAGCCAGAGCTGATTGAAATAGTAATGTACCCTCTGAAATAGTCCTATGCACACTTTCTGCTTTTCTTATACTCAGTGGGTGCATCTACTTGTGAAATTAATGTGACACAATAAACACAAACAGTTTGTGCCAGAGTTTATTGCTCCTAGGCAGAGAGCATTTGCACATGTACCTGGGACTGCAGCACACATAGCCAGAGTGGCACAGAACCTGGCTGGGAGAAGGCCCAGGGGGTCAGTTTACCAACCTGGAGCTACTCCCTCTGATTCAGTACGCTGCGGCGGGGCTTGATGAGGCATGAAGACACTAGTGTGGGGCTTGCCAGGAGGCAGCCCCCACACTGTAGTACCCTTATGCCCGAGTCAGTCCCAGTCACCATCTGCACATGCGTTGTGGTGGAGTAAACTGTGCCATAGAATAGTACATGTGTTGGGCAATACTATCCTATGACAGAGTTAATTGTTTGCTCTAGCCAAATAGCACCCCAGTGGAAATGGTGATGCTTTACTCTGAAGCTAATTAGGCAGTAAGCCTCTCATATAGATGCACCCAGTGGTAGCTAAAGGTGCTCAGTTCTCTGTTTTGCTGACTTAAAGGGCAGAGCCTGCTGTGACTGGAGTCAAGGGAAAAGTACTATTGCCTTCAGGGCTGGGCTACTTGCATGAGCATTTTCATACTATACACATAAGAGCAAGTCATGTCTGTGGGTCTTTCAGTGATGTGTTTGTAATAACATACATACATATATGTATATATCAGTTAATTTTTTTCAGTGGATTAGATTAGATTGTTTATTTATAAATAGCTAATAGTGTTCCCAGAAATCTTTAAAGGAACATGACACAAAACTGATATAAAACAAAAACGTTCATCTATCTCTGCCTGTCTTTCTCTGTCTCTTATTTCTTCTATATCAGGTTTTCCCCCTTCAGATATAATGTTTTGCTTATATTAGAAAATACATGAAGGGCTTGGATTCCATCTCCCAGGGATACAGTTAATTCAACTGGATGCCAAAAGGCAGCATAAAGAGTATAACTTGATACTGAATTACTATGGTAGAGTAGATTTTTGTTTATGAGAGAGGTTAGGAAAAAGATGTTACCTGGTTTTAGCTCAGATGAAAAGGAGAGCATTTATAATGGGAAAAATGCAAATACAAGAGTATGTATTAAGTATGTATGAAAAGGGATGTGTTTTTACTGAACCTGCAAAGTTAAAACGTTTACAGAAGTTTATAGAAGAACTGAATTGAGATAAGTTAATTCCAGCTAGCAATTTAACATTGATTTGCAGTAAAATAATCTATACTGTTTCACAGAAATGAGGGGAAATAAGTTGAAGTTACACTTATGATTCACTGACTTCACTCTGTGTGTTGAAATAATGCAAAATATGCCATACATTATAAAAGGGAGTTGTTTCATGTGCGGAAAAATACTGAAAAAGTATCTATTCCTGTTAAAGCTTCTTTTAAGTTTGGTCCTGCCAGGTAGTAAATAGGCCAATCCAAGAAAGCATTTAAGAATAAGCACTGAAACAGTACCGTTATTTTAATGCAGTTGCTCATACACTTGAATATTTTGCTTGATTGGCCCAGACTACTTATTGTCTTTCAGGGTTGAGCATCATGCTCAGCCCTTCTACATGGTTTTATCCACAGCAGGATGCTCACTGTGCAAGGGGAAGGAGGAGGAACCCTTAGAGGCCCTACCACAGGTGTGGAGCCATCATGGTTTTGGTGTGGAGCCTTCAGGTGCTGGAGGCCTGTAGGGGTTCTGTTGTGTTTATACCTTGCATCTGGAAGAGTGTACAGGACCTAATCTTGAAACTTGCACTAAGGATGAGCAAATAGGCTTGGCAAAAAATGGGTTTCCACAGTTGCAAGGAATGGAAACTTCCTCCATATGTGCACAGCAGGCTCTAGATATACAGTCACAGAGGTCCCAGCCAGTTGTAACACCCTTGCTTTACCTTCACATTGTCCCACTGTGGTACTGTGAAAGGAATCTTTAGTGAACTGAACCCATCAAAAGGCTCCCAACATCTTGCCTCCCTTTATTCACAAGAACTTACTTGGTTCTGCTGCCAGTCAGGATATCCATGATGTGGAGGTTGTGGTGGTTGTATTTGTCCTTAAATATATTAATATTTCAATTCAATTCTGAAGGATGAAATACTAAAAACATGCATTTAAATTTGTTTCATATATTGCTAGGACTTTGAAAAGAAACATTTCCCCAGTTTTCAAGAACATTATTGATTTGTTCCATTGTTTTTCCTAGGCTCTCACTAGGAGTTTGGGGCGGCAGGAGGGAGGGTTAGTATACGAATGGTTTTATGAAATGTCCTTTATCACCCCAACTCCTTTGCAGCCACTTGAGCGCTTATTTCCCTCTGGGAAATCTCTGAAATATACCAGCATTCTTGTATGATTGATCATCTCTAGTGAAACCTATAGACCTTGAAAGAGATCTAAAATGCCTCCCACACAAGCTGCCTTTTGCACTCTTTGTTCTGCTCAATTGTACCTGAGCAGGTAGCATGTGCTCCACACTGTCTAAATGAGAAAGACCTTACTCCTTGCTTGTGTATCTATGCTCATTTTCTTCTGGCTAGCAATCTGCATCCAGCTTCAAAATACATTTTCCTACTCTTGGCTGCTAGCAATCAGCTGCAATGCTGTGCTACCTGCCACTCACTGCTGTACCAGCCCCTGCTCCAACTGTGGGGCAAAAATCCTAAAAATAATCTTAATCCTTCTTTCCTCAAACTCGTGTAATACATCTCCACCTTTGTTTGTCCCGACCTCTACTTTCCAGTCAGATCTGATACGACAGGCTATGTCCAATGGGCACCTCAGAACAGGTCAGTTTAATTCCCTGGTACTTTACTTTGGTTCATGCTCCCCATTGCACTACCTGTGCCCTGTTGAACCATTGCTACTGCCACACCTTTTGCTGCTGCCTGTTTATCTGGGAAATTGAAAGAGTGGGAAATGACAGGTCTTAATATGTGGAGATGGATGAAAGAAGAAACTTTTAATATCTTTGACATCTCCACTGTAATTCATAGCAGTGGTCAGAAGCTACAGGGCCCTGGAGACCAATCTCCTTTCCTACATACAGGTGACCCCTCTTCAAAGCAATGATGGAGTGTGGCGCAGTAATCTGCATTATGACTGTGCTTTTTAAAAGGACTGTGAGGCTGGTCATGTTGGAGGAGGGTTTAGAAAAGGGTTGTTAACCATACAATTTTTACAAGCACTACAGTTGCTGCTTTGTCAGCAAATAGTACAATTGCTTAAAAATAAAGACACAAAGCTGTCAGCCTTTTTCTATTAGCACATGCTTTCTGCAAGAGAGGCTCGCTCTGGCACTTCAGTCAAGCTGAGGTACCTGCCCACTTATTTTCTCTCCAGTCTGTAATTTCTTTCCGAAGTTCTTCTTAGATGTTCAGATTCAAATATTGTGTTCTGATTTGTTAAATTCTGTGTTTCTGCCACTGGATAACTTTTTGGCTTTGTATTTCATGTAATACATAGCTATATTACTTTGAACAGCTTTAAAAATACACTGTCTTAGAATATTATTATTAATGAAAAATCGTACATTCAATATTATGTCTTGTAAGGCAGTGTATAATGTGGGAGTGTTCCTTATAGCTCCTGAAAGCACCACAATATATTTTATTCTGCATGCCTGTCTACATTTTACATAATAGTGCATATCCCATTGGCCTAAACGAAGCAACTTGGGTGAGTAAGACTCATAGAACTGTGTTCACAGATAAAGGTCTTTGTAACTGGTTGTAATAGTGAGGACACCTGGTTAGTAACAGCACCCAGACACCAGTAAGTGGAGTCACTGTTTATTGAAAACAAGGACACATTTATATCCACATTATTCAACATCAATATAAATTACTGTCATTGTATTTCATGTATGGTATTTGTTATGGAAACATTAGTTCTGTGAAAAGCATAGGGTTATTTTTGTTTATTTGCATATGGCATTCATTTTACTTGTCAAGGTGAAACTCATTTCATAGGCAAATAGAGGATAAGGAAAGGAATTCCTAAAATAAGCCACGTATTTTACATGTGAATTTTGCAACTAGAGACAAAGTTTGTTCAGATGTAGTATTCTATTTAGGCTATTTTTGTTTGTTTTACTATGTAAAGGAATGAACAAATTAATTCTAAGTGTTATTGTAGAGCTAAATTTACACATAGTGTAATGTATTGCGGGGGATCAGGGCGCACCATCTGAAAAATTAAAATTAGAAAACATTGCATAGGCTGCCTTTTTTACTTTACTTTGTTTGCAGTAGTTCTGATAGATACCAGTCAGTGACAGATGCTTAAACCAGTGCCTGAGTTTGCCTGGCTTCTTGCCATTAAAATAAGTTTTAGAAATGATACAATTGCTTTTGTGGTTTTGTACATGTTTCTGGAAAAAGGCAAAGCTACATAATGTTGTTGAACTATATAATGGGAACAGCAGGTGTAGTAGCCATTACTGTACATATACAGTTGCACAAAATTCAGTTTCAAAATACTTTAAATCAATCAGCCTAATTCACTCCTGGTATAACTCCACTAACACTATTTAAATTGCATCAATAATTATTTTTACTCAATAAGCCTACAAATTTCAAGGTCGGGCATTTCAGGATTATATACAGATAATATGTTTAGTCAGTAAGCAAAGAAAGTTGCTGTGTATGGTAGTGTGACCAGATATTAACTCTAATAATTTGCTACTTTTTTCAGATTTTTCCACTTGTTACGTTTTGATACAAATGTTAAAGCTTCTCGGTGAACTAATGATATGTGGAGAAAAGCACAATACTGGTACAAAAGGTACCAGAATTAAAGATTTACTTTTTGATGGTCCAAACATTTAAACTAGCGATTAATCTTAACATGCAAGAAGTCCCACTAAACATAGAGTAACTGGGGTGACTTGGATGTGTAAATCATAGTATGTGTGTTAAGTGTTTTTTATAGTGTCAGTTCCAAAATCTGCAAGATGTGTGACATTTTTCAAAAAGCTTTATAAAAAATGTTGTTTTCAGTGTTATGATATGGATTATTATGAACAGTGGGACAGATCTGAACTCAGCTGCACTGATAAAAATCTGGAGTAATTTTTTGCTTAAGTAGTATTCTTCCATGTTAACATCAATTTAACAGATCAGAATCTGTCCCAGTAAGGTCTCAAAAAATAACATGAAAAACATTAAAAGTTAAGGATACATCTAAAGCTGGACACTTGAACAACTAGTTTCTGTGATTTAAAATATAACTTAATCTGGAGATGTCTAGGGTTGGTCATTTAAGGTAAACATCAAAAGCACTTCCAATTATTTTCTACTCACCTTGGATCAGATGCTCAGTTGGTGCAAATCAGTACAGTCCTACTGACTTTATATGACTATGTCACTTCACCTCAGCTCAGGATCTGGTCCTTTGTATCTACCATGTTATCTAAGCATTCAGTTTGACTATTTTACAAGGTGAAAAGTTACCTAAGGTGCAAACTCTACTCCCTAGACTATCATTTATATCTGTTCACAGGACATGATTTCACTGTATCATTTCATACTTGAAATTCATTCTGCTATTTTAATATCAGGGTACAAACATGAAAAGGTGCGTGTGTTACTGTTTGTTTTAAAGGTGCATAATTACTTTTATTCAGTGTGCTTAATAATTGTTGTTCAATGCTCCATAGGTTTCTTATTCCAGCAGGAAAAACGTGTATGTGTACAACAGTCTGCATCAGCTACAAATGTACAAAACATGAACTAATGATTTATCTGTCACTTAAATGTATTGATTTTCTTTTAATTACAGCAAGGGGCTACAAAAAGTAAACTGTGGTATATTAAATGTAGTATGCCCTCATTATGCATGAAATGCTTTAGCTACCTGTTAAGCCACTAATAGCCAAAAACACAGTGGAAAATGTGTTTCTGCTGTGCCTAATGGCTGGGAAGTGGTGCAGCCATCCAGAGTTTAACAGCTCTTTTACCCAAAGCTTCTTGATATAATTAAGACTGCGCCATGCCCAAAATGTCACCCTATGTGGCTTTCTGCTTTAAGAAGGCCCTAACATGGGGCTACTTTACACTGACTTCATTGAAGTTCATTACAAAATATTCCCTTTCAAACATGCACCTTACTACATAATATATTCTTTAGCTTTTACAAATACAGACTTATTAAAATGGAGGACTGCAAAAAATAACCATGTGTTAATGGGTGTATTAAAGGCAAAACTAAATTAAAAAATGCTGAGGGTTATAGATATTATATCAGAATTACAGTCCTTTGGAACTGAACATTTTGCTGCTGGCAGTGCTACGAAAGCAAAGTTGTATATTTATTGTCAGAGGTTGAGGGCTCAGTATGAAAAAATCAATATAATAAAAATGTCACAGTGTCAAGTTCTTTTCAACTGTACACAAATTATTACAAAGTAAAAAGGCAAAAAAAAAGTTTGTATATTTAAAATTGCTCTCTCAGAGTTTACTTCACTTTCCTAGCTATATTTTTCTTTTATCTAAAAATGTAAAATGAATACAAATGCAGTAAGTAATGTATATTAAATACTGAAATTTGGCAATATTGGTTTATAGTTTTTAATGTTGCAAGATGTTGTTCTAAACCAATACAGAGTACAGTGTGGATTTTTTTAAATGTGAGCACATGTATGAATAGCCATATAAATTAATCTAATCTAAACTTCAGACCCCATCAGTCTTTCTCCCTCACTCAAACTGCTTTATTCCCTTTCTAGAGAATAATTCCATTATTTGTAGGGGTGCACTGATAAGAGATTTTTGGGGCCAATACCAATAGCCGATTTTTAAGGAGGCATATCGGCTAATGCCAATCTGATTTCCAATACAGCTGTGCCCAGCTGGGAAGTCTGTTGTGGTGGAAGGGGTGGGGAAGGGAAGGGGCATGGGGGGTGGGGCCAGATCAAAGCCCGCGGCGGTGATGGACGGAATGGGGCTAGGGCAAATGCTGTCCAGCCAGGGCAGGCATGGGACAGAGCCATGGCTCATCCATGGGGCGTGGGGACGGGCTCTCGCTGCTGCATGCTGCTCATCCAGGAGCTGCTTATCCAGTGGCTCCTGCCACTGCTCCTGCTGCTCATCCGGGAGGGCACGGGGGGGTGGCCCCGGATCTGCACAGTGCGGGGTCAGGGCTGCATTCAGGGCAGGTAGCAGCAGGTCTGGGAGCGGTGGCTATGGTGAATTTTGGGGTGGCTGCAGCCCCCCCATAACCCCGCTCCCAGTGCTGATGCCTGCCCCAAGCACAGCCCACCCCACCTTGCACAGACCTGGGGACACACATTCCCACCCCCACCATGCCCTCCCAGATAAGCAGTGGGAGCTGCCGGATGAGCGGCTCCCCCCCGGATAGGATAAGCAGCAAACAGCAGTGGAAGCTGCCCCATCCCCTGGACAAGCCACAGCTTCATTCCATGCCTGTCCCACCCAGGCTGGGCAGCGCTTACCCCAGCCCACTCTTTCCCTCACCGTGGAGGGCCTTAATCTGCCTCCCCACATCCCTTCACTTCCCCCTTCCCTTTCACAAGAACAGACTTACCAGCTGGACACTGTTTTCAAGCTGCAGGGCTGTGCTCCTCGCCACCTACATGATGCTCTACGGCTGCACGTGCACAGGCCACTTAGCCAAATTATCAATCATATCAGGAGTGGGGGGCAGCCTACCAGCCAGCATGGGGCTGCTCCACTCTGGCTCAGTGTGTTGTGGAGGGGTTGGCTGGCTGGGCTGCGAGGGTGCTACAGCGCAAGGCTAACCAGCAGGCAGCCCCCCGCACTGAAGCATCTTTGTGCCCCAGCCAGCCCCTCCAGTGTCTGCATATGCTTTCCTACAAGAGTTAATTAGCTTACTCCTGCTTAATAGCACTGCATATGTAGACATGAGATGTTTACTGTGGAGCTAATTAGTCAACCCACAGTAAACATCTTGTATAGAAGCGCCTTCTATGTAACAAAATATGCTGTGACTTAGAATCATGAGTGGAAGAGAAAATGCATGAAAATTAACTTCTCCATTTCCTTTTCATGTCTCTTTTTTTTTAAATGAGATTCAGTAGTTTTTACTCTTAGGCTGACCTGGAACAGACCAGGGTGCTGAGCTTTGGGAATCATAGAGAAGCAGGGCTGGAAGGGACCTCCAAAGGTCATCTAGTACAACCCCCTGCCTGAGACAGGATCATCCCTATCCAAATCATTCTATATAAATCCATAATCTAAATGAGAAAGAAACTGCCGTCAACTCTTAAGACAACACCACAAAACTCTGCTACAGGGAAAGTGGGGGACCATGGTAGCAATGTCCTGCTGCTGTAAAAGGTTATTAAAGTATGCTAGAGAGATCTGGAGTGGTACTGCTCTCCTGCTACCAGATTTCTTGACCTATGGGGTGCCCTGTGGGACAGACAGTGTCACCCCGTGTGCTAGGCCAGGCAGGCAGGCAGGGTAGTGCAGGGCCCAGTCCCAGTGTGCCAGGGCACCATGGGGGGCCCCCAAGGCCTGATCCTAGCATGTAGAGCCCAGTCCCAGTATGTGGGAGGGTGACCAGGGTTGGCCCATCCTATCCTACAGAACCTGCCTGCCAAGGGGCTGTGTGCCCTGCTCGCCCCACACTGCTTCCGCCATGTTTAAAGGGCTCAGTGCAGGCAGTGAGCCCCTTCCCAACCAAAGCAAGAGTTCCCAGCTCTGCTCCTGCCCTGGCACCAGTCCAGGGGAGAGAATCCATGGCATCCCCAACAAGTCTGCCTTTACCCTGTGCTCCTTGCAGCCCAGACCTATTTTATTTCAGTGAGTTTATACCACATTTTGATTTTTCAATGGATCGGGGGACCCAAAACTACATCTTGCAGGGGGCCCCAAAAATTGTGGGCCAGCCTGTGGGTGAAAATTCATAGCCTTAGGATCTAATCTGGGTGCACAGGGGCCAGCTGAAGCCATGTGAGCTGGGTGGAGGGAGCATGGGGCCTGATCCAGACTCATGGAGGCCAAAAGCTGGAGCACAGCTGGAACACAGCTGAAATGTCTATAAAAGCCTGAGGACAGGAGCAGGTTTACTGTCACCAGCACTGTCCCTTTACAGCAGAATTATCTAACCTTTTTGAATGTGGGGCCAGATCATGAACTTTTTATCACCCAGTGGGCTGGGAAGCCATATTCAAGCACCCTCTGTCCTGGGCCAGAGAGACCCTGCCTGTTACTGCAAGGTTCATGGTAGCTGCTGGTGGGCAGGGACAGGGACCCATTCTGCATCCAGCCAGCTACTGCCCCAGAGACTGAAGGGGAGAAATAAATAGCTTCACATCTCCATCCCCTGAGCAGCCGCTGCCCGATGGGGGCTGAAGCAAGGCAGCTCCTGCAGTGCAGCCCCTCACCCGTCTGCCCACATGGCCACATTCACCGGGGTGCCCGGCCGCCCGCGCACACAGCCGCAGTGGCCTCAGCACTGTAAGCCTGGAGCATGGGGTCTGTCAGACATAAGCTCCTGCCACCTTGCCCTGCAGAGGTGACGCCAGGACCCCGCCTGCCAAAGTGGCCCCATGCTGGCTTCCCACGTGCTGCTGGGGACAGGAAGAGCCCCACCAGGTCGGCACTGGCCAGCAGAAGCGGTGGCAGAGCCATGTGCCACTTGGGACAAGATCAGAGTGGCAGGGGCTCAGCTGCATTTTCCCCCTGCCTGCACTGGTCAGTCCTGAGCAGCACATGGCTCCGCCACCGCTTTTGCTGGCTGGTGCCGACCTGTCCGGCCTCCTCCCATCCCCAGCAGCACGTGGGAATCCGGCTTCAGCTGCATGCTGCTCTGGATCGAACAGACCCACCCAGGTCGGCACCAGCCAGCAGAAGTGGCGGCAGAGCCGTGTGCCACTCAGGACTGACCGACGCAGGTAGGGGGAAAACGCAGCTGAGCCCCTGCTGCTCCGGCTGGGTTCATCCTGTCCTGAGAAGCGCATGGCTGCTCCTCTTCCCACACGCACTGCATTGGCAACGTCAAGCTGACATGGTGCATGTGGGAACCTTGTCCCTTCTCCAGCCCTTCAGCAGCCATTAGGAAGCTGCTGAGGGGCTGCGGGGGGTGGGGGGATCGGCGCATGTTGAACAAGCCTGCTTTACAGCATGACCTGCTAAGACAGGGGTAGGCAACACCTTGCCCTTGGGCCAAATCCAGCCCACGGGAAGATTTTATCCAGCAGATGGCAGGTCCCTCAGCCATACCCAGCCCAGACATGGGGGGCAACCTAAGCTGTACCACTTGCAGCCAGTCCCCTTGCCCCCGGACATGCAGCTGGGGTGGGGCAGTGCAGTGGCCAGACTTCACTTCCTGGCTGCCCTGGCTCCTTCTAGCTGCCACTGCTCGTGTTGCCACTGCTACCAGACCCTGCCCCACCCAGCACCCACTGTTGGGAGATGCTGGACAGAGCATGTGGGTAAGACCAGCCCAGGGCCCCTGCAGATGCAGCGTGCTTGGCTGGGCATACGGGATGGGCCATGGGTGGGCAGCGAGTGGTGACCAGGAGAAGACGGATGGGCAAGACCAGGGTCACAGGGCTGTGCCAGCACAGGACTGCGCAGGACTTGCACCTCAGCCCCAGGCAGTTGCCAGCCTGTGGTCCCCGAGGCGGCCAGACCATGCTGCTCCCCAGCACCGCATCAGCCAAAAGATTGCCTGAAATTACAGGCCCCATCCCCTGCACCCTGGCCAGTCTCCATGGAGCCCCTGCCCACGCTGTGCCAGGTGCCCCAGACCACTTGGGGATTTGGTGAGCTGTTGCGGGGCGGGGAGCCTGACCCAGCCAGCAGCAGCTGACCCAGCCGCCGCCCTATGTCCTCCAGCCCAAGTCACTGCTGCCCCCGACCAAAGACCACCGGCTGCGCCTTCCACGTCTGTCCATCGGGGAGAGACCAGAGGCGAGGCCTGCACCGTCTGAGGGGAAGGTCCTCGGGCCACAGCCAGTTGGCTCCTTCCGCACCCGCCACCTGACGCAGCAGGCCGGGCCTAGGCCCTGGCCCCGGGCAGCAACAGTCGCTGAGCGGCAACGCGGGCCGCCGGCGCGGGCTCCCATTGGCTGCGGCCGGGCGCGGGGGACTGAGGGCCCGCCTGCCCTGCTGAGTGCTGCTGAGCGCGGCCCGAACCTGCGGCGCCGCCGGGGCGGGGCTGGGGCCGGGCCTGCAGGTGGCGCTGTGTCCCTGCGCCGCAGCCTCCTACTCGCGGCGCCTGGCTGAGCCGGGCCGGGCCGGGCCGGGCCGCGGGGAGCGGCGCCATGGGCAAGCGGGACAACCGCGTGGTGAGTCCGGCCTTGCGGGGGACGTGCCGCGCCAGGCCCCGAGGCGGCTCTTGCCCGGCGGTGCCGCGGCCCCCGGAGCTCCGAGCCGGGCCCATCCCGGGAGCGCCCCCGGGTGACGGGCTCGGCCTCAGCCCCGTGCGCGATAATAACCCGGCCCCGACTCTGCTGGCCGGTGCCCCCGGGAGCGCGGCGCTGCCCTGCACGGAGCCGCGGGCGGCGCTGGGGCCTCCCTGCGGGGCCGCCTCCGTCCTGGGAAGTTTTGCAGGCACGGGGAAGGGGGCTGGTTTGGGCGTTTTGGCGGCGGTGTTTATCCCAGGCCATGTCAGGTCCCCGGGCGGGCACGGCCACATCGCGAGAGGAGGCGCTTGTGGGGCTTTGTTTGCAGCACTGCCCACACGGCGCTGCCCTCACTGTGTTGGCCTGGCTGCCCAGGCAGCCCTGGGCACGTGAGTGTGGACTCCGTGGCTTTTGCCTTCCTCTAGCAGGGCAGGACACCTGCTCCCCGGATCTCTTGGACGTACGTTGACAGCATTTCAGAGACGCAGGACACCATGGGTGCCTGCAGCAGCTTAGGGTGTTAGGTCTGGGTGGTGTTAGGTTTGGCAGCTGTCTGATGCAGTTTAGATTACGGATTTGGATAGGGATGATCCTACCCCACCAGGGGGTTGGGTGACCTCTGGGGGTCCCCTCCAGCCCGACTTCTCTAGGAGTCTGCAATAAATCTTGGCTAGTGCAGGCTAGGTCTGAAACAGAGGCCCTTATTGCTTCATGTGTCTTGTAGAAATAACATCTTAGAAACTATTATCCTTATGGTGCTACTTCAAAATCATAGAAAATTAGGGTTGGAAGGGACCTCAGGAGGTCACCTAATTCAGGGGTTCCCAGTCCCTGGGCTGCAAAGGGTTGGCTGCCAGACCAGAAGTGACCGGCATACTGCAGGCCAGCAGCTAATCCTTTCTTATACTGGGTGCGTGCCCCACAGTATGCCGGTGCTGGTCCATGGCCACTTCCAGTCCACGGTTTGCCAGTTTGGAGCTTAAAAAGGTTGGGAACCCCAGTTCTAATCCCCTGCTCCAAGCAAGACCATCCCAGCCAAGGTTGTCTATGCAAATCTTAAAAACCTCTAAGGATGGACATTGCACAATGCCTCTGGGTAGCCTGTTCCGGTGCTTTACTACTCTCCTCTTCCGCCTCATTATTCATTTATTTATTTATTTATTTAGCAAGTGCAAATCCGCCAAGCCATAGCTTCCTCATTAACTGAGTTTAATATTATTAATCCAGCTCTTAGTTTGTAGATGGGACACTTCTCAATGATGTGCAACATAGTTTGTATCTTTCCAAAAGTGCACAATAGGTTAGCACTAAGGCCCCATCACTGACGTTCCCGTTAGACTGAGGGAATGGATAGGAGCCTCCTATGTGTTAGCAAGGCAGTGGAGCTTATGTTGCTTGCACAGCTGGGTAGCACTGGATGCTGCAACCCTCAACTGATACTTTTGGCAAGCACAGCATCACAAAATCTTCAAAAATAAAAAATGGAGGAAGCTAGGCATTCCAGTGCACTGCATTAGAAAGCTTGTCTGAGTCTATCCTAACTGTGTAGTTGGTCCCCTGAAAACTATCATCCACAAAACTTCTTTCCTCTTGCATTTTTTCTTAAGTAAAACATTAAAGTTATTTTTATTAGCCAAGTTTTAACTTAAAGGTCTATTTTCTGCATTTCTAATTGAATTCCTGTTTCCATTAAAAAGAGCTTAGCACAAGTCATGAATAAAATAATTAACCACTAAAGAAGTGTCATTCAACATATTCTAACATAAAATGTAAAAATTTAGAATATGAATAAATATGTGTTAAATTACACACATGTTTTACTGTGAAGATTATACATGTTCCTGGATAGCAAAAAGGAGTACCAGTTATAGTGTAAATTCTATACCTAGATGCAGATCAAGATGTGCTAATGGTTACTAACCAAAGGCAAGTGGCTTTTAGGACAATGCTGTAACCAAGAAGTACAGGTGAACAAACAAAATCAAAACTGATGATGTAATGGGTTTCTGCTTGCTGATTTAAATTGATTGAAGTCAGGAATTTCAGTTGCTTTGATTTAAATCAATCCATCTTGGAATGTGCTCATTTTTTATATTTCTTTTAATTAATTTAATTTATTATTTATGTATTTCCGTGTGTCCAAACACGTAATGAATGGTTAAAGAACTGCAGCTACCCTAGAAAACTGACTCTCCAACCATACAAATAGCATCATAGTTTCATAGTAGTTAATCTGTTCAGGTCCCTCCTGACAGGCAGGAATGAATGCTGGGTTCACAAGACCCCAAACTGGTGATCATCCAACCTCCTCTTGAATTAGCCCAAGGAAGGGGCGAGGACCACTTCCCTGGGAAGTTGGTTCCAGATTTTGGCCACCCTAACTAAAATATTGCTTTCTGATCTCTGACCTAAGCCTGTTCTCCATCAGCTTGTTACCATTGTTCCTTGTCACCCCAGGTGGTGCTGGGGAGAAAAGGGCTCAACCGATTTGCTGTTGATCTCCCCTGATGAGTTTGTAGGCAGTCACCAGGTCCCCCTCAGCCTCCTCTTCCTGAGGCTGAACAGGTTCAGGTCCTTCAATCTCTCCTCGTAGGGCCTGTCCTGCTGCCCTCTCAGCAAGTGGGTGGCCCTCCTCTGAACCCTTTCCAGACTGGCCACATCCTTTTTGAAGTGTGGCGCCCAGTACTGGACGCAGTACTCCAACTGTGGCCTGACCAAAGTCGCATAGAGGGGGAGTATCACCTCTCTGGACTGGCTTGAGATGCACCTTTGAATGCATGACAAGGTCTTGCTGGCTGATGTCTGGCATTGGCGGCTCATGTTCATCTTGGAGTCGATAATGACTCCAAGATCTCTTTCCGCCTCTGTGCTTTCAAGAGGGGAACTCCCCAGCCTGTATATATGCTGTGGATTCCTTCTCCCAAGGTGCAGCACCCTGCATTTGTCTATGTTGAACCCCATCCTATTCTCATCTGCCCACTTTTGTAGTGTGTTGAAATCTAGTTGCAGCCTCTCTCTCCCTTCAAGTGTGTCCACCTCGCCCCACATCTTAGTGTCATCAGCAAACTTGGACAGCGTGCTTTCCACCCCCTGGTCCAAGTCGCTGATGAAGATGTTAAACAGTGCTGGCCTGGGGACCGAGCCCTGGGGTACCCCACTGCTCACATCTCGCCAGGTTGAGTATGACTTATCCACCACTACTCTCTGGGTGCACCCCATCAGCCAATTATTTACCCATCCAACTGTGCAGGCATCAATGCCACAGTCGCTAAATTTATTGATGAGGATGGGGTGAGAGACAGTGTCAAAGGCCTTCTTAAAGTCCAGAAGGACCAGCTCCACAGCGACACAATCATACAATGTGTTGATTTAGTTATTTGGTCATAAAAGGCAATCAGGTTGGTCAGGCAGGACGTGGCTTGGTGAACCCATGCTGTTTGCCCCTGAGCATGATCTCCCCTGCAGGCCCCCCATAGATGTGCTCCTTGATGATTCTCTCCAAGATCTTCCTGAGCACTGAGGTGAGGCTTATAGGCCTATAGTTACTTGGGTTCTCCTTCCTCCCTTTCTTGAAAATTGGGACCACATTATCCAGTTTCCAATCCCCCAGCACCTGGCCGGATGACCACGAATGCTCATACAGATGCTCATCCATTGATCGATTTACAGTTCTTGGTTCCAGCAGTTGGACATGCCTGTAAAAATCATGCTACTATGTCTTGTGTTGTCCCTAGGAAAGTCACCCAAATTTGGCCAAGATATGTACATGCTGAGTAAGATTTTCTTTCTTCACTTTTATAGATTCTCTAATTGCTGGGTGCAAGGGCTGGGCTGTGGGTGGGCAGGGAGCCCCATTGCAGGACAGTGCAAGTATCCACCCTTTAACCCATGGCTACAAAAGTGAATCTGAGCTTTACCTGTAGTGGGTGTTTCTAGATGCTATGAGGATGGGGCTGGGCACTGGAACAGTGAGCAGGGACCCTGTATTGATCAGCATGGAGGAGGAATTTATCTGATTTATATTTAGAGAAAGGAAGAGAAGTGCTGTGGGAGAAGGATCGATCGTGGCTGTTTGAACAAGAAAACTTGAACTAGGAACCAGCGGAAGAACAGGAATGAGGCACCTGAAGATGCATTTGGTGCAAAAGGATCAGGTTAGGCAGAGAAACGGGAGTATGGGGAGATTATGGAGGGCTTGACATAGAGCATAGAAAGGAGCCTGGGTGTGAGATGTGTGGGGACTGCATGAGAGGCAGGGAGGGCTGGGGAAAATAGGTAGCCAAGTAGTTGGGGTGGACTAGGCTAGGGTGAGGAGAAGGGAGATTGGGACTTGGCAGTTGTGGAGAGAGAGTCTAGGAGTGGCTACAGAAAGCAACAGACATTTGTATGAGAAGCCTGGAGAGTGACCCAGATTGGAAAAGGGTATGCCTGCTGGAGCATACTCATCTCCAGAATCAGGATCTTGCCACCAGATATTTGTAAACTCCTTTCACCTAGTAGCTGATCCTTTGCTAGTTCTGGCCCACATAAAAGGTGCTATGAAACTGTTTTTGTCATTCACTTTCTTAGCTTGAGTAGTAGAGGTCCATGTAGTACATTTAGAGGTTTTAACTTGGCTAATGACCAACATGGTTTTCAATATGCTGCTCACAAAGGAATTTTTTCAGTTTTGCTTAGTTAAAAAAACCTAAACAGCTGAACACACAAACTAATCTGAAATACTGTTTGCAAAGTCAAGCACTTAGAATTTAGGCAGTGACCCACTACTGCATATGCATTATGATACAGTCCTAATTATACAGTCACCTACTGTTTTTTCTGCACAACCTGACTCTTCCTGTACCCAGGATGAATGGTGTTCTGGGGATGAATCAAGTCTCTAAAGTAAAGCAAACTTGTCTGTAGGATCACTGCCACGTGTATTGCAAGAGTGGGGAGTACAGAATGAATGAAGGTGGGAATTGCTGGAAGAGGGGATGTTCTCACGGTTATGGCCACTGAAGTGTGTCTTGAATGTTTTGATTCTGGGTCTTTCACATAGTTCCTATGTGATGCTGGCAAATCAGTTGACCCAAACTTTTACAGATTTTCACAAATTGTAGCCTATTTGTTGTTTGAATGCTTGCTTTAAGGCTACCTATGCAGCAGTGCTGTGCTCTCAGAGCTACAAATGACTGGTGTAGGAGCTGTGCTTTGTACATGTAAGGCACTATATGAAGCTATAAGCTGAGAAACATATCTTAGGCATCTCAGATTGGGTACCTGAAATTAGTGGACACTGAACACTTTGACAATCGCTTTTGTTTAATTTCTTGTCTAAACTGCAGGTAGTAATGCTAACTCCTCTCCCAAGGATGTTGTGAAAATAAAATGTGAGGCACTTGGGTGCAATAGTAATGAGAAGCCCATGAGGAAATTAATACTTGTCTTCAGAAAAGGTTTAAGTACCCTACAACGGTGGCTGGAACTTAATAATGAGGCAAAAACAAGATATCTCTAGTATATCTCAGTTAATGAGCTGTCATGTGAATAGAATGCGACATGGGACCTGTGGAGAAAACGATGGAATGATGTCCTTGGGGTGTATTGTAATGTGTACGTACAGTGGAACTAAATTATCATTACACAAGTAGCTTTAATTCTGGTATTTCTTAAATTTTCAGTGTTTAACTGTGCAACCCACATATTTTAGCACACTTTTTGTCATATGCATTTCATGTGTATATATGCCTCTTGGTCTATAGATACATATATTTAGATTTTAACAAAAAGGGTAGACAGAGCTCAAATAGGTATAGAAACTAAAATAACACAAATTCTTAGGAAATGATTTGCTTAAACAGATTTTTCAGTAGTTAGTGATGTGGGATCAGGTTTAATTTCAATTTATAAAACATACCATAATTCAGAGTGCATATAAAAAGAATGCGTTTAATTGAAATCCAAAAGATGATAACAGCATTATTGATTTTTATCATAATCAGTTGAGTATTTTAGGGTTCAAAACATTCTACTTGAGTACTTGTATATGGTTTTAAATTATGTTAAATTCACCCAACTTTTCTCTCTATTCATTTATATTATATTAGGGACCTACTTAAATTACAATTTTTGCAGGAACCGTGAAAAGCACCAGTTTCCATGAATTTGTGTGGAATCCCTTGGGAGTAGTTGGAAATTTACTAAAAATAAAATGCTAGCTCCCCAATAGAAGCCAGGAACTGCTGCATGCCAGCCTTGCAGCCCCCCCCAGAGAGGGGGAAAGAGGGGTAGGAGAAGCTGCCGACACAAAGGGGAGCAGCCAAGGTGGCGGCCACCCCATTTCCATCTGCTGCTGACTGGCCAAGAGGGCTGTCTTTTATGTGGCAATCAGTGGCAAAGGGCGGGTCCTCATGAAAGGCAGCCCGCAGCCAATCAGCTGCAAGGGGTGGGTCTGCCAGGGCACCTCAGTCTATGAGAGGCTGGTTGGGGGGGACTGCTGCAATAAGCGTCTCACAATCAGCCCATGAAATTGCCTGTCTGCCACCTTGATTTGGGCATGTTCCTAATAATAGAGCACTAGCTCTGCTATAATTAAGGGATGTTTTAGTATTGAAACAAATATAAGAAACAGTGCTGAGATGCCCATATGAAAATGAAGAAAATTTTTACTGTTACAGTTTTTACCAATGTGACTAGTGCATCTCATACAAAAAATTCAAAACACTACAAATGATGTCAAGTACCCCAAGGACAGAGGCTTAGTGAAAATATATTATCATAACAACTGTCCTTTTGTGAATAATAAGCTTCACTATTTTAGACTTGAAATTGACAATGTTAATTGTTGTGTTCATGCTGCCTGTCAGCTTGAAAAAAATTCTTGATTTGGTTAAATTATAGAATCAGATGGAAGTAGGGCTAGAAGAGACCTCAGTAAGTAATCTAGTCTGGCCCTCTAATCCGGGTGGGATCATCCTATCTAACCCATCCTAATTATACAGGTCTAGCATATTCCACACACAACTGTATGAACAGGCACGCAGCTATTAAACAGTGTCCCATAACATCAAAAACACTGCAGTTTACCCCAGGTGAAGGGGGGTGGGTCTATACTTATTTGAGTTCTGAAGACATCATGTCTTACCACTGAAAGGACAGAAAGTAGTTGAATACACTTGAGCAATCCGGGGAAGAGAACCAAACCCCCTGCTACAGAGGAAAGCAAAATTTTTGATAGTTTATGCCAGTTTGACTATGGGGTAAAATTTCTTGACTTCAGATGTGGTGATCAGTCTAACCCTGAGCAAAGGGGCAATGCTCTCTTTAGCTAGGAAACTTCATACTTAAATCCCTGCAGAAGCATCAGCAGTCCCTGTCAAAATCCCTAGTTTTGCCTTCAGCCAACACCCAATGCTTTTAAGAAAGAAACTGTTTCCACCCCTCCCCCAAAAAACAACTCTAACATCTGTAGTAAACAGGGGGGAGAGAATGAGCTATATGTACTCCCTTGCAGAAACAGATTTTTTTTTCCAGTAAGAAATATTGCATATAAAGTGTTTTGTGTATAAAGCAGAATGCATTAATTTATTTCTTGCTTTGTTTTGTCGTCTTCAAGGCTTATATGAATCCAATAGCTATGGCTAGAGCACGAGGTCCCGCCCAAACTTCAGGGCCAACAATACAGGACTACCTGAACAGGCCAAGGCCAACATGGTAAGTGTGGAAATACCAGTTTTCTCCTTTTACCAAGCCATCTGTTTGATGAAAGGTTGTCCTCTCTTAAGGTAGTACAGGGCCCTCTTCCCTAGCACGTGTTAATGTTTTAAAAAGTGTTTTTTGTTTGTAGCCAAAATATTTCTTTCTAAATATGTTCTAATTTTTATATTTTTAAAAAATAACAGTTTTTAAAAATGATGTTTTTTTTAATATTAGATGACAGCCCTTTAGCTTTTCCAAAGACTAGTCCTTAAAATCTTGTAGCAGCAGTTTCTGTGAATGTTAAAATGTTGCTCTCTTTTTTTCCAAGGCTGCTAATACCTGAATGTTACATGCATAGTTGATTTCTATGCTGCCTTCCTCAGAAAAGCTCATGGTAGCTTACAATAATAAAGTTATAAAAACAAATAAAATAATAAAACAATAACAAAATGGTTTTCCCAAAGAATTACCTGGAGCTTAACCCCACCTGCTAAAAGCCTGGCCAAATAAAAAGATATTGCACCACTTCTGAAAGATGGCCATTCTCAGTATCTGGCAGGCCTCCAGAGGGAGGGAGTTCCAGAGCTGAGGAGGAACAACCAAGAACAACTTCCCACGAGTTTTGGCTAAGTGAACTTGGTACACAGATGGTATTTACAGGAGGTTGTTTTTGGCTGACCTTAGCAATTGGGATGGAGCATAAGGGAGAAGGCGGTCCCTTAGATACAAAGGACATGAGCCATTTAGGGCTTTATAGATATATTTATATATTTTTTTGGTATTCATTTCTAAACAGGATCACATCTAGGAAAAAGGCTTGTTGGGTACATTTTAAAATGGAAATGACCTTGCACAACTGTTTTAGCTGGAGCTATAACATATTTGAAAATGAGTTGCCAAAATTATCTGGTGTTCAGTCTATTTTATCTGGCAACATTACAAACTCCAAGCACAGTTACAGTTACTTAGTACCAATGTTAGATCTTGCAGAGAGATTAATCTGCACTATGTAGCGTTTTAGATATTTTGTAATCTGTAACTGGTAACCTATATTTCTCTTTTCCCCTATGGGAATTTTTTTTTAGCTGTATATACATTTGCATCAAGGTGTATAAATCTGGTTACTCTTGTTTCTAAAAAAGGGAAGAAGTAAAAGAACAACTAGAAAAGAAAAAGAAAGGATCAAGGGCATTAGCTGAGTTTGAAGAAAAGATGAATGAGGTTTGTGAATTTGATTTATTTGATGTTAGTGAATTATCTGGAAAAATTACAAGAATGCTTTCTTTCCCACTATCATTAAGATGATGAACCCATGTTTGTTCATATAGGGCTATGTACATGTGACTAGGAATACTTAATAAGTTAACTTTCTGTTGCAAAATGTTTGAATTAGTTAAAGAAAGAAACATCCCTTCCATCCCATTTCCAGTGCAGGGTTGTTTTTCATAGTTTAAGCTTGGACAAATCCTGGCCAAACTTGTTTTTAAAAAAAAAAGTCCCACTGACAAGTATTGAAGTTTTTTAATACCCTTTCTGACTGAGAGTGGGCAAGCATTGGAACAGGCTGTCTAGAGAAACTGTGAAATCTCCATTCCTGGAAATGTTTAAGAGCAGGTGAGACAGACACTTGACTGGTATAGTTTAGTAAGGGATGATCCTGCCTTGAGCATGGGGCTGTTCTAGATAACCTCTTGAGGTCCCTTCCACTAGAATTTTCCTATGTTCTAGTGATCCTGTTCTTGCAATCTCAAACATACAGTTTATCTCAGGAGTGGGCAAAATACGGCCTGCTGGCCACATCCAGCCTGCAATGCCATTCTGCCTGGCCTGCGGAGCCCCTAAAAAATTTAGAAAATTAATATGCATCTGGTCTTTGTTCCTGTCAAAAATGACAGGAACCAAGGGCAGTAGGGCCCAGGGGAAGCCCGGCAGGTTCCCACAACAGCAAGGCCTGCCTGGCCCCAGCAGGGGCCTCAGTAGGGGCTTCTGGCCTGGGACCACATGGCTGCTCCGCACCAGAACCACAGGGAAGGGCGAGTGGAGGCAGGAAGGGCAGGGGAGGACCCCAGGCAGGGAAGGAGCCCAGGGAAAAGCTGAGTGCGGGCGGGGGAAAAGCGGCCCCACCCCTGCCCTGTGGCCAGTGCTCCCTCACTGCGAGCGGCTGCAGCAGGAAGTGTTGGCCATGGGGCGGGGGTGGGCCCACTTTTCCCCATGCTCAGCTTTTCCCCGGGCTCCTTCCTGTCACAAAGGAAAGCAGATCTTCCCCTGCTCCGTAGCTAGCGCCCCAACCTGTAGCCACTCACAGCCCACGCGGGGCTGTCCAGAGCAGGCACAGGCAGCCCCAGGTGGGCTGCAAGCGGCTGCAGCCTAGGGCGCTGGCCATGGGGTGGGGAGGGTCCGCTTCTCCCCCTTGCCCCCCCATGCTCAGCACCACTTTGTAACCCGGCCCCACTGCCAGCCTGAGCCCTGTGTTGGCTTCAGGCTCACCCGTCAGGGCTGCACATGGTGATAGCAACTGTGGCCCCCCCCGCTTGCCATATTGGGCAGTGTTTTCCACCGCCGCCTCTGGGCTGCCCAGCGCATGAGCTCTGGGCGGGCAGCAGCAGCCAACACTGCCCGGCGCAGCAAGTAGAGGGGCAGCTTGGAGCCCAGGCTAGCAGCCGGGCCGGGTGACAAACTAGCGCTAAGCACAGGGAAAAGTGGCCCCTCGCTCGCCCTGTGGCCGGTGCCCCGTGCTGTAGCCATTTGCAACCCGTGTGGGGATGCTTGTGCCTGCTCCAGACAGCCCTGAGTGAGGTGTGAGCACCTGCAGCAGGGAGCGCTGGCCATGGGGCAGGCAAGGGGCCACTTTTCCCTGCACTCAGCACCAGCTTCTTCCTTGCCGGCAAGCAGGGGATCAGGGTGTGCGCTGCCCCCCACCTGTATCGTAACCTATAGAAACAAGAAAGCGCGCAACTCTCTTGTCAGAAGCTTCAGATTAACAATTGTGACTATCCAGATAAGAAGTGGGTTCTTAATTTGTTTGCTTATGATGGAAATATACAAATTTAGTTGGACATTCTGTATCCTAAAATAGTTAAGGTGTTTAAAAGCCCAAATAATTGGAGCATCAGGAAACAAATTAGTAAATTTATCTACATCTATAAAATGCAGCAAAGTACTCATTTTGTTAAGTTTAAATACTTTTCACAAAACCTGCAGAAATAACACTTTTATATGATTTTCAGTCCTGGGCAGAGGGGTTCAAAGGATCTCAATAACAATAAGTGTTTGAAATAGTAACGATTTCTGTTGCTGCTTTTCAGAATTGGAAGAAAGAACTGGAAAAACACAGGGAGAAATTACTAGGTGGAAATGAGAGTTCCTCCAAAAAGAAGGAGGTAAATATTTTCAATTTACTACACCCTTCATGTTAGCAGGTGGATTTTTCTGATGGGACATTATTTGCTGGTAATAAATGCATTAAAATAACCAGCATCAAAGAATGCAGCTCAAAGTGCAAACTTAGATGCAAGCCAAAATGCAAACTCACTTCTAGGCCTTTTGGCTAAGATCAAGTGTTCGTTCTTTATCTGTGATACATGTCAAAAGATGATACAAGATAACAGAATTTATCTCTTCTTTTAGAAGAAGAAAAAGGAAAAGAAGAAATCGAATAGGGTGAGCAAAGTTTTCAGGGCATTTTTCTTTTTAATTTTTGTGCTTTGGGTTCCAGGAAAGATGCAACAAGAGTTTAAATTATACCTAGATGTTTAAAAACCTGCTTTTTACATATTTATCTTGTTTATCTGTTAGTGGTCATTTGATTGATATATAATGGAAAAAAACATAATTTTAAATTTCTGTTTAGAGTTTAAAAATAGAAAATTTGGCCAGAGAGTGCCATTTATGGAATTTTTTTATTTGAGGAAATCTTAAATCCACGCTTCATGCAGCTTTATTTGAGCAGCTCTCCTCAGGCTGGTCTCTTGAAACTGAAAACACCATGGAAAATGCTTACAAATGTTGAGACACTGTGGGGAGTATTTGTGTGGACCTTTAAGTATTTGACCAACAGACAAAATGTTGCATCTCACAAGTTTTACTTTTTGTTGTGTTTGGTCAAGTTGTCTTCATCTTCCTCTTCTTCATCAAGTTCTGATTCTTCTAGCAGTGCATCTGATTCTGGTGATGAGGTAAGAACTAAATTACCGGAATTGCAAAATGTTTTGTGTATCTTCTATGAAATGATGCCACTGGATAAGTTATGCTTGTGTCCCATCAAGTATCCTCCTTCAGTTTAGATTTGATTAGGGATCTGTATCCAAAAAGAGAAATGGGTTTTGTTTGAACAAGAGAAAATGACAGGAAATAAATAGGCAGACAGCGTTCTTTGGGTGAATCCGATATCTTTTATTAGATCAACTTAAATAGTTGGAGAAAAATTTTTTGCAAGCTTTTGAGTTTAAAAGCCCTTCATCAGGCTAAGGAAGTCTCTGCAGTTGGTGTGTGCTCTTCCTGGTGTGTGCTCTTGCCTGGCCCAGGACAGCATGTATGATTGGAAGGGACCTACTGAATTTACAGTGGAGATAGTGTGCAGCAGCTCCTTTAATCTTGCGTATTCCCCCACACACACCTTATCCCTTGGCCTGCCCCTCCCTTGCTGCTGATTAGTGGAGGACCCCACTGCTTCCTGATCATCAGGGAAGCTAAAGCCACGGTTTTAAACATGGCACAGTTTTTGCCTCCCCATCAGTCAGCAGCAAACAGCAGGGCTGTCCAGGACCCCTCAGCCAGTTAGTGGTGGGAGGCAAAAACGGCACCATATTTAAAACTGCAGTTTTTGCCTGCCCACTGATCAAGAGTGAGCCATAAGCAGAGCCCCTCCACCAATTGGGGGATTGAGCGGGGTAGGGGGAACCTGTAAGATTAAAGGAACCACCGTGTACATTCCACTTCCGCCATGAATTCAGCTGGTCCCTAGTGATTGGGCAGAACTGAGCTGCATCATGCCACCTGTACCATGTCTCCCTCCCTGCTGCCCTTTCTTGCCTTCACTTACCTTCACTGCAGAGGGCTTAGGGATCTACAGCAAGGGTAAACATGGGTAGCTTGGGTGCTCAGTGGGGGCAAAGATTTGTAAACCACAGCAAGGGTCCAGGTCTCAAACACAGGCCCATTGTGCCCTGATCTATATAAATGTTTCAGTGACTTCCCTCAAAGACACTATGTTAGGTTTGCTCAGGAGAAGGACATGACTGTTTCATCCCACAAAGAACCTTCTTGTGCAACAAAAAGTATACATATGGACACAGCATCACCACATGATCACTATCACTAAACCAAAACAAATTTCATAAACATGAATCACATTAAATACCTACAGATATTTTAAATAAAACAGCGTTTTAGTTAGTGAGGTTAACATAGCTTTTTACAGCACATATTTTAAATGCAGTTTTGAAACAGTCTGCTTAAAATGTTTTGCTCCTTTTGTGTATTGGCTAATACTTGAATATAGCTTCTTACCCAACTATATTGGGTATGAACAACATTTTAGATGTGTTGAGTTATCTTGATTTGCTTTGATATTCCTGTAAATTGCATATTTTCCCAGGTTTCTTTCAGTATAGAGAGCCCCTAAATTAAAAGTAAAAGCTGTGTGTGCTGTTTTTACTTAGAAAAATCTTTTTGGCATGCTCATCTAGAACTCGTACTGATGAAGAGTCAGGTCCTTTGGTATACAACCGAGAGAAAAATCATAAACAAGAAAGCTTGAAAAGAATCCTGGATTTATCACTAATACAAATGGTGAATAAATACAGAAAAGATTAGGAATGTTATTCATCATACAAGTCAAGTATTGCCATGTTATTTATATCAGCAGAATATATTCATATGTGGAAATTTTAAGTTTCCATGTTCTTCAAACTGAATACTCAAGTTTGGATTTTTTGTAAAAAAAAATTTATGAATAGGATAAGAAGACAGGGAAGAAAAGGAGAAAAAAGAAGTACCGCTCCTCACGGAAGTCTTCTGAAGGTTCTACTTCTGATTCTGAACCAGACAGCAAGGTAAAATATAACAGTATATAATTCTCTTGAAAATGTATCTTATTTGGATTGTAAACATTTTATTATCTGTGATTTTGATTTTGCACAAGTACATTAAAGCAATGCTGCTTTGTGGCAGCAAGTTTTTCTTCCAGTCTGTTGCCATATTGAACTGTAACCATCATGTAGTTTAGCATTTAAGTTCAGTACACTAGCCAGAAAGAATAACTTGATCTTTAGAGGATAGATTTGTCAATAATTCAAACTGTTACTGCTGTCTTTTGAATTATAGATGTATATTTCTTGTTTTCTGCTGAAACAGACTGTTTTGGTATAAAATTAATGCTTACAAATTGATTCTTAAAAATGAAGATATCCGAACATGTCAGTCCTTGAAATAGGGGTGTAGGTTGTAGCCGTGTTGGACTAAGGCCCATAGGCAGACAAGGTTCTTTGAGTGAATCTGGTATCTTTTATTAGACCAACTTAAACAGCTGGGAAAAACTTTTAAGCAAGCTTTTGGGTTAAAAAACCCTTCAGCAAGCTGAGGAAGTTTCTGCAGTTGGTGTGTGCTCTACCTGGATGGAATGAAATCCTTTCAGTCCTTGAAATTGAGCTTCAGAACAAGTACATTCCCTACAGAAATCTAAAAAAGTTCTAAGTGAGCCTTTTACAATTATAGTCATAATTTTCATTATGGTATGGGGAACATTTTATATGGACTTCCTTTTTTTAAGGAAAGTACAAAACAAAGGGAAAATTCCTTTTAAGGACACTTCTATTTTTCGTCTTCAGCTCTCTCCGCTGTGGCAGGTAATAAATGATTATGATCTTTGGTTTAAAAAATTGTTTTTGAAGTACTTAGTGCACGTGCTATTTATATTGTGATAATCCAGACCTACAAACATGCATTAATTTGTGCAAATTGAGAAAATTGAGCTTTTTGAGAGAATTATTCTGGTGCATATCCACAAGGAGCCAGCAGGGAAGATTATGCTTAGGGCAACCCACACAGGTTCATTAGTGGCAGGTCCTGTCAGACCAACCTGGTGGGCTTCTACGACCAGGTCACCAAATCCTTAGATGCAGGGGTAGCAGTGGACAGTCTTCCTGGACTTTCGGAAGGCCTTCGACAATGTCTCTCACCCCATTCTCATTAAGAAACTGGGGGACTATGGTATCGACACCCACACAGTCAATTGGGTCGCCAACTGGTTGGGGGGTCACACCCAGAGAGGTCACACCCAGAGAGCGGTGGTGGATGGGTCATTTTCGACTTGGAGGGATGTGGGCAGTGGGGTTCTGCAGGGCTCGATCCTCGGGCCTACACTGTTCAACAGCTTCATCAGTGACTTGGACGAGGGAGTAAAAAGCACCCTGTTCAAATTTGCCGATGACACTAGGATGTGGGGGGATGTGGGCACGCTAGAAGGGAGGAATAGGCTGCAATCGGACCTGGACAGGTTACAAGGGTGGGCGGATGAGAATAGGATGGGATTCAACACCAACAAGTGCAAAGTGATGCACCTGGGGAGGAACAACCGGCACCATACCTACAGGTTGGGGAACTCCCTTCTTGTCAGTACAGAGGCGGAAAGGATCTTGGAGGACTCATTGACTCCAAGATAAACGTGGGCCAGCAGTGTGGGGATGCAGTCAGGAAGGCCAACCGCACCTTGTCATGCATCCACAGATGCATCTCGAGCAGGTCCAAGGAGGTGATCCTCCCCCTCTATGCGGCACTGGTTAGGCCACAGCTGGGCGCTGCACTTCAAGAGGGATGTGGACAACATGGAGAGGGTCCAGAGGAGGGCCACTTGCATGATCAGGGGGAGCAGGGCAGGCCCTATGAGGAGAGGCTACAGGACCTGAACCTGTTCAGCCTCCACAAGAGAAGGCTGAGGGAGGATCTAGAGGCCTGTTACAAACCAGTCAGAGGGGACCAGCAGGCACTGGGGAAGTCACTGTTTCCCCGAGCACCGCCAGGAGTGACCAGGAATAACGGTCACAAGCTGGCAGAGGGTAGATTTAGGCTAGATATCAGGAGGCGCTACTTCGTGGTCAGGGTGGCTAGGATCTGGAACCAACTTCCAAGCGAAGTGGTGCAGGCTCCTACCCTGGGGGTCTTTAAGAGGAGGTTAGACGAACACCTTGCTGGGGTTGTTTGACCCCAGTACTCTTTCCTGCCATGGGAGGGGGTCGGACTAGATGATCTACTCAGGTCCCTTCCAACCCTACAGACTATGAAATGAAATTATGAACATTTTATTTTCACATAAGCAAGGGTGGCTTTTGAGATGCCTTTACTGGTGATTTGGGGTGAAAACGCATATTATTATTTATCAGTTGAGGTGAATGTGGATGGAGAAAGCTTTAGCCTCTTCTATTTCATCCCCCCAGTTTGTCATTCTTCACCATTGACTTTTCCTTCATCCTGCAGGTCCTAATTCCACTGTTTCCAGGAGGTACCATGCAGCACTTGTCTTTACAGTGTTTCCAGTAAATGTTAGTTGTCTTGTGATAACGCAACTCAGAGAGGAGCAGCAAAGTATCTCAACAAGGGAAGGCAAACACAAGCTACCCTATAGGGAACAGACTTCACCACAGAGGAGACGTCAATGTGACTTACCTGTTCTCTGCTTAGGGCTCACAAATTATAGTTTCTTTTCTTCCCCAAAGCATGTGAAACTCTACAGTGGTTGCAGGCATAAGGTTCTTTTGAACAGTGGGTGTATGAAGTCCTCTCCATAGGTCTTTTCATATTTTCCCCAGCAGCGTTCTGTTCCGTGATTCCCCAAAGACTTATTTGCACACTGCTGGGCAAGGGCATTAGTAGTTGTATAAAATTATGGCTTTTTCATATTGTTCAAACTGGCATGCAAAGTAAAATACTTCACAAAGCAATGTTCAAAGTACTATAACCAGGAGCAGCCACAGCTGCCTAACTTGCCAAAGTAGGTTTCCATTTACAGTGAATATCATCAGGTCAAACAGACTACTGCTGTTTGTTGAAATCATTGTGTGAAAATTATTTTCATTTTCTATTTAGGATAGCATAAAAAAGAAAAAATCAAAGGAAGAGCACGAAAGACAAAAGGTAAGATATGAAGTATTTCATAGATAACCTGTCTTAAAACTTTGCATTTTGTATACAGAAAGAAGCAACAGATAGTTTGTTTTTTTTTAAATGGCAGAATCCCTTGCTTGTCTGGTAATTGTAAGCCCATATATCTGGGGCCAGATTTTCAAACTGTTATACCTCCCACCCACCCCCATTTTGCCCCTTTACTCCCCTCCCCCCCCCCTTCTGATTGAAATGTCAGAAATGGTCGGCTCCTGTTAAAATCATGGCTGCCAGTGGAAGCTGCTAGGTGCTTAGTTTTAATAAAACTTGTCTGCCAGTAGATGCTGTTGAGCACAAAAATTGTAGTTATATGCTAGCTTAGCCTTTTGTACATGAAAGCACTCAACTTGAATGCTTCCAGGTCTTCAGTTATAAGTTGTCAGTCTTTCTCTTACCTATTCCTCTCTTCACATCTGTTTCTTGCATGCTGGTGAATCATCCTCCCCTGACATTCACTTACTCTTCAGCCCTCCTTAATCTCACAGATTCATAGAAGTTTAGGTCTGGAAGGGACCTCATGAGATCATCGAGTCTAGCCCCACCTGCTCTGGGCAGGAAAAACTTCTGGGGTCAGATAACCCCAGTAAGGTGTGCATCCAGTCTCCTTTTGAAGATCTCAATACCCTAACTTGTTTCCATCTGTTCAGTCAGTTGTGTTCGTCCTATCAGTTATCCCCTACACATAACATACCAATTTTTCTTTTCTAAATTCGTATGTACTTCTCCTTTCCTATCCTTTTCTAAATTCGTATGTACTTCTCCTTTCCTATCCAGTCTGTTACCTCCACGGATCCTACTTTTCCCTGGTTTAAAAAAATTATTTGATTAAAAAATTGCAAATTCTCTGATTTTTAAAACCCCCCAAATCCATGATTAAAGTAAAAGCCCCTCCCACAGTCCCCCCTCCCCCCTCTGGCCCTGGTGGTGCCTCTCATTCCTGCCCCCCCCAGCCCTGCTGGTACCCCTCACCCCGACCCACAGCTCCTGCTCCCCTAGCTCTGCCGAAGGGGGCTCCCAGCTGTCAGGCCTATGGAGTCAGAAACCCAGGTCCACAGCCCCCTGCCCCTGGCAAGAGGCGGTAGCACAGGGTTGCACACAGGGGACATGGGCATCATGGAGCTCTCAATAGCAGGCAGCTTCCTGCGCAGCTCTGCTGTTCCCTGCAGCACCGGAGTGGTGCATGCTGGGTTGCGGAGTCCCCAGGGGAGGGCAGCAGGCAGGGGAGCATGAGCGTGAAGGAGTCAGTGTGCAACCGTGCCTGATGCATACACGTGGTCCCCCCCCGGGAGTGTGCGCAGTGGCAGGGAGCAGCCTGCCTTGCCCCCACCCCACGTGTACACTGGCTGTTCAAGTTGCTGTGCCACTTCCTCAGTGCCTATAGAACAGGGGTGGGCGAAGTCTGGTCTGTGGGCCAACCGGCGTTTGGACTCTATTGCCAGCAGCCCCTGCCCACATGGCTGGGACCGGTCTCCGTGGACACCCCAGCTGCAGCTGTGCTGTGATAGCGCAAGGCTGGTGTTGCCATGGAGACCGGCCTCAGCCACATGGGCAAGGCAGAGCCATGATCTGCAGCCTGCATGGTCCAGACAGGGGCGCGCAAGCAGTGGATCATGGCTCTGCCCAGCTCAGGATCACACTGTCACCGCTGCAAGGAGCTGGGGCAGAGCTGTGATCTGCTGCCTGTGCGTCCTGCTTAGAGCTTGCAGGCTGTAGATTGCAACTCTGCCATGGCCCTGGACCAAGCTGTCCCTGCCACAAAATCACAGCGGCTCCGGAGCAGCCCTTTGCCCTGCCCTACTGCATGCCCTGCTAATGTGGCTGGGGCAAGTCTCTAAGGCAACACCAGCCTTGCTGTTGCAGCACAGTTGCAGCTGGGGTGTCCATGGAGACCTGCCCCAGCCATGCATGCAGGGGCTGCCGGAAAATGGAGTTTGACTGCCAGCCAGATCTACCATTTTGCCCACGCCTGCTATAAAAGAAGCAAAAAGTTCTGCTGTACTACTTCACACACTTGATGGAGGTAACCAGAACTGCTGATATCTCTGACACTGCTAGGGAGGAGGATAGAGAGGAAGGAATTGTATTTTTCCTTCTTAACCATAAAGAACTGGGTGGGAGAAAGGTGTCGTACATAGGTTTGAGACGCCCCACTTGCCAGGCCTGAGTACAATACAAACCAGCTTAAGAAAACAAAGACCAATATTCTCTCCCAGAGAATATTAGGTTTCATATTTTAAAGTAAATAAACCACAAAAATAATGCTGCAGCTGGTGTAAGAGCATCAGCTGCCAAACACAGTTGGGAGGAGGTGGAGAAGAAGCTGCTGTTTCTTAGTTAAGCAGCAGAATAAGTGGAGAAGATGCAATAAATATTTATATAAATGTATTGAACAGATTGTAGTTCCTCAGTTTCATTTGAGCCTGAAAAAATATTTTAAATATTTACTAGTTTATACCATTTAAAATATATGAAAATATATTGTAATAACATGTCCCTTAAATGTGAGCTGCTTGCTAATGAAGCTTGTAAAAAGAAATATAGCACCCTTCTTTTCCCCCCTCCAAAAAAACCCCAAAACAAACAAAAAAACTTACTTTGCATAAGAGTGCCTTAAAGATTATATTAGGCATAAAGGAATTGATTGTTACATTCAAGTATGGATAATTTCCTGCTCTTAATGAGTAATTACTTAAATGCCTATAATAGTTCAAAATGTTCATTTTTAACATAATCAAGAAACAGTCTGAAGCTTTAAAATGTGTGTTGTAATATTTGAAAAGGCATACTATCTTAGCAAACAAAGTACTTTAATTTTCTTTATTTTCTGTAGGACAACAAAAGTCATCGTAGGAAAAGGAAGAAGACTGATCGTGATGATGGGCCTTTATCATCCGAGTCCTTATCAGAATCAGATCATACAGAGGAGGTCAGTGTAGGGGAAAAAAACCTACACTCCAAATAACAAAAAATAGTAACTGGCTGTTCAGTAACAGCTCACATTAAGTACTGTTCATTGCAATTCTTGCCATTCGGATTATTTTGAATAATTTTTCTTTAGTTAAAATCTGTTTCTGACTGTTATAACTGTTAACTGTTTCTGAATACCATTGGATTCAGTAATCTCATGCTAGGTGTTTGACACTTAATCATTTAAAACAGTGATTGTCAGCTGGGGGTACGCATACTCTGAGGGGTACTTTAAAAAGTTGTAGGGGCACGCAGAACAAATGAGAAAAAATTACTAGATGTGCACTGATATATCGGTCCCATTTTGGATGGGTACCGATATAAGGGAGAGGGACAGTATCGGGAATCAGCTTTTTTTGGCTGATATGGCCGATAATGTGGCCAAAAAATGCCCTGTGCATGCGCTCAGCCACAGTGCAGCATGCAGGCAGTCAGAACTGTAGCCCAGCAGTGTGGATAGCAAACATATCTGGCTGGTAAGTCTGTTGTGAGGGAAGGGGCGTGAGGGGAGGAAAGATTGATGCCTCTGTGGTGAGGGAGGGAGCAGGGCTGGGAGAGGCAGGGGCTGCATAGCTGGGGCAGGGCACAGAATGGAGCTGTGGCTTCCACTGCTACATGCACCTCAGGAGGGTATGGGAGGGCATGAGGCCCTGGATCTGCACACGGGGTGAGGGAGGGCTGCTGCTGGGAACAGGCGCAGTGACAGGCTCTTCCCAGCAGGGGGGCTGGGCTAGGCTGTGCTTGTGGCAGGCAATACTAGAAGCTGGGGTCAGGGGGGCTATAATGAATTTTGGGGAGGCTGCAGCTCTTTCCCCCTGTAGTCCCCCTCCTAGTACTGCTGCCACTCACCCCAAGCACAGCCTGGTCCATCCCTCCTGCCGGGAAGACCTCAGAGCCACCTCACCCTGCAGCAGCAGCCCACCCCTGCCCTGCACAGATCCAGGAGCATGCACCCGCCCCCCCCACCGCCCTCCTGGGGTGTGTGTAGCAACAGGAGCCGCCTTCCCTCTGCACCCCACCCCCGGACAAGCTGCTTGCAGCGCAGTCCCACGCTCTGCCCTGGCTTTGCAGCCTCTGTCCCAGACCCAGTCCCTCCCTCACCACTGGGGCCTCCATCTGCCCCTTCCCCCACAACAGACTTACCACCCCAAACTGTTGTGGCATAACTCTGATGTATACATTTCATGCATATATTAATAATGCATTTACTGTTAATTAATGTAGCCTTCTATCACATAATTGGTAGCGTTAAAAACAAGAAAAAATATAAAAGGGTATATGAGCTGAAACATTGAAAGAGAAGGGGTACGCTTTTTTTAAAAGGTTGAAAACCCCTGAGTTAAGAGAGAGTTCTTTCAGTAGTGTTCTGGCACAGAACAGACAGTTTTTAAGCTGATTTCTGTTGATGTTATTTATCTCTAGACATTGAGTAAATTTCCAGCATAGCTTAAAAAAAAATCAAGAGGGCTAAACTTACTTTATAACTTAAGCAGCTGAAGTTGAGATCCTTTTTTTGTACAGAATTCTAGAATATGTGAGACTGTTCAGTCTGTTGTGGTTTTATTTTATTTTTTTTATACACAGTGAGTTTAATAATTTTCCAGGCATCCAAATGATGGTTTCCTGCTGTGGTGTTAGACATTAGTAGACAGATATTAAGCTTTTTTAAGAAAGCACTGTGAGCATTCCAGAAACAGGGGATATAGGGTAGTGCATATTCTAGAAAATACAACTGGTACCTAGTGTTTCTTCATATGGCTGCAACACTATCATTATTGTGCCATCATCCATTTGTATGTTCCAAGTTCAAACTATTTTACTTACTGGGTTTTTTTTAAATACTGTTTACCATTAAAGGTTTTTTGGGGATTTATTTTTTAGGTACAAGTAAAAAAGAAAAAAAACAGTGAAGAAAGGGAAAAGGCAATGGCAAGTATCATTCCTGTTAAAGTAATTTTAGGAAATGTCTAAGTACTGTAAATTTACTTACAAATTTCACTTGTCTCAGACAGTACAACTTACATCATCAACACAGTCTATTTTATGGTAAATGCTGATCTCATGTACACAAAATTACTGACATCTATTAGTAACTTTGCCTTTATGTTAATATAACTGAGAACCAAATTTGGCCCTGTATTTTAACTGAAGAGATGTTTGGGCAGAAAAGTTATTTTGACTAGATGTTGTAAACATCAAATATATTATTTACTTATGTCTACATTAACAACATGGAACTTTAAGCTTCATTGATATACATGATATACATTCTACTTCATAATATGCAGGGTAAATTCTGGGTTGTGCTGGTCAGCGGTGCAGAACTAACTGACCAGGAGGAAGGCCAGCAATCAGAATTGCTTGAAGCTACTTCAGCAGCTCTGAAGGCAACCATGCTTTCTGCCCTACCAGCCCTTGGAAGTCAGGCTAATTACATTAGTTACTAATTACCAATTATATTACTAAATAAAACTAATTGTGTTAGTTTTCCCCAGTCTACCCTATGAACTGTTCAGTCTCCCCAATGCTACATTAAGAATCCTCATCCTGGCGCATGACTTTGACAGGCTCTGAAGAGGATCGTCTGAAAGGAAGTCTTCATTGGCCAGATAAAACGTGTTTGGCATCCCTTTAGTGCCTTGTGCCCCTTCTATATAGTTAAAAGGGACTGGAGTTAGGGTGAGCATCTCACCCTTGTGTCACATAATCATTTATCTACAAGTACATAATGCCTTTTATTACTGTGCAGCTAATAATATCTGATTGATTCAGTATATACTCTTTTTCCACACCTGAAGCTACAAATTTTCTGGTGTTTCTAGTCAGCCACAAGGCTATTAGTATTGGAGGCTGAGCTTTTTCTTTGGATGAAATATATACAGGCAGTCCTCAGACTTAAGACACAATTGGTTCCTGAAAATCGCATCTTAAGTTAAAACGTTGTAACTCGGAACCAGTTTTCCCATAAGAACAGTGTTATAAATGGGGGATTGTTTTCTTTACCTTGGTCAACACAGCTGCCTCCAGCTGGTAAGTCTGTTGTAGTGGGACAGATCAACATGTCTGCAACGAGGGAGAGAGTGGAGCTGGGGCTAGGACGGGCTGGAGCAAAAGCTGTGGGCCGTCAGTCTGGGAACTGCTTGTTTGGCAGTTCATCTGGCAGCTCTCGCTGCTGCTCCTGCCACCAGTCTGGGAGGACATTTTGAGGGGGAAGGGTATGGCCCCAGATCTGTACAAGGCAGGCAGGGCCAGGGCTGCACCAGGCTGCACTGTGGGTGGGAGACAGAAGGCATTGGGAGCTTGGGCTATGCTCTCCTGCTGCTTGCCCAGCTGGGGCGGGATGAAGCTGCTGTGTTGCCTATGGACAAGTGGTGCGCAGCAGCCAGAGCCACCCCAGCCTCCCTGCACCTCCCGGACAAACTGCAGCTTTGCCCTGCCCCTGCTGGGCACGGGGGGAGTGTTCCCCTGGATCGGGGCATGGTGGGCAAGGGCTATGGGGGGGCTGCAGGCACCGTAAAATTCACCATAGCCCTGGCCCTACACAGTTCCAGAGGCACATGCCCCTCAGTGGCCTGCCGCCATTCTCCCTGCCAGGGTGGGGCAGGGCCAGGAGGCAGGGGGATCCCAGGATGCCTCCAGCTGCTGCGCGCCACTTGTCCAAAGGCAGTGCAGTGGCTCTGCCCCGCCTCAGCTGGGTGAGCAGCAGGAGGACATAGCCCCAACTCCCAGCGCCTTCCACCGCTGGTCCTGAGCACAGCCCCAGCCCTGCCTGCACCACACAGATTTGGGGGCACATGTCCTCCCAGACGGGCGACATGCAGTGGCGGAAGCCATCTCACCCCTTCCCTGTGCCCCCCACTCCCTGGGCAGCCCCTGTCCCAGCCCCAATCCATCCCTCTCTTTGGGACCATTGATCTGCCCCACCCATGCCTCACCACAACAGACTTACCAGCTGGAGGCAGCTGTGTCCAGCATCGTAAAGTCAAAACCCCGGGGGGACCTTGAAACAATGTTGTAATTTACAAAGGTCATAGGTGCCATTTGTCGTAACTCAGACAGTCATAAGTCAAGGACTGCCTGTATAGTATACATTAGGTTACTGTCCATAAGCTATGTATCAGTGTAGCTTAACATATTCATCATTCTTATTGCATAACATAGGATCTGGTCTTGCACGCCACACTCAGGAAGAATTCCTAATGAGATTCTCCCTAAGTACAGGAGGATTGTTCACTTAATGTTGTATATTATGGTGCTGAGAACACCAACTTCAGGGTCTGACCCTGCTGCCTTTGCTTTAGCAATTGTGTTTTTTGTGTCTCAGTTTGTTACCCCAAATTAAGGTGCAAATATTGGAAGTCGAAACATAATACAGTTTAACCGAGTTTGTCATAAACAGGAAATCAGCTGAAATGTAATTAATGAATAAATAGATAATTGTGGTAACATAGAGCTTCTTTTCTACTCTTGCATATGTGAGATGCCATTGTTTCTCAAGCGGTTAATTTTATTATTTTGTCAAATTCATGAAGCATTACTGTGACTTACAAGATGATGAAGCAAATGGTACTGGCTATTTCAGACCTCTTAGTAAATCAGAATGAGCTAAATTTGAAAAAAATAATATTCCATCTTTTTGTAATGCTTTGCATTGTCTTCTTTCCTGCTTTGTAATGTTTTAGTATCGTTGATATTTAGATTTTTGTAGTAATCTTATTTTAAATGATTTTGTATGAAACTCCATAAAAGCACCTGTACCTCTTCATTACATTATTTTTTTTAATTGACTTTAGCTCATAAAATAACTTCCATTATTTAACTGTTTTTAAGGATAAAACAAAAAAGAGAAAGAAGCACAAGAAACATGGTAAAAAGAAGAAAAAGAAGACAGCTGGTTCAAATTCAGATTCTGAATAACATTTAAAAGTACAAGAATACCCTTTCAACAAAAGTGCAATGACTAAAGGAAACTTCAACTGTGAAATTATAGCAAACTTTACCAAACTGCATGAATTTTCCTGTGTTTTAGAAATACTCCTAATCTCTCAATAGCTGGACAGATGCTGCTGCACCAGAAAAGACCATTGTTATTGCTTGCTGCTTAATACATAGAGTACAGCATTTTCTTAATTCCAGTAGCCAGTGCTAGATATTTGAAATCATAAAAGATGATGGTTCAGCTGATATGTAAAATATTGGAAAATAAGTGAAACTTTTTAGATACAAAAAGTAGTGTTTTAAACTCTAATTTTTAAACCAGCAGAAACATAATCCAGTATTCATCCTGAAGATGGATTTAATTCAACAGAGCTGTTGAAAGTTAGTGACTGATGTCTCTTTTGAAATGGGAATATAATGGTAACATTCTTAAACATGTTACTTTTGTAGAAATGTTTACTGTACTTCTGTCCTTTTATTTTTTTATGTTGAGGGGGGAGCTACAATTTTGACTAGTTGAATAGGGTGCCTTTGATCTTTCCAAATCCCAGCTATTTTAATCAGTACAGCTTCCTCGGGAGGTCAGAACTACTATCAGCAAGCTGTCCCTGAATAAGCAATTCTGGGCTTCTAGCATGTGCTTTGGCATTAAGCAAGAGCAGAGCAGCATAACTAACATGCAAAAATCAAGGAATTTACCTCCACTTTGAATTATGCTGAATACTGTGTTACTAAATATGCATTACATCATTTAAAGTCATTTTGAATTTTGTTGAACATTTTTGGCAAACACTGGTAGTTTTCTTTTTGCCTTGCCATTAAGATACTTAGAATTATTTTGCATGTTTGTACCATTTTTTTAAATGAACAATGTAGAGGTATTCAGTTGTAACCAGTGATTATTTTTGTATTAATTTGTTCCAGGTGCAGAGTTTCATGTATGTATTTACTTATTCTTATAGTTATTGTTGTGTTTGAGTGCACACTTGCTGAAAATTATTTAGCATGTAAAAAGCAGGGTTTTGATATTTAAACAGCTTCATATTGAAGCTGATTTTACTCTAGGCAAGTTCAGTGACAGACCTGTTATGCGGATGTGTCTTGTTATATAAAACTACTGCCAGATTCTCAGTAAAGATACCATTTAAAAATTTTGTCTTTATATTTTTATGCTACAGAATTGTAGGGCATTAACATAAATTGTCTAGGCTAATTTACTTGCATTAGCAGCTATTTCATAAACAAATAGAAAAATATTGATAAAATAGCAAATACACATTCAAAATCCAAAAGCAGTCCTTAGATTTTCTTCTTATAGATGAAGTTCTTTCTCTCTTTCAGTGAAGTCCCTATTGCTGGTTCTGTTCTTGCCTTTCAAGAGTAGGGAAAAAAGTGAATAGCGATCCACATATAGCAGCTATGTACTAACCATAAAAAGTTTAATACTTTAAAGCCAAACATTTAATTACCCCAACATTTTAATATCTCCTGTTAAATGCTTAATAATTTGCAATTCATAAACAAAAAGTGGTGAGGGAGACTGAGAAGGAGTAATATTTTACTAGTTTTCTGTCAAATACATTTCTCTTCAAGCAGGTGATTGAAATGTTCTGATTTTGTCTTAAAATGCAGACTTTCTATCACTGCTAATAATGTCTTAGAAATAAAATTATAGTCAACTAGGGTTGAAAACTGACAATTTTTACAACTATTGGGTCATTATTGGGGAAGAAGTCAAAGAATGGTAGAATGATCATTTTATTTCTCTTTTTAATCACTGCTTTAAATCAGCTTTGAGACTTTGAAAAACAAGTGTGAAACTTGTGCTATTACAACTTTGAATTAATTACATTATAAATACTGCAAATGGAAAGATCATATTTGAATTTTACACAACTGCTAGAGGCAAAAATATGTATCATTGAAAACAAGTGTGCAGATACTACCAACACATAAGCAAATACATAATGTCACTCACACAAATAGTCTCATTTACTTAAGCTTCCTAAACATGTACTTTTAATACAGCGGGGACAAAAATGTTTGCAGCATCAAGGTCTTATACTGTATATATTTCTTAAAAACATTTAGTGGCATAAAATTGTTGTCACTTCAAAACAAAATTGCTTTAGTATTTAACACTGAAACACACTGATTTTTTTTTTCATCCATGAATAAATCTATTGTGAGCTACACACCCACACATGGATATGTGTGCATGTGTTCAATAAGATGTGTGTGTATTAAAATATCTTCCCTACCTCCCAAAATATAGGACCTAACATTTAGTTACTAAGAGTGAAATTTCTGATTTCTGTCTTCTATGCTCACTGCATCAGGAGGGTCATGTTTGCAAAAACAGCCAGGACCACTTTTGCTTATTAATTTTGTGCTCAACTTCTGTTCTTCTCTCAGCCAGAATGCTAATGAGGCCAACACAGATGAACATATTAACTGAATTTTTAGCAGATAAAAAAATCTGAAATTATACTAGAAATTAGAAAAAATAATTTAAGGATCAAGAACAAAAAAAATCGCCTTTAACTATAGAATAAAAGAAAGTAAAAGTGAAATGCTATGCTTGTTTAACATATTTTTAAACTGTGTTTTTAATTCAACTTGCTTCAAGAAGTAATAAGGTGCTAACTTTTAAAGTATTTTAATAAATGGCTAGCTTTGTGGGTTTCCAAAAATACTCTTAGAATTTTGAAACTAAATTATTGCCTTTGCTCAATGTTGTCCTTTTACATGTGATAAACGTGTTTTGTTTTTAACACAAATCTGTTGCCTTCTCATACACAGTAGCATTCTTGATGGCCCATTTCTAAAAAGACTCAGAGAGCTCAACGCTGGTTGAATCAGTACACATTAAAAGTTCCTTATCCATTAGAGTAAATCCTTTCAAGTGTGGCTGTGGTAACAGTATTTTCAGTTAATGTATGCTGCTCCTGCTGTCTACCTATGAAACAAAATGAGGAATACGTTCATTATGCCCTGCAAACTTTTTTTTTTTCCTTTGGAGAGGTATGGACCACAACGCCTTCCGCGGAGCAGGGTCATACCTTATAGATCAGAGATTCTCAACCCGAGTGCCACAGTACTCTGAGGTGCTGTGAGGTATCATGCAAGTTAGTACTATTAGGTGTGCAAACATGACTCAAGATCAACCAAGAGATTTCAAAAAGAAATCCATAGCATGAAAAACCTTAGCTTTTGTGGTCTTTCTGAGTACATTGCAACAGAAGAATTGTTCTATTTTTCTGTAGTCAAAATGAGTGAAAATGAAGAAGTGGCATTTTTTTCAAGGGCTTAATGAAGGATGCACTGAGTCTAAAAAGGTCAAACCAGTACTGTTATAAGGCAACTTCTTCAGATAGGTGACATCCCTGTGTGCCTAAACCAGCTTTCCCTTGTGTGTACTTGGATGCTAAAATAAGTATGACTGGACTATCAGAGATGCTGAATACCTGTGTAAACACATCACCTTCTACAAGTTGTAAGTGTACAGACTTCTGAAACTGTATATGGGTATTTTATATACCAAACCCTAGAGCAAAGAACTTCAAATCTGTAAGCTTACCAAGAGATGATGAGAGCAATCTGTGTGTCATATATACACCATGATTCTGCACTTTGAATGTGAGTGCCTCCCTTGGCAGAAGTTCCAGGCTATTACAGTTTGAGAGGGTAAGAATATTCTTTAAAGATTCTTAAATATCAGCAAACAGCCTATTTGTACTGTAATGTAAGTGGGAATGACAAAAAAGAGTCAGTATTGCTAGTAGTTGATCCCTTTTAGAAAGAGGTAGGCTGCTCTTTTACTCCTGGTCTGTACTGAACTCCTTCGTTTTGGAAGAACTGGAGGGTTTGTGCCTGTTGGGTTGCCACCGCTGCTTGCCTCCTACTCGGGTTTGTGCCATACTTCAGCAGAGCCTTGATCGTGGTGAAGTATTTTACTGTCAAGCAGGCCGGGCGTGGTTGAGTTGCAGGTATTAAACCTAAAGCAAGGGCTTGTGAGCTGCAGGTAATAACTTCCGGTGAAAACCAGGAAGACGGGAAGGGCAAGTACAGGCAAGTAGCCGTGGCTGCAGCTGTAAATGAAGGCCGGGACTTGTCCCTCCTTTTTGCAGGGCTGAGACTGGCGCCGGGGGTTGTCTCGGGTAGTTCCGGCTCGGAAGTGTCCGGACTGTGCTGCCCGGGGCCGACACCGGCCGGGGCGTGGGGCACAGGGACGCGCAGAAGCGGGGCCGGCGGATTTGGGGCTCGATGGGCCTGGCTGTGTCCGCCTGCCCGCGGGGCCGAACTGCGCATGCTCAAGCTTCCAGCTGCTCGGCCACGTGGCTTCGGGTCCCTGCGCTTCTCTCTCACTGAGTGACTGGTATCGCTCCCGTTGCTGCGGTAACCGCGCGGCGTCCCGCAGCCGTTGCTGGGTCTGGCGGCGCCATGAATAGGAAGAAGCTGCAGAAGCAGGCGGAGGCGCTGAACCGCAGCGCCAGGCACTGTGAGTCCCGTCCCCCACCCCCACCACCCCCGCTTCCGATGGCCCTGGGGGCGCTCGGCGCGCCCGGGCCTCCCATAGGGGCGGGGGCGCGTGTCTTTCCTCGGCCAGGCCGGGCTGTGACTCGTGCTGCGCTGTGCCCGTGCGCAGTCCGCCGGCCCGAGGTGGAGTGTCTCATCCGGCTCTTCCACACGCTGGTGCCGGAGGCTGGCGAGCGCCGCGGCGCCGCGGGACTGGACCGCAACGCCTTCCGCAGCGTCCTGCACCTCACCTTCGGCATGACCGACGACATGATCATGGACCGAGGTGAGGCCGCACCCCAAGGGGTACAGGGCAGGCACCCCCCTCCTCTCCCCCCGCCGGGCGCCTGAGCCTGCAGGTGATTTCCGGGCCGCAGCATCAGGACGCTGCGCCCCGCCGGGAGCCCGGCCCGGGTCCCCCGCTGCAGAGGCGCTCCAGGATTCAGCACCTGGGGAAGCCCCAGGGCTGCCCTGCAACAGGCAGCCTCCCTTCAGCCAGCAGGCGGCTGACAGAGTCGCTTCACTTGGCCACCTTGGGGGCCAGAAAAGCTTCAGAACTGTGGTGTGTGAGCATTCACTTAAAGCCTCTGGAGATTTCCCAGGTTGGCTGCTTCTCCTTCAGGTGTGCTCCTGCAAAAGTACTGGCTCCTTGTCACCAAGGAGCTTGGATGTTTGTAGCTGGAAATTGAAAGAAGCTGCATGTAAATGGTTCCTGTAGTAGCCCAAGGATGCTGCAAATATGATTTTGGCTGGGAGGAGGCGCGGTGGTGGCAGCAGTATGCACAGTTGAAAATATTTCTTATGACATGGGCTGCATAGTGACAAAGTGTTTTGATAGCCTTTGTAGACAGCAGCTTTTTAAAGGGCAGTAAACTGACATGTCAGTTCTGAGGATGGCCACTTCCTCACACCAAAGGGATGAGGAGAGGGTCATGTGCAGGTGCCATCATACAGGAAATGGTTCACCAGAGGAAGATACAGAGCAGACGCCGCTGTGGGAATCATTGTCAACACCACTTCCCTAAAGAAACAGTTGATGGAGTGATCGTGATTTCTCCAGTGCTGGAAGAGGTATTAGTAGAAAAGAGAATGGTAGTGGGCTGTGTTAGTCTAAAGTCAGGCAGAAGTCAGGGTAGAGGTGCACCTTAAGCTAATTAAATTGGAGATGTATAAGCATCCCTGAGCCTCAACTTCATCTGATGAAGTAAGCTTAGGTCCACAAAAGCATCTTTTAATCTATTAGTAGAAAAAGCCACTGTTGTCTCTGTAGTGGGACATGATACTCTTGTAAGCAAACATTGCTGCCCCTAGTCTTCAGCTTAGACATGCTGGAGACAGAGGCTGTTTGGCACTGCAGTGTCGGAACAGCTCTTCTGGAGCAGGGGTACTGAGAGCAGACTGATACGGCAGTCTGGCTGAAACAAGTTAGGTTTCTATCCTTCTCTTGACAGAGAGGAGTGATGGGTAAGTGTTAACGCACTAAGGTTTACTTTCTTCCCCAAACCGTAGTGTTGAGGGTTTGGCTGCTTGGGGGGAGAACTACTGTATTGGTATATCGGTAGGGTGACCATAGATTCCACTTTGGCCAGGACACTCCAGGATTGTGTAGCTTGGTCCCAGATGGTTGGTCAGAAGTCGCAGGCTAGAGTCCAGCAGGGAGGTGAAGCAGCGTGGTGCACCAAGGCAGGTGGCTAGACAGGAGCAGCGGTATGGTCACCTCACGTATAGGGGTTTATAGGAGGGTACTAAAGCAGCTTGAGCCTGGCACTTCTCAACACCAAGTCACTAAGGGGAGATTTCCAAGGAGGGGGTGCCAACCTGGATCTAACTCTTCTCATCACACAGAAGTGCTAGGGAAAAGTTTCTGAGGAGAATAAAATTGTAGAGGCAAAATTAATAGACTCTTAACTGTAGAGAGCCAAGGTCATATTTTCGTGTTGCAGTAAAAGTAAAATAACACATAAATTACATGACAAGGGTGATGCTGTTGCTGTGACTAATCTTGCAAGTAATTTTGAAGTGTTAATTAGTAAAATGAAAAGCAAAATAGAAATGCTTTGTACTATCAAGGACTGCACTAATTGAAAAGTTACAAACAGCAGCTTGTTGCTAGTTTGCACATGAAAGAAATACTGGTTTATGCAAGATGAGAAAGTTGTCAAAACATGCACTTAAAAAAAGGGAAAAAAGGTGAGTTAGATTTCCTGATTGATGTTGTCCATTGCAGCCTAAAACAAACCATTCTAACTGAAGTCTTTATATGCCTTTACTGCTGGCTCCTCCTCTGAGGCGTTTATGGAATTTGTGATGCTTTACTGGAGTGCTGTCAAGCCAGCAAAATGATGCGTCAGATAGCAAGATAAAATGGCTATATCAGCAGGAAAGATCGAGATTTAATAGGCCTTTGGATGACTGCCACATATGAGTATGTAAGTTACCACTAGGCAGGCAAGCTGGGAACTTAAAATTCATCAGCTATTCTGATTTAAGCATACTCTGGTTTCACTGAATCATAAGCTGCTTTGCATTCACTGGATGCATCCACACATGTAAGCACGTGCACTTGCAGCTCAAATAGAAGCAGTGCAAATTTGAGCCGGGTTTTTTGCTTCAGTGCACATGGTCAGACATGCACTTTGGTGTGGAGCAAATTGTGCCACTTGGGGCAAAATAACCCTGCCTGGCTCCTCCCAGAACTGCAGCCAGGGGGAGCTGGAGCCCGGGGCCAGCACCTGTGCTGTCCCCAGCAGTAAAGAAAGCTGCCCTGGCAGAAACCTGGCCTCAGCAATATAAAAAGCTGCTCTGGCAAGTAGCTCAGGGATACTAGCTCTCAGGAGCTTCTGGGGCCCAGCCAACTGGTACCTGGGGGCACTACCCCTAGTGCCAGCTGGACTGCTGAAGCAGCCCTGAGAGTTCCCTGCACCCTCTACTCACTGCAGCAGTCTGGCAGTGGGGGCTGCTGCCTGGCTGTGACCTGCTGCGCACCTGCCAGACTGGGATAGGGACTGCAGAGCCAGTAGAGGCATCTGCCCCTCTGGGCCAGCTGCTGGTGGACCGTGGTTGCGGAGTTGGCCTCTGTATGGCACTACTGCCACGTGTGCCCCCTGCCCAACCTTCTGGGCAGCTATCACCTAGACGTTCCGGGTGTGGTGGCCGGCTTTGAACTGTCAAAGTATGTCCTCCTGGCCCCATTTGGCCAGGAGGTCAGCCACAGCCAGCTGGGTCCAAGGTGCCCCTCTGAGCAGGCAGGGTCCTGCCACCCTAGCAGGAATTCTGGTGTTCCCTATTGGAAAACTGAAAAATCCCTGATTAAAAAAAAATCCCAAAGTCACTGTGTAAAATACCCCCAAATCCATGTTCCTCCACAAGTAAAACAAAAGACCACTATAAAGAGACAGAGAGAGCAAGATGGAGACAGCGATCAGTTGGACAATGTTTTACTGATATATCTGCAGTGGTAAAGCAAGTCTCTTATCATAATAATAAAGTGAACTCTAAATACATGTTTCATGAATACACGTTTTGCTGCACTCCCACAAGGGGTCTGGCCCCAAACAAGTGGTTCAGTCCCCTAACGGGGGGGGTCAGCCCCCACACAAGGGGTACACCCCACAATGGGGGCCAAATGGCCCCCCCAGGGGCTACCACCCCCCTGCAAGGCCCACATGCCCCTCCAACTGCTGACCCCCCTGACCCCATCCCGCACCAGTTGCTGGAACCACCCCCCAGACCCCCCAGTGGCTTCCCCACCCAGCCCCAGCCCCCAACTTGCACCCCCAGTCCCCCATGGCTAACCCTACAACCCCAGGCACCATCACAAAACCTAGAAAAAAAAAACAGAAAAAAATGGGGGGAAAAAAGCCTCTGCTTATCTTTGAAGCAGGGATGGGGGGTGCTCCAGAGCCTCCTGGCAGAGCCCCCCAGGCAGCACAGGACAGCAGTGGGGCAGCAGGGCCTGGGGCCACTGGGGCTGTCACCCTGCCTCACACTTTGCAGGCAGGGCCCCAGGCAGCCAGACGGCAGCTGAACTGCCAGTAAGTGCCGGGGGGTAGGGGGGTGTTGTTTTTTTAAGCTATGCGGGGGAGAGGCAGGGAGGATGGGGTTGGCCAGGGCAGTGGGAAGGGGTATCAGAGGGACTGGCAGGGGAAGGGGTCAGCCCTAGGAGGGGGAGGGGGCCTGGGGGGGGGGGCGGTCTTGCCAGAGGTCAGGGGTCTTGAGGGAGCTGGTGGGGGGAGTGAAGCAAATTAAGTCATGATGAAAATAGACAAACATCTTCACCCAAACACACAAATTTTCATACTTGTACTACATGATGATAAATATTTCTTTGCTTTTCTGGCTTTGCATTGCTGTAAATAGATTGTTTGAATTTCATCTAACTATTTCTGTTTTCAGTGTTTCGTGCTTTTGATAAGGACAATGATAGCTGTGTGAGTGTAAAGGAATGGGTGGAAGGCTTATCAATTTTTCTTCGGGGGACATTAGAAGAAAAGATGAAATGTAAGGTTTCTCTGATCTCAGTATCGAGTCATAAATGTTGAAAGTATTATTTAAATTTCATACAAATACTAATAATATCCTTTTATAAAATGTGGGGTAGTTAAAAATATTTTAACAGTTTTCTGTTATCGGATTCAAACCTTTTTACTACTGCCACTTTGTTTTGGCTTTCCGTTTCCTTATTTTTATTAGGACCCTCAGACAAAATTATGAGACCAGGAGTTAGATAAAGGTTCTGAACTGACCTGCTATTCATGGGAAGCATCATAGTTGGAAAATCCCATTTCTTCAAGGTGCTCTTAATTGCCTGCATATTTTCCAAGGGCACACCTTAGTGGGTATGCATACCTTATGATGGGTTTTCCAATATGTTGCCTTTGAGCAGACTGTAATCTGCAGTGACAGACTTTCACTCCTCCTTAGTGAACATGCACAGAACTAAAGGGATGAAAGAGAACAAACAAATGATGGTCAAACCAAATGTTTTCACTCTACACTTCCAACAAGAATAGGATTTGTTACCTTTAGAAATGGCACCCCAATAAGCTTTGTTTTTTAAACTAATGGGTACATTGCATTGAACTTAGTAGCAACTTTATCTAACTCCTTTTTATGAATCTAATATCTTTGTTAGTGGGATAAGCACTCTGTATAGATCCTAGTGATTACAGTTACTCAGGGTCGCCCCGGGGCGGGGGCAATTGCCCCAGGCCCTGCGCTTTGGGGAACCCTGCAGAGCTGGGCGGAGCAGCCACAGCAACTGTATGGCACCGCTGCTTACTCGGAGTCCAGCTGCTCGCTTACCCCCCGACTGGCCACTGCTGATGGCAGTTGCAGCTTCTTCAGCACCAGGGTGGATACAGTCGGAGCAGGGGCAGGGTCCCTCATTTGCCAAGGCAAGGAAATGGTTTATAAATAAACCTGACTTATTTTGATAAGATTGTTTTGAGGTTTATGACCTGAATGGTGATGGATACATATCACGAGAGGAGATGTTCCATATGCTGAAGAACAGCCTCCTAAAACAACCAACAGAAGAAGATCCTGATGAGGGAATTAAAGACCTGGTAGAAATAACACTGAAAAAAATGGCAAGTACCCTTCCTAAAGTGGTGGTTTATTTAAGGGTTCTCTTGATTTTAGTGAGGTGCTCAGACTACAAAAGGAGTGAATCCCTATGAGGATATTTCACCTTCATAAATGGGGACTGAGGCACAGCAATAGTAAGGAAATTACTCTAGATTACATAAGTTATGAAAGGAGGAGCTAGAAATACGTATTACCCATGAGTTCCAGTCCAATGACCTAAAAACACAACCAAGGTTTCTCTCTCATTTCACCTGTAAATTTTTCCTATAGCCAACTAAAGATGCATTTCATGTAAAGAATTTCATGTCAGAAGCTGTAGCAACATCTCATTTAACACAAGAAAATTGCCATATGCTTTCTTTCTGACACTAGAATAAATGGTTTTCAAGATTCAAATTGTCTTATATATAAGACAACAGTAGAGTTGCCACTCCATGGACCAGGGCAGAGCTGTGCAGCATAGGCAGCTGAGGGGAAGCAGGGGGCCATATAGGTATGTTGTCAGGGGGCTCGCCCATACAGTTGTGCATTGCATCAGTGTGGGGGATAGGACCCATATGGGGGGGTGGGGCACTTACCAGTGCAGCCCATGGGGCATCCAGCCCCTGGCTGCTTAGAAGTTGTACAACCCTGGTATACACCTTCAGGTGGGGGTGATACGGAGATACCTAGGACACTGGCACTGTTTTAATAGAAACTGCTGGCCAAAAAAACTTTGATCTTGTGCATATTCACAGGGAATCATCAATAATCCTTATCCTTCTTTTGCAGGACTATGACCATGATGGCAAACTTTCTTACGCTGATTTTGAAAAAGCTGTAAGAGATGAAAATCTTCTCTTAGAAGCATTTGGACCATGTTTGCCAGATATAAAGGTAGGAAAGTATCCCTGCATTAAAATGGGAAATAAATTTGTAAATACACCCTTCTGCTTAACTTCCTTCTCATGACATTCTGCTGAAGACATGCCTTTGGGCCTGCCTTTGGCTTGAGCCAAGAGGTTGAACAGTCCCAAATATCAGCTTCTTGGCAGCCTAGGCTCTCAGGGAGAAGCTCCTGTCAGGCAGACAGCCCTGGAAGTCAGGGCTTTTGGGCAGCTTGGCAGGCAGTTAGCTTAAATTGGTGCTCCCTAGATTTTTTAGACTCCTCACTCTCTCTGCCCTGAAGACCTGGCCCTCCCTGGCACACACTCAGGACTTAAGGGAATATGTAAAACCTGTCATTCAGTTTCATGGAGAATGGCAAGCTTCCTAGTTTTTTTAATACTTAGTAAAAACAAAACCACAATTTTAAAACCTTAAAATCCACTACTAAAGGAATTTCCTCTCTGCCCAGCTGTACTACTAATCTTAATTTCTAAGGTAAGAGAAACAAGGGCAGAGAGGTTATGTGCCTTGCCCAAAGTCATTAAAAGCTGAGCCAAAAAGTCCAGGCTCCGACTCCCAATCCTCAACTCTAAAGTACTGCTGCCTGGAGATGCAGATTAACTGTTTCCTGCTTTCATTGCTTATGCTCTGTATTCTGTACCCTGAAAAAGGGTTTTGGTATAAAACTAGGAACCTAATAAGGAGCTTTTTCTGCTATGCATTACTATATAGATTTAGTCAAAAAAGCTGCAAATGCACTTAAGATACTAATTTTACTATTTTCTAGCACATGAAATAACCAGACTTGCAGAGCAGCAACAAACTTTTACTTTTTTTAAGCCAAGGACAACACTCGTTGCAGCCATTGATTTAATTCTGATACATACCAATCAAGACATTTAGACTTACGAGTCCTATCTAATAGTAATACTATCCTGTAGCTTCCCATAGGAACCATAATACTGAATATTCCGATTTCTCAGCCATAAGCCATCTTTTATTTTTGTTTGATTTTTACATGAGTTGTGATAAAATGAGGGATTAGAAGGATGTTCCTAAAATTTCAGTAACTTGATTTATCCTTAAAGACCTCAGTTTAACAGAAGAGTTTTCTAGATAAGTTTCCTTGATCTAATCATTAAAAAAGATAAATTACTGTGCTGTTTTTGTCTTCTGTTACAGAGCAGCATGGCATTCGAAATGCAAGCTTTCCAAGAAACTCATGATCTGTAGCTCTATAACTACATTTCTGCTGTTAACCAATTCAGAAAATCTGTGTTTAAGACATTAAAAACAGAAGCAAATCAGCATTTAGTTTAACACTAAAAACTAATATTCCTATTTGTAGTATAGCTTCTAACCCATTTCTTCAGTAGTAGGTAACTCAAATGACTTCCTTTCCTTTTAAATGATCTGCAGTTTTTATGACAGAAAAAGCTACTTGTACACCTGAAACTCTTGCATCTCAACAGCAATAGATATACAGAGGACTGTACTAGAAACGCTTGTTTGTTTAATGAAATGTACCAAAAAAACTTAGAATTTTTAAACCACCACTTAAATCATTTTGAAATATAGTTTATTTTTATCTGTTACATTAGAAAAATAAATAACTGAAATTGTATCCTTTAAAAAAGAGTGAACATTTATATTCTTCTTCTCTGTTTTACAAGTGGCTTCGTTTGAATGTCCTGTGGGTTTTCCTTCAAAGTTTCTGGAATGGAAGCTGCCACCTAGTTTAAAATATAAAGTCCAAGTTTAGTATGCTGCACTTCTTACTGCTTTTAGAATAAAAGCCCCCATATATTTATTTCTTTGCAGTGATTTGAGTTCTGGGAGGAAGGGAAAATACTTTTACAAGCACAGCTTCAACAAATAAAACAGTGACCAAATTGGCTGTATTTTAACACCAAATTGTATATTTGATGTTAGAATTAGGGATGCATCGATAGAGATTTTGGGGGCCAACAGTGATAGCCACTATTCAAGGAGTGGTAGAAGGGGAGGGAAGATGCATGGGGGTGCAGATCAACAACCCTTGCAGTGAAGGAGGGGGCAGGGGCAGGTGCTGCCCTGCTGGGGAGGTGGGACACGGCTCATGGGGTGGAAGTGGCTCCCACTGCTGCTTGCACTCTGGGGGGTGCCCCCCAGATCTTCGCAGCACAGGGTGAAGCCAGAGCCAGTGCTGCACAGGCCTTTTCTTGCCAGGGGCTGGGCTCTGAGCAGACTGCAGCCACCCCAAATTTTGCTGCAGCTCCACTCCCAGCCCCATGTCGCTGCAGCCTCAGGTTTTCCCTGTGCTTGGGTGGAGGTGAGGCATTCACCTGGGGCTGTGCTACATGGCAGGCAGTGGCACGGGGCTGGGAGCAGATCTGTGGCAAAATCTGGGGTGGCTGCAGCTTCCTCCCAGCACCGCCAGAGCCCACTCCGAGCCTGGACCCCATAAGAAAGGCCCCAAGCAGTGCCAACTCCAACCCACAGCTGCCGCCTGCCCAGGCTGTACAGATCTGCCCCACCCCACCCTCCCAGGGTACAAGCAACAATAGGAGCTGCTTCCATCCCACGAGCCATGCCCCCATCCTGTACCCCCACCCCAGCTGGGCAGTACCTGCCCCTGCCCCCTCCCTCACTGTGGGGGTGGGGGGTGTTGATCTGCCCTGCCATGCCCTTCTTTCTCCCCCTCCCTTTCCAGCTGGAAGCAGCTCTCCACACTGCCAGTTCTGCTGTATGCTCTACTGCAGCTGCACGCAACATGGGTATTCATCAGCCAAATTATCAGCCCCATTGGGCCAATATCTGAAATAGACAACTTTCTTCATATCAGTACCAATCTGATATCAGAATGATGTATTGGTGCACTTCTGCTTAAAACAGTATATTACACTCTTCTGTTATATTAAAGGGATGTGAAAATATAGTTTTATGTCCTGCAACTTACCCTGCAATGGAAAAAAGAAACTATAGCAGAAAAAGGAAGATTGCACTTGCAGCCAGGTACTTCCAAATAACTTGTTGTATTCAAGGTAGCTTGAATAGAGTTGTTTCTTGAAAAAAAATGTTAACCTAATCTAAATCTACTAAATACAAAAATAATAAAGAGGAAGGCATACATTATTCCAGATTTAAGAAAAATGCAATATGATTCAAGGACATTTGGGATTCTATTTTTATTCCATCTCTATAACAAATGCCCTCAGGTTATAGTATTTCCTTTCCTTCAACTGACAGGCAGGCATATCTGCCTACAACATGTAATTAAATTAAACGGTGACCTTCCTAGATCATGCCTCAGTAAAAACTGAGAGAATTAAAATATTCCTTTTACAGCAAAAGATGAAGTAAAACAGCAACACCACACTGAAATCAGTGGAAATACACGTGGAGTTACGTCACTCTACATAAGTAAAAATATTATCTGGTCCCAACTACTCTCTAGTAAAATTCAAAGTCATAAAGTGTAAGCGCTAAGAATGAAAGCCTTTTAAATTTTACAAACAGGAACAAAATGTAGGTAACCTCAGAATGAAGTGGATCAAAATAATTTATAGAAGGAAAGTGTTAGGTAGTCAGAACATTAATTTAAGTGTCAAATAACCTGCCAGTCTCTGACCCAGTCATTTTTTAAGTAAATGTTTTTTAAAATTGCTTAAAATTCTCAGGCAGGTTGATTTCTCAAGAAAATATTTTCTAGATCTCATTTAAATGACACTCATGAAAAGAGAACAGGATAATTTATTACTGTGCTTAAGTATTTTGGCCGTTAAAAGTAGCTGAGAGTAGAAACAAGTTCTGACTTTATAATATTATCGCTTAACTTCAAAGTAGGCATCAGCTTAGATTTCTGTCCAACCCTTTACTGTTTGAGAAAAATGCAGATAATCCTGAGCTGTGGTACAGCTGTTGAGGTAAAATGTGTCACCTAAGCCATTGTACAACATCAATAAAAAAAAATAAATTTTAAAATTATTTAAAACGGAAGTAAAAAAAAATTCAAATAAGTGTTAGGTAAAAGAAAGGAGATTCTAGAAAGTGGGCATGCCCTCTGGGTATTATTTTTCATTCTGAATAGTTACAACAGAAAATTAATGGATACTGTGCAGTATGCCATAACACACAGAAGAATGAGAAACGTATTTGAATAAAATCAGAGGTTCAGAAGAATGCAGTAGATCAACACAAAGACTCAGCTAGCTAGTTCTCTCTTATTGATTATCCCCAGTTGTAAAGAGAAGTGAAATCTGTGTGGAAAATGCATATCTTGATGATTACTTTAATGTGTCTTGTATTTTTGAGATTAAAAATAAGAAATTATATGAAGTAAACATACTCCAGCACTCAGAGTTGCAGCACTACTAAAGTCACCACACTACTGTAACTAGAAGGTTAAAAACTATGTTCTCTTTCCTGACATTTGGCTTTATTTTGGGAGGTAAGTGCAACTGCCTGGGGCACCTCTTAGAATCCAGGCCAGATGCTGAAAGTATATGCAGCATTTTAATGTAATTAGATTATGGTCCCAAAATTAGGTTTTAAACACTTGTTTGTACATGAAAGCTTGCAAAGAAGAATTTTTCCAACTATTTGAGTTGGTTTAATAAAAGATACTGGATTTACCCAAAGAACCTTGTCTGCCTAAGTCTGAAAGGGTATTTTTTTTATAGCACATACCTCTTGAAGTTTATTTCGAATTAAGCTTACTGAAGTATTCAAGGAATCATCCTCCATATCCACTTTGGGCATTTCTGGCAGCTGTGGTCCAGTGACAACTTCATTACTATCTGAATTTGTTCCAATTATTGCAAGTTTATTGCCTTCGTTTCTTTTTCTCTTCCGCTCTTCCAGCTGAGTTGTCCGTGGCATAAATCTATCAATTCCATTATCAAAAGTTCTTTGCAGTGCAGGAAAACCAGATGCATGTTTATGTCCTCCCTGCTGTACAGTTGGTTTCACAGATGGATTGTAACTAAAGCACTCATAAGCTTTATTACTGTAATGGACACACTGAGGGAATGCCAAATGACTCTGAGAGTGATATCCTGAAGGATGTGCTATGTTCCCTGCAGAGAAGTCACAATGTAATGTCTTGTAAAAGTCTGGAAAACATGCTTTTCCAGATGGATCCCAGTTGCCAGTGGTTGTATCAGCAGCACAGAATCCTGAGGTTGGCGACTGAAAGTCATACTCCAAGTTATTTGAGACAGTCCTTTTAGGCTCCTGTAGCATCTTTGAAAAATGAGCTTTAACACAAAAAAGGGTATTTTGACTGTTATTACACACAGATATTGCATAAGTAAGCATTTTAAACAGCTAAATTATAGTGGAATTGACCATTTTCAAACTGATATTTGAGGCTTAGCCTCTACATGACCGTGAACTGCAAAACAATTTAGTTCTGAAAATGAGAGAACAAAAATAGTTATCTTACTTCTGAATTCTTTTAAACAGTATTTGATAATGTAATTAAAGACTATCATAGGATGTTAAGACCAGTAAAATTTAAAGATCGGTGTTTCTTACAACTGACCTGTGGACCAAAACACTGCAGTACTCCATGCTGCAGCCCTATTGCCACATCCCTTTTACTCCGACCATGCCCTTTAGGCCAGGGCCTACAATGGCAGTTTTCCCCTGGGTGCTCCAGGGCTGAACAGGCCCCAGTGCAGTGCTCTCACATTTACCTAGTCTGAAGTAAGGGTGAAAATGCCACTCTACATTTCCTGGCCATGCTTATGTTTTTGATGAATGAGGTGAAGAATGTCATGAAAAAAGAAATTGTACAGGGAAGAAAAACTGAGGTGCTGAATAAAACCTGTGCATTTCTAATTACAAACCTTTACTACTTGTTGCTTTTGCTATATACTTTCTTCTGTCTTGTAACTTCTCCCTAGTTTCTTGGACTGTTTCAAATTCTGGAGCATAACACACGTGGAGCAAGCTACCAAAGAAATTCCGTTCATCCATTTTTTTCTTGGCCCCTCTAAAGAAAGAGAAGTTGCATTCAAACATTAGTTACAGACACAACTTTATCACAGTTCATATTTGAACGAGCATTTCTAAAGATTACTGATAAATACTACTTAAACAACCAAGTTCAGGAAACTGAGTTATGATATTATGCAAAGAACACATAACTTGCATTTGTAGCAAAAGATCTCTGAGGTGGCTATTTCACTTTAATTCTCCAGACTCATACTTTAAGATATGGAAAGCAGGCAAAGGTTACCTACTGCAGTACCTTGCATTCTGTAACTTTTGGAATTTGATGAGATAAACTTCTGTAAATTGTTCTGCTGGATACTCATCTAGAGCATTGTATTCTTCAATGGCACCATATAATGCAAACTGTTCAACTAATTCCTTCATAACACCCAATGCAGGAACTCCCTGTATTAGCAAATAGCAAGATTCCAAGTTGATAGTATAGACCTGCAAAAAAACATTCAATTTTTAATCTCATAGTAAAACACAAAACAGACTCAAACAACTAAATTTTCCATTATTTCTTGCTTCTGCAACACTTTGTTCCTTTATTTCACCTTGCCTCGTAGTGACTTTCGAGTTTTCCGAAAGCAGCACATTAGAATTATAGCAGAAGTTTGTAACAATTGCCCAAATACTTGCCATTTGCACTAAAGCTTATAATACAGTCTTACAGAGGTTGGGTAGCATATGCAGGAAAGAGTAGTGCTATACAACACTAGAGATTAAAAATTTCCAGAAATGTCACAACCATGGAAAAAACAGAAGTTTTGGGAAAAACCAAAATATAGGTAAAAAAATAAATAAATATTGCATATCTACATTTACTTTACTACTTTAAGAACATGAAATATATTATGTGTAAACCTAATTAGCACATAAATATATCAAACATTACAATTTATGAAATTAAAAAGTATAAATGCCTTATTTGAATAGAACCAAGGCATTTAAAATAATTAGTTGTAATTATTGTTACAGCTGGTGCTACAAGCTACTGCACTGAGGTCCTTGAACATATCTTAGTTTTGCTAGGAAAAAAAAGGTGAAAATAGAAACCATCAACTAAACAAAAGGAAGTTTTTATTATCTGGAATTAGAAAGTGTCCTCCATACAGTCACAATCTTCAGAAAACAGAAGAAATTCACATTTTTAGAAAAGAGATCAGAAAAAAATATCCCTTTAAGGTTGCAGACAAAATTCAGCACATGAAACCAATACGTCATTGAAACAATCAAATATATCCTTGATCCTTAGCATCAAAAGTTTATTTGTCTAATCAAAGTCACACTCAGGTTTCTGAAATATCACTATTTTCTGATTCTGAATCTGAACCTTCATTTTTCATCTTCATGGACTTCAGAAAACTGAAGGTTTGCACAGATTGAAACAAGCTTCTCTATTTTTTCACAGGTTAGTTTATTTCTTGATTTGATGTATATTTCTAAACAAAGACCAGTTTCTTTCACATGCTGCAGAAAATGGAGGAATCTGAAGCAGACAAGAAGCAAGTGGAGCCAGAGGAGGAGCCAGAGGAGGAATATGCTTGACAGAGTCCCAGATGTTGCAGGAGGAATATGCTTGACAAAGTCCCAGATTGTACTCCTGGACCAAATGCCTGACCATGTTCTGGATTCTGCAACATTTGAAAGTACTTTGCCAACATTAAGTCCTAAATGTGTTTATTGTCTTATAATCCAGTCAAATGCAGTAGCAATGCTATCACCACTGACATTTCTACCTTTGAATCTTGTATCCAAAAGATTTGCAGCAGCGTGAACTGGCTGGCAACAAAATTCCTCCCACCTGTGAGTGAAGTCTTTCACTTTTCTTTCTTCCACTCATAAGTATATCCTAAGTGGAGATATACTTACATTGTCAAACGCAATTGATTTTATCTGGGCTATTGTAAGTCTGACAAAAGCACACTGTCCGATTCAGATGCAGTGACTGCTGAAGAAATTGGCTTTAGAATCTTCAGGGAGTTCTGCACCTGAACCCAGAAGACCTCCTCATCAAGTAGTGTTCCTTGCACTTCAGGCTACTTTAAGATCTTCAGTTATCACCGGTTCTTGAAAAGCTTGTTAGTAAACTTTCAAATGAGATCACACCAACCTACATAATTTCACAACAAGGTTTGAGTGTTGCCATTTTATTCTTTCTGCTTCTTCTTAAGGATTGCAGCTACAATACGAGTAGATTTTACATATTTTATAACACTTTTGCTTTATTACAGATCTTTTGCAGTGTGTCCAACTCCATGAAATCATTAAAAAGCAAGTTTGTCATGGGAAGCACATCCTATTGCAGTAATATGTAGATATTTGTCCATTATGATCTCCCATGCTGCTTTCATATTACTTGTGTTGTCAGTCAGCAAGGCAAATCCTTTACCACTCCCAATCTTCTGTAGGACTTCACATATTTTACTACTGATATACTCTGCAGTATGTCTGTTCTCTCCTGTTTCAATGCTGTTATAAAAAACTGGTTGAGGTGTTATCACAAAGTTTATGATTCCTTCTCCCTATACTGATGGGTGGACAAACGTAAGTGCTGTAAGACAGAGCACTTCATTGATTTTGTGTGCACAGATTGCATTACATGTTCATATTCTGACTTTAAAAGAGGCTCGCTCAGAGAATGTCTGCTGGGCAAATGGCACAATGGTTTTAATTTAAATGCTGCCTGCCAATTGCATTTTCAATGATTGATAATGGCATCCTAGAAGCATATACTGCTCAGGCAAGAGCTTGGTCAATTTTTTCTTGCTTTTCAAGTGTCATCTGGTCTACAAATTAAGTTATTTTGAGTCTTTTGGATAAAGTTGGTTGAGATATCTGTTTACCTGATGATGTTGACTGAGTAACGCTTTGTGATGCTGATGTTACTGAAGAAGCAGGAGCACTTCTGGATTGAGAATGTTTGCAAGTGCTACTTCTATTATCATCATGATCTACCTCATTCACACTCATGAAGGATTTTTTAAAGTCTGCAGGGTGCTTCATACATGCAAAGATGTGGTTGATCATCCTGGTAGCACATGAAAATGCACATTTAATTGACAGTATTTGCAAAACGCAGGTTTTTTACTGAACGACTTGTAGTTGCTGTGTGGAAATGCTTCCATGTGTTAGAAGATGGATGCACCACGTTACTGAGGGAGAAAAAAAAATGTAATGGAATAGTGTTTATATATGTAACTTAGCTAAGTTAAAGCATTTGAAAAATTTAGTAATTGATGGAGGGGGGAGCCCTGTTCAGTAAGCTAACTGTAAACCACCTCTTCCCTCAGAACTCACCTCTCTGCTAAGGTAAGTGTAGAGGGTGATTTACTCAGAGACCATCAGATTGGTAGGAACTCCATTCTGAATTACATACATTATAAAAATAGATTAACTGAAAATATAGTTTAATATACCAAACTCAACGAAATTCTTACCTTTCAGTAAACAAGAAGTCTACTTCCAGCTCCTTTGTGTTGCTAGATACAGTGTTAGGTACTTCTGTGGATCTCAGGGTCCAGGAGATTCCATTCCACCACCAAAATCTTTAGGTTTCTTTTTCCTCTGAGGTTTTGCTACCCACAACAGTATTTCAGCACTTTCTTCACACAAGGAAGAAGGGTAATAAGATGCTTGTTTCCCTGTAGCAGGGAGCTGCCAGTGTCCACTCCCAGTTGTTTGAGGGGAGAGGTGACCAGGTTGAGAGGCCTAGTCAGGACTCAGGAGGAGTACATGTTACTCTATCTCCTCTAAACTCTAGATCAGGGGTAGGCAACATTTTTGGCTGGAGTGCCGAAAAAACCCAATGTCTATCTTGTAAGGTGCCAGAATGCCAAAAAAAAACAAAACTGGGGTGGGGTGGGGTGTACCTGGGAGAATAATCATAAAAGTTGTTTTTGGGGGGGAGGGGGGGTTGTTTTTTTACAATAAATATTGGGTTTTCTAAAAATTCTAAACCAGGTGACAATAAATACAATTTCATATACTATCTTTGTTGTTTGTATTTTTTTTTGTTAAGCAAGTTATGAGAGAGAGAGAGAAGGGAAAAGGGAAAAAAAAAGAGGGAAAAAAAGGAGAGAGGGGAGAAAAAAGAGTGAAAGAAAAAAAAGAAGGGAAGATGGCGGTTCTTTAAGGATATGCTTGCTTAATTCCTTAAAACACGTGCTCTGTATTTACTGCCATAAACAACTAAAAATGCTCTCAAGTCAAAAATCTTTTCCTAGTGGCTGCCCTGGCTCCACTCCTGACAGCTGAGTTCGGTGATGTTAGACTGGTAGCTGGTTGTCATCAGATGCAAACATGAATCTGAATTGTCAGTCATTAGACAGCTTCTTATAGGTAGGACCAAGTATGGTTTTCAATTTTGAAAACACTTGTTCACAGCAATAAGTAGATCTAAAGACAGACAGCAAAGCAAAAGCTACTTTTTTTCATGCAGGCATACTTTTCAGGAAGGGACGCTGAATCTTGAGTTGCCGGTCCCTTTCAGTCTCAAGATCACCTTGCAGCAATTTGAACTTTGATACCTAGATGCACAAGGCTTGAAAGTCAATCAGTTCCAATTCAAATCCTTCAATGTTCATCCACTGAAAGTACTGCAGTTCTACGCCACTTTCTGTAGTACTGTCAGGGGTCACAGGAAATGAAAACATGTTGCAGAAATCTGTTGCAAAAATCTTGGAATCATCTTGTGAACTCATCTTCCAGCTGTCCTATGTAGTTGCAGATATCTCTAGTGTTAAATTGATGCTGCTTGGAATGGATTTTCAGACTAGGGAAGTAACAGAAGGCAGATGTTTTGATATCTCATCTGAAAACAGACAACTTACAACAGAAACCTTTCCAGTCTTCATACAGTTGAAGGATGGCTTTCTGTGTTCCTTCTAACCTGGTATTCAAATAGTTTAAATGTGATGTGATGTCTGTCAGAAACATCAGTTTTGTTAGCCATGTCATCAGTAAGGTCTGTATACTGCTGACCACTTTCCTCAAGAAACAGCTTGATGGATTCATGACAAACAACAAATCACATGAGCACAATACCTTGACTCAACCAGCAGATGTTACCATGCAGCACTAAATCTCCATACGCAGCATCCATATCATTTAAAAGTTCACAGAATCTCCTGTGTGTCAAAGAGGAGCAGGCAACCAAAACGCGACAATTTTTAGAGGTGCACCGATAAAGATTTTGGGGGCTGATACCTATAGCCAATTTTTAAGGAGGCATGTCAGCTGATACCGATCCAATTTCCGATACAACTGCACCCAGACGGTAAGTCTGTTGTGGTGGACAGGGAAGGGGCAGGCAGAAAGGATATGGGGGGGGGGCAGATCAATGTCCCCCATGATGAGGGAGAAAGTGGGGCTGGGGTAGGCACTGCCCAGCCAGGGTAGGGTGGGCACAGGATGGAGCTGCAGCTTGTCGGGGGGGGGGGAGCAGCTCTTGCTGCTGTGTGTACCCTGGGAGGGCATGAGGCATTGGTGGGGGCAGGCTGGGGCCTGCACCAAGTTCTTCCCGACAGGTAGGGGGTTGGGTCACACTGTGCTTGAGGCACACTGCGGCACTGGCAGGGGGGCTCCAGCCACCCCAAATTTAACTGTAGCCCCCATACCCCTCCCAGCGCTGCCACTGCTTGTCCACCCCGAGTGCAGCATGGCCCAGCCCCCCCAGCCTGCAACTGCAGCCTGCCTTGCCTCACCCATACCCATACCCTCCACCACAACAGACTTACCAGCTGCACGCAGCTCTCCAAGCTGTCGGGCTGTGCTCCTCACTGCCTGAGTGCTGTGCTGCAGCTGTGCGTACGCATGGGCATTTGTCAATCAATTTATCAAGCACATTAAGCCAATTTCAGATATAGTAAATTTTCCTTACATCGGTGCCAATCTGATATAGCACCGATGTATTAGTGCACCTCTACAATTTTTACAACCGTTGACATGACTTCTAACCTCTGGAAAGAGCATTTCTAGTTACAAAAGCTGGCTGTCTGGTTTTGAATTGAATCAACAGCTTTTCTAATGGATTCATGTTTGTCTGCTTCATTGACTTAAGAGAATTTGGCTTTGTGCTTGATTGTGAAATGGCTCTGGACACTGGAAATATGAGATACCACACTTTCTCTGCACAGACGACAAGCAACACAATTCCCTTGCTGAAATGATATAACAGAGGAAAATAAACTGATTAATATGAACCGGTTTGAGAGAGCAAAAATTGAGCATGAATCCATTTAACAGAGCAAAATAAACTGAATAATATGCAACGTTAAACTCTCAGTTTGCAAAGCACAGAAATCAGCACCAGTACCAACACCAACAGGCTACTCAGCTGTCTACAGCCCACAGCCCCACGCTTCCCTCATATATGCAGAGAGGAAGGGACACAGATAGGGGGCTCATGCCTGCATCCCCTGGCACCACCACCCCCCACACACTGTTCCCTTCCTATCCCAGTGTCCTCCTGCTGGCAGCATCACACCCTTCCCCACTTCTACAGACCCAGCAGACACTGGGTCTTTGTTTTGCTGATCCCACCCCATGTGTACAGTGGTGCTGAGGTTCACAAAGCTTCGCAAACTCAGCCACAGGCACCTAGGGCTGGGTCAGCAGAATGCAGACTGCCCTGGTGCCTGCCGCAGTGCCAGAGAGCTTGGAGCAGCAACTTAAAAACTTTTTTTTTTAAACCTTTTCTTCAGCACATCTTCTGGTGTGCTGAGGAAAATGTCTTCGTATGCCACTAATTGGCAAGCATGTTGGCAGTTTCCTATCCCGGATCTAGATAAAATGTCACAAGAAGGAAGGCTGTAGGCAGTGCAGAAATACATAAGCAAAGGTGGCCCTAGATCCTTCCCTCCTCCTCCTGTGCAGATGGCAGCATCCTGGATTTGAGAGTTGTATCATGCCTACCATAATCCATCCAGGATTAAGAACAACAAAAAGTCCTTTTTCAAGTACATTGGGAGCAAGAAGAGGGCACTAGGTGATGTAGGGCACCTGCAAGACACAAACAGTAATCTTGTGGCTACACCAGACAAGAAAGCCAATATTTTTAACAGTTTCTTTGCCTCTGTTTTCTTGAACGGGAACCAGGATATCCCACCTACCAGAGGCAGGGACAATCTTAGGGATAGCACTGTCAGGCCTTCAGTCAGTGCAGATGTAGTTAGGGATCTTCTGGAAGGGCTAGACATTTTTAAATCTGCAGGTCCAGATGCCCTCCACACTAGGGTGTTGAGGGAGCTGGAAGGGGTCATCACAGAGCACTTGGCCCAGCTGTATGAGCAATCGTGGTCATCTGGCCAGGTGCCGGGGGATTGGAAACTGGCTAATGTGGTCCCAATTTTCAAGAGGGGGAGGAAGAAGGACCCAAGTAACTATAGGCCTGTAAGCCTCACCTCGGTGCTCGCAAAGATCTTGGAGAGAATCATCAAGGAGCACATCTGTGGGGGGCCTGCAGGGGAGATCATGTTCAGGGGCAATCAGCATGGGTTCATCAAAGGCAGGTCCTGCCTGACCAACCTGATTGCCTTTTATGACCAAGTAACTAAATCCTTGGATGATGGTGTCGCCATGGAGGTAGTCTTTCTGGACTTTAAGAAGGCCTTTGACACTGCCTCTCACCCCATCCTCATTAATAAATTAAGCAACTTTGGCATTGATGGGTAAAAAAATGGTTGATGGGACACACCCAGAGAGTAGTGGTGGATGGGTTGTACTCAACCTGGCAAGATGTGAGCAGTGATGTACCCCAGGACTCGGTCCTCAGGCCCGCACTGTTTAACATCTTCATAAGTGATTTGGACAGCGTGCTTTTCCACCCCCTCGTCCAAGTCTGCTGATAACACTAAGATGTGGGGTGAGGTGGACACACTTGAAGGGAGAGAGAGGCTGCAACTAGATTTTGACACACTACAAAAGTGGGCAGATGAGAATAGGATGGGGTTCAACGTATACAAATGCAGGGTGCTGCACTTTGGGAGAAGGAATCCACAGCATACATACAGGCTGGGGAGTTCCCCTCTTGAAAGCACAGAGGTGGAAAGGGATCTTGGAGTCATTATCGACTCCAAGATGAATATGAGCCGCCAGTGCCAGCCATACCGTCATGCATCCAAAGGTGCATCTCAAGCCAGTCCAGAGAGGTGATATTCCCCCTCTATGCGACTTTGGTCAGGCCACAGTTGGAGTACTGCGTCCAGTACTGGGTGCCGCACTTCAGAAGGGATGTGGCCAGTCTGGAAAGGGTTCAGAGGAGGGCCACCCGCTTGGTGAGAGGGCAGCAGGACAGGCCTTATGAGGAGAGACTGAGGGACCTGAACCTGTTCAGCCTCAGCAAGAGGAAGCTGAGGGGGGACCTGGTGGCTGCCTACAAACTCATCAGGGGAGATCAACAGCAAATAGGTAGAGCCCTTTGCTCCCCAGCACCACCCGGGGTGACAAGGAACAATGGTAATAAGCTGATGGAGAATAGGTTTAGGTTAGAGATCAGAAGGCAATATTTTACAGTTAGGGTGGCCAAAATCTGGAACCAACTTCCCAGGAAAGTGGTCCTCGCCCCTACCTTGGGCAAATTCAAGAGGAGGTTGGATGATCACCAGTTTGGGGTCTTGTGAACCCAGCATTCATTCCTGCCTGTGGCAGGGGGTCAGGCTAGATGATCTGTTCACGTCCCTCCTGACCCTAGCTACTATGAAACCATGAAACTATATAAAGGACTTGTCTTGATCCAGTACTTTAGATTGTCTTACATAAAATCTTCATATTATATAGTTATTAGAAATCATTTTGAGGGAGTAATGAACAATATTTGAAAACATCTTAAAAAGCAGTTCATTCATCAGTCTAAAAGAAAATATTTCATAAGAGCGTTTTTTTCCCAGTTTTTCCCAAAATTTCCAATTTTTCCATTGGAAAAAGGTCCTTGGAAAAAAAAATTTCTTCCCAAATTTTTCTGTTTTATTTTTCCAGGACTTCACATCTCTGTAACACTACTAGCCAGACCATGTTCTAAATTGTACAAAGATTGACAACCTGTGGTCCACAAATCAGATTCAGCCTGCAAGATTTTATCTGGCCTGACAAAAGCCAGCTGCGTGCTCATTGCTCGCCTCCTTTTCCTCTCCCTGGGATCCCACACAGCAGATCTCTGCAGACCCTCTGATCCCACATTCCCCAAGGAGGAATGAGCCAAGCACACACAAAACTCACACTAGCTGCTTCTGCAACATGTAGGCATCTCCTAGAAGCCCTGGCAGACAGCCTGCCCGCACACAGCTTGGGCAGTAGCATGCCATGCAGCACATGCAATGTCCTGGGCAAGTTGAGGGACCTGCTCTGACTCCAGTGGGCAATGACTGGTCGAATTAAGGAGCCTCTCCTGTGGACAGCTACGACTTCCTGGCTGCACTCATTTGTGTTGTTGTCAGTGAAAGGTTGCCAATTCCTGGTAGAGCTCACTGCAACCCTAAGAAGTCTCTGTTCTGGCCAATTAAAGTGGTGTTGACAAAGAAGAAGTCTTAAGTCTTTCCTATAATAGGGCAGGAGTTTTGTTGCAGCCATGACAGTTTAGGAAAGGTATGAAAAGTAACACGGATTTTATGTTGACATCTTTTATTGGACTAACCGTATAGCTGGAAATGTCAGAGGCTTTCCTACACAGAGACTTCTGGATCACCTGAAGGGCGCTGCATGCCCAAAAGCTCATCTAACACCTGCCAGCTATACACTGGGTGCAATAAGAGATAGCACCGGGCCGGAACCGGGGGGGGGAGGGGCGAACCCTCCTGCGCCCTCTCCCTTCGCAGCCCAGAGCCGCCGCCCGCAGGGAGACGCTATGGGGCCTTACGTATGCGCAACCAAGGCTGACCCACACACCACCGCTCTCACCTTCACTGCGCGCGGCCTGCGGCCCTCGCGGTACTTGGCGCGCGAGGCGCAGACGTCCCGCTGAGCGTGATGCCCGCACACGCCCCCGACCTCACCACCCGCCGCCGCCATTTTGCGTCTCTACTCTCCGCGCCTGCGCCCGGCGGCTCCCAGACAGCAGCCAATCAGGGAAGGGCGGGGCTATTGATTTCCCTTCATTGGCTCTGGGGAGAAAGTGTCATCAGGCTGGATGAGACTCGCCGCATCCCTGGACTGGAGTGAGCCAATGAGAGAGAGAGAGGGAGGGAGTGGGAGGCGCGACCCCATTGGCCTGCGGTGGGCCGTACCAATGTGTGCGGGCGGGCAGGGGTGCGGCTTGTTAGAGACCTGGACTTTGTCGTCTGCCGGCGGAGCTGCGCGTGGCGCCGCCCCGAGAGTTCGGCCCGGCCCGGCCCGGCCCAGGCAGCGTGCCGCGTGGCGGGGCCCGCCAGCATGTGGGGCAGCGGCGGCCCCAGCGGCGCAGCGGTGACTGTCGCCGTGTGCGGCAGCCGGAACTGTTTCCTGCACCTGCCCGCGGCGCTGGTCGCCCGCCTCCGCCTGCAGCAGGTACGGGACGGCTCCATACGCGGCCTGCGGGGTGTCCTCGGCAGGGATTGTGGGATACGCACGGTCCGCCCCAGCTGCCATGGTGACGGCAGCGCTCCCCCCACCTCTCGTGACGTCACTGCCCGCGGGGGCGAGGCACGGGCACCATCCGGCCGGGGACCAGCCCCGCCGCAGGGTCTGGCCCCGCAGCCTGCGCCCAGCCCCCGGGGACGGGAGGTCGTGGCCGGGGGGACGAGGATTGTTATAGTTGTACGATACTTTCGTCCCTTGTAGGATGTGAGTTGGGTAATAGTCCCAGTGCTCAAAATGTACGATCAGTTTTGAACCGCAGAATTCGAGAACTCTTGGGTTAGAGATGGTAACTAAAACATTATCTTGTGATTTCTTAGTTGGAATAATAAAAGGTATCATCTCTGAACCAGGAGTTCTTGAGTTTTGCATTTCTTTTTGTCTCAGACCAAATACATCCGTGATCAATTTTGAGGCAGTTAATGGATGCAGCATATGCCAAGCCCAGGTTCCTCTCGAAGAGTCTTATCTAGGATTACCATGTTTCCAGTTTCAAAAAAGAGGATGCCTGTTGGGGGCAATGATATGCCCATGCCCTGCTTCTGCCCCTCACTCACAACCCACAATCCTCCTCCCCCAGATCATGCTGCTGTTCCTCAGTCCCAACCCACAGCTCCCCGCAGCCTGTCCCGGCTGGTGCCCCTCTCTCCTGACTCGCAGCCCCCTGGCGCTGCCCGTTCCCTGCGGTCTCGACCCACAGTCCCTTGTTCCCCCCGCACCATGTCCCTCACTACCAGCCTGCAGCCCCCTACCCCCCAGCCCTGCTGGAACCCTCTCACATTCAGCCTGCAGCCCCCTTACCCCCTGCCCCTCCAGCCATACCATTTTCCCTAACTCCAGCTCTACAACCCCCTGGCTGGCCCCATAGCTCTCTGCTGCCCCTTCCCCTCTCCCTTCGACTGCTGGAGCAGCAGGCACCTCCCCTGTCCTCTGCAGCCCAGTGCCAGGGACAGCTCCAGTGCTGAACAGAGCAAAATCCCAAATCCCAGACATTGCTGATATTTAGAAAAAACAGCTGGACAGAGATGGAAGGACTCAAAAAGAAAAAAAAAACAGATGTATGGTAACTCTAGTCTTAACTGACTTTTGGGTTTGCTGTCAGCAATTGTTATGGCAGCTTGCCTTGAAATAAAGAAACGCTTCACCTCTGATGACCCAGTTCCCACTCAGAGGCGACTTACAGTGAGCAATATAAAGTAAATACAAAGAAGACTTGTTTGCATACTTGTTTGCATATTTTTTCAGTGTACGTTACTTTTTCAACAAATATGATTATTTTGAGCTTCCAATACAGTAGTTTTGTATCTAAGGGAAATGCTGCCAAGCACTGCTGCTATAGGTAGAGCCTCATACCTAAAGAGAGTCCCATTCAGTGTAGGATGTAGTCCCTTCCCCGCCCTTTCAAATACAAGAAGGTTGCAGTGAAAACGCAGCATACACTATCAAGGTCTGGACACAAACCCTTTGCGTCACCCACAGATATTAATAATAGGAAAACATTTCAAGGAAAAGATGCAATTTGATTCCCTCACAAGATTAAAGGGACAAGGAGACTCATTTACGAGTTGATAAAAAGTGTGTGCACTTTTGCTAGAAAGCAGCATCAGTGGCCTTGAAATAAATCTTGTTAACATTTTCCTGTTTTCAGCAAAATTCCTCAAGTGCAGAAGAAAACTGTCATGGGAATGGAACTGGTCCATTTTAATGCAAACGTATTTTCACACTGCTAAGTAAAAGGAGTGGGAGGGGATGGGGGCTGTGTTGAAGAGCTGTGTATTACAGGAACTCTAACTGCTGGCTTTTTCCTTTCCAAACTGAAACAGCCAGCTGGTATGAATTCAAAAAACTTTCTGTGAAAATAGCAAGAGGAAATGGTGGGGTTTTTGGGTTTTTGTTTTTTTTCCTAAGTCCCACAATCCCAACCTGAATGTAGTTGACTGTTTTGGTCACTTGCTTTCTCAGCCAACCAGCAATTCGTGTGTGGGAAAGCATAACAGAGGAGATGATGCATTTCATCCAAACAGGTTTTATTTTTCAAGTTTTTCATCATTTAAAGTGGAATCTATCAGACACAGGATAAGTGAAACAAAAAAATCTATCTGAACAATAAAGTGTATGTAGGAGGTTGATAAAAAAAAAACCTAGGCTTCATTTTTCAGTTAAGCCATCTGATATGGGCCAGGATTACTACTTTCAATTAATTTTTTTGTCCCAAGGAACTGTACGAATATTCCTATTTAATGCAGTTAATGGACCAAATAAGTTCACTGGGACAACTGATAAGTATACAGTACACACCCACCCACACATGCACACCTGTAAAACAAAGTCTAAACAGACAGATTTTTAGACAAAGACGTTGAAGAAAGAAATAAAGTTAAAAGGTTGTTAGGAAGAAGGAATATACAAGATAAACTGTGGAAGGTTTGGGTGGTACAGAACACCCATTAATTTCCTGATGTGTTCTAAACATTTTTCTGTGACTAAAGATGGGCTAAGAGCATATGTTTGAGGGAAGATTGAGAGACTGTGTGACATGCAGGGTCATGTTGGACAGTCCAAGGAATAGAAAGCATAGGAATTGGTATGGGGGCATGCTTGTGGGAGAAAATGAGAAACTGGAGTTGAGAGGCAGGATTGACAGAGCCAGAAGGCAGTCATAAATAAAATGTAACAGTGGCACTTTAGATCAATTTTTATTGGCTACACATTGTTATACTCTTCTCTCTTCCTTTTTAAATAGTTGCTGCCTCTTCTGTGTTTTACTTGGGCCTTTCCTAGTTTTTAGCATCAGTAGCTTGATAACCCTTTACAGATGTTTCATTTGTTTAGACTGAAGCCTGCCTCTGGACATGCAGTAGTATGTAGCTGCTTAAGTTAGTCTTAAAACTGTCTTTGAGTTCCATAATATCTTTAAAGATATTGTGCCTCCAAGGAAAATGCATGGCTGTGGAATGGTTGGCTAGGCTGTAGTATGGCAGAGAAGGGCATGAAGGTTACAATAAACTGCAAGCTGAATACAAGCCAAAAGTGAGCTCTTGTTGCCAAAAAAAATGAAAGCATACTGGGTTGTGTTAACAGGAGTGTCACTTGCAAACCAAAGGAAGTGATTTTTATGCTGTAATTAGCACTGGTGAGGCCTCACCTGGAATACTGCATCCTGTTCTGAGCTCCACACTTCAAGAAGGACATGGACAGATTGGAAAGAGTCCGGTAGAGAGCACCAAAAATTATTAGTCGTCTAGGAAGTAAGACTTACAAAGAAAGGCTGACAGAGCCCGAGGTATTTAGTCTGGAGAAGAGAAGACTGAGAGTGGGACTTAATAACAGTCTTCAAATACCAGTTTGGAACTGTGTGTGCTATCCTGAAATGCTGTTATAGAGAGGGTGGAGATGGGCTTTTCTCTGTGGCTGTAGGGGACAGGACTAGGAGCAATGAATTCAGACCTCACCCGATTAAATTTAGGTTGGCAACCAGGAGGAACTTTTTGACTATGAGGGTGGTCAAGCATTGGAACAGGCTACTTAGAAAAATTGTGGAACCTCCATCCTTGGGAAGTTTTTAAAAGTAGATTAGACCAACACTTGGCTGGGCTGCTTTAGTCAGGGAAGATCCCGCCTTGAGCAAGGGGCTGAGGGAAGGGACTTTGTGAGGCCCTTTCCAGCACTACTTTCCTGTGATACCTCCATTCCCATAAATGTAGGTTTCACATTTTTCTTTAAAGGATTTCTTCCAATCACATGTGGTTGCTCTTTCTTTGGAATTATGATAGCCGTCAATTTATGATAGCTTGCAAATTTACTCATGTGAATATCCTTACTGAACCTAATGGAAAATTTGTCACCGACACCAAGTTTACCCTTATTCAAGAACACTTTGATATACATATTTAAGTCTCATTAATCCCCAATAATAGAGCAAGACTGAAGCACAAACCTATGTTCTTTTCTTAATTGAGGCCAGGTATTTCATGGACATGCTTAATTCATTCAGTCTCATTTTTGGTTGATATATACTATTAAAGGAGCAGTGTTTTGAAAACATCACTAGAAATTAAGATTAAATTAATAGAAACGAAGAAATAAAAACATCTTTAAAATTTTAAGAACAAGAATTTTGAGAGAACCTCTTGACTCAAGAATCTTGGTAACTTTTACGAAAAGGAACATTTTCTGAAGTCTACTACTGAAAATGGCTTAAACTCCCTTTGCTGAATCATTGCAAACTTCTCATAGAACTGTTGCAAAGGTTGCAGGCATTAAAAAGTGCTGCCTGGAAAGTCCAGAAATAAACTTTTAAGTTTCTTTTAAGATTTCTTTTAGATCTTTGATTAGACAAATGCAAGACTGATTAGACAATCAGAAATCTGATTAGACAAACAGGCCTTGTTTGACTGGAATAATTTTATTTAAATTGTTTTAAATTAATTTGGTTTTCTTCTCTGAAATGAACAGGGCCAAGCTGTGAAAGTCTCCTGGGGTCCCCAGCCCGTATTTTTGAGTTGGATGGAAATCAGACATCAAAGTTACCGTGATGGAAATATTGCTGAAATTAACAGACAGCTAGCAGAGAAACTTGGTATTACACATGGGGATCAGGTCTGGAATAAAGCTTTTTTATTTTTTAAACAAATCAAAGATGATCATATAAAATTCTGAAGTAGTACTGTGTTACAGCTTAGACTACAGTCTTTCGATTTGTTCCTTAAAGGCAGACCACTCCCATTGATTTTATTGGCATTCCTTATAGTAAAATCAATACATCATCCACCTGGGATAAAATGCTGTAATAGGGACTTGGGTCCAGTTCCTGAAAGTACTTATGCACAGAAAGCAGTTACTCTGAACTTTTTTTAGCTTCACGATTCCTTTCCATAACTTGTGTGAATTGAGCAACACCCCATTTTCAACAACTAATTAATTTATTACAGGGTTTACCTGCTTTGAAGGAGGCAGGTAATGAGGAGGGGGCAGGGAGCAGCTAGGCAGGAGGACACCCTTGCCTGCCTTATCTGCTTATCTCTTCACACCTGAAGCCTGAGATAGCCTTTATCTGCTTATCTCCTCATACTTCTTGCCACAACCCTATCAGATGATCTGGGCACTCCAGAGTGCTTCAACACCCTAGTCAAAAACCACTGGCTTTAAGTGTATGAACATAAGCAGGTGTATAAGTCTTTAATGTGGGATTAGTGCAACGCAAAGGGGAAAATATTTTTAAAAAACAATGAAAGAAGTTGAGAATTGTGTTCATGTTGATAAGAACTATTTTCCCTGGAGCTCTTGCCATTTGTATTAATTATCCATTTATTCCTTACTTCTCTGTTTGACTTATTTTTGCTCTAAGTTATTACCCCTTTTCTCTTCCCCAATTTCTCTGGCTGAAGAATCACTATAAATGGTCTGCATATTGTTAGCATGTTCTCGTTCTCACCCTAAGTCAGGGCTGTCCAGCCAGCAGCCTGTGGGGCACGTGAAGTCTGTGAGGTGTTAAGTTGTAGCCCTTGGACTCTTATCCAACCTCTGCTGCAACAGCAGCCAGGCTCCTCATCCCTCCTCTGGTTTTCACTGTCTGCATGGCAGAGCAGTGTGACATGGCCCAAGGAGCTAAGGATGAGTCCAGGGCCATGCAAGTTATGCCATAGGGGTGGGGAGAGCACCCACGTGGGCTCAGGGTGTACATACAGTACAGCAGTGGCAGGTAAAGAGGGCCCTTGCCCGTGTGTGATGCAACACTGAAAGGGGGGCTATGGATGCATGTTGCTACAGGCAGAGGGGGGAAGGGGTGAATCATCCATGCATCACATGGCCTAGGGGACCCCTGTCTTGCCCTGGTGTGGCTTGTGGACATGGAGTTCTTGCTGGTGCACCCTATAGGGCGTTTGCCTCCAGGCCACTTAGGAGTTAGACATCCCTGTTCAAGTGATGCCAAGAGAAGTTGGAAACAAGCCCAGGAGATAGTAGACAGTCGAAGTTGTGTCTGTCCTGCCAATGGTCCAGCATTTTGGTGATGGAAGGTAGAAAATTAAATTAGCCCAGTCAGAGTAGTAGCTGCATTTTGCACCCAGCTGTTATATTTTATATATGATAAAACTTCACTTAGAGAAAGAAGGTCCAGCAGGGTACATTTTAGCTTAAGTATAGTGGTCACTTCAACTTTTTTTTTTTTCTTTTTTTTTTGGGGGGGGGGGGGGCGGTCTTCAAATTGCTATAGCAATGAAAACAGTTATCCACCTGCAAGACTATAGGATATTTTAATATGAGATAATTTAATATTTAATAAGATATTATGGATCAGGAACAGAAATACATTTGTGCAGCATCATGTAGCAGCTTGATTGGCTGTCTGTCAGCAGCTAGAGGTGCAGGGCCCCAGAACCCAGAACCCCTGCACCTGTGGTGTAACACATACACGTGACATGAGTTTTGCTTTCAAGAATTTGGGGTGCAGTTCCCCCCAAATCCCTGCACCAATCTTCTTGAAACTTGGCAGGCTTCAGGCTCTCAGCAGAGGCTACCATCCCTGCAAATTTCATACAAATCAGACAAAAATATCAAAGTTATAGATATATCATTAATTCCTCATTATACCTTATGGCCAGAGCTCCCAAGTGGCTCCAGAGCAGCTCCAAAGCTCTTCAGAAGCTCTGAATTGCTTCAGAAAGCCTAACGAAGCCAGTGCTTCGATCCGGACATGCTGCTTCAGATGCCAAAGTGTCTGAAGCTTCTCTGGATCCAAAGCACAGTCTGAAGCCACACACAGCCCTACCATCTAGTTACTGTTGTGTAGGAAGGAATGGATATTTTGCATTTTGACTGCATACACTGCAGATTTTAAAACTCTACAAGAGTCAGTTGCTTATTTTGGAGCAACTGATCTGTTGCCACAGTTTCCCAGAAGACAGGTAGTTGGGAGTTGTTTCATTTCATAAGAAAACTATTTAAAGGGAAAAAAATAAGACGTGTCATTGTCTTGAAAAGAGCTTATCTTTGTCAAATGAACAATTTAGTTTTAAAAAAGCAGCCTTTCTTTTTAATATATTGAAAAACATTTGCTTTTTCCTGAATACCAACAGCTTGCAGCATTGTTTTTGATGTTCAGCTTTACAGTTTCAAATGACATTTCTTGAAAACTGTGTTGTTGAAGAGTGGGTGTCATGTGGGAATGCTTTCTTAAAATAGTAGCTTTTTTCCTTTAAAATTAGTAGTTTCTTTTCATTTGTGCTTGTCTTATGTAACTGTGTACAATTGTATTCTTCAGTTTTCCAATTTCAACTGCATGTTTTTCAGGCTAATGTAAAATTTCAGAAACATACATTTATAAACTTTCCTTTTTATTGTGGTTTGATTTGGGATGATTTTCTTAATATAACCCATTAGTTAACTACAATTTATATGCGTTGAAACTTCATTGCTATATAATCAATTAATAGTACTATTGATACTGCTTCCTTTCACACTGTACTCATTCTTGTTTATTATAGAAAGTCCATATTCTTAATGCTGTTCATTCATACAATAATATTGAAATCCACAATCATTAAGAATGGACAATAGAACAGACTTAACTCTTTCAAATTAAAGATTCATTTAGATTTTATTTAAAAATAAGATAATTTAATATTTTTAAATGGTATTAACGTTTGACAGGTATTCCTTGAACCCTGTTCCCAAGTCCTATCCTGTCAGCAAGTAGAAGTGGAGCCCCTCTCTGCAGATGATTGGGAAATATTGGTAATAAGCAATTTAAATTGTTCATATTTTATGATTCACAATCCACTGACCTGTTTTTCTCCTCAAGATGTCATTTTTCTAAGTGTGGTGGTGTTAGATCACGTAGCTACCAATGCAATGCTGTGGCTGGCAAAGCAAACCAAATACTGGCATGCGTCCACTAATGCCTCTCGAGCAAAACTAGGGACGTCATTATCCTGAATAAACTCCCCCAGAGATGGTACAAGCACATACTCTGGATTCATTCAAAAGGTGTTTGGGTGTTTATCTTGCTGGTATCATTTGACCCCAACAGACTTCCTGCTTATGGCGGGGCGAGGGGCTGGACTCAATGATCTTGCAAGGTCCCTTCCAGCCCCTAATGCCTATGTCTATGTAGATTGTATCTGGGTAATTCAGATTTGACCTTGTAAAAGTGCATAGCAGTTAGCATCTTAAATACAAGGTGTAACGTAGAGTATATGATTTCTAATAATGTAAAATTGTCTTAGGAGCTGCATGCTTCCTCTCTTGAAAGGCATCTCCTTGACCAGATTCGGATAGTATTTCCAAAAGCTGTCTTTCCGGTGTGGGTTGAGCAGCACACCCATATTTACATCCAAATCAGTAAGTGGCAACGGGAGCATTTTGGACAATAATACCAAGGGGTTAGTTTTTTGGGTTTGGGGTTTTTTTTGGTTAGATTGGATAAACTTTTATAAATCCATGTGCTTATATCCAGGTACACTAAAGCCAGCTGCTCCCTATGGGAGATTAGAACCTCACACAAAGCTGCTTGTATGTTCAAAAATGCGCCAAGATGAAGAAAACATCACCAATTTGTCTTCCTCGGGAAGTGACATTTTACCAGAACTATTTATCAAAAGTAAAATGGACCAAGGAGAAAAAATAATGGAACCTCTTGTCAAACAATCTAGTTTAAATCCAGGAGTCCTTGAACAGTGTACATCTGATACAAAAGTGGCAAGTATATGGGGTTTAATAAGGAACATTTTCTCTCCGACTTTGGAACACAAGCAAGAGACTTCCTCTGGTACTCTTGAGATAAGCACCTTGAAAGAAAAGCTATTGAACTTAATCCATATGGATGCCATTTTCAGAGTATGTCAGTCTCAGCCTCCCAGCAAACAGAACACATCAACATTTCAGAAACACAATGCTGTTCATGTTTTTCCATGGAATCTAGAGTATATTGAGTTAGAGCCCAATTTTAAAGTATCTTATGGGACGATTACTGCACTTCTTTCCCCCAGACAAAGGTGTCAAGAAGCAAAGCAGAATCTGCCAGTGGAGAAGCAAAAGCAGATGACCAGCCCACAAGACAGAAACCCATCTGGTTCTAGTAACAGTCAAGAATCCAATGAGATTTCTGTTGTTTCGATAATATGGACTGGTTTTGAAGACCTAAAGGATCCCATAAAATATAACAGGAATGTGGAAGCCATGCATGCTGGAAGAGTTTGGGTTAGTTTGAGCACAATAGGTTTGGATTTTTTATTAGATACTTTTGAGATCGCTTAATTAATATATTATTTGATTGTGTTGATTATGAGTTATTTTTTAAGTAAGATAGTAAAGACCAATACAGTGTACCCACTGTACCTGTTCTTTGCCAACCTTTGCTTTTTTTGAGTGACTTCCTCCTTTCAGTAGCCCTCTAACATGAAGGATCCATAACATAGGATGTCTCCCATCTTTTGTTTTTGCAGCAAAGATGAAAACGTTCTTTGACATGTATCTTAAAAACGAGGGAACCTGAAGATATCTATGTGTACATACATGTTACCCTTGCTGGAAAGCATGTGTTGGCCTCTAGCCTTCAACAGATGTTTCACGGCAATACATGAAGTGTGCCATTACTTTTAGAAATGTTTTTATACCTTGTATAAAAATTATATATATTTTTAATGTTTATTAACAACTGAATATTAAAAATGAAACCACAGTTAAAAAGCTAAAGGTCTTATTAGGACATCTCCATCTAGAAATGCTGTTATGAAAGGTGCCACAAGTCTTGGTTGTCTAACAGCTCAACTGTTGGCTTCTCTTGCTTCCCTGGAAGCAGCTGCTGGATCAGGAAAAATGGAATAAGAGCTTAAAAAGTCACTTTTTCAATGTTTTAACACAGTAGTGTCTAAATTCACTGTTCCTGCTAATCCACCATCCATTTCAGTGGGAATGAGAGCTGTTGCCAGCAGCAGAGTCATTTCAGTTGTCTCAGAGGCTTCAGTTTTGGATGCCAGCTGGGAATTGCAAGTGCAGCTTTCCAAATAGCACCAGCTGCTTGGCTCTGATAGACTAATATCCACTCCAACATGTTTCAGTTTAGAAACTCAACAAAATAAAGTATTTTTGAAGACTATTTTTATTGAAAAGGGGAGCAAAAGGATTCAAGTGTTGGGGAAAAATCAATTCTGTCCATAACTGATGTAGCCCTATTTCACTCTGAGCAGTTTACCTCTCTAGACCTTGGTTTTCTAATTTGTAAACTGAGGTTAATGATACTTACCCTCCATAGTAAAGCTCATTGTGACCAATGCTGGTGCTATATAAAAGCTAAATAGTGATATGAAATATTTTATTATACTAAAAAAGCACACATTCTTGCTTCTCAGAGCCCCTCTACTTCTTCATAATTAAACAATAATTTGGATCATTTAACTGCCATTTCAAGCACAAAACTTGACTTCTTAAATTTAAAAGTAGGGGGGCACCAATATATCGTTCAGATATCAGATCAGCACTGATAACAGGAAAATTAATATTATCCGCAATCAGCTTTTGGCCAATAATGTCACTGATAAATGCTGTGTGCATGCACAAAGCCACAGCATGCACACAGCTTGGAGAGCAGCATCCTGGCAGTAAGTTTGTGGGGGGAAGGAACATGGAGGAAGGGCATGGGGGGGCAGATCAGGGCTCCCATAGTGAGGGAGGGAGTGGGGCAGGTGCTGCTCAGCTGGGGTGGTAAATGGGACCCTGGGGCCGGGTGCATGACAAAGCCATGGGTAGCTCATTTAGGGGTGGGAGGGCAGCTCCCTGCCACTGTGCACACCCCTGGGGAAGGCATGGGGGGGCATGTGCTCCCTGCCAAATTTGTGTGCAAGGCGAGAGTGGGCTGCAGGCTCGGGGCCAGGGGCTGCACCAGCATCTTCCTGGTGGGGGAACTGGGCCAGGGTTGCTCAACTGCATGGGACAGCCAATTGTGGCAGCACTGAAAGGGGTGGCTATGGGGAGGCTACAGGAAATTTTGGGGTGGCTGAAACCTTCCCACTAGCGCCATCCCTGTTCAGGGCACTCTACTCTGCTGCCTTTCTCTCGGGAGCTAGGTACTGCAGGGTGGGCAGGGATGCACGAGGGGTGGAGTGCCCTGAGCAGGGACGGCACTGGGGTGGCTATAGCCACCCCCAAATTCCCCATAGCCACCCCTCTTATGCCCCCCATGCCTCTTCCGGAGTTTCGTGTAGCGGCAGGGAGCCAACACCCCTCTCCGCCCTCCCCCTTCACTACCCACAGCTCTTGTCCTGTTCTCCGCCTTGAAGTCCCATTCACTGCCCTGGCTGGGCAGCTACTCTCTTCTTCACCATGGGGGCCTCAGTCTGCCCTGCTCCACACACACCCCTTCTACCCCAACAGACTTACCAGCAGGATGCAGCACTCAACGCTGCTCGGCTTCGTTCCTGTAAATCAGTTATCAGATCAGTATTGGCCGATATGGCCAGTTAATGATTGGCTATTGGTATTGGCCAAGAAAACCTTTATTGGTGCACCTTTATTTAAAAGAATATGTGCTGGATTTTTAGGGTGTTTAAACTTTACCAGATTGTGATATTTTCATTACTAAAATCAGATGACTTCTGTAATGCTGCTGTCTAAAATCTAGCCCAAGTCAGTTGCCAAATGCAATACAACTGGCTGAGACAGTCATATGATTTTTAGTATTTAACAAAGAGAATCTTTAACAAATGGTTATTAGAACTGCAGAAATTTTGAGAAATAAGTACACTTTCCAAAGTTAAATTGTAATAATCAGGAAGGGATTTCTCATTTCAGATGTTTTTTTGTTTGTGTCTAAAGATATTATAATACATTAACAAGGTCTAACCATTTGTACAAGGACAAAAGAGTTAATTAAGGAGAAGAGAGTAGGAGGGAAAGAGGTTTCAATACTACTATGAGTTCAATTGTTTCCTTTTTAGTTCTGTTGTAGATTAAAACCATAAATTAGGTCAGGCTGATGATCACACGCAAAAATGCTGTCAGTGATGAAACAACTACCAGGTGAAGCCACTTGTACCCTGTTATATCAAATTGTCTTCTAACCGTTTCTTGTCTGTTTATTTTTTCTTTTACATACTTACATTTCAGATTCCAGATGGCCTGAGAAAGAAACTGCATATAGAAATGCACGCATCTGTCAGAATTAAGTCACTGGAGTCATTCCCTAAAATTCCAGCATCTCTTAGATTGCAGCCCACACAGAACCTAGTGCGTTGGTATTCTCAGTAATTCTGCATGCATTTTAAACAGGTGGATTTACTGTGGTTAAGATTTATCAGTGTTGATGTTTACTATTTGTCAGGTGGTGGTTTGGGAACTTCATCTCACATAAGGTGGAGTACTGCGTCCAGTTCTGTGTGCCCCATTTCAGGAGGGACGTGGACAACATTGAAAGGGTCCAGTGGAGGGCCACCCACATGATCTGAGGACAACAGGGCAGCCCCTACATTGAAAGACTGCGGGACCTAAACCTGTTCAGCCTTCACAAGAGAAGGCTGAGGGGGGGACCTGGTGACTGTCTGTAAACTCACTAGGGGGGACCAGAAGGGTTTGGGGGAGACACTGGTTCCCCTAGCGCCCCCTGGCATGACAAGGAACAATGGACACAAATTATTGGAGAGTAGGTTTAGATTAGACATCCACAAGAACTACTTCACAGTTAGGGCGGCTAGGAGCTGGAACCAACTTCCAAGGGAAGTGGTGTTGGTTCCTACCCTGGGGATCTTTAAGAAGAGGCTTGAAGCCTACCTGGCTGGACTCATTTGAGTCCAGTTTTTTTCTCCCGCCCAGGTGGGGGGTCAGACTTGAAGATCTGCAAGGTCCCTTCCGACCCTACTTCTGTGGTTCTATAAGACTAATACCTGAAATATACATCATTTTAATACAATTTTTCTCTCCAATAATTACTGTATTTACTTGAATCTAAGAAACTTGAATTTAAGACAGCCCCCCCAATAATTAGATTCTGTATATGGGAAAATTATACATTTTCCAAGTATAGAATCTGATTATTAGGGGTCATCTTAAATTCATCCCCCACCACTGCTACAGCAGGGAAAGCAGTGTCTGGGGAGGGGTATCAGGTGGCTGGGGGGTCAGGCAGCCCCTTTACCCTCTTGAGTAAATATGGTATTATTGTTCAAAGTTATATCTAAATTATTGAGGCACCATAGTAGTGTGGTAATAGTCTGCCATCTACTAAGATTAGACTTTACACAAGAGTATTACTTTGTATTTCTCTATCACCTTTCAGTTGCGGGGCTGTATATGTAGCCTTACTATCTGGATTATAGATGTGCTATAATCCAGATAGTTGGATAGTTGGCTACTAATAAGAAGTGACAGACAAGTCTCATGCCTAACCTTTTCTGTTTACCTGCCTGTAATGCAAGGATACATGTTTATCCTGATACTGAGACGGCACAATAGAGATTCTCCCCTATACCACCTCGTGAGGCTTCTCTGACGCATTTTGTTAGATCAGTCATTACTAATATGTTTACACAAAAATCATAATATTTTACAGAGTCATAGAAAGGTAAGGCCAGAAAGGATCTCAGGAGCTCATTTAGTCCAATTCCCTGCTTAAGGCAGGATCATCCTTTACACAATCCCAGTCAAATAGGCACATGAACAATTTTTTCAGAAACTTGAGCAGGATGGAATTGCATCAAGCTTAGGATCTAAGTCCATTCAGGCACTGATCTGGCCTTCTGTGTCTCTTTTTCATATTTGTGCAATAAGAATAATAGTACTCACTACCTCATAGGGTGTTCTGAGGATAAATATGTTACAGATTTCAGGTTGGAATAGATGATGTCTCTTCCAGTTGTATGATCACGTCTATGATGGGGAAGGACTCAGACAAGCTATAGGAAACCATGGGGTTTGTTGGCAGGATGTAGGGTTATAAATGAGCGTCTTCCACCTCTCAGCTACAAATTCCACTTGTGCTAAATGAGTATCATTAGCAAGGGGATAGACTTGGCTGATTTTTTGTTTCCCCTTTTTTTGTTTGTGTGTAGCATAAAGATATACATGAAGATGACATAAAATCAGCTTTTAACTCCTGGTTGCAGGATTACACTGGTGACAATTTTCCCTGGATGATAACAGGTTCAGACTGCATACAGCTAGAGATTAAAGAAAGTAAGGAAAACAATATCCTCTGTTGTGGTTTTATTGCCTTATATCTCCTTATACAATCTCCCTAGGTAATTTTTTCTCTTTAAAAAGATAATCTATGTAGAGTTGGATGTAACAGATGCTTTCTTCCATTTGAACTGTAGATGTGAATTTCTCTTTAATGGTGGGGAAAGAAGTAGGGCCTGGTGACACCTTAGATGCATTCAAAAAGCCCAAGGCAGAATTGATCCAAGTTATGCAGTTTTATGTAAGCAGCATGATTTAGATGGGTACAGAACACACATTCATCCTTTGGTGGGGAGTGCAAATGTTGGACCAGGTTCCACTATTTTTAAACCAGTCTGTGTATCCAAACTTCTGTCCTGTTACAGGTATAGATTGGTGTCCGATCACTTGTACTTAAAAGTGTAATGTCTGTACCTGGCCTTAAAGACTAACTGGTTCAGAAAAGAATGAGGTTTTGTAGGGAACAACTTATTTCAGCAGATACTAACATCTGAGAAAGTAGGTTGCTGCTTACAAAGGCTCATGCCTGTGAACCAGTTAGTCTTCAAGGTGATACCTTGGTCTACCTTTTGTTTAACTTCAGACAAAACAGTTAACCACTTCTCTTTAACTGTGAAGATCTTACTTTAATCCTTTCTTATTTGTTTAAACAATTCATTCCACATTATATTTTGAAAGTACATTACTGTGTCTTTTCTTGTACTAAATAAAATTATAGTTAATTTGGAATCATGACAGTTGTTCAGTGTATTTCCACAGGAATGGAGAATTTTGTCCTTAGTGTACTTGAGCCTTCTGTCACTGAAGAAAATAAATCAGAAAATATTTTTATGTTGAGTCCCAGTTTGCTGCAGAAGACAAATATACAAGTAAATATCACATAATATCAGGTATCAAAAGTAATTTAAATTCTGTTACATTTTGTTAAAGAAATAATTCACTATGTACAGTACATTTTACTTTCAGTTATTAAATAATGTTAGAGAGTCTGTGTTCACCACCTTATATATGCTTAAGCATGAGGCATTGCTAGCATCCCATGCACTACATGATAGTCTGGACCTCCTGTACATTCTACAGCCTACCACTATACATTCTATTATACATTACTACATTCTATAGCAATGTCTATGAATATTGTAGTTGGTGATCAAACTCCCAGTACAACCAAGACAGGCAGAGATAAGCCAGCATTGAGTGACTTTGAAAACACTGCACTTGAATGTTTAGTGCCTTTAAATACCTGTTTCATCTGTCTGCTCTTTTCCTTGGTATAAAACAGGGGCGGGCAGTTATTTCAGGCAGAGGGCCACTTACTAAGTTTTGCCAAGCCATCGAGAGCCACATGACAGGCAGCCAGGGGCAGATAAATATTAATTTTCTAAATTCTTTTAGGGGCCCTGTGGGCCAGATAAAATGGCCTAGCGGGCTGCATCTGGCCCCCAGGCCACATTTTGCCCACCCCTGGTATAAAAGCTACTGTACTGCTGAAATCATGTGGAATGTGTGGGAGGTGGCAATAGCTTATTCCATGTGATAAGAGCGTTACTTTCCATCCAGACCTACCCTTGCACATACTACTTTCTCAGTCTTTGAACAGCTTGTGTGTTCTTTGTCCATTCCCTATGCCCTCATTTCTCCAGTATCTTCAATTTTGGCAAGTATTCCCATGCCTTAGTTCTCATAAATTTGTGCTTGTATTTTCCATATTAACATCCACCTCTTTTGCTGAATAGTGACGACAGAGAAGAAAATTGTGCCATTTAACTGTTTAAACTATAGGAGCTCTGCAAAGCTGAAAGATTTCTGTGCAATAAACTTTAAAAAAAAGTTTCCCTTTATCACTCTTGCCACATGTCAATATTAGAATATTGGGCAAAAGTTGCACAAAGGGTGCATCTACATGTCGCCCAGTGGCAACGTAGTGATATGCTACATATCCGTGTGGCATACTACAGGGGCACGCTCCCTGGATATAGTATGCTGCAATATGTAGATTCCATATACAGAATCTAATTTATCCATGCGCTGTACACACGGTGCAGTAAGCATCCATACTACACCATGCTTTAGTACCTCCTAAAGCATCATGACATTTAGATGCACCCAAAAGACACAAGCACTGATATCCATATGGTACTAGCACCTCCATTTAAGAACTGGTTTGCTAACTGGGAAATGATTACTCCCTTGATCCAGACTATTTTATCAAAACATCTGAGTTTTTCATTCAAGCTTAGTTTAATCAGACAAAATTTTCCTCAAATTCTGAGGAATTTGTTCCTTTCTCTTATAAACAGGTATTTGAGTTTTTAAAAATGACTCTGTTTCTTATTGTAGGTTCTGTTATATCCTGTGACTACAAAACCTGCTGATGACAGGACCCACTGTATGCATGATACAGACAAGATCCTTCGTTTGCACAAACTATGCAGTTTAGGGTGAGACATTTTGACAGTGAAATATGGAAAGAAAAAGGATTAAGAACTAAAGTTAGTTGGATATAAAATGCACAACTTCTTTTAAAAATAACAAAACCAAATCAACTCAACAGTTCTTTAACTGCAAGGCACAATTTGAGCCAATTAATTCCATGTCATTATTATTCCAAGTTAATTTAAAGCAGGAGTGTCAAACTCACTGGGGGCCTCCTTGCAGGCTGGATACAGCCTAGGACACAGGGGTGGCCTCGATGGGCACAGTGGAAGCAGTGAAGGGTCCCGAGGTAGTGAGAGGTAACCATTGATTTGTTAATAATGTTAGGGAATAAACCCAGGAGTCAGGCTAACAAGCAATGAATCCTGGAACTTCTCTTGCCCCTTATGAAAAACTATCTTAAGCTAGTGAAGTAATGATGCTGCAACTGCATCTTGTAATGCTGGCTGTCCTCTTTGTAGTTGCATTGTGTCCTTGTATGAAGCCTATCACTGTGATATCTGAATGTTGTATGTAGGAACCTACCCAAGTCAAGGAGGCAGATGGGCAATTTCATGGGCTGATTGTGAAGCCAGCTGCCATTTTTATGGGCTTATCATGGCGCCCCCCCACCTCCCCTCCACGCCAGTTGCTGGCCTTGTGATCACCACCCCTCATTGCTGATTGGCAGAGAGGGGCAGGGCCACATAAAAGGCAGCCCTCTCTACCACTCAGTAGCAGAGGTAGGAGGATGCAGCTGCCATCTTGGTGACTCCACTTCATGGTGGTGGTTTCGCCCTATCAGTGGGCTGTGTGGCCAGGCAGCAGTAGCCATTGGCTCCCACCAGTGAATCAGCATTTTATTTTTATTCATTTTTTGTCTTCCTCCTCCCTCCCTTCCCCACCCTGGCAGTTAAGTGGAAAATCGTGGAAACCATGGTTTTTCATGGTTTCTGTGAAAATCACAAAATCATGATTTGTGTAGGTCTGAAGTCATATGTAAATATGTTTTCAAAAGCCTTGCTTTTCACATTTGTAAATATAGCTCTTAATCCTGTGAGCAACTCTTGTTGGACTAACTAGATCAAAGGATATTTGTGGCCTTCATGAAAGATTAAATTGCAAATTACAAAGGGTCCAGAAGTGGCATGGGAAGGTGGCAGTGGTGAGCTGAGCTCACTGCTAATGGCCAAAGCCAGTGAGGCCAAAGGACTACAAATTCTGACAGAAATTCCTCCCCAACTTCTGGTGGCCAGACCAAAAGGTGGCCCCCAGTGGGCCACATAAAGTGCCTCTGCAGGCTGAATCCAGCCTGAAGGCCATATGTTTGAAATCCCTGGGCTCCTATAGACATGCAGAGAGCCTGCTCCAATGTGCTGTAAATCCAGCATGTCAGAGCAAACTCAATCTAGTGTGCTGGAGCATGGAAGTGAATGTGTTGCAGCAGCCTCCAGTGTCACATGTATCAGCGTATCCACACTGAAAAATGTCAGCGGGGTGTTTTAAACAAAAGCTTGCTTGAACTTTGGTTCAAAGTGCTCTGCTGCCATTTTTCGGTGTGGGAATGCTGTTACACATGATGCTCTGGGCACTTTTAATTAGCACAGCTCTTGGAGCTGAGCTAATTGAAGTGCCCCCCCACCCCCACCCCCATGCCTCCTGGAACACGTGTATAACCTCCTCACTCTCCCAATATTAAGCCAACCTGAGACAATACTTGGGATTAGTAAAGAATGTTGATAATTCACTGGATTGTGAATTTTGGTACAATTAGCACTAAATCAGGGTCGTAGCACTTAGTCTTCTGGGCACCTTAGAAGTGTCTACTTTTTGTTTAATTTGGCTTTTTACATTGAAATCTAAAACTGATAGCTTAGCTGTTTTTGGATCTGATGGGAGAACTGCCAAATCAAAATTGACCAAGAATTTAAGAAGGAATAAAGGTGGCTTTAAAGAAAACTTACACTTTTCTAATATTGACTCTGGGCTTCAGGGCTGCTCCATGGTGCAGCAGCTGTTGACAAGCTTTGGTAGGCTATTATGCAAATGTTACAGTTGCTAAAGTTCAATGCATTTTGTTTATATCCTCTTTCCTGACCTATTATACCCTATGCCAAGGTAGGGAAACGGAATGGCGTAGATCAGGTACATGGGTTCTTCACTGACAGAAGAATCTGCCCTACCAGGATGGGAATATCCTGCAAAAGTTATCTACAGCTCTATATGTCATTATTGTAATGTGAGAGTTGTTATCGCATGATGTTTCATTGGGTTGTTTTTTTTCTTCGAGTATCTGAAGTACTTTATGATGTGTCCAGCTGAAAAGAACACTATACATGTAAGCTGTTATTAACTTAATATACTAGGATGGTCTAAGATACTGATTTGCTTCTTCTTACTCTGCAGGGGGGTGGATAAATTAGGAACATCCTCCTTTGAGCATATCAGTCACAGCCTCTTAGGACGTCCTTTGTCTCAAAAGCTAGCTTGCTTTGTTGTGGGATTGCGCAGTGGAGGTGTCCTGCTCACAGGAGCAAAGGTACATGTTTACAGCTCTTCACTTACATGCCAAAAAGATTTTTTCTCAAACTAAATTTAATCTTCTAAATAAGCATAATAAACCCATTTCTTTTCTGTTTCATGGCATCAAAGAGAATAGAGCTGAAAAAGAACTATTTGGTTAGCGGATAAGAGCAGACTGGCAGATTAGTTATTATGTATTTTAATATTTGTGCTGCCTGAGTATGAACTATCTTCAACAATTGACCTTCTACCACTTTGAAAGACTGTTTTATACTATGATCAGACCCTTCAAATGCTTATTAATCTTTTTATTTCCTTTTTTATTTGACTTTTACAGTTGTTTGAATTTAGAAGAAAAAATTATTTTCTTTCTTTAGCACTAGCAAAAATACTATATACATTTGACTCATTGATTTTTCTTATTAGATTTTTCTCAGGTGCATAGACATGTGCGTTTTATTGACGAGTAGACTAATTAGCTCTGCAGTAAAGCTTCACAGTCTACATGTGCGCCAATATTAACAGTAAATTAATTAACTCTGCCATAAGATAGTACTGTCCCTGAAAGTACTATCTTATGACTGAATCATAAGTGTGATGAAATGCATATGTAGATGGTGCAAATTGCACCCAGTCAGCCCAAACAGTAGGAGGTCAGAACCCCAGCTCCTGCAGCCCTTCTACCACCCAATGCTTCCACATGGAGCTCATTGCTGAACCCCCCCGCCCTCCCCTTTCCCTGCCAGGTCAAATCTGCCCTGCTATGGCTTAAATTTCATGGTCCCAGGCACTCGCGTAGACCCTGCACCTGAGACCAGTTGACTCCAGCTCAAACTGCCCCAGTGTTTATTGCGTCAGTTTAATTTCATATGTAGATGTACCCAATGCAATTCATTTAATGTCACTTGTAATCTAACTGGAATTCTATAGGAGTTGTACCAATAACTTCACTCTGAACAAAGCTTAGATCATAAGGTGTCTGCTGATGATGATAAATAAAATCAGCATATATACAATCAGCCAACTATTTAGTATGTGTATTTGCTATGAATAGTCCAGGAAAACAGAAAGAAATAGCTTCTGTCTCTTTATATTTATTATTTTAGAAGATTTTATCCAACATTTATTTCGTAGGGAACTGGGAAGTCAACATTAGCGAAGGCCATCTGCAAAGAAGCATTTGATAGACTGGATGCTCATGTGGAAGTGATTGACTGTAAAGATTTAAGAGGTCTGAATATGATATTCTTACAATCTCAAAACTTAGTGGTTATTATAGGGAAGCTTACAGTGAGCATATCATTTTAATATTATGTTCAAGACATATACAGTATGATAAAACTTTAATTTAGCTGTGTATTTTAGCTGATTGACTTTTCTGTACAGTATTTTATATTCTTTCTATAAGGGATTTTGTTGCCTTGCAGTGAGCACCTTACAGGTTCATTTTATCGCACAAGTTACAATAAGTTGCATACATTACCATCTCAAAATTTCTTCCCATTTGGTATGAAAAAGAAGGAACAAATAGGGCTTCATGTCTTTTTATATTGAAAAGCTGGAACAAAAGTAACAGCATGTTATACTTCTGCAGTCGTTCTTACCTAACAGGCGCAAATATTCTAGATATATAAAAACCTTTGTCTGTCTGTCCATAACGCTTTATTTGCACTCTGATTGGCTGTCTCGGCATGTGGCAGAGTGCTGCCATGATGGTGGGGACAGAGATGAAGGGCCAGGCCAGCTGTGCTGGCCTGTCCCGCCCTCCCCCCCCGCTTTGTGGAGAAGGCCGTGGTGGTGGTGGCAGTGTGAGAGGGCAGTGAATGTGGCAGCGGGGAATGTGGGGGGGAGCGGCCCCCAGCCTGAACCCAAACCACTGAGGGGGAGTGGGGTTGGTGGGGAAGAGGACGGAGCTGGACGACAGGAGTGGGTGAACAGGGCAGACCCTGGGCTCTGTCCCCGCCAGCTCCCCAAGGGGGAGTGGCTCTGGCCCTAAAGCAGCAGGGGTAAGGATGGAGGGGAGCAAACCTGGCCCTGGGCCTCTCTCCTTCCCCAGCCTTCTCTTCTCCCTCTCCCCCCAGCCCAGCAGGTGGTGGCAGTGACACAGCGGACAGCCGGGGGGTGGGGGGGCTGGTCCTGTCCCCCCTGCTCCCTTCAGGCTGCAAAAATAGCCTGGCAACATTTCACGGCACACCTATTCATTTCTGATGGCACACTGGTTGTGAAACACTGCTTTACATTACTCCATTTTGTATCAGCACCTGAGAGTCTTTGTTGGATGGCCATGATCTGGCACTTCCTTTTCCAAGGAAAAGCCAAGGTCGGTGTAGGTCTAACATAGGCAGCTCTATTCCAACTGAAAATTCTTCCCATTGAAGAAATTCTTATGAACCCAATTGAAATATGTCCAAATCTCCTTTCTGTTGCCAGAGCAGACAAAAATCAGTGTTTAAATTTGCATTTTGTCACCATGTCTGTATTTTTATTTTAGGAAGAAGATTAGAAAATATACGGAAAAAGGTGGAGGAAGCTTTTTTAGAGGCAGCATGGCGGCAGCCATCCATTCTTTTAATGGATGATCTTGATCACATTGTTGGTGTTCCTTCTGCTCCAGAACATGAGAACAGCCCTGAAGCAGTTCAGAGCAATAGACTTGCACATGGTAGTACTGTACTAACAGCTTCTGAGTGGGTTTTTTTTTTTCATTTTTTTGTTGTTTGGATAAAAACGTGGTGTAACTTGGGTAACTTTTTGTACTCGAATCATAATGGCCTTGATAGTTGTGATGTTTTAGCAGCTATATTGTTCACATCTTCAGAGTAGCTGCAACATTTAGCACGCTTCAGCTGAATCTTAAACCAAAGTCATTAATATTGGTTATTACATATAAGTAATATTTCTCTTATCTGAATACGTAACCTCTTTATGTGCCTACTTGGTACACTTCATTTTATTTAGCCTCTCGGTCATTATAATATTCACAACTCAGGCACTTTAATTGAATAAGTGAACTATATATCCATGTGACCCCTATTTTCAGCCATTAGTAAATCTTTTCACAGATATTTTTCTGCATTGAAAAGGTTTAATATTAAATAATTAGCAGCAATGTATTTTAATATTAAACTGTATTAAATTCTGTCCATGTAGAGTTGAGTCTGTGAACACAGAGCTTCACTTTTTGTAGCAGAGGGAGATTACAATTTTTATTAGGTGTTTTTTGAAGTTCTAGATTCACACTGAAATGGTATTTAAAAAATGTTCACTTAAGTTGCATGCACAGTATTTGTTATTATGTGTAAAGTTTCAGTTTTTTAATACTTCATATATACATTTTGTACACGCAACAGACGGATAGAATTTTAAACCTTTAAACCTATATGATCTACCTTGCATATATACTTTCTTTATTTTTGTCCATGAAATCTCATAGGTTTCTTACTCTCTGTGCTTAAAGATCTATCTTTATAGTTAATGCATTTAGGGTCACAGCCACTATGGTCTTGGAATTATGTAAGAAGCACAAGTTTCTGGTAATATCTTCTTTTTTTTTTTAATTGAACCAACTGTATAGTTGAGAGAGATGTTAGACAAACTTTCAGGCACACAGTGCCTTTCCTTTTTTCCAATAAAAGATATATCACCAAAGAATCTCTCGCATCTGTACAGTTTATACAAATGCAGCTTCTGGATAGTTTATAAGAGGCTTTCATCCTCTTAGCTTGTCACAGAATACAGTAAAACAAACAATTATATTTATTGTTATATGGTAAGTATATTATTGCTATATAACCTAAGTTATAGATTTAGGATAGTAGCTTTCTGAATCTTAATTCCAGTTAGAGAAGCAGAATTCACAGTAGAGAAAAAAAATCATCTTTATTATTAGAATGTAGATATTATCATTAGTGACCTGCACTGCAAAATATTGGATCTATATTGGAGTGTGTTATGAAAAATAAAGATTTCTGAGGTGGGATACTTTATTTTCACTGGACCAGCTGCATAGGTGGAAAAGTTGCTAGGTAAGCTTTTGAGCACACCCTTCTGTTTAAATAAGACTGAAAGCTTATTTAACATCTCTCCCAACTCTAACACAATCTGGGCACATCTACACATCCACTAATGTGCTTTAGTTAATTAATTTGTTCTAGTACCTCCACTGTGAGGTACTAGAAAATGCACATTAGCCTATTTTAATGTGCATAAGATAACGAGCATGTTTTTTGTGATGCTGTAATGCACATTAAAATAAGCTAATGCATATTAAAGTGCACTTGTAGACACGCCCTCTTGTTTCTTGCATATTCCTTGAACTATCAGGGTCCAGTGAGTTAGAAAATACTATAATACATTACAGAAAGGTATTATAGTATTAATTATTATTTCATTTGTTTTAACAATCCTTTCCACTATCAAATGCACAGTATCGATATATGGAATATAGAATATTTTTAATTCATGAAACTGTCTTCTCTACCCAGTTTTGAAAGATGTGATAAAAGAAGTCATTTCAATGGGCAGCTTGATTGCATTAATTGCCACAAGCCAGTCAGAACATTCCCTGCATCCTTCTCTTGTTTCTGCTCAAGGAATTCACATGTTTCAGTGCTTTAAACATATCCAGCCTCCAAATCAGGCAAGTGCAGTCAATGAATAACTTCGATCAAAATGTTGGTTTTGACTTGCTGCCCCAGATATTAAACAAAAAAAAGAATAGTTTGTGGCTGACAGTTTGCTATTTGATCTTTTATGATATTAAATACCTTGTAACTCTTCTATATGTTGTCTTGAGGTGCTTTGAAAAGACAGCAAAAGGAATACCTATTTGTGACTGGCTTCCAACCATCCAAATTAATAGATATTTCACTGTAATGTGCACCTCTGAAATTTCTTTTTTGTTATAAAATGTTTGTAAGGAATGTTATTTTTTAACTTTTTTAAATAGACTGTAATGTCATGGTAAAAAATAGCAAAAATATATTGAATGCAGTGTTCTCTGCAGGAAAAATAATGATTTAGACATAGCTTATCACAGACTATCCCTTACACTTTGGAACTGAATCCAAGTTGTTCTCTTTGTTGTCCTGTCATAAACCAGTATTTTAAAATCATTGTCTGGACAGTATAATTAATATCCAGTATAACATCTACCTGTATTGCCCAAGTCTTGCATTTCAAATCTCTGATTTACAGCAGAAGATAGGACTTCATTGGAAACATCACGTTGCATGACAATATAAAGTTCAACAGTTGTTATGATGACAAAATGTTAGATAGCCATTCTTGACCAGAGTACTATGAAATGCTTTTAAGGTTTCAGTGCAATATTAGCACTTTCTTAAAAGGAAACACATTCAGTTTGTTATACTAGACTTGTGCCTAATGGACAAAAAGCCCTATGTTGAATAACATTTTGGTGACTGTTTCACACATCTGAGACATTTGTGCCCTCTTTGAGTGATAAATCCATGTAAGTGTAGAACTGCACATAAATTAGCTGTACATTTTCATTTTTCAGGAGCAGAGATGTCAAATGTTGTGTTCCATAATAGAAAATAAACTGAGCTGCACTGTAAACAAGTTCTGTGATCTTGATCTGCAGCATATTGCAAAGGAAACGGAAGGATTTGTAGCTAGAGATTTTACATTGCTTGTGGATCGTGCCATACATGCATGTGTTTCTAACAGGAGAGCATGCAAAAAAGAAGGTATGTGATATTTTCACAAAATCTCTACTTACATAATTTTAATTCCATCAGATAAAAAACATTTGTAATAATACAAAACTGTCTTTATCTTTACATGTAATATGTATTTAATTGTTCCATTTAAAAGTGTAGTTGTTTTTCATAGGAACTACAAGTTGTTCTACTTTCTCACTGCAGTTTTTATTTCTGGGGTTTGTTTGTTTTTTTTAAGCAGAACTGAATCTGTCAACTTCACATTTTCAAAAAGCTTTAAAAGGTTTTACACCATCATCTCTGAGAAATGTTAACTTACACAAACCTAAAGATATGGGTTGGGACAGGATTGGTGGCTTAAAGGATGTCCAGCAAATACTCATGGATACTATCCAGTTACCAGCAAAGGTATCCTTTTCTTTTAAACAAGGAACAGTTGCTGCAGTATTGTGCATATCATGTTTCGGAATTCTGATTAACAGCTCTTCTTTAAGGAAAGAATGGATGCTTAGGGGATCAGTATAGTACTTGGAGTCCTAACACGGAGAAGGCTAATGTGGTTTTAAGTCTTCTGCCGTCGGAACAGACCTGATGCAAAAAAAAAACCTCAGTGTGCCATAGCTAGCCCTCAGGGCCTATATGAAATATAGCAGCTGGTGCCTTACTGCAAGTGGTCTGTAGAACTTCCCTGACATTTCCATAGTATAATGACCTCACCACTGGCATACTGCTTTTGCCTCCCGACATGCCATTTTACTCCAGGACTTATGTGCAAGTCTTCAGAATGTAACATTTACAACTGTCTTCTACAGTGCCTTAGCCTGGGAGTCTCCCCTTGCAGAGCCAGCATTAGGGAAAATGGTACTCTGGCTTGGGTGAACTTGTATTTTGGTGTCATCTCTCCCTCCTCCCTACCTTCCCCCTCCCCACCCCTTCCCCAGTCAGCCAGAGCTGCTGCAGGCAGAGGTAGAGGCAGGCAGGAAGGAATGCAGTCCAGCAGGAAGCCAGAGCAGCATCAGGCACTAGGTAGACAGGCACTGCTGCTACTGTGCAGGAGGAAGGCAGATAGACCACCCCACCCAAACATGCCCACACTGGCTCCTTCTAAGCAGTAGCTGGAGGTATGCCAGGCAGGCTGGGCTGGGCACTGCTCCTCGTGCCTGGGACACGGATCAGCTGGGATGGGGCAGGAGAGAGCACTGCTGTGAGGATGGGCTGCTCGTGTGTGTGTGTGTGTGTGTGTGTGTGTGTGTGTGTGTGTGTGTGTGTGTGTGTGTGTGTGTGTGTGTGTGTGTGTGTGTGTGTGTGTGTGTGTGTGTGTTTGGTGCCCCTTGACCACAGCGCCCTGGGCAGTTGCCCACGCTGCCCACCCCTAAGGCTGTCTCTGTCCCCTTGGCTGGTATTAGTTTATGCTACTCTAGCCCCCCTTTATGCTATTCTAGCCAGCCCAAAAGCACCAGAGTGAGTTTGATTCACTTACCCTGAAACTCTTCCAGTAAATGGTCAGAGTATTTTGCAAAGGCAAGTGTTAGGTTACTGTAATATAGGTATAATGTTTTATAGGTATAATGTAGCCAATAAGTACATCAGTAAAGCTCTTTTTGATGATAATGTGGATGAAATAGGTAATTCTGCAAGAATATCCATAGAAACTAGCACTAGTCAGAGCTCAGTTATTACAACGTTATCAATAATTACATCTTAAAGAATGGATGCTACCCTGATTCCTTTTTTTTCAGTATCCAGAACTCTTTGCAAAACTGCCCATACGACAGAGGACAGGAGTTTTGTTATATGGAGCTCCTGGAACAGGGAAAACCCTCTTAGCTCATGTAGTTGCCCAAGAGAGTAGAATGAATTTTATCAGCATCAAGGTAACAAAATATTGATGGTTTATTAGATCTTTGGGGTAGAATGAAATTCCCAAAAGAATTACGCTGTCTCGGGGGGATGGAACTACACAGGGACAGGAATGTAAAATGTGCATACAAAAACAAAATACCAGAGTAAGAAACTCCAAAATAAGGTCATATGGTCACTTAGTGTCCAGAAAGAAAGTGCTACATATTTTTCATTCCCAATCCTTAAGGAATTTTAACAAAATTATTAGTAGTTATCTGCTAAGTAAGGATTAACGTGTTTGGCAAAGAAAGGTCATTGCTCAAAAATTTTCTGAACTGGGAGATAAGTGTAGAGCTTGGAAATCTGAATATCTAATCATTCCTGCCTGATTTCATGGTGTGGCTATGTAGTTATCACAAGAGGGGAAGGGGTTGTGTGCTGTTAATTGTAAAGTATTTTTTAGGAAACTGTCCCATTTTCTTAGTTTCACATCCATTATATAATTATCCTAACTTTGACTGCAGTGGTAAAATAATTTAAATGCATCTTCGAAGTACAGGGGAATCCATAGTCTTGTGACACTGTAGCATATTTCCCCTTGTAATGAGAAATCTGTGAAACGGCGGAATTAAAATCACTTGGCAAAGTTTGAGGGGCATTTTGTTTAATTTGCCAATCATTGCTTTCCTATTATTTGAAATTATCTTTTGCTAGTATAAATAGTGGTTTCTCTGGTCCTAGAGTATCTCACCTTGTTAACAGATTAAGGTTAAGAAATTAAGGTAATTTTAATTAAAAGAAAATCACAAGTCTCCTTTTCTTTTTGTTTTTACAGGGACCAGAGCTACTTAGCAAATATATTGGAGCAAGTGAACAAGCAGTTCGAGAGCTCTTTATCAGGTTGGTCCTATTAAGATTTGTGGGTTTATAAATAGATTCTGCCGTTTGATGATAAAAAGAAATTATTTGAATTTTCTTGTCAGTAGATAGACCTGGCATAGTGACTTTAATCATAGACCTGAAATAGCCAGACCTGCTGAATCATGAAGCAGACTTTTAGACAAAACAGCAAGTGTATTTTACATTTTTAAGCAGGTTTGTTCTGTTTAACCAAAAGTAATAGATGTATTGGCGTTGGGTTATATTTTATTCTAGGGCACAGGCAGCTAAGCCTTGCATTGTTTTCTTTGATGAGTTTGATTCTATTGCTCCTCGCCGAGGTCATGATAATACTGGAGTAACAGACCGGGTTGTTAACCAGCTGTTGACTCAGCTAGATGGAGTGGAAGGCTTACAAGGTAATAATTCAGCTGTATGTAACTTTCTCAGGCAAGAATTCAGCAGATACTAATGAAGTTCTCCTGATTTTTCTAAGGGGTTTATGTGTTGGCTGCTACTAGTCGCCCTGACTTGATTGACCCTGCTCTGTTAAGACCAGGTAGACTGGATAAATGCATATACTGTCCACCTCCTGATCAGGTAAAAAAGGAAAAAAGCAAAATACTGTACGATATGTGAAAGGATTCTCCGCTGCATTATACTTTGTGTTGTCACTGACACCTGAAAAACGAACTTGATCCACTACTGCATAACTCCAGTTTTATGCAATGCCACTCCATTGACTTCTTTGTCATTGCAGTGGTATAAAAATGACTCATATTACTCCAGTCCAGCAAGTTTAAAGTGGACACTAAACCTGATGAAATTAAGATAGTTCTTTGCTCCCTTTCCATGAATTTAACCAAAGGCACAGTGTTGAAAGCACTGGAGAATTACTGTATTTACTCAAATACCAGACAAGGGGTTTTTTTCTCATTCCGCATGGTTGGGAAAAGGGCCCATTGCTATGGATTCTAGTAAAGACTGGGATGGGACATAGGCAGGGCATGCAGGCATCTGCTTCAGCTTTAACACTGACCAACCTCCACCCCCGCCCATGTGCTCCCTGTAGTCTAAATCCACTGTTTTTAGACTTGTGTTTATAAAAGGAATGTCACCTTTCAGATATTGTAATGCAGTGTTACAAGTGTCATGTTGGATTTTGAACAGTGATGTTAATATTGTTATATCTTCATGTAGCTGCCTGATGTTTCCCACAAACTTGGGACCAAATCTGAGTCCTGTGGACAAACTCTTCATAAAAGAGGGTTTGTCTACAGGAAATATGTTGCTATTGGAAGTTGGGAGATTCAGGCTTTTCTTTTCACCTATAAGAAGGGCCAAAATGACTAATTAAGCTGGTATAGCAAAACATTCTGTTTCCCTATGCAAATTAGTGACCCAGGAAATCTGCTCTTGGCATTGAACCATGAGCCACTTCCATTCCCACTCTCCGTTTCCCTTCTGTATTCTAGACGAGGAGGGTATGAAGTCCAGTTGATTGGGCTCTTCATTATTTGTCCCCAAAAACTGATATTCCCATAGAGCATTATGATCCCTCGAAGGGCTTGGTCCAGCACTTTATGCAGTAAATGGAAGGACAGTCATTGACTTAAGTTTTGCATGTGTCCTGAAGAGACTGCAAAGATTGTCTCTCTGATTATCTGTGATTTGAAAATTATTGCTGTTAATTTTCAATTTATGTGGCTATCTTCACAAATGACACCCCTTTTCGTTATCATGTACACAAGAAAGATAACCATGCATAATAGGATGCAAACACCACCTAATCAAATATGTCATTTTTATTCCTATAGTACAGGAAATTAACTCTTCAGACCAAAAGACTCATCTTCCCTTTTTTTGAACACTTCTGTTCTAGGCTAAGTACAGACAGCCGAAAAGCCTCGGGCTGAATTGATCCAATCTTTGCAGGTTTATCGAAACTATATGGAGCAGAGTAATTTCTTCAGCCATGCCTAGCTGGCTGAGGAGGGGGTGTGGCTGAGGGAATCATCTGGCTCCTGGCAGGCAAGGGGAAGGAAGAAAGCCCTACTGTAGGCTTTCTTCCCACCCCCACTCCCCTGGAGGCTGAGGAGGGGGCATGGCTAGGGGAATCATCTGGCAGGAAGGGGGAGGGAGGAAAGGCCTGCTGTAGGCTTCTCCCCTCTGTGCTGGGAAGATGCTAGGTGGGGGTCCGGTGCCAGGTGGAGGGGCTTCCGCCATGCGTCCTCCTCTGCAGGCTGGAAGAGTGATAATGTTCCAGCTAGGGAGCAGAGGCATGGGGTAGACCCTGCTCCCCTGGAGCAGACAGGACAGCCCCTAACTGCAGAGCATCCTGGGATGCTGGGGGATTGTGGGTTAACTTGAACCAGGAGGGGATCTAGAACAAAAGTTCCATAAACTGGCTTGACCTAAATCTGACCTAAGTCTGATAATGCATCCAACCAGGTTTATCTTAAACCAGGTTTGGCCATTTTGGAAGTCATTTAAGTGCACCGAACTTCTGTTCTGTTACAGGTTTAAACTGGTTTCTGATCACGTACACTGATTTATGTAAAACTTCTGTCCCTATGTTTAGAAAGGGGACCACAAATAAAAATGCAAATTCAGTTATATTTACAATACTTATCTGAAAGTTCATAATTCATGGTACTTTTAAAAATCTTAGCTACTGACAGTATAATTAGAGAATTATGGTGCATTAGGTATTTTTTCCACAAACAGTTCGAGAAAAGATTATATGGTTGTAATTTGGAATAGATTGTTTACTATGACACGTGTCCCTATATATGCTGTTTTAATTATACTAGTATTGTCTTTCAAAATACATTTCTGCATATTAATTTTGACCTGTTAGAAAGTTCCTCATAAAGCACAGTGCTAACATACTGCAGAGCAATTAAAAGGAAGAAAAAGAAACAGATGGCTTTTATTTACAGTACTTTTCTTCTATAGACTTCTCGTTATGAAATCTTAAAGGCCCTTAGTCATTCTCTGCCTTTGGCAAATGATGTGGACTTACAATATTTGGCAGCAAAAACAGAATATTTCACAGGAGCAGACTTGGAAGCTTTATTATACAATGCTCAATTAGAGGCAGTACATTCTAGTTTGGGTTCAAGCTTACCACAAGTAAGTACACTGAAATGTAAAGCATTTCCTTTGACCACTGTTTTGTTACTCATCTCTTTTGAAGAAGGCAACTTTGTCAAAAATAGATTTCCCCTATTTCTGGTGAAATAATATTTAATAAAATTTCTTCCTTTTTTGTAATTATTGTAATTTCTAGATTCTGTCAGAAGTTAAATCTTACTCTGTTTGCTACATAGTAATAATTGTGGTATTCTCTCTCTCTGACAAAATTATTATTTTTTTAAATATATTTTGCCACTTTGAAAACTTGGGGCGTATTTAATGTAAAATTGATTTATTCTTGCCAAACACATTTGCTATTTGCATGGGCCCTACTTGCCTAAGGACTGCCTTCTGTCTTATGCTCTATCGCATAGTCCCTAAGGTCAGCTAAGAGTAACCTCCTGCAAGTACCATCAGTATGCCAAGTGCACTTAGTGAAAACACACGGGACATCATTATCAGCAGTCACTCATCAGCTCTAGAACTCCCTCCTTACTGAGGTCTGCCAGAGCCTGAACTTCATTCAGAAGCAGTGCAAGACCCTCCTATTTAGGCAGGCACTTAGCAAACAAAACAAGGCTTAGGATATCACTGAGGGGATTTCAGTTTTATGTTGATAAAAGTTGCCTTTTAAGTTTTTTTTTCTCTTGTTCATTCTTCTGTTTTATATGTTGTTCTGTTCTGTTATTGTAAGCTGCCCTGAGCCTTTATAAGAACCCAAAATGTCTTTGTTAATACATGGCTAATGATCAGTCCAGAGATTTGATAATCATCCATCATTAAGAGGAGGTTATGGACAAAATTAAAGTGTAGTTTGTACCATATCTAGCTCTAACCACCAGGGTGAAAGAAACGATCAAAATGAACTCAAGGGTAAAGGATACCATCAGCATAAACTCAACACAACCTTCTGTTTAGCCTTAATCAAGAAGTGTATTTCCAAACTGTCCAAACCACATGATATTATCTCAAAGAAATGGCATACCCAAAGCCTCTTTCTAAGTTAGCAGTAGGATTTTCTCCTTGCTAGAAAACTTGAGAATTCCTACTAATGATGGTCCAAGAACTTTTCAGCTATCCTTCACCAGCCAGAAAGAATACAGATGTACAATCCACATTGGTTTCTTAAACATATCTTACCATTTTTAGGATATAACACAAGCAAATAAAAAAGTTATTATTGTTCTACCACAAAAGAAGAAAGTTCAGTCCAAATTTGTAGAATTTTCTCTGCAAAACATTTAGAAATGTACTTGTAATGGAAGACATATGGATAAAATTGGCAACTGACCAGACTGCCCCAATTAAATTTTTTGTTGAATGCCAATTTTTAAATTAAACTTCACGTTACTGGTAGTTATGAATTAATTAAAGCCTCTAATTATGTTTCTTGGTTTGTCCCAGGATTTTGGTTCCAGTTCTGACAGTGACTTCAGTCTCTCTTCTATGGTTTTCTTAAATCACAGCAGTGGTTCAGAAGATTCAACAGGGGAGGGAGAAGGAGGGCTAGAGCATTCTCTCATTTCCTTGGAGATGTCCGAGTTGCTTCCTGAAGACTCAGGAAGATCCAACATGTATCGTCTTTATTTTGGTAGTTCATATGAATCGGAGCTGGGAAATGGAACTCCTTCAGAACTGGTAATTTGTCTTTTTTTCATAATTGACATTCTAAATATTTGTTTTTCCTGGAGTGAAATGAAAAAATATATGAAGTGAATTTAAAAAAAGCCCTGCAGAATCTACTATTGACTTTTCCATAGGCTGAAGGAAAGAAGCCTTAGGGTGTGTCTGTACCACTCAATTACAGCTTCAGGAAGGATGCCAGTGAGACATGTTATACCTGTTTCATTTGCTGCTTCCCAAACTGGAAATAGTGGAAGTAGTTCTTCATGTCTGGACACATGACACATTTAACACTGTTGTAATTGACATCAGTATTACATTGGCATTGCATAGTTGCATTGGTGTCTAAAACAGACGGAAGACTAAGGCTGTGTAAAAACATTTGTTTTGACCAGAAAAAAAGTCTTCCATTAGAAAAATAGCCCCAGAGTTGGACTGTACAAACAGTCCTCCAGCCTCATGGCTAGAGAGCTTCACAGACAAGCTCTCCAGCCAGGGGGCACTAGAGGGCTGCTCCCTGGGCACCTATACCTGCCCTTAGGGGAGCCCACTAATTAACATTCTGTCCTCTTCTTTTCCACAAACAGCCCCAGGAAGGTTTCCTGCCCTGGGAGAACGCCTCCACATCCCACCAGTCAGCTGATGGTCAGGAGTCATTTTTCCATGGTGGCAATCCTCCTGGTTCTCCCTTGCAGGAGAACAGCTTCTCTCCTTAACCCAGAGGAGCACTCAACCTCTGGGAGCCTTGCTTCAGGGCCACAGCAGCACACCTTGTCCCATGCTGCTTTGGGGTTATCCAGGGCAGTACAAGGCAACTGTCACAAACTTGACCATGGGGCACTAGTGAAGGCACAAGTTTCTCCCTTCTGTACTGCCACTTGCTCCAAGTAAGAGACTGAGGTTGTCACAAGATAGCTCCTTATGTCAGCAAGCCCCAGTTCCCCTGGCGTTATATGCCAGATTTTGCAGCGGAGGTGTGAGATCTCTATCAGCCTTGAGTGGACACCACATTAGGGTTATGGAAGAAGTCCCAAGTCCTCCCCCACACATAGAGAATCAGCCTGGAATATTACTTGCCCAGAAATCACTGTTTTCACTGGCAGTCAGTATGGAGTCAAGCAGCAAAAAGATTCTCCTTTCATGTGGCATCAGATATCAGCTTCCTAGTCTATGAGCCACTGTCATATTGCATGATGTGTGGATTCTGTCTACCCTGTCTGGGCATTTGTAAAGATTGCAGCTTTCTACTAAGGGTTGTGGTGTTTGTTGGACACTGTATTCCAAGATGTTCGTTATTTACATAGGATGAAGGAATTATGCAAACAAAACAGACCTGCATAATCTGGTCTCCCAGTTTGGAGTCAGAAAATAAAATAAGTACAGATTCTTACCCTCTAACCTGGCTACCCCTAGCTTCCCATGAGAGTTCTTGCCAGAGTTCTAAAAATCGGCCTTCCTGCTGATTCTGCCAGTCCTTGTAACTGGGGCCAGCTGAACCTCAAAGCCTGAGACAAATATTCCAATGTTTATAAAAAACCTCTAAGGCAGGGGTCAGCAACTGGCATGTGTGCCAGTGTGGCACATGAAGCCATTTTGCTCAGCACATCACAGCTGGCCTGGGTTCTGGGCAAGCCCCTGTAACCAGCCACGGAGCCTGAGTTGTTCGTACCAGGCAGTAGGGAGGCTGCAGGCAACTGCGCCGGGGTCTGTGGAGCCATGGCCCAGCTTGTTGCCAACAGCAAGCGCACACACACCTCAGGGTACACAGGGAGCCAAGACTGCGCTGCCACAAGGATCGGGCCCCTCACAAGTCCCCCTCCATCTGCCTCTGGCACACCAACATCTTGCAAACTGAGGTTGCAGGGCTTTTTTTGGCACTCTGCACAAAACTTTGCAACCCCTTTCATCAGCATTATTCTGATCACCCATGAGTCACCAGAACCCTTCTGAAGTTTCTGGCTACTGTGAGACACCTAGAGCCCCTCTGGCAGAAAGGCCATTACTCCTAGATGCCTTTGCTATCATAGAGTTGATTAACCCCATCTTTGGCAGACAGTGCACAGGAGTGCCCGTCCTACCAGGGGCCCCTTGTATCTTCTATCGTGAGCAGCAGTTCTTCTGGACCTAGAACACAATGGCAAGGGATAATTAATAGTTTTACCCTCTCCCTAAGTTCTCTAGCTAAACCATATCCAAAACTATAAAGATATATGCAAGCAGTATAACACATTCTATAGAGTGATGACAGCAGCATAAATGGATATACAATAACACAGGTTTTCAAATTAGACCACACATGCCACATCAGTACAATAAAACACAAGAAAATTATAGTATGCTGGAAACCCCAAAACATAACAGGGTTCATGACTGTGGCAGGGGCATTTCACTGTGGTGGTAAGGCTCCCAAGTGTTGTCACTACAGCAAAACAGTCTGCCTCAGCCTGCTCTGCTCTGGGTCATATGGACAGTCAGGGGAAGCCTGTGGGGTGGAAAATGGGATGAGGGAAAGCATCCACACACCAGCCCTTCCGGCTTTTTAATCACCACTCCCATGGCTCAGCTGAGGGAGGGGATGTTGGGGGAGGGGATACCAGGGGAAACAGAGGGAGCAGCACAACAAAGCCTCTGCCTGCTTCTTATGCTGGGAACTCCAGTGTGAGAAGCAGGCAAGGAAGAGCTGTGGCTGCTCCTTCTCATCTACAGAATGTGGGGAGCAGCTGCTCCCTTTGCCTTCTCCAGACTGAGGTGACCCCAGTCCAGCCCCACTCTTCCTGGGCCCCAGGAGGAGTTAAGCCACAGGAAAGTATGTAGACATTCAGTCTCCCAAGAGAAACTCTCCTTGGAGCAATTTAACTCTGGTTGTTCCTGATTTATTTTTCTTCTGGGGTGGCCAATTTTGCTTTGGGAGAAAAAGCTTGAATGTTTCCACACTTTTATTTTCCACTGGTGAGCAGCAGTTCTCCCAGTAGAAACTGAACATCTGAACCTGGCCTAAATCTCCTAGTGCAGTGGTTTTTAGCCTGTGGTCCATGGACCCCTGGGGTTCCACAGACTAGCTCTAAGGTAGTGTTTCTCAACCCATAGGTCACAATCCAAAAGTGAGCCACGAATATATGAAAGGGTCATAAACAATCATGAAAAATCAAGGATTTTCTCCTTTAAAGGAGAAAAATGTAGGAAACCACAGGTTTCCACTTGCAAGCTGACAGGAGGTTAGCTACTTAAACTGTTTACTGGGTCAGGCCTGGCCATCAATGTTTACAAATGGGTCCTGGTACAAAAAAGGTTGAGAACCATTGGTCTAAGGGGTCTGCAAAAGATGACCATGATCAATCAAAAATATCTGAATACCCACATTTACAATTCAAGGGGGTTTGCACCTCCATTCAAAATTGTTTAGGGGTCCACAAATGAAAAAAAGGTAAAAACCACGGTTCCAGGGCAGTTGTTGCAGTACTTGTTATTATAGCACCTTACCACAAGGTGGCTGGCAACCTGGTATTGACTCTTTGCACCTAGCAAACAGATACCCTAGGACAGTGGCCACAATACACATTCCTAATTTTTCCTTGTATAACTCTATCCCAGATTCTGTATTTTATACCTGCTTAGGGCCATATAAAGTGTATCTGCTCCTTGTTAATACCAGCGTAAGACTGCCTGGCACTAGCATAAATGTGCTGGCCTGATCCTTTGTAGTACTTTTGTTTCCAAAAGACTCTTCTGTCAGTGCATATTTATGGCTGGGTGGGTTATTACCAGTGACTGTGTTCCTAGCTGTAAGAACTGAAGTCAGTGTTAAGAAGTAGAACTCCTCTTGTTTTGGTATCACCCGGTCAAAGAACCTGTTTTGCTTTATACCTTCATTTGTATTACACACAGGATTTACCACAAGAAAATGTCAGTAATTATCATTCAGGGTTTGATCTTGGACCAGTGGCTTGAACACATTATTATAACTCACATGTCATACATGCACAGGTTCAATTCAGAGTGAAAAGCTAAAGAATAGAAATTATAAAGAACAAGAAAGTGGGCTGGGGAATGTGATGCAATGCAGTAAACAGATAAAAAAGCAAACTTATTTTTCTTTTAAATAGTGATACCACATCCTAAAGCTAAGCACAGTGACCAAAATAAGACAACAATGTGTGAATTCATAGGAAAAACAGATTGAGGTAGGTAGTCATGTTAATCTGGAGTCAGACAGAAGGCAGGGTAGAGTTGCACATTGTAGACTAACTGAATCAGAGATGCATAAGTTTTTGTGAGCCACAGGTCACTTTTATTAGATGCTGTGAAAGGACATGCAGAGAACAGGATATCAAATAGAAGGAGTGGTTTAGATACAAACTACAGGGAAGTGGGGGGAAAACCAATTGTAAAACTTGATAAAGTTCCATCTTCAAATCAGCACTAAGTAGTGGGAAACTTCTGAAATTTCTATTAGGGGGAATATTAATTACTTTGGAGGCAAACTTGTGTTTTAAATGATATTTCCCTGTTGAGATATGGCTGCTTGTTGTCAGGAAGAGTCCCTAACTATTTAGGGGTAAAAATACCACTACTAATATGGAAAATACTATTATGTCATTTTGGTGACATTAAGATTCAAATAGTAACTACTTACTAACTCATATTTAACTATGTTCTTAGAAAACACATGGTTATTTGGCAGTCTTTGGTTCCATTCAAGGTCATTTGGGAGATCATTTTAATTCTGTGAATAGAAGTTCTAATACAGTCTTATGATAAGCTTGTCAAATACTATTAAGATTTTTTTCTAATTGTTTTATCCACAGTGAATATACATCTTCAAATATAAGTCTGCTTAAAAATAATTTTGTTAAGTTTACAATGCCTTTTTAAATTCAGTTGAGCAAGTATTATGCTATTTGTAGTAAAAATGCAAGGAGCAACGTAAAGTTGCCTTAGGAAAAATTAGCGTCAAATAGTAAATAAGGCTTCACAAATAGAGGACAAGCCAGAGCGTAGAACAAGCTGCCAGAGGCAGCTGTGGAAATGTCATCGCTTGAGGTACTCAGTTGGACTTGACAGCTGTCTCTTAAGGGTGGTTTAGGGATGATAACATCATATGACACTGACAGAATAGACTTATATGACCTACAAGAGGCTTTTTCCAGTTAAATGAGTCTATTCCAGGTCTTGAAAGAAGTTTAAGATGAGGCAATTCAAATATTTTTCCCCCAAACAATTTTTTCTTTTAAATGTTCTGATTATTCTTTTATTTATTTTACTTTTCTCTCTATGTTTCCTGTACATGTATGTGGTGTGATCTTTGATTTTTGTCAGAATTGTATGTCTGGTTGTTCCTGTTGGATACATGGTTAAAAACATGTTATCAGCAATCACAAGGAAGCATGATAGTTGCTAGCATGGTTTCAGCATAAATAAATACTATAGATGATTAGCTGAAAGATGGTATTGATACGGAATCAGAGTTAAGGTTGTAGAATCTATATGCTTGAAGTTTCATGTGGTTGTTAATGTTAATTTAGAGTTTTCTGTCTTTCATTTTGTAATAACTGAAGTATTCTGATTGAGCAAGCTTATATATATATTTAGAACATTAATTTTAGTTTAGCTTAGTTTGGTAACATTTGTATCTTTCCTGTGTGGTAGCCATTTGTTCTGGAATGCATAACTTAGGTATACCATATTTACTTGACTCTAAGGTGAGCCCTCCCTGCCATCATGCAGAAGACAGCTCCTCATTTTAGATTCAAGTACAGGTGTGGGGGAGAGGGGGAGCAGCTGCAGTTCCAACCACAACTCCAAGGTTGAAATACCCGCAAAGCTTCTGCTTTCTCCTCTCACCTCCCTCCCCCTCCCTCTTTTCCCTGTTTACCTTGTCATTGCATACCCAACTCCAGCTGGGGGCAGGGATCATGCAGCACATGCTGCCTTCAGCCCCAGCCCAGGGGACAGGCAGGAGTTGTGGGACAGGTACCTGGGGATGCACACATAGATAGGGTGGGATAGGCACTGAGGAGCAAGCAGGCATCCAGGGAGACAAGTGCGGGGGTCAGTGGGCAAACCATTTGACTCCCCTGGTGCCTACTCCACGACCACCTGGCCCCCTGTGGCTGCTTGCCTTGCTGTATTGGGGAGGTGGGGGACAGGATGAATTTGAGATGACCTTCCAAAGATCAGATTTTAGACATGGAAAAATTTTTAAAAAATTTTTCTATTTCTAGAGTATAATTCTTGGGGGGGGTTCATCTTAAAAATTTAGAGTCATCTCAGATTCAGTAAATACAGTAAATCCATAGAGACCTTAGATATAAATGCATAAATATTACATATATGGAATAAAGATTAAACTCTTCAAAGATAGGAAAGTTCATAAAAAGGAAGGTAACCATATTTCACTTTGGAAAAATCTAGTTTTGTAAGCATTTCTGTCTCCCAAATATCTTGTTTCATTAGCCTAAAGCTTTATTTTCTGGCAAGTCACTATACATGACCTACATTACATACTTTAGAAAGAATGAACTTTTTTTGGTGATAAGAGAAAACTGAAGTAGATGAAAAGTGTGCTTACATGAAAAGAGGGCAGGATTTTTTTATGATACCTTTTAATTGGACCCCTAGTGTAGTTGAGAAAGAAGCTTGACTTCTGAAACATCATGGCTACAACACTCCAACCTAACAGTCGCATAAAAATCTTAACTCCTGAAGTAGCAATTTTGAATAAATTAATCTTTTTTTCCACCTGTCACTATAGAGCTCTCTGTGTTTGTCTGGACCAAATTCCACAACCCATGATTTAAGTGGCATGAGTCTGAGAGATGTAGTATCATCACAACCCTCAGTGCTGAGAACAGCTTCACAGGAAGGTTACCAGGAACTTAATCAAGAGCAAATGGAACACCTCCGGACTGAAATCAATGCTATCAAGGCCAACTGCCAGAGCAAGAATGGAGTAGGACAGTTTCTCCATAAAATTCAATCCTGTTTTTTCCCCATTTAGTTTTCACTTTTTGTTTGTTTGTTTACAAATTATTTCTGCAGTATTACACTAAAACATAGCAAAGTTTGTGTGTAATCACAGAAGATGCAAAGTCTGATAAAATGTTCAGAGATGTTGTTTGTCTTATAGCTAGGGATCTACTTAAAGCGTGCAGAGGGGAAGAAAAAATTGCAGACTGCATGTGGCGCCTGGTGCCATTTTTGTGGCAAGATCCCCCCCACTGAGTAGTCAAGGGGTCCTGGTGGCCCTGTCCTTCACCGCTGATTTGTGGAGAGTGTTGCCATTCATGGGGCCCTGCCCCTCACCACTGATTGGCAGAGAGGGCCACACAAAAGGCAGTCCTGTTGGCCAATTAGTAAAGAAGGAGGGTGGAGCTGGCATCTTGACTGCTCTCCCACCACCCTGGTAGGCTGCAAGGCCAGGCCAGCATTTTCTTTTTAATAAGGGTTTTTTTGTTGAGGGGTTTTTTTTTTTGGGTGATTCCATACAAAATCACCAGGAACTCCAGTTCTCATGGTGATTGCAGAAACTGCCTTTTTTCCTAGTGTCCCTGAAAATTGCAAAATCATGAATCGAATAGATCCCTACTTATAGCTTAATACATTACTCCTGAATTAGTTACCATCAGAATATTGTATTTTGGAAACAGCTCCAAGCTTTTTGCTGTATTGCTCTGTGTCTTGTTACATGTAATAAACATTTTCCCATTCATTGCTGTATTTTTATTTTTATTTTCAAGGAGGATATTACCCCCAGTCAGTCAGTGCAAAACAGGAGTACTTTAATCATTACTCAATCCCAACTGATGACTGCACTTGCAGGCACAAGACCATCAATTAGTCAAGATGATCGGAAAAAATTTCTTGAAATGTAAGTAGTAAATTCTTTTACTAAACATGCTTGTATCATATTTTTGTACATTTCAAGAGTTGTTTAAAGTCAGGGAGTTTTATTTAAAATATATAAATTTGGAATCAAGAATAGACTTGAACTTGGCACTCCAGAGTCACTTAATTGTTTCAGAATTGCTTACAAATTAGATCTTGACAAGGGAAGCACAATTCATCAGTGTTTTTCATGAACATATACATTGCTGTTTTCAGTATTTTTTTGCTTTTAGGGATTTTGATTGTATGTGGTATTGTTATTTCTATTGCTACTATATACAGTTGCAATGTTCTTTAACTATCTGTCCAGATACATTTCACTGATATATATGTTATTGTGTGCATTTATGTTCAGATTCTTTGGGGACTGTATATTTAAGTCTCTTACGGAAGTTGTAGAGGGCAAAGCAAATCAACCTCCTCCTTTTTAAATTCTTTCCTGAGAAATTCAGACTTTCACTTGTTATGCAGCCTTCTTGTTATTTGTTGATAGCTGCAGATAGTACTGTTATTTTGGGTATAGGATTATCGTAGCTTTTTTTTTTAATTTACTTTTTCTGTTAATTCCCTGAGAGGCTACCAGTATCTTCCTATTATGGAACCAGAAAAGTCTGACTTTTCTGTGAGTCTTTAATGCAGGGTTGGGCAGTTATACGGGCTGCAGTGGCACTTAATTAATTATAGATAAAAAACAAATCATATGCTAAAACTGAAAAATCTATTATAACAATTTAATTTTATTTTAAAAAATAAAACTTTGTCCTTATTTACTTTTCATAACTCTTGTATATTTGGGGGGGGGGCTGCCCACACACTAGGTCCCAGAAGCTGGATAGGGGAAGGGGGCATGTGCACCAGTGGTCGCCAGGGCAGCGTGGTGCGAGAGCGTTCCACCCTCCGTCCCTCCCTTCCTCCCTCCCATGCACCATCTGGCCTGTGGCTGTCCCCACGGTTTTCCACATGGGGCCGAACCCCATGCACTCCTGCCAGCGGCAACCTGCACCATACTTTCACCTGCACCCACTAGACAGTCCTGGTGCCGCCCCCAGCCAGTACGCACAGCTTCCCAGCGGGGCTACTCCCAGGTGCTGCTCGGTCCCCCCCCCGCCTCCAGCAGCATCTTCTCCTCCTGCCCCTGCTGTGCCACTCCAGGTCAGAGGAGCTGCAGCCCCAGGAAGTTCCTGCCCCAGTGCACAGGATTCTAGCTTCAGCTCCCAGCCACCTTCCACCCACTCAGCTGCCCACGTGTTGAGCACCTACCTGTGGGCAGCCAAACGGATGGAAGGCAGCTTGGAGCTGGAGCCTCCCAGGACTGCATTTCCCCTTGCCTGGAGCAGTGCAGCAGGGCCAGGAGGAGGAAGAGAAGGAGCCACTGGAAGTACAGGGAGCTGAGCAGCACCCAGGCAGCTAAAGCTACATGGGGAGCAGCTCCATCAGGAAGCTGGCCCCGCTGGCTAGGGCCAGTAGGCTGTCCCGAGTTGGGGCAGGCAGGAATCAGCCCCATGTGGAGCACCATAGGGACAGCCACAGGTTGGATTTAATCAATTGGCTACTCTTTAAAACATACATATCTATTATTAACATGTAGGCACAAATAACTGGTGTGGTAATAATGAATATTAACATGCATCTAAAGAAACATTTGAAAAGAATGATGGCATCTTATATTAATATTTTATTATCTATCTTTGTTTTTAGCTATGATAATTTTCAAAATCCCAAGAAGAGGAAAGGACAGAGTGCAGCAACATTCAGACCAGGACAAAAAGTGACTCTAGCATAATGATTGTTGTTATTTGTGATCACTACACTGTAATTTAGAATATAAATGTCAGTCATATACTTACAGTCTTAGATCAGTTTAAAATTTATATCATATAGATTTATTACTACAGTGACTGAGGATAGGCATCTTTTAAATTAACTTTTAAAATGCTGGAAGATTATTTGACATCTTATTTTGCAAAATTATCTGTCTTCCTATAAATCAGTATTAAACTTTGAGACAACATTAGCTATGTTGTTTCCAACTAACCAGCAAACCTCAAGTTGTTTATCAGTGTGCAAATATCAGGAGTTGGTTCCCCATGTTTGCTCTGAGGAAGGATACAGATATGTTGCTTTTTCACAACTACTTCCTGAATCTGAAAGGTAGAGGTTCTGTCTTCATGAGAAATATGGTATCTATACATCTTATTTTAATATACTGTAGTAACTAAGGAAAACACTTTTCAGTAAAATATGTTGAACTGTATAACAGCTCTGTAAATCTAAGGACATATTTTGAATATGTATTAGTGTGTAAGTAGTGTCAGATTTTCTTGCAGATCAACTGTAGCTGGAAAAAATTTAAAACAAACTAAGATCTGAATTTATCTTTTAAGTTAAGAAAATAGATACATGGAACCAAATCAGAAGAGGCTCCTTAAATCATGAGCTTAATCCTCCACTATTGCAGGAAACTAAAAATGGACACAATTTAGGGCCATTTAAAAAAGGGGTGTTTCAGAAGGGCAAGAGCTGTTACTGTTACATTTCTGGTGTTCCCAACTTGTCCACATGTAACAATTAGAATGTAACAGCTACTGTCCTTTGGAAACCCCTCCCTTTTGAAACTGCTTCAAATGTACATGTGTCCACACTCTTACTTATACACTACTGTCAGAAAGTTATCAAACTTCATATTAAAACCAGCTAGGTTACCCCCATTGCTCCTCTTGAAAGGCTTTTCCAGAAGCTCATTTGTCTGATTGTTGGAAAACATCTTCTAATTTCCTGCCTGTTCACAGATATTTTATTCCCACTTGCTCTTACACCAATATTGTCCTTTTATTTAAACACCTCTTCTCCCTTTCTGGCGTTTACTTTCCTGACATATTTATAGGGAGCAGTCACTTTCCCTCTAACCCAGTGCTCTCCTAGACTAAGTAGTCCAAGCTTTTTTAGTCTTATCTGATAAGACAAGCTGTCCACTCCCCTCTTCAGCATACTAGTCCTTCTGTGCACCTGTTTCATTCTAAATTAATCTTTCTTGAACATAGTATCAGAACTGTATGCCATACAATGACTAGTTCTGTGCATAAAAACACTTGCCAAAGGAAGTTATTATTAACAGTAGGTGGGATTCCCCACCAATCCTTAAGCAGGTAGAATTCAGAAAGGTACTCAAAGTATTTAAATTAAGCCTGTCTATAGATTTCATTATTCAGGTGGATGATTCTAATGTACAGAGGGTGCATCTACACATTCGCTTTACTGCGGAGCTGGCTACTTAGCTCTGCAGTGAAGTGTCACTGTTTACACGTGAGTCCGTATGAAGGCACAGTAAATTAATGAACTCTGCCATAGAATAGTATTGTCCAGGACAAGTACTACCCTACAGTGGAGTCATTTAGTGATCTGAAATGCATGTATAAACAGTGACCAGGGCTGGCTGGTGCATGAGGGTGCTACAGTGCAGGGGCTACTCGCCAGCCAGCTGCACACTGAAGCACCCTTGTGCCCCAGCCAGTCCCTCTGCCACCTAACACCAAGACCTGGGGATGGCCCTCAAGCCCCCTGCCAACCTGGATCTGCTCTTCCCCAGCTCAGACAACTGTACCTGGGAGCAGCTGACTCTGGTGCAAACTGTGCCGGAGTTTGAGCTGTGCTATTCACCATGTGTAGATGTGCCTAGAGAGTATAAAAGACTATTACCCAGTCTGACAAGAATTAAACCTTAAATTCAGAGGTTTTTTCTGAGTGCTTATTACAGACTGTGGAAAAAAGGCTGACAGCAGATTTGCCAACCATCTAAATTTATGGACAATCTGTGTTTAAAAAAAAAAAAGAGAGAGAGAAAGAAGTAAAGTGTAAAAGCACCTGTCCATAAAGTCCTTAAAATGGAGCCATCCGCAAAAATAAGCAACCGTGAGCTTGACTAAAACTCTGTCCTTGGAAAGAGGCCAAATGCAAAGCGTTGATGGACAAACATAGCAGAGCAGTACTACCTGGCGTCTGAGCAGGAGTACAACACCCTTCAGGAAGTTCTGTCAGGGCTTTATGGGCTATGGGAGCCTCTACAGCCTCCTCCCCCCACCCCCCAGGTATGTGCTGCTGCTAATGTTGTGTCCTATCACCTGCCTATAATTGCTGTTCACCTTACAGACAGGAAGTGTTGCCTGGCCCCAGCAGTCTGAGACACTGAGTGGGATGGGGAGGGGGTAGTGCAGCCATGATGGAGCTGTGGGGCTGGGAGGCAGTGGGGGTAGGCATCAGGTAGGGGTACACTCTGGGACAGGGGAATTAGGGCCAGCAGGGGTAAGGCTGGAGATCAGTACAGTGCAGGGTGCAGCTGGGGGAGATAGGGTGTGGAGGTGAGTAAAGGACCCCTAGGGTGGGGACAGCACAGTGTAAAAGCAATGCTGCAGTCAAGCAGTGTTGCCAACTTAATTTTTTTCTTTTTATTGTCAACTTTTTTACTGATAGCCAAACTTTCTTTTGGTTGGGGTTAAGTCCCTGAATTTTAACTGAGTCCTCATTACTGCTATCCAGGACTTGGCAGAAGAGTTACATTTACATTATGTAAACTGTATGTAAATAGAAACATATGTCAGTAAGTAGTATCTTATGCCAGGGTAATTTACTGTGATTAAATGCAAATGTAGACACTAACCACAGGGATAAATTGTACCTAGTGAGCCCAGTAAAACATATCAGTAAATGTTTTGTTGTCATTAAAAACGAAAAGCACTCTTGTACTGACAGCTTTGCCTGACAGGATACCTTTTCATTTCATTACTCTGTCATCTGTCTTGTCAGCTATCACTGACCTTGCTCAATTGCCAGCCACACTCTCCTAGTGGTCCATGGGTATTAAACCCCCCCCCCCCCAAAAACAGTAATAAGTAGATCACTTTCCATCTCTCATATACACACAACACTATATATTCGGGTATTTCTGCTTTGTAACCTAGTAGTACAGCAAAATGCATCTGGCTTCAGGAGCTTGTAGAGCTGCCTGATAACGATGAATAGCTGGCAGATCTCATATTTTGGATGTGACCTACAATGCAAAATAAAGAAGATCTAGTAGCACCACTTAGATCTAGCAGCAGGAGCAGCAATAATTTCCTAAAATCCTGGGTAGCAGAAAACATCATTAGAGTGTGCCCCAAAGCATGCAGAAAGAACTTGCAGAAAAAAACAATAAAGTATGTATAATTGGCCAATTCTGTTAGGTGTTGTGTCTGCATCTCCCATTAGCTTTAATGAAGTTATGGGTTTTAAACTATATGTGTTTTGCATTTTATTTTGATCTACAAGGCTATTCTGCAGGAAACCATATACCTTGTTTGTTCAGAAAAGCAGTACTTCTAGCCTTCATCCAAAATTTTACACCTAGTGTTTACAAAATTGCTTTTGGTTATTAAAGTAGTAAGACCTCTAAAGAAAAGAGATAAGGCAATCTTTTTTTAACATTCAAATTAAGTCAAGAAGTAGATAAGCAAGCCATAGTCAGGCTTGAACAGTACCACTGTTTATTCTGAAACTGTTATTTCAGAATAAACGTCACATGTTAGAACTTGACAACTGTTTAAATATAGGTGTATAATGCAGTTCTCTCACAAGCTGTAGATTGCACAAACAGGATTTTTAAATACTTCAAGCCTCATTTCAGCCAAAAATAATCCAAGTTCTATACCACACCAGGCCTCATTTTTATCACCAAATACAAAATGGACATAAGGTGATTGTTTTTCTCCCTAAACCTGAATTGCTTTAAGTATCACAGCGGGACAAAATAATTATGATTGTGGATTTTTGTTTTCGATGCCATTTAATTAAAAATAATGGAAGTAGAATGAAATGCATAAAAATGCTAACTTTTAGTCATGGTTTACTGGTTTTTATTTTAATGTTGTAGTCATTTTATTTTCCAAAGGCTTCTATCAGAAATGGTATCAGTTATACATAGGTTCTTAGCAATGCTAAAAGACAACTATTCCTGTCAAACAAATATGTGGTAGCATATCAGTATACAAGAAAAAATACTAAAAAGTGTTTACAGGTTCTATAATTACACAAGAAGTATACAAACAAAAGGATCCATTTCCCAGCCTGCTTACGTAATGTCTGCTAAATTAGTACTGCACATATATAGGATTGTAGGAGCAAAGCTTTCCAGAGAGTTACTATTTCAATCTTAAAATAAAAGCACCCTGAGAACTTAGAAAAGTGGAAAAAAGGAGACCCCTGTATAAATTAGATTGGGTTTGCAGTGTGATCCCTACAGGAACAAATTACTAGAATAACTAGTAAGTGACAACTAGGAATTAAATTCACGCTGCCATTGTAGCATAAGTGTTAAGCTGTTGGTACAAGCTGGACTTAACTTTTTCATGTGAAGCCCAGCAGATGAGGTTGAAGTTGCCGTTGGAAAGCATTGAATCAGTGACTTACCCAAGCATCCTCTTTAGTGGGGTTTGAAAGCACTACTGGCTATCTGTGGAGCCTTCTCCCAAAAGTGGTCCTTGTTGCTACTACAGCCTTGCCTTCAGATATAGAAAAGAGTTGGGCCGTTGCTTTTCATCTGGGAGTATAAGGATGGGAGCAGAATCACAAGGTTTCTAAACTAGTTTACTACAGTACAACAAGGATTCTGTTATACATTAACTGAAGCAGGTTGCGAAGACTTGGGAGCTGTTCGAAGCCCTGTCTTACTTTTGGCAAGTCTCATTCCTGATTCTTTTGTTCCAACTGCCATGCCCAATGTGCTTTATTTGCCTAAAATAGGGACAATGTTAATTACCTTTCTAAGAGATGCATTTAAGGCTAAAACTTTGTAATAGTACTACTACTATGATGATACACACGGATGCATGTCTATCAGATCCTCAAATGGTGGGTGCTATTGAAGTGCAAATCTTGCTAATATTCATTCAGGTTAGAGATGTACACAAGAGGAATTAAAATGAAATAAGAATGTTTTCCCCTTCCTCAACTAGTGCTTGAATTTTCCGTGACATTTTAAGAAGAAACCACTTTAGAAATGCCATACAACTGCAGTATCATATTAGCCACTATTAGATAACCACAGCAGGGTTTGGATCTCTCACACGTTGCTGTGGTGTCCTTGACTGGCCTCAGAAATATGGAGTAGAAGAAATAGGTTGAATAACTTCAAGTCATCTAAGGTTTCGTGATCATCACAGAGTAAACATCGGACAGAAAAGTGCATTGGGACTATATTGTGGACAGAGAAAACCTGCTCTTTGCCCATCACTGCAAATGTTGAGGAACCTGCTCAGTCATGCAATTTACACTTCTGTGCAACAAAAGAGTTACTTTGTTGTGACCTGCTAGAGTGAATCTTTGACACAAGTTTTTACATGTTAAAATTACTTTAAAAACAATCAAGGGCACGTAGTAAAAAACAATCAAGGGCATGTAGTACTGGCTACATGAGAGAAATTCCCTTATTATTAGAAATCAGCAACAATGGGTGTGTAGCAGGGCACTGAGGTGCCTGCTACTTGTGGAGCAGTAAGTGAGGATCCCAGCTGTGGGTTGCCAGGGTAACCGGTGGGAGTCAGCTGACCAGAAGAGGCAGGGCCTGGCTCCCATATAACTCCCAGGCTGAAGCCAGGCAGGCAGTTGCCTGCCAGCACCCATAGGGGTAGGAGCTCTGCCAGAGTGAGAAAAGAGGCTGGACTGCATGGGCAGTTAGGGTGAGAGATGGAGAAACCTGGTGACAGACCAGACCTGAAGGTGATTATGGCCAGATGGCTTAGGTTTATGTTATAGCCAAAGGGCTTGAATTTGTGTTGATGGTTTATGACCAGAGGACCAGGTGAGGCTATAAGGCGATGGAGGAGGCCTCATAGGGGAGCCACAGCCAGGGGGCTGCGAGAAGCCCAAGAGCGGGCCATAGAAAGCCAGAGTGCCTGTGGGGTGCACTTGCAAGACAAGGGCTGCGGGCAGCCAGAGCGCCAGAGAGGGCACAGAGAGTGAGATGGACCAAACAACATCCGGTACATCTGCGAAGCTTGAGGCATGGTACAGGGGGGGTTGGAGCCACGCACAGCCCATAAGGCTGGGGTGTTTGGAACCCCATTGTATAAACAAGGATCGGAGTAGCAGGAACCGTGGCCAGAACCTCCCTTTAACTTTCATAAGATCAAGACGTGGTGGGCGAGAACAAGGGTGCGTTAATGCAAACTTGGCACGGTAGGGGGTGCTAGGGGAGAGCATGGCAAGGACGTTTCCCCCTGCCTGGGGTGCATCTACACATGCAATTAGTATGGTTGAATAAACTCCAATGCAGTTTGTGCCAGAGTTTATTGTTCCCAGACGCAGTGTTTATATGTGCATCCAGGACCACAGCACATTGAGCTGGGGCAGCACAGCCCTGGCTGAGGGGGCCCAGGGAAATCGGCCTACCACCTCGGAGCTGTCTGCCCCAGCTCAACATGCTGCAGAGGGGCTGGCTGGGGAATGAGGTTACTACAGTGAGGGGGTACCTGGTAGGTATCCCTACATTGTAGCACTCTTGTGCCCCATCCAGCCCTAGTCACTGTCTACACATGCATTACAATTCACTAAATAACTCTGCCATAGGACAATATTTATGTCAGGCAGTACTATTTTACAGCAAAGTTGATTTGTTTACAGCAGCCTAATCGCACCATGTGTAGATGGTGACTGTTCTGGAGCTAATTAGTCAACTCCACAGTAAAGTGCACATGTAGATGCCCCCAGTCTGTAAAAGAAATAAGCTAAAGTAGGGTTGGTCAACTATTTGGGCCTCTTAAGGAGTTTTTGTGAACTGTTGAGGGCAGGTGGAGAGGGTGTGCTGACCTGGCCATCATGGCTGTTGAGGGGCAGGAGGGGGTGGGGTGGGGGAGATGCCAATTTATCCTATCTGGGCCCATCCACCCCACACCCACCACTGGGGGAGCAGGCAGGTGGGGTCTCCATGGAGTCCTGCCCAGGACTCCCACAGGCAGGGTACACTTGGCAGGGAGGATGGGATAGGATCACAGGTAGGTAGGGAGCAGCATCCTGGAGCAGGACAGCTACGCAGAGCTGGGGTCAGGATTGCAGGGCAGTGACAGCATGGGACCGGGGCCAGGGCAGAGACATGATCCAATTCCCACATATCTATGCAACAGGTGCCAGGTCCACAGGCAGTAGCAAGCCCCTGACTATGAAATTGGCACTCATGGCAGGGATGTGCAGGGAGCAGATAGTGGCTCTGCCCCAGGCCTTGGCCTTGCGCTGTCACTGCTGTATGACACCAGCCCCATACGCTCATCCTGTTCACAGACACCGCTCTTGACTCTCCCACAGCCTCATCCCCTCTGCCTGGCTGAGTGCACCCTGCCCATGGGGGTCCTAGGCTAATCTCCATGGAGACCCTGCCCACTCTGGCTGGCACCCCCAGCGGTGGGTACAGAGTAGAAAAGCCAGGGTGCCCAGGCAGTGGGGCCAAGTCTACTGGCAGCAGAAACGCTGACAGTGGCAGCCAGAGCTGCTGCAATGGGGGCTGCCAGGAAGCCAAATCTGGTCACCTCTGCTGTGGTGCCCAGCCCAGTGGACTACAGCTCCCCAAGTGCCCGAGAGCCACGTGTAGGGATAGGGTGGGCTGTGCTGTGCACCAAGAAGCACCTCCACACCCAGAGGACTAGCTGCACATGCCACTGCCTGGGCTGTCCTGGTGGGGCCAAAGAACCCACCACAGGCCAGATGGAGTCACTTGGTGAACTGGATCTAGCCCACGGGTCATATTCTGCCCATCCCTGAGCAAGAGATTCTAATCTAAACTGTCTCCAAAATATTTCCAGCGTCACAGTGTAACTGCTACAAAAGTATAGTTTAGATAATAATCCAGCTCTCTGACAGCTTTGGCTCTATGCTCTTCTCATTAGGGATCACACTGGAAATATAGAGCTGATCTAATTGAAAATCCAATGAAAATCCAAACATTTTCTACTAGGCTTCTTCCAAACCATCTAAAAATGCCTTAGAAGGATGGTATATCATAACTATGTTGCCCTGATTATGTAAAAATTAGATAACTGGTACAGCGTGACCTTGTTTTGGTATTAGAAAGCTGTAGACGTTCTTTGGTACATCTCAACTGTCAGCAGCTGAGGAAAGTTTAACCCTAAGACAACTGCAGGAATAAAATGTCTCCAATACCTGCAAGCCAAATTTGATTGCCGTACAAAATACCAGTACTTTAGGTGTTAAAAAGGGATCAAATAATGGTGTTCCTGTTTTAACACAAGCAAATGTCCTTAAGTACAGATATGGATCTTTTTTGTTTAAACAAACAGAACTGGAAGTCTTCGAAGCAGTATAATGAAACTTTTTTTCCTTCCTTTGGTCTTGCAGGATTATTATTCTAGCTGTATGTGTCAACATATGCCTCTTCCCCCATGTTGACTTATGCTTTCAGAATACTACTGCTATCCTGTTTACACGGCATTATTGTCTACACTCCACACACCAAGCTTACCTATAGTACCTGTATTATTGTGCAAAGCAGCAAAAAAGAGAAGATAAAAGACAGCTGCAAGGCACCTCTGCTGGCTCTGAAGCAGCAGGGAGTACATCCAGTTCCAAAGTTAGCAACAGAAAAATATATTGCCTAGCATTACAATTTAAAACCAATAGCTTAATTAAAGGAATGAGGTGACCCATCCAGGCTTTGTTAAATCCTAGTACAACACCCCTCCTAGTTTCCATCACACTACATTTTTCTCCATGTCAAGCCTTCTCCAGATAGCAGGAAGGCACTAACTATCCCCTATTAATCCTGGAGTAGAGATTCAGATAACTACAGTCAATACAAAGATTTTGTACCTAGATATTTTTATGACATGCAGTATATGTCTCAGAAGACAGAAAGATAAGATCTCTTTACTGAAAAGTCCCATCCTTTTAGTTCCCATTCCAATCCAGCTGCTTTAGAGGTATGGAGTTCAGCATACAGTTTAATTAAATAAAAAATGAATGAGGCTTATGTTGTGGTTCATCATATTTTAAGGATTTTAGTTTCTAAACCTAAATCATATTGGCTCAGCCCTACATTAGAGCCAGAAGAGCTTGTTTCATACATACTTCAAACTAGAAAACCAGCACACTGTGTAAATACTGAATTCTTTCAATGCTTTTTCTGAAATACATATTGACCCCATTTTACAAAAGAGGAAAAATAGGTCAGAGATTAGTGTCTCAATCCCATTTTGATTTACGTGCCTAAATAGCACGTGCAGCTACGTAACTGTAGTTTTTGGCACTTAAACACTGTTTGGGATTTCAGTTCCTCCTTTGGCAAAATAACAACCCTGCAGGTCTTCTGGCTTACTCTTTTGCTCCTGGCCCCCGCAATCTCCCTTTTCTGGCTCCCCTGTGGGTCAGCTTCAAGAGGAAGGGTGAAGACCCTGAGTCTCTGACAGGAAGTAGGTTCAAGGCTTGTCCTGACCTTTGAGTAGGTGTCGCGACTACTAGACCTCTAGAGTAAAAAAAGTGGCAGCTTTTGCTCCTTTTCTTCATGCCTATTAGTCATGGTTTGGCTGCAAGTCAAATTTTGAGACTTACCAAGCCTACAGGCTACGTGGCTGCTCCTGGTTTGGCGGGCAGCTGCCTAGCCTGATTGCAGCCACAGTGTGTGTGCTCAGTTAGTCTGTCCAGGCACAGCTGGAGTGCAGACAGTGTCAAGCATCAGGACCTGCCATTTCCTATGTTCAAGCCATTTAGATGCATACAGGGCAATGGGATGGAGCCCTGTGTGAATGAGTGTGCTTCAGATGGATCAGAATAGGGCCCTTCTCTGGTCCTAAGTAACTAAGCACTTGCACTCAGTGCTCCTCTGGGAAGCAGGCTGAACGGTTTTTGCACTAGTTACCCTGCATCCAACAGCCCTGAGGGCAGTGACCTCAGGCTCACCACACCTGAAAGGATCTGGTTGGGACCCAGCCTGGCACAGTGGGTCTGGAGCAGGCCGGGGATGCAGCTCTGAATCTGGGCCACACCCAGACTTGGATCATGCCCTGCTCGTGGATTTTGAAAAAAGAGTGCAGACCGTGGCACATCATCATGTAACACAATGCACATTTTTTTTCCAGTTACACTAGAAGCTTTATGAATATTGTAGGGGGCTAGCACTGCGTTATTCCGTTTTAGAGCAAAGCAAAGCACCAACCAAACTACTGGAATGTGCATGAGTTTGCTAGACTACGTGTCCAGTTTAAAAAGAAAATGCAACAAACCAGGCAAAAAAGAAAGAAGGCAAAGGCTATCAGGACATTAGTCCTGTAATCCTGGTAGCTGAAGGTATCTCTCTCACTCGGATTCACGAGGTAGCCTTGGGGTCTGCTTTACTCTAGAAGTAAATAATGCAGGCCTCGCTCCCTGCCATATCCGTAAAGCTTCTCGTCTAACGGGGGGGGTGCAAAATGTGTGTTGTGTTATCCGCGATGACGTGATGCCCCGCCCCGGGGGAGGCTTCCAGCAGGCCTGGAGTCAAGAAGAGGCCATCTGGCTGGGAGGAGCAGCAGGACTGCGGCCCTTCCTTGCCGCGGCGGGGCCGGACTCGGGGAGGTGCCAACGAGCCCCGAGGTCACGCCGCGGCCTCTCCCTGGCGCCTGCTTGACAGCGGGACAAGGAGGATCCGCCCCGGGCCTGCTGCTCCGCCCCGTCACTGCCCGGCGCTGCGCGGCGGGGCGGGGCTGAGGGGCGGTCGCCTGAGGACAGCGCGGGCTAGCGGGCGGGGCCAGGCCAGGTCGAGCCGGTTCAGTCCTTTCCGTGTTTGTTGTACCGCGAGCAGCATGAGCGGCGGCGGCGGCGGGGAGAGCGCTTCGGGGCTGTCGGCCCGCGGCTCCCGCATTGCCGGCGGCGCCCGGGGGCTGCTGGACAAGGGCTTCGACATGTACATCGCCGACCCCTTCGACCGCGAGCGTAACCCGCAGGTGGGCGGGGAGGGGCCGCGCGCGCGGCTCCGTGCCCCGAGGCGGGGAGGGGCCTCCCGGGGCGTGTGCCCGGGCCTGGCGGGAGGGTGGTGGCCCCAGTGCCCGCCTGCGGCCACCCCCGGAGCGCGCCCTCGGGTTGCTCCGGCCTCCACAGCATCACCCGCCGCTGGCCCGGGTGTGAGGGGCCCTGCCGCATCGCACAGCAGCCGCCCTCAGCGCCTCGCAGTGCTGACCCCATTTCCTCAGCACGGCCCCGCGCCCAGCCCCCCTGCGAGCACTGACGCCCGCCAGGATTGCCCGGGGGTCTCCAGGAATGAGCGCTGCATCTCCAGGAGCTTGCTGGGAGTCACCCGGGAGAGAGATGATAGGGCGTTCATTAAAATCAATATGAAATATTTAATCTGATTTATAGGGTAGGCCAGGGGGGCTTAAATGCAATAGTAACATGCATTTGTCTTCCTGACCTAAAGTAATTAAGGACATTACATTATGTGGCACAACCTTCTGGAACAGATTCAACCAGAATTGGCTGCCCTGCCCCCACCCCCACTGGTGCCCCTCGCTTGCAACCCGTAGTGCCTGCCCACACCCCCAGCCCTGCCAGAGGGCGCCTCAAGCTGCCAAGGCTATGGGACTGGGACCAGGGCCTGTAGCCCCCTGGTCCCAGCTGTCACTGTCCCACCCCAGGAGAAGTGGTGGTTGCTGTGGCCAGAACAGAGCAAGCTCCCTCCCACCCTTGCTTGCTCCCCCCCATGGGCAGGGGCGGAAGAGAGCTGCCTGCTGTGGATTTGGGGCTTTCCATCCTGCTGCCCTCCCCCCCAAGAGTCTCCACAGCTCACCAGGTGGCACCCAGCGCAAGGGGGTAAGGACATAGGTGACTGGTGGGGAGGCATGGGGGACATGTGCTCTGCCCCGAGGTTGGCCACCACCAGCTTCTGCGGGTGGTCACTGCTCACCACCCCACTGCTGCCACCCACAAACTATGCCCCCCTGAGTCTCAGGAGACACCAGTCACCCACGGGTGAGGAGGCTCGCTAGGAGCCCCACAACAGCTGCACCACCATGATGAGGCATCCCCTGCCCACCCGGTGACAGCAGTGGCTGTGCCCCCCACTGCTTCCAGGTGGGAAGGGAGCGCCTCGCTGTGGTGGTGCAGCCAGCATGGGGTCCAGGTAGTAGTGGCATCAAGCCTCCTTGCTCTGCCACAGAGGCCCTGGGGGGAGGGCAGCTAGGCAGGGAGCCCACATCTGCTTCCACCCCACGTACAAATCCAGGGGGCATGCGTCCCTCATGCCTCCCTCCCCAGGAGTGCACACAGCAGCAGGGAGCCAGCCCTGCAGACAAGCTGCCTGTGGCTCCAACCTGCTCCCCCTCAGCTGGGTCCCACATTCTGGCCCTAGGCCCCATGCACCAGCCCATCTGTGTAGTGCCCACAGCCTTGCCCCACTCCCTCCTTTTCTGCCTTCCTCTCATGGTGGAGGCATGAATCTGCCCCCCATTGACTTACCTGGAGGGAGCTGTAGGAGCAGTTCTCCACGCTGCCTGGCTACCATGTGCAACACCCTCCTCCCATTCCCCCAGCCCCAGGTAGCCCCTTCCAGGCTGGATCTCTGCCAGCCTGCATGGGGAAACCTACCAGCACCCTCTACTTTTCTCTTTTAAAAGCGAATATCTGTGATTGGCTCTTTTTTTTTTTTTAGAGCTGGACAGCCCTTTTTATAGGGCTATAGTGTGGTAGTTACTTCACATATGTGGCTGATCTTATTTTGCACGTGTGGTGGGTGTAAATTTATTGCATTGTCCACCAGTCAGTTGCATAATATATGTCACATGTTTCAGGTGTACAATATAGCAGGGGCCCTAGTGTAATAACAGGATCCTAATGAGTGAAAGGGGCAGGGGGAGCTCTGATTTTCCATGATAAAAAACCCAAAATCAAAAGCTAATATTTATTGGTATTTAGAATTTATTTTATTATAGTGATTGAGGCACTGATGGGCTTCTAAATTGTTTTAAAATTGTAAATATATCAATAAAAATGTGTTCAAGTGATGCCTATAAATATATATATGTGGAATTTCATTTTAATCACGGAAAAATGTGGATTTGGGGGTTTTTAATCAGAGAATTTGCCATTTCCCCCCCTTTTCAGAAAATGTGATTTTTTTTTTTTTAAAAAGTAAAGAAAACCAGGATCCCTTGTAAGGACAAGTGCATGTCCTTTCTTGTCAGGGTAAGATAAAGACACAGCATGTTTTTTGGATTGTTTTTTTTTTCCTAACTGTGATTCCATTTAATCATTGCAATTGTATTCCAGGGCATTTTGAATTTGGGAACAAGTGAGAACAAACTGTGCTTTGATTTGATACAGGAGAGAGTAAGTGTTTCTGTGGGTATGATAACTTTTGGATCATGAGATTTTTGATACCTCATATAGTGGTGCAGACATAGACTATAACAGTGCAATGTTTGTTTTACAAATAAATAATTTAGTACAGAGTAAATAATGTTCATTTAACTATTTCTGTGCATTGAGAGTGCTGTTTATTTATTAGATTTCTATATGACAACTTGCAGAAACAACTGCATGTTGTACATGGTAGCTAGATGTTATGTTCAGATATATTTAGTGAAGTGCTATTAGCAAAGTAACATTACACAAAAAAAAAATATTTTTTCCCTAAGCTTCATTCACATTAGAAAAATGCATTCAACTTAAAATGTTTAGATAGAAGTTATTTATGCTTGTTGCATGCAACAAGTTGGTTTGGATTTTTTTGGAAATTGTTGATTGCTTCATCAAATGGTTTGATTCTCTTTGCAGGTAGAGCTAAAATTCTTAGCTAGAATAGAAAACATTCTTTATGTTGGAGTTTAGCTATTCATTTTAAGCAAAACTAAAAATGTTTGTGTAATCTCATATAGAATGGTCCGGACATCAGACATCGGGCTGTGTTAAGAAAATATGGCTGGGACAGGGACTTTTTTTTTAAGTTACCTTGCTTAGTGAGAGAGTTAAGTTTTTAGTTTTTTTCTGAACCCCTAGTAACATTGCTAGCCAACACGCTTATTGGAGCGGAGAGTGAACTTAATTATACTTTAATTTGCACACCATCTAAAATAAACTCCGGTTATTATGCCAACTTTGCACTTGGCTCTGTCCACTCCCATGAAAATCAGTGAAGTTATGCTGGCTGGTATATCTGCGCATCCAATTTATTCTGCAGAATCTATTATTGCCAAAAGGAGCCAAAAGGAGCATGCATTACAGATGAATTGCCCATGCTAACAATTTTGAAAAAGACTTTCTGTAATGAAAGAAGTGTGTGTTATCTATCACTTCTCAGACTAGATGCATCTTTTAAGATGAATAAATCACCTCTATTGCTTCAGTGTTTTTCCCCCTGTAGTGGGTGAAATTACTGGCTCCTTTCCAGCTGAGAACACAGGTTAAACAAAGGTGACACAATTAGAAAAAATGCTTCATCTTCAGCTAAATAATATAAAAAACACTGCAAATTGTTGTATGTCTGAATAATTTTAGAAATTTTGAGAAAAAAATAAACATTGTGTTCAGGGTTTATTTTGATGATCTACACAACTATGACAGTTCAGTCAAAAAGACCTTTTTCTCTTTTGTTTTTGATCACTAGCATCTTAACCTTGGTTGGAAAGACAGATGTGGCTTCTGGATTTCAAGATTTTCCATCTCCCTGCTATTAGTAAATACATATTATTTAACTGCATAGTTTATGTGGTCCAGCAAACTAGAAGCTCACGGGCAAAAGCACACTGCTTAATTATGGCTCTCTTCTGTCAACAGCTTACAAGACCTGACATGAACTATGTAGAGCCTGACTTGTTGCAGTATTCTGATACGCAAGGCATTAAAAGGTATGAAGTGAATAAGTGTCCACTTTTCACATTGTGGTACATGGCAGCTGGTATGGCTTAATATTTTTTGTAAACCCAGAAGTAAATAGTTTTAATTCTAGTTGCTTGTTCCTTAGCTTTTTGCTTCCTGTTGGCTGTAAGAATTACTTTTTCCTTTCTTTTCTTGTTTGTTTTATTTTTTGTCCATTGCCATTTGGATATAGGCAGGAGAATATATTGTGTAAATCCCCCTATAGTTAGTAGTACCGCATTTTCTTGCACGTTACATGCCCCAGAATATAATATTCATCTCCTTTTTGAAAGGCAGAACAAAGAATAAAGGATCTTTCCAGGTGTGTCTACATGAGACACTTTACTGCCCATTAGACTAATGCCTCTACACGTGCACAACAATTACTGCAACACTACAGTATATTAGTCTAATGCGCTGTTTTCTATTTGTAGATAGAGGTACTAGAAAGTGGCATATTAATTAGTGCACGATACCACGAGTAGATGCTGACCGGGTTTGAATTGCCACAGAGGGTGAGGAGAGCTATCCTGGCTGGTCATAGACCCATCCCAAAACGGTGCATTAATTAATGCACTGTACCATATGTATAGATTCTGACGGGGAGCAAATTGGCATGGGGGGTGGAGAGAACTATCCTGGCTGGGCATAGACCCATCCTGATCTCCACATGGCTGGCAGGCAACTGCCCAAATAGCTGGGACAGCTTCCTCTTCTCTTTCCCACCCCGCTCCCTCCCCTGACATGGGGGACAGCCTGATCTCCCCACTGTGCTGGGACAGAGCTGTCCACTGAGCTGGGCCAGCTCTCCCCTGGAGCTCGGAGCTAAGCCCCTGTGCTCCCTGCCAGCCTGGGGTTGGCACCTAGGGTTGCCTGGAGCTCCCCCTGGCTGCTGCAAGGGGGTCAGAGCAGGGCAGAGCAGCCCTGAACTGGGCTGCTCCTGTTGGACTCGATTTGCTCCTGATGGGGATGCAAATGTAGACATGCACTGGGGAGTGCTTTAATGAACCTGAATTTTCTTTGCAGAAAATTCAGGCACATTAATTGCACATGTAGACATGCTCTCCTTGCAGTAAATAACTGAGCAGCATCAGGTAGGGAGCACATCATGTTCATTGTTCTGTTCCCTTTAGGTCCAGTATAAATTTTACCTTCATTCTGGCCATAACTGGCCTAGACCATTCTTACCATATCTCTGACATAGTATATGCACCATGATTTCAGCACCTTTTGGGGAGATGTGTGTGTTGTATGTGAGAAGATATGCTAATTATCAGAGTGGCTAACTCTTGGCTTTTGTGAGCAGTGAGGGCAGAGCTATGTTTCAGAGACTGAAGACAAATATTGACCTCTTAGAAATCAGTGGGACTTCTGTCATTGATTTTATTATAAACAAAGGATAGATCTGTCTTTAGCCTTCTCTATTTACCAGAGATATGGGTTTTCCGGAAAATTTTGAATTGGAAAATGTTATGGAAAATATTCCAATATCCTAAATAGAGCTTGATCTGATTTAACATGTTTATTTAACTTATTTTTAGTAAACAAAACTAAAAAAGTACCTCCATGTTAATTTTATGTCCCAGTAGCCACAGGTATTTGAATGGAAATATTTGATTAGGGAAAAAATTAAATACAGCACACTTAATGTGGTTTAAATGTTATTTTCAAACAACTTAAAAGCTTTATGTGGAAAGAAATGATTTTTATTGGAATACTTGTAAAAATGTAAAGTCAATATACAATAATATGTACTTCCCTTACATTGTTTGTTTAAGTTTAAGAAAAAAAATGAAGGCACTGAAAACTGTTGACACACTAATTTTAGCACACCCAAAGAACTGTGCATGATATGCCGTGCTTTGGTTTTGATTTGACCTGCATGGCCAATTAGGTGAATTTATAACTTGATTTTTTATTTGGATTATTATGTAAGTGTATTTACTGCCCTGTTTACAAATCAATAAAACATATATGTATTCTCTCACACACTTCCTAGGGATAATCACATGAAAAACATTAATTACAATTTTGAAACTGTCATGCTTGCCTAATATTGTATTGGCATCCATTCATTGTTACTAATGAATTTCATATAACAATGAATTTTTAGAAATGAAAAATTTCCCACTGAAAAATAAAGCACTGGAAATTTTTCCTCCCCATATCTCTGTTATTTACTCAGCTTCCACTATTTTTGATGTGTACATTTTTTGAGTGTCTTCCCAAATCAGGCCCTAGCAGTAGATTAGGCATGTACATATATTTGAACTTTGTTTTAACTTTTTAATGCAGAAATCAGTTGATCCACAGTGATTTGAATGCTAGGAGGAAAGGTTTTAGCAAGAGAGGCTGTCCAAAGCTATCTGAGTGGTGAAAGCTACAACTTCTGGCTGTCCATTTTGCCAGCCCCCTTCAGAAAAAGATTAAACTTGCCCCTTTCTCAAAACATGCAGCATAACAAGACATCTGCAGAATCTTTAATCAGGAGTTGAACAAAAAATTGAATCTTTTTATGAGTAAGTGTACTGTACATTTTTTCTGGTTCTTAATATCTTACATGTATGTGTATTTTGACCTTTTTGTAAGAATTGTGATGCGAAGTGTCTTATTCTCCATTTCAGCTTCAGAGAAGAAATCGCCAAATTTCTCACTGAATATGCTAGAGCTTCAAAAGCATTGAATCCAGAGCATGTAAGAAGAGTGGTTCATATGTGCATTTTGCTGTTCTGTTTGTTAAAAACAAGCAAATCTGCACAGACATATCTTTACTACAGGATATTAAAGAGGGAATACTGCTTAGAAGTCTTGCCACATTTAAAATGTTTTGAAAAAGCTATCAGTACTTTAAATTGGTTTCTCTCTCTCTTTCATTCTTTCTATGGTAGGAGTCAGCTGTGGTTCTTTGGCCCTGTACAGTAATTCCAGATGTTCCAAACCCATGTTGAAAACTCCAGGCAGAGGTTTTTAAAGGTTAGGGCCTTGGAGGCATCTGTTCTTACCTTCTGCACTGCTATGAAAAACTGTGCAGAAACTATGAAAGCAGAAGGGCAATAGCTGTTATTTCAGCCCCAAGTCTATTACCTTGTTTCTAAATGTGGAATTGTAGTTCATATGTTTGATGTATAACACAGTGAGTACTAACATTCTGCCAGTGTTTTTTTTGTAAACGTCTCATTGACTACAGCTAAGAGAATAACAAGATATTGCTGGTAGAGCCTGGAAGTGAATGAAGTACTTAACACTGTGGAGAACCATAATTAAGGCTTGTCTCTGGTTCTGTGTAATGAATGTGTAGCACATTTGAAGTCTCCTCTGCCTTGCCTCTCCAGGTTCTGAAAAGTAGAAAGAGCTGTTTTTCTTCATCCACATTTGCTTCCCATTCCTCAGACTGTTGGGGAAGGGAGACAGCTGCATTGGCATTCTATGCCTTTTCAAACAATCATTCCAAATGGATAATAGTTAGGAGTCTTTCAAATGCTCTGTGCTCCCCCCTCTCTTCCCCATTGCAAGGCCTTACAAAGCTCTACATTTCTTAACTAATAGAGATTCTTTTCTTGATTTTATTTGCAAAATGTTTCAGACCATGAAACTGGAGCTTACAATGAACTGTATAAAAAGGTCTTAATTCCCTAATAGCTTAACTATTTTGGATATTGTGCACAATTTTTTGCAATATTCTGAATTTCAGCTATAACGGTTTCTTTTTTAGCAAAGTCCTACTAAAACCTGTTGTTGCACTCATGCTTGTTCTTTAATTTTTTTTAAATATTGTTCAAACAGTATTATAAAAGTGTGGCAGTTCTGTTGATGAACTTCATGACTGCTTGTTTCAGATAATTGTTATGAGTGGCTGTTGTGCTGTCTTTGCTACGCTTTCAACTGTATTATGTGATCCTGGAGGTAAGTAACGCTTTCTTAATTGCAAAGCATTATTCATAGCAGTAACTTCTAATATTATTGTGATCTAATATATGTGTACCTATCTTGGTTCAGACTAGATTAATAGAAAATTGAGGCCATCAGCTGTGTAGCGTTCAGATTAAGTATTGTTTCTTTGCTGCCCCCTGCTGCTGCTTGTACATATTGAGACAGCAGCTAAACTTGTTGCTTGGGAAGACTGTCTCTCTCAGAGTCCTACAGAAAGAGTTTGTGGTGAAAGGAGAATAGTGATCTATGATCCGTAAGTGGAAAAAGCAAATTGCGGAGGTGAGGGAGATTGGGAGGGAACTAGCAAGAGTAGAGACACAGATAGAAGTGGAAGCCTATGTGGTTAGGGGGCAGGAAAGGCCCCAGAGAGGGATAAGAGGTATCAAAGGGGTAAAAAGTGTGCCACTAGCAAAGCGGGGGTGGGGGGTGTTAAGTTAATGAGGGATGGCAGCAGAGAGTGAACAGATGGGGAAAGGGGGTGCATCCTTGGGCAGGGATGGTATCGATATTTGACTACATCAGTAATTTAGCTGAAATTCCTTTATTAAATCCAAAATGTCAATAGCAACCATACAGTTATTTTAAACGAAAGCTCCAAGCTACTGTAATAGTTATTAAATATATACTGGATGGCAGTGCTACAGTGTTAAAGATTGCACCTGCACAATAGTTAAAATAATAAGCATTTGGTCAGAATACTTACAACTGGTTTAGCAAGGGCAAAATTCTAGCTGTCACATATTGTTTGGCTTCATCAGATCCAGCTCACACTAGCAAAAAACTCTCTCTTGCTCTGTGGCTAGGAACAGATGTTACATGTCTGAATAATTGCAGTTTGTCATGGGACAAATATGATGTTTGTTTGTAACCTGTCTTACTCTCCTTGGTTTTTTTTTAAATTATATTATCCATATTCTTAGCTGTTTCCTTTTCAGAAACTAATTCAGTCTGATGCTTAAACTTCTGTTCATACCTATGTTGTTTTTCCCTGTTTCTACAATCCTGGTTTACTTTTAGTGTATTCTTGGTGGAGACAAGTGGTTTACATGTTATTGTCTACTTCTTTTTCCTCCTATGTTAACATATCCACAGTCATTCCCTTCCTTTTGTTTAATTCTTAACAATCTCTACCCTGACAGGGTTAGCATCTTAATTATCTTTGTCTATCTGTCCTTCTCTTTGTTTGAAACCTGGATTCCTGCAAATTTAGTCCATGCACCTGAGAATATAATCAAACAGTCCATCACCTGTAGCACAATGACATGAATTGTTCTTAATATGTCTCTACAGATGAGGAATAGAGTAGATCACCTAAGAAGGGAAAATGGTAATCAAGGAAACCCTGGCATTGGAGGAGAGTAGAGGAAGGAGGGAAGAAAGGAATGGGGCACAGTCTATTAAGAATGAGTATATCTTGCTAATGAAAAATGATGGGATAACATCCCCTGCCAGGGGGAAGATGGAGAATGGTCCATGGAGCCTGGGAAATGCACACAGCAACTGAAATTCCAACACCAATCTGATGTGGATTCTTTATACCATGTAATTTTTGTATAGGAAGCACTCATTCTGTTTCTGGCAAAATTATGTTTGATATCTGAATAGGCCTCCAAGAGAGCATCCTGTTAGCTACAAAAAAGTAGTTAAGGTTCACACCAACTATCTGTAGGTAAGTCACAGTAGGGCACCATAATAAAAAAAATAGCAGATCAGCTCCTCTTCAGTGTGCATAAATAGTTGTCAGAACAGTTGCTGCACTGAAAATGTAAAGAAAAAACATCAGAGAAAGATTCAGTATATTGTACAGATTTCTTCAGGTTCAGTTTATTCATGTATAATGAGAATGCCTAATATTATCTGTGGTTGTGTGTGATTTGTTTTGTTTGCTTATTTAGATGGCTACCTTATTCCTACTCCATACTATGGCGGTATAAATTCCAAAACTCAGCTGTATGGTGAAATACAACCTGTTCATGTTCCCCTGTTTAGTGAGGTAAAAACTTCTGTTTGTTAAAAACTGTGTTAAATGCATGTGCACACATGTTCTTTAAAGCATTCAAATGACAAGGCAAACTCAGCAAAGAGACCGTAGATGAAAACAAATGTAGAGACTTCTTCTCTTCTAAAGCAAGTAGCTTCTTATCCAGCCTGCAGTCTGTTGATCAGATCATGTTATCAACTTTGTGCTATGGCAGGCTATGATGGACAGAACTATGTTTTGCAGAGTTAGCAGTCCATCACATTCACAAGCATTATGTTCATGTTGTAAAAGTTCTTACCGTAGCCCTGGATCTCTCAGGCTGTAAAATAGTGGTTCAGTCTCAGAAAGTGACAACAATTTGGAAAGAGGCAGTAAGCTGTGTTAGTCTCAAGTCAGGTAAAAAGCAGGGAAAAGGTAGCATCTTAGGGAATAAACCTTTATATTTAAATTCCATTCTATTTAGAACCAGCCTCTGCTTTCTGCAGGTACATATATAGCATCGGACAAAGTAGGATACAAAAGCTTATGCCTCTGAGCCAGTTAGTCTCCAAGGTACTTCCCTACTCTGCCTTCTGCCTGAAGAAGTTGCAAAGAAGATATGTTTCTTTACAAGTCAATAACTTCATTCTCAAAGCAATGTTCCTAGTTTTGACTTCTGAGATGACCATGGCTTTGTTGCTATCGTCTTGCTATTTTCCTTACTTGTGCCATTGTTGAAAACATGTTCTGCCTCAGTGCACTTAGAACAAATTAAGGCAGAAGGCAGGGCAGGGAGGCACCTTAGAGAGTAACTGGTTTAGAGAGCCACCAGTTTGTCAAATGTTATCGATGAACTTACAGAAAGGAGTTTAAAAGAAAGGGACAGGAGAGGGGGCACTATTGAAAGGGGAAAACAAGACATTTTAGCAGCTTAAGAGTGCATCAGAGTAAACTGTTTACTACAGTTACTCTTTTTGGGTAAGAGTTAAAAAATTAAGATACTCTACAGAGAGCTAACTACCAGTTAGGAATGATAGTCTTTCCAGACTTCATAGTAAACAGTTTACTAGTGTCTCTTAAGATGTTCACTGACTTGTTTACTCCTTGTGATCTGATCTACCAACTTAATCTACTCTTCCAACCTTTTTGATCTAATCTACCAACTGTCTCAACAGTGAACTCTCTTCTATCTTTTATTTAAGCCCCTTCTTTCTACAAATCCATTCATAGCATCTAAATGCTCATGTTTCTCTGAATCAGTCTCTAAGGTGCTGCCCTGCCCTTCTCTGCCTTCTACCTGACTTCAGACTAATACAGTTAATTACCTCTGACAGCAGGGTAAAGTAAAGCAGACTGCAGGAACTAAACCCATGTACTGCTTGCTTCAAAATATTTCTGTAAATGCATATCCGGTCTAGTCTTCCTCCGAAGTTGCCTTCCACTTAGATTGGATAATGTTAGATACTGCTTCAGCTACCATTATATTTGCAACAGCTAGGAGTTTTATTACCCTAAAGTCACCTCCTTTTTTGTTGTTGTACATAGGTGACTGATGAAGAAAGTCACCCTTTTCAGTTAAGAGTTGAAAAATTAGAAGCTGCCCTACAGAGAGCTAAAGAGCAGGTAGGAGAAATTCTATTAGCTCATCTCCAGATTTTTTTTTCTAATTACAGTGTTCATCATTTGCTTTTTTACTGTGCCTATAGCTCTTTGGAAACTGAAATAATTCTAAACTTGATATGTAGCTGACATGGGTACAGTCCTGGCAACAAAAAAGAATTGAATTTGTCTGTATGAAGGGACAGTTTAATCAGGTACTGAAAAGGTCCATTATGCAAGTTTTAGCTTCCCACTTGCTGGTCTTGAAGAAGCTTGGAGTACTGGGAAGGCATTATGTTCAGATCTTTAGAAGTGTGTTATTTGAGTGACCAATTAATAAAAAAAAGCATTTTCAGATTCTCAAGGGAGGTGGCCTTGCAGTGCCATCCATCCAAAAGGACTGACAACCATGTAATTTGCCATTGGCAATGAGAAGTTTGCAAAAATGGGAGGTCCTGAGGAGATTTTCAGGGCTCCTTGCAGATGGCAGTCTTGAGGATTTTTTCAAAAATACTGTTTTTCATTGGTCAATAAATTTACTATATGAATGTATTTAATTATAACCATTCTTGTTTAAATAAATTTGATGTTAATCTCACAGTTTATCTTTATTTTTATCCCTCTCTCTTTTGTTCTGTATTACTTCCGTATGGAAATATGTCTGCTCTGTCATTGTCCATTACTGTGGACATATGGTTATTAATTGATACTTATTTTGGCCACAAATATACTGTGCATTTTTTAAATTATGTAGAAGAGGCTGGACTCTGGATTCTAAATATTTATAATTCACAACTCTGTGGGATTGTGAAGGCCTTCTTTACCCAGAACCTGTTTTTTCTGTTCTGCCAGCAGGTAGAGCAGATGATGCTTACTGGCACATGTTCCCAGTGGTGGTCCCATTGTTTTGAAATAGTATTGGCAAAGTCAACTAGAGCTATTTTTCATAATTAACGTAGAGTTAAAACTAAACTTTGCTAAGGGGTAAAGAACACAATTGTTACAGGGAATAGAAGTGCAATTTTTTTTCATAATTCAGGCAGCAGATGGTAGTAAAAGTACAAGTTACTTATCAAGTTTATTTAAACCAGTAAGACATAATTATGCTATGTTACAACATAATTATGCAATCTGTTGAAAGTTGTTAACTTGACTTCTGTCACAGGAAATATTGCAGTATCTTTGCAGTGCTTCCAAGTTCTAATTTTTAAAATAGACAATAGTTAACTTACAAAAAAACAGAGTAAACTTAAATATCAGTTTTATTAGTATTAGACTAAATGTTTTTATAGTTACTTTTGTCAAGTCAATAACCAGCAAAGTCTCTTTCTTCAAAATTTCTAGTTTAACTTGTCCTGTATTAAACAGCCACTAGTGCATGATTATTTATTCAGCATGATTATTTATTCAGAGGTCTGTGTTGCCATTCTAGTTGTGTTGAAGCTATCCTACATAAGCTCGAAGAGTAGTTCAAGCATATCTGGGTGTAGGTTCCAGCTGCAAAATGAGTTATCAGTCACTGGATCCCAACAAAGCTATGTTAATTTCTCAGTGTTGCCTATTAGTAGGTTATGCTGAATTTAACAAACAGGCAAATGTGTCATGGGTAGTGTCAAAATGTTTGTGTAAGCTTAAGAATTGTGAGGTACATTTAAGAGTTCTCTCATGCTTAATCTGAGAACATGACCTACTAATAAAACAATTTATGTAGTCATTAGCTTGTTACTGTTATTAAAATAACATGGAATACTTGTATTTCAAATGACATTTCAAAGTTTAAAGAAACTCCCTAAATCTTATGATGTTCCATTACAGGAAACCATATTTAAGAGGCTAATTTCAATTATTATCTGTCACTGTAGCTTCTTAGTAGCTTGAGTACAATTGTATAAGTTTCCTGATCTTCCATTATAAACCTGCAAAGGTTTGAGTTTATACTGACTTCTTTTCAAACACTAAATACACTGTTTATAATTTCCTGCCACCTACACGTAGAAATTACTGTTCTAGTTTTGAACACTTTCAGGGTCTTAAAAGAACATTGTTTTGGAGGGTGAGAGGGGTTGATGAGATTTTTGAATTACACGTGTGGAATGTAATTTGAAGGAAGAGATGAATTTTTCCATTAGAATACATGATGGCAAGAACTGTTTTTTAACTTTTATATAGTTAAAACTGTAGGGTTCATCCAGACTTAATTGAAAGTTCTATAAAACTGTATCAGCAAAGTTGCTCTTGCACTTTTTAGCAATATTAACCTCATCTTTAACTTTTGAAGTATCTCTGTTAGGCCTGAGCTAATAGGGAAATATTCCATTTGGATTTGGATTTGGCCAATTCAGAGGATAGTGATTTGGAGATTCAGATCACTGTCCTGAATCAATTCAGCTGAATCAGCTTCAGAAGATTCGGCGCTGATTTGGAGAGAGTGGGTGTGATTCGGATCAGCTGGGGAGAGGCAGGTGCAGCTGGGAGGCTGCAGGTACTCCTGTGGCTCCTCCGAATGTGCGTGCCTCTCCCTTGGGTGTGGGGAGCCATGGGAGAAACCCTCATAGCTGCCCTGCCCAGCCCCATCTCCCGCCCAGCCCAGCCTATCCCCAGGATTAAAAAAAAAAAAAGCCCCGCACTCACTGGCTGCCAAAGCAGCTACTGGGGCCTCTGGACACTAATGGCAGACCCTGCTGTGCAGCGCGGAGCAGTGGGAGGCAGCAGGGCTCCCCACCCCCACTTGGCACCCGTGTGGCAGCTGTCCCATGGCGCAGTGTGACTTGGCTGGGCACTTCACACTGCCTGGGAGCTGGAGCTGAGCACTGCCAGGTTCCTGCTGCAACATGGAGCTGCCCTAGCTCCCAGACAGCGTGCAGTGCCCTGCACATGAGGGTGCCAGTTAAGGGGGGGGGGGGGGCGGCGATTCCTGCTACCCCCTCCACTGCCTCACACTGCATGGTGGGGCTCTGCCATGAGCACCCAGAGGCCCACCGTACCTGCAGCCAGTGATTGTGGAGCTTTAAAAAAAAAAAAGCCCCACAATCACCGGCTCTGGCAGCTCTTGCCAGAGCCTCCCTGTGCCACACGGGGCAGTGGGGATTGCCCCTCCCCCACTTGGCACCCACATGGCAGCTGCCCCATGGCGCAGGTACAGCACAGCTCAGCAGGGCATTGCGCACTGTCTGGGAGCTGGGGCTGCTGGGGCTGAGTGCTGCTGGGTTCTGGCTGACTGCTGGAGCTGCCCCAGCTCCCAGGCAGTGTGTAGCACCCTGCCAAGCCATGCTGCACCTGCGCCATGGGGCAACTTCCATGCAGGTGCCAAGTGGGAGGGGGGTTGATCCCCGCTGCCACCTGTGCTGCGCAGGGGAGCTCTGCCATGAGCCCTCAGAGGTCACTGATCACTGCTACCAGAGCTGGTGAGTGTGGAGCTTTTTAAGTGCCAGGAGGCTGAGCCAAACAGGAGATGGGGCCAGGCAGGACAGCCATGGGGGCTTCTCCCACGGCTCCTCTGGCTGTGCCTGCCTCTGTGCCGGCGGGAGGAGCCACGGGAGCTATGCCCTGCTGCTGCTTGCCCAGCCAGCACGGGGCGGGCACAGTGCAGGCATGGCTCACTCTGGGTAGCAGCAGGGCATAGCCCCTGCTTCAAGCACCGCTGCACCCACATCAGCGACAGAAATGGAGGCTCTGCACTGCTGCCGCTTGCCAGCTGGCATGGGGGACTTGGGATGTAGGCATGGCAGCGCTGGGAGCTGGCTATGCCCTGCTGCCACTTGCCCCCTTCTGCCTGGAACAAGCTCCGCCTGCATCCCCCCCACCCCCTTCCCTGAGTAACACACCCTCCCCACCCCAGCTGTGCAACTTCTCCCAGTCCCAACCCCAACAGACTTACCAGCTGGAGGCAGCTGTCATCTCCAAATGGGCCAGATCTTTTTCGAAACTTTTTCTGAATTGATTCAGATGCTTTGAATCGATTTGGAGCTTTTACATGGTCTCCCTATTCGATTCGAATTCAGAGATTCAGTCCCCGAATTGGGTTGAATCTCCTCCAAATCGAATCGGCTACCAAAGCTTCGCACAGCCTTAATCTCTGTCTCATACTTGTAGAACTGAAGTTATTTTCAAGGACAGTGTTACTAACTTCTCCTTTGGTATGTCCCTGTAAAAGCTTATTTAAATGGAGGAATAGACTATTGAAAAACAGTGTATGTGCAACAGTTCTCTTTGTGGATATTCTCATTCCTCACTAAGGGTTCCTTGTGGTTCTGTTAAGCTTTCATCAGCTTTAGAAACGGAGCATGCTAATCTACAAATAAGCACGGCATTGCTGAATAAGAGTATCCAAGAAGGTGGTCTTTTAGAATGGTTGTTGTGCAGCATGTTAACATCCTGCTTATTTTGCTATGAATATCCCACAAAAGACAAGCCCTAAACTACCAACCCAACAGTTTATTTTTCACTTGATTCATAACCACAATAAAGTTAATGTGATTATGTTAAATTAAGGGAAGAGCAGAGCCCAGACTTCCCATACAATGAAAATACATGTATGTCTTTTTGTTTAACCTTTCTTCTTTGTGATAGAAGTCCTGCATAGTTTTGCATTTCAAGTAATTGCTCTCTCTTTTAAGGGGGCAAGATATGTGTTGAAAACTCATCCAGTGATTAAGTTCTCTACAAAAATAGCTCATCATCATTCACATTGGTTAGAGTGGCAGTTCTTCATGTTGATGCAGTGATTGAACAGAGAAAACTGTTTTTCCTGTTATCATTACACAATTTGCTAGTATTCAGTGCAGGGTTTGTCAAAGAAAAATGTGATTCAAGGTTTTAGGAGGGACGATAGAAAATACCATCTTTACTCAAATATAAGACAACCCCAATAATTAAATTTTATGACAGGCTGAGAGATGGGTAAACTTTTTGGGGCCCCATTTGGTGATGTTTGCCAGGCATTTCAGGCTGGTGAAGAAATGGGACTCGCTAGAAATGGAAATGTAAAGTACAGCTCAGCTGTGAGTGAAGAGAACACTGAAATATATTCAGTGGAGTGGCTTATCATGACTTGAAAAAGAGTCAGTGCTGAGGGGAGTTAAGTGTGGTGGCCCTAGCATAGATCAGATGGGGTGCACTAATCTATCCTTTTAGTAGGTTTCCTTCAACATTTTTTGGCACCAGGGAGGGTGTCGGAATTTGCTCCAGCCTCTCTGAATGTCAGCCTGGTATTGCATTACCTCCAGGCTTGGTGCCAGTTCCCTCCTGGGGGAGCAACTGCCCGTTTGTTTTAAGGGCCACAAAAAAGGGTTCCCATCATTGTTTGGGCCAGATGGACCATATGTTTTGTAGTCATGCTCAGTGTTGGCTACATTTAATCAACTTTATAAGTGGCTTCCCTTACTCAGAATGTGCTGCTTTTGGCAGCAGTTTAATGCTAGACAGTGTATTTTATGAGGTTTGCTCATGTGGAAACGTAAGATGAGGAGCTTTTTTCTCCATGTTGATTGGTGAGGGAAGGGAGCCACATCTTGTATTCAAGTAAATGTGGTAGATGACTCTGGAGTGTCCCACTACACTTAAAATGTTATGTATGTTAATGTTAAAATGTTATGTAATATGATTTACAGTAGCATGCTTGTTTTGTGTAACTACACTTTTTGATTATGCAGGGTTTTATCCTTTACACAGGAGAGTACTTAGTCTATTTATACTAAGAAGAAAAAAGAAATTAATTTCTTCAAGGAATTCCAAATCAAATCTATTTTTCCTCCCTGGTCATTCAGTGCAGTTTGTATATAATAATAATTTAAGCTGGCATTTGTTTTCACTTTCCTAAATGCTTCCTAAGATGGCAAGAGATCATATTTTCTTAAACCTCAACTATGTAGGATTCTCTTAGAATTTTATTCCCATTTTTGTTTCCTTTAAAAAAGAAATAGGAAAAAAACACTTCTCAATGGGTTGGTATAAATGAAGGGCCAGATTCTACTTTATATTGGTGGTTGTGTAAGCTTAGTTATTCTGCTAGACTAAAAAATCATTCTAAAAGTTTGCCAGTGTAATACAGTAGAATTTGGTCCATTCTGCGCTGTAATCCTGCCTCTGAATATTCATCTTTTTATTGAATTATGACTAATTTTGATTTACATTTGCCAACAAACCAGTATATGTGTTTGCTGATTATTAAGTGGAAGTGTTGGGTAAACTAGTAAATAAATCATGTTGCTGAAACTTCATTCTGTTTTTAAAGGCTTATTAATGAAAGATCATGTATGTTCAGATGCAATCAATAACTTTTTGTTAGTTAGCTTTCTGTTGAAGGGTTAGCAATTTTATAGCCTCTCTAGTCCTTTGTTTGACGTCATGTTGGCGTCTCCGACTATCAGTTTTTCTTTTTTCAGGGCATCCGAGTCAGAGCGTTAATCCTGATCAACCCTCACAATCCATTAGGGGACATTTACCCAGCACAGTTACTGAAAGAATGTCTAGAGTTTGCGCACAGGTTTGAGTCCTAGCGCTGTTTGTTTGGGATTTAATTTTCCATGATGCAGTATGCTAGTTTTGAAAACCAACTTTGGTAATCTCCTGTTTGTTCCATTTGGTGTGTGTTTCACTGGGAGGGAGTTCCTTGATAGAGTTTATCTCACAATTATCCTTTGCATGTGGCCTTTCTGGGAAATAAAGATGATACTTCTGAATGAATAACTGTGGTGAGAATTGGCTTCATGTGCAGTTTAACACAGATAAAGCTTTCTTGTTTACATAATTTTTTTATTAACCTGCCCTTTAAGGCATGTGTCAGAAAAATAAAACTGGTGATTACCAAAGTCTTTAGCAGCAAGAGTGTATAGTATGGATAGAACTTTCATTTGAACAATTGATGCTCAAATTGGCATTGTGGAAAAAAGACATTCAATTGGCTGGATCCAATTGTTTAGGTACTCTTTGTAGTTTGGGATGTATATCCCAGTTACTCTTCTTCAAAGAAAGACATCCTCCAAACAATCTCTTCCCCCTTTCATCCTTACTTGTCAATTTAGGCCTTAATAATCTCCTACACTAAAGCCTGTAGGTACTGATAGGAAAAAAGCATTTGCAACATGTAGACTCCTTGTTAAATACTTAAGCTTAACTTAATGTATTTAATTGGAAGGTCTACTGCACTAGAAACAAGAATCTCAGAAATTGGCCATAAGCCAGTTGCTATTTCACAAAATATATTTTGGGGTTTTAGGGTTTTTTTTCCTTTTGGAACAAGAATGTTTTTATCATATAGAAACATATTTGGATGACTTCTCCATAAAAATAATTATGGCAGCTGGAATAGTTCTCAGAACTTCTCAGATGTTAGTACTGAAGGCTGCAAATGTTTGTTTTTCTAGCAGAATCGACAGGCCTCTAGTTGGCAAAATCATATTTTAGAGGAAAACCGTTAATAAAATAAAAATTACTTAAATTTTCAAACCAAGTATTGTGTTCTGAAACTGGATTTTCTTTTAAAAGTATAGAAACAAACTACAAAAAACTGAGGTTCTACTCAATTGAAATACCTGCACTTCTTGGGTATTAAAAGGCACTCTGCCATGGATTTCACTTCTGAAAATATCCAAGGCTTGCCGGTATCAAGTAAAATAGCACAACTTGCTGTGTCATGTGGCTTTCACAATGGGAATTTAATAGAAGATATCTCAAGTGCACGGCGAGTCTTAATGATCTAACTGCCCTCATTTTGTGTTGTGTTGCAATAAGTTTTGCAGGGTAGAGGGGAACACTGTATCTTGCCATGCTTGTTTTAATTTTAAATAATGGGTTGGGAGGATTACTTCTGTTTTTTGGAGGCATTCATAGCATGTACTAGGATTTCAGACTGCAGTTTTTCTGCTGGGAAACATGATATGCAAATGGATATTAGTAGTTTGCAAGTGCTTAAACTGAAATTTGTGCTCTTAAATAAAAATTAGTTTTGGTAAAGTGTCTCTGGGGTGAGTATAATGGCATAAATAGGTAGGTTTATAGGTGCTTTGCAATGGTGAGAATCATGCTAATAAGCACACGGAAATGCATTAAAGCTTTGAATTTTAAATAATTTAACAAATCTTTTATCTTTCTGTACATAGATATGAATTGCATGTAATAATGGATGAAATATACATGCTGTCTGTTTATGAAGATATCACCTTCACCAGTGTTCTAAGCTTAGACTGGTAAGTAGGGATGATTTTTTTATAATACCAGTAGTTTGAATAGGGATGCTCATGCCTTAGGCAGGGGGTTGGACCAGATGACTTCTGGAGGTCCCTTCCAGCCCTACTTCTGTATGATTCTATGAACTGGAACGTGTACCATATGTTCAGACTGCTGACATTAGCGGTCTCATTTTTATATGCAGGCCTCTGGTTATATACAATGGTGTTTTATCCTGAAGGTAGAGCTCTTGTATACTACTTGCAGATGAGCAGTGAGAAAATTGGGAGTGGTTTTTCTGTAGCTGTCTGACACAGGCTGAAGTTAAAGCATTCAATATTAAATTTATAAAGTTGACAGAAGTCTTAACAAATTATTTTATCATATCTCCATCTTACATAGGATGGAAGGTTTTTCTTAAGTGTTTGTCTAGGGCAAGTGATAGAAGTGTACCTACATATTTGGTACCTGGTAAATAATATGTGCTTTCACAAAAAGTACAGTTTGTTTAACCCAGCATTCTTCATTAAATGGTAATTCTCTGAGCCTGTCCACTAGTTAGGACAAAAATGTAGCCAGATGTTTATGGTACTATAAGAGACTCATTCTGGACCACAGAGTGAAGTCAGTAAAAGATTTTGACTTGTGCAGATTCATCGAGGTTGTTTATAAGCTTTTATCTCTCAACTCTGTCCTCAGCCTGCAGCAACTGTTAGCGAAGGCCCGTGCTAAGGGACAGTACTCAGCTCTGCATTTGTGTCCACTGATTATTCATCAGGATCTAGCTCAGTAGAACCACACCGTATAAGAATATAAACCAAAATTCCCTTCACTCTTTCCATAATCTAATACCTGCTTTATGCAGAATGAGAAAGACAGAAACCTTGTGGATTTTTTGAGCCATGTACCACAACATTTTTTGTTTATTGCTTTGGATTTGCTTCCCGATTAATAGAGTATCTCAGCTGAATGTGTGTTCTAGCCTTAATCATTCTAATACTTATAAATGATTGTAGTCTTTTTCTACAAATGTTTCAATTTGAAAATCACTTATTCTAGTTAGTCTGAGAGAAATTGTGATGCTGATCTTCAAAAGTACAATTTAGGCGTGAAACTTTTTTCCCCTCTCCAGTTTACCAGATCCAGAACGGACACACTTTATGTGGGGCTTTAGCAAGGTAGGTCAAAATTGTTGTGTCTGCATTTTTCAGAGGGATGTTTTTCCATAGAATAACTTGGAATGCTATGATGCAGTATGCATCATTGATGTATATATTGCTCTTGCTTAATAACTTCAGAATACATTTATAGAGCTTATTGTCTTGTAACCTACTTTAACACTTTCTGGACTGTCGCCATTATTTGGTTCACACAGATTACATGCTGCCAGTTTGAAGTAGCAAGACAGTTTTACCAACTTAGTGACAAAATAACAGAAAGCTTTTTTATCACTTACATAGAGCAGCACATGCACTTTATAAAATATTCTGCTTATAGAAGAAACAACTAGAAATGAATGTTGTAGAGCACTTGGAAGTTAAACATTTTTATAATTTTTCCCATCTCAAATTTAAAACCTGTTTTTTGTTTTCTACCTCCTCTTGTCTACTAAAACAAAGAAGCTGAGTTTGGGTCAGAAATAATAGTATGCTTTTGCAAACAAAGCATGGGACAATGAACTGGGGACACCCAAGTTGTTATCCTTCTGCAGCCTTTGATTTGCAGGGTAACTGGTTCAAGTAGCCTGACCTCTCAGTCTCAGTTGTCCCCATCTCAAAAGTATCTGTCACTTTCTACAGTTGGGTATTTTAGCTTAATATGTATGCTACTTCAGAAATGGTGTTCTAAAACTTTCTATTTTTACAATTCCTAAGTTAATAGCTCCTAACTCTTCCCACTTAGTGTATGCTAATTATTTTTGCCTTTTATATTCTTCCTGAATCTGAAGTTCATGAACATTGTAACCATAAAGGTGATAAAGTTTTGCTGAGCCCTTAAATGGTTCCGATTAGTTTCAGTATTTCACATGCAAAATCTCTGCATGTTATTTGTGGAAAGATACCTCTAATACGTAATTTGAAAAGTATTTTGGGAATCATAGAATTATAGAAAATTCGGGCTGGGAGAGAACTCAGGAGGCCATCTAGTCCAACCCCCTGGTTAAAGCAGGACCATTCCAAACTATATCATCCTTCCCTCATGCCCCAGTCAGCCCCTCTGCAGTACATTGAGCTGGGTATAGCAGCCCCAGGCCTGCAAGCTGAGCCCCAGTGCCCTCCCAGCCAAAGCTGCTCTACCCAGGTTCCATGTGCTGCACCTAAATAAACTGTGAAGCTTATTGCTCTGGAGTCAGTTGCTCCTGGGCAAATGTTCAAATGATGCACCTGGGAGCAACTGATTCTGGAGCAGTAAGCTCTGCAGCTTATTCAGGCACTGTAATTGCACATGTAAATCGTGTCTTTTTGTGAGCAAGAACCCCTTGTGTTCATCTCAAGTAGCAACCTAAAACCAGGAATTGCGCTATGTTTATGGGAACACTTCTAGCCCAGTTGCTATATCTGTCCATGTTGGCTGATTTTATTCTAGCTTTAATGTGTATATATTATTTTGACCCAGTCCTGCAAAACATTGAACATCCTTAAATCCTATTGATTTAGAAGTCAGAGATGCCTGGTGTCTAGCAGAATTAGGTACCAGCTGGTTTTATCCCTCTAGAATAATTTTACTTTTTGGGCTGGAAGAACTAAACATGTTCTGCATCTTGTAGTAACAAACCTTTCCTTTCTTGAAAATATTGTTACATTGAAAAGGCCAGTTCCATGAGCATTTTAGAATGTGTGAAGGGGGTGTGTAATGTGTGTAATGTCTCGCACCCATTAACTCCCATCCCTGCTGATCTTCCCTGCCACACATTTACATTTCCACAGACCTGCATTTTCCAGACTGGCTTAGCTTTTATTGCACCCAGGAGAGTACAAAAAACACCAGCAGACTCTCCCTATGCCTGAAGAAGGGTGTTTGTTGCCCAAAGCCTGTAAAGAACAGTTTTTCCAACTGGTCTAATAAAAGATATCACATTTATCCAGAGAACCTTGTTTGCCTAGAATGTGTAGAAGTATTTAAATACCAGATTTTACAGTCTTCAAAGAAAAAAAAAGTACTTTCCTTTCTGATATATCTCAAGGAAAGATCCACTATGTGAAGATGATGTTTGGCTACTGGTACTAGATCTAAAATACATAACATTTTAAAAGACTTTTCTTGGGGAACAGTAAAGGTACTTGTTTAATGAGCAGAAATCAGAAAATGACGACACTGAAGTTGCACTATAAACTGAACTCTGTCCTCTTGTGTCTTCATAATCTTCAATTCCATACATTCTTGTCTTCCTGCAATCTTGGACTAGATTTATACTATGACAACTGGAACATGAACCCCTTGGTTCAGATACAGATGTTAAAAAGTACAAAACTTCTTAATATTTTTTTAAACTCCATATTTTGTGTGTATGTAATTGCTGTCTAATTACTTGATAAGAATACCATATTTTGTCACAAACAACACACAACTTTCCCCAAAATATTGGGTTGCATGTTTTAAGTGAGAAAAGCTGATTTTTCTGACCAGGACAGGTGCACTGTGCTTTGATTCCTGCTCCACAGTGAGCAGCTGTTGCATTATTCAGGCAACTGGGGGAGTCAGTTGACTGAATGGCCTATTGTTTTTCACTCAAGAAATGTTAACAATAGTCTCTCCTTTTTAATGGTCTTAATTGTCCATTAATCAAGCTAACTTTTGGGCTGTTTTGCTGTTTGATAATTTATCCTGGTTTATCCTAGAATATCCTACTTTATCCTCTCCTCCCTTTTTACGGGCTTGGAGACTCTAGCCTTTTTCAAAATCATAGATTATGGAGACCATTATTTAGCAGCAATTAGGGATTAAGCTTTAGTTAAGCAGGAAAGGGAAGGTGAGACAGTTTCTGTCTCTTTATGCAGTCATAATTCTAGAAAAATCTTTTTTTCCCTTCATTCTATCTTTCGGAAACAAAATGTATGTTGTGTATGAGAAAATATGGTATAATAAAAGTTAAAACTCAGGCATGCATTCAAGTCATACAGTGATCATAAAATGTCATAACGATTTCATATTCAGTCCTTTCACTGATGAAGCAGCAAGGAATCTGTTCTGTGGGATATTCTGTCAAGTTTTTCTTGTTTGGCTCAGTAGGGTGAATCTTCATCCTGTTGAGTTGTATCATATTACCAGCTGTATAACAAGATTTATTTGAAATTTTCTTGTGGGTGGATTGTATCTGTTGGTGGGAATGTTTTTGGTTTGTGTTGTACACAAAGATAGCCTTAAACTTATTAGTCTCAGCAAAGTGCCACTGGAACTATTGATTACTGGTATGTATATTTTGGTGTAAAATTTCCATCTAAAATTCCTTGGTTTTGATTCTCTGTTTGGGTTCATAACCTGGTAATATTTAACACAAAGAAGGTAACTGTTTGTCATATCAATGGAATAACTATCATTGCCATCTTTCATGTGGGAAGTTTGAGGCATAAGCAGGATGCTCATTGCCTCAGGATTCCTGAACTGGGATCCACACGCAGATCTCCAGGACTGCCTAGTTAAGTATTTAACAATTTGCATTAGTAAATGTCTGTTAAGCAAATCTGAAAGCATTCAGATGGGCAGAACTTCCGTGTATGAGATCATCCACTTCAGTGAAGATTTGAAAATTTCAAACTCTGTTGTCCTCACCAATTACCTGACTCTCCTAGATCAGAGCTGTCCAATTTCTGAGTAGCCAGGAACCTCAGTGCGTCTTAATGTACAAGCCACACACTACAGCACAGTGCCATCTAGCAGGAAACCCTGCCTCCCCTCTCCCCATCCTACACTCCCCCTCCACCACCACCCACACCCACACACTCTCTCTCTCTCTCTCTCTCTCTCTCTCCCCCCACCACCTTGTGGGCCCTGGTACTTCATATCCCCACCCCCCCTTCATCACATAGTGCATGCTTCCTGCTGCACCATACCACGCTGCAAACTTGCTTGGCCACTCTGTGGCCTGCTGCCCTTCCCCTGGAGTGGGGGCAAAAAGCAGTAGGTGAAGCAGCACATGTGGCTTGGCACCTGCCAGTTCGACAGCCTTGTCCTAGATGATTTTCTGTCATCTGTCAGTTATATCTGAATGTCAGTGGAAGCTATCCAGCAACTGGCAAAATAAAATGTTCATATATTAATCAGAATGTTTTTTTAAAAATTATCTTTTAAATCTCAGAATGAGATATGTTTCTCACTCTCTTCTAACACATTCTTCATCCTTATGTGGGACAAGATTGGAGCTTTGTTTAATATTACTTAAGTATTTAAGATACAGCTACCTAGTAAATCTGAAGCCTTACACCTCAATGTAACTTTTTTTCCTTTTGCCTTCCAAGGATTTTGGTATGAGTGGTATCAGAGTTGGAGTGTTATACACCAGAAGTCATGAAATTCGGAAAGCTGTGAATCAGCTGGCTGTTTTTCATGGATGCCCAGGACCTGTTCAATATGTTCTTAGCCAATTCCTTAGTGACAGAGGTTAGCAGAACCAGAAATATTTTCATTTTCTTTATTTAATTGTTCAATTAATACTCAGAAATAATTAGTTTTCATCCTTTTTCTTGTTTTGCTAGATTGGTTGGATAATGTGTTTCTTCCTACAAACAAGAAAAGACTTAAGGAAGCGCAGAACATTCTTGTGGATGGTCTTTCGGAGATTGGAATACCTGTTCTCAAAAGCTCTGGAGGACTTTATGTTTGGGCAGATTTCAGAAAAGTATGTAGAGCACCTGGGAAGGGATGGAGATGAGTAGCTGAAAAATAAAGGCTGCCTATAGATGTGCTTCTTCACACTCTCATTAGAACACTCTGCCTCACCATCATGTATTAAGCACCCCCACATTTCAAATGCCAGTGTTTAAACCATGTTGAATAAGCTTTAGTTAAAGCACCCACATGGCCATTTTGAAACTGGGGAGGGTGAGGCTTAATACACCTGATGGCGAGCCATTTTAATTAGAGCAGCTGTTCAGAAACAGCCCCCCTCCCACCTCTGAGTACATATATAGGCAGCCAAACATTGCTTACAGTTTATATATTCCAGTACTAGAGGGCCTGCTGTGTTTTCATAGTTTCAGTCTAGAAATTGCTTCTTTTTTTGATAGATGCAAGGTCTAGTAGTAGATGGTGATCCAGTTAAGGCAGTTTTCTAACAAGTCTTTATCTAAAATAGCATATTTAATTCTAAAAGGCTTTCAAGTACAGAGGAAAGGGTGCTGAACTATACTTGAGTCAGGGGTTATGCTTCCTGCGCTGCAAAAGTGTTGCTGTGATAGGCAGGGTGCCTAACCTCTCAGCTTTGTTTTTACGAACTTGTAAAGCAAGGATGAAACTTAATCACTTATGTAAGAATTATGGATGAACCTCGTGTATATATAGAGGGACACACTGCATTAACATTTATGGCTCAGCCAGAACAGGTTGGTGAAGAAGCATGAATTGTTACTGCCTGCACCAAAGAGGCAGTTTTCTAGAGAGGGATGTCCATCTCTAGGACTGTTAGTAAACCATGTATTCACACAGAACAGTTAACCAGAGAACTAAAATAGTAACATAAGACAGTTTTTTGCATTGTGTTTTCTTTTTTCTTACAGTAGTGTTTAGGAAGTGTCTAAGAAGGGGTTGACATTGTACCTGGACACTAGAAACAGAGTTAGACTGTCCCTTTCTTAAAGAAATTACAGTTGGAATAGGGAAAACAAGGATGAGGTAGAAAAGGGATAAAGCAAACTCAAAAATTTGATGGTAGTTAAAGTCACATTATTACCAACCAGGGATCTGGGTTTTCCATTTCCCACGGAAAAACAGAGAAATCCATGAATTTTCCAATTTTATCAGAGAAAAAATGGATTTTACCTTTTAGCAGAGAAACCTGTAGATTTCCTGGTTTTGCAAAGAGCTCTGCAGCCTGATTGAGTTCCAGCCTGCAAGAGCTGATTGCAAAAAGGGCGGGAAACCCCAACCCTCTCTGGAGTTGGGGGAGGAAGGGGCCGGAGGCTCTCACTCACCCAAGGCTTGGCTCAGGCTCCCTTACCTCACAGGCTTCAGGAAAGAAAATGGGGCTTGCAGAGGGCTGAGGGGTTGCAGGTCAAAGCTGGGGGGCACTGGCAGGGCTGGGAGGGAAGCTGGCTAAGGGAGTGGGGAGGTGTTACAGAAAGACATAGAGCGCCCACCCAGTCAGCAGCACATGGACTGTGAACAGCATTGGCCTCAGTGGGCTCCGCATCTCCATGTACGTCTTCCCTGAAGGGCTGATAGCATGCCACTCTGAACCCACATGCTGCCAGCTGGGTGGACACTCCTGTGGGAAGCTGGCTGAGGAAGCAGGGAGGTGTTGGGGAAAGCCCCACATGGAGTGGATGCCCAGCTGACGGCACACGACCCGGAGTGGTCCAGTGGGGGCCCCCTCCTTGAGGGCTAGGGGGTAGGGGCTGTGGGTGGGGGGCAAGGAGAACAAGCAGGGCTGGGGGGCTGTTGTGGGGGGAGTGAGGGGCACCAGTAGGGTTGGGGGACTGTTGTGTAGGGAGTGAGGAGCACGGGGGGGGAGAGGGCTGTGTGGGGCCTTTAATTTTAATCATGGGTTTGGGGGGGTTTAGAAGAGATTTTGCAATTTAATTTTTTTTATTAGAGAATTTGTGATTTTTTTTTTAATGAGGAAAAAACAGGATCCCTGCTACTAACTTTGGTTATATCTACTCTGTCAGGTTATGCTGACAGAGAATTAGCTCAATGGACAGACAAAGAAGAGAAGAGTGCAGGAGGGGATAGGAGACCCTAACTGCATGTGGCAGTTCAAGCATATGGCCCATTGGCACAACATACAAAATAACTAGAGTGAAATTGGGAGAAAATAATGTATCCAGTCACTGCAGGCTTTTCTTTTATGGGGTGTGCCTTCACTATACAGTTAAATGGGTCTTCTACCCAAGGTAACGTTAGGTAGAAGTGTGTTCATTTCTACCAGTGGAAATATCTGAAAAATTTTTACTGCTAAAAATACTGCCTGGAGAAGGCACAGTACAAGCATGCAGCCTGCAGCCACCCCCTCTTATGATTCCTTGCACTTTTCCAAAACCATTATGATCCCAGTCTGGGGAAGATGTGGGGAGTAGTGGCTGTTCCAGTCCCATTCCTAGATGGACTGGAGTGGCAGGAAAAGACTCCCTGCTCTTCTTCAGATCAGGGAATCTTTCCTGCCTACCGTGTTCCACTCCCATCCTGCAGACTTGCCTGGGACCAGGCTGAGCAATCCCCACTGCTCCACTTCTGTCCTAGACTGGACTGTGAGGGGAGCATACAGGCATTTATTAGTGTGAAGTGAGAGTTTCTCTTGCAGGGGGGGTCTTCCAGGTTTCAACCCATAAGAACTTTCCACCTGAGGGAGCATGTTTGCCTCCGGAGAAATTGAACAAATGGTTGTATGTTCCTACTTTCTATCAGGCGAGTGGTAATTCTCCTAGCAGACACATAACCCCAATACATTGTCTTTAACGGTTACCTCACCTGCCTTCCACATACAGTCCTTTCACCCAGGTTTGCTTTAAACCTGGGCTAGCTGGCCTGGCTGTGGATGTAGACTAGAACCTGGGCACTGCTTTCATTTAGGCTGGTAAGCTGCCCACACTGCATTAGAGGTGAATGAGCTAAATCAATCAACTGTTGACCTTTAGTTCCTTCCCACATGCAAATAAGAAGACAAGCTGTTTTCTCAGAAAACCTTGAGAAAATTGTAGCCGCTCTGCTTATTGCAGCACTAAGAAGCTGTACTGCAATCTGCAGCTACTTAAGGGTTAGCCTAGCTGCTGGTACCAATCTAGCTGGAGAAATGTGAACTGTCATGTGGGACCTGGTAACACCTACATGGTATCCTTAGCAGCAGAGTGTGAATCTAGCACTGTAGACTGAAAGGACTGGATTTGCAGTATAATTCCTTTGCAATATACTGGGCAAAGAAACTGCTAATCAGAAAGCTTCAGATTCTACTTGCAGAGATGCCTAAACCTCTGCAGGGTTGTGCAAGTGCTTGACTGCTCTGACTTATCTCATCCTTCAAGCCTTGATTTGAAGTACAATTTGCAAGCGGTTGTGAGTTTGATTTTGTTGCATCCTTTAATGTAATTTGTATCTTCCATGTTTTAGTTCTTAAAATCACAGACTTTTGAAGCTGAAATGGAGTTATGGTGGAAGCTGCTTCATGAAAAACTCCTCATTAGTCCTGGAAAAGCCTTTTACTGCTCTGAGCCTGGATGGTTTAGATTGGTCTTCTCAGATTCTGCAGATAAGATGTATTTGTGTAAGTTGAGTTTTACTCTTAGTTTATGATAAACCAGTGTGCATGTTTGATTAAAAAGGGACAAATGTGAGAGTCCATTCAGAACTCCTAATCCCTAGGGTTCTCAAACTGGTCTGTACATCCAGTTGGAAAACTATAGAAAGGGATCTGCAGCATATGAAAAAGTTTTTTATTGCAAAGTTAATATTCAGACAAGCTGTTTTAAATATATGGGTATTGCCATCTAAAAACCCAACCTTGTTTCTGTTGCAGTGGGGTGGGGAGAAAACTTTAATAACCATATTTTCCTTTCTGCAGGTGTTCAGAGACTGGAGCAGATGTTGCATACTGAAATTACAGAACCAGCTGCAAATAAAACATCTGTAGAAGACGAGTTACCTAATTCAGAACATGACCCTATAGCCACCCATGGCAACACACCAATAGATGAAGTTTCTCACCTGAAAAAAATTGTTGTCTATTAAAGCCTTATATGAAATTTACAGATTGAACATGATATAGCATGCTTATGTTTACATCAACTATGTAAGACTTCACCCTGTTAATTTGGCTGTAACTTTCCATAACAGTCTCACTTAGCTGTAACCTGTGGTTACTCTTTTTGCAAACTAGGCTACTGAAACAGAATTTTAGGAAACCTAGCAGGTTTCCAGACTCTTTATGTCTGTTCAGCAAATCACTTATGTGCACTCTTATCTTTAGGCATGGAATATTGCTACAAATCAGTGAGTCTTAAGCACATGCTTATCTGCATTGATGAATCAGGGGCTTAAGGCATTTTGGACATAATAGAAAGAGACTGCATATTGTATTGGGGGAGTATATTTATATTTCAATCAGAAACTGAAAATGTTGGGTTATCTGATTGGTTCTGATTGTCAGGTTTTGCTAAATTTTGTCACTTGGCAAATTGTGTTTTTTTTTCTATATCCCTGTAAGAACTGTAAGAAAATTCAAACGTCCGCACAGCTTTTTGAATACGCACACCGATATAAATACTTTCTAAGAAAATGTTCAGCTTTTTGGCTTCTGTACTCCCTTCCAGATGTGTAAAAGTGTTTATTTGTATATTGCCATGGTTGCATCTTTGTTGCAAAAATATAGGTTCTTTTGGATAAGTTTTTAACATAAAACATAAAGACAGCTGGATGTATGTGGTGTGCATTCACTTGAAAGGTAAGCGTATTTGGGATTGTACACTTATTAACCTGTATTTGCAAACTTCAATTCAGAGTTTGCTTCTTTGGTAGAGATTGAGAGGGAAGTGTTGCAATCACAAAAGTGCGATTTATAGCAGGGTTGTCAGACATCTGACCCCTGGAAGTGGGTCATCTGATCCATAGTGCTTCTCTGGCAAAAAAACTCACTTGCTAATCCAGCCCATGGGGCTTCTCACTGCTACTCCCACAGCTGCTGTCAGTGTCACTGGCACTGAGAGCATGGGGTTAATGCTACTCTGCCCCTTATTTGCCACCAAATTTCTGATTTTCAGTTACCATTTGGTGCGCAAATCGGTGACATTAACCAACATATGCTGGTCATACTGACACAGCAGCTGTAGCAGCTGCAACAAGAAGCCCAGCAGTCTGGATTTGAAAGTAAGTTGTTGGGCCTGCACCAAGCCCTGCAGGCTGGATTTGGCTGCCAACTCATTTTTGACTTCCACAACTCTGGTCTACAGGATTTGCACATCCCAGATAGGAAAAAGGATTTGTGTAGGACTCAAAAAACTACCCGATGGTTCATTGTGTCTGATTCCCTGGAACCATAGGAAACCATATAATAGTCTCAATGTCCACAAGAATATTTACTGCCGTCCTCTTGCAAAGTGGGTGAGCGCTCCATATCAGTAAAATGTTTTATCCCCACCAACTTGCAACAACCAGGCTGCAGAAACACTACTCCCCAAACTGACAGAGCATTTCTGTTCTTGGGGTTAAGCCCGGAGTATTTCTGCCAGGTGCCACTCTAGCACTAGGTACTGGAAGAGAAAGACTTCTGTGTGCTCGCTGCCCTCCCTTGCTAGGTAGCAAGGTGAGAAAAAGGAAAAGGTGTCACTGGTGTTATACAGGAGAAAAATAGAAGTAAGTCTAACAGCACACTTCAGTCTGAACACTGCTAATCATCTTTCTTGATCTTTAGTTGACATATAATTGACTTTTACATAATAATCAAAGGTTTAACATTTAAAATTGTATTTAAAAATGATCACATATTGTACAATTAATTATACCTTTTTCTTTTCTTTTTTAAATGCATTGAGTCTAATCCATAAAATAACATTTAGCATTCAAAAACACATCCAGTACTCCAAAACATACACAGACAACATTAATCTTCTATCAACAGTGCTACCACAATCCAAGTCAATGTCCATGGAAGTTTTGTGTTCCCTTCTGCCTGCTCTAACAGTTCTTTAATTGTTTCCATTGATGCCAAGCCTATGTTTCTTCCTCCCTATACAATAACTTGCTCCTTCATTTTCCCTATAACTCTGCATAACAAAAATCTCATTATCTTCCCATCTCTGCTTTTAATTGTTAAGTTTATTCAAAATTTATTCTTAAGTGTTTGCTCATAGAACTTCCACTTCAGTATTCAAAAAAGTTTATAAATTTTCTGTTTGAAAGGCAAGAGAATATTCTTTTTTAGCAAATCCCAAAAATTTCCACCACATTCTCTAGTAAGCATCTTTTTGCCTCTCCCTTGTAGAACACTGACTTGATGGGATATTTGCATTACTAAAATATCCCAAACTTTTTCAACCCCGTCAGTGACTCTAGAGGTGTCACTTTTCTTTTATGCTTTTGCAATTTTAATTCTTGAGCTACTAGTAGAAGTGTGATCAATTCCCTATGACACTTAGTTGCAGAGTTGTTGAGAAGATTTAATAAAAAAAACTAAGAGGTTATCTGACCGTTGGCATCCTGTTATTTTCCTCACCATGCCTCCAGCCTTCTTCCAGAACAGTAACACCTACATCACACAATAGAGTCCCTCCCAGCTGACCATGCTCCCTCCCACATTTGCCTGTTTTTTTACCATAAATGCATTTAAGTAGGGTGAGATACCATGAATAAAGGATTTTAAAATTTTATTATCATGTACAGGGATGCATGAGACCCATTGTTCCAAATGGTCTCCCATACCTCAGTGATTTCTGATTCACAGTTATTACCCCACCTTGTCAAAAAGTTTTTTCTTCTATTTGACTATTGCTTTATTGAAAATTGCTTTACATAACATAGTATGTTTCACTGTGTGTTTCATAGGAGTGACCAATATTTTTTCAAATTCTGTCAGATTTGTACCTTTATTTGAAGCACATTTAGGCTTGCATACAGAAATTATTTAAATATGCTATTGTTAGTACTATTAATACTAGCATATGATTAAAAATCTATAATCATATATTGTTGGCATTATGTAAATAGATATTTAAAATACAAGTTCCTGTGCCTATGTTTATATGCTTACTTTTCATCATAATTTCCTTCAAGTTATTAGCTGCATAGAGTTTTAGAAAATAATATCACTTTAATCCTCATGGAGACTTCACCTCCAACATGAAGCCAGCATGCATGTCAATACACTTGCATACAGTTGTTTAGATGCACTTGGCCTCTGGGAGCCTTTCTGTCCATCCTAGGGTTTAATGTCACAGCGATTGTAGCCATCTTCCTTTTTACCACTGGCTGTGTCTACACATGACATTTACTGTGCAGTTGACACAGTAAACATTTCAGCTTCCACATTTGTGTCCTTATTAGAGCACACAAAACTAATAAACTCTGCAGCAGGGTAGTACTTGTAAATACTACTGGCTAGACCCCATACTGAAGCACCCTCATGCCCCAGCCAGCCCCTCTGCAGCACATCGAGCCCAGCTGGAGCAGCCCTGGACTGGCAGGCTGATCACACGCTCCCCATCAGCCAGGACTGCTGCAACCTGGCTCAATGTGTAGTCCAGGTGCACATGTAAACAGCAATCCCAGGAGCTTCCCTGGAGCAATAAACTGCAGAGCAATAAGCTCCGCAGTATATTGCTGTGCACTAATGGCATGTGTAGAGACACACCCACTGTGACTAAAAAACATTCCCATGAGGTGTGTCTCTTCATAATCAAAAAGTTTGCTTAGAGCTATTGTTGTTCCAGTTGTTATTTGATAGTTATCTAGATAAAATTAGTTTGCCCATTGGTAAACTACCTAGATTCAGGGCATCGGTAGAGTTTCTTTCACTGTGCAAGGCTTAGTCCTTCCCAGACAATGGCCACAAAGGCTGCTTACAGACATCTAAACCCCCACCCTCCAAAATGGTGCTTTACTTTAAACTCAGTGGCACTCCTGTACTGAGCCCAGCACATGCCCAGAAGAGATATTATATTAGCTGGACCTGGCTCGCCCAATGCTTGTATAGATCAGATGCTTTAGTGGGGCTTTTTTGGCAGTTTAACAGCCAATCAAAACCCCACTGAAGTACCTGATGTACACAGATGTACCAGAGTTGGGCCAAACTAACCCATTGCTGCTTCTGGTAAAGTGTGGTTTCTTTGTTTCATTTAACAGCCTTTCTATGTTGCTTTCTGTAAGGATAGGTCACCTACAGGCCTCATCTGAAGTTCTTCGTTATGATACTGTTATACTTTGTCATTAATACACCTTTCCATCTGCCTTTTCATCTGACATTAGTCCACCTTTCCACTTCTGAAACCTCATTAGTCACTAGTGGGAACAAAGCTACAGATATAATGAACACAGTAAGTTAATTTGCTGCTCTGGGACTACATCTCCATTAGATGCTGCACAGTAGTATTAAATGACTGTACAGTAACTGGAATTATTGTGCAGCACCGTCACCAAATGGCTTTTAGGTGACACTGACTGCTCAGTAGCTTGTTACTGTTGTGCGCTTGCATCACATCACGCTCCATGCCTTGCAAAGCATGTAGATGTGACCCAGGGGAATCAAAAGAATGGTATATAATCCAGCAGTAAGCAGTTATCTGGAGTTGATAATTGGGATGGCTCCCTGGTAAGGCATTAGAATAACTGCATATTATCCCCTGGGAATTAACCAGAGTTTCTTGTAGTGAGAACAATACATTACTGCACAGGATTAAGTCAATTAGATCCTTCCCAAGTGTATTTTCTGTGGTTGTAAAAAGGATAAGGGGACTACTGGTACCCTTAAAGGGACAGTCTGAGATGGAGGGTGTCAGACTGCATATCCACCAACTTTTTATTAGCAAAGATCACCTCAGGTCACATTCAGTTGATGCCTAAGTGAACTCCACCACCTCTTTAAACAATGTCCCATTGACTCAGATATGTAAGCAGCAGTCCATTCTTTTGCAGCTCACTGTGCCTTATTTCTAGTATCTAGACTACAAGAAAGCATCTCCATTGTAAGTAAGGCTCTTTCTCATCTCTGAACATGGGATGTTACTTGCTAGTCCTCAAGAGTTAAATCTGAATAGGTGATCATTCAAAGAAGAGAGGATGGTTCCTTGCTTTACAGCAAAATACAGCGTGTAGCTGGATCTAGCCTGCCAAGGAATTTTATCTGGCCCTTGGTGGGTCCCTCATCCCTGCCTGGTCCATGGTACATGCAACCAGCCCTGCCACCCCTGGCCATGCAGTGGGGCTGGGGCTGTGGCTGGGGCAGGGTGGTGGCCAGACTCAAGTTCTTGGCAGCCCTAGTGACAGCACCTCCTTCCTGCTGCCACTGCTAGTGTCACCACTGGAACTGGCCCTTCTGCCCTGGCACCACAGCCTGTCCACCCTGCACCCACTGCCAGGGACACCAGACTGAGCAGGGGGAGTCTCCATGGAGACTTGCCTGGGACCCCATGGGTAGGGCACACAGCTGGGTGGACAGGTTAACTCTGTCATTACGTATTTCTCTTTTCAAGGTCTCCCTCAGTTCCTTCCAAATTTCAACAGCATTAGCAATAAAACAGTGATATCCCTGCTCTTTGTATATAGTATACCCATTTGATCATTTGACTGGAACACTGGTATCATTAGCAGATAACTGAAACTGTAGACAGCGATGATAATGTTGAAGATAGATAGTCAGAATCCTTTTTGTTGAGGATGGATCCTCATGAACAAAAGAAGGTGATGCAGTCACTACAGTACTGTTCATTTAGTATTATTCATTGCACTCAGTACTGCTTTAGAAGTCAAACAGTAAAAGAAAGATCTGCCTATTTCAGCCATTATTTTCTATCACAACCGCATTAAAATATGATAGTTCCATAAAGTAACAGCTATATTTTGCTCAAACATTTTTATGAGCATTCAAGTAGTCCAGAAGTCCACTCAGAACATATGGACAGTGAAGACAGGCAGTCCTTAAGAAAGAAGTATGAAATAAGAAAGTTCACTAACTTGGAGTTCCTGCATACTCAGACACGTTCCATTCATCATCTTCAACGTAGCTTCGTTTTGAGAAAGAGCACTTCTCATGATGTGAGAGAGCTCACCCATGAAAATTAAGCCTCACTTGCTTTGAGTAATGCACTTCTTCGTTTTGTACAACTGTCAGTTTTTTTCTTCCTGTCTTACATTTACTTGTTCCTTTGATCAGCTCTGTCGGAGCCACAAAACTGAGAAGCCTCTGAGAAACAGTCTTCCTCTTTGGCAAGGGCAGACTAGCTATGGGAATTCAATACATTGAATTACAATGCTACCTGTTATAAAAACAGAGTGTTTTTTATTTCTCTCATGTCTTCTTACTATTTCAGAAGTGCACTGGTGGTTGGGGACATTACGCATTGAGATGAAAGGCCAAATTCTGATCCTTTGCCCAAAGTCCAAGTAAATAGGCATCTCTTTACAATGGCTGGAAATGCTTTCTCCATCATTCCACTATGCATTACCACAGATTTTTATCCTGGAGGGACCACTCAACCCTCCAGTGTGGGGACTACCTAACAAGGTCTCTGCTATAGAGCAGGACTTAAGCAGGCTGGTGAAGAATGAGGGCAAGATCAGGCCTACCCATGAGCATGTGCAACTTCTTTGACTACCATGCAGCATTATTAGTTACATTCATCACTAGTTGCTTGTTAGTCTTCAGTGAACTGCTTATGGTAAAGATGGATTTGAACCATTCCAAGAATGCTGCTAATTTGGAACTGGTTCATAATTGTCCCTGGACAGAAGTGTCCACATGTGCACAGTGAAGGGTTCTAGATAGAACCCTTGTCTTTTAGGGACTGCATTGCTGCCAAAACACCACCAGGGGGTGGTAGAGAAAACCCAGACCATTATGTCTTCCAGGGGTCAGTGCCCAGAGTTTCCCCAGGATTCCTCTAGAGGTACAAGAAGACCTAGATTGGGACAGGAGTTTGGAGTAAAGGGGATGCAAGGTGCTGGGAACTTGCTTGTGGTTCCCAGGAGGCTGGGTGCTCTGCAACTCTCCCCCCTCCCTCACCAAGAACTCCCTAGCTGCAAGAGTGTAGCAGAGAGGGCAAGGAACAATTAACAGTTAATGGTTAATTGGTTAATGGGCTAATTTACTTTATGCTGGGTCCATCTACACAAGAGGTTTACTGTGCAGTAGACTATTTAGCTGTGCAGTAAACATCCTGCGTCCATACATGCACCCCCATTAGGCTGGAGTAAGCTAATTTATTCTGCAGCAGTGCACATGTAGACACTGACCCAGCTGACTGGGGCATGAGGGTGCATCAGTGTGAGAGCTGCCTGCTGGCTAGCCCTACATAGAAGCACCCTCATGCCCCACCCAGCCCCTCCACAGCACATGGAGCTGGGGGAAGCAGTCCCAGGCTGGCAGGCTGACCCCTACAGCCCCCTGCTAGCTGGGGCTGATCTGACTCAACCCGACTCAATGTGCTGTGCTGTGACCCAGACGCACAAGCCAACAGCACACCTGGAGCAATAAGCTCCAGTATTTATTGCTTCACATTAATATGCATATGTAGACATAGCCAATGAGTGGGGAATTTACTGTTTTGTGTACCTTCTTTCACAACATCTGATGAAATGAACAAGGAAGACCGGCTCAAAATAGTATGTGATTTTCCTGGTGTGCTTTTGAAATGTTCCAGGAAGTTTAAACTAATCTAAAATGGTATGCATATCTAGACCAGGGGTCACCAACCTTTTTGGGCAGAGTCACAAATACAGCTGAATCCTTGACTTGTAAGATGTTGGTATGCCAGGGGCAGACAGCGGTGGAGTTGTGAGGGGCCTGATCCTTGTTGAGTCAGTGCAGCCCTGGCCCCTTCCCCGCTGTCTGCCCCATGGAGCATGTGCCAAGCAAAATGCCTTTGCTTGTCATGCTCTGAGACCTGTACCAGGGGTTGCCTACCCCCAGTCTAGACTCTTGCGGTTTAAAGAGTACTTAAAACATTCTAAGTATTATATCTGTCCATGCCAGGAAGAAATACTGGACACAGATAAAGGCAGACAAGGTTCTTGGGTGAATATGATATCTTTTATTAGACCAACTGAAATAGTTGGACATGGCTACAACCTACACCCCTGGACAGAAATAAAGGCTTCTATGCATTTAAACTCCTATAGCTGCCTTGAGGTCAAGAGAGATGCGTAAATGGAACTGAGAGCTTTATCTTGCCTAATGTAGTTTGCATTCATATGATTTTGCAATCTCTTTTTTCTTTTCTAGGACTACACTGCAGATAATTTGATGTATTTAGTTTATGGCTTTGTAAGTACCTGGAAACGACAAATCAAATTCCTGTTTCACCTAAGTATCATGAACTGTTTATTCACAGGGCCAGTAAGTTGTCCTCCTCAGGCTGGTTAGTACTAGTCAGTACTGCTGCTCCCCACTCTTCCTCACATCTCTTGCTGTTCTCCCTCCTCACACTGCTGGCTGGTGGGATTGTAACATGGGAATATATTCCTGATCTACGTCCTCTTCCCTGTTCCCCATCTCTCCCTTTCTTTTTTGGAAGACTCAATTCTTGGATTTTACTGAGAATAATGAAAAGAAATAATTGGTTTGTTACATCTGCTAGGGAGAAGAAGAAAGGCCAGAGGAGAAAGAGAACAGATAGGCTGCTCTTAAGGAGGGCAGGAAGCATAATGGAGTAGGACCTGTCTGCCGCAGACCTACAGGAGAGAGGCTGACCTTGTCTGGGGTGTTCTGTGGACTGGAGCAAGGAGTGAAGCAGCAGGAGAGGATGTTGCTGCTAAATCTGTCAGAAAAGAAGGGGGCCTGAAGACTGGACTCAGAGGCTCCAGAGCCAAGTGATAGAAAGTTCCTAGGAGAAGAGGTGAGGCAGACAGCACACAGGATCCATGGGCTGGAACCAGAGGAGGGCTGGCTTCCTGTACCAACCATGGAGAGGATATCAAAACCAGGATTCAGAGAAAAGGAGAGAGGCTGAGACCCAGCTGCAGTTAGCAAATTTGGCCACCAGATGGAGAACAGGATTGTTGATAAGGGGAAATATGGGGACTTGCACTGAACCTGCTTATTAACCTGAGAGGATGTGAACTGCCTGCTGACAAAAGAACAAACTTGAGTTTTGAAGGACTGTGCTGTATTTCCTCATACCTGCAAAGGGGAATGCAGGCCACTGGGGAGTTTTCTGGAGGCCAGCAGATAGGCAGCCATGCTTTACATAGCACTGGAAAAAAACAGGACCTGGATGGCTTTCATCTCTCCTTTGCCTCTCATAAAGTAGTGCTATGATGTGGCCCCCAGAAGAGAGATCAGGATCCTTGGAGGGGAAGCAGAGTCCTGAGTGGAGTACTTATATGCCATGATAATTGGGTAAATAGATAGACGGGGGTAGGAGAAATAAGAAAGAAAGTGATCAGGTATTAGAATAGGGACCAGTATGTAATAAACATTTAGTAATGTAGGGTTGTTGGTTGTAGCTGTGCCGGTAGGCAGGCAAGGTTCTTTGGGTAGATGTAATATCTTTTATTAGACCAACTAAATAGTTGGAAAAATGTTCTTTGCAAGCTTTTGAGCACAAACACCCTTCCTCAGGCACAGGGAGATGGAATCAGTTTGCCTGAGGAAGGGTGTTTGTGCTCAAAAGCTTGCAAAGAACATTTTTCCAACTATTTAGTTGGTCTAATAAAAGATATTACATCTACCCAAAGAACCTTGCCAATGTAGTCATGTAAAGCTCCATCACTTGCATAGACAGAAAAGTTGCTTCTCAGAATGTACATGGGCATATATAAAAGCCACTTCTGCAAGACTAATTTTTACATCTTTTCCTGTGGTCCCAAAGAGCTGCATAGATCTGCTGTCAGACTGCAGCTGTCGCCTTACCCAGCCAAATCACCTAGTGAAAGTACAGCATATTAAAAACAGAAACCCTGGAACAGCATAAATCTGAATCCATGTGACTCATCCAAAATGTCAGATCTCAGAAAAATTAGATTCTAGATTGACTGCAATGTGGAAATCAATAGGGGCTTGTATAACCAAGAGCTTATTTCACTAACAAAAATATGCAGACTACTGCAGTTTATGTAGATAATGATTCACATGTGAAATTTTAATGCTGTGTCTTTAGTAATTGAATGTATTGGCAGCTGTCACCTGTTTATTTGGTTTAAATTGTCATTCAAATGGCTTTAATTTCCTCCTAGTGTACCTATTGCTCTGGTTGCAACTGCTTGAAAAGAATTAAAAAACTTAGGTATTCCCCTGATAATTGTAAGTATATTGTTGAAGTCTGTGTTTTTCCTACCACAAAATACCTTAATTTTCCCTTAATACATTTTGAGGAGATGCTTAAAGCAGCATCAGTATATATAAATGGTTGAATAGTTCCTTTAATCAAATAGGGTATCCAGAAATTAAATCTGTATTCCTGCACATCTGTCATGCAGGATAAATTCTACCAAGTATCACTGAATTCCTGTAAATATCCCTGCCCAACATCCTCTCCTACAGTTTCACGCCTTGCTCTAGTCCACAGAAAACCCAGATAAGGTCAGCCTTTCTCCCATAGTCTGTGGTACACAGCTCCCACTCCATTATGCTTCTTGCGCTCCTTAAGAGCAGCCTATAAGTCTGCTTTTTTCTCTAGCCTTGCTTCTGCTCCCTAGAGGTAAAACAAACAGTAGTTAACCAACCAAGCCAAAGTTAAACCAAAGGTTGCTGTGATATAAGGCTTCAGTACTGATGAAGACCTAATGGCTTAAAGTCCTTCTCTAAGGCAGATGAAACTATAAGTTGTAGGAGGCTGTATGATAAATACCTTAATAACAGCCTTGATCGCTTTTATATAGTAATTTCCATTCCTAGTGACTGAGATAAAAAGGTCAGATAGTTGGTCACCATGTGCTCTAAACTCTAAATGTTTATTAACCTGGTTTTGTAGTGTGCCCATTAATTGCATACTGGTACAGTTTGGCATCAGGGAAATCTAAAGGGAAGAGAAGTATTATTCAACTATATTTCACTAACTTTTTTGACTCTAGGACATTCTCTCTGTAGCTGTGACCTTTCTGAAGGGTATATAGAACTAGGGTTAGGTATTTGACTAGTTAAATACAGTTCAGTCAATTAACTGGCAAGATATTGGTGATAGAATGAAATTATCCCTTTATCCCAAAGTAGTTTTTTGAGACGAGTCTGTCAGCCACATGTGCAGTTGTTAGAAGCTCTCCCACAGGTATGCATCATATTTGGAGGCCAGGGTAAGGCTCTAATTCAAACAGACTTATATTTTATTGATCTGTAAGTGGTATATTTCAGACTTTATCGCAGAGAGAGGTAGCTTAGGTCAGCTTTAGAAATTTCAAGATTTCACTCTCATTGTTGCACATTGTTTATTCACCATCCTTGAAAAACATGGAGTATTTAGTCATAGATGTGTTTTTAGAAGCAGTTGATGACAACATTAGTATATTTATTATGCTCAGGGGGAGATCACCTACCCAGTTCTGGGTTCTGATCTCAGTGGTCATTCCAATTCTTAGCACCTATCTAAAATTTCTGGTAATTTTAATTAGCATTTTTCATGTAAGTACAGTGCTTGGACTCACAAGTTCCAGTGACTCCATCCTTCATCAAAGCAAACTATACCAAATGCTACTGCAAAAAAGGAATGTTGAACAATGTACTAAAACAAAGCTCATGACAACAGTTGTATCCATCTGAATGCTTTTGATTATCAGTCAGTAGATGTCTCTATGGGGGTTTTTTTTTCTATTTCATTCCTTATCAGGTAGTAAAAACTGCAATATTAATAAGTATCATGGTCTAACCTGGATTCCCTAGCCAAGAATGTTGTGATTTTTTTGTGTTTCCAAAATGAGAAACAGTATATCATGATAAACAGTATAGCTGTAGTTACCTGGATGAAAATTGTAGCAAAGGATATATCAGTCATATTATTTTGGATTTTTTTTCTAGATCAACTAAGTAATTCTGTGGCTTGAAAGCCTTTGCTAAAATTTCTCTGTGGTTCACTGTTGATATTGATTTAAATAAGGGCTGAAACTTTGTTTCTAATTGTCATGAGAAGGCATGGATGCAAGTGTGCAAGTCCTCTTCAGAGCAAATTTCTTATTGGATGGTTGGATCCTTTCATTTGTGTACATAATATCCTAAATACTGGGGATGAAGGGTAGCTGTTGCTATGGTAGTGATGATTATAGACTGTTAAGATGCCATTTGCCACCTGCCCTGAATGCTCTTATTTGAGGGATCAACTGCATTGTTTTAGTGTCCATGTTAGGATGGCAAAGGCAGCAGAGCAGTATTACCGTGTACTGGGGATATGGAGGCCTGGTGAGGAGTTAAATTAAATTAATGTGTCTTAATTTATAGTACTGATTGCTTTGGTGTGCTATAAAATCTTCCTGTAAGCATGTGTGTTTCTTCTGTATCCCTAACTTCCCCCAAGCACTGTATAGGGAATGTAGGCCCCAAACTCAAGGTTCTTGATTCCACTCTAGGAGGCAGGCACTTCACTGTTGCTATAATAGCATTTGGGGCATTTATATACATGGTCTAGGAGGCACGGCGTGGCAGGGTGGGGGGTGCTTTAATTAGCACCAAGAGATGTGCTACTTAAAGCTCCCAAATTGTTTGCTTCACATGCATCAATTTCCCTGCACTGAAAAATGGTGGCAGGGCATTTTGAACTAAAGCTTGTCACATGAGCTTTAAAGCACCCCGCTGCCATTTTTCTGTGTGGGGACACTGGTACATGATGCTGGAGCATGGTACTTACCATTACCATGCTCCAGCAGACTTGATTAATCAAGTCTATATGTTTTTTTCTATTTCATTAGAAATTGCAAGTACAGAATAGTAATTACAACAATTACATAATAGTAATTACAATTATAGAATAGTAATTACAGCACATCAGAGCAGCCTCCCTACATGTGTATGAGTCCTTAGTTTTTAGGTGCTAAAATCACTTTATTGGATCTGAGCCAAGGTTCCCAAGTCCTTTTGCAGACCTAGCTCCTGGATGCTTCTGAAAATTCCAGTAGTGTCCACATCCTGGAAGGTCTTTAGGTGCCTAAAACAGCACCCAAAAATCTGTCCCTAAGTCACTGATGGAGAAAATCTTGCACTACAGCTGAATGGATGTGGCAGATTTAACTCCTATAGTGCCTATATGGGAGGTAAAGGAAATGTTCTTTGCCTCAGCTATAGTTTTTAATACTTACTTCATACATTGGTTAATTTCATCTGCTTCCATTTGTGTGGCTGTTTGTCCCTTCTGATGTGAGGAAACTACTTCTTTGCAAAGAAAACTGTAAGGACTCAGTACGAGGGGAAGGTTGGGGGAAGGTTATATCTGGGGAAACAAATCTCAGATTTCTGTATTACTCACAATACTACTTGAAACAGGTCATGTGATGACCTGTGGTCTAGACCTCCTAGCTCACCTTTTTTGGCTGACAAAGGTGGATGGAGACTGTCAGTGTTTTGGCAGATGACAAATGCCACCATTCTGCTTATAGAGCCATGTTGTTGCAAGTTTCTATGGGTTTGGGTCTTGCTGTCACTAAAACATGGAGCTACATCTTAAATACAGGTGGAAACTGAAGCTAGTGTGGAATTCAACTGTCTGCTTGGAAAACACCATTGTACTGCAGGTGTGCTCTGCACTGGCTGCTTATTTACTTCCACGTGGAATCTGAGAAGGTGGCATAGAGCTGGAGTCCTCTCAAGCCTCAGTGATCCATCCCCACCTTGCCCAGACAGCTGCACTGGAGGCAGTGGAAAAGACTGAGTTAGAGTCAATATAAATAACAACAACAACAATAATAATCAGTTTTGAGAGCTATTGGAAGGGTCCCTAACTTTACAACTGACTCCCATCAGATAACATAAGTAAATTGACTTTCAGGGCATGCTGCAAACCCCACTCACTCTTCATAGTGTTTGGAGAGGTGAACTGCAGATTAAAGCAATTTTGTCTGGTTAGTTGAAGGAATCAGAGTAATTAAAGAAGTTTTGATATTTAATTGTCATGCCCAGGCAGAGTAATGTGGTGGGGCAGATTTGGTTGCTTTTCAGATCTGGCCTAGGGACTTATTTTTAATTTACTTCACAGTAAGTGAAACTTTTCCATTAAGTTAAGAATTATCTCTAGGACCTGGTATAAGGCCCCAGTGTTGACTGAGGCTTTTTGGTGCTATTGTAATATAACAAATGGATAAAAACCCGAAGGACCTGCAAATCTGTATGTAGCATTTTTTCCAATTATGTAAAATACTATAAAGCACTTCAGGTCATAAAACTTATTATATATTGTATTATTGGTTAAAAGGAGTCAATTTAATAAACTCTGGAACTTTTTTGAATTTGCAGCAGCATATCATAAAGTTTTAGTGAACATTTTTTTCTTTTGGAATTCTTTCCATTTCTTTAGCAACTGCATTTAGAATCCCAATCAATATTGTATATAATCCATCTTAAGCAGTGCATTCTTCACCCTCATAAACTACTGTCAGTAATCAACTAAGCATTTGAAACCAACTTAATGATCTAGCACACATTTACATACAAGTTGTATTAGTAAGGCACTCTTAAGGATTGGGTACTTTAAGGTTCATGAGCTCTTAAACCTAGCTATGTTTCTATTTCCTGCATGTTGCTCTACTCAGCAAATTCTTGCTGTGAGTGCAGCAGACTAAAAATTATTTTCTTTTAGTTTTATCACTATATTCAGCTTCAACTGACATGCTCTCCTACTATGCAGTTTTATAGAAGCTAGGTGTACCTGCTTATAACATTTAGGTCGGTGTACTTGATCAGATTCTTAAGGAGAGAACAAATTTATTAAGAGCATAGCAACACTCAAAAGCAAGACCTTAGATGCACAAAGAAAACAGTCCCAGCTGCCCAGAGGAAGACCAAGCTATGAGCACATAGTTTTATAGTTTCATAGTAGCTAGAGTCAGGAGGGACCTGAACAGATCATCTAGCCTGACCCCCTGCCACAGGCAGGAATGATTGCTGGGTTCACAAGACCCCAGACAGGTGATCATCCAACCTCCTCTTGAATTTGCCCAAGGTAGGGGCGAGGACCACTTCCCTGGGAAATTGGTTCCAGATTTTGGCCACCCTAACTGTAAAATATTGCCTCCTGATCTCTAACCTAAACCTATTCTTCATCAGCTTATTACCATTGTTCCTTGTCACCCCAGGTGGTGCTGGGGAGAAAAGAGCTCTACTTATTTGCTGTTGATCTCCCCTGATGAGTTTGTAGCCAGTCACGAGGTTCCCCTCAGCCTCCTCTTGCTGAGGCTGAACAGGTTCAGGTCCCTCAGTCTCTCCTCGTAGGGCCTGTCCTGCTGCCCTCTCACCAAGCGGGTGGCCCTCCTCTGAATCCTCTCCAGACTGGCCACATCCCTTTTGAAGTGTGGCGCCTAGTACAGGATGCAGTACTCTAACTGTGGCCTGATCAAAGTTGCATAGAGGGGGAGTATCACCTCTCTGGACCAGCTTGAGATGCATCTTTGGATGCATGACAAGTGTGGAAGAAATCAAACTTCGAGTTGTGGTTGAATCAGAACTGACAGAGCCAGCTTTTCTTTATTTAGGGCTATACTGTGATCACAGGGAGGATTTCATACAGCAAGAGGAATCGCCCACTAGTCTGTTTCAAAGGAATCCTCCTCCTCTCTAAGTTTTCAAGCATTTTTATACTTATGACAGATAAAGAGAAAAAAAATACGACCTTGGAGAAACTAAAACAAATTTACTTAATTGGACATCTGTGTACAGGACATGCAGGATTTCTTATCTCAAAACATGTAACTGAAATAAGCAGCACTTCTGGTCTCTATCTGTTTTTCTAGTCAAGTAGGCCAGAAGCCCAACTAAATTTACTCCTACATTCTCTATTTTTTTTATTTTTATTTTTTTGTCAACAAGTTAGATATTTATGGCCATTAGCCTTTTAACTTCTAGTTTCTCTTTCTCTTTACTTTCTGCTATTTCAACATACAAATTATATACTTCGTTTCTGGTTGATGGGCTAGTCCTCATTTGCTTGGCAGCACAGCTTAAGCAACATTGTATTATCATAAACACTAGGCATACTCTAATAAAACCAACAAACAATATCAATAAACTATGAATGACAGTAGAGTTTAAGGAACTGAAAATAGAGCTAAACCAAGAATTCAAATTCTAACTATCTGACTCATGCAATTTAGCAGCTTCTTTTCAAATATATTTACTTAAATCCTGGATTTCTTCTGAATTATCGGGAATATAAGTACAACATTCTTTACCTATTAAAGCACAGACTCCTCTTTTTGCTGGCTAGTATATAATCGAATGCAAGTTGGTTTTGCAATGTCATTTGTCTTATTTCCTTCATTTCTGTATTTATTTATCAAAACTATCAGCAGTAGCATTAGCAATCTTTTCCAGAGATGCTGCAACTTTCTTTATCTCGGACATAGCTAAGCCTGCGCCATAGCTGGGGAACATTATACTCCAAAACCTTTGATTTTCTGTAATTTCGCGACCATTGCGAATTCTTCTGTTAGATAAGTGAGATTTAATAGTAAAGGAAGGGTATGCTGCGGAGACATAGCATGTTCCTCTCCAACTGGAGGGAAGATGTTTATAGGCTTTATCTCCACACACAAAATAGTGACCAGCTAGTGCAGTATATCCACCTGTATTACAGCGTGAGGACATAATCCATTGTGAATAATAGCCTGAAAATTGACCTGCAGGGGAGTAGTTAGATATCCAGGAACCATTAGAAAACTAAGCACCATTTATCTTAAATTTTATTTTGCACTTACTGACTGTTACTGCAACACAAGATTCATTACAGGTCCAACAGAACTTTCCAGGGGTGGTATAAACTAATCATACATAGTCAGACCGGTTGCAACTTACATTCTGCCAAGTTTTGTTTCCATGAAAATCTGAATAGTAAAGGGCTAACATCTGAGTTGCATTCAAGGGTACTGGTATCATGGGCATTCCTCCAGTAGAATAGATAGGGACATGACTACATATCCAACAATGAGAGACATTTAAATCTATCTCAGTTTGATTAACTAAAGACAAAAATGTATTTTCATGAAATGATCTTCTTTGTCCGTACGGAAGTGTAGTTTGGTTTACGGAGTTTCTTATAACTGATGAGTCAAGTTCATATAAGATTGCCCAAAAAGAAATACTGAGAACTACCCAAATCACAACTAACCAACTCCACCTTGGGAACCAGGAACAAGGTAGAAGACTTTTTCCTGTCCCGGAGGGCATAGTGGTGTCTTTGGGGCACATCCTCTTTGCTCTGTGGTGGCAAATCCTCTTCACCAGTAGGCGCTTGGCTCGCTACTGGTCTTGAGCTTTGTTGCTGGCAGGCGCTAGGCTCACTACCAGTCTGTGGAGGCTGATTACAAGATTGATATGGAGGAGACTCTGGGTCTAATGGGCTGATGTTTTCTTACTGTGTGAAGTGTGGATCCATGTCTGGAGTCCTTGAGACTTTATTGCAGTGTTGTCAGTGGTGGTCAGGAGTACCTGGAATGGGCCTTTCCAGTGAGGTTCTAGCGATGACTTTTGTTGATGGACTTTTATATGTACCCAATCTCTAGGCAGGACAGAATGGCACAGCTTATCTGGTTCTTTGGGGACAGCTGCCTGTACCTGTGAATGAAAAGCCTTAATACACTTCATTAGTGCCTTACAATAGTCCAGAATGGTGTCATTAAGTGAATGTATATCGCAAAAGTGGGAGGCAACAGGTGGTGAGGCGGGGAGCCTCATGGGTCTTCCTGTTAGAATTTCATGTGGGCTAAGCCCAGTCTTTCAGTTGGCAGTAGATCTCATACTCATAAGGGCTATGGGAAGTGCATCTGGCCATTTTAGTTGAGTCTCAGCACAAATTTTGGCTATTTTATTTTTCAAAATGCCATTTTGGTGTTCTACTTGGCCCGAGGCCTTTGGATGGTATGGGCAATGAAAGTTCTGTTGGATCTGCAGGACTTTGCAGACTTCTTTCATTATCTGTCCAGTAAAATGAGTTCCTCTATCAGAGTTTAGGGATAAAGGAATACCAAACCTTGGAATAAAGTCTCTGAGCAACTTTTTGCTTACAGTGATGGTGTCAGCTTTTGCACATGGGTAGGCTTCTACCCATTCAGAAAACATACATACAATAACAAGAACATATTCATAAGAACAACATTTCTGCATTTGAATAAAATCTAATTGTAAATTTACAAACGGTCCCCAAGCGGGGGTGGAGAGATGTGCTACCGCCTTTGTTTTTACAGGCTTTCCCACATTATGGGCTTGGCAAATAGGACAGGCGTGGTAGTACTGTTGAGCCACAGATGGAAAAGTTGGAGCAAACTAATCAAGCTTAACAGCTTCCGTCATCCCCCCTTTGCTCACATGTGCCATGCCATAGTGTATGCAAGCAAGATGAGGAAGAAGGACCACGGGGGCCACCAGGCAGCCATCCGGGAGTGCCACAAATGGTCAGGGTGTAACAAACACCCAGCCAGTTTCTTTATATGTTTCTCTGGTTTTGGAGGAGGGCAATGTTGTGAAGACTTGCCAATGAAGACTTGTCAGTTGGAATAGACAAAAACACAGGCATAGCCTGAGGAGTGGAAATAACTGCAGCTTTGGCAGTGGACTCTGCCAGAGCATTCCCATGTGTAACATCATCATAAGGTTTCTGGTGATCTTGGCATTTAATAATAGCAACAGCAGAAGGTAATTGTAAAGCATTCAACAAGGCATTTATGTATGGACCATTACTAATCTTGGCACCTCTTGAAGTGAGGAAGCCTCTTTGTTTCCAAAGTTGACCATAATCGTGTACAATACCAAAAGCATAGCGAGAATCAGTATAAATATTAACAGAGGCACCAGAGGCTAGGGTGCAAGCCCTGGTGAGGGCTACAAGCTCGGCAACTTGAGCTGAATACACATTAGGTAAGTGATGGCTTTCTATAACATCATATTGGGAACATACTGCATATCTTGCAACAAGGGAACCGTTTGAGTTTCTTTGACATGATCCATCAACATAGAATACTAGATCTGGGTTTTCAAAGGGTTGTCCTTTAGATCAGTGTGGGGCATTGTTAGGTAAGCAGTAACAAAAATGCAATCATGGGATTCACCATCTGAAAGGGTAGGTAATAAGGAAGCAGTGTTTAAAACAGGGGACCTAGTTAGGGTGACATTTCCAGCAGACAGAAGCAAGATTTCATACTTAGTTAATCTAGCATTTGAAAGGTGTTGAGTTTTCACTTTTATTAAAAGGGCTGATACAGCATGTGGGACAGCAACAGTAAGAGGAGAACCTAATACAAGTTTGGAGGAAAGTTCAACATTGACGGCGGCTGCAGTTACAGCACGGAGACATGGAGGAAATCCAGCTCCAACTGGGTCAAGAGGAGAGCTATGACAAACAATGGGACAGTGCTTGTCTTCATGTGTCTGAGTAAGTAATGGAAGTGCAAATCTGTCCTTTTCATGACAAAAAAGAATAAAAGGCTTAGTATAATTGGGAAGGCCTAAGGCAGGAGCTTGCAAAAGTGGCTTTGATCTCTGAAGTCCAGGGTAAAGGCTCAGGAGTATTAACAAGAGTCAGATTTTTGCAATGGCTTGAATATAGAGGCATAGCCGAGTATCCACTGACGGCAGTAGCCAGCCATGCCTAGGAAGGTATGCATTTGGGACACAGTAGTTGGTCTAGGGATTTTAAGAATAGCTTCTATTCTGGAAGAGGAAAGCAGTCATTCTCCAGTGGAAATATCATGACCTAAATAGTGGACATGAGGAAGACAAAGTTGTAGCTTTTCTTTAGATGCCTTATGGCCTTTTAGGGCAAGAGAGGTGAGGAGAGTTAAAGAATCAGTTTTATAGGCTTCAAGGGAGGTAGATGCCAAGAGCAAATCATCAACATATTGCACAAGCACAGAATTTTCTTTAAATATTATGTCATCTAGATCTTCAGAATTTGAGAAAAAAGAGAAGGAGATTCAGTACAGCCCTGGGGCAATTGCGTCCAGGTATACTGAAGTCCATGATAGGTAAGTGCAAAGAGAAACTGGCTATCAGGGTGTATAGGAATAGAGAAAAATGCAGAACACAAAACAACAACAGTAAAATAAAAAGCATTAGGAGGAATACAGGACAAGATAGTAGCTGGATTTGGTACAACAGGAAAAGTAGGTAAAACTGCAGAATTTACCGCACGAAGATTTTGTACAAAGCAATAGGTATTCTTTCCAGGTTTTTTTACAGGAAGAATAGGTGTATTACAAGGGCTCTGAGTCGGGACAGTGATACCTTGCTTTAAAAGGGCAGTTATAACAGAGTGTATCCCTTCTTCAGCTTCTGGACATAAAGGGTATTGAGCAACTTTGGGTAAAGGCTTAGCCGGGTTTAATCTAATTTCTACAGGCTGGGCAGTATGGATTTGTCCTACTTCATTAACATGCTGGGACCAGAGAAACAGAGGGACAGCTTTTATGATTTCTTCTTGCAATACAGAAAGATCAGGGAACTCAGGCTCAGGAGGTGAGCTAGCTAAAGTGGCAAGTACAGCTATCTCATTATCGCAGGGGACATCTAAATAAACACCATTAGAAGAGCAATAGATAGTACAGCCGAATTTACAAAGCAAATCTCCGCCTAATAAATTAACAGGAGAACAAGGACTAAGGAGAAAGGCATGTTGATCAGAAACAGGACCAAGAGAAACATGTAATGGTTGGGAAACAGGATGAGGAACTATTTGATTTGAAATTCCTACAGAATTTACAACAGCAGAGGAGAGGGGAGTTGTGGAAAATTCTTCAGCTCGAAGAGTAGAGTGGCTTGCACCAGTGTCTACTAAACGTTTTGTAGAGATGCCATTTATCACGCAGGAAATGAAGGGATCATCTTGAGTAAGTGGGAGAAGCGGGGCTATGATGATATTACTGTTCCTCAGGCTGGCCTAACAGGAGGCTCTTTGATTCGGGACAGAGAATTGAGCAAGAGGAGGTGGTGGTGGGTTAAACGTCATTCCCAGCTGGCCAGTCTGGTGAGGACATTGAGCCTTCCAGTGTCCTGGTTGGCCACAATAATAACAACTGTCATTATTTTGGGACTGAAATTCTTCTCATCTCATCTCACGACCTCTGAACTGTCCTTGATGGAAACCTTGGTTTCTGCCCCTGCCTAAAGTCTGTAATTGTAATGACATTAGCTTAGTTTCCATGGGTTCCTTTTTCTTTTCCTGGCAGGTTGTACAATGATTTGCAATGGTGACTAGTTCTGCAAGTGGCTTAGTCTGCCAACCTCCAGCAATTGTGCACAACTGTTCCTGGACTTCAGAAAGAAGTCCGTGGACAAAAGCGGAAGCAACTGCTTCTGGGGCAGTTTCAGCTGCATTTTCTATACCAGAATGTCTTTCAAATACTAGTTTCAAGCGGTCCATGTAGTCTGCTGGGGATTCTCCTTTATTTTGTTTACGGTTATGTATTTTGGCCTAGTCAGTTTTTCTGGGGCAAATTTTAAGCACAGCCTCAAGGAGGCATCTTTGGGCATCTGCTAAGTGATCTCCTATTCCAGGGTCTTGAGCAGGCCAAGTAGCCTGTGCGATGAGGCGGTTGGTTCAAATCTGCCCATGTTGGATTATAACAAGGGATTACAGTGTCTAATTCATCTCTAAATTTGGGGGGGTTCCTCTCTGATGGTGGGAAATTGTTTAACAAGGTTTAGGAGATCTCCTGGGGTTCAGGGGACAGGGACTGTGATTGTAGTTTCCCCCTTTGGACGTTGCCTTGGAAGTTGGTGTAAAGGCATACGCTGAGCCTTTTTAGATTTTAAAGAAGGGGCTGGACCATACTGGGTACCAGACCTTAAACAAGAGGAGGTGGTTAAGATTTCAGGAGACAGATGCCCTGCCTCTGGTGGACATGGGCATGCCCCGGGAGCAGATGACGGTTGTTGAGTGATGGTTTCCTGGTGAGGTGGGCTAATCCTCCGGAAGAACCTGTTTGGTTACTTTGGACTTCTTCAGGTTTAGATTGTGCCTGGGACTGATATGGGGATGGCACATTAAGAAAATCAATTATATCTTCTACAGATTCATTCTCAGTTATTTGTGGATAAAGTTGTTTTGGTGCTGATGGTACTATTGATTTTGGTGCACTTTTCTGTTTTAATTCCTTTATCTGAGATTTCAGTTTCTCTTGGGAGTCCTTAAGACTCCGAACTTGAGATTCTTGATGTCTTTTGAAAGCTTCTTCATACCAATCAAAAAATGTGTCCCACTGAGTCTGTGGTATATTACTACTTCTTAACAAAACGTCTCTGCGGAGATGTACAATTTTACTTAAATCAAATGTTCCCTCCAGGGGAAACTGCCAGCTAAAATCATCTCTGGTATACTATTTCCATTTGTCTAGAAACTTACAACTTTTATGGCCATAGTGTGTGTACATGTACAATGCTGGAGTCCCTTTTGGTGAAGCCAATATGTCTTTAGACTCTTTGCTCCCCATATCTTTAAACTCAATTCACACAGGTCTTTTATACAGGAATGGCTTATTCAGGGTATCCGGTCAGGTAGTGAGATTTGCTAGCAGCACAGAGATGGTGTGGCTAATGTCTAAAGACAAGACTCTACTGCAATAACAATGCAGTTACTCACGGTTAGACACGGCTCATTTATGAGGGTGGGGAAAGGGTAAACCTGTCCACTGGGTCACGAGGTTCCAGTTGGGCCCCCTTGCATTCAAAACTGCCTTGGGGCAGCTGAACCCAACCTTAGTCTCAGACCTGGTCAGTGGCTCATATTTCTCAATTCATACTCTCAATTCACACAAGGGAATTTCTGCATTGAGGCATGAGGTTTAAGAACATTTCTTTAGTCTCAGCCTTGGTCAACACTTATCGTGGAAAACACTCACACTCTAAGAGTTTCTACTTTGCACCTTTGCTTTTGAAGAGCACAAAGAACAAATCTGTTGTCTTCGGGATGGCTGCACAAGGTTTCCACTCCTGGCTTCAGAGAGACCTCATAGTTCTTTACAGAACTTAACTCAGTTACATGGGGAAATACTTTCATTGACAACAGCAACACAGAGTCTTTAACCTTAACTCTTTCTACTCACAGTTACTACTTACACAGTGGATCTGACAGTTCTAGCAGAAAAACAAGTTCAGATAGGGTAAGCCTCAAGCAGTGAATCGGGAAGACACGAGACAGCCTCTCACTAAAAGCCCCAACCGAGATTTTAAAAGGTCTCTTACTTTGGCTTTGTGCCAGGCTTTCAGTGAAGAGGTGTCTGTGTCTTAACTGATCACTCCGGGCGTCTCTATCCGAGTCACGGCACCAAATTGTGGAAGAAATCAAACTTTGCGTTGTGGTTGAATCAGAACTGACAGAGCCAGCTTTTCTTTATTTAGGGCTATACTGCAATCACAGGGAAGATTTCATATAGCAAGGGGAATCACTCACTTGTCTGTTTCAAAGGAATCTTCCTCCTAAGTTTTCAAGCATTTTTATACTTAAGACTATATAAAGAGAAAAAAAAATATGACCTTGGGGACACTAAAACAAGTTTACTTAATTGGGCATCTGTGCACAGGGTAATAAGACATGCAGGATTTCTTATCTCAAAACATGTAACTGAAATAAGCAGTATTAGCACTTCTAGGCTCTGTCTATTTTTCTAGTCAAGTAGGCCAGAAGCCCGACTAAATTTACTCCTACACAAGGTATGACTGGCCTTGCTGGCTGTGGTCTGGCATTGGCGACTCATGTTCATCTTGGAGTCAATAATGACTCCAAGATCTCGTTCCGCCTTTGTGCTTTCAAGAGGGGAACTCCCCAGCCTGTATGTATGCTGTGGATTCCTTCTCCCAAGGTGCGGCACCCTGCATTTGCCTACATTGAACCCCATCCTATTCTCATCTGCTCACTTTTGTAGTCTGTCTATTTGCAGCCTCTCTCTCCCTTCAAGTGTGTCCACCTCACCACACATCTTAGTGTCATCAGCAAACTCAGATGTGCTTTCCACCCCCTCATCCAAGTTGCCAATGATGTTAAACAGTGTGGGTCTGAGGACCGAGCCCTGGGGTACCCCACTGCTCACATCTCGCCAGGTTAAGTACAACCCATCCACCACTACTCCCTACATTGCCTGGTGCAAGAGAACTTGTTCCCAATGTACTTGAAAAAGGACTTTTTGTTGTCCTTAATCCTGGATGCTAGCCTGAGTTCCATCTCTGCCTTGGCCTTCCTAATAGCCTTCCTATACTCACGGGCCAAGGAGGAGTACTCCTCCTTGGTGATAGTTCCTCCCTTCCAATGGTTGAATGCCCCCCCTTTTAGTCCTAAGGTATGGCTGAATGCCCTTGCTGAGCCAAGGGGGTTTCTGAGCATTCTCACCCCCTTTGCTTCTCTCAGGGACTGTTATCCTTTGGGCCTGGAGGATCACCCCCCTTAAGGTACAACCACCCCTTGTGGGCTCCCAACTCTTCTACCTTCTGGGCCCTCAGTGCCTCCTCCAGTAGTCTCCTAGGCTCATTGAAGTTGGCCCTTCTGAAGTAAAGGGCTTTAGCCTTGGTATAAGCCCTTGACACCCTGTGTTGGATAGTGAAATCCAGCAGGTGATGATTGCTGTTGTCCAGGTGGTCAAGGACCTGTAGTACCCTCACCAGGTCATCCCCCATGGCCAGGACCGGGTCCAGCAAGGCATTACCCCTAGGGGGGCTGTGCACTTCCTGGATAAGGTGAAGGTCCTGTAATAGTCAGGAACCTACGGGAGCGGTCAGACCTGGTTCTCTGCTCCTCCCAGCAAATGTCTGGGTGGTTTAGGTCACCCATGACAATAACATCCCTTGACCTAACTGCCTCCATAAGCTGATGCATGATGCAACCAACCACCAGGGAAGTTCATCTCTAATCCAAGATAACTTCTTTCCTAGATGCCTCTTCATGTGCATGTATATATGTTGGCTGAGGGTAACACTGTTTTTGTACCATGGTCTAGTAATTTCTCACTACTACATATGCAGGAATCTTGATAGGCAGAAATTTGGTAATTTTATCGATCCAGTTTAAACCTTCAAGTTTTATTTGAAATTACTTTCATTTTTTTTAAAGACATTAACATCAATTTTAGTCTTTAAAGTCACTTGAGAATAAAAAATATACCCCACACTTTCCACATCGAAAGTTGTGTAAGTAGTGATGGTCCATGCTTTTATGCATATTGCTAGTCACTTTGGAAAACGTTATTAAATTTACAGTCCCAAGCAACTGTGAGAAGTCACTCATCAGTAGAAAGAAAAATAAAGATCTTGTTTTTTTCTAACCAAGCAATGATGACAGAAGAATTGGGTTTTGAATGGAAGAAGGGAGGGAAACAGAAACATTCAGTTGGAAGAAACTTCTCTTTCTCAAGTTAGATAATTTAAAATAAATAAGCCTCCTTAAGCCACATGGCCAACTGAACGATTTATAAAAAAGGATTTTTAGAGCATCTTGTAAAAGGTCCACAGGTGAAAACTGAGAATTCGGTAAATACTGGTTCTGGCATATCCTTAAAAAAGATAGGAAAGGAAATTATAAGTTGTTGGTAACAGTTTCCTTAATGGAGATTGCAGGAGTAGGTCCAACATGAGTCCAGATATAGCCTTTTTCTGGTCTAGTAGGAACAGTAGGAAATGGAGATGATCGAGATTTGAAATATTCTGAAGGTGCATGACAGATGAATTCTAAATACTCCATTTTTCTTGGAAGGTCTTCTTCTGGTCCTGAAACACAAAAATCAAAGTTTTAAGTCTACCAATAATGTGCAGACTAAACTTAATATCCAACAGCCAGCAATATTAAAGAACACTCATCATTCAAATTGCTAACACAGAGGTTAGTTAGGCAAGTTAAAATACTTAAGACACTTAAAGTATCTAATCACTGTTAGTTAGGCAAGGAATCTCTTAAATTTGTAGAATGAAGGTTTAAGAAGCTAAGAACTAGGGATGCTCAACCCCTGGCCACATCCAGCTCCAAGAGTTGTGTATCTAATCTGTGGGTCTCCCCACGCGTCCAAGCATTTGGCACCAGGGAACAGTTGCTTCTCCCCTGCTGTCAAATTTTCAGACCTGTGGGGAGCCTCACAGACTGGAAAGAATGGTCCTGTACATTAGACTGGATACACAGAGTGGAACAGGGCTTGCTCTCAGTGTGCAGGGCTGGGTGGGTATGGCACAGGGTGCCACAGCCTGATCCCAGCATGCAGGTTCAGCACAGGGCCCAACCTGGGCACACAGAGGCTGGCCAGGGCTGCACCAGGCTGATACAGCCTGAAGAGAAGTCCCATGCCACTCATCTGGCCGAAGGTTGAGCACCACTGAAAACAGCAATGCCAGATGATGCTAAAAACTGTTTAAACACTATGTGTCATCCAGGTCCTATTTATTTTATGATTATTTGCAGCAGGGTAGACAGGTACAAAAAGTCTTGGAGCTTACCAATGATATAGGATGCAGGGTCAAAACAGTCTTTGGGACTGGCTTGGGTAGGAATAAGCCATGTCAGTGCAGCACTCTTTTCACAGTATTGGTCCTGAATAAATCCCCTAATCTGAGCATAGTACATTTTTCCATCCTGCTCATCCATCACTGAAACAACGTCTCCAATTTGATAGTACACTCCCTGGAAGAGATATGGATAATTACTTTTAGAAAAATCTGATTTCAGAAGCAGCTGCATACAGCTGTCCTCAGCCCTATTCAGGGTGCCTTAACTACCAAATTATCTCAACCTTCTCCAAGGGCATCATCAAATCAGCCACACAAATCAAAAGGAAGAGGGAGCTGTGATACAAAGCCCATTTTCACTCAAGCAGTCTACAGCACTGTTTATACACAAATGCCTTGTCTCTAGTGGCCCGAGTTACAGATCCACAGCTGCTTCTACCCTATGCCAGTGAACCTCTAATTCATAGAGCTACTCACTTCTTCAGGACCATAAGGTACCCTGGTACTGTGCTGTAACGTCAATGCACCGCTGTATTACAGCGACTGCAGCATATTATAATAATGCAACATAATGTAAACAACATTGAACTAAAGCTAATTTTCTCCTGGTAAATCTCATCAAAACTGTGGCTGTTTGCAGAAATGTATCTAATGAGATGACCTTTCATCAGGATTCTTAAAGGATGTAATTTTTGGTCAGATGGGGGGATACCTTATCACTACCACAGCAGCAAAAGCCTAGAGATTATGATGCTTACATGAGAGATGCTTACACATAGGAGGCCCAGGTGAAGTCCCCATTCCACTGGATTCAGAGAACACTTAAAACTGAATATTTTACATGACAGGTCAGTAGGCAATGCTCATGGTAGATATTTTACGCCTCCCCCACTTTTTAGAACAATAAATTTTGAAAGGTCTCTGTTTTGCCTGAGTGCAGAATGAAGGCAAATTTCAAATACCAGGTTTTTTTTCTGAAATTAAATACTTGTTCTCCAGCTATCCTGAATGGAGAGCACTGATAGAGACCTATATAACATCTACCAATTTCTGGGAAGGATCTGGGTTTCATCTCCCTCCTACTGGAATAGTATTCAGAAAAACCCTCTGAACACCGCTCTAAGGAGCCGCCTGTGATTCTAGAGTCAAAGGTTAAGGATCACTGACCTAGACCCTCCATGGACTGCAACAAAGAATGACTGCTACCACAACTAGCCAGCAGACACATTTTCAGTAACATAAACAGGGTTTTTGAGGTAACCAGTGACTTATTTACCATTGGTCCTGATTTACCCCCATGAACAAGGCAGCTAAGTGTTTTTTCTTTTTTTTTGGTTTAAATACTCCTATTGTTCAGTTATACCCCAACTATAGGCTCTGCTGTAAACATCCTATTATAGTTTCTGTTAAAAAGAAAACAGGCAATATAAGAATTTATATTTATAGAATTGGTAGAAACACTCATACCAGAGACAGAATGTTTTTTTCTCTTTTAAGTTTGGACTATGTTTTCATGGACCTATCCATTATTTATTGTTCCCTTTGTGTCTGAAAGTCACTTTACCATTCACACTGGTTGCACTAACATTTATGACTACTCAAAGGCTACTTATAGGCAAACTCTACATCAAAGCTGTACATTTCAATTATTTTTGGTGATCACTTTTACTTAGCTTCCAGAGTAACCCTTTTATTCACAAATTAAGAAGTACAATTCTACAACCTTCAGTTAAAAAAAGCTGGGTCTATAATGCAACTCATACAATTTGATGCTTAACCCTCAGAGAAAAAAAACAAGAGAGAACTTCTGCAATTGTCTTCTGAAGTAAACAATTCACGAGTAACCAGGTAACTATAAAAGACAATATTACAGACTGAGGGGAAAGTAAATTCTCCTGGAAAAAAATATCCTTTTACTATTTGTGGTAACTTTTTAAGATTCTGGAACAAGGACAATGGCAAAAATCTTTTTTTGAACATGCACTTTACCTTGTAAAAGAGAGATTCTGCTGTGATTATGGTGGATACAGACTCAGGAGCCTTGATGGGCTAAAAAAACAAACCACAGCATAAAAGGAGGTGGTTAAAAGAATTGCATGAAAACAGACAATGCTTTTTGCTGTACAGAGGAGCATTCCTTTGACCATGATATTTTTATGATATAATCAAAGATTGTGGTGTCACTAATATTTCTGTTCTCTCAGACTGAAGGTTTAACATAAAAAGAGGGGAATGGAGCTCTGGGTAGTTTTGCTAAGAGGTTAGTGGATTGGTGTAGGACAGTGGTGTTTAACCCTTTGGCCCTATGAGCGGTGCTGGACATGGGCTGGATCAGGCCACAGGGTTCCTGCCCTGTGCATCTTGGACTTGGACAGTGCCTATTGGCCCTCAAACATGTCTCTTTTTGGTGCAGTCATTTTGAACCTATGACCTCCCTCCCATCCTTGTTCTCTCTTCAGTTAACCCTAAAATGACATGACCTATACCCAATAGCACCCTGCTTGCTCCATGAGTGTCAAGCCCATGTCAATCGTATATGATAAAACACGCCTGCCTTGCAGGGTGGGCTAGGGTCCTGGGACCTCCCGGCACCACCCCCTCGCCCTGGGATAGGTTCAGCGCCCTCGCCTCCTGGTCTGGCCCCCACACCAGGCTTGGGCCCTGGGGCCTGGTGCTGCCCTGCCCCGCGCGCCGGGATGAGCAGGGCGCTCCACGGGGCCCGAGACCAGGGCCACCGCTCCCCCGGCGGGATGCCAGGGCTCTGGCGCCCCCGTGTGGGAGGCTGTCACTGGGGCCCGGCGCTTACGTTCTTCAGCTTGAAGATGTGCCGGCGGCCCTTGCCCTTGGTGGACACCTTCTTCTCCGCGGCCGGCGCCGACTTGTACTTGGTGTTGCGCAGGCGGGCGGAGCGGCGGTGGATCTCCTGCTTGCTCTGCGGGGACACGGCGCGTTAGGGCCGGGCCGGGCTGGGCTGCCCCACACTTCCGCCCCAGCCCGGCCCGGCCTCACCTGCTTGCCGCCGCCGCCGTTGCTGTGCTGGGTGGCGGCCGAGGTGGTGGCGAAGGCGCCGGGCGCGGCGGGGCCGGGCCGGGCCGTGCAGTTGTTGCACAGGATCTCGCCCTGCCCGCCCTTCTTCCACATGGACGAGGAGGTGCTGCGGCACACGCTACACGTCGGCTTCAGCCCCAGCGGCATCGCGACCGCCGCGCCCGGGCCCCGCGGCCCGCCCGAGCGCCAGGCCCCGCGCCGCTGCCGCTCGCTTCCCGCTGCTGGCCGGGCCCTGCTCTGCCCTCTGCCGGCCGCCGAGTAAGGCCCGCCAGGTCCCAGCGGCAGCTCCCTGCAGCGCGCCCGCCCCACGGGCCGGGCCGTGCTGTGGGGCGGGCGGTGCTGAGCGCCCCGGCCGGGTAGGTGAAGGGGGGCGGGGGTGGGAGGATGTGAGGGACGTATTCGGTAACCGCGTTGGGCCGAGACAAAAGAAGAAATGCAAAGCTACAACTCTTGGTTCAGAGATGACACCTTTTATTAGATCCACTAAGCACTCAAAAACAAAGTTATTTTTTTCTGCAAGCTTTCCGGTGCACATGTGCCCTTCCTCAGGCTCAAGGAAAATTAAAAATGGTAAAGCATCCCCATAGATGCGCCTGTGTGGGGAGGTGCCACACTGGGGAGCAGTGCTGTGCCTCATCGCCTTAACCCATCCCAGGCTGCCCCTGCGCTGCCTGCCAGCCCTGCACCTCCGGGCCAAGATCCAGGCACTGCCCCTGCCACCCCAGCAGGTGGGAGCCCCCTCACCTGATGGGGCCACAGGGGAGCAGCTGGCCACATGCTCAATTCATGGCATGGTGGGAAGGAGCCACACAGTTACTGCACATTTTGTGTGGACTAGCTTGGAGGCTCATGCCTCATTTTATCATGCCATTAATTTTGTGACAGGGTCACAGCATAAGGCCTCACTGAGTGGTTAATTGTGCCTTAAGTGCAGAGATATAATGTTAGGTACTAGTATCTTAAGGATTATCTAAGTGAAGGAAGTTGGAACTGATGATACACTGGCTTCCAAGCAGTCACTGGTTTGGACTTTGATTTTGTTAGTAGCTCTACCATGGGGAATCCTCATCCCCACACAAAAATCATTGGGAAAGTTTTTCCTTTGCTGTTCCTAATATCAACTTTCTTTTGCCAAAAGAGTCAACAGTTTTTCTACCAGAGAAGTCAGCAGTTTCTTTTTTTTTTTAACTACAGAAATCTGTAGCTTGACATAAAAGGCCACCATTAATTCAGCAGTGTAGCAATGCAGCCAGGTGCCCAGAACATAGGGGCAGCAGCAAATTCTAGTTGCTGCTGCACCACCAGTGCAATCATAGCAGCCTTTTTTCACATTACGCCTCCCCCAGGTCAGCTCCCCTGATGATTGCCCCGGCTGTCCTGTTCTATTTTCACTGCTGAATATATAACAGCTAATCCTGCATGGTCTGTGTTGGGTAGCCAACATGGAATTCAATAGGATTTTGCGCACACTTAAGGATTCACTTGTGTTGATCATTTTGAAAGACTGGTGCCTATAAGAAAACATTTCTAAGTCCTTTACATTTTTGGTAATTAAATCAGTGCACTGCACTTTTTTATTCAGAGGATCTTCATCTTCAGCTGGAATAGGGACGTGGGTTATATAGAAAAATACTAGATTAACAAAGAGAGATTTGGTGACTGTGCATGTACAGTGTAGCAAAGCATGGAATATGTGCATGGAGATAATAAATCATGGTAAATACTTCAGTAATATAACAGAAAATTATTAAGGCCTTAGCTTCACACCATGGAAGAAAAACATGAAAATCCACCTGAAAAATTTAATTCTTTCAAGTCTCTGTTTATGAAATGGATACAATACGTACCACATTGTGCTATGATGTTCTTAGATATCGGATAGATGTTAGTCTATCCATTTTTTTAAAACCTCTAATGAAGGAGATTCCACAACCACGGCTGGTAGCAGAGTTTCACCAGTCTGATCAGTAGAAATGTTTCCAAATACCGTATTTTTCGGACCATAAGACGCACTGGACCATAAGACGCACCCGTCCTGGAGCCTCAGTCTCCGCGGCAGCGAGTCCCTCCTTCGGACTCCTGCCCCGTCTGTTCCGGCCAGCCATTTTTATTGCCGGCTCCCGGCCACCGGCACGGGTGCCGGCTTCCGGTCTAAACAAGCGGCGGGTGTCCCGCTCAGGCTCCGCCGCCTCCGTGGGCAAGCTCCGCCCCGTCTCCCCGGGACACACACCTTCGGACCATAAGACGCACCCTCGTTTTCCCCCCACTTTTGGGGGGAAAAAAGTGCGTCTTATGGTCCGAAAAATACGGTAAGTATTCATGGCATGGCAGGATGCATAGTTGTTAGGACCGGAGAACAGATCCTATCATACTATTTTAACATATGCCAAAGGCCTAACAAAGTTCATGTCTCTGAACCAGTTAGTCTCTAAGGTGCCACCTCACCCTACCTTCTGCCTGACTTCAGACTAACATGGCTGATCACATCTACATTGGAAGGCTCTTGTTAAAATCAAATGGACATTTTATATAAAACAGATTTTTTTCCATTTGATGTATTATGTTACCAATTTTGTAATGAATCATTCTTCATGTGTTCCTTTCAGAGTTTGTGGCCAGAGAGTGTGTTTTTATTCTCTTGATTTTGAACTAGCTCAGAAAATTTTTGTTTGTTTTTTGCTCTTATGTAATGAGGTTTGCTGTTAGCACCTCAAAGGCTCTTATGGTTTAAATTACAATTTTTCTCTTCCTTCTCTTGTTCTGACAACACTTTTCTTTTGTTACTTTCTCTTTCGGTAGCCACGTCTTTTGGCTTCCTTTTCACTTTCCCTGATGACGAATCCTCCCTGCATATTTGTTCTTTTAAAATTAAGGTGATATATTTCAGCTCAGAGTGCTCGCCGGAGACCTACCTCTGAAATTACACGCCTCTCCCACTGTCCTGCCTGCTTCTCCCTACCGTTCTTTCCCAACTGTCACCTTCAGAATCTTGCCTGGAGTTTCGCTGCCTGGTGGAGCCACCATCTTCCTGTCACCGTAGAAAAGAGTGGGGAAGGGCGACCATTTCTGTCCCAAGTAGGCAATTAATATTGCCTGTCAAGACTGATTCTGTGAACATCACAACGTGAAATAGTGCTTCTAAGAGATCAAGGTACTCTAGGGGGGTGTTTAATGCTCATGTATTTTTGGTAATTTCTTACCATCATTGTCATAATTTTCTCTGCATCTTCTCCATTCACTTCTAGCTTCTCCATCTTGTAGTGTCCCCCAACTACTGCCACAAAGCCATTTTCCTTTGTGGTCACACAGTTAGCATCTCTCTAGCTGTCTTGAAGACATATGAAAGCTTAACCAGATTTGTGTCTTGTTTCTGGTAAAAATTCATTTGTAATTACTCCTTGTGATTTTTAGTAAGAAGTATAGCTCCCATAATATTCTTATTTTAATTTTACAGTTTAAATTAATTTTGATTAATGCTACTGAACTTTAATTTGTTATGTTAAAGCGGAAAGCAGCTTTATTATACAGGTGGAAAAATTTTAGCTGGCAGCTCAAAGTACAACTCCAGAGGGACAGCTCATGTATTTGTACTGTACGTTAATGTAGTGAAACATTAACTACCTTTTCCACAAGGGAACAGTGGACTGTTAATCATGCACTGGTGTGACATTGTGACATATCAAGTGAATTTTGTACAGGTGAAAGTATCAGATTATTTCTGCTCTGGGGGCATGAAATACTGTTTATTTAAAGAGATTTACAGGGCGTAGAAACTGCTACAGTTCAGTATGTCTCATTCCTAATCTGGCAGGCCGGTTTTGCTCTCGTGCATATTGAGTCACTGTGTTTCTTGTTTAGACTGTCAAGAGTGGGTGGAAGTACATTGACAAAATAGTGTAAAAGGTGATGTTGGTTTTTGTGATGTAGACTTTGTGTCAAGAACCAAACAGGGAAAATCATCTATAAATTCAGAGGTACTTATTATGGTTGTTTTATGACCTACCAAATGGGAGACCCAGGTACTACTGTTAAGCTTGTTCTGTTACTTCTCGGCCTGGAAGATGTTGGCAAACTGTTGTGGTTAGGCTATGTGGTTGAAAATATGGATCTTCACTCCAGATATGTACAACATGATTCCTAAGACCAACATTTAAAAAAAAATAGTGCCTAACTTCCTATTTTAAGCACCTAAAGAAATGGTCTGATTTCTGAAATACTGAGCACCTAGGAGAACACAAGTTCTTTTTACTTATGTGCCCAGTTTTTTTTTAATCATGTTTGAAAATTTTGATCCTTTGCTGTATTATCCCAGCCAATTTCCTGGTATCACAGCATGGTAGAACTTAAACTTAGGCTCAGTTAAAAGTTAGGAGGGAAGACTTGGAGAAAGACAGACAACCATCTGGTTTCTACCTGGACCAGACAGGAATTGAGGGTTTTGGAGTGACAATTCCAAAAGAATAGCATGAAACTTCTTCAGAATTTGAGCTTCTACTGGGTTTGAATGAGGTAAAAGAGTGCTGAGTTAGAAGCAGTTGAAGTAGTAAGAATCCTAATTCCTAAAATGTGACATAGATCAAAGTCTTGACTTCATCAGTATATGCAGTGTGTATTTCAAAACACCTGTACTATGAACCACTGTACAATATATTGATTTTAAAAGTGTGTGGGGGGTTGTATTACTAGGTGATTTTATATTGCATCAATAACAGTACATGAAAGTTGTGTTTATTTGTATTAGAATACTGAGTTATTTTCTGCATTGTATTCTGCATAAGAACATTTTAGTTGAATCATCATGACAGTGCAAATCATTGAAGTACATCCCTGGCTCAATAGGTATGGCAAATTTGTATTTTCTTTCAGATAGATGCTCATTTATATCACTAGTAGTGCATATATAATTATTGCAGTTGGGGGTTGGATGTTTGGAAAAGATGACAATCCTAACGATAGAGGTTCTTTTTGAAGGACAGTTCATTGCTTGCTTCTCTTTCCTGGTTTGATCCAGAGACAGGACCTTGTGTGCTTATATGCTTCTGTTTTCAGTAAGGTGGTCTGTTAATGCTCAGCTGACCCACTTGCAAATCCCATTGATCACTTATTTCCCATTTTTGCTCACAAAAGAAGCATATGGGGATATGGTTAAGAGCCACAAAGGGACCTTGATGCTTAAGTGTCAGTTTAGGTGCCTAACCCCCAAATGTTGACTCTTAAAACTCCTACTGAGCTGACACCAACCCTGGAACGCCTGAGGTTGTGGGCGCCAAGGTTTCCAGTGGTAAAGTTCCTTGGTGCTGAACGTTCCATTCCTGGGCATGCTCAGAAGCACCTCAGTCTGGCTAGTGCTGAGTGGTTTGGCGCCTGTCTTGCACCTGTGCATCAACAATATCCACAGACTAGGTTCTCTTTTGCCCATCTCAGCTTCGGGTTCTGATCTTGGTGGTATTCTCAGAAGATACCTGCCAAATACAACTCTGCACAGAACAAAGGAGGCTGTGCTGCTGACCGTCCTCCCTACTTTATCCAGTAGTTTGGCAATTAGAGCAGTCCCCCAGGACTGCCTTGCTCTCCACTGTATGAGCTGAAGCTGGAGTAATTACCTTTTTAAAAATAAGGATTCAGTAGAGCAGTGATCAGAACCCAGGTCTTCTCTCCCGGGGCAGGCTGCAAGCTTTAAGATATAGAATCATGCTCACAGTTGCATCCTTTCTCTGTCCTTATTAATATTCTTAATGCTGACCAAAGCGGAGCAGCTTTTACAGGAGGAACTGAGGATGTATACCTCCAACATCTTCAACCTTTTTAGACCTAGGGCACCCTGACTTGCGGGCAGAGGGAGCCCCTCCTTTTCCTGACATGTGAGATGTGTCCTTTCTCCCCACCCTCCCTCCCCATTTTGCCTTGATGCATGAAGCTCGGGTTGCCCTTTATGCACTGGGAAGCATAAGAGCAGAGGCAGCACATTATGTGTCCTGTCCATGGTGGTGGCACTGCTGGTCTGAGCTCTCAGACAGGACAGCAGCAGCAGCAGCTTCATAGCAACCCCTCCTAGCAGGCCTGGCTGGAACAAGAGACATCCCTCCTGCCACTGCTGCTTCCCAGTCTAGCCTCACATGGCATTTCCCGGAAACAGGGCTGTGGGAAGGCTGTTCCACCCGGCAGCACCCTTAAAAGGATCTAATGGCACCCCAGGGTGTTGTGGACCTCTACTGAGAATCATTGCCCTATTCCTACAGGATACTCCCAAGTGAGGTGGGAAATATAAGTTCAAATTTCCTGGACGGGGAGAAGGAGTTAGCCCCCCGTCTCCCACGCACTGTGTACATGTTCTAGCCACAATGTCTAGAAGAGGGAAGCACCACTGCCTTCTTCAGATACTGTCTCAGGGACAGGACCAACTTACCAGTACTTCCCCAGAGTTTCCCAATGCCTGAAGAAGGATGTTTGTGCCCGAAAGCTTACAAAGAACCTTTTCCCAACTATTTAGTTGGTCTAATAAAAGATACCACATCTACCCAAATAACCTTTCCAGTACTTCCTTGGTCTTTCAAAGACAGGCTTAGTGCCCTAACTCCAAGAAGGCCTTGTACAAGCTTCGGAAAATTTGGATTTAAATCCATCAGCTTCTTTCTGACACTTATCTACTAACAGAGCCAGCCCATGCAGGTGTGGCTAGTTAAAGGCAAGAGCAGCTGCCTCTCAACCAGTCATCAGCTAATGAGTCAGTGTGCAGAAGTCCTGCATTAGAAGCCAGTTATTTATTAGTCTATATGTTAAATAGACTTTTTAGAAAGCGTGGTTTTGCTCTCCCTCTGATTGCAGGATACGCTCTGAAAACAGAAACATAATTCATTAGGTTGGTTATTTTATTTTGTATGTATTTTTCTGTTCCCGCGCCTTCTTTTAAATATAGCCTTAGTAATACTATAAAACTATCAAATTTAATCAAATGTATGTCTTAAACTTATCTTTTGCACTTTGATCATTATGGATAAATTAATTAGAATAAAATGTTATTTATTTGTTAACACTTATTTTTTTATTGTCAATATTGAAGAGGATGCCTGAATTGCTACATGTATTTCTTGTTATTCAAATTAAAACAAAAAAAGCTAACATTATATTGGAAATCAATTTCAGGTTTTGTTAAAATCATTATTCTAAAATACTTTAAAATTGCCAGATTTTTTCCAAAGATAAAAAAATTATAGAAATCCACATTCCCAAGAAAGAAAAAAACCAAATCCGAATGTTTTTGTTTTCATTGCCAGGCGTATAGATCTATTATAATACTGTATCCCTTATCCCTTGTATTTGCCAACTGTTCAACTTTTACTGAAAATGAAAGTTAATCTTCCCAAGCTTTATCTCTTGGGCCTGTAGAATGTGTTGCCTCAGAAAGCTTTAAGCCAAATGCTTTTTCAAAGGGCTCAAGACTTCTGCGAATTACAGAATGTCATTAGCTTTGCTGGTACTATAATAAAAGTAAGTAAGCACCCTGCTTTAGGGCACAAAACACTGCTGGTGCTGTTCTAATAGGAAAGCGAGGGATTGGAAAGGATTCCTTTCCTGCGTTTGCCATACAGCACTGTATCATTGGTAAACCAAGGAGACTTAGTGGTGGTTGCTGTTGTGCAGTGCTTTTTTTGCCCTTAAAGAGGGAGGACATTTTCTCCTGAGGCATTTAAAAGTGTTGGTTACTGTTGGAGGCTGGGCACTAGGGTACTTGAATCTGAATCAGTGTAGTGATTTTTCTGACTATTTCATTGCATAACTGGGTTGAAAAGAAGTATTTTTGTAAAGAAGGTCAAGTAGTATAGCTTTCCTGACTAGGACCAGGTTTTGGTATCCCTGTGTATTTGGCAGGTATACACGGTAGATGGTACCAAGATCAAATAGTTTTGGTCTTGATACAAGGACCTGGCACCCTGGAATTAAGCAATTTAAGGTTTAATATCTCTCTGATGGCTTATTTTTATATGACTTTGTGGACTCTTCAGAGCATCTGCTCACTGTGGCAACTCCTTAGAGCACAGTCTTATACAAAATGGGGAGAAATGGAAGAGTCAGGGTTTTACAGCCACAAACAAACCTACACAAGCTAGTAATTTTTTCTGTGGGTGGCTTTTATATTGTTATGGCTCACAAAGGGGAGAAAGTCTTCTTTATCTAGCTCTCCTTGAACACTTCCTGCTACGTAAATAATTTCTTAACTCTGATAAAGAAGTCAGGTGTGACAAAAATTGATCAACAGTTTGGCATAAGGCAGTATCTTACGTCTGACAGGAGCTCAGTTTTGCTTGTTCTCTCATACAAATAAAATCTCTACTCTGGGGGAGAAATAACAGTAAGTTAATCACAGGCCTTAATTTGACAATGTTAATAGCTGTCTAATTGTTACTATGGCTAGGAATTTGTATTTTTCTGTTAATAGAAAAGATGCATAATTCCTTTATTTAAGAGTCTGAAGTGTTTTTATATACCTGTTAAGTTAAAGGAAGACTGGTATGTGTGTGTATTTTGCGGGGAGGGAGAGGCAGGAAGGAGAGGGGATGTCACTTATTCAGGTGTAAAGTATCCTGCCTGTAGATATAATGTTACTAATTCATTTTGTTTCAGTTACTCTGACAGAAAAGAAAATTGTTATCTGAAGATGGAGAGAAACGAATCAGCAAATTATCCTGGAGCTGGAGCTGGAGGAGAGAGTCCATTCAATAAGAACCAGTATCAGGGAAGGGGGGTTCCACCGGCCCAATATTGGGTCCAGACTCATCCACCGGCAAGCCCTTCACCTTACGTTTTGAATGTGGAGAATCCTGATCTGCTGCCTCCTGCCTACCAGCATCAAGCAGCTGGAGAAGGAATGCCAAATGATTGTCTGGCTGCAGTCCATGACAAGCCCCCTGCATATCAGAGTCCTATGGAAGAGTCCAGCCAATTCTCTGACAAGGCTATCCGACAAGGTAGAAAGAGGGTGAATTCCTGACCTAGGCTGCATTCTGAAAAGCAGCTATGCTAAGGGGGCACAGGAGGGAACTCATCCAAAGGCACTCTTGGATGTTACTGTCCTTGCTGGGGAAATTAAACATAGGGAGCTCTAAACACTAGCCCATGATCTTACTAATGTATCTTATGTGCACCTAGTACCATATTGGAATCTCACAAGTCTCCCGTAAACAGTGTAGCATACTTGCTGGTGCAAGATAACATAAATTAAAAGTTGACCAGGGTTCCCTCATTTATTTTTATAATGAATTACTTTTTATGCTTTGTAGGTTTCTCTATTGGAAACCATTATGTGTGTCGAAAGTACTGCAGAGCATCTATCAAATTAAACTATACTCTTTGAGGATTTTTGGTGGGTGTTCAGGTTCTATAGCACAACTGGAAAGATGGCCACTTGCTTGCCAGAGTATATGATGTCTTAAAATCTTGATTTTAGAGGCTTTCACCACTTCAATCCCAGCGCTATCTATATGCTGAAAATCTCAGCAAACTCCAAACCATGTCCCTATATTCTGTCTATATAATATTGAGGTTCAGCTTTAAGGGTTGAGGACAGCTCAAACCATGGGCTGCCTATGCCTATCTTGTAGTCAATTACCACAGTTGTCCACATTGTAATTTTTGAGCATGCCATTAAGGTGTGTCCCAAATACCCTTGGGGAGCCCTTCTAGGAACAGATTTGTAGGTTACTTGTCTCTATTTCCTGAACAGGAGGGAGAGAAAGGTGTGGAAGTGTCAGAAGTTAGGTAGGAAAGTGCTGCTGGCAGACTTCATGGGCCAAACACACCACAGACAGAAGTGGACTAGGAAGTGAGTGGCTATAGGGTCAACTTCCAGTTCAGAAATTTAGCAAAGTTTCCAGGAGTGGGCTGGATTACCCTTGGGCCCAGCTAAGGGGCTCACGGTATAGATGATTGGCAGGTATGGGCTTGAGGTAAAGTTAACATTATCAGTGTTAATTGATTGTAAGAGCTATTTTGGCAACGCCAACATGGAATTTTTAGCACCACTAAACGTAATATTCAACAAATGATGCTGCAAAATATATCTCCATAATCCCATTATGGATTGTGCTCCCAGATGCTTCTTAACTTTGCAGCCCTCTAGAACACCCATGGCTCTCTGGGACTGTACAAGCATCTTCTCAGGGGTATGTTCAAAGTGATCTGTGGTGCAGTTCCCCACTTGCCATTTACACAGCTTGATATGGATATAAAAACTTGTTTTGTCCCTAAAGGACTTTATATTTTTTAGCTAGATTTCCTGGCAGAAGGTGGAATTCTGATAGCTATTTCATGGTTGTTCACATTTAATATTTGTGTTTGGTTGCATTTACACACTGCATGGACTGATTTAGGTTCTAGCCCTCCATGACTCAGATGTTCCATGAACTTAGTACCCAGATTCACCTTTGGAGCCAGGTCTTATTTCTTTTAAGGCCTTGCCTACATTAGGCTGTTTCTGCTACCAAAAGTTCTGCTGACAGAGACAAGCCACTACAAGAGACCAGCCAGAGCACATTCACAGCTCAGTGGAACCAGACAGATCCATGTAGCTCTGCTTTACAGCTGTGCTGGCCAATTGTGGAAGGCATAAGGGCACTGGGAGCCAGCATGTTTGGCAGGTGTGCCCTGTGTTCCCTACCTGATTTCCTCTTCTGCCTTCTGCTTCCTGCCCTGTCTGCTGCTGTGCTGTCTGTCCCCTCCCTGATCTGCTGCATGCCACGCAGAGGCTGTCCCTGCCACTTGTGGTACCCATGCCTAAGGTTGGCTCCAGTATGAGAAGGCATTGCTGTTAAAGGGCTATCTATGGCAGTTGGTAGTGGACATGGTATGCTTACCTGCAGCTTCTGTAGGCTTTTTACCATTGCCCAGCAGCTTTCTGTGTGGAGCTGGTGTTGCTCTGCCAGCTGAAAGAAGGGGCTGTAATTTCACAGTGGTGCTTTGGGTATGGATACAGTCATATCTACATAGTCTTCAGCAACTGTATGCTGGCAAAAGTGCATCTGGCACTAGAACACCTAATGCCTTTTTGAAAAATGCAAAAAACTTTACTTCAGAAAAATCAGACAACTACTTGTGGCTTGAAGTATACATTCTTCTTGCAGGCTAGTAAGTGCCATATCTACTTCATTCATATTTCTCTCTCTGTAGCAATCCGTTAGTAAGCTGTGTATATGTGTGTGTGTTTTAATGCTATAGATATAATCTAAATTGTTTCATTCACGCAAGTTTAAAGTGGAATGATGTTGAGCACAAATTTACTGAATCCATCTACTTTGAAATAATATCTGCATTATTTTCTAGCTTTCGTCAGGAAAGTGTATCTCATCTTGACTGTTCAGCTGGCTGTAACTGTTGGCATAATCTGCATTTTTATTTACTGGTAAGTGTTTTGCAGTGCTTTTTTGTGGGGTTTTTTTGTCCTTGTTAATGTATCAAGAGCCAAAACTGTGATTCAGTTCAAAGCAATCACAGATCTGTTAGAATTGGCTTGTAAATTCTGCCAAGAGCCCTCCTCCTTGTCCGGTTAGTCTCCCTTTGCAGACTAAGTTTCACCAATTTGATTCTTTTCCCTGCAGTGATCTGTCTTCTGCCCTTCTTAGCTGCTTCTTACAGGTTCCTTACCCAGCTTTTGCCAAGCAACATTTTTCATTCCTTCCCTTCCTGCCTCTAGTCTCAGTCTTTCCAGACTTCTCTTCCAAGTCCACTCTCATTTACCCTCCATGTGGTTCTTTTGTTATATATGCATTCAAATGATGCAGTCTTCCCCACTGAGCACCTTGGATGCTGGTGGTAGTGTGGGAAGCATCATTAGAACCCAGGTGAGAGTCCTAGTTCCACTGTCCAGCACTAACCAGCCAGGAACAGCCATGACTGGGAAAGTCTGACTCTCCAGGCTGGAGAGAGTGCATGAATTCCTGTCCTATGTAGGAAATGTGACAGGATGGAGAATGCTCAGTGAGCATGGAGCTTTACTTAAGCCACTGGTTCCTAGCCTTTTCAGTCAGGGCACCCTCTACCACTTTTTTAAATTGTGGCAGCAGTGCCAGTTGTGAACTACTGTTGTGCTCAACTTGCCTTAGTGCTTCTGTACCAGGTACTGCTGGCAGGTACAACTGTCTCATGTGCCTGCTGCATGTGTGCATGTTCCTCTTGTGGGGTGCCGGGAAGGGCTGGAGCATAGATGAGTACTCCTGTCTGCTTCTGGCTTGTCAGAGAGCCCTAGTACAGGAGGAGCACATGTGTGCTGCAGCCCTGAATTCTAGGGATTTCTCCCTGGCTGTGGCAGCAGCAGGGATGGTGCCTGTGGGGCATGTTGTGGCACCCCAACTAAGAAGTGTTGACCTAAGCACTAGCATGTCTTTATTGAATATGCCCAAATGGCTTATTTTTTCAGTCTGACACTGTGCAAATTTGGCCAGGTTATTCCGTGAGGATGTCAGAAAGCCAAATCCTTGAAGTTAAGGCCACCTCATGCCAAATCTCAAATTCCTGTCCTAAAGCATGAGGATGCCTGAGCCTCTCAAACAAAAGGTAGCTGGAAGTCTCTAAAGTGGGCAAAATGTTCTGGCTGAAGTAAAAAGTCCTGAGGTCAACAGCTGCCACATATTTGCACAACTTGAACACTAATTTAGCAAAAAGGGGTTTTTTTGCTTGTTTTTTTAATAAAGCAACTGATGTCTGACAGTGTCAGGAGTTTACCAGCCTGGTTGGTGGTACTGCCAACCCTACTTGTCATGGCTGCTTCAAGTTGTGTGTTTCTGGTTCATGCCTACAGCTCTGGAGGAGTGAAGAGGGCAGAGGGAATTAATTTCTTACTTCAAGTGGGAGGAATTCCTGCTTGTGGTGTGGAAGGCCTCTGGTTTAAAGCTGAGGTTGAAGCAGGCTTCTCAACTACTTTTAGGTATGATGAAAAATTAAGTTTCTCTTTTGCATCACATCTCATTTTCAGGTTTCTTTTCAGTTTGGTATAAATGCCCCCAAATCCAAATTATGAAACAAAGCCAGGGAGGACAGCTTTATTAGCGACAGGCTTAGAAAATCTATTCACCCAGAACTTTGTCTCAAACTCTGTTTCCTTTTTGTCTTGGATTAGGAGGAGACTTAAACTATGGATATGGATGAATCCCTGGTTTACATACGCTCTGTTGTGAGTACATGGCATTTGGCTAGTAAGAGAGATGTTCCATTATGAATGTTATATAATTTTAAATGTTATATTTAAACTGTTTAACACAAGTTCTTTCTACCTCTTAGTCCAGCGATCCTTATTTTGGCAATTGTCCTTGCCTGCTGTGATAATGCCCGCAGAAAATTTCCATTGAACTTAATTTTATTGGCAATATTTGTAAGTACCTTACTAGAATTAATGAAGGTCTCTTATTGTCTATGCTCCATTTCCACTGATGTGTGTTATTTCTATTCCAGTAGCTGATTAGGGGCCCCTTACGCTAGGTATGATAGCCTCCTTAGTCAGGCCCTGTCTTGAAGGGATTCTGTGCTAAATAGATGAGCCAAAATATTGGAGAGAGGTGGTGTTGTACACCCTTGTGTTAATCTGTAAGTGGGGCCATGTGCAAGCATTGTAAAAGCACAATTAATTTTGCTGTACTTTCTTAGAAATTGCTTTGTGTCCACACAAACTGTAGACCGAGGGAGAGAGACAGATGCAGACAGAACAGTGACACTTCAAATGCAGTTCTACCTTTCTGAATTTCACTGCCCTGAGAGGCCGTCTGAATTGGATGTGCCTGTCTCATCTGCAGACACCAAAAGACCCTGTTTTAATTGGACATGCATGTAATCTGATGCCATTGGGACCATTTTGCTTTGCAGTTCTACATAAACTTTCAATAAGGTTGTGAACTTCCTCATCCTCTGGTGGGAGGAGCACATTCTCATCCCAGTGTAGGTAATGGTAATGACTGCCAAACATTTTTCCTCCTTGCAACTTATTATTTCTGCTTCATTTATAGACAGTCCTTGAAGGTCTAATGCTTGGATCAATTTCAGCGTAAGTCTTTGGCCAGTATTTGAATTGTTGGTACTACCTTAATTGTAGTTCACTGATTTTTGGTTTATGCTTGTGTTTTAGCCTATTCGATGCGGATGCAGTGATGTGGGCCATTGGTGCCACAACGTTTGTGACTTTAGGACTATCTGTATTTGCTCTGCAGACAAAAGTAAGTTTTCATTAATACCCTGTCAGCAAGTTACAGTAAGTTAATAAACACCCTGTCACTGAATTACATGGGCCTGGTTTTTAAAGCATGCCCTCATGGCTTAATTGGAAGCTTTGTGGCAACTAATAAATGCTGGCTCCTCATGGCAATTACTCCATTGTGATTGCTGTTAAAACACATAAAATTATTTCAATTAATTAAGATTTCATATCAAATGGCAAAGCACCTTCAGTAACTTAGCCTTCATGTATATATGACTGATTGAAGTTGATATGTTAAGTGTGGCAATGCTTGCCCCTACTCAGTCCATTGTAGTGGCAGTCTTGGGAGACTGGTGATTCATAATCACCAGGTATCCTGTCCTGATTTTTTTCCTTTATTTTAAAAATCACACCAAGGTTCAGGCATAAGCAAGGTGATGAGAACCTCAGTGGCATTGGGACTTAAATGGCTATGAATATGCCCATTGGTAGAAATGTAGCTGCCTATAGCCATGAGGGAGGGGTTTTGAGATTCCTGGTGGTTTTCTAAAGTGGCAGTTAGGTTCTCAAGTCTCATTGTGATTCCAGCCCTAAATACTTAAACAAAGGACTCTTTCAGCATTACTCTTCAGTAAGGAATTCCTATCTAGGAGTAAAAATCTGTCCTCTCAGCTCTGGGAATTTGGACAAGTAGCAGCTCTGCTCACCCATGTGACATGCTGTGCAGGAACTGAGACAGTCAGATCTAACCAACTGAGTTTGAATCTCTATTTTATCTTCAGTGGGACTTTACCATAGCATCTGGAATCCTCCTAGCTGTAGTCCTGGTGCTGATGGCCTTTGGTATTCTTTGTGCCATCTTACGGTCATTTGTGAGTATACTTCACACAGTCTCTTATGAAAGGTTACAGTACCTATGATTTCTTTTAAAGTTACCTTGCCTTACTTTTAAATATTCTCTGTATTTTAGTTCCAGCTTGCCTTAAGACAAGCTACCATATGGCTCCCTGCATCTACTGGTTTTCTCTAAGTGGCTTTGCATTTCTCTGAAAAAAGCCTTCAGTATCTTATCCCTTATCTCACTTCTGTCAGGCTTTGCTACAGAATGCCTCTCTTCCCTCTCCCATGCTATATCAAAATGCAGAGCCAAACTCCTGGGTGAAACTTTACTGATTTCATTCAAATTTAACAGGGATAAAATTGGATCATTCTGTCTGTGCAACAGACGGAAGTAGATCTTTTAAGTTTCTTGAATATAACAGAACTCATGGTAGCATGATAATGAAGAGTCAGTTTTACATAACAGATCTGTTTGGATCTAGATATAATTGAACTCACTTAAAGACCCTATTTCTTTCCCCCACTGCAGTGGCTGCAGATAGTCTATGCCTCAATAGGAACACTGGTCTTCAGTATAGTAAGTATTTCTTTCTTTGTTCCTCTTTTTACCCCCTACAATTAATCTACAGAGACTTTACTGCTCGGAGGTTGCCTCACACAGCAACTTGTGTAACAATTTCAGAGGTTCTAACCTGATTAAATATGGCTCTGGTCCTGTCTGTACAACAGGCAGTGGCATAACAAGCAGAGCTGGTGCCTGGGGCAAACCCTGTGAGATTAGGGAGTGAGTTTTGAGAGCTTGATTTCTGCACTGCTATAGTGTGCATGCTGGGGTAAGATTAGGTGGGCTGGTGGTGGAAGTGCATATGGCCTACACAGCACAGAAAGAACCACCATGGAATTTTAAATGGCTCTCTTTGCTCAGTTATATTGCAGGCAAAGCTACCTCAAACTCTTTTGTTAACACAAGTGATGCTCCCTCCTCCTATATAGGGTTCTATCGTTTGAACTTTGACATTCAGCTCCTCAGAGCTCTGTTCATGTCTATCAACTCTCTTAATCATTATGCAGTTATTTTCAAGAACAGGCACTGCCTGTGTATATACTGGTATCTGTGAAGAGGATCTCTGTTTAAAAAGCTCCCAGTAGGCAACCCAAACACTTGAGTTGGTGTTTAAAAAAATCTGGTCATGTTAAGCAAACTTGTAAAAATTGAAGGAATTTACACTTGCTACAGTGGCTAAAATTTAGCTATTGAACAATCTGACCAGTTACATCCATTCTTGTTTATGGAAAAATCACTGGGACCATAACAAGCACTTATCTGCCAGAGAGAAAATAGTTGATATGGGCCAGGAGAGTTCACATTTTGTATCTGTAAAACTGATGGGTTTTCTTGGGTTTATCTTTCAGTATCTCGTGGTGGATACACAGCTCATGCTTGGAGGAAAGCACCGGTATTGTTTGAATCCTGAAGAGTATGTCTTTGCAGCACTGAACCTCTATCTCGATATCTTAAATATTTTCATGTTTATACTCCAGTTAATTGGGCTTTCACGCTGAAAAGCTACTGCACTTGAACTGAGACATGACAGGACAGAAACCATGTGAGGCAAAGTCTAGGTGCAAAGCTAAAAAAAACACCTTACAAAAAATGTTCTTGGTTTCAGACTATTGCCACATAAAGAATAGTTCAGTAAAGTACAACTCTTACACCTGAAATCACACACAATTTCAAGTGGCCCTCCAGCAGCCAGATTTAAGCCCACCAACAACTCAATTTAAACATGAATTTCAAAAGTGAAATCCTCATGGAAGGACCAGACAAGGTTTGTAGCTGTGAGGAAATAAGGACAAAACTAGCTCACACTCAGTATTTGGGTGTATTTATTTAAACAAGGGTTCAAATAGTGCCTAAAAATTGTGATAAGATGAATCTGAAATAAACTACCTACACTGTCTTGTTCATATATGGATACTGTGACCTAGTTAAGTAATTCTTTACATAATTCTATATCTATTTACATTTGACATAAAGTGTGTTGTATCTTGAAGTCAATTTTTACTGTCGTAAGTGTCTAATCCATGTAGAGGAATAAATCTAACTGTAATTGGTGTTTCTTGTATACTTCTTTGCACTAGAAAAGGTGATCTGGTGATGTTTTTCCCAGGTAAAACCATAATACAGCTACCAATGTTTTTTTATGCTTTGCAGTGAGAATAAGGGGGAGAGATGGAGTCCAGATAATGAAACAACTGGAGTTTTTCCTATTCTATAGACAACAAGGTAAAGGACACTAGCTGGTAGCAGTGGGTCTAGAATAAGGCTTTTCCCCCTTGTCAATATCTTTGAGGTAGGAGACCAAGAAGCTCCAGTTAAATACAGCAAAAGCTTTGTTATCCAGCACCTATGGCGAATAGGTGGTGCCAAATAACCGAATATGCTGGTAAGCTGAGAGTCTTTGCCTTTTCGGGCTACTGCCCCATCCACTGCATCTGATGCGCCGCCCCTCCTGCCACATCAGTGTGCCAGAGGACAGGGAGGGGGGCCCCGGGCACACTGGAGAAAGGCTGCTAGGCCCCGGGCTGTGGGGGCTTGGTGAAACTGGAAGTGCCATGGTGGGCACTTCCGGCTTCACTTTTGCCATGTCGACTGGCATGCATGCCAGTTAGTAGAGCATGCCAGTTTGTAAGGTGCTGATAATGCGACTTTTACTGTATAGTACTAAGTCTGGGCCATGCTGGATTCAGCATGCTTAAGTTTAAAGCCCTGTTTATGACAATTTCTCTTGTAAATGTTGACATTTAGAAGATACTGTTAGCTTATGAAAGAAAGAATAATATCTTTAGAGCCTCAAAACCGTAATATCTTAGCTTTCATAACTGTAATATCAAGTGTTACTCTAAGTATGTAAAAATACTATAACAATCTCAGACTCTTGGGAGGAATATTTACATTAAAAAATTGTAAATTACTTATACATGTAATAATGTAGTACATGCTAATAAGACAATACAGGCATCCTATGTACATTACTAGCATATGTTTTTAAAACTAATGGAATTTGAGTACTCCAAGCATAAGAATTAGCAAGATCTGGCTGGTTCCAGTGTTTTCCTTCTGCAAACCAGACAGCGTCTTCTTTGTACTTAATAATGTTTGGACTGCGTACTTCAGTATCACAGTTTTATAAAACCAAGGGACTGTGTAATCTGGCTTCTAGGGCTAAGTACAAACAGTCAAAAAGCACAAGGCCGAATCTATTCAATCGTCACAGGTTAATCCAAGTTGTACAGATTGAACCGATAAGCAAGCGAACAGACGATTCACTTTTGATTTCAGTAATGCAGCCATATGCCTGCAGTGACCCAGACTAAAAACTGGGGGGTGCTAGAGCACACCTCCCTTCCTGGCTGGACCAGACAGCTTGGGCCAAGACAAGCCCATCCACCCTGTGAGGCATGTGGGGGGATGGGAGAGGAGAGGGGGCTTGTGGGGAAGGTGCAAAGCATCCTGGGATGCTAGGGGGCTGTGACTTAACTTGAATCTGAAGTGGGGGAATCCGGGACAGAAGTTCAATAAACTGATTTAACCTAAATCATTGGTTATGTCTGATACTACATCCATCCAGGTTTATCTTAAACTGGTTTTGGTCATTTTGAAAGTGGTTTATATGCACTAAGCTTCTGTTGTGTTACACATTTGAAATGGTTTTTGATCACTTATACTGGTTTATATTTAATTTCTGTCCCTAGCCTAGAGGTGAAACAAAATTCATTCTCTACTTTGGATTTTCTCTCTTAAGCCTTGTATAGGTAGACACCCAGTTGAACATTCTGCTTTTAAATATCAAAACACAACTGCTTCTATTTTCTGCAACTACCATCACAAAGGCCAAGGTCTGCCTCCTAAAAACAAGTGAACTAGTCCTATACACTTGCTAAAATAAAAGTCCAAAATGTAATGAGACAAAAGGAAAGAGTTTAAGTAATAAATGTTTAATCAAAGAAGTTTACATATTATTAACAGCATTCATTTGGCCAAACATCTACATGGTTGTAGTATCCTACTGTATATAAAGTGGGAATGTATCAAGTATAGACTATGAAAGTGCAAATAACAATTCAAGGTTAGAGTAATTTTTTATATTATAAAATTAACAGGTTTACAAAATAGTCTTGCCAAACTTTATTTTTGAACTGTAAAGTCAATGACTATGGTGTTAAAATAAGTACCAAGAAAATACAAATTGAATATGCTCATTTTCATGCTCATAAGAGTAACACAGAAACCATGGATATACTGCACAACCTAAACAAATTACAAAAAACCAGAACCCACAAACTTCACTATCTTCACAGAGAGAGCACTCTTACATTTCTTACTGTAGCTTTGCAAGACATCTCAACGCAATACACAGAATCTTTGTGAGAATCTTTCTATTTAGAAATTACAATTCAAGGACGCTACAAGTTAACTACTTGGAGACCAATTCATGATGCTAGTTCCTAAAGAACTATTTCAGTTTGTAGATTTTTATATCCTAGAACAGTTTAAAATAGAAGTTTTCTAAAGATGAGCAGGCTTCAATGATTATGTTGAGAATGGGGCAGCTAGAGAAGTTAGAAAAAATGGAATGGAATAGGAGAACACAGCCTCAAGCCATCCTCTCTAAAGACACTTCCAAAAGAAATACATTTTGTGGAGCCTGGAAATTGAATATTCTTTTTTGACATCTTACTAAAATGAACCCTCTAATTGCAAAGTTCAGAAATAGGATTTGCATGAAATAGTTATCAAAACTCTCACTTGAACTCACAGCAATCAATATATAAACTTTGCCATCATGATACTTGCTTATACACACGCAGTGAGAAACTTTAATATCAATAAATCTCTGGTAATACTCAAGCAAAACTAAAATGGAGTGCATATATTTTGCTTGTGTTATGACAGGTTTTGATTATATGCTAGTAAAACATCCATTACTCTAGTTGTAATTACATACTGTACCATTGTATCTCACTCACCACTAACTGTAGTTTTGATGCTTTTACATAAATCTAAAACCAGTATTTTCTTCACAGTACGACAACTAGGAAGATTTTTTTTCTTACACTAAACAGTAATCACACAGCAAATGATTATTGTGCAATTGAACAGATATCTAGCAGTGTTTTGTTTATGCAAAAACACTGGCTGAACATTTAGTCATTTACTGTAAAGGCAAGGCCATGGGTGGTTTTATGGAGGTCTTTGCAATTAATAGCATAGTTACTCCAGAACAGACAGTGAATCTGAATGACTTATTTAACTGTGGCAACTATCCATTTGGGTTAGGCAAAGGCACCGTAGCATGTTGCACAGATTATGGTGTTTGAACTTTAGTTGTGGGACTGGCTAACATAATGAAAATTTCATATTCCTATATTTTTATAAAATGTTACCATTAAAAGTAATTGCACTACTAGTGCATAGAATGCTTTGTAAAATTATGAAAACAAAGAACAATGATTGCACTTCCATTAAAGTGTCTCTTAAAATACAGCATAGCTGTTGCTAATTAGCTGTATTTTAATATTTAAAATAACTGTTTAACAGCAGCATTAGGTTTAATTAACTTAAGGTACAGGCTACATTTAAGTAAATGCAGTCACCATGGCAATAAATGCCAGTTAAATTTAAAGAAGCAATGCAACACAGTGGTATCTTTCACTGCTAAGAATTGTGATTACTTTGATAGAGGAACACTGTGCACTGTTATATTGGGTTACAGTTAGCTATTCACAGTTTGGCACATTTAGACTGTAAATAGACATGAAAAAATCTTTGATTTTAATGTGAACAGAATATCCATATTCTTGTTTCTGGAGCAGCACTAAAGAGAAGCATTAAATACCTCAATTCACACTGCTAATAAAACGGAAAGAGGAGTAAGGAAAAATTATGGAGAAACAAAAAATGGAAATGAATTACTAACCATTATTAGTTTGCTGAAAGACTGAGTTCTAAAAATGGAGTAAACTATGTTTTAGGATAAACAACCAAACTATTCAGTGTGAGCCTTTAATCCCTATTTTCAAGTTAAGGATCACCAAACTAAGGCTAAACAGATGCTGCAATGTATTAGGAATGTGGAGTAAGCCTACTCATTCCTTTTTCTTGAAAGGTTCAAATTATTAATTAATTAATTAATTAATTATTAATATGAAGAACTACACTTCAAGGGAACTCCTATGTATTCCATCTTTATGTCAATAGTTTATCATTGAGCCATAATTACATGGATCGAAGCTTCCATAATGCTTACTCCACACGCTGTACCATTTGTACTGCTATCCATATAAGCTCCAAAACTAACGTGTTCATACCAAATGTACATGTTCAATCCAATCATTTGAGGTTTGAGGAGTCTGACTTGAAACATCTTCTGAAGCATCCAGATGGCTAGTTGCTTCCCTGGTACAGTCACCACTTTGTGGTACAGTTTCACCTGGAATAATGCTTTCTTCAGAAGTACTCTCTTCTGTTTGGGTTCCTTTGCCTTCATTTTTGAGTGCATCCTCAAACAGTGCATGCTCTTCCTGAGGCTCCAGTCCTACACCTGTACGATTTGATTGCCCTCCTGACCCATCTTCAGTACTGGGTTGCTGTGAATCCTCATCGGTTTCTGAACTTGCTGAAGGAATTAGGGCAATACTTTGTGGGTTCATGTCATGGAACCAGGCCATAATGTTTCCAAGTAGATTTTCACTGGTGTTTGGGTCTTGGCTACTTGAATCAGCATCACTACACGTTGAATATAATCCACTTCTTGTATCGCTGCAAGGGTGTGAAGTAAGGCGATCAGTTGAAAATGGATCATTGCCCGCACCTAGTCTCATCAGATTATCACCAAGTTCAAACAGACCAGAGCTGCTCAAAGCAGCTCTTGGGCTATCTATATTTATGGGAGCTGAGTCCAGTCTTGTAGGTAAAGAGGTACCTATTGCTCCTAATGATGCTTCATTATTTAGGAAGTCTCTTGTTTCTTCGTCAATAGCCAGGCCAGATTCTTGCAATGACAACTGAATAGCAAGCAGAATGTTTGGGTCATCTTCATCCAAAGAACTCAGAGCCTATCAAGACATACAGGAGCACTTTTAGAAGAAGTACATTTTGCTTTTATAATATTCTGGATTAAAAACGAATCTACCCTTAAACCTGACATTTATTTATTACTGTTGCAAATTGTTTTCCAGAATCAATTATTCCCCAGATTGTTTTACATTTGTCCACATAATCTAGAAGTTGATTTGGTATCTTTATGTTATCTATATTATAGCCTTCGATTCCGCCCTTGTTGCACCAGAAAGGATCAGTTAACAAATTCAGGATTCAAAAAAATATGGTAAAGAGGAGAAACATTCAGGAATGCAAGCAAGCAAAGCAAACGGAAAGCAGATTAGGGAAGATACCTGAAGAGAATCCTGGTTTTCAGAGCGACTGACAGGGGTATAGTCATGAAGCGAAGAGCTGTGCAGAATACCCATAGAAGCTGAACTCACCATGGAGGTACCATGTCTTCTGCTGCTACCACCTTCCTGTGTATCTGTTCACATAATTTAAACAAAAGCATTTAGGACAAAGATGGAAATACTCCATTTTTCCTTTATTTTCTTCTATTTTTGCCTTCAAGTACATAGTTTTACTCAGCCTGGCCTGTACTAAGAAACATAGCGCAAGAAGCAGCTCAGTGCTAGGAGGAAGAACTCCTTCCCCAAGGGCTCTAATGAACTCTTGCTGGATTTGGAAAGAGATATTGGGAAAGAAAACAGCTACAGGAACCTTGCAGCAAATAGATCCCCTGGCTTTTTCTGAATATCACCATATGCAGATACCTATATGTATTCCCCTCCCAGCCACAATTCTTGTACAATGGAAAAGCATCAGTACTATTACTTTGGAAGCCTGCAAGGTGGGAGAAGGTGAGGGCTGATTTGCCTGTTTGTGCTTCTCTGCCTCTCCTTGAGCCCCCCCATTCATTTCTAAGTTTGCAGCACAATGGGATAAATAACCATTAATACACAAGTTTATAGGCAAGATTGTAGAAATACTTCTCAAACCCACTGGTGCATTAGAGAAAACAGAAAAAGGGCCAGAATATGGGATGCACTTACAAGTAATTTAATGGCACCTTTGGCCTTTTTTCTCTGTTCTTACACAGCTGTGAACAGAGAATCTTGCTCACTTTAACTTTTCCCATGATGTGTCAGTACCTCTAAGAGTAGTGTTGCTAGTGCTGTTTCTGTGCAGTCTAAGTGATATGACTGTTCCTCAAGAAAAAAAAGGGAATGATTACTGTTACTGCAAAAAAAAATATAAAAGCTTATTCTGGTTTCGATAAGCCAGGGACAAATACAGCTCTTTTGAAATAGGCAAGTGGAATTTTCACTGGAAAATTTAGAATGAAATAAAAGTGAGGCCCAACCAGATTATCCTTTAGTTAAAACTAATTTGGTGGTATAAAAAATTAAGTTACTTTTAGTCTTTGTTTTGAACTATGTGCATCACTATAATAACCGATACACTACTTTTAAGAATACATCACTCTCAATAGTAAATTTGATAACGGTCTTAATTTATTTCTTTAAACGAGTAAATTTTGGGTCTAAACTCCCTATCTGTATAACCATAAGTAAATAAAGAGGCATAAGGGTTGGAATCGAAATTGTCCTTCTTAAGAGTCTCAGTACACAGCTTTCAGATCTGAGGAATATGAGGTCCATAAGCCACTTATGCACCTTCATCATCTTGGACTGCTCCAGTGATTGGAGAGCTACCAGCAAAATTTAAACAGTTCGAAGAGGCTTTAAATTACAGTAGTATACAGAGGCTACTGCCCTGGCTGCAGCTTACCTAGGAATCTTCACAGTACTACATACTATGGCTCGCTGTCCGAGACTCCTATGCTGAAGCCTATCATCAACAGCCCCATGGCCATCCTTACAGTGCCTCCCTCAGGGGAAATCTTTTCTAGGTGGGCATAAAGGGGCTAGTGTTTAGGTAAGAATATTACACTATGTGCACTGTAGAAATTTTTCCCCCAGAAATACAAGTCTGCTGTAAGTAACTAAAGGCCTTGATCTTGTCAAGACAATGCTGAACCACCACAATAGAGCCATTAATACTACTCACTTAACTTTATGTGTACAAGTACAGGATTCGATTCTTACAGTGCAGCCAGAAGGATCAAGTGCTATATGTTAAACTCTTTTTAATTAGTCTTTGAAGGAAGAATCAGGGTGAACTGAAAAAGCAGGGTGCATACCTAATGTACTCTCACTAGGGTCATCAGGGTCTGGAGTATTACTGAGTAGACTGTGCATGTCCCCACGGCGACGCTGTCTGTGCCTTCTCCGATACTGAAATTCAGCATATTCCTGCATAAACCAAAAGTTACAAAACACAGGGCAGCATGCAGGAATATTTTTCTGATATAACAGGACATTTTTTATTTAAAAAAAAATGTGTGATTTTATACAGCTATAAAATCACCTGTGCTCAGAAACATCACTTGCAGGTTGCATCATGCAAGAAACTAAAATAAAAAAGGCAGCCGGTAACCCTAGGTCAAGAATATTATGAACTAGCAAAGAAGGCTACTTGTCAAGTTGCAGACACTTGAATACTTGCAATCTCCCTTTCTAAAGATTCCATAGACTGTTCATTTTGTCTAATGGCATTAATACCCAAATTCCTGTATTTTAGCTTTTAATAAAACGTAAACATAATGCATTAGAAATTTTCTCTCTGTTTTTGCCTACCCATACCATAAAAAGAGCCAACTTCAAGGGCCCAAACTAGTTCAGGAGTAGATGGATCTATCTTATGTCAATACCACATCTAATTGGAAACGGTATTTTTCTTATCCTAATTACAAAGTTACAAAGGGCCAAGTCAGTGTCATAGTGTTAATACTCCTAGTGTTTCTGAGTTAGAAGGCAAATAGATGTCCATGTTTTCATTTATTTGTTAAAATTAGTTTACAAGATAAAGTGAACATCTGATCTTGCAACTGAATTGCTAGCCCTGGAAGCAAAGTTGGACCTCACAGGTTCATTTTCAGATTGAGGCAGGATCACTGGCATGGTGAGGGTGGAAAGCACAGTCTTTTCTTGGTGTGGTGATTTATTTGCAAAACATGCCCACTTTATGTTTCCTTAAACATAGGTGGTAAAAATATACATAGGCATTAAACTGCTTTTCTGAAATCACACATACTGCTTATTTTCCTTCTTCCACCCCTGTATTTACATATAGTAAACCCCTGATTCATGAATTCCCTTGGACTGCATGGCACAGAAATGCAACCTAACCATTAAGACTCATCTGTACAGCTGCTCTGCATCATAAAAGAAGGTCAGAATTATTTAAAAGCCCAGACAAAAAAGAGCTTGCTGGTCCTCATAGCAATACTCTCCATGGCTTTCCAGGGCACTATTACTGCATGGTACTCTTCTATGGAGTGAAAGGGTGGATCTGGGTGGGGGAATACAGCAGGAGGGGCTGAGAGGGGGAGGCCAAGGGGAGTGCAATAAGTGTGGTTGCACCTCTCTTCCACCACTGCTAACCCTGGCCAAGTTCAGCAACTTGCACAGATGCCCCCGGTCAGTGGGGGAAATAGATAAGGGGGACCCACCCATTGCTGCCACTGTCCAAGCCTGACCCACTCCAGGTGCAGGCTGCAGGGAGCAGCTGCAAAGGATGCTGGGCTTGGCAGGGGACAGCAGTGGCAACAGGCAGGTTTCCTCTTCCTGCACATGCTCCCTACCACCCCCCTCCCCAAGTCTTCCACTGGCTGAGAAGCAGGTTCCAGAAGGAGGAACCACCCCATTACCACCACTGTCCCTGGTTGATACAGAAACAGGGGAAGACCCAGAGTTGCTCCTGCCTTGCTCTAGCCCAGAGGTCAGCAACCCCCAGCATGTGCTGAGCACGGCATGCAAGGCCATTTTGCTCAGCACACCACCGCCAGCCTGGGCTCTGGGCAGCTGCTGCCAACCATGGAGCCCAGTCTACTTGTAGCAGGGCTTGCAGCTGCCCAGCCACCTGTTGGGAGCAGCCTGGGCTTTGAGGCTGGGCAGCTGCAAGCCCTGCTACAAGTAGACTGGGCTCCATGGTTGGCAGCAGCTACCCAGAGCCTGGGTTGACTGCAGCCGGGAGGCTGCACATATCTGCTGCAGGCTCCGGCATTAGCTCCATACCAGCAGGTGCGTTCACGCCTCAGAGCAGATGGTGGGGGGAAGGGCCTGAGGTAGTGCAACTCCAGCCTCTCCCCTGCTGCTGGCACAGAGCTGATAACTGGGCTCTGGAGCCTGGCACAGCTTTTTGTAGCCAGCCTGGGCTCTGGGCAGCTGCAAACAGATGCACCAGGCTTCACAGCCCCAACATCAGCTCCATGCTGGTGGTGACTGCACATGCACTTCAGAAAGGACAGTGGGAGGGCTGTGCTGCCTCAGGCCCTATCCCCACCGTCCCCTCTGAGGTGTGCGTGCACCCGCCAGCATGGAGCTGATGCTGGAGCAGCTGTGTGCAGTATCCCAGCTGCTACTGGCCCAGGCTCTGGTAGCTGCTGCCAACCATGGAGCCTAGTCTGCTTGCAGCAAGGCTTACAGCTGAGCCTGCCTGACTTGCACCTGCTCTGACCCCAACCCTGGCACAGCCCCCACATGGCGATGAGGCTGATGCTGCCCCTTGCCAGGAGCACCACACCTTTTGCAGGCTTAGCTGTGCGGGGTGGATGTGTGGTTAGGCGGATGGGCAGGCTCTGGGCTAGGGCCTCGGCCAGCTGCGCTGCAGCCTGGGGCTGGCTCCCCAGGTAAACACAGGGGCTCTGGTGGGACCAGGGAATTGTTGGGTCGGATTTTGTCCAGTGGCCCAGGAGCCCGGCTTCATGCACTCACACAGCTGGTTCTGTACATTTGTCTGCCTCTGTCTGTGTGCGCACACATGTGTTCTGTGCCTCTGTCTGTGTGTCTGTTCTGGTTCTGTGTGCACATGGTTCTCTGTGTGCATGTGCATGTCTGGTTCTCTCTCTGCTCTCCTTTTTCTTTCTCCTTCTCTCCTCTTTCTCTTTTTTCTCTCTCTCATTGCAACATGCTCAACAAAAAAGGAATGCACAAAAACAAAGGCAATATTTATGAGTATTAAATATACTAATATGCAGTGCGTCCTGCCATGTATCCCCACTCCATGCTCATTTTGGTTTTCTGGCATGCCAGCACTCCAGCACCTTTCAAGATAGACGTGGTTTTTTTTGGCACTCTGGCCAAAAAACGTTGCCTAACCCTACTCTAGCCATAGGCTGCAGAAAGCAGCTGCATGAGGTGCTGGGCTTAGTCAGGGACAGCAACAGCGATGCACGAGTTCCTCTTTACAGCACCTGCTCCCCTGCCCAGTGGAGGACTCAGCGGTGCAGGGGGTGGGCAGTGAGCAGGCACTGGAAGAAAGAACCCGAGTGCCTGCCTGGCTTGAGTAGGGCAGGAGCAGCTCTGGGGCTCCCCCCCATATCTGTGCCAAGTAGGGACAGCAGCAGTAGTGGGAAGGTCCCCCCCTCTTCCTGTGCCTGCTCCCTGCCAGGCTCTCCATGTCCCCTGCTGGTCTGGGGACTTCAGCCATATCTTGTTCCCATCCCTCCATAGTCTGAGGGGCAGCAACCTGTGTCCTCTTTATTAAATCCTAGGTCCACCTATGGATTCAAACAATGTGCTGACATTGAGATATATGCAAGTCATAAGCATTTTTTACCACAATATGGCCTGACACTTGCATCACGTGGAGTCTCCCTGAGAACATGGGAACATACACAGCCTTAAGTTGAGATTTGTGACCCTCACTACTTGACCTTGAGACCTACTGACTTCTTTTACACCATGTAAAAATGCATATAATTTGGGGATTGTGAATGATAAGAAAAAGGCTGGAAAATCAGGCAGGTATCGTATGAAAGATTTTTTATTTGGTTGCAATAAAATCACATATTTCATCACTGACTATTTTAATGACAATTTTGGTTTCTTGAACTCAATATAGTTGTGGTTCAGACAACTATCTCCACTATTCCAGATAAAATGTTTTTTTCTGATTTTTTGGAAAGACTATGTCTTTTAGTAAAGGAAGTTTTAATCTTACTGCATGGAAGCATAGATTTTTCATTAACTGGACTAAATATATTCCTTTTTACTGAGAACATTAACATTTTATCTATTCTTGTTAGACTACTGTGATAGCATGGCCTGGAGTATGCAACTATCCTATTAATTGTCAGCAAAAGTACATAATTATGCCAGAATGACTGCCTACCGGATTTCACTGACAATATACACTGAGGACTGTATTATTTTCTCTACAAAAAGCCTTTAGCACAGGTGGTTGCAAGTATCTGGCAGCTAAAGAGCAAAGGGACCAATTTAAATCAGCCAGTGCCATAGTTGGGCAAAATATAAAAGCTAATCAACTGCCATCTTAAGATGACTGCCTCGATACTTTATTGATAAATAGAAGGTTTCCCTTTTCTAATCAGCCTTTTCTCCTACCCTGTTCCTCCTGTGATGTAACATCACAGTTAGCTGAGTGTCGTAAAACATTGAATTGTTTAGGAACAAAGGAAGGACCAAAGGAATTGGACAGGAGAAGCAAGCTGATTACTCTAAGGTGCAAGCGACTTTCTCAACAGCACGTTGCTAAGCCAGTAACAATAGAAAAGGAAATATATATATATATAAAAAAATGCATGGATTTTTTTCTAAAACAAGATAGTTTTCCAGGGTGCATGACCGGGATTAGCTCCGTTAAAAGAACAAAAAATAAAACCCACAAACAAACCAAGGAAACGCAGAGGTGAGACTACCCCTCTAACTGAGCTTTGATCCGAGACTGCTGAAATACATTAGAGGGAAGGGAAAAAAGGAAACTGCACGTATTTTACTTACTGCGGTGCTTTAAAAAAATCAAAAAAAAAAAAAAATCACACATTCTTTCTACATTTATAAATTTAAAACATTGCAATTTGAACTCCTCATCTTGTTAACAACTGTCCTCATAGAAAACGTGGTATCATTTGTGACACCAATCATGTAATAGAACTGTATGAGAAACAAATCAGTTTCCAGTTTGTTCTGATACTACTTTAGCATCCAGAGTTTGCTTAAAATTTAAACAAAACATTTAATTTTCAACCTTTAATATTTTTACTGGATTGTTAAATCACTGAAGGACAGAAGCTGCTGTACCAGTTTATTTAGGTTCTGTACTAGCCTGCTTTTGCATTCAAAGTAAAATTGCAGTTTTTATAAATTCATTATTAAAAATTGTCAAAAATGTAGGCAACAATTTATTCCTGGATTCTTGAATTACTGTGAGATTAGGAAAAAATTATGAAAAATGGCTAATCTGGTGCCAGCCATAAAAACCGTGTTTGCATTAGGCTCTTTGTTTAGACTTCCCGTACAATTAACCGTGCATATATTTCCTTCTATTGTGAAGCAAAGAAAATGGAAAGCTTAAACCAAACCTTGCCAAACTTGGTACAATTTGAAACAAAATCAGGAAGCTCTCCATGCAAGGTAGAATTATACCACAGTTTCCATAATATGCACAGCTACAGTATACTGAAGTTGTGAAAAATAAATAGGTTACCTCAGGTGATGCAAATCCTAAATATTCCCAATCCCATGTGCCACCAGCAAAGCTGTAAATTAAATCAAATACGTCATGTAATTTATGAGTAAAATATGAATAGTAGATTCTTACCAAGCTACAAAAGCTAACATTCACAACTCCTATTGTTTCATTCATATAAATGATTCAAAACACTGTAAAATTAAATTATTCAAATTTACTGAATGATTTACTAGTCTCAGTTATTATTTATAGGTTATGATGCAAGCCAGATATTTAATGTCTATCTTTAGTGGAAGGACATGGAATGGTGTCACAAGTACTTAGCTAGCCATTCATGGTTCCCAAAAGGAGATGCAAATCGCACTGTAAGAACCAGACCTATTACAATGATTAACCTGGACAGGAATCATTACAGCTATAATATAACAAGTTGCTTCGGGGTAGAACCTCAGAGTATGTCACTGTCCCTTATACTTACTATTATTACAATCTGCAATTCCATATATTTTCATGCAATGTTTAAAACAAAGTCAAAATTTAAAATGATTTCTGGGTTTAATATTGTTTTGCCATGAAAGGAAATAAAATCAGGGATAACCTCGTAACTAGATCAAACTTATAGCACCTGAAATAAGTAAAAATTTAGTCCAAACAAACCACACATAGCAAAAACAGCTGGCCTGAATCAGTTTAACAATCATTTTAAAACATTAGTGATATTTTATTCATAAGGAATTAACACTTCCTGCTTGTCAGCTGAGCTGATACAAATATTAGTATAATGGCAACACTAGCTGTAAGAATGAATGGCAATCTGACTAAAGCTGTATAGACTATGAATGGGAGTTTTTAGATTTCTAGCTAAATGAGGGAATCCATGACTTCCCTCCTCTATCATTTCCCAAACTTCAAGGATGGATTTCTGTCAAATCACGAACCATTTCCTTTACTGACACCGCTTCTGCATCTGTGTGGAAAAACTCAGCAACAAAACTAGACAGAAGACTTCATGAGAAACATGTCTGGTTTGGGGGTTCTGGTACCAATTTAAATTTTGGTGAGGTTCCTAAATGTATTGGATGTATGTATGAGATTAAGTGACACTGGGCACATCTACACCTTCAGCGATTCACCGTAATTACGGCGCATTAAGTTTAGTACCTGTTATTACAACTTCACAGTAGTACCAGCACATGGTTTTCTTGTGATGCTAATGCACAGGAGTCTAATTCTATGGAGCATTAGCCCAGCTTTTGGCAGGATCCACTAATATGCAGTAAAATTAGTCTACTGCACATTTAGTGTCTTTTGTAGAAGTGCCAACTGGCAGTTTAGTAGAGTCTCATAATTTGAAATTTAAGGTGAAAATGAGAGTGTAATTCAACACAATCCAAATGGGAAAAGAAACTTTGTTGAAACCATGATCTAGAACTACCAAAGTTGTCAGCTCTTTTAGGCATATCTCACTGTGTGTTTCAGAACAGCACTACTTAATACAGGGGTGGGCAATTATTTTGGATGGAGGGTTGCTTAACAAATTTTGGTGAGCTGTCAAGGGCTGCAAGGGTAGTCCCACCTCTTGACAGGTGCCCCACTGCCTGGGTGCCATCTAGTGACCAGAAGTCCTGCCCCCTAACCCCTGACTTGCCACCAGAATTCTCTCCCCTTGCCCAGGAAGTACTCCTTTTGGGAGGGAGGGTTGGGGTTACATATATATTGTATGTGGAGGGGAAAGTGGGTGTATGTGGCCTGTGTGTAGTTAGGGGAGTAAGTGGTTGGGGGTGCGTGAAAAGTGTGAGTGGGGCGTGTGTGGATGTCTGTGTGGGTGTGGTTGAGGCGTTGGGTGTATGGGACTGTTGGGTATGTGTGGGTATGGTGGGTGAGGTGTATGGAGGGCTGATGGGGGTGTATGTGTGGATGTATTGTGGGGTGTGTGTGGTTGAAGTGTTGGGTGTGTGTGGGTATGGTGGGGTTAGGTGTATGTGGATGTGCGTGGGTGTAGGGTGCATGTGTGAGTATGGTGGGGTGTGTGGGACAGTGTTGGGTGTGTATGGGTATGGTGTGGCGTAGGACATATGAGGGACTGTAGGTGCAGGTGTGGGGTGTGGTTGGGATGTGGGTAGGTTGGATGTGCAAATGTGGGGGGCTTCCTCCCTCCACTCTGCGATGTGGCTGAACCCTACTTCTCTGCAGGTGGAAGGAGGGAGATGGGGATCAGCACTGCCTGCCTGGCTTGCAGCATGCTGCAAAGGGCAGGAAAGCAGGAGCTGCTGGCAAGCAGCAAGAGAAGCCACACTTGCCTAGTGCAGCTCTGTCCCACACCTGCCTGGTGGCGCTGCAGTCAACCCATTCTGGCTCCTGCTGCTGCTTCCACCCCACCTGTCTGTCTGTGTTGCCTAGCAGGACTTTGTTAGCAGCTGAGCTCCTTCATGCCCCCCCACTGTATCCACACACTCCTCTGCTCAGCAGAGCAAGCAAGCAAGACCAAAGTGAGCTGCAGGCAGAGCCCACCCTGCTCCCCTCAACACTGCAGCTTCCCTTCTCTACCTGTGGCCTGGAGCACTGCAGCAGGGACAGGAGGAGTCGTCACTGGAGGCTGGGGGAGCCCAGCAGTTCCCTGGGTACTGGCAGCAGCAGTCCTGCCTGGAAGCTGTGCCTGTTGACCAGGGTTGGTACCCTCCGGGAGGGGAGGCTGGAAGCGCAGCAGGCGCTGCCCCAGGCAGGAACGGGTGGGACTCAGTCCCATGCAGAGTGCAGCAGGGGCAGCTGCTGGCAGGGCCAGATACAATTAATTGGTGGGTGCCTGCCTGCCTGCCAGGTGGATCCAAACAGCTGGTGGGTTGTATCCAGTTCGTGGGCTGTAACTTCCCCACCTCTGACTTAACAGGTCAACTCATAACCTGAACTTCTCAGGGTTTGCAAACCCTTAGATTTTACATTTAAGTTACCTGCGCCTGGGAGCTTCTGGTGAGTCAGCTGGAGCCACTCCACGGGCCACAGAAGCCAAGAACTCTTGCCTCTTTTGCTGCACAAGACATGCTGCCCGGATGATTTTATGACGAGGAGTACGAAGGTAAGGCCTGTTTACTTTCTGCGCCAGGTCTTCAGTGACCATTTCTAGGTCTGTCTGCAATAATTAAGAAATAAAGCAGGACATATGGTGGTACTGTAAAATAAAGCAGACAATTTTGCATGGGTAGCATGCTGCTATGAATAATTCTACTCTTCTGAAGATGCAATCTTGACAGGGGTGTAATCCCTGGTGTTGCCTCCTTAACAGGAAAGTCTCCTCAGCCCCAAAGAGTCTTTGTCTCTGAAGGCAGTGATGTACCAGGACTGTGCATCATCCTGACCAATACTGTGTCACTGTTTCCTGTATCCACCTGTTCTGTCTAATCTTATACTAGAAACTCTTTGGGACAAAGATGGTCTTTTGGTTCTATTTGATGCAGTGCATGGTACAATGGGAGTCCTGATCCTGGACTGGGGTTCCCAGCCATTACAGCAATACAGATAACTAACAATGATAGCACTAGTAACAGCAGCACTAGTTGGTAGGGAGTGAGAAATGCCATCTTGTGGTGAGTGTTTGCCACCCTCTGCAAGATGAAATAAGAAACTGTCCCAATTCTCCTCTGTTCCTTATTTGAGGAAACCGGTGAAGAGCTTTCTGTGGGAAAAAAAAATCATCTTGATGAGATTTTTCACTTGCCACACACCCCTATACTCATCTGTGGATTATTTTCTTTGATACTTGCAATTATAATTATAATGTATTTTGGAGCATTTTTGGATATGATTAATCTTTTTAAATTGCCTTAAAGAGTTTCACCTACTGTACAAAGGGGCTGATGGAATTGTTAAAAAGGCACTGTTTATATGCAGTACAAAGTTTATCCTCTACTGTAGTCCATGGCCACTGCTGTCTGGACCCAAAATGTCTGTCTTTATTAGATTTATATCCTATCCTGTCCTATCCTATCCTATCCAAAAGGCTCAGAGTGACTTACAATAAAGAAACAACTGACAGACAGGATTCTCAAAACATCCCCCAAAACCCCGAGAACTCCAACTCCCCTCCTCCCCGCCTGTACCTCCACACAAGCCCTCTTGCCAATACCAACAATTCCTAGCAACCATCACTCCCATCAAGAAACAAGAAATCTCTTCCCATCCTCCTACCAGAAAGTCCTCCCATGTCCTCCCACATTCCCTCTAAGCCTGCGGTTCCCCACTACAGAGAGGCTGAGGCTGTCAATCCCTCCCAACCCCGTTCCCCACACATTAACACCCCCAAGCACAACACTGAACTCAGAACCCTAAATAAAACAGCAAAAGAAAGGACCTTCGTGCCCCACCTTGGCCACTGTCAAAGGGCGCCCTTAAGCAAGACCTGGCCAGGGAGGCCTGGTAGCTTTGTAGGAGCTGCAGGCTCGCCAGGTCCTTCTCCTTCCTTTAGGGTGATAAAGATAGCACCTGGCTGGACCTCAGCACTCCCCCAAATGGGAGGAAGATGGGAAGAGGGAGTTTTAAGTAATCCCTCTCTTTTCATAAAGCTGGAATTGCTTTTTCATTGCCAACCTGAAGTAAAATATACTGCTCTTCAGAATATAGTGTTTCAGCCCTGCCAAAATTGCTCTTCACTCAAGTCTCTCCTATAAGACCACAATTTGTCACAGAGATTTTTGAAAAAGAATTTAAAAAACCCACCAGTTTAATGCTAGAGAAGAAACAAGAGTTAAACATATTTCTTTTCATATGATCACAAGTATGAACTAAGTTGGAGATGTTTATATAGTCAAAATGACAATATACTATGGATAACTAATACTGCAAGAAAATTATGTGATAAAAAGTAAAATCTGAATATTTTACCTGCATCAGTTCAAATATTTCTTTCTTTGTGCTTTTAGGTTCCAAAAAGAATCCATAGGGATAAGAACACTTGAGAATACGGCGAGTTTTTAGAAGCTCTTGTACTGCATCTTCAATGAAAGTGGTATCTGGACAGCCTCCTTCAGCTGTAAGGCAACACTAGCATTGAAAAAAACATGTTTCTGCTGAGCTCAATTTTACTTTCACTGTCAAGAGATTCTTCCCAAAGTAGAATAAATGTATTCTCAGGTCAGTTCGCAAATATTTGCTGAAAAAAAACTCCACTCCAGGCTGTAAATGATTTTGGTGCATCTATAGTCAGCTTATTCAAGTGATCGCCCATATTTACTTGAGTCCAAGACAAGCCCCCCATTCAGCATGGGGGGGGAAGAGCCCCTCATCTCAGATTCAAGTACAAGGCAGGGGCAGGAGGCCCCTGCAGCTCTGATTCCAGCCCTCACCTGGGCTCAGAGTCAGAGCTAGATAGCCTCATCTCCATCCCCCCACCTGCCCCCTGCCTCTTCCCCTTACCCTAAGTTGCAGCTCTAGCCCCCGGACATAGAGAACATGGCTGGTCCAACCCCTGCCCAGCCTGGTAGCAGTGGCGGTAGCAGCTCTGGCCCCAGCGTGAGCCAGTCTTGGAGCGGGAGTTGCTGCCACTACAACTGCTGCTCTCTGGCTGGGTGGGGGCCGAAGCCAGCATGTACTTCATGCCCCTGGCCAGAGCAGGAACTGCACTGTTACTGAGGGGAAGGGCAAATAGTGGGAGGGGGGCGGGAAATGCACATATATGGCAGGGCAGACATCAGGTTGGACAAGTGGGGGACAGGCATTGGGGGGTGGGGTCACAAGCAGCAGGGAGTGCAAGGAATCACAAGTGCTGGGGGGGCAGGGGTGATGAGAGCAAGGGGTGAGGGGAACAGGGGGCAGGGTCCAGGGAACAAGAGACAGGGGTTAGGCTGCTTGACTGCTCTGCCATCTGCCCCTCTGTTGCTGCTTGCCTACTTGCTGCTGCTTCTTCCACTGGAGCAGAGGTGGAGGAGGGGAGGGAAATGTAAGACAACGCTCCAATAATTATAGTCTATGCATAGAAAATTACTGGGAGGGCCGTCCTGAATTGGAAGTCATCTAGGATTTGTGTATATAAAATATTCCCTATGCTCACTCAGGAGCTTGCTTGCTTGTTTTGTAAGTTAAAAAAAATACCATAAAGCCCAAAAATAGTCTAGCCATGAAAAACAGATAGCTTGATTGCTTGGGCCACCTGGGTAAAACTGACCAGAGGTCTGGATTCTCATTCCTCCAGTGGGAATTCATGCAGTTTCTACACAAAGACAAATTTCAGTCTGCACGAGCAGAGGTCATTGTGCAATCAAGGATTTATTGTTTTTTCTTTATTATATGTAGATTTTTCTATGAAGTAAGGAAATAAACTGATTCAGAACAGATACCTGAATAACAAACTTTATATAAAAAACTGTGCTGTGCATTGGCTGTTCACATGAATGCATTTCCTCACTATTAACCGGTTACTGTTGTAAAAAGGAAGGGCTTTCTGTATACAGCATATATACTGTACTTTCTAATGCACCTTGGGATCCTGAAGGGTGAAATTCACTATATAAATGTACAATACTAATAGTGTGATTTCAAATATATTCATTAATTTAATATTTTGCCCTGCCTGCCAGGTACTCTAGTAAAGAAGTGTTTAATAAATATATGGAAACAAGGGTGAGTAATTGGTACACACTGATATTAAAAGAGAATAATTATCAGTCAAGGACTCAGGGAAACACCATATTAACCAGAACTGGTTAAAGATGAAAACTGAGAAGATGAAATGTGCAGTAGTAGCAGTCTGAAATAACTGATTTATTGTAAGCATCAATATGAATAAAGAACAAAACTGAAAAAGAGCAAAATTTTTGTTTAGTGTAGAGATATTTGACTTCAGATTACCATTACAGATCACAGCAAATACTAACAAACACCACTTACTTCCACTGAGTGCTCTACTCAGCTGCTCCATCTTTTCTTTGGCTGTTTTTAGAAGGCGCTGTTCTAACTGAAAATAAGGGAAATAAATAAAATACAATAAACTACTCTAATTTCTGGACTAATAAAGTAAGAACAAACATTTCCAGAAATGCTTGGGGCCACACCTGATAGCTGAGTTCATGGTTCTTAAACCGCGTGTAATAGTGCATAAACCTGTCAAGTTCTTGAAATCTTCTGTGTTTCTTCTCAGCCTAGAAAATTATAAAACAAAAAAACCCCAAAAAATCAAATACGAGTAACTCATCCAACCTATTTTACAATCATTAACAAATACAACTGTGTGCTCAACTGCTTGCATTAGAGGAAATATTAAAAATTTTGTACACAAATAACAGGGGATGTGGCATATCTAAAATAGGCAAAAATGAAACTTCTAAAACTCATAAATCTAATAGAGGTAGACATTAGGACTGTGGAATTTTTTTGCGTCTAGAAGTCAGTTTAAGCAGAAGGCTTCAAAATACGTGAAAACATTAAGATACTTCTGTCAGGCACAGCAGGTAACTGAATTAGTAATATACCTATTTGAGAGAATGGTAACCAAAGTGTAGAGAAATACAAGGACAAGTCACCCAGTAGGCAAATCCAAGAACTGAATAATTCCCATGCCTAAATCAAACCTAGGCACCATCTTCTTCCCATCATTTTCATATGATATTTAGAGTTAACATTTTTCCACCTAGAACCTTAGATGGGAAAAAAGTGAAATTCAAACAAATGCTTCTTCATTAAATCTATTCATAATGCTACATAAGACAGAAAATTACTGCCCAAGTACTTTAAGTTTAAATACTTACCTCTACCGTCATTTCCTTGGATTGTTCCTCTACATGCTGAATAACTTCATAGCGAGTACATCTGTAATAGCCTCCAGTAGAAGAGCTATGTTTTTTCCATTCTTCTAGGCAAATCCAGCAAAAATCGTATTTGCACTTCAGAAGAAGAAAAAAAAATCTGAGAATTTTTACCTCCAAGTATGTTACAGATTTTGCAAAGTGACTCTTCCAAAATCAAGGGAAACAACAGAGTTCACAGAAACAGTACAATTCCCAGGGAGTTCATGGCCAAGAAATGCCCAAGAATGCTGCCAGTACACACATTGTAAGAGGTCTAGGTGCCATGTGAAAGTGCGTAACTTCTTGCAGGGAAAGCTCTGGATGCTACAGGGAAAGTTTCAGGTGAGTATAGTGGAACAACAGTTTAAACAGAGCTGGCTGGGAATTTTTTTTAAAGACTGAAAAAACTAGATAGGCTGATACAGAAACAGTTCACAGAATCCGAGTAGAGAGATGGTACGCTTCACTGTCATTCCTCACAGAACCCTTTCTGCCTCAAGGAATGTTTGTATCTGTTGCTACCCGTTTTTCCCCTGGTATTTCTTATATTTGTCTCTTTATCCCTGACTCTTCCTTGCCAATCTGGAAAAAGGGAGCAGGGACACAGCTGAAACCTTCACCACTTTTCAGCGCTGACAACTGAATCAGCATGAAGTTCTGGCACTAATTCTGGGACCAGCTTTTCATCCCCCACACAATACTGCTGCACTATTCTAAATCTTTCAAAGCTGAAAGAAGTCCTCCAGGAGCTTCTAGCACCCTCTGTGCAGTCTGTCAGATGGGATCCAATTTCTCTTTCCTTGACACAGACTGCCCCACTAGTACTGGACCATTAGATCTTCTCCAGCGTGCTGCGCGTTGTTGTAGACCTGCTTCTTGATGAAAGATTCTTAGGAGTCCTCCTTATCAAATGCCACTTTTGCATGTTCTGTTCCCTGCTCACTTGAGGATGCTGGCGGTTGCTGGGACTTAAGAATGTCAGAATTAGATGGGACCTCAAGGGGTTGTATTAACCCCCAGCATGAATGCAGGAATGCTATTCCTAACCTATCTTTGTCAAATGCTTCTCCAGCCGTCTCCTGAAACCCTCCAATGATGATGGTTCTACGGCTTCCCTCGGTAGTCTGTTCTACTGCTTCACTCTCCTAACCATCAGGAAGTTTTCCTGAGATCTATTTTGTATCTGCTATGTTGCAAAACAAAACATTGTTTCATGTCCTGTCCTATGCAGCAAGGGAGAACAATTATTCTTCTCCTCCGTTATGGCAGCTTTTCAAATATTTGAAAACTGCTGTAATGTCCCCCTTTAGCCTACTTTTCTCCAAGCTAACCAAACTTGGCTCTCTCACCCTTTCATTGTACAACTTTCTTGGCAACCTCTCTTACCATTTTTGTCACTCAATTCTGGATCCTCTCCAACTTCTCCATACACTCCTTAAAATGTGGAGCCCAGAACTATATACAATACTTTAGATGAAGCATAAGCAACAACTAATAGAGAGGCCCTATAAACTTCTTGTATATTATAATTTATAATCTCCTGTTGATGAAGCTCCAGATTATATTTGCACTTGTCACATTGCTGACTCATGTTGAATCTTGATCCATTAAAACCCCCAGATCCTTCTTAGCAACACTGCTGTTCAGCTAGCTATTTTCCATTCTGTATGCCTGTGTTTAGTTATTTTTCCCTAGACAGAGCATTTTACATTTGTCTGCAGTGAACTTTTTTCTGCTGTCATTGATCCCACTTTCCAATCTATCAGGATCCTTCTGCAATCTACTCCTTTCCTCCAAAGTGTTTGCAGTTCTTCCCAGTTTTGTGTCACCTGCCAACTTGATATGGAAGCTCTCTATTCCACCATTCAAATAATTTAGACATGTTAAACAGCACTGAAGCAAAGACAGACCCTTGTGGAGCCCTTTCTTGAAACCTCCTGCCATTTGAACACCTAAGCTCTGCTTGCAGTTATTCAGCATTTATGTAACTACCTGACACCACTTTTATCCAGCCCACATTTCAGTTTACTTAGTAGTTATGGTTTTGGAGTTGGTTTACAGACAATTTTCAAGATTTCAATTTTCATGCCTATTTGGACTAGGTACATTTTTCAGAATCTCAAAAATTCTCCGAGGACAGGGAAACGGGTCCCACACAGTTCTAGTGTGATCTACATTAATAAATTAAGAGTCACCTTGCTGCCTTGAGCTGCTAGCTTGACATCTTAGTAGTGCAGCCTGTGAACAAACATGAATAAGCAAGTGGTATGCCTCACTGCTATGGTAGAAACTAAAAGTATATGTTTTACCCACCAAATTACTAAACTATCATAGTCTAAAAAACTGAGGCAGAAGGCAGGACAGGGTGGCACCATAGAAACTACCCTTCCTCCGGTCACCTGATGCCTGAAAACTTGTCCAACACCTCTCCCAACTATACAGGTGGTCCAATAAAAGGTATCACATAAAAGCCTTGTTCTCGACATTTCCTGGACCATCATGACTTCAAAAACACCCCCAGCAAAATGTACAATTTCTCTCAGTCAATTTTGTGTCACTTTTAATAGTCACCTTTAATATCCTGCAGAAGCTTTTAATACTTTAAATTATAACTGCTAAATTAAATCCCTTGCTTTTGCAAATTCCATCTCAAAAGTGGCACAGTGCTGGAGACGCAATACTTGACTGAAGGCTTCTTGGTATTGTATTGTCATATCTTTGTTCTTTCAAATGCTTGTACTGTTCCTGTTTGTTTATAAAGATGAGATGAAGAGACTGAGGGAAGTGTTGAGAGTGTGTATGTAACAGACTGGAACCGTGTATACTATTTTATAATGTTAAGAGTAGAAATGTAAAATGGTAAGAGGAGTGAGCGGGTTAGTTCACAGAAATATATTTTTCTTATTTCACTATCGTCTCATTGGCAGTGAAAGACATCTCTTTCAATGGGATGTGGCTGGATTCAAATACCTCCCACTGTCATTTTCATTTGGCTCACTGTCTTCATGGGATGGCCTGGGTAGCAACTTCAACTAATGAGCATGCATATGCACCAGAGCTAAATTTTTCTTCTATCTAATGAATCTATAGCTTACTACTTGGCGGCACAAGTTTCTCAGAATATTTTTACAGTTAGTTTTAATTCCCTTTATTCAATTCGCTTTTGGAGATATCCCTTTAGTTCCAGTGAAGGTAAATAATAACTGAAGCGCTGCATGAAATTAGTCCAGATATTCTGGTTTCTAGAAAAAAGTCATATAGCTCTTAAAATGAGTTTTTTAAAACTCAAATTGTTCTTAAAAAGAGAATTTAAATTTTCATTAAAGGCCCTGTCTTTTCTGCTTATTTCCTTCTGAGCTTGTCTTTCTTGCTCATTATTTGCTTTTTGACCAAAAGATTCCAGATGTAGTCTATCTTCTAGTATTACATTTATAATTTGTAATTAAAGCCTTCCATTAAAATATTCACTACAAGAATAACAATAACTATTACTAATATGCATCTTTCAGAACCTAATATAAAATTAAATAGCAAAGAGGTTTCTGAATTAGATGTTGTGATCCCAAATGAGATTGCAATGCTTATAGGCTTCATAAGTCCCATGGATATTCTACTGGAAGAGCTGGGTGTACACCAGAAGAGGTGCCACAAGCTGACTGGAAATGTGATTGTGAACCTGAAAAGACTAATGGTATGGCATTCATGTAAACATATGTGGAAATAATAAATAACGGATTATGGCTAAGGAAGTGCCATCCTCATTGACACTTCTGGTGTTTGCTGCTAACTGACAGTGAGAATGAATTGCCTAGGAACTTTCTTAATTCACATGAACATTTTATTAAAAGTAACCCACAACTTAGGTATTCAGATTACTATATATGCCAGGCATTAAACCTTTGAAAAGAATAGTTAGCACTCTCCTCAGATTTAGCAACTTAAAATTAAAATAGCAAATAATAATATTTTAATAATAATTTTGCCTCAGTATTGATATCTTCACAATGTGCATAATGAACCCTATGTTTCCCCATGTATATTAACGGGAACTCAAAAGACCTGGGGAGACAGCAAGAGAAATCCTTAGTAACTTTGGAGTAGATAAGGAATAAAGGATAGCCTGATTCGAGAGGCTGACAGAAAACACAATGACTCACCAGAATCAAACATTTAGGATCAGATTTTCTACTTATTCTGGGCTATGTTGAGACAGAACGCAATGTGGCAGCCAGGAGCCAGTTGTGGCTCTCTGCTCCTCAGTGGCTAAGCTCCAGCAGAATTGAGAAGCAGGGAACAGATTTTACAGATTTTAACTTCTGTTAAAGGGAGAAGTTAATAGACCCTTTATGCTAAGGATTAAAACAATGCAAGAGAAGTCCAGCTCCACAACATGTCACTTGTAGAATGCCTTGGTAACCTTTCCCCAATCTTCTACCTCCTTCCCTTCCCCTACAGCCAAGGGGAAGCTGGTGCAAGAGGTGGTAAAGCTATCTCAGGTAGCTTTCTGCTTCTCTTGAAGAATTCATCCCTGGTTCTCTGGCTGTTTTAGAACTACTTTACACAGCTTATAAAATTAAGTTACCTTAGAAAACTGGGGAATTTGGTCCTTAATCACCACCTCAAGAACTGAAGTACGTTTAATGGTGAAATCCAAACAAGCCTAGAATATATAACACTTGCTCCAGTTGGGATGAGTTCAGTGGCAAAAATTACCATCAAGTAAGTGAAAAGAATTCAAGCTACATCCAAACATTTCAGCCATTCAGATCCTTCTATGACTGATTATTTCAACTATTCATCCTTACCACCTAGATAGGAACTTATATTCTGGAAAATTTCAAACTCAATTGAATAATGTAGGCTTGACATCTTTAACAACTGAATTATGAATTCTCTTCTTTAAGATCATTTGTGAAGAGAAAAAGATAAATGGGAAACTTAGAAAGAACCAGAGTGTGACAGGTTCTGTTTTTGCTGGGAGTAAAAAACCCTCCTATACAGAAGTGGGGAAAAGTGAGAGGGAGTGTACAATCGCAGCAAAATTAAAAGGACATTTGGGTGGCTAAGCAAGAAAGCAAGCTAGCCTGCTTTTTGGAAAGACAAAACAAAAAAGGGAAATATTATCATTTTCTAACCAGAGGCCTATTTTATTAGAAGCTAACTATCTATATCAAATATGGGTTTAAATCATGACTGACATGTCCTCTTCTCCATCTGAAAACTGCATGTTAGCAAATAGACAGGATATTAGCCATGCTTATGTAAAACAAGTATTCAAGAACAAGACTATATTTTGCTGTTCCAAATATTGATGTAATACTCCAGATGAATATTAGCTCATTTGGGGGAAAAGGATGGCTAAAATGATTGTGACACTAGTACAAAATATTTTCTATTTCTGTAATGTGCTGCAAACTCATGAGTAATTCTCTGGCTACTGTTACCCTAAGTCTCTCTTGGTACCAAGGCTCTGGATTTCTCACTCATATTGAATATTTTGTTTGTTTTTTTTCCAGGCTGACATTATTTTAATATTTTCTGTTCAAGTCTGTTATCACCTTAGTTCACTTTGTACTATTTTCTTCATCTTCATTAGCATTTACAACTGCTAAACATTTCATACCATTGGCAAATTAAATATGCTTTTCACTTTCTCTTCTAGCTCATTAATGAAGATTAAATTATACAAAAAGCTGTAGGGTTCTCTAAACCATTCCTCCCACTTCACTGCTAATCATTTATTTTTGTTTATAATAATTCCATCAGTTGTACATACATGTGGCTACATCCTTTGTCAATCCAATTTGGAGCTGGTAAGAAAAATTTCATGTAATATTATATAGCAAAACTTTCACTTGTATCCAAGTATGTTATATTTGCAGCTTCTCTCCATCTGTGAAAGCTGTATTTCTATTTACAGGCTCTACTAGCCTCTATACATGATATTTTAGAGGCTTTATATGTTTGCATTTATGAATTAAACACATATATGTATGCAAACAATCTGACTTACAACTTCTACCGAAAATAACAGGGGTCCTTCTTACCTTAGCACACTGCATGTGGTTGCAGCCCTCATTCTTCTGAATTGGAGATTTGCAGTTAGCACATGGTTTGGAGTTAGTTAGCAACCACAGGCAGTTGGCAGCATCTTCATAAGCCTCACTAACCCCCACAACTTTGTAGGGAAAAAATAACAGGAAAGTTAAGATTATACTCATGTAACCTTTTGTGTATAACAAGTAGTGTTTCCCTAATTGCTGACGGTGTGCATTAACTCAGCGTCCTCCTGGTCCCTGTACTCCCTGGTCCGGATACCATTTCCACCACTGCTCTCCTGCTGCTAGAGTCTCTGGGATCCCTCCCTTCCCCAGCCTCCAGCTTCTACATCCTGTCCCCAACTCCAGGGGGTAGAGGTGAGGTATCACAGCCCATGAGGCCCAGGAAGCTGCAGCAAGGAGATTTAGGGACTCCATGAAGCATGGAGATGTTCATGCCTGTAGCAGGGGGCATACCAGTACAGTGTGGTGGGGGTTGCGTGCTACACAGCATAGCCAGGGAGGCATACAGGTGTGGTGTGATGTGTTATGCTACTCATGTGGTGTGCAGTACAGGGTGAAGTGAGGCCCCTAACCACTCAGAAGCTAGACAGCCCTTCATTAACTGCCATATGTTGGCAAAAAACAAAACAAACCAGGATGGGTTTGACCAACATAGTATGACCTAAAGGAAAATATTTCTCTGCTATATATTATTCTGTGCTTTACACTGTAATTTATTAAACATGTTACGAGAAGTTGCTTGCCGAAATTTAAAACTTCATATTAGAATCTATTTGAAAAATACCACCTCTTACGTAGTCCTATTTTTGTTCCTATAGATTGCACTAAGTACACATGTACCTGTGTTATCTGACCAAAGCTACATTTGTATCTCACCCACTTTTTTATATGTATAACATCTTTTATTTCTCTAAGGTTTAGGGAAGTTACTTTAGGACATAGCATAAGGGCTGATTTAAGTACAATAAAAATAAATATTCAGCCTCTTGGAGTCCTTTTGGGATTACTAGATTTCCTATAATATTATACAATACAAATTGAAGGGGAATAAAAATTTTAGTATGATTTGGCTCCAGGCACTCACTGGCTGAACTGTGCGAAAAGAATATTAACTTGAAGCAGTTTTAAAAGCAGGGAAGATGATATTTATTAAACTAGACTTCCCATTGGAAAGAAGGAAGTTTGAGGAAATCTCATTCATAAACGGGAAATCTAGATTTTCTGTGTTAATTCATTTCTATTTTAAAATGTTTGTTTAATGATGATTTACTAATAAGTACTTACATACCATGTTATATGTTCTAAGCACCAGAGAAACATAACTCGATTATGATTTCATTTAACAGTGACTTCAGCAGGTCTGACAATGGAGTTACATCAACATAAAACAGGCTTGAAATACAAATAAAATCCTTGACAATTAATCTAATTAAACTTATAAAATAGCCAATATCTTTTAACATAATAAAGTTATGTTACCTGTACCCAATGTTCTTCGAGCTGACCTCTGCACGTCCATTCTTAGAATGTTTTTTGTTTGTTTGTTTGTTTTTTTACAGCTAGAAGCCTATCAGTAGCACCACAGGGTAGCATATTTCTTTCATGGAGACCTAAATCCAATTCGGGGCTTGAAGGAGGAGGCTGGTACATCACCACCTCTTTTAAAGCCTATTATCTGAACACCACATGCTGCAAGGGATGGGGAAAGAGCACAACCATGCTGCAACAGACACTGCTATTCAAAGTAAGAATTTTCAGGGGGTACTTACAGGAACTTTTGCTTTACAACAACTTTGAAAACCTTGGGTTTCCCATTCAACCCAGTTATAAAATACATTTACTATACCCTAACCCAGTGGGGGCCAACCTTTTTGGCAGAGGTGCCACCAATTGGCCCTGCACCCCCCGCAAGTGCCACTCTGATTCCCTACCCCTGCCCAATCTGTTGTTCTACTTTCCGTTTCCTGACCTATGCTCCCTGCCTGTTCTGCTTTCTGCTCCCTACCTTATCTGCCACTATGCTGTCTGTCCTCTCCCTGCTTTGCTGCATGCCATGCACAGAGGCTGCCTGTGCCCTTTTGGCATTTGTGCTGCAGGTGGTCAACTTGCAGCATGGTGGTGACAAGTTGCATGGGCAGCCTGAGTGTGTGGCCTATAGCAGATCAGGAAGGTAATAGGCACTCCAGAAATGGATACGGCAGGGAGAAAAAAGCAGAGCATCAGATCAGACAGGGAGCAGAAAGGAAAACAAGAGTCAGCGCAGGAAAAAGGCATTAGAATGGCACTAGGGGAGAATGTGGGACTAATGTGTGGCACACCTGCCAAAAAGGCTGACTATCACTGACCTAATCTATATGGCAGCTCCCCGTTTATTACATAGTTGAACATTTTTTAACTTCTAAAATAGGATTCTGACATTAATGTTAATGATTTCATCCAGTATTTTACACTGGGGTTTACTTTTAAAAAATCAGTTTTCTTTTAAGGGCTAGTTTCCTGCTAACCCTATAATAGATATGTAGTAAAACCTTCCACCCTTATTCAGTTTATACAAGGACTGGGCAGAAATTCAGTCCCACTCTTGCAAGTGCAAGAGCTATTACTTTTCTGAAGATGTATGATACCTCAGAGGAGGCAGGAAAGTAGTAAGTAGACAAATGGCCTTGCCCTTCATGGGCCAATAAGCAGATATGGCTAGCCCTGGTTAAGTAAGTTGTACCCCTTCAGAAGGTACCATTTTGTCTGGGAAGCAATTGTTCTGTAGTGTGCCATGCTTCATACTACAATATTCATTATACTCTAAATTTTATTAGAAACTTAACAAGAAACAACAAACAAATCCTACTTTATATACAAAGCAGGGAAATTTAAAAGGATCATATTTTCATGAAGTTTAGCCAGAATAAGCAAGCACTTCTCTTCAGTTATGACTTTTCCATATCAAATATTATGGGCTCTTTTCAGGGGCAGAGTTGCAGAAAAAGGTCACAAGACTTTTTTTTTTTTTTTTTTTAAAACAACATGAAAACCTGTTTTCTATCCTGCACTGTACTTGAGTAGCTAGCCCTCAAACTTACCTCAATAATTCTGTTCAGGCAGACAGTAACTATCACAAGTTTCAATCAAAAGGTAACATTTTATTATGTTAAATGGGCCTAAAAATGGGTGTTCAAACAAACAACACTAGGTCATTTTAACTACAGTGGTCACTTCTTTTCCTCTTAGGGAGTGTCAACACATGCCTCTTAAGCAGGCTTAGCCTAAAACTGCCATTTTTAAGGTGTATTAAGGGCATGTATCCACACATGCACACCTTTAATGTGCCTTAAAAATGGTGATTTAGGGCCATGTGAGCCTAAATTTGATACCTGTTTTATGTATAAAGCAGGCATCAAATTTAGGCACAAATAGCTAAGTCGCATTAGAGCACGTGAGGATGCACTAATCCACATTAACGCAGTGTGCGTCAATGGACACACAGCATGCTAATGCGCATTAGTGTGTCTACATGTGTGCTAATGCGACTTAGCTATTTGCACCTACATTTAATGCGCCTTAATGTGCATTAGTGCGTCCACATGTAGACATGAGCCTAAATCCCTGTAATGTGCCTTAAGCAAAGGTGCATTAAGTTTAGGTATGCATAAATACACATGTAGACACACCCTTAGAACTACATTTTCAAGCTCTGTGGTAAAATGACTGGATTAAGAGTTTTAAAATATGGATATTTTATGTGTGTCAATTTTGTTCTATAAGCCAGAACAAATGCATGCAATTTTTAGATTTAAGAGATGAAGTAAACACAGTGAAATAAATGAAGAAAAGGGGGAAAAAGGAAGAACGAACATTATATATTTAATACAGTATTAAACAAATTAGATGATTAATATAGGATGTGTTATCAAATGCATTCCTCCCACCTTTCAAATTATTTCTTTACTAATGAGTACTAATTTATTTGACACTGCTAAAACCATCCTCCAAGGCTACCAAAAATACTTACGTTCCTCAGGCTTCATTTCAGAGATCTTCTGCAGCCAGTCCTTCCAGGTTTGGCAGTCACAAGGTTCATGCGCTTCACCAAGACATTCCCTGGAATATTAAACCATAAACACATCAGCTGAATGTTTACTGGTTAAACTCTTGTTTGACTGAAACTGGTGAACATGAAAAATAGTTAAGGTCTATTAAAACTTCAATTAAGCTAGAAATTAAACTTTAAAAATCCACTCAATTAAACTTTCTTAAAATAATTCTTACATTACTTAGTCAAAAACCTATGTCAAAACTTAGTCAAAAACTTTCATTGAAGTTAATGGGAATTTAAGTGAATGAGTAAAGAAAAATAATGTTTTAAATTATGACAGAGACTCTCTCAAAAGCAACTGGGTATGTGTTACTTTGTATGGTTTGAGCAGTTACTCATCTAAACAGTGAACTAGTCCAACATATGAATAATCATGAGGTTTTGATTCAAGAGATGCATTTCAGTGAGGAGGGCCTATACAAGGCCTTGATTATTTGTATTAATATTATACCCAAATATTCAAGTAATGTTAAGGGATCATTATATTAGACACTGTACATATATATAGTAAAAGTGTTCTTATTTTAAAATCCTTGCAAGTTACTTTCTTATTTTTAAGTGGTAACTGGTGGGTAGGTCTATTACAGCCGAAATAATTTCATTAATAATTATTTGCCCATGTTCACTGGCAGCAATCTTAACACGATCATTGTTAAATTCCTGCTGCTCTCTCACACTTCAAATGTTGTATAAATTTGGATTTAATTTTGTTCCAAAGTCCCAAACAAAATTTTGGCTGAAATTATATGGACATAGAAGAAACTGAGTCCATGCAGTTTTTCCCAAATTACTGCTGTCAGTTTCAGGATGGCTATCTTCAGAATGTAGCTGCAGCTGTACTTCCAAATGGTGCTTGGGCGTAGATGTGTCAATATGGATTCCAGATTTGTCACGACTCTCCTACATGAACTACAGCAAAACAGCCTAAGACATCTGCCACATCAAACACACCAAACATTTAGAAGAGCATATTTTGCATGGGTACCAGCTATATCAAACAATGAGAAGGGCAAGCTGCTTTTTGTAATATAGAATTTCAAAAGCCAAATCACTGCCCTTCTGATCAGCTTTACCCACATCATGACACATGCATAAGGAAAATGTAGAGCCAAAACACCCAAACCTTCTTTAGATACCCTGTCCCACCTATCTAAAAGGTACTATCTGGGCACCATTCACTTCTGCCAGGCAAGACTACATTTTCCCTGCTGACTTCAGGCCCTTTCACCATAGGGTATGTTCTCAGAAAAAAATGTCATTACACACAAAGGCAAATAAAATGACCAGGAAGAGAACTTTGGACTTAAATGAGAATAACCTCCTTAACTAACTGCTGATTAATAAACCAAAACAAGGAACAAAATAACTAGGAAATGCAGGACTGATTCCTTTGTCTGGAAACCTGTGAACTTTTGGGCAGATTGCTGGCAGTCTTAAATGGTGGAATACCCTCAGAACTTGGAACAGCACTGTAAAATCAAAGAATGAGACAAGCATGGTGTACATACGGAGGGCAAAGAACCTAAAGATGGATGGGGGACAGGGGTAGGGAGATCCATGTAACTACAATTGTGTTTCCAGCCTTCTTTATGAGGCAAAGTTTTATTGATGACAGACACTGTGAAAGCAGAAATTAAAGAACACACGGATGCCAAAAGGATAGTTTATACTGTAGGTGATACCCTGTCCAAAGAGAAGGTGGCAATCTATCAGTTAAGATGATTAATTTGCAGGTTCGATAACTAATAAAAAGTAAATACAGCAGTGGTTCATGCTCTAGATAACAAACGTCTTTCCATTTTATAGCAACTTACTGAAGTAAGTTGCAACCTCAAGTAACGGGCAGCTTGTTTACAGGTCCATATTTTTCCCCCTTTGTTTTTTCAATTTTAATAGACTGATCTTAAACCAACAGCACCGGAATCCACAAATTAGACATTTTATTTTTAAAAGCCAGAGTTTTTATAAGTAATATTTTAAGACACTTCAATTAAAAGTAATATTTCAAACATTTTAAGGCAATTTACAAATACCTTCAAAATGTATTTATATTATGACTTTTTAATAGTTCACTGTAACATTCAATAATTCACCATTACTCTCAATAGAGATCTGATGTCAAAACATCACCACATATGCCAGGGGAAGAATGTCATCTGAGATAGTCACAAAATTGTATCTCCACAGATACCAAAGGAAAAATATTTCTATGCTTGTAAAATTATGCTTAACAACATAAGGAGCTGAAGTGTGATCCTGGAACCTTTGCCCCCTCATACATAAAATTCATGTCATATAAAGAATGTCCAGTCCTTGGTGTAAACCAGAGCAGTCTCAGATTGTTAAATTTTAAACTCAGCTGCACAAGTAATCCTGAGGCTTTGTCCATCTGCCAAGTACAGACAGGGTATAGCATCAGTCTGGAAAAGCTCCCTTCACTTAAGGCTGAGAAGCATGATGGTGTGCAGCCAAGTAAACTGGCTTCAGGGCATCCAAGGATCTGGCTTAACCTTACTAAAAAGAAAGGGCATCCCACCCACTTGACTCTTGAAACAGGATGGGAATCTTTGCTTGAAGTGTGCTTTCATTCTATTCCCATATTCTGGCAGTCTGCAGACTAGGAGTATTTTTCAGTTTCTCTACCATAACAGTCTAAGCAGCACAAAGACATTCTGCAGAAAACCAGGCAAAGAAAGACAAGAGAGACAATAGCTCAAGAGAGAGTTCCCTTAAGCCCCATTCCTCACTAGTAAGGAAACAGAAATGATTTGGAATTCCCAACAACATTTTTTGAAGATTATTATTCTTTTAAGATAACAATCCAAGCTGTGCAGCCTCCAGACAACCAGCTCAGTTCTTCAGGGGCAAGGTCATTCTAGGTAGATCAGCTCACCAGTTGCAAATGACAGAAGACCCACTGATATGAGGATCTGAGTACCATCCTGCACAGAAGTACAAAAGCTAATGCACTACAGTTGGCAATAAAAGACTGAATATTGTTAGTGAAATTTATACTTTGACAAATACTTTTGTAAACAGGATCAGTCAAAAGTAATGTGAATTCTGGCACGTAATTGAAGAAGTACAGATAAACTACTTAGTAAAAATTTAAGGCTTCTGGAAACAGATTCAAGAAAATTTGACAGGTCTCTGGCTACATGGAATCTTATCTAATTTAATGTGTAAAAGAGTCTCCACAAAATCACTTAAGATACAGCCTTACAGCGAATCAAGTACAAAACATAGTATGTGAATCGTTTAGATTAAATAAAATGGAAGAATTCTAAAAATGGATGACCAGATGGTTCTTTGAAATATATTCTGAACATACAATTTGTCTTAATAGTACTGCTAGCCTCTCAAATAGCAAGAAAAGTTTCTTTATCATGAAAGTGGAATAACTGAAGTCATACGTTACAAACCTAGAAGGAACCTCAAAAAGTCATCTAGTCCATCCCCTGTTTCAAGATATGCCCAACATGTTAGATGTTTGTCTAACCTGCTTTTAAAAATCTCCTGTGAAGTGATTTCCATAATCTTTTATCATACCACCTGGTCCACTGTTTAACTATCTTTTAGGTCTGAAAGTTTTTCCTAACTTAAGCCTTCTTTACTGAAAATTAAGCTAATTACCTTTTCATGTACCCTCAGTGGACATGTGGAACAACTGATCATTGACTTGTTTAAAACCACATTTTATGCATCTCACAACTTATCAGAATCACCTTAGATGCATTCTTTTTTGTTTGTTTGTTTTGACTAAAACATCCCAATCCTTTGTTTTGGATAATCAAATTTTATGTTCATGAAGACAGAAATATAATTCTTTTCACAATACAAGAGTAGCTCTCTTTTTCAATATCACTTAAGCGGACTTTGTTGCTTCAACAAAGATTGAAATCATCTTACAAATTGTGGGTAGGATGTCACCCATAAATTTAAAATCTTTCCATTAAGTGGTGATTGTCATGTATTTTTAACTTTGTAATTTCTTATTACAAGTTACCTAATGAATATAAAGCTAAAAATACATAGAGATCCATGCAGCTGTTCTGTGGCTTGCCAAGTTATTAGTATAATATAGCAGGCAATATCTCAAAGTTTGTTGCCCCAAAAGATACAAAGACGTATGAGCAGGTCAGATATCAAGCACAAGTGTATGTGACAGATTATAGTCATGTATCATGCTCTACAGAAGTCAATTATTTAGGCTTCTGTAATGTGGCAGACGGCAAGAAGTTTTAATGACCTCTAGAGTAGCAGTGAATATGATCATTTTATGTAATCATACAAGTTTCTAGGACTAACCAGCAGAAAAGATGCCCTTTTCCACAATCCACAGCAGGTGCTTTCAGCATAGGGAAGCTAAGCGTATCCGAACCTGTTGTATTTGACCCCTGTCTTGTAAGCCTGACGGCTCTTTCACAGCCTGCTATAGGACACCATTTAATGGCAGGATTATTTTCAACAAATGCCTGAAAAGAAAGAAAAAAAGAAGAAAATTACTTAACATTTAAGAACAGATTCTTACCACTGATATGGACTGTAAGCTGTGATCAAAACCTCCTTCTAATAAAGGTAGGGCAGAGAGCATACTGTAGTTTTGTAACTAAAATTTGTATGATTTAAAATTGTTATAACAAGAAACTGATTTCATCATTAGCTTAAAATTGCATTTGTTTGCTATGCTAGAATGTAATATTTATCCTAAGACCTGAATGATCCACACTGTATGCAAAATGCTAAATATGTGCAAGTCTCACATATCAGGGTTGACAACATTGTCTATCAGTGGGCTGGAATGATGCAGCTTAGGCTGAAGGTGGCCTGGTACTAGTACTCAGTCACTATTTGTCCACACCACCTCTTCATTCTGCTGTTCAGCTATAGTGTTGCATGCATGAAGTGCTTGGCTGTGGTACAGGTGAAGCCCCCCACTGCCAAATAATGTGAAAGCTTCTGTTCTGTGGGCTGGATCCAGTGACTATGGTTAGGGTGTAGTTTGTGCACCATACGTTGGCACCCCTTGACATGCTATTATTGTTATTTATTCAACAACCATAATTTGAAATTTTGCAACATATAACTGCTCCAGTTTAACAATAAATACTTATGCCAATTATCAGAAATCTCAATGCCACTGAGATACGATCTTAAAAAGAGAATTAGAATAACTGAGAAATTTACTTCTGAACTTTTACATTAAGTTAATGTGCCTTCTCTTGTAAATACTGGATTAAATAAATTATAGAGAAGAAAACCCCCACAGTGACACTACCATCCAAAATCATCCTACCTGCCGCCTACTTGAAAGGTGAGTAAGTATAAGGTAGTGGCTTAGATCTCGGCACTTTACTGAATAAGATTTGAGGACCTCACACTAAAGGGCCTTATTACAGAGAAATTACACATAAACCAGCATAAGTGATCAGAAACTGTTTCAAATCTGTAACACAACAGAAGTTCAGTGCACATAAACCACTTTCAAAATGGCCAAACCATTTTAATATAAACTTGGATGGGCGTAGTATCAGATTTAACTGATTTAGGTTTTATTGAACTTTTATCCCAGATCCCCTCCAGATTCAAGTCAACTCACAGGCTCCCAGCATCCCAGGATGGTTTGCACCTCTCCCACAAACCATTCCCTCACAGGGTGGGCAGGCTAGCGCCTTGACCCAAGCTGTCTGCTCCAGCCTAGCAGGAAGGCATGCTCTAGTGCCCCCCCCCCCCCAATCTTCTGACCTGAGCAACTGCAGGCATGTGGCTCCATTTCCAGAATCAAAAGGAAATGTCTGTTCACTTGCTCATGGGTTCAATCTATGCAACTTAAACTAATGTGCAAAGACTAAATCAATTCAGACTCAGGCTTTTTGAATGTCTGTACTTAGCCACATGGTAAAGAAGTGTACCAAGCTGCCTTTCCCACCACAGAGATAATTTAACACATTATTTAAAAAGTAGCAGGTAAGGGTGCAAACTGTGCCCTGTTTATGTGCCAAAGGAGAGCTCCAGTGAACCTAACTGTAAATGGGTATTTGATTATTCAGGCTGCGGAGTCAAAGATAGCTGGATATGATTCTAGCTATATCACTCCTTGCTGTGCTCTTAAATAAAGAAGCTGGGATATCTTAACTATGCTAGCTCAATAGGCTATAAGACTAAGTATGACATTTTTACTTTTGAGTCCAATTTACAGATTAATACCATGCAAAAAATGTCCCTTGTACAGTAGCAGAGGGCAAAGGCTTGTAAAATCTAAAAGTCATATCAAAAGTTTTAAGTTTCTTTTGCTATTTGGTTAAATAGTAATATTATGAAACTACAGTAGGATGGAACAAAGGTATAGCAGTATGAATAGCATCATTCAGGTGCAGCAGAATGTCCCAAAAACTTAAAATGTTTTTCAGAAACTTACAAAGTTGCTATAAGATTTGAAAAAAGCCAAACTTGGCTGATTAAAAACTAGATATCAGTTGTTCTGGCCATTAATTTGATCAAGCAATTTTACTTGCATTAGGATAGTTTAATTGGCCTGTATGGAAAAGTAGTGACTGTTCTTGTGGAAATACATATTTTTTCCATGCCCTGAATAATCCAAACCCTATGGCACAGTGTGTAAGCTACATATATTTCAGACCTATGGGATTCATTTATTAAGGTCTACTAAACTGCTGTCATATTTCAGTATTCACACAAAAGTGGTGATATAAATTAAAATAATGAAATGTGTTCACTTCGATCACATAAAAATGGCATGACAATTTACCTTAATGTCAAACTGTAGGTAACGTTTGTCCATCTCCTTGGAAACCACACTTTCTATGATCTCTACAGGCACAAGCTGGAAGCAATCATATGCTGGGCAAAAAATGTTGTGAGCTTCACCCTCCTGAATTTTTAAATTCAAAAACCTGCCAAAATTATGTCAGTAAGTATTTCAAAATAATACATAAATAAGAGTCAAGCAATTACTGCAGATTTACTATAGCTATACTAGTTTTAAAAAAATTTATGTACTTTTCCATTAAACTATTTAAAAAACCATATCAATTATCTTTTGGTCTTTACACTCAGTAAGTACCCGAGAATTGAGGAGTAGCATGCTGAAAAAGAAATGACAAAAAACTAAAACTGAGAAGCTGAAAAAAGCACTTGAATACATGTGTGTGGTTTCAATCTGTCTGCCATGTGTTAGATGCCTCTAGGCAATTTTTAATAAAACTGAGGATAATTTCTTCATTTATGTCAAAAAATGAAAAAGAGCAGAAATCACGATATTCAATAATTATATGCCTACATAATTTTATCATACATTTAAAACATTCACTGGTGAGACAAATACTAGAATACTCTGTATACTTCTGGTGTTTCCATTTTAAAAAGGATGTTGAAAAAAATCAGAGGAAGTTGAGAAGACAGCCACAAAAATTATTACAGGCTGGAGAAAATGCTGTCCAGTGAGAAATATAAAAAAATATTTTAAAAGACTGAAAGGTGACTTGATTACATTTCTAAGCACCTTCACAGGAAAACATACTGGGCATGTCTACCTGTGCATTTAAGCTTGACTAATTTACTGCACATTAAGCTAATGCACAGTAAACAATTTTGGCAGGTGTTTACATGTGCAGAGACTTGGCACAAAATTTAGTGCCAAGTCCCTTCAGCCCTGCCATGTGCCCCATTTGCAGGTATCAAATTTAGTCACAATTAGCCATTTTTACTGTGCAGTAAGCATGCATACATGTAGATGTCCACCTGTATTGTGCAGTAAACTAGGCTAATGTGAATTAACATGCCTCGTGTAGATGCACCTATAGAGAACTAAAAGGTTTTTTATTCCAAGAAGGAAAGGTATATTTAATTACTAGAACCCAGAAAACGCAAATTAGAAATTAGGCACAAACTTGTAACTTAAGGGTGATTTACAGTGGAACAATCTACCAAGAGAAGTAACAAATAAGGACTGCATATCCTTCTGGAGGAAATACTTCTCTTACCTCTCCAAATACAAGTTCACCAATAAAGAAAGAAGGTGAAATTTTTTTCTGGTGCCATTTGTAGTGTAACATCTAGCCTGCTTCATCAACTCATCTCCTCACCCCACCAAAGTAGGTTTAATTTCTCAGGCACAGTACCACCTATCAAGCAGTTCCAAGGTAGGACTTCGGCAGATGTCACTGGGGATAAATTTGTGGGATGCCTAACATCTTCTAAATTGTACAGAAATTTACATTTGAACAACAAGCCTATTTTGCTTGATGCCAAGCAAGAGGCAGATTGAGACCAGTTTAAGGATTTAAACTCATGGTCTATTAATAGGGAGCAAAGCTTGTTCCCCGAAACACAATATGAACACCACTGGCTCAATGACTGCCACTCTCAAAGGGGTTCCCAGAGAAGAAACAACTTAAGTGGAAACTAGCTGTAGGGAGAGGTAGAAAAGCTTTCTCTGGCAGGGGAGTGTGGAAGGATGAATCCAGACTCATTGCACTAACACTATACTGGCACTGATGAAGCATATACATTTTCTAAACAGTAGGAGTATCCTGAACACTTCACAGTACCTTCAATTACACAAAAAGCTCTGCTCCTGGGGCCAAACTTCCACAAGGAATCTTTAGCTCCTGGAAGAATGCAAGATGATTCTGAGAAATCTACTGAGGGTGAACTTGATCTTACAAAAAGCATGGTGTTGCTTGGTTTAATGGCAGGGGGAGGGACAAGTTTGCCTGAGCAAACCACCCACTAGCTTTTATCATTACATGTATTCACAAACACTCACACTCACCAGACAGCAGCAATCCTTAAAATAAATCCCTGTATGTATTTTGTCACCCAAGCCTGAGGCACATCCTTGGGGTAAATTTAACACTAATAATTTTGTTTAAAAATTGCTTCTTCAAGAAATGGAATGCTACATATTAGCTAAAACCTGAGAAGGAAGCAGTAGTTTGGGGCATGTCCAGGTCACAATTTGAGCATCAAGTATAGAATCATAAGGATAAGAACCTAAACACTTTACTGACTAGTGATTTTGAGGTGAGGCAAGATATCCCAGGAACTCTTTAACTAAGACTCCACATCTGCACCGATAATGAATGCCTCACAAACCCTGATGGGACATATCAATTTGTAAGGCAACAGGACAATGATGGTAAACTTCTGATCAGGTTAAAAAAAAAAAAAAAAAAGCCTCTAAAAAGTAAGCTCATATGATGCTAATGTTCTTCCACGATATCAGCAGTGATGGGTGCACTACATTTTCTAGACTACAAAGTTGTATTATAAATGGTATATTTAAAGGAAGTGGAATGCTCTTAGTGTGGGTGTAGTTATATCAGTCAAAATGCAGTTCATGTTAGTATGAAGATTTTCATATACAGTGGCCATGTCTACATGAGACAATGACTATGCAATCTTTACTGTACAGTCATTTAGTAGTTCTTTATAAACAAGTACTAAAGGACCGAGCAGTAACTGGAATTACCATGCAGTTGGGTCAAGGAATGTCTGTTTTATGACACTGACTGTACAGTAATTCATGACTACTGCACAATAGCATCACGTCACACTTCCTGCCATGCAATGCTACTGCGCAGTCATTATCTCATGTAGACGTGGTAAGAAAGTATGTTATAGTGACTTTGTGTCACTATAATAGGGTTCACACCAGGACTTTTAGTACCATAACTTTTTGATACAAAAAAATTAGACCCCAAAATAAATAATAAACTGGTCAACCTATGACAACTATGTCCCAGCCAGCAAATTACTTAAGAATGTGCTTCTCAACCAAAAAATTAAACACGTTTAATTTTTACTAAGTGCTTTGTTGACTAGGGATGGAACTAAGTATGTATTTATCTTAAAAACAAATACAACTTTCTATAAAGGAGATTCAATAAATCATATGAGCAGTCCCACAAATTCAATTAGTGTAAGTACTTTACTGAATTAGGGCCAAAGCCCTAACTATACAAGTATGAGCCAGTTAATGACCAGTGGGATAAAAGCATTGAGTTAGCTATGATATCAATCAAAATCAGCCATCAAACATTAACAAATTCATTGGCTGAGAAAGGGAGATAGTCTCTGGGAGAAGGGAGAAGTCAGGTAGAAGAGGAAGCAGGAGGGTACCTTAAAGACTAAAAACATTCAGAAAGGCATAACCTTGTATAGGCTACAGACTACTTTGTCAGATGCCATGAAATGTTGTGCTTCTTTTGTAAGTGGAAAATCTACTCATTCGCAAATAAATGCTAGAACACATATACTCACGCCTCCCAGCATGATCTGCAAAAGTCATGTCCACAAGGCATATCCACTGGGTCTTCAAATATAGAAATATTACACATACAAATGTCACACTGTAGATTAAGAAAAAAGTACTGATGATTATGACCATACTAAATCTCTATATGCAATATGCAGAACTCAAGAGAATTATGCAAAAAAACCCCACACTACTTAAAAGGTACACAAGATTGGGGAAAATCTTTATGAACTTATCAAAATAAAGTTTTGCTTTACTTCAGAATCATACAAATGGAAATATATTCATGTGTCTTCTTCATAAACAGCCTCCAACATTTACCATTTTTAAAAATTGAGCAGGAAATCTTTTGGGCATCTCATCAGATCTCTACCACCTGAGTCTGCACTTCATTCTGCAAAATGCTCACAACTCTTTATTCCCAATAATGACACAACAGGGCCAGATCCTATATCTTTAAAGTCAACAACAGCTTCGTTATGTACCTCAGTAAATGCAGGATCAGGATTTGGTGACAGAGCAGTCAGGACTTCACTTAGGAATTCACAGGAGACACTAAGCCTATTGCAGAATTAGGACGATGCCAGGATGGAGCTATTTCAATAATTTATTTAAATTATCATTTTAATCAATCCGTTAATAAAAAGAACTTTTGACTTCACAAAACTTACTTGAAATTTTGTTCGTATCATTAACACTTATAAATGACCTACGCTATACTTTTTTCCCTGGCCCACAACATGCTATTACTGGCAGTATAGCCTACTTGCATCTTAAAAAACAGTTACGCTACTACCAAAATGCAATACTGAATATTCAGGCCCCCATTTTGCAAACATTTAAGCATAAAGGAAACTAATTCATGAACTACTGATATGCCTGACGTTAGGTGTATACATAGATGCTTGTGGCACTAGAGCCAACAAATGTATTTTTATTTTTATTGGGAGAAAACTTCGTAACAGTTAGCAGTAAAAGTGTTTTCAGACATTCAGTACTGTACATTAACATTTTTACAAACACAAGATAACATTCCCAGAAATGTAAGCCCAAGCTAAGGCAGCTATACAAAGATTTTACTTAGGAGCAGAAAACCCAGGACTTCAAGCTACAAATTTTAGGGGGCACATAACCAAATTAAAGCCATTTCAACTCACATAACTTGTAGACATTTCAGTGTATTGGAAGGCACTGCTGGTTGCAAATATTTATTATTTAAATTGTAGTTCTTAGCTTATTGATTTCAAGCAGAAGTTCTGCTGTTCTAGAAATAGGGATGTTAATGAGAACCTGGACCTGTTTTTCTCTGCATAGGCAACCATTATAACCATGATACTTCTTAATATGGAAAAGTGTCAGTGTAAAAAATGAGAAATTCTAATAATAAAGAAGTAAAAGAAGTAAAAAACATCCAGCTGTGCAATTTTAAAGTATAAAAAGTGAAATAACTTACAAAAAGTTTCAATTAAAAAAAATACTTGATAAATTTTAAAAATCACAATGTTCACTCCTTTACCTGGCCAAAAGTAAGTCAAATTGGCAATGATTTCACAAATGTAGTTTTGGAGACATTAATCTGATAATTTTGTAGGTCTTTTATAATAATAGAAACATGATTTAATTTAAATCCAGACAAAATTATGAGACCACAGATATACAACTGGAACCACCATGTGATGCCAAGTCTGAACCTGTATTCTGGGTTAAAGGCTCTAATATTAGGAAAAAGAAGTATAAAATATAGTGTAAAATATACTTAGCATTTCAATACACATATGATAATATTCTAGGACAAACATTCCAGTGCATAAAACTACCAAATAAATGACAACATCATTCCATATAGAACTTTTTCAATTACTGTATCATTAAAGAAGTCAAGGTTTTCTGGGCACTGAATGCAAAACTGCACTGTTATACGATGTCCAGAAATATTCCATTTACAAAATTATGCATAGTGTAGAAAAAATCCTTAGGTCATCGAGCATAAATTTTATTCAAGTTACAGCTATGGATTGTTACAAAGAGAACTGTCTTCCAAAAAAGTCGTACTGATTTTAATGAAAGGTGAGTTGAAATTTGTGATAGTCTTGTAAACTGTTTCAAGGAACCCCCGCAGATGAAAAATAATTATAATCTTACAGTACACTAGTGGGCTGACATTCCAAACACAGACAAAGAGAATTTTGTTTCTTAATGAAAAGATATAAAAAAGTCAGGGCTCACAGTATTATGTTCAGGAAAAGGGGTACTATAGAAGTGAACCTCAAAATACAAAGTCTTAAAAAAACTGCTGGGGTACACACTACTGGTATAACATTATCTCTTAAAAGCAGCAGCCCTGCATTACAATGGTGGCAGTGAATCTCAAAGTAGGGCCCTTTATTTTGTCCACATGCAACCCATGTAATGATAGATCCAGTTTTTAACGTGCATAAGTTAATGCTGCCTACCTTTACGAAGTCCACGAAATGACATTTTTAAAGAAAATCTATTTTATATGCTTTCCATGGTTATTTTGCATAAGCAAATGACAAATACCTCATCTGACCAGATGTGCATGTTTGTTTAGGAACTGGCTCCTTTTCTTTATAATTTTAGATGCATTTACATGGCAGTAAAAATAGACTATAAAAGCATACTGCATAAACCATATCTGATGAGATTATGGAAGATTACATTTCCCACAGTTTACAAAATAACTTTCTGTTAACTCTTAGCACACTTTGCACCTTTAATTATTTGCAAGAGACATATCTGCCACTGAAGAGAGAATCTTTCTTAAGAAGAAAACATACCAGAGTTGTCTCGATATCTCCTGGTGACAGGCTGATTTCATCAGGAGAGGTCAAAGAAGAGCGAGTAGTGCGGGGAGTTCGTGGAGAAGGGAGTGTGTCCCAGGCATTATATCCGCTTGGAGGTGGAGTTGGCATTTGAACACCTGAACGTTGGCAGCAGTTCTCTGGATTAGACATCCATGCTTCAAGTAATTTCTCCCTGTCCCAGTCTTCAACAAAAATATAAAGAAAAATATTTGGCTATAAGAATTGTTTATTTATAACTGCATCATTGAAAAAACCTCTAAATACATATTTCAATAAAAACTGGAAGTACCTATATCTGTGTGAAAACAGAATACTAGAACCTCAAGAGACACTAATTTCACGATCTATAATTTGGGGCAGAATTTATAATTAATTGCACTGCTGGGAATTTCTTTTCTATTTATGTCAAAAACCCAAACATAGAAAACATTATTAATATTCCTGTCATCATCCTCATTTCTGTGAACTCCAGCCAGGAACTAGACCCAATAGTTTGGCAATATACAAGAAAACGGAAGAATAGTCCCTATATCAAAGTGCTTCCACAGTAAGTACCCATCTTGAACATGATAAAATGACTGCTCAGTTTGGACCCATTTTAGGGTTTGTTTTAAACACATTTGGTTCAAACCAAATGTTACAAAGGAAGAGGAAAATGTGGAGAATTGCTCATTGTGTGTGTATGTATGAAAAAAATATTAAGATAGACATTTTTACAACTTGCACTTTCTTCCTGCTGCACCTGATTTCACAATCCTTGCATTTTCAGGGACTTTAATGCAATGATTTTGGGTGCATGACAAATGCAATACCATCATTTAGAATCAATCCAACCAACTCTTGTGTACAGCAGTCCCTTGAACTGCACTGAGGTTACTCATGTAAACTGAGTTGTTAATGTGTATAAGGCATTAATGGTCTCTTTGTAAGTCATCTACAACATGTTAACATTTTATGGCTAAATGAAGATGCTGAGAAAAGTCCTCCTTCAACTGAAATCAATGGCAAAACTCCCATTGACTTAAATGAGCCAGGGTGTCACTAAGGTTGTTATTTCATAGTGGCTGCATATAAACAGGTAATTGGAGTTGACTAATTAGCTCTGCAGTAAAGCATCTACACATGTGCCGGTAATAAGGCGCAGTAAATTAACTCCGCCTTAAGATAGTACTGTCAAGGACAATACTATATGCTAGTATTGCCAAGTCATTAACACTTTCAATTTTGTAATTTTTTAATACTGTGAAATGAGGGAGTTCTTCCAAATAGCATAAGCATCCTATTGACTAGGGTTTGATTTTACATCTTGATACCCTTTTCAACCTCTTTTGCAGGTATTTTGACAAACTGTTATTAAAATGTTAAAGTTTGTTGGTCCTAAGGATTTGTTTTTGTATAGTAAGCATTACATTGAGACTATTTTAATTCCACATTTAAAAATGATTTGGGTTGACCTGAAACACCTAAAGGTTTTGTCACCTAAACAATAACAGCTGTTTGCACATTCATGAACACAATCCATAAAAATACAACATTAAAAGTTATCTGAATTAAAAAAAGAAATAATCTAAACATTACTTCGAACTTTATATGTATGTACTTCTGCAATTATAAAATTCACAGTTAAATCTTTCTACCTGCAGTGACCAGGCTCTGAGGACCCATACCATTTCTACCCAGGATCAGGCACTGGGGGCTCTGCACTGCCCCTGCCCAGTCCTGCACGTAGGGATACGGTTCCAAGGCCTTGGACTACCTCTGCCCAGTCCTGTGTACTGGGATCAGGCTGGACTTAAGCTCTTGTGCAGGGATTGGGTTATGAGCGCCACTTCTGCCCAGTGAGATATGCTGGATTGGACTTCGGATGCCATGTACAATTCCTGTGTGCAAGGACTGGGTGCTGTGATGCCCTGTACACTCAGACCTGTAGGGAGCCCCATGAGCCAGATGACAAGGTGCCACTTCTGGCCTGCAGGCTGGGGGTTCAGTACTACTGGTTTAGTGCTACTTCATACTCTGGTTTTTCAATAACTTATACTCAGCATTTTTAACTCGTAACAAATGTTTTTTTCCATAAACACTCCCCCAATTAACTTGTCAGATGTGTCACTTTGAATCTAAAAATGTGTTAAAGATCATCCAAGAACATGAACCTCTTCAAACTGAAAAAGAAATACAACTTGACACAGTTTATGATAGTGCTACGATTTCAAGTCTCGAGAGAGATGGTTGAATTGGTGTCAATTACTATGCTATCTTACATAAAGCTTCATTTTATTTTTCAGTCTCAACAATGCGTGGCTTAAAAGGCCCTACATTTTAGATTTAGAAGAAAAGAACTTTAAAAAAATCTCTAATCTGCTCCGAGAATAAAAGTTGATATACTATAAAAAATTAACATAAAATACGAAGGGCCCCCCGTAGTAGAACTTTTGTCTAAAAATTACACACTGAAATTGAAAATGAACAATCAAATTGGAATCCGCTTACTACTTTAATATAAATGCAATTATTCTAGATTCAAATTTGCATTGCTTGCCAAACCCGCACAGTATATTAAAGATTTCATTTATTTCATATTGTTTGCTTAAGATCATGATACCTACAAATCATGAGACTGCAAAAACAGACATTTCGCACTCCTGTTACTAGAATAAAGGATGCCGTTTTACAAATTATCCGGAATATATAATCTTTTCAAGGGAATTTGTTGACCTTGAGATAATGTTAACTGCTGCAAGAAATCTTCTACTCTGACAGCTGTAATGCCTTTTAAATCAGGAGTCAGTGGCAAAGACCTGTGGCTTAGTGAAGGGGTAGGTAACTTTTTTCAGCTGCAGGCCGTAATGACCTACTCCGGGTCAGAGGCAGATGGGCACATGGGTTTTAGAACCCACCTGCAACCAGCACTTGTCCCCTTGGTATTGTGGATTGAGCACCTAGAGCCAAAGCCCCCTGCCACCAAAGCCTGTCAAAGCACTATGTCTGCAGGCTGGATCCAATGGTTTTGTGGGTTATATTCAGCCCACAGGGCCATACAGTGCCAACCTCTTGCTCAGTGGATTCCACTCTTCTCTTTAGTAAACCATGAGCTGCAGCAAAATGTAAGGTGATACAACATTAGCTGAACTACATCTTTTTCATCCTGAAATCAATTCCTTTTAGAATCATGAGATGCACTATAAGTGAGAGTAGCTTGACTTTGCCTTTCATTCAGGAAAAAACACTTTAAAAAAGATAGTACGTAAATTGTTAGGGTCAAAAAGTCAATGAATCTTTTCTTATTTGCCACAATATATGAAGCGCTATTTTCTGAAAATGCCTGAGCTCTGTTGTGAAAAATGAACAAAAACACAACCCCAGCTCTCATGTGGGAACTTAGGGCTAACAAATTAATGTTCTTGTGTAATAAAGGAAAACAAAGTTTGTCATATGATCAGATTTTAACTTAAAGCTAAAAACAATTAAAAACAGTGAGTAAAATAAATTATATTAACATTTGTGAAAAATACCTAGTGTGTGGAATGCTTATTTCACATAATCTTATTTTATATACGTATGTTTCTCCTGCAAGGTTAACCACAAAACATTAAAATCTGGCAGTACTACAATAACCAGAGTTGCTCCTACTTCATCTCTTAATTTTTGTAATCATATTTAAAGCTGAATGGATTCATCAGTTATTCATTTAATTCTGTTACACAATCATATCAATTTTTCATTTTCTTATTTTATTTAAAACACATTTTTCAGCTTTAGTTTTGCTTGGATGAATACTTTCTAGTTTATAATTAACACAGCTAAAGGCAAAACAGCCTACTTTTCAAATTATATCTATGCCTCTCCCTACGTAGCAGTGAGTTACATTACGTTACGGCTACATCACTAAGGCAACATCAAGAGAATGACCTTTGCAACTTAGACTGATTCCTTCTCAAATCTCAAGTACAGCTCACTAGATGCTAGCAGACATTTCTGTACAGTTTATTTCAACCTCATCGCTTTAGAATTCAGTCTGATATCATGTACTGTAAAACATAGCACTGCCATAATTTTGTCCTTCAGCGTGTCTGGACAGGTTACAGAATTTGCCTAGCTCTTTGGCTAGTTATAATATTTTTGAAGATCCAATATTGTATTCCTCTTACAAAGTAATACTATATAGGACACAAAGCAAATCATTTAATTAAAAAAATGCACACACATTATTTGTATAGATCATATATATCATACATATCTACCACAAATATCATACATATAAATACAGAATGCATGCACTTTTATGTATACATACATGCACACATATATACATATACACACACAGATATATACGCACACACATAAATCATGCCATATTTATCAGCTGGATTTGATTAGGTTGTAATTTAAATACACTGACACAAGTATCTGGTACACTTCTCAATTAAAATGACACAACTAGAAAGGTAGTCAAAATTTAAACAGTTAAAAATAGCTACAGGTTCTACGCCTACTCATGAGACAGTCTGCCAAATGTTGTGGTTTTAAAATCACATTTCTTTATTACACTTTCTCTCACTCTTGCTGTTATGCAAAAACCCCACAAAAACAACAGTGTTAAAAATAACCATGGCCCAATCCAGCAACACACACAAAAGCTTGCTTTACTTTAACCATATTAATAATCTAGCTGTAAAGGGACCTTTCAAGTGATTAAATGTTTTGCTGAATCAGAACCTGAAGTTTCACTCTAGCAGTATGATCTTTAGATGCAAACCCTCCTATCTATGTGAATGACAACTAGTGTCATTAGTGGCTGGGCTTTCATCAAAAGTTAAACCATAAGAGCACACAGTGGTCTTAGCATATTTTAATTAAGGATCATATACACACACACACAGACAACCTTGTATATAATCCTTGTGTTTTTTTATAAGGCTGGCAATACTCATTATTCAGATATTTTATTTTATTCAGATAATATATACATCTGAATAATGAGTATAGCCATCCTTATAAAAATGCAAGAGAAATGTAAGCTGTTGTGGGAGTTAGCTGTTGTATGCCTTACTTTTCCATGCTGAATTGTTTTTACACAAAACAACAATTTTTACCTGTTAAATTCATATTTTTCCCCAGTGCATTTTCCTCCAAAGCAGATGTTAAAAATACAGCCTGCAGGGTCAATCTGTCCCATGAAGGCAGCTTCTCACAGGCTGGACCTCCCAACCTTACGGGCCAGATTCAGCCTAAGGGGCTTGTTCCTGTAGCTGCCAAAGCTGCTGCTCCAGCCACATTAATCCCCACATTGCCAGAGCTGCTGTTACAGTGTGGCTGTGAACACACTGCTGCTGACTTCCCCATAACCTAGCTACTACCAAAATCAAGTTTTTGTTACCCCTGGCAAGTAATATTGCAGGAGAAAAGAGGAGGGAAGGGGGAAGGGGAGCTGAGCAGCAGAGACTAACTTCTGTGTTCCTGAGGATGCTGAAACAGTGATGCTGAAATCCATAGGGATTAATACTGGTTAGCAATATGGACGAAAGGGACTTGGAGGGTGACGACTGACCACAAGCCTTCAATGTGATGCTGCTGCTAGTAAAGCAAGTAAAACACTGGCTTGCATCCATAGATGCTTCTCAAGCAAATCCCAGGACATCATTCTCCCATTGTACTCAGCCTTGGTGAGGCCGCAGCTGGAGTACTGCATCCAATTTTGGGCTGCACAATTCAAAAGGTTGTGGAGAAGCTTGAGAAAGTCCAGAGGAGAGCCATGCGCATGATCAAAGGTCAGGAAAACAGACCTTATGATGAGAGGCTGAGAGTCATGGGACTCTTCAGCCTGGAAATGTGCAGGCTATGGGGTGATCTGGTGGCCACCTGTAAGTTTGTCAGGGGTGCTCACCAGGATCTGGGGGAACGTCTGATCACAAGAGCACCCAAGAGATGACAAGGTTGAACAATCACAAACTCCTCCATGACCGTTTCAGGCTGGACATAAGGAAGAATTTCTTTACTGTCTGAGCCCCCAAGGTTTGGAATAGACTGCCGCCAGAGGGGGTTCAAGCACCTACTCTGAATGCCTTCAAGAGAAATCTGGAATTTTATCTTGCTGGGATCCTATGATCCCTGATGACTTCCTGCCCCTGGGGTAGGGGGCTGGACTCAATTTTCCGAGGTCCCTTCCAGCCCTAGTGTCTATGAATCTATGAATACTGCTGCCAATACCCACACTCAGGATTTAGGCAGCAAGAAGTCCCGGGGTCTGCATTCAGTCTGCATGGCCAAACAAGTTGGACATTCATGCTCTAAAGCATCTGCACCTGGCTGCTGCTGGTAACTGGCAACTCACACCAGATAGAACACCGACTGGTAGGTCATTGTTTCTCTTATGTGGGTATACAAAGGAGAAAAGGAAACTGACTGGCTGTCCACAAGTCCCTGTCCCACTACACCAAATCATAAATGGTAGCTTTGGAGACAAGGAGAAATTTTTTGGGAAGTAACTTTTAATTACCCAAATTCATATAAAATTATTAGAACAAATTGCTAGTTTTACTGTAAGAGATAATAGTGCCAGCTTTTATCCATACACTCTGGTTTTTAGTAGCAGATATTAGTTTCACAAAATAAATGGGAATGACCTTCTAGAGTAGTTACAAAGAATGAGGCTGCTGTTACAGGACTGGGCTGGAACAGCAGTGCTGGCTTTGTGCCACTGCTCAGTGCTTGGCTGGAGCTATGCTCCATCCCTGGGCTGCAGCAGGGACGGAGCCTGCTGATGCCAAGCAAAAGTAAAGGGGAGTGAGGTTGAGACACAGATGTGGGGGGGAGATCTTGGGGGAGGGGGATGGGAAGAACGGGAGTTGGGGACCTGAGGCTGTGGGTGGAAGAAGCGGTATGGAGAAGGGTGGAGGGGTAACACGGGAAGGGGGAAATTAGTGCAACCTGAGGCTATGCAGTAACAGGCATAATATGGGGGGCAAGGTGGTGGAAGATGGCAGGTAGCAGTGGGCAAGGTGCCTGCCTGCCTCTCTGTCTGCGCCACCACCTCCACACTGCCTGCCCCCTATTAGCTGCCCCCACTACCTGCTCCATTACTGCCTCCCCCAACCTGCACCATTATTGCCCCTCCCATCACCTCTTCTGCCACCACCTGCAGTAGTGGGGGGGGGACAAATTTAGGATGATCCTCCAATAATTAGTCTCCATACATGGAAAATTATAACAAACTTATATATTTTCTGTGTGCAGAAATTAATTACTGGGGGGGGTCATCTTACATTCAGAGTTGTTTTATATTCAGATATATATGGTAATATTTCTTGAGGGTTATGTTAACAATTCATTTTTCTGTCTTTTTATTATGCCTAAGAAAAGGAGAAAACACCCTCATGTACACCACTTTTATTAAATTAATTTAAAAAACTGGATGAATGTTTCAAAAGTTTTGATTACCATGTGCTCGAAGTAGAGCTTCTGCAGTAAACAGTGGGGCTTGAAGCATGTCAGCAGATTCTACTATCAGCATATCCTTTAGCCTTCGCAGATCCTGAAGTCTTAGTCCCTCATATGGCTTTGGAAAGAAGGAGGAAGAAGAGTTAGTTTACAGCACGAGCAGATTTTCAGGTAACCACTATTTGGAATTAAAGAGGTAATGATAATATGAGCACTTTAGCTACCTAACAATGACCTCAACCCTCAGGTAAAGGGAATGCCTTTTTGAGTGGATAAGATGCGGTAAAACACTTTAGTCTGACTCTATGCTGTGCAAATTGACAACTATTCCAAAGTCTATGAGCATACTGTAATTTACATCAAATTTCACAGGTTTAAACCCTCCCAACCCCCCCCAAAAGCCCCCCAAAAAACCCCAACCCCTGCCCCTCCCCAAAGCCAGAAGAAGGTATTTCAAGAGCTTGCTTGTTAGGTTTGGAGGCTCTGTATTAAATTATTAACTGACCTATTAGCAGTGACCCCCTTAAAATATCTCCAAAATTAGCCATTGCTTACATTACAAAGTTCTGCCAGCAGCATAACACAGGCTAGAAGAGTGAAAAGTATGCATCTCCGCTGGCAAATCCCTAATGTGATGCAACTCTTTCAGGCAGATGGTCACTTTTGGCAGACCTCTGTCCACATGAAGAGGCCTGGCTACTTGTGGCATTGCTGCCATGTATGCAGCAACAGCAGTCCCTGTATTGCACATGTAGCCTTATCAAACTTGCCTGGAACACATGATATGGCTGAAGAAAAGGAAGTTAATTTCTCCAAAAAGAATGATTCTACTCATTAATTAACCATTAGAATTCTGGCACAAAAAATTCAAAATGCTTGCATGTCTGGATCAGCCACAGAGAGACCTTGTGCTCTGACCAGACCCAACTGCATGCCAAGTGAGATCTAGCACATGGGGACAAGTTATCCAGCTCATGGGGTTCCCCAAGGTTCCAGAAATTAGGCAGCAGGGGAATGGCAACTAATACTGCACTCCAGGCCAGATGATGTGGTTCTACAGGCTGGATGTGGCCTGTGGACCAGAGGATAAGCGCCACCGCCTTAGGCCAAAGTGGCTCCAGACTTTACCACGGAGAAGAGTCAGTTGTTTTCCTGTGGTCTCAAAGTAGCATTTCCTATTATAGTGTTAATGGGGTCAGGTTACAAGATCCAGTTTATATGACAAAGACATTGGAACTATGTCCTTAAACTCTGCAATCTCACTTCTGAAAACAAGAAAGGAAATACATGGTGATGGTATAAATACATTTTCCATTGATGCAGATGGAGAGCCTGAATGAGGCAGAAAAGGGAAAACGAGAGGAATGTTATATGGTGTGCCTTGGTTGTTTTAAGTACAGAAGACTGTTTAAAAGACACATGCCACTGGAGACTAGGGGTATGAAATGAATTCAGGCATGAGTAGGAACTGGCTGGCTGAAAATGGTAGCATAATCTTATTATACAGAGCAGGAAGGACACAGAGCTCTGATTCACTGTTCAGATGAGTCATCATTATTTATTACTTGTGTTATTCTTTCACACGAAGCCTTAGCCAAATACCAGGACTCCACGGTGCTAGACACTGTACAAAGGAGACTGCAATCTAAATTAAGTCTACACAAAGTCTTATACTTTCATGCTGACAACAGAAGGGATGGGGAAGGTGATATGCTAAGTTTTTCAATAGTTTTTATTTACATTTATACCAAGTTCAGTAAAAAAGCGTTCACCCCTCTCTGCACATCCGCAATAAATTCTCAAAAATACATTATATTAAGATAAATAATAGACTCCAGAAATAATCAACAAAAAAGTCTGCCCAATCAGTAACATAAATACCTATGGATAATACAGCCTGCCCTGCTTTTTGTACCCAGACAATTTCCCAGACTAGTTTGAAAAAGGGCAGTGGGACTACGGTCAGATATATGCTTCTGGTCATTTCTGCAAAGGATTGGAGGGAGCTATCCTTGAAGCCTCTGTAACCAGCTATGGTGAATGATGTCCTTGGCCTTTATCTAGGAAGCTCAAGTTTGAGGAAGGTTCCTATTAGCTTTCTGTAGATAGATACCCATGTTATAGCTAAGGATAATTGTATCCTTATTGGTCTCTGCTAAAGTAAAAATGGGTCATTTACTTTATAGCATACTTGAGAATTTGACTGACCTACTTATGAAATAGATAATTTATAAAATCCATTTTAGATATAAAGAGATACAAACAGCTGGGTCCTCTAGTGATTATGTTTGATTGGATATGCTTTAAAAAAATCCTGAAGCAATGACAAACTTCTGGACTTGATTTGAATGGTACTTTAAAAAATAATTAAAAATATACATTGTTTCATGAGCACAACAGTCATCACTTAGAAAAAAAAGAATCCATAAGAGAAGTATATTTTTCTTAATAGAACCGCAACAAAAACGTATGTACAAGAGATAACATTCCAACTTAAACTGAAGATTTGCACCAAATTATTTTTAATTGGTTGGTTTTATGTTAAATACTGGCAGTTATTTCCCTTGAGTAATAAACTATTATATTATTTCCATTGGAACATTTCCCTCAAGACAGCAGGGATGTTGAGATTCTTGGGTTTTAAGAATTTTATCTTTTACATAGTGTGGAAAATATCCATATGAATGTGTTTTGACAGATACTTTGCTCACAAAATACTACACTATTCCAAAGAAAAAGTTACCAAAGAATAATATTAAGGTGGCAGAATTAAGCAGTCAGAAGTCTGGAAATGCCAGAATGAAAGATATATACAATGAGAAACCCTTCAATCTGATCACTACCGCAAGATGGTACAGTCTTTAACTGTAAAAAGAGGTGCAGTATCACAAAGTAATATTATACACATTTTTCTGCCATTTTAGATCCATGCACAGTTTGTTAGTCAAAACAAATGATGTTCATGACAAATTTCCATTGAGCATAAGGGGCTTTGGGAAAAAGTCCCAGAACTCTCCTAGCTTTAAGAGAAAGATCAACATTTGTAGTGAAAAGCTTTCTGTTTAACACCTTCTAACTATATGATGGTTTTAGTCACTACTTCAGTCCATGCAGACAAGTTTTTCATTACAAACCTCAATTCTCATCATATTTACTATAGCTTCTGGCTTTTACATACACCCCACACATCTCATTTATTACTAACATTTTGAGACTATCAAATGGTTACAAGGTTATTAAAATACTATTATTCACCAATTACAACCATGTTGAAATGTTTAATTACATGTCAGCACTTCAGTACAAGATAAAAGTATTTTATATTTTTTGTTTTAATGTACTGTTAATGATATAATACAACATAACTTTGTTGTATGGTTAAGAGTTAAGACTATATTTTATATAGTTATTTTCTTCCTTGTACATTGAAACTGTATATTTTCAAAAAATGATTTGATAGTGCATGTGTGTACTACTACTACTTAATAAGCCATTATATATGACAGGGACTAGCATGTCTATTTTGAGAGGGCAACATCATCTTTCTCATTTTCTTAAATATGAACAATGAGGATACAATAGTTAGACTTACAGTGCTTGCTGTTCAGCATTCATTAGGAATTGTAAGGATTCAGTCAAATGTAAAACATTAATATCAGCTATCAATGTTTTCCATTTGTATACCTACACTCTACTGATTGGCAAATTTATATAATATGTAGTAATATAAATGTAAAAAGACTGAAAAAATTATAACTTTGTTAGTGTGATTTATATTTCTCTCTACGCCCAGTATAGACCTAAAACTGTTCTGAATGATCTCCTTGGAATTACTGCTCATTCCAAAGTGTTCCTATAATATACTCCATACAGTGCAGGATGAGGCTGAAATAAAGGTGCCCTTTACCTTTCAGGGCTACAAGACAAAGATAAACCAGCTTCTCTTTTACTAATAAGTAATGAACCAGAAAACTGTGAAGGTGAAACTACTAGGATCAATAAAAAAGTCATTAAAAAAAAATCAATAGAAATTTGTATTATTTGGGTTACTGCTGGCTTAACTTCAATATGTTTTAAGAAATAAACATTATTTTATTTTCCTATACATTATATTTATAGGCTATGTTGCCTCACTTTTTATTGTAGGTTAAATACAAAAGTGAGGCAAATGATTTTTTTTGGAATTTTCCCCTAACCTGCTTTCTGTTAAACTATTTAAATTAAGCTACATTAGACATATTTGTAACCATCCACAATGATAAAGTAATTTTTAAGGGTTTGTTCATTAAGTTTTATGTCATAGGCACACCTGTACTGCCTCAGAGCTGTGCCAGAGAGCACTGGAGCAAGGCACAATGTGACAGGAGAGAGTGGGAGCGAGTGAGCTTAATGTTAGATACCCAGTAACTGCATTAAGGCAGCTACATTATTTCTATTTACTTGCATGCGATGGCCACAGTATGCATCACTACAGCACTTCCTGGCACAATGCTGAAACAGCACAGGCATGCCCTTAGCATTTTTTTTTTTTTACAGAAACATTCTGGTCATACTGGCATACATTACAATTAAGACACGATTACCCTATTAATCACACTGTAAATAATAAGCCTTGCAGACATTTAAGTAATTAATAGAGCAATAGAATAGGAAACCAGTCACAAAAATATTCCACAAAATATGTGCAATATTTGTGGCTGGTTTCCATCATGTTTTAAATTGAACACATGGTGGGTAGTAACAAATGAGCCAGTTCTAGACTCCTGTGCAGTACTGGGGCTGGGACAGGCAATCAGCAGATTGTTGGCCCCAGCCCTGGGACCACACCAGAATCAGTTACAGGCACAGGTGCAGTGCCAGGGTTAAGAACAAAAATCAGCTGATTATGAGTCCTAGCCTCTGGACTGCGCTGGAGCTGGTTCAAGACTGAACATCAGCTGAGCTGTATCTATAAAAGTGCTGGTTTGTTTTCTGTTTTGCCAATTAAAAGCTCATGTTCCAGGAGGGCATGAGAAACAGAAGGTGATGCTGAACATCCTAACTCCACTTTTACCAAGTTTTGTGCCTATTCACTTCCCACTTTTTTTTATATATATAAAGAAAGTGGGAGTAGTTGGGGAGTATAACTGAGGGGCAGTTGTGGGAGAAAGGGGATTGCTGTACATGTAGCTTTCCTGATCCTCAAGCTGTTACCTGGAGGTACTACAACTGATAGGACTGATAGGGTAAGAGGATCCCCTTGATTCACTACTTACCTGGTGATATTGCACATAATCTTAGGTTCAGTCTGTAAAAGCCCACATACTTAAAAACTATTCACAAGAGTCAAATCAGAGAGGGTATGAACACATGTTCATTTGGATCACAACTCTTTTATAGGTTAAGTTACTATAGTTTAAGGTTTTAACTGCCATGTGGTAAGAGTATACACACAAGCAGTTACCATGGATTAGCTAATGTAGACTACATCCATATCCCTTTTTAACCCTGGAAACTCATTTATCTGCCCATACCTATATATCCACAACCCACACCTATGTTAATTACACGAACCTATAACTTACTGAGCAGAGCTAGGAGTTGGTAATGGAAATGTTTTTTTCCATTTCAGGAAAACAGAAGGGATTTAAAACAAAAATCCTGACTCTAAACAGAAAGGCAATTCTTTGATTTTTTTTTGGAGACCAGCAAACATATGGCTTCAGTCCATCAAACACTGCATTCAGGTAAATTTAACATACTCTAATTTTGACCACATTCAGTATTTCAAACTGGGAAATGAAAATTTTTACAATCAGAAAATCTCAAAAAGAAATGTTTCAGCTTTTTTGAGCTACTTTTTACATATTTTTTTTTAACATGTCCTGAAAAATAGCCTGGCTTCACAGTTTTTCAGTGGGACATCTCACTGAAAAATTCCTGAGCAGTGCTTACAACCATGTTTCCCTGGCCCAAGTGCTGTGCATGCTACAACAGGCAAAGAAGAGCTGTTTATTCTTAAGGTCCTCCTGTCTCAGAGAAAAGTGATTATGGTATTCAATAAGCATGTCCCTTCTTAACTTCCTATCATCATTTCAGCAGAGTGCCTACAACACAAACCCAGAATTCCCGTTTTCATGAGTCCATCCAGTTTCTGTGCTGCATTCTTGATCCTGGAATGCTTAGAAAAGCAAATCATTTGAAGGAAGGATTTTATTTTGGGAATGTTTTGGCTAAATAACCCTAAAGCTTCAAGGCACAAATATACCCTGGTCTCTAATGGGGCATAACTATTTTCAAGACTATCTGTTCACGTCAATACATTTTATAACACTGAAGAGTAATTAGGGAAATATTTCAGCCCAAATGATCCCGTTTCCCCAAAGGCCTTTACCCTGGTCTTACTCCTAACAAACCATTTTCCGGCTAAGTGGACTCTACATGTACATAAGCATTTTGATCATGAAAAATTAGGCCAAAGAGAACTCTGATTAATTACCTTAAATTTACACTTGTCCTGGACCATGGTATGATGCAGCTATTCACACTTACAGGCTGGGCAGTGCTACACTTACTAGGCACCACGACCAAAAGAGATTTGGGGGTCATGACTGACCACAAGATGAACATGAGCCACCAATGTGATGCTGCAGCCAGCACAGCAAACAAAACTCTGGCTTGCATCTACTGATGCATCTCCAGCAAGACCCAGGATGTCATCCCCCCGCTGTACTCAGCCTTAGTAAGGCCACATCCATTTCTGGGCTCGGCAATTCAGAAAGGATGTAGAGAATCCTGAAAGAGTCCAGAGGAGAGCCACGCACAAGATCAGAGGGCAAGAGAACGGGCCTTACGAAGAGAGGCTGAGAGCCATGGGACTCTTCAGCCTGCAGAAGCGCAGGCTCAGGGGTGACTTGGTGGCAGCCTATAAGTCCAAAAGGGAGAATGTCTGTTTACCAGGGCACCCCAAGGGAAGACAAGGTCCAACGGTCATAAACTCCTGGAAGACCATTTTAGGCTACACAAAAGGAAAAACTTCTTTACTGTCTGAGTCCCCAGGGCCTAGAATAGACTCTCCCCAGAGATGGTGCAAGCACCTACTCTGGACACTTTCAAGAAACATTTGGATGCCTATCTTGCTGGGATCCTTTGACCCTAGCTGACTTTCTGCCCCCTTGGGGCTGGACCCAATGATCTTGCAAGGTCCCTTCAGCTCTAATGTCTATGAAATTTATTTCTAAGGCAGTCTGCCTAAATATACACATTTTTTAAACATATCCAAAAAAAGCATGTCATTTGGGGGCGCTGGTCATTTTGAGACCAAATTATCTCACATTTACTCCCAAAACTGGATTATACTTGGTTCTCAAATGATATAGCAAATTCTAAGTTGATCTGACTCAAACACTGAATTTTACAGCACTTAGAAAAAATGCCTTAACACAGTTAAGGTGTTCCTACCTTGCAGCTCTGCCTTCATTTAATTGTTTACTCTCTGCAGTGAGATAAGGAGCCTTATTAAAATAAGGCAATTTGAGAAGCAGAGGACTCTGTATAAATCTCTTGACCAAGTTACTCCAAGTTTGCACCAGTATCTCTTACCTAACATTTATACTTTCTGATTCTACTTGTACAGTTTAGAGCACTTTGGACTTTTCTTCATGGGGTCACTCAAGAAAGTTAAGAATAACCAACTAAATGTGTGAAATTAATGCTTACAAATGCAAACACATTAAATCCTGTATACATAACTCTTGGTGTCAAATCAGGATGGATTAGATCCTTAGCTAGATATCAGGAAGCGCTACTTCATGGTCAGGGCGGTTAGGATCTGGAACCAACTTCCAAGAGAAGTGGTGCTAGCTCCTACCCTGGGGGTTTTTAAGAGGCGGTTGGATGAACATCTTGCTGGGGTCGTTTGACCCCAGTATTATTTCCTGCCATGGCAGGGGGTCGGACTAGATGATCTACTCACGTCCCTTCTGACCCTAGGAACTATGAAACTATGGAATAACTGGTCAGAAAATTGGATTAAGCTAAAATGGAATAAGGCACTCTTTTTCTGGAATAAGACTGTCCACATATGTAATTATTTTGAGAAACAGCTATAATATTTTTTTTTACTCTTATCTTAACCGACTATCTTTCAATTGTAGTAAAATCTTAAGAGAACGATTAAATTCAATTAGGTTGAAGCAACTTTTTTTGAATGAGAGCACACACACATTTAAGGGCACTTTTAAAAGTGGACTTGAAATAACTTAAACACTTTGGCCTTGTGCCATCAGTTAAAACATAATGCCATGTAGACAAATCTTTAGGGATCAGACACACAATATACACCGGTGTGAACAAGGAGTGGACACACACCTGAAAATGCCTGAAACCTAAAACAACTGAAAAGAGCAATCTCTGTTGCTATCCTGTTTCAGTACACAATTTGGTTTGCAAAACCTGAAATAAATGTTAATACCTTTTGAAATGCTGCATGGTTTAGCTACTTCTTGGTAATATTCACTAATTGAGAGAGAGGGAGTTCCACTTCAGATTCTGATTTCCCCTATCCTTGGTTAGAATGCTATCATAGGAAATTTAACATTTTAAAAGTTGATCTTTCAGGGAGGCTGTATCCCCCAAGGTTCTGGCCAAAATAATCCAAAATTGTCATCACTAAATCTACTCCTGGCCTTGATGATGCACAGTTTCTTTGAAAACAATCGAGTTTATCTGTGTATGTAGAGCACTTGTAAATATTTTGAATAAAAGGTTCTTTCCAGCTTTAACAACAGAATTGCTACTACTCTTTCACAGTATTGTTAGGCACATGAGTAGTTCCACTGAAGTAAATAAATTTAGAGATGTGCCCAAAATTAAGCAAATGTGTTTTCTTAATTCAAGGCCTCTGTCATGAAGTACTTTCCACAATGAGACATTTATAAAACCATAAAGTATTTTTGTAATTCAAAAATTTTGCTTCACCTCTCTTTTGTCTAAAGCAGCATATTCAGCTTCAATGCTTTCAGCTTCAGGATCTCGTGAGAATACCATTCGAGATTCCAGGTTGAGGGCCAACTCTTTGTGGTGCTGCTTCTCTGCACAGTCACAGGGAGTATCTTTATTTTCATTTTCCGCAAACAAATCTCCACCATGTTTTACTAGAAGCTGAAAGTGAAAAAGCAAAGTAAAGAAGTATTAATTACTGATTCTAAATATGTTTAATAAATAGGAATCAAATATGTACTAATACGTAAAAGGTACAAAAAGCAGCTTGCAAAATTGCAAAGCGATTACAGAAAGTTTGTTTTTGTAAATGTTTAAATAAAATATTCCAATCTTGTCTGACAGCTGGATACAATGTTTGTCCTAGTTAGCCAGCTTTCTTGGAATTTATTTTTAAATTAGCAAGAAATCATGCTATTACCATTTGTAAATAATCCCAACACAGTTGCGAATTTACAAACTTAGCTTTTCAACAAGTGTCCATGTAACAAATCAAATTCCAACGAAAAATTGATCAACATCAAAATGATAAAATATTTTTAAAACATTAACACCTGAAGAACTCTGATATTTGTTTTGAGAATTCCAAGAATGCTAAGAACGATTCACTTTTACCCTGTCCTGCTCCACCCTAGTTTTAGCTCTCCCATCTGTCTATGCTCCTCGTTGCCATTCTTAAATAAGAACTGTGTTTTTTCCTTATAACCTTCCCTCCAAAAGCATCAGAAGATCCCACCAGCTCTCCAAAGCAGCAAGTCTTATACTTCCCAACTACATTATCTCCCCTATTAAACTACTTCAACATGGAACCAAACTTTTATACGTGACAAAAAATCCCAAACACTACTTGTCTTGAACATTTCCATGGACAGGTCAGATGAGAATAGTTACAATAATATGGAACAGCACAGGCCAGTGACTTTGGTAGCAGTAATAGCAATAGCATGCATGTGACAGAATAGAATATGACTTATAAATGTGTAATAACAGAATAGAAACTGATTTTTAAATGCTTAGTATCCCAGCCCCAAAATTACTATAAGCATGTCCCACTTTACATTCTTACCAGACGGTAATCACACAAATGACTGCTTGGGACTGCAAGGACAATGACTAAAAAAAAAAAAATCTTCTTTTAAATTATATTTTTGGTTCTCTTTAGCTGCTTTAAATTCAGACTAAACTAAACTGGTGCATCACTTGTGAACTGTTAAAACAGTAAGAACACACTAGAATCCGTAAGATGTCATTTTAAGTAAATTTGGGATAAATTTATTTTCTTTTCAATGCAATCCACCTCTTGTAGAAATAGTCTATAAAACTATTGTTCCCACACTTTGCCTCACTGCAAAGCAGCTAATGAAAATTATATAAAAGTAGGTTTTGGAAATCTTTTCAGTAGCTAACAACAGATGATAGTTTAAATAAAAGCATTAATTATTCCCAACATTGTCAATTTTATTCCATATCTCTTCTCTTTATTTTCTTATTTACTCTGCCATCTTTGCCTCTGCAGCATTCCGTTTCTAAGGTAAGAATTGTATGCTAACAGAAGAAACCCTAATGATCAGATTCCTCTATATTTGTATTACACACACTTAGTCCCGTCAATTATGCAGATAAAGGCACGATGGGATCTGATGTACTATCCACTCTTGCTGTGCCACATGACTGTAGATCAGATTCCATTGCACCTTACAGCTAGTGCAGGTGCACCACTAAGTAGCAAGCTACTATGGCTGGGAGCACATCAGATCAGCTGGTCGGGCTCCCAGCCACAGGGGTGCTTCTGGTCACATGTTCAATTACTGGTGCAAAAAGAACCAGCCATAAGATTATCATACATTTTTTTGTGAAATCATTTTGTGGCTTATTCCTCATTTTCCTGTGCCATGAATTGACTGAACGTGTGGCTGGGTCACAACTTAAGACCCGATTAACTGTTAATCAGATCTTAAGTGTAATGGGTGCCAGGTACCACACACACCCCTTTCCTATACCTAAAATGGTATTTCATGTTGAAAGAGACCATAGGTGTCCATTAGAAGCCAAACTGTTCCCAAGTGTACAAGCCACTTATAGTATGAGCTGAACTGCTTATGGGCATGCACTTATCGGTGAATGACAAACTACAAACAATAATCAAACCAAAAAATGACAAACTTTTTTTAAAAAAACAAATTTTTACTGCTCACAACTACAAAAAATTTCATTGGCGCATACATATATACACACACACACATACACACACATAAATAAATAAAACTAGAATGATCTAGTGAGAACACCGTGCCTATTTTCTACTGACCCATAATATCAGGCTGCTTATCTGACAAACTATGTGATGCAAATATTTGTCTGCTAACCATGATTGTGACTGAGATTTCAGGATCTTCACTTTTAAACCATATGTTCACACACAAAGGCAATACCAAAGACAGGTCTCATACCTACGGCAAACTGAATATATATTTTGTGGAAATAACACAATGAAGTTGATCGTTTTGTACACGGAGTACCATATGCAGTACCACACACGGGATATATTCAGAGTGAGCAGGTTTCTGTCTCTTCATATGTGAAACGTGGCTTTGAGAAGAACACATGCAAGATAATCTTTTTTTTAATGTGAAACTCAAGACACCACCTCAGTGATGAACTCTGCAGATTTCAGTTCTATTTGTCCTTACAAAATGAGGGACAGAAGTTCTGGTATGAGCGCTGAGAAGTATGCCCTGGGAATATGACCAAGATGATGCCTACCAGGAAAGCCATTTTAAGCATAAGATGGTTGATGGAGTATTCTGTGAGCGGTCTCCTGGAGCTTCAGAAGGATGACTTGACGTTTCATGCCAGAGCAGGCTTTGTAACCTATGGATACGTGTGCATTGGTTCTTTGGCCGATTGTCTTGTGCCCCTCCCTCCCATACCTCTCCTGAAAGGCTGCTAGACCAACACTCTAAGAAGTACTCTGTAAGCGTCAACGCCTAGGGCAGGGGTGGGCAATTATTTTGGGTGGAGAGCTGCTTAATGAGTTTTGGCAAGCCATCGAGGGCCACATGACAGACAGCCAGGGGTGAAACAGCTATGTTTCATTTTGATTTCGGATTGGTCGTTTTGGAGGTTATTCATTTTGGTTTTTTGGATCACTGTTCTGTTTTGATTTGGCCAAATCTGTTTCTGAGTTTCAATGCCGTTTTGGTGCCGATTCAGATCGGCTGAGGAGAGGCAGTCAAAGCTGGGCAGCTACAGGTTCTCCTGCAGCTCCTCTGGCTGCTCCTGCCTCTCTCCAGGTGTGGGGAGCCGCAGGAGAAGCCCCCATGGCTGCTCTGCCCAGCCCCAGCCTCCTGGCACTTTAAAATAAAGAAAAAAGCCCAGCACTCACTGGCTGCAACAGCGGTGATCAGGGCCTCTGAAGGCTCACGGCAGAGCCCCCCTGCACAGTGTGGGGAGTGGGGAGCTGGAGCTGTGGTGCTGAGCTCTGACAGGTGGAGCCACCCCAGCTGTCAGACAGCGCATAGCGCCGGCCAAGACACGCTGCACCCGCGTCATGGGGCAGCTGCCATGCGGGCGCCAGGGGTGGGGAGTCATCCCTGCTGCCCCCCACACTGCCCCACAGTACCCGGAGGCTGCCGAAATTTTGCACAGCCCTAGGGCTCAACCTCCAGGCTGTATGCAGAACCCAACCCACAGGGCTGTGGCATTCAACCAGTCCAGTTCCCCACAGATTCAAAAATTTGGAGATGGGGTCCTGTGTCCTGCACCTCCAGAAATGTAATATATCTCTTCAAATGTACCAAATGCCCTGATGGAAAATACGTAGGAGAGACCAAATAACAACTGCGCACCAGGATGAATGCACACCGGAAATCTATCAAAGACAGAAATACCCAATTACCTATGAGGACACATTTCTCACAAGAAAACCACTCTCTCCAATCTCTCAGTCCTGATCCTCAAAGGAAACTTACAAAACACTTCCCAGAGATGAACCTATGAACTCCTCTTCATCAAACTCCTGGATACTAAAAATCATGGACTAAATATAGACATTGGATTTATAACTTGCCTGACATCTGATTCCCCAAGTACCTCTCCACTATTCATCCCCCTTCTCTCCTCCTCACCCAACCTGTCTCTCACCCATTGACACCTTAATCTACATCTCCACTGACTACCTGTCTTGCATGCATACCAGCCCACCCTCTGGCTTCTTTACTTTTCATTCCATCCTGGAAGAGCACACACCAACTGCTGAAACGTCCTCAGCATGACAAAGGGTTTTTGAATCTGAAAGCTTGCTTAACATTTTTTTCCAGCTATTTAAGTTGGTCTAACAAAAGACAACAGATTCACCCAAAGAACCTTGTCTGCCTATGTCCTTAGACCAACACAGCTACAACCTACACCCCTGTAACGTAATAAATTTATCCTTTCACCTATGTTCTTCCCTAAGCAAGAGAAGTGGTAGTGATGGCTAAAATACAGGGTAGCATACGAGCAGCTGAAGCAGGCGAGTGCCCCTAATTGCCACTGTGATTTGCATGTCTCCCCTGCAACAGGGGGGGAACATTCCAAGGTTCAGGTAATGATGCATTAGTATATGGTAATGTCACCAGATACAGTTCTGGTGATGTTACAGATGCCAGTGAAAGGGTAAAGGTGGATCCTCAAAGGCAAACTTTAGTGCCAGAAGAGCTGCCTTGGTTGGAGTAAGATCATTAATGGGACTGCTCTCAGTGTCAATGTTATACCAATATCATGGTCTTCTTGGGTTTTCCACTGAGTGTGGGAGAAAAGGAGATGTAAATTAGGGATATGCCCTTCCCAGTGGCAAAGAGAGCTCACTGATGGCCTGGCACAGGGTAACCACATTTTGCTTACCCCACTTACTCACCATCCCCCAGATACACTGTTTGGTGCAGTGCTGCCCTGTCCAGCTCCTCTGCTGGGCAGAGGCACTGCAAGATTTGCCTTGCTGCTTCAAAGGCTCCCAGGAATGGAGAGTACCATTCTGTTCAACATAATATGGACATTTTCCTTATCTTTGTAACTCAAATTTTGTATTAAAATGTTACAGTTGTAGCAAGCACATATGTATTAACATAACTACAAGTCTGTACGCTGATATCAAGTTTTACCTCTACACAGGTTTTCATCCCTGAGGCAGCAGCATAGTGCAAAGGCGTATTTTTTTTGTTATCAACAGCATCAATGCCTGCTCTTTCATATTCTCCTTCATCAAGCTTTGCTCCTTTCCATTTTAGGATCATCTGCAGACAATCTGCTCTTCTGAAGTCATCTTCTGAGGGTCGTGTCAAGCGAGGATGGAGTGCCCCTTCGGCTATCATGATTTGAGGGCCCATACACAGTAAGTGCATAGATGTCTCATTGTGCACATTTCGTTTATTGGGGTTTCCATCTCGAACAAAAAGAAAAGTCCTATATGGAAAAATGAAAAGTGAAAATAATCAGTATATACTGTAGTTTACTCAGTAAGCTGAAGCAGCAAGGTTATTTTTCCTACTATTTTCTCCTCCAGTCAAAATGTTGTTTATCTATGTAAATGATGTTTATCTATGTAAATCGAATCTATTCATAGGTGTAAAAAACCAGATACTAGCTCAATCACTTGAAGTTTGCTGCTAAAATTTCTAAACAAAAATAAAAACATTATTCATTTCTTCTTTCTTTGTAACACTCTAAATTGCTTTAAAAAACCCTCTGAATTTTCCAAAGGCTTTAAATTACTTTGACCTTCCCTTTACTTGAGGAATGCCAATAGCACTATTTCCAGAACTTCTAAATCAGGGAGGAACAAAAATCTGGCCTGCCAACTAACTGTATCCAGCCCATGGCTAGACACTTGCCACGTGAATGGATCCAGCCAATAGGTGGGTGGCGACTCTGGCAGCTATGTGATGCTTGGCATCCAGGGCTGCTTCCAGCATGCTGGGTGTTCTCTCTCTCTCTCTCTGGCTGGGACTGTGACCAGTGTGGAAGCAGAAACATCAACCTGCAGCTGCCCAAACACAGCTAGCAGCTTCTAGGTTGGGGCTTCAGGTATAGGGCAAGGTGTGCTACAGCTGTGGTCAGGTTTAGGCTTCCATACTGGTCACAGCCTGTAGCTGTAACACATCCTGCACTTTCCCTGAGTGTCTGGAGCCCCAACCTGGAAGCTGCTGGCTGTGTTTGGGCAGCTGTGGATGTGGCCGGGTCTGGATGAGGGTGATGGATGAGGAAGAGGGTAGCACATGCTGAAGCTGGGGGTGGGTAGACTCCAACTGTGGAGGACGAGAAGGTACTAAAGCTGCAGGCAGGTTCAGGCTTCTGTGTTAGTTGCAGCCCTGGGAAAAAGGGATGGGGAGAGGGAGAGGTGTAGGCCTTGACAGGTCACCAAAACTCATTAAGTGGCCCACCAACCCAAATAATTGTCCACTCCTGTTCTAAATCCTGCTTGGAATGGTGACTATCTTAGTTCTCTCAATAGCATCTCTCTTGCAGGCAGAAATACTCCAAGCTCTTGTCCATTACTATTTGGAGTGAATAACTAACCAAGATCAGTCGCAAGCTAAACTCCTCAAACAGGCTGTCATGGACCTGCCAAACACCCATAAGTTGAGTACTTTACTTAAAATAAGTAACAAAATAAAAGTTCTTGTGCAATTAATATAACTAACAAATAAACCAAAAACCACATTTAGGATAAATTCTACATATTAAATAAAAAATTTGCACACCAAATAAATATCCCGACAGATAACTTATATTCATCTAGTCATTAACCTTAATAACATTCTATGTAATGGATGTAAAGCCAGAGCCTTTTAAAAATGACAGAATTTCTATCTTCTCCTCCATGGCCTGAAGTTGCATAATTTTACTTCAAACATTTTAAAATTAATTAAAATTTTCTTGCTAGCATTGCAAGTACTAAGGAAAGATCCTTTTATGGCTTTTCTTTTGTAATGCTATTCCTTACACTGGATGGATCAGGGAACATTACACTAGCCCGGTGGGTCCTAACCTGACTGGGCCACTAGGTTCTACTGAAATAACTCCATTTTATTCTTAAGGGAATGTGAGTTATTGGTAATTTGGTGACTCTTTTTGTATGGGAGTCACAAGGATCTGCAGTAGGGTTGTTAATTTAATGGGAAAGCAGGACAGTTATGGGTGACAGGGGAAGAAAAAAACTAAGCAAGAAGGATCACCTAGGACTGGGGTTGTCGACCAGGGGTATGCATACCCCTGGGAGTACTTGGGAAGGCACTAGAGGGTATGTGTGGATGGGCAGGGATGGAGAACTGCCACCAACCACCCCATCCTGCCACCTCCCAGGCGCAGAGCGAGGGCGGGGCAGGCGCAGCAGCGTACCTCTGTAGGCTGCACAGGCACCACCCAGCCAGTCAGACATGGGGGGAGGCAGGGAGCTTACACAGTGGCTGCCACCATCCACTACCCCACGATGCCACTGCTCTGTGTCCAGCTGTGTGCCACCCCCCTCTCATAGAAAAAGGTTGAAAACCCTTAACCTAGGAGCTAGACAGAAGATGGAATAACGAATGTGGACATCTAGAAGGTCCTTTGCAGAGATATTCTCCCAACTGTTCCTATAAGCTCAACCACATGCAAAAAAATAAATAAATAAGATAACATTTTTAAAAAAAATCAAGAACAACAACAACAAAAATCAACAAAACTCCCTGTCCACCCACCTTCAAGCTGCTCCTTCACTTATTAATGGGTTCTTTCTTCAAACTACTTTACATCTTACAAGAAACAGAAGAACCCAGAACAATATCTAATCATTTATATTCCTATTTTCTTAATTGAAAATGTGCTCTGGAATCCTCATTGATAGGTAAGCTATTGATAGGGACATCACTGTCTGACAGAAAAAAATACTCGCTGCTATAAGCAAAATGAAGTTTGATAGAAAATATTGACTGTTTATTTTTTTTTAAATGCCCACTGCTTGTGTTAGTGCTGCCTGTTTTCCATCTATGAACAGATGACTTATTTTATACTATCTGCATTTTTTTTTCTAATTTTTACCACAGTCCTTTGAAAGCAAACAGGTCTGCCCTCAGTGTTTTCATGGGAGGCAGCCTTATTACATTCTTCTAACCAATCTAACGCGACAGACAGAAATTATGAAATTATAAGACTTAAAGTAAAATAATTGTCTCATAGCTCCCTACAGTCATTTTCTAATGAGTCTAAACTGACCCTAGAATATTTGCTGCACAAGGTTCAACTAGAAAACCTTTATACCCTGAAATAAACAACATGAACCAAGACCAAATGGAAAACTGAAGCACATACAGTCGCAAGAATCTTGTAATTCACAGAATATATGTATTAATTAACTATGACAGCAGGGCTTTATAAAATAGATCGATCATCCATAAAGTAGCAGTTAGACAGGGTGTAAGAAATAATGGAAAGATTTGAGAGTAAAGACATTTAAATGTGATATCGTGACCTTTTAGCATTCAGGCTTTTCATAAAATATACTCCAGGTTTTAATGAAGAGCTAACTGCTATACTAAGGCTAATTATGGAAATATTTAATTATATTTACCAACTTAATAGAAATGTTCAATGATCAGTTAGAACATCTTTGATAGTAAGTAGCTAGCTAAATGTTCTAGTCCATCCTCTTCCTTGTTTCTTGTATATGCCCCCTCAGGTGTGGTATCAGGACTGTGTCTTTACTTCTCCTGGGATAAAATTTTACAATTCTCACATATTTTGACCAGGGCCTGGATTACTGTATTCTATGCATCAACTATATTCACACAATAGCTTTAAATGTTTTCAGTACATATAGTTTTTCCTCTTTGGAAATCTATGATCAGTGGTAAAAGTGTGATCAGACAGCCTTTTAAAACTGTAATATTGTTTATTTTAATAGAAACAAAGTATTCAGAGACAAAGGATATTAAAACAAATGGTCCTATGCATAAGCCTATTTTACATACAAGTTACAACTCCTGACGGTACCCCAAGCAGACCTGATGCTGTTAGACATTCTAGCAGATGTTGTGTATTAATCTGCTTCCCATTTAATATGAACTTCTTGTATTCCTTCCTACTTGCTGAGATAGTAAAAATGTCAGTAACCTGATTAATACACAGTTGACAAAATATTCTATTCTGTCCCCTTTAGTTCATAGGTAGTCATGAAGTAATGGACCAGAAACGAAACCTAAAGAATGTGAAAATGAAAAACATAACAGTGTAGTTGGGTAAAAATAATTAATTGGCTTGAATTTGGGCTTGTTACGACTCATAAGTGGCAACATATGTGACTTAATAGGACCTTTACACCAAATGTCATAACATGTATTTTTATGTAAGGCATTTTCAGAAGACTTAATTCTATGGAAAGTGCTTGGAGACTAGTGATGGATTTGATTACATTAAAATTAGACAAAATAGAGACCAGCCCTAATCTTGTCCATCCAGGTTCTCAAGAGATGTAATTTTATTAATTCTTAAAATCCGACTCCCTAATCTTCTTTTACAATATGTTGGTATCATTCTCTTTTCTGTTAATTCCTTATCCCTACTTCTTTTTCTACCTACCCTACTATAACTGCATCCTCATTTCAACTACTGCTACACTAACTTTAAGCTGCAATAAGAAAAGAAAAACTCTTAAGAAAGGTGTTCACCCCAATTCTTTTATTCAGCAGTCTTCCTGAGGTCTTGTCTCTATTTCTGAAGAAACAAAATCACAGTTACCATATTTACTTGAATACAATCCAGAATTGATGTATTTCAACCATCTTATAATCACATACAAGGAAACCTCATTACTATCTATCACTCTTCTTGACGGTTCTTCGCAGACAAGGATGTTAGGAAGGTAACTGTCCATGCCAGTTGCAGGCCTGCTGGTGACTAATGAATCCAATTGCAGAGAAGCAAATCCTGTTGCAATAGTTACATGTGTATGGCTGATTGCTGCTAGATGAGGGTGTGTGTATCATTAAACTGCTGCCAAATGCAGCATGTGCTCAGTATTGGAAACCAACTATGAAGCTGATTAAAGGGCCACTCGTATGATCAGGGGACAGCAGGGCAGGCCCTATGAGGAGAGGCTACAGGACCTGAACCTGTTCAGCCTCCAAAAGAGAAGGCTGAGGGGAGATCTTGTGGCCTGTTATAAACTAGTCAGGAGGGACCAGCAGGCATTGGGGGAGTCACTGTTCCCCCAAGCAGCGCCAGGAGTGACCAGGAATAACGGTCACAAGCTGGCAGAGGGTAGGTTTAGGTTAGATATCAGGAGGCGCTACTTCACAGTCAGGGCCGCTAGGGTCTGGAACCAGCTTCCAAGAGAAGTGGTGCAGGCTCCTACCCTGGGGGTGTTTAAGAGGAGGTTAGATGAACATCTTGCTGGGGTCGCTTGACCCCAGTATTCTTTCCTGCCATGGCAGGGGGTCGGACTAGATGATCTGCTCAGGTCCCTTCTGAGCCTAGAAACTATGAAACTATGAAATGCAGCCAACACAGAGCATGATTATAAAACTCATGGCCCACAGTGGACAAGCCTACTGGTGAGAACCTACCACAAGGACAGGTTAGTGAAGCCCATATAAATAAGATATATATGTGACAGGGGCAAACTTTCACGCCTAGTGCAAGCACTGGCCCACCTCCCGTCTATGGACCGGATGCACACTTCACTCTCTTGACATGCTTTGGTGTAATAGCATTGAGATGTTAATAGGGCAGGAGGCTGCCCATCTTGGACCCCAAATGTTAAAGAGAATATCCGCAGCACCATTCCACCCCTACACAGTGGTCCAAGCCTGGTAGTAGCATCACAGGCAGCTAAACTCAGCTGTACCCTTCATCCTCTTAGCTGCATTACCCTCTCTGGGACCTTCGGCTCCCCCTTAGGCCCTGCCCACATCTCAGGCCAGTCGGGATCCTCAGACTCTCTGCTCTGGGCATCCCTTCCGGTGGGTCACCTTGGCCCTTCAACCCCCCTTTGGGCCCTGGCCCCAGCATGGGTCTGTCAAGGGTCCCTCTGGACAAGTCTAAGCTGTTTGCTTGCTCACAGGGTTTGCAGTCCCCCATTTCTGGTTCAGGTGCTTCACAAAGCGTGTCTGGCCGCACGAGATCACTCACCCCAGCAGGCTCAGGCGCTTCAAGAAGCTTACCTGGTCTTCTTTCATTATATAACACACCCGAAGGTAGGGGCTGAGGTTAAGGTGCTCCCAACCCACCTTACACCGGGGAGGTGATCACTCCAGACATTTACATGGGGACTGCTGCGCCACTAGCAGCCCCACCAGGTCTTCCTGCCCCAGTAGGGTGGAGTTTTAGGTCATGCCCAGGACCAGTGAGGCCTCTAAGCCATCCCCATAGCCTCACCCTTACCTCCAAGGTGTTCCTAACAGAGCTCAGCAGAGAGATGTTTCTCCTTTTCTGGCTAATCATGAACTGCCCTCAGATCAGGGAGCTGGGCTTTAAAATGGCCACCCTAATCAGGCACCTGCCCCTCCCTAGCCCCATCCTTAAAGTGGCAGGTACTACCGGTGCCCTGCCACAATATAGTAGTGCCCAGTGTGCGTAGTCCCTCTCAGCACTGACTCTTTTTCAAAGTCATGGTGAGCCACTTGAATATATTTCAACTTTCTTTTCACTCCCACAGCTGAGCTATGCCTTTCTTTCCCATTTTCAGTGATTTCTGCTTCTTCACTAACCTTAAATGTTTGGCAGACATCATCAAATGGGGCCCCAAATAGTTCACCTAGAATCCCTTTATCACCCCTTCTCTCAGCCTCTTGCATAAGATTAGTGTTGCCCCACCCTCCATGAGGTGGAGCTGGACTAGTTGCCCTGTGCCCCATCTGCATATAAATTTTTGGAGGATACCAGGAATTTTTGGAGGATACCAGGAAATGTGACAAGAACATCTGGTTTCTATCAAGAGTGGGAGGCTAATTGGCACATGGATCCTTTGTGGAAGGTACTGGTGTACACACACATACTGAGCAGTGCTGAGCTATGAGGATACCATGACTTGAAACACTATTGACTATACTGGGGCTCTGCCCAATGAATTATATGTGGTAAATCATGAGCTATTGGCTTTGGACTAATATCATGAATAGTTTGTATTATATATAAGTAAGTACAGACATGCTGTTTAAAAGTGTGCTTATGGCTTACCTGTGCTAAAACTTCCTGGTTTGAAAAAAAGGCAAAATACATCAATTCTGGATGAACTAAGTCTATGGGTACCTATAGTAATTTGCCTACATGGTAAATTATGTTTATTTCAAGGTCAGAGTCTTAAAATTTGCCCCTCACTTCCATGTGGTCAGGGAGAGCAGGATCTGAGAGTAAGGACTGGGGAAGGGGCTGCAGGGGGAAGAAGTTGGGGAGGCAGAGGACAAGGGGGCTTTCCCTGCTGCAGCAGTGGAAGGGGAAAAATTCAAGGAAAACCTCCAATAATTAGATTCTATACTGGAGAATTATAACAAATTTATAAATATTTCATATATAGGATCTAATTTTTGGGATATCATCTTATATTCAGAGTTGTCTTATATCTAAGTCTAGATCCAAGATCTGTGATGTGAAGTTGCAAATACAAAGACATGGTAAGACATATGTGGGGATGAGGATTTGACACAAAACATACGAAGCCCCTTCTGTAGTCCCAGAAGTGGCTGTGCACTCCTTGAACCAAACTGAAACAGGAACATTTATTTGACTGTTGAGTATGAGAAATTGGGATGGTACTAAAATGAAAGGCTCCACATGTGCAAAAAGCCTAGAACCAGGTAAGCAGGGCACAGTTAACCCTAGCACTATGGCTGTAAGACGCCAGTTCCGCAATAGTGGGTTTCTTAAACAGTAAAAATTCTTCCTTTTAAAAATTCTCATCTAAACCCAAACTGTCTGAACCTTAAAACGATTTTGAACAATAGACAGAATGCTGAGCAGTCTGCATGGCTGAATTTCTGAGAGACTGCATACTTTAAATGTCAGGAATGTTTTAAATAATTCTTTTTCCTTGGCCTATCCTCTATAATAATTTGCTTCATTTGTGTCTTTGTCATTCTGTCATGCTCAAAAACCATATTTGCACTCACTTTTTTGGACTTTTACTGATTGATTTCAATTGGTTATGGTGCACTATTGGTATCCGAGCAAAAATTGTCCCTTAACACCCTTACTTTAACTTTAACCCATAACATCCTTACTAAGGTGAAGCAGAGAATAGATGGCAATTAAATGCAGAAAGAATGCAAGAGTAAGGCAAAATGAAACAGATGAGCAAAGAGGATGTCGTAGCAGGGATGCAATGGAAAGGCAAAGGGTTCACAGAGGCCACAGAAGACAGGCTGAAAGAGTGGACAACAACAACAGATTCACTGAAGATGAGATTGAGGAACATAGTTGTGGACTGATGAATGTGGTGTGCCAATTTTGTAACCCTTTAAACTTCTAAGCTGAAAGACTGTCAAATGGCCAATTCTGGAGTTGTTGTCATAAGGGTAAAGTGATTCTGCCTCCAAGAAGACCATTTCCAGAGTATTTGTGGGATTTGATGACTAATCGGAACAACAAACATTACCACAACTTCATCTGATCATACAACAGTGCACTGCCTGTTGAGCAAAGATCACTGTGACAAGATGTAAGGTTCACAGACCATCTGGAGAATTGAATCCAAATGTACTGTGCATGGAAAATTATCAATGTCTGAAGAAATATCCAAAGGAGTTTAGAGAGGAGATACTTAGAAATGTTGATGAATGCTCATTGTATAGAAGACCAGGCAGAACAGCTCAAGTTGGTAATGACACAATGGATAACAAAAACATGGTACCCTACAACAATAGCCTATTTTTGCCTGCCATTTTTGATGGGCTTCTACACTAGTTATTTTATATCCATTACATCCACCCCAGTCAGTGCTCTCATGTGAAGCACACAATGATAAAGTAAACTCAGTGTAGGGCTTTTTTTTTTTCTGTCAGTGGGTATGAGCAAACATTTTAATCACTTTTAAACGGGGAGGAGAAGCTGCCACTTGGAAGCATGTATCAGCTGTTTTGATCTGTTAACGCTTGCATGCACCCATTAAGATGCAAATTAGTTAAACAGCCCTTACACTGACCCTGAATGAAACGGGGTTAAAACTGCAGTGGTTTTGCTACATTTGTATTGCTACAGATATGTGCCGAAGTAAATTTTACCATAAGAGTTTACTCTGGTAGCCTTTCATATGGATAAAATTTTACATTTCTCTGTGCAGTGACAACACTGAGGGGCAGGGGCAACTACCCTATGTGCTGACTTGGGATGGGGGGTAGGAGGCAAAGAAAACCAACTGCTGCCAGCAGCTGCACTTTCACAATCACAAACTGGAAGTTGCCGTTTCCATTTTGCCTCATGTCTCTACATTACTGCTCTATGCCTTAAATCTCAAGCAAGCAGGCATCTTTATTGCAGGTTTTCATTGTTTTCTCACACACCACTGAATGAAGTCTGCTTCACATCTTCAGGAGCCGAGTCATTGCTGTTGAAGGTTGGTAATATTACAGACTACATTCAATTTCCATTCCCAAAACATAGTTTTGAAATCACCATTTTATGATATATTATACTGTATAACTGAATTGTTATTTAAAAGCATGCAACTCACTTGGAATCAAGTTATAGTGTTTCTGTATCTCAGAACAGCATAATGTATGTGTATTGGACTATAAAAGCAGAGAGCCTTATCAGACACTTCTGATTATAACCCAGTAAATATAATTACTCAACAATGCATTACATGCACAAAACCCAGAAATCTTTATTAATACAAAAGTAAGATTAAAGCAGGATAAATTAAAAGGAAACATACATTTGGTTAGCTCATCCATCATATTTATTTATTTATCTATTTGACAGTATGCTTCCTGCTAATGTCTGGCACAGTCTATTTAAATATTCCAAATTATTGGATAATTTCCATTCTATTATAATACTATTTTTACAATCTAATAGCTAGCTAAACTGTACTTCCTAGTAAATTGTTAAATCACACAAAAATCTAGAAATGCATTGTTAAAATTATCAGTTGTAACCCACACCTTTTATGCAGATTCATTATAAGATCTTTCATTAAGATCTACAAATAGACACAAACTTGTTTCTCATATCCACGCGTGAGCCTTCCATGTCACAAGGGAGGTGTGCTAAGGCAATACCTTGAAACTGGCACTATAATTTAATTGTTCTGTGCATAAATGCAGAACTTTGAAGCTGTCAAACCAGTACCCTTCATGAGCACTGGCATTCCCTTTGGAGGAGAAAAATAAAAACAGACACTGCAACATTGCTTTTGATGAATAATTTTTACAAGTTATTTTATAGTACAATTACATTCTTGGAAAAAACACCTAACAAAACCCTTATTTCAAGAGGAAAGGATATATAATCAAATTAGTATGCAACAAAGTATATGGTCTGGTTCATCTCAGATTCCCTATGATGTATTAAATGGAAAGGCACTGTTCAATAAGGATTATAACTTCTAATGATATACTATTTGAGACAATATATGTAACCTTTTCAGAAAAGTTTTATCAACAGGTCACAACAGGCCATGGACTATATTAGGGGCCCAATCTATTAATTATTTACCCGTAGCTATAGCTGCTGCCAATTTGTCAGTGACTGACTGGGTTCAATCAGAAGCTTCAGTGCTGCACAGTGAGGGTGAGGGATGGGAGGTTTCAGCCATGCTGTGCCCAGCATTGAGCTATGGCAGTTAAGCTTCTGGAAAAATCTTTTTTGCCCCTTCCACACTGACTTCCCCAAACAAGGTGTGTGTGTGATTTGGGGGCATGTGGTATGGAAGTAGGTACAGTACCTCCTTCAGAAAGCCTTTTGTTCATAGTCCTCTTCCAAGAGAACAATTAACTAGACTTGGGATAGCTTCTTCCTTTTTTTAAATTTTTTTTTAAAGAACAAAGACATTCAAAAATAATAAACATTGAGTTAACAAGATGTTCTTACGTTCATCATTTAAACACTGCTTTGTTACCTGGTTCTCATTCCCTCTCTCTGTCTAGCTAGACCAGGGTGGGGAAAAATACGAGCAGCAGGCCACATCCCGCTGGTGCCAACTGACTGGATCCAGCCCACAGGTGGGTGCCCACCAATTGATTGGATCTGACCCGCGGCTGCCCCCACAACATTCTGCATTGAGCTGAGACCCACCAACTCCTGCCAGTGGATAAAAATCAAAGATTTTCTTTTTAATGAAAAAAGTCTTTTTTTAAAAATTTAAATTGGATTTTTTAGATTTAATTGTACTTTAATTATACTTAAACATACATTCAAATCCAGGGGCACGTGCCCGCCATGCCTCTCCCAGGAGTGCATGCAGCAGAGGGGAGCTGCATCTCTTGCACTGCTGTACGAGCTACCCATGACTGTGCCATAACCCACCCCAGCCCCAGAGTCCCATTCAGCCCAGCCCCTTCCTTTGTCCCTGCTCCACTCCCTTCCTCACCATGGTGGCCTTGGTCTGGCCCCCTTACCCCTTCCATCTCTCACAACCTAGTGTGTGTGGCACTAACTTTAGTGCCAGTGCCAAGTCCTTGCACATATAGACACCTGTCAAAAATCACTTAATGTACATTAACTTAATGCGCATTAAATTTAGTTGCACTTAAATTCACATGTAGAGACACCCATGGTATATCGTCTGGGTATACTATAAAAAGTGCAGGAAAATCACTGTTTTACCGCTGATGCTGTCGAAATTTGGAAGGAATCGAGCGAGACCTTGAAAAGAGAAATACTCAGTGACAGAGCTAAATTACAGACATTTAAAAAAAACCAAAACGAATGGATCAAGCACTTTCCAGCTCATTTTCCTGCAAATAGTCTCAATACTTGGTACCAGGGTCAATCCTTAGCCAGCTCCTCTTCTTCAGCAGTTAAGGCACATCCAGCAATCAACCCTCCATAATACTAACTATAACAAATTTCAGGGCTAAGGGTGAACCATTCAAGAAATATATATTTGCTGATGAGGTTTTAAAGACAGTCACACCAGTGTACTGCTGGAAATCACTTAAGCACTTGGAGCCATCAGAGACTACTAAAGTGATCAGGGGTGCACCAATAAAGCTTTTCTGGGATGATGGCAGATCATTAACCAGCCATATCGGCTGATACCAATTTGATAGCCGATTTACAAGAACACAGCCTGGCAGCTTGGAGAGCACTGTCCAGTTGGTAAGTCTGTGGGAGGGAAGGGAAGGAACATGGGTGGCGGGGGGCAGATCTAGGCCCCCATGGCAAAGGATGGAGTGAGGCAGAGGCTGCCCATCTAAGGCGGCAAATACGACCCTGGGAGCCAGTAGCTCATCCACAGGGTGCAGGGGGAGAAGTATGTACTCCCAGAGGAGGAACCAGTGCGTGGGGTGAAGGCTGGCTGCCTGCTGTGGGCTCAGAGCCAGGGGCCATGCCAGCTTCTTCCCAGTGGGCCAGGGCTGCACTTGGGGTGGGAGGCAGTGGCACTGGGAGGGGTGGCTATACGGTAGGCTACAGACACCCCAAAACTTCCCATAGCCCCTTCTCCCAGCCCTGCTGCCATCTGCCCTGCCCCTACCCACCCCGAGCACAGCCTTGGCCCAGCCCCACCTACCAGGAAGAGACCAGTGCAACCCCTGGCCCCAAGCCTGCAGCAGGCAGCCTGCCTTCACCCTCCACACAAATCCAGAGGGACACATGCCTCCCCTGGGAGTGTGTCCAGTGGCAGAGAGCTGCCCACCCCGCTGCATCCCCTGGATGAGCCACCTGCAACTCTACCCCACTCCCAATGGCGTTGCATTCACCACCCTGACTCCGCAGCACCTGCCCCTGCCCCTGCCACACCTCCTCCTTCACAATGGGGGCCTTGATCTGCCCCGATACCTCGCTTGCCTTCCCCACACCCCCACCCCACAGACTCACTGGCCAGATGCTGCTCTCCAAGCTGCTGGACGGCATTCCTGGCCATGTGCATGCTATGACTACATGCATGCATACAGCATTTATCAGTAACATTATTGGCTATACCAGCCAAAAAAAGATGAGCGCATATAATGTTAATTTACCTTTTATCAGTACCAATCCAATATGGCACCAATATATCAGTGTGCCTCTAGATGTGATAAACTAGCTTTTAACAGTAGCAGCTTCTTCTGCAGGTATAGAAAGACTATTTTCTTCCTTTGAACTAATTCATTCTAAATTGAGAAACTGCTTGGGAACTGAAAAAGCAGGAAAGATTGTCCTTCTTTTCCAGTCTATGAATAAACAGGAAGAAGATGATGAAGGCTGAATTTGCTGTATAACTCAAGTATTTTAAGTTTCTCACACTGACCTGGCTGAAATAATCTATTTAATTTTCATTAAAAACACATTTCATATTTATAACTAAAATAGTTAAAAATTGAAAACTACATATACTTGCTTTGTTAAAATTATATGTTTTTGTTGTTGAAGAAAAAAAACAATTTAAATGTCTGTTGGTGTACCTTCTAAAAATAAAACCTACATCTATCCCCAAGTTGTGAATAATATATAGTAAGGTTATAGCCAACAACAAATGCACTTTTTGCAGAAAACAATGATTAAATCAAGGCTTCTGGACCAGTGATTTAAATCACAATTTAAATCAAATTCACTCCGACTCCCCTGCCCAGGACAGCTCGCGCCATGCTCCTGCATCTAGCCCTGGACCTGTCAAGTGCTCACAGCTTTCTGGTGGAGCTCCCTTGGTACAGTTGCAGCTGCTCGAGTGCTATTTGGCTCCCCCAACCTCTGGTGCCTCCTTCCTCCTGCCCCTGTTGCGCCACTGCAGGCAGGGAAGAAGCTGCAGACTGGGGACTCCTGTCCCAGCACACAGGACTCCAGTTCCAGGCTGCTTTCCACCTATTGCATCCCAATGGCACAATGAGCAGTCATCTGCAGGCACCTGAGTGGGTGGAAGGGGGCAGGAGCTGGAACTGGAGTCATCCACACACACCCAGGAGTGGCCCAGCTACAGTGGCGCAGCAGGTGCAGGAGGAGGAAGAGCCACTGGAAGCAGGGAGAGTCAAGCAGCACCTGGGTAGCTGCATCTGCACTGGAAGTAGCCCTGCTGGGAACTTATGTATGCTGGCTGGGGTTGGGTCAGGCGGGCACAGAAGGGAGCATGGTATGGACTGCTCCAGTTGGGAGCTGCCAGGGTTTGGCCCCATGTCACAAGCTAAATCTATTCCAACACGGAGGAAAGGCAGCAAGAAGGCACAGCAGCCCTCCTGGCTCTCTAGGGACCTAGCGGACCTCCTGTGGCTAAAAAGGAAAGCCTACAAAGGATGGAGGATGGGATTCACCTCCAAGGAGGATTATTCTGCAGTGGCCTGGTCCTGCAAGGAGCAAACCAGGAAAGCCAAGGCTGCAACTGAACTCCAGCTAGCTTCAAGCATCAAGGACAACAAAAAGTCCTTTTTCAGATATATGGGGAGCCAGAGGAAAAGCAAGGGCAATGTTGGACCCCTACTAAACCAGATGGGGCAACTGACAACTGACGCCCAGGAAAAAGCCAACCTATTAAATAGGTACTTTGCGTCAGTCTTTCATCAGTCCCGTGGGACGCCCATGCCTGCTATGGGACAGGGAGATCCGGGTGATGGGGATCCCCTACCCTCCATCAATGCTGACCTCGTGAAGGAACACCTTGAGAAGCTGGACACCTTCAAGTCAGCCGGCCCTGACAATCTGCACCCCAGGGTACTCAAGGAGCTGGCGAGCGTCATAGCCCAGGCCCTGGCACGGATCTTTGAAAACTCCTGGCGCTCTGGTGTAGTGCCCAAAGACTGGAAGAAGGCCAATGTGGTGCCGATCTTCAAGAAAGGGAGGAGAGTGGATCCGGCTAACTACAGGCCCATTAGCCTGACTTCTATCCTGGGGAAGATCTTAGAAAAGTTTATTAAGGAGGCCATCCTTGAGGGACTGGCCCAGGCTAACATCCTAAGGGATAGCCAGCACGGGTTTGTTGCGGGTAGGTCTTGTTTGACCAATCTCATATCCTTCTATGACCAGGTGACCTATCACCTGGACAAGGGAGAAGAGATTGATGTCATATATCTTGACTTCAAAAAAGCCTTTGATCTGGCCAAACTGGCCAGTTGTGGCCTTGGCTCCACCACAATCCGCTGGCTGGGAAACTGGCTCCGTGGTCAGACCCAAAGGGTTGTAATCTATGGCAGTCACTCATCATGGTGCCCTGTGACCAGTGGGGTCCCTCAAGGCTCTGTCCTGGGACCCATCCTGTTCAGCATCTTCATTAATGATGTGGACATTGGAGTCAGAAGCGGACTGGCCAAGTTTGCCGATGACACCAAACTTTGGGGCAAAGCATCCACGCCAGAAGATAGGCAGGTGATCCAGGCTGATCTGGACAAGCTCAGCAAATGGGCGGACGAGAACCTGATGGCGTTTAACACCGAAAAATGCAAGGTTCTCCACCTTGGGAGGAAAAACCTGCAGCATCCTTATAGGCTCGGCAGCGCTACGTTGGATAGCACTACAGAAGAAAGAGACTTGGGGGTCATCATTGACCACAAGATGAACATGAGCCTCCGATACGATGCTGCAGCTAGTAAAGCGACCAAAATGCTGGCTTGCATCCATAGATGCTTCTCGAGCAAATCCCGGGACGTCATTCTCCCCTTGTACTCGGCCTTGGTGAGGCCGCAGCTGGAGTACTGCGTCCAGTTTTGGGCTCCACAATTCAAAAAGGATGTGGAGAAGCTTGAAAGAGTCCAGAGGAGAGCCACGCGCATGATCAGAGGTCAAGAAAACAGATCTTACGATGACAGGCTGAGAGCCATGGGACTCTTTAGCCTGGAAAAGCGTAGGCTCAGGGGTGATCTGATGGCCACCTATAAGTTTATCAAGGGTGACCACCAGGATCTGGGGGAACATTTGTTCACCAGAGCGTCCCAAGGGATGACGAGGTCGAACGGTCACAAACTCCTGCAAGACCGTTTTAGGCTGGACATAAGGAAGAATTTCTTTACTGTCCGAGCCCCCAAGGTCTGGAACAGTGTGCCAGCGGAGGTGGTTCAAGCACCTACATTGAACACCTTCAAGAGTAAATTGGATGCTTATCTTGCTGGGAACCTATGACCCCAGCTGACTTCCTGCCCTTTGGGCAGGGGGCTGGACTCGATGATCTCCCGAAGTCCCTTCCAGCCCTAATGTCTATGAAATCTATGAAGTGCTGTGGACCAGATTGGTGGGATTGCAGCTGCACAACCTGGGTGAATTCTGCTGCACACACCTCCTGCCACTTTGTCCCCCACCTCCAAGGCTTAGTGCACAGGCAGCTTCCCCACACACATACAAACTCAACCGTCTCCTATTCCCACCCCCCCGCCAAATACAAGAGTAAGACTTTATTTTGAGCTATTATGCAATATATGCTATTCAAAAAAACAAATCAGGACAAAAATCACTTTTGAAATAAAATTAATATTTGTTATAGTAGATGTCTCATTGTGAGTATAAGATTTGCCTTATCTATAATTTCTTAAAATGATATATTCCAAAACATTTTCTGCGCGTGACTCTCGACAGACCACCAAAACTTATTAAGTGGCCCTTGAACTAAAAGAATTGCTCACCCCTAACTTAGACATCACGCTTTCCTGGCCAGAAACCTTATTATCATTAGGGATTTCCATAAATTGTGGAGGAAGTGACACCTGCAGCAGCTCCTTTAAGTTTTTATGTTTTGCTACTTTTCAACCTTTACGACTGGTAAAGGGGCTCTGCTGGCTGGGCTATTTGCCACTGATCACCGGGGAAATGAAAATTACGGTTTTCAATGCACCAGTTTTTGTGTTCCCCTTGGTCAGCAGCAAGCAGGGAGGCAAAAACCATGGTATATTTAAAATGATGTTTTTTGCTCTCCTGGTAATCAGGGGCAAACAGCTCTGCTGGCAGGACCCCTCCACCAGGGCTGGAGGGTGGGAAGCAAGCAGCAAAATGAAAAACTTAAAGGAAGTGCTATGGGGGGTACTTCCTCTACGTTTTATGGAGATTTCCAATTATCAAATCTGCCTGTAAATCACTTAGCAGAATTCCAAAAGTGTATAAAACAATGATTATAAAATTACACTCCTGATAGAGACGGGCATTCTGTCAGTTCTTCTTGTTCTCTCGCTCTTCAAAGGAACAAATGTTCATTACTTTTCCTATTCCCTGTAGCCAAAAGGTCTTTGAGTCTTGCTTAGTCTCAATTACTTTGGTACAAGTTTTTTGATTGCTCTTAAATTTCACAGTTCTCACATATTAATTTATTAAATGACCTGTCCCTTCTTAAAACATCATTCTATTTATCGTAAGTAGATCTTTAGCTCAAATATAATTTTCAGTGTTTTACTCAACAGCCAAGTTGGGTTGGCCCAACTGTGTTTTGAACTTAAAAGAAAAATGTTAACAAGGTACCTCTAGCTCGTTCGATATCTAGAACTTGCTGTTATTTCAACATAGCAATTAATTATAATCAGTCATAATTAAAAACTGGACTTGTATGAGTTGACAATTTTTCTGAAAATATTAGCCAGGTGTTAAAAAATACCTATTTATCAGAAAGCTATTATAATCAAAATCTCAATCTGTTGAGGCTCAATATATATCTGTCATGGGGTCACGTAGGTGCCCTGTGACTGGGATTGAAATTGACAGAGCTGCCAATCACCAGGGCAGCTCAGGTGCCAGTTGCCAGGGGTGACCAGGCGGGTCAGGTGGCCAGAAGGGGGCAGGGCCGGGCCTTTAAAAACAGCCCAGGCCGGAGCCTGACTGGGAGTTCCCTTCTGGTAGCTGCATGAGTGGGAGCTCTGCAGCAGAGCTGAGCAGCCGGAGTTGGGGGCCGCAGCCTTACCGCGCTGACCGGCTGAGATAATGCCAGGGATGAGAACACCCTAAAGGGAGGTATGGTTGGGAGCCCTAGAGGTGGCTTGGAGTTTACATTATGAGCAGGGAGGCTCTGTGGTGTTTGTGTTATAGCCAGTTGGCTCGGGTTTCAGTTATAGTTAACTGGAGGACCAGGTGAGGCTGCAGGGGTGGGAGGAGGCCTCACGGGAGCTCCCCAATAATCTGGGGGTCCCGGGTGCCCAGTAGTGGCACAGTTGAGCGATGCCAGTGGGGCACTACTGTTTGCGCCGGAGAGGCACGGTGTTGTGCCGGAGAGGTGCAGTGTGCAGGGTTTCGGACCCCAGCCCATAAGGACGGTGTTTTGCCCAGTGGGGCAAACGACCCAGAAAAGGGTCAAGGGGCCAGGCACGGTGGTGGCCACCTGAGCCCCAAGTGCGAGGAGCGCGGCAAAGACCCCGAGAGGGGCGGGATAGCCCAGAGGTGGGCAAGAGGCCCCTGAGGGGGCGAGGGGCGTAGAAAGAGCAAGACAGGCTCCAGTGGGGCGTGGCCTGGGCGAGGCAAGCCCAGAGGAGGGGCCAGGCACGGCTGCGGCCACCTGAGCCCCAAGCGCGAGGAGCACAGCAAAGACCCCGAGAGGGGCAGGATAGCCCAGAGGTGGGTGAGAGGCCCCTGAGGGGGCGAGGGGCATAGAAAGAGCAAGACAGGTTCCAGTGGGGCGTGGCCTGGGCGAGGCAAGCCCAGAGGCACCAGATATGGGGCACTGGTGGTGAGGCTAGCCCGGAGGTGCCAGGCAGGGCGCAGGGAGACAGAAGGACCAGATATTGTCCACGAAGAGCTGCAAGGCTTGAGGCGTGCTAAAGGGGAGGTAGGAGGCACGCATAGCCCTTAAGGCAGGGGTGCGCAGAGGCACCCCATATAGAGTAGGGGTAGGAACACACGTACCATTCACCCGGGGATAAAGGCAGCCTCCCATATAAACTTAATTGTCATCAAAGTCGTGGCGGGCGAGTAACCGAGGGTGCTGAATCACCTAGAGTGATGGTAGGGGGCACTAGGGAGTTCATGGCCGCTCCTAGGCCTCACTCCCTCACAATATTGCTTGTTAGTTTATAGTATACTTATCCATCACCCTGTTCAAATTTCCTTGGAGAAGATTAGACTTGCCATTCTGGTCTGAGGAGAATCTACCATCAGATTACATTATTCTAGTCTCATTTTCATCAACTTTGAAACTAAATAATTCCACTGATTTTGGTAGGGTTACTTCTGATTATGTCTCATCACTGGAAAACAGTTTCTCTCCATTTACTTTTGGAGACTGGCTTTATGAGTAATTCAACAAAAATGGGAGTCTCAGCCTAAGCATTCTTACAAACTTGTTTGTTCTTAGGGCTTTAGTACAAAGACATCATTTCTCTTTTAAACAAGCCATGCCCATGTCTTATTCTCAAGATACAGTTAACAAGCCACTTATCACAGAATGTCCACACTTAACAAGAAGCACTTCCCTAAAAGGTTCCAATATATCCTAGCAGGGGGATCCTGGCAACCCCTACTCCTGGCTCTGCAGGCCATGTGAGCTGACACAGAACCAAGTTACCTGACCCAGCAATGGTGGTACACTGGTCTTACCTCCAATCTCTTTGTGGACCCCCTGATGACCTACCAAGAAACCCAGGGTTCCACAAAATACAGCTGAAAACCACTAAAGCATATCTTTAAGCAGCATAAGCCACAATGATAAATATTTCATATCCACAAGGGATGCCAATATCATTTCTGATATGTAAATATACAACTTGGGTAACATAGGCATTTGAGAACTGAAGTGGCCCTTGATTATAATATTTCTCCAACGTGACCTTAGCTGGCACATGAGAGCACAGATTATCCTTCAAACAAAAAGTAAGAAAGCGGCAAACATTTCACACAGAAACAATTATAGAGAGAAGCTGATAGCTGGACTCCTATCCTAGTATCGCTTAAACTTGGTTTAGAATCAGAAAATTTTAACAATGTTAAATAAAAAGATAAAAACTAATCAAGTAAAAATATTTTAGAAGTTCACTAGCTATTAAAAACTAACCATGAAACCTATTGGTAAACCTGACTTTTGGGAAAATAAAAAGATATAGTAAATTTTAATAATGGTCTACTCCAGCACGATCATCTGCTAGAATTAACAAAAAGTTATTGTGAATAAACCATGTTAACTCCTTTCCCTATAATTTTAAAATTTGTGGCTTATGGTTCAACCTTTGAAGTCCAATGACTAAAGGTTCTAGAACTGAATCTGTTCCCTGTGTACAATACATAAGCAAAGATTTATGAAGGTTTATATAGTAATCAGATCCATGATAACAGTTTTATTACTTCTCGTGTACTGCAAGTGAAAGACATTTTCTCACCATTATCAGAGATATCTATGGAAATAATAGGCCTGATTTTCAAAGCTGCATTTCTATTTTCATATGTTAATGTAATGTTGGTTTTAACAACCGCTGATTCTTCTAGATCATGGTGTATGAATGGTCACCCAGACCCTTGATGCATATGCCTAGGCAGGAGTTTGAAGGAGTGGAGGCTGCCCAGACCTTCCATCTCCCCTTTAGGCCACTGAGACAGAATCCAAAGGTCAGACTGAGTCCAGATATTTGGTGCCTCCACAGCTGTAGTTGTAGAAGTGTATGGGAACCAAACCCAGATCTCCTGTGTGGCAAAGAATGATTCTACCACTGAACCACAGGGGACTCTGTGAACTTAATACATAGCTTTTATATTGCAAGTATTTGACTTAGCCTGGCCCAAAGGAGGGAAAAAGAAATGGGCAGTGGGGAGAAGCTTTGTTTTTATTTGGACTATTCTGTCTTTGTACACACAAGTAGAGGGTAGGGGAAAGCAAGTAGCTAGGAGGGCCAAAAAAAATTCTCAGGCAAGATACGCCAGTTACCTATATTAACTAGTTCTATAGAAAGTTTTCATCATAGGTGAGGGGTTTTACAAGTCCCACATACATTCACAGATGAAGACAAAGCCAATCAGAGCCTAGATGTGGAAAGGTTAAAATATGGGAGTACAAGACAGTGCCAACTGATGAAGGAACAAGAAATGTGGCTATTGGTATATTTTTCAACAGCTCTACTTCTCCAGAAAGAGGGGAGTGCTACTCTCACCTTACTGGATAGGAAAGTGCTCCATTAAGATATTGCCTGGTCCACTGAGATATGCTTTATGGATATGCAGGGACAGTTGGAGGGTCATCTCTAAAGGCTACAGAGCTTATAAAATAATTTAGCTATAAGCAAGCTGTTTTTAAAGTGGAATTCTCTCTCAGTTAGAAAAAGCAGAGCAGAGACAAGTAAGGGTTTCATGAAAAGCTGAATTTTATGGAAGGAAAAAAATGCCCTAAAGACTGAGAACTTTATAGAAATTCAGAGAATACTATTACTACTTTCCATTCTTCTCCATGATTCTGCAGATCCTGCAAGTCTGGTCACAGGCACAATTTGTCCCATCTTGCTGTCAATAGCATATTTTTCTCATTGCTAGTAATTCATGTTAAGAGCTTACTCACCCTTCCAGCAGCTTCTTCTGTTAGAGATGGGGTCAAAAACCATAAAGATAACTTTCCATCACCCTTGCTATGAATTTCATGGTATTTAGTGTACTCTATTCTTTCCTTGTTGGCTCTTTTTCTCTACAAACACTGGCTACAAAATTAATCTAATTATTTTCAAAAAGTATTTAGCTCCCTCATATCTTAATAAGTGGCAAGGTCTCACATCCACATAAAATTTGACCTTATATATGTGTAGGTTGTTTTTTCTATAGCTGCTAGGAAATGAAAATTCTTTGCACTAAAATAGGCAACCCACTTAGCAGTCTTAGTAACCTCCCTCATTATACTGTTATTAGTAATTACAGTAAGGGTCCTAAGAATAGTCTAACTTCTTGTAATCTGGAGTTACTAACTGCTCAGTAAGCCTGTCTGCAACCATACTGTCATTTTACTGTCACATACTTGATTAATCTTTACTGGTCTTTCTTACCACTTTCTTTAGGGGTCCAACCAAAGTTTGTACCATATCTTCAGCTGCTCTGAGTCATCCAAAAAGTTGGTGTATACCATTTAAATTCACAGCATCCTGATAATGTTGTTAAGACTTCAACACTTTTTTCACACATACATTAAAGAGTACTGAACATCTCTCTTCCTTTAGTGAGGTAAAATGGCACAGGAATATACTGTGTATTCAGCTACTCTCAGTAGCTAAATCCTATTTCATCACGGGGGGGGGTGTTAAATGAAAAGTTCCCAAAAAAATTCTCTATGCCATGAAAGAAAATAAGATCATATAATTTATGCCAGGTTTTGGATTTACTTCCGTACTCTATTCAATCAGCTTTGGGATTAAAAGCTCCCCTGAAGCAAGCCAGGCAATGAACATGTCATTACTTTTGGCTGCAGACTAAATAAAATAGCAATGGACCAATAAAATAGCAATGGACTGTTCTAACCTGAACAGTTAAGGTAACTAAGGCTCCTGGGGGGTCTTTTTCTAAATTTTATTGATTCACATATTTAATAACACAACACATCAACTGAAGTTATGTTAGCCCTGAGCAAAAAACCATAAAAATCTTTTCATTGTAACTTCTTAACAGAAAATATTATTAAGCCATGACGAATTGGTGCAAGTCCCACTACCATTTGGAAAAGGGGGGAAAAACGAGAGACATGAGGATATGAAAATACAAGCTATCAAGAGCTAGAGGTTCCTTATGAAACTGTCAGTTATTTAATTGTCTCAAGCCACATTAACAACTGAAAGAAGATAAAAGGAACAAAGTATCCAGTTTACTACGGCTACATTGCATAAATAGAGCATGTGACAGGGGGCAAACTTGATGCCAGATCACAAGCCGGTCCACCTACCCGCCTAGGGAAGTCTGCCCAAACTCTCCTGCCACAACTTGAGTGTTAACTATATATTAAGCAGGAGCCTGCCCATTCACTACCCCATGTCAGGGGGGCGCTATTCATGGCTCCGAACCTGAACTCCATGGCTCATGCCTCGCAGATGGCATCCAGATTGTGAATGCTCCCCGGTCTGAGGCCAAGGCAAATTCAGTCCACCATTGGGCTCCATTCACGCATGCACTCACTCTATACCCTCCACCCCTCACATAGGGCCTCTTGCACTGCACCCCCTCTCACAAGGGCCTCTAACATATCGCCCATTACTGGGCCACATTCCACTCCCCTTGAATGGCCCCTTTGGGCCACTGGGCTTCACTACTTGCCCTCCGGTAGGGCATCTGCAGTCCTTCAGTTGGCCTGGCCTTATGCCAGATACCAAGCTGACTCTACTCTGGGCACCTCACCAGGCCCCTTGACTCTGTTTTCACTTGTGGGGGTTGGCCCATGTACTGTCCTTCCGGCCGCTCTTGCAGCCCTACTCAGTACCCTCTGGTGCAACTCTTCAAGACTCCCTTAGAAGCCCTACTCTGCCCCCCACACACGCAGTCCTTCAAATGCCCCTTTTTGCACCGTACTCTGTGCTGGCCCTCACCATAGACTCTTCTCAACAACACTGGCCCCTCCAGGGCCTCCAGGACCCACTGTCCCTCCTGGGCTCAGGTCCCTACTAATGGGCATGCCTGGCCTCACTACTTCCACAGCTCTCACAACTACCCACCAGATGGTGGGGGACTTGGTTAAGGTTCCCCTACCTGTCTTTCACTGGGGGGAGTAATTGGTCTGGTATTTCTTGGGGGCTGTCCTACCACAGACAGCCCTGCCAGACTCCCCTTTCCCAGCAGGGTGCAGTTTTAGGACATGCCCAGGACCTCTGCCTAGTATAAGTTCCCTGGAGATGGCAGTGGCCTAACTTAGGCTTGAAACAGATGTTGCCTTCGTGCTACTGTAAAAATGTTTATGGCAGCACAAAGCAACACCAAATAAACATCCATACCTTTTGTTGTGCCCCATAGCAGCTACAACAGAAAGCAGTAATAAATGGTGCTGCTTTATTGTGGTAGACGTCTATCTGCTTTATGGCAAGAAAGCATTGGCAGTCAAAACTTCCTATGCCCTCTTACTGCCTCCAATGCGATGCTGCAGCTAGTAAAGCGACCAAAATACTGGCTTGCATCCATAGATGCTTCTCGAGCAAATCCCGGGACGTCATTCTCCCCTTGTACTCGGCCTTAGTGAGGCCGCAGCTGGAGTACTGCGTCCAGTTTTGGGCTCCACAATTCAAAAAGGATGTGGAGAAGCTTGAAAGAGTCCAGAGGAGAGCCACGCGCATGATCAGAGGTCAGGAAAACAGATCTTACGATGACAGGCTGAGAGCCATGGGACTCTTTAGCCTGGAAAAGCGTAGGCTCAGGGGTGATCTGATGGCCACCTATAAGTTTATCCAGGGGTGACCACCAGGATCTGGGGGAACGTTTGTTCACCAGAGCGCCAAAAGGGATGACGAGGTCAAACGGTCACAAACTCCTGCAAGACCATTTTAGGCTGGACATAAGGAAGAATTTCTTTACTGTCCGAGCCCCCAAGGTCCGGAACAGTCTGCCAGCGGAGGTGGTTCAAGCGCCTACATTGAACACCTTCAAGAGTAAATTGGATGCTTATCTTGCTGGGATCCTATGACCCCAGCTGACTTCCTGCCCTTTGGGCAGGGGACTGGACTCGATGATCTCCCGAAGTCCCTTCCAGCCCTAATGTCTATGAAATCTATGGATAGGTATCTCTCCAAGGCTTGAGAGGCCTGGTTCTGCATGCCCTGGGAATCCTTGCACAGGATTGGGCCCCTCAGGCCCCGAGAGGACCTGCTCACCTTTCCCAACTTTTACAGATGCACCTCCAACGATCTACAGGGTGTATTTCTGGAAGCAGGGAAATTATGGACCAAATAGGAGTGCTTAACTCATTTTGGTGGCCTCAGTCCCAAGACCACACCAGAGTGTCCTGGTTTTCCCTGCTTCCAGAGATGTGCCCCTGGGACACTTGAACCTGGCCAAGCTTGCTTCTAGAAGTGGGGAAAGTTGGGGTTCCCCACTCACAAGGATGCGCCCCCAGCAATCTCCAGAAATCCCAGAGATTGCTGGAGGTGCATGTCTGGAATTGAGGAGCATATTGGCCACTTTCCCACAAGATCAACAGGTGGGACAACAAGTGATGCATGTTTCACCCAACGAAGTGGGTCAGCTATTTCTAGCCTTAGAGAGACATCTACTCTGTGGAAATATATTCAGGAAGATTTTACCCCAAGTGTCAGAACCCTCTCTATTATTTATTATACTTACATTATGAACAAGTTCTTACAGTTTCCCAAGACTGTATTGATTTTTTTTTTATGTGGGACCTTGCTTCCTTAAGAAATACATGTAATCTTTTCCTGCTCTTTGAGTTTATTTCAATACTTCTAATGCTGCCACCCTATGTACTCTCCTACTCGCTATATACTAAACCTTGATCACTGAAGGAGAAGCTAGTAAAATTTGAAATTTAAATTTGATTTATTTTTTTTGCCTCCCAGTGTGAGCAAACATTGAATTCCTTTGGGATAGAAAGAAATGGTGTATATTGTACAGCAAATAAAATACAGATGAAGATAATGGACTTGTAGCTATCGCTTATGGGGAGTTTTTTTGTTTTTTTTAAAGAACAGGTATGGGGTACTGGTCTGTAATTAACAGCAAGTGATGCATTCAAACAGGTACAAAATGAATTTGTGCAATTATTTGGTTAGAAACATATTGTAATTCAAATCTCAACTGCATCAGACTTAGTCTTGAACCTGGCCAAGATCCAGTGAAACAGTGTAGCAGACTCCAAATTTCAGACAGTTTGGAGAATGAACTAAGATGATGAGGGGGAAACTGCAGGACTTGATTATTTATCCTTTGACATTTTGCTATTCCTTCAGGGAAATATTGAAGCAAAATTAAAAGAAAATAAACAAAACTCAGTAAATAGAAAACAAACTCTTCACACTGAGAATCTGGAGTACAAAGCTCTCAGTCTGCATCTAATACCATCAGAGACCCAATCCCATGCCTATTACTTGGACAGCTTGTGAATTTTCCACTCTTACAGGTAGATGTTTATGCTGAAATATTCTCTTGCTAGATAACTCTGGGAATAATATACCTCCATATAATGGTGTTTGGATGCAATTTAAAAATAAAAATTAGCTTCAATTTTAAACTAGAACAAAAATACAAATATTTGGTTCAATTCCTATTCAACATGTCAGGTCTACAATGTCAAAACGTATGACAAGACAACTTCATGCATACTTCAGTGTACAGAACATAAAGTCACTTAAACATGCTTACTGACTGACCATCCTTTTTACAAATGAGAGAGACAGAGAGAGATCCTTTTTATTTATTTATTTTATTTATTTTTTTATCACTTGATGTTGCTTGTGCAATACAGTATACTCATCGGACTAGATAACCTGTGTGGTTTTCTTCTTTGAATTCTTACTATTACTTGTGAAGTAGAAATAATTAATAGCTTATTTTATTTCCTTAGAAGATAGATTCATCTGTGAATACTGCTTAGCCAACCTTTTAATTTGAAGTATTTCAATGCCATACCATTTCCAAAGTGAACCATTTCTTCAGTAGTCACCCTTATTGGTGCACTAGCAGACTGCTTGTTAAGAATGATATGCGGATGAGGGGGGAAGCAGGTGGGGACAGCGGCCTGAGTCCAGCCCCCTCCTCCTGGGCCTGGGCTGTTCTCCCCACTGCTTTGGGCCGGGACTGGGGCCGTTTCCCACCCTTCCCCCCCCCACTTCAGGCCAAGGCTGGGGCCATTCCCAGTTGCCACTTTGGGCAGCACTAGCCTCACCCCACCTCTCTGGCCTCACCTCCTCCTCTCTGCTTCCTGCTCGTGCTGGGAAACATGATGGCCACAGTCATAGTTGCAGTAGCAGTCACAGTGGGACGCAGCCACGGGTCACCCCCCTCCACTCTTCCTTGCTGTCTCCCCCTCCCTGCTGGCTGTTGCTATGTGTGTGTGTATGGGGGGGTGTCACTCCGGCCCCTGGCTCCAAGTAGCACAGAGGGTGGGAGGTGCAAGACCAGCACTACTGGCTCCAGCCCCAGTTATGACAGTGCTCCACTGTGTAGGGTGGGGTGGGGTGAGGCCAGTGCTGTATAGCCAGTACCCTGTGCCCCTGCTGCCTCCAAGAAGCAAGGGGAGAAAGGGGGGTGAGGCTAGCTGTGCTGGTCCCCCCCCCCCACTCTGTCCCCTCTGTCATGGTGGCACTCCAGTCCCCATCATCCCCCTCTGCTTCCAAGGAGCAGAGCAGGAGGGGCACGGCCAGCTCTGCTAGCCTCACCTCCTGCCTCTGCTCTGGCTCCTCAGTCATAGCAGCATTCTGCCATGTGTCTCTGTCTGTCCAGAGCACTCTGATAAGTTGCCTTGGCAGCCAGTCAGAGTGCAAATAAAGTATTACAGACAGACACACAGACAAAGGCTTTTATAATATTAGAATACTATGTTTCCTGATCTGTTTCACCTTCAAACCAACTTTTCCCTTTGTAGGCTGTTGTAACCTCATTTTGCAGTCACTGAACCTCGGCCCTGAATCTGATCAAAGCTAATACATTTTGCTCATCAAAATATTTAATACTGTCATGATTTGTAGTGCTTGCATGGAGAGAGGGCGTACTCAGATGTAACCTTCTATTATTCACTAGATGTGTATCTGTAGTTACACAATACTCTGCTCACAAAAAAATTCAAACAATGAACCAAAAAAGGCAGATTTTGTGAAAGAACAGCATATATCCTGATTGAGTTCAGGATCCTGAGGAAAGGAAGGAAGGAGAGCAGAACAGTATGGATCCTGGATTTCAGAAAAGCAGACTTCGACTCACTGACTGTACTTTAAAGAAACCTGAGTGAGGCTGCATCCAGATGAGCACAGCTGTGTGATACCATACAGATGTCATACCACATGTTCAGCTGTTCTCTGTGCTGCAAGGGAGCCGCATGTGTGGGGGGTGTTGAACCCTGATATCCAGTGTTCCAAAAAACGCATGAGAAAAAAAAGCTGAGTGGTGCATGCAGGGGCAGTAACACATTGCTCAAAACCAGAACCTGGCCACCCAGCTGCCAGCCAGGCTTCAAGCAGAAGGATTGCCACTGTTGCAGCCCCAAGAGGCCCCAAGAACCCCAGGTAAAGCTGCTGGGGCCAGCCCAGTGCTGGCCCCAGTGCCCCGTACCCCACCCAGGGTAACCTGTTGTGCACCAGGGGATGTATGGCACAGGCATTGCCTGGAAACAAGTAGCAATGGCACAAGGTGCATTGATACTAGATGTCCCTAGGGAACCAAACATCTACATTTGTGTGGACATGGCCTGAGGGTACAGGAACAAACCATCCCATTGCACAGGAAAACTAGCAAGTATGGCAGAAGAACAACTTGGCTTAGCAGGAGCTCTTCAGTGAGCTAAAACACAAAAAGGAAGCTTACAAGAAGTGGAAACTTGGACAAACAACTAGAAAGAAGTATAAGAGTATTGCCAAGAAGGCTAACAGTATACCGGGCTATAACTGGACCAACTATATGGTTGGGAGAGTTGATGGACAAGCTTTTGAGTATGGGTACCCTTTCGCAGGTTCAGCATGGTTCACCTGGTTCTTTATTCAAATGCAAAGCCCCTTAGACAATAAGATATCTCCTATCAACCAGAGCTGACTTGCCAGATACATCCTGCCAACAAAATCCTGAGAGGACCTAGGAGTCTCTGAGGAGGCTGATCAGGGAGTCACCTGATAGAGAGACTGGAAAATAATATAAGATGAGGAGCTGGGTCATTCAATGTCTTCAACCATTTTCACCATCTTAAGAGGAGGGAAATATGAACTTTCTGAACACAAATGGATCTCTCAACCTAGATTGTTCTGGGGAAAGGATGAGCTAATGAAAGGAACTGTGTTCAGGATATTTGTTATTTTTAAATGATCTGTAGTCTCTTGTGCTTTTTCTGTTAAGTAAAGAAAACACATGCAAAAATCTATCTACACTGTAGATGTCCACTGGCCTATACCCTCCAGAAGCGTTAAATTGTAAACCAGAAGGCTTGCACCTTTGGTGAGATTCTGAAAAAAGGTTGGAGTGATGTAGCCTTGATCGTCCTGGAAATGTATAAAAATCAGCATTTTTCAGTGGTTTTTTTTATTAAACTGTCTATATAGTTGGGAAGGATGTTAGGCAAGTTTTGAACACAAAAGCTGTGGTGCTTGTTCAACAACTCTCCCACTGATACACATGGTTCAGTAAAAGATATAAAAACAATCCTTACCATTCTGAAAAAGGGCCTAAGCTGAGATGTCAGTAGTCAACCTTGTGCACATACAAAGTTAAATTATAGGTTCCACCTATCAGGAAACGTTCCTGAAGACTTTCTGTACCTTACGAGTGCTTCAGACCTTGATACAGTGATATTGCCCTCATTTAGACTCTGCAGGCCTAAAACACCTACAGATCCAGTCCTGCATTTCCTAACAGAAATCCAGTAAGTGGTCAAGAAGGCAGTTGGTTAAATCCTGGCACAATCTCATCACCAATTTGTACTCATAAATTACATGACACAAATTACCAATATTTCATCCACAATGTATTGCATATGCAAAAGGATAGGAAAAACACTGCACATGTAAAACAACAAGTCCAGCTGAAACAATGGCCCTTAAAATGTACTGTATTTTCCTGCAGCTAACATGCACCTTTTATGGGGAAAAAAAAACATCTCCTGGAAATTGGAGCATGCATTACACACAAGAAATATGGTAAGAATATTTTCTGCCACTTACTGAGCACAATCAAAAAAGTGAAGCCTTCAAGTGATCCACAAAGAACAGCATAATGAACAGGCTCAGCTCCTTAGCTGCTGCTATGCAGTTACTCACTACAAGGAAAGATATTTTTCTTTTTTATTCTGCCTTCCAAAAACAAGGTATCTTATTCTGAGGCATGTTGTATGTAAAGAACTACATATAATATTTCATAAAGATTAAGGCTTTATAAAACTCATCTGAAGATCTTCCTTAGGTAGTCCACAAACAGAAAAAAAAGAATCTTTTCTGGCAGACCTGCAGAAGTGTTCTACATACCTTGAATTAAATATATATAGCAGAGATAGGCAACCCCCTGCACAAGTGCCAATTAGTGGCACGTGGAGATGTTTCCTTGGGATGCCAGGAGGCGTGCCAAGGAAAATGTTTATATATATATATATATATTTTTTTTTTTAACTTGCTGCTCCAGGCTCTCCAGAGCAGCCACAGGTCCAAGTGCTACAGCAGGCAACATATTAAACCAGTTTTGGCCATTTTGAAAGCAGTTTATGTACATTGAACTTCTGTTGTTACAGATTTGAACTGGTTTCCAATCACTTATATCAGTTTCCTGTGTAATTTCTGTCCCTAGCCCTAGCCAACTGATTTCTGCTTACCAACCTAACCTTTAAATTCTAATCCTATTTCAAACAGAATCAAGAAGAATGAGTTTGAGGGTCATGATTTTGTACCCCATTTTGAGGAAAGACTGCTTTTCTCCCTACTAGCCTAATAGCTCCTTTCTAAGTAAAAACTTATTTTACAACATATTATGTTGTTCACATCTACCGAGCCTCATACTGACTAGCATTACCAAAAGTGATTTTCTGTGGAGCCTTCTCAACCAACTACCTTCAGGAAAAAAATCTAAGCTTTTAAGTGCATGAGTATAGCAATGGAAACATAGAACACATTTCTACATTGCAATCACCTCTAACTGCAGTATAAACATACAGTACTACAATGGTAGTGAAGTGTCACAGATTCTATCTACTGGAGACCTTGAGGATGCAGGCAGCCACATTATCACTACTATTGTTGCCCAAGCTACCTACATTAAAGCTGACTTGAGAATGCGTAACTTTAGTATGCAGAGAGAGTATATTGCTATCACAGTTACAGACTGCAGTAAATACGTAACCATACACTTTAGAAATACAAATTCAAAAAACAGCTGCATCATTTATGGTCCCTGAAAAATGCCTGTTCCATACACTTCAAACAGATTTCAATGGATAGCACTGTATTTCTTGTGTAGATATCTCACAACTGTAAGGAGGGAAAGGCAGAAAACAAAGACTGTTAATTCCTGCTTGTTTCTATGATCAGCTACCCTTTCAAAACGTAAGAACATAGGATTGGAAGGGACCTCCTAATACCACTGAGTGCAGTCCCCTGTGTTTGCAGGTGATTGTTAACCCAAGGAATCAACAAAATCACCTCTTCAAACTCTCACCCACAACAGCAAGAAACAAACCACTCTATTTGACAAACCACTCCATGCATGTCCTCTCACAGCATTTGATGAAGCAAGCTCCGGCTAATGAAAACGCACATCTCTGATTTATTGTAAGTTGCATCTCTACCCTGCCTTCATGTTGCAGTAAAACAATCATCCCATTAATTTTATCCCCCATTATTCTTGGCGAAATATTTCTGTACTAGCAGACAACTGAATAGAGGCTGAACTGAAAAAAAGAAAAGAGCGGCAAATCACTGAAATCACAGAATGCAGGCCTGGAAGTGACCTCACCAATTCATCAAGTCCACCCCACATTCTGAGGCAGGACTAGGAAAAGGTATACAATACATCCCTGACAGATGCTTGTTTAATCTGTTCTTAAGAGCCTCCAATAGAGGGAAATCCACAGCCTTCCAGAACATTTAGCCTGTTCCAGGACACCTTTAGTTAGAAAGCTTTTCCTAGTAATGAGCAACCCTTCTTTGCTGAAAAATTATTTCTGATGACAGTATTTCTTGTTCTATCCTCAGTGGCACAAGGAACAAATGATCACCATCACCATCTTCTTCATACCGACCTTATACAGGCTTGAAGACTATTATTATGACTCTCAAGATCCATTTTTTCTAGACTAACAAACCAATGCTTTGGTTTTGATAATCAAACTAAATAAATTCACTGCTTGTGAAAGTTGTTTGATCAATACATAATGTTTTCTGTAATACCAAAGTGGCTCTTTTTTCCATATTGTTCAAGTGAGATGTGCAACAAGGATTAGCATAGTTTAATAATTCATGGATTTGATTTAACCTAAAAGCCTTTTAAATATGAATGCCACTTTATTTGAAATATGGATTGCCGTATATTTATAACCATACAAATTTAACTACCAGTTACATTACAGTTTTTCCATACCAATAGCAATCATTTTTGCCCTTTAACAGGATACTGTACTGTAAAAAAAATTTCAGACTGTCTGAACACTAGATCATTTTTAGACATGTCTTTGCTCTGTCTGCATTGGCTCTTGTAGAAAGCATCTATATAGTATTACATTTTTAAACTGCATATTGATTATTATTCACACAATGATCATCTGGGAAAATGTTCCATCAGCAGAATTAAACACTACTCAAATTTTTTTTTAAGAGCTCCCAAAGAAAATACTGGATAGTGAATTTTAAGACAAAGATATTCTGAAAAAACATCTTTCAAAGAAGACACGGATATCAGTGCATGAAGCCCTATGGCAAACGCACTGGTTTGCCAAACCAAAGAAACATCTTATACATAAAGTTTTGAAGCATAATGTATTAATTAGCAAGAAAATAAAGCACTTTGTAAGCAGCCACTACGGGAAACACAACTAATTTTTCTTCCTGCAAAAAAAATGTTAAAAATGGAACTGTAATTTAAATCACAAAAATGTTTGCCAATTTGATCATTTTTGGTAATAAAAATAAACTGACATCTGTAGAAGTGAAAAATTCAAGAGCAAAAGACAAGTTTAAGGCACACATAAGTTAATGATAATAATGGAAGACTTCAAATAAAGGTGATAATATTAGGTACAGTATTAGAGGACTCATTAAAAAATTAAATAGTTTTGAAAAGTGGGGCAAAAGTACCCTTTTAAAAAGGCTGTACTATAAAAGACAACAAAGCTAATTTTATAGTCTAATAATGTGTATGCCTGAAATTACTATTATAAGGAAAAAACAAAATATTAAAGACCAATTAAAACCAAGCATTTTCCAAGTTACAAAATATAAGTCTTTCATAATATCTTGCAGATTTTCTAGGTTTAAAAGGTTACCATAAATCCAAATTAAAACATTTGTTCAATAATGACATATCATACAAAATAACTATAACCTAGCTAAACATCTTGAATTTGTTAGGCCAACTGTTAAAAATGTTTACAAATCATGTATTTGTACTCACCCTAATATTCGGCTCATTCCATGCCTAGCAGCATAATGTAATGGAGTATTGTGCTGATAAGTTTCCCCATAAGAAGTATTTGGATCAAGAGTTTCTTTTAATTGAGGATTGCTGTCATATATTTGGCAGGCCAGATTTTCATCTCCATTTATAAGTGCTTTGCGGAATTTGGTGGTTGTATTTCCCATGTTGTTATAGTAATTGATGGCACTTTTTCCTTTCCTCTTCAGCCACTTGTAAGGGTCTGCAACATGTTGAACATCCTGAAAAACAAACAGTATTTCAGATGGCCTTGTAAACCTCCCTTATCTTAAATGAATTTGTCCAGAAGTGACAGTAGTGTAAATACAGTACAAATGCGTATGGCTAAGAAACTCTATTGTGTATAATCAAAATCCTCATATGAATAGTTAAAAAATTGGCTGGAGTTTCTAATTCTTCACAGGTTAACTAGTTCCCTGTTAAATTATAATGGACTTCCACATTAACATGGTTAAAATGTCTTTACAATGCACACACCCTTTGGACTTGGGTGATTCTATTAAAATAAATCTAAGAATATAAAAATGTCTATTGTGCCCATACTCCTTTATAACAAAGACTTAATCTGAATTTTGGTAACTGTTAAGTAACTGCGAAGTAAAGTTGTAGCAAAACCAAAGTAGAATAATTGAAAAAAGAGATGACTAAAATATTTCAAAGGCAGCAGGAAATAATAAGGTTTTTACTGTGATTATTTTTTTCTCACTATGTAACATGTGCACTGAATATAACCAGCAGGGCCACTAGCAGGATCATCACAGTCCTTCCTCAGCAGTCATGCAGTGAATGTAAGTTTTAATTCCTCATTCAATTTTGTATATTTGAATGAGTCCTCCTCCTGCAGTACAAGGCACTGCACAGAATTTCATATGGCACTAGGCTAGAGCATAGATGAAGCTAGATAGGGCAGGGCTATGGATAGCTGTTCATTTGTAGCGCTATACTTGTGCTACAAAGGAGAGTGCTATGGGAGTATACAGGTATTCCAGCCCCCTGGCAGGAGAGCTGCAAAGTTACTTCAAGGGTGAGCTTTCCAGCCATGGGGCGACAGAGTTCTCCTGGTCCCTGCTCTATCAGGGAGGGGGACAGGCTGTCAATGACCCACCCCCTACAGGAGTAACAGGGACAAGTGTAATCTTCTCTCCCCCACCACTGTTGTTGCTGTTCTTGCAGTCATGATGGGAACTTGGGCTCTCAGAACAGCCACAGGAAGTTGGGCCCTGGCCATTCTTACAGCAAACCTGGTGCTCTGGCAACAAAGACAGTAGTAGCAGGGTCCCATAAGGCCTCCTTGACAGCTTGTCACTGGATGAGCTATTGGGAAGCCAGCCATTTTCCATCCCTCTTGGAGGCAGAAAAGCAGAGGACTGTGGGAAACTAGGGGTCCTGGAGACCCTTGCAGCACTATCTGTACCTGTTAGGTAGCTGTTACATTTGGTGCTACAAAACATCACACTACAAAGTAGTGGCACAGGGGTTCTATTCTGTGGCACAGGGGTTGTCAACCAGGGGTTATGCGAACCCCTGGAGATACTTGGGAAGGCCCTAGGGGGTACGTGTGGGCAGGCAGGGATGCAGTGCCACCACCCACCACCCTTCACTGCTGCCTCCCAGGGGCAGGGCTGGGGCAGGGCAGGGTGAAGGCAGTCGCACCCCTCTGTGGGCCATGCAGGTGCTGCAGGGAGGGAGCAGGGGAAGATCACACACGGCAGCTGCCACTGCCACCTACTACCCCGTGTTACCCCCCAGCCCCCCCACTTCTGGCCACTATCATTCTCCCCACCCCCGGCTGCATCCAGCTGCACATACCACCCCACCCCCCTGCTCTGTGTCCAGCCACCAGGGGTACACTAATTGAAAAACACTGTTGTAGCACATGGGCCATTTGTTCTGCACTACAAATGTCAGGGTTGTCTATACCCTAGGACAAGGGTGTCAAACTCATCCCAAGCCTTGGGCTGAATCCAGACTGTGTGGGCTTCTTCCAGGCCAGATCCTGGGTCCAGTGGTGCACATTCAGGCAGCAGCACAGGTTGAGGATTGTGTGGCAGCGTGGGTCCCAGGGTGGGCAGCGGAGCAGGTCAGGGAGCCAGGTGACAGAGCAGGCTGTGGAATTGAGCAGCAGAGATGGTCTGGGGGTAAACAGCAGTGGGACAAGTGGAAACAGTTGGAACAAACAGCAAATGAGGACAGGGAAAGGAAAGCCCAGTCAAAACTGTAGGAGGTTCTCCAAATGCCTGAAGGTCTTGAGCTTTGGCTACAAACTCAGTGCCTCCTCTCTAAGAACACATGGCATGGTGGTAGTAGATGCACCTCATTGGTTCTGGTGCCCCAATTAGGGTCACTGCTCTGAATATGGGCAGGTGCCATGGTAGACCTCACTGGTTGCCATTTACCATATCAACAGAGCACTCCCTGCTTTGGCTGCTTCTGCAGGTGCCCCTACCTTTTTGGCTATAGACAATTCAAGATGTGCTGAATTACTGCATCTAGCAGACATGCTGCCTTTGTTCCCCTTTCGGACTCAGGCTGGTATTAGCCATCTACATATCTCAGAACACTGTGATGTTTGGCTTCTTGCATTACCATAACCCCCTCTAGGTAATCTGTGCATCAATATAGAACTTAAATAGTTGGGAAAAGCGCCATCTGGAGTTTCCCTCCCCACTTCTTGTCTGCGATGCACACAGCTGATTGTTTGGGCCATGGGATGGGCTAGGGGAATGACTGGCAGGAGGCTGGCCATTCACCCTGTCAGGGACATGGGTGAGTTCCACGATAGGACACGGGCCACTGCTGCTAAGGGAGTGTGGGAGCCTAGTACATCACCTCCCTCTACTACAGCTGCTCTGAGTGCTCCTAAGCATGTATAGGGTGGCCATCATAGAGGACAGTCCGGTTGTCCTCTCTCGATACAAAACCTGATGCCTTTATGTCCTCTATTTTTCTCTTGAAGAAAGAGAAAAATAGGACATAAAGGCATCGAGTTTTGTATCAATAGAGGACAGAATAGCAGATAACTGGACTGTCCTCTAGGATGGTCACCCTAGGCATGTACAATGTTGATGCTGTTATTACTTTGGTGAGTGTCATCTCAATATTTTATGCTCATTTAACAGTTACTGCTGCAGAAATGTTAATGATTATATCAAATGGCAAAAGGAAAATGGTAATTTTCAAAAGATTTTTATCTTAGCAAAACCCAATGAACAGAACTTCATGGGACAAAAAAGGGATGTCTTTAGCTCACAAGCTTCCTGGGTGCTTGTGGTAACAAGTGTGTGTGCTGATAAAAGAGATGGTCCTTTCTCTGAAGAGCACAGAAACCAAATATTAAGATGAGAAAAAACAGATGGCTGCAGTCTGACACGCAATGATACCACAACGTAACAATGATATTCTGGCATCAGACACAGCACATTAGCAACTAATTATTATTAATTTTTGCAGCCATGATGACAGTGTTAAGCTGTAAGGAGGAGAATGTGGTAACTCTGTAATGCTGTACAGGGAGAGCTTCTGGGAAATTGTCAGTAAGATTATTTGAAAAACTGACAAACAGCAATAAACTTTTGGTAGTCAAACCAAGGACTGCTTTTCAGTCTTACACCTGCCACTTAGTAATCTGCAACTGCACACACACTCTGCTTTAACACAGAAACAAAATTTATTATCAGGTCTAACTCCCTTGGGTGAGAGACAAAGGTGTAGATGGGAAGGAACAGATCCCGCTCCCCTGTGAGAGGGGAGGCTGTGGACTTAGGTACAGACTGGGAGGGACTTTGAAAAAGGGGGTAAACCACTTCTGAATGATAGGCAGGGGGGTGAGAAGGGATAAGATGAAAAGAAATTTTGGGAAAAAAAGTTTTCTTTGCAGAAGTAGTGAATCTGGGTTGGAGAACACTCTCTTAAGTGGGAGGCAGAGGAGCAGTAGTGGGCAGGGTAGGGTGGATGCTTTAAAAATTTGTGGGTTTTCTGTTAAACTTTCTTAATTTTAATATCTTAGTCTATTTTTTAAGTTGTGTCTGTTACTGTTCCACAGTGCAGCAGCTGTTGCATTACTGTTCAGCCAAGGATATGAAAATGGCTCACTGTTCTTCACTCCAGGTGCTAACAATTCTCTCTCTTTTTTAATAGCCTTGATGTTCAAGTATTCAAGCTAGGCTCTTTAGGGTAATTTTGCTGTCTGCTAGGTGCTCCCATCTCTCTCCTCCCATCTCATACCTGTGGAGACTCTTTAGCTCTTTTCAGAATCACATCTATGAAGACCAGTTTTTAGCAGCAGCTAGAGTTTCAGCTTTAGTTTAACAGGAAAGAGATGGCAAGTCAACAGAAGATTACATTCTGTCCCTGCTCTGTGCAGTCATAACTCTGGAAAAAAATACCTTCATTCTCCCTTCAAAAACAAGGTGTTCATTATATTCCAGGGTATGTTGCATGTGAGAAAATAATGTATTTCCAACTCAAAAATCCCACTAGTCTTTCCAATTTAAAAAAATAAGTTGCTGGATAAATTTATGTTTCCTAGTCTTTTCTACTCTATACAGGTCTTTATAAACTGTTCAGAATTACAGGAAACCCTTGGTATTTGTGGTTTCAAATATTCGTGAATGCTGAACCCGCATTTTAAATATACTTTAAACACTCATCCTCGGGAACTCCATGCTTGCTGCCACCAGGCTCCCGCTGCCGCTCTGCCCCACCCCTAGCTGCCGGCTGTACTGTATTCATGAATGCAATGCCCTATTCACAGATTTCGCCATTCACAGGGATCATGGGAATGTATAGCGCATGAATGGCGAGGGTTACCTGTAAGCTGTAATGCATAATCAACTAAAAACTCAACTAAGGAGAAAAACAGATAATGCCAAAAAGAAGTGTTTTCTCAAAATAGGTTAACCTTGCTGAAAATATATAAATTATAAGCTTCCATCCATGTGCATGATTCACTTTTAACTGCAATAAAGCTCCAAAAGCAATTATTTTATTTGTTTTGGATACTTTAAATTTACAGTAAGTTGATTTTAAAAGATTCTGGTAGCTTGTAAAGTCATTATGGCAGAGAGTATTCCAATAAATATTTCTACAGCACCCAGCACACACTGGTGTGCCAATCTTCTTTGCGGGCTTTGGCCAATATTTGCTATAAATAATATAATATTTAATTGATTGTAGCTGGAAAACAGGTGAAAACATGAAAAAGCCTCATAACTGGCATGTATCTGTAAGAATGTTAGTGCTAGAATACTGGTGCTGATTATACCCACAACTGTGGTGAATTAATGCAAAAATGAATGTGTCAAAATTTATACAGAAAAAAACTGCATCCTAGAAACTCCAGGGTGTCTAGTTATCTTTTATAAATGTGCAAGGAAAGACTGTAGATATTTCTTCCCTTAAAGAACCAAAGGACAGCAGTGTGCTAAAGAACAGCCTACTTTAGAATGAGGCAAGATTTAAAAATAAAACATTCAAACGTGGGTGCATATTATGGGCACAGCTGGGAGAGATACCTATACTTACAGTAACCTGACATTTTCCATTATAAGGACATCTTTTCAGTTGCTTGCCTCTGCTTAACTAACTGGTTGGGCAGAATTATTTTATGCTGTGTATCTGACCAAGGCAGAAAGTTCCAGCAAAAATGTCTCATCCAATGCCTAAGCTAGGGAAAATGCATTGTTTTGTTAATTTTACAGGATTCTTACAATTCTTTTCGTGAAAACGGATCTAAGCTTCCATGTTGTGATGTAGGAGCGTGAAATCTTGTGAAGGAGGGTCTGAAGTCATCACCCTGAAGTCAAGGAGAGTCTTTTACACATCACCCAAGACTGACCTTAACTAGCTTTCTCAAGGTTAAGCTACCTACGCCTTAACTCTATTAGGATTTTACATCAAGGTAACCTGATGTAAAAATTAATTTTTTTCTTTTGCAATGAAAACATGTAGTTGTAGGCTTTAATTCTCCATGTCTCCTGGGTATCTTCCACCCTGCCTAACCTATTGTTAAAAAGGAGTCATGAAGGGTTAGGAAAGAGGGAGAACTCAAGCTCAAGTTGTCAGAGATCCATAGCTTCCAGATCTGCAGAAGAAGCTTGACTAAGTATTTGTCAGAGGGGAGCCACACATATTGTAAGCAGACATGATGAATATACCTTTAGGGAGTCCTGTTTGTTGTTAGGATGTGGGTTGATCTCAACTATAGGCAACAGAAGCTCAAAAGGGGAACTGATGAGTGGATTCTAAATACAGTGTTAGAAAAAAAAAAGTATGTCCTTGCTTCTCCTTTTTGCACTGGTTGGAAATTTAATCTAGCAACTTTACATTATTAGTGTCCTTTATGCTGCAACACAAAGCAACACAATAAGCTTAAACATTGCTCCCAAACCTTCAGAACTTGAGGCCTTAGCCTACTTGCTTAGTAAAAATTACCATCTATGCTGAATGTCTCCTACTCCATTTTGTGGAGGGGGAAAAAAAATGAGCTCAAGTCCAGCTTATATTACACTGTTAGAATGGAAGCATAGTTTTTCTCCAGGAGCCTTCCAGGTGCAAATGACTGACAGTAATTACAGGATATTTTTAAAAGAGAATGTTATAGATTTATGGAGGTAGCAGCTACCATCATTTTAAAATTTTACCTACTTTTTGAGGTACCCTGAATTCTCATTTTTTTTTATGATTCTATAATATCTATATTCCTTCTCTGAATATAAGTATCTTGAAGAATATAAGTATCTTGAAGAAGGCAATCCTCATACTGTATAGAGCAGGGATGATCATGATATGACCAGGCTGCATCCAGCCCACAGAAACATATCATTCAGCACATGGGTCTGGAAATTGGGTGGCAAAAGGAGCAGCAGCTGCTACAGCTCCAGTAACTGCAGCAACTAATCCTGCTACCTTCATATTCCAGCCCTGTGGGCCAGGTGATGCAGCTCTGCACCCTGGATCCAGCCTGTGGACTGGCCGGGCAAACCAATCCTATGCCATTCATCCAGCCTGCAGGGCATGATGGGTTGGACACCACTGAAATAGATGAAGAGAGTACCTTACTTTATTGCAAACTGAGCGTGTACTGAAATACAACCAAGCATGCTATCCTTGTGAATAGTACTTAAAGAAATGATTCCTCATCCAGAGGTCCATTTCTTCTGTTTAAGTATTTTACGCCAAGAGAGATAATTAAATAAAATGGGATAAAAATAATTTGCATGGGTATGTACAACAATCCCATTCATGCCCATTCCAATGCAAAACATCATTAAAAATTTCAAAACCTTTCCAAGCATCATGGACTAGGACTTGGGAATTCAGATGAGTATCAATTTACCAGCAATCTATCAATCAGGCACATCATAAGTTTGGCTCAATTTACTGCAGTGTCTTTAATTTGTGACACAAAAGAAATGTCCTTCAGAACAAATATAATAGCTTCAACTACACACCACCAATCTTCTACCAATGTAACTACATTGATGATCCAAATCTTAACTTTTGCTTTAAGTTTGTTTTTTGTTTTTTAACCTAAAACACAAAGTGAAAAATGTAGTATGGGAAAGCAAAAAAATATTTTGACATTTTACTGAAGTCAGACATCACACGGAAGCGTGCGATGGTCCTGGCATTTTATATTGTCAATATCATATCCCATGAAAGAAGTGAAAACATGTTCAAATGTCCTCAAGAATATCATTTAATATAGAATAGAATTTAGATAAACACACAGTGCTCTTTACGCTAAAGCATATTAAACTGCTTTGCAATACTGTCTATTAAGTATTCTTATTGCAATAACTACACGGGTAGATACACTTTACAATAGCCCACACATGACTAATACAGCTCCCCCTCCAACACTTTTCACATTGGATAAGATCCAGATGCCTAACAATAAATGTAAGAGAATATCATCAGGTCACAGAGAGGAAGTATATGTAAATGATGGCCACATTAGAATAGGGAGCAATATTTTACAATACAACTAAGCAGTACCTTGCAATCAGAAAATTCCGCAACAAAAATTGTCCAGTGTACGACAGGCAGTTCTAGCTCACCTCCACCAATGCCACTGCTGTTCTATTTGTAGCTCAAACTAAACCCTGTCAATTTTAAAGCTGTTACTAAGGATATAACCAGTCATAATGAGAAGTGTACAGCTGAGCAGGGGTTGAGAGAGAGAGAAAAATGGAGACAAAGACAGAGAGCACAAGCAGATCATCCCTGTATAATGTAGTGTGCATGCTTAAATTGCCAGTAAGTGGCATATTTAATATTGAAACTGATGTGATGTGGTAGAAGACTAGTATTTAAACAGATGCTCAACTTGCCCAGGGGCATCTTAAGTAGTTTCATGTTATTCACTAAAGATTATGAATATATGCAAGTCATCAGACTCCACTAAAATGGGCAGCATTAAGATCCCCGTTTGTTCACTTATTAAAGTGTTTCTGCTCATTTATAGTGGTATTTCATTTTAATCATGGAAAAATGTGGATTTTGGGTTACTTTTTTACATAAAAAAATTGGGAATTTTTTTCAAATCAGAGAAAACCAGGATCCCTGATGATTGCATGCTTGGAGTTCTTGAGTGCTGCCCACAAATCACTCCAGGACTTCTAACTTGGCCTCACCTTCACCCCAACACTGGGCAGCTGGGACTGTTAGTCTTCCTCAGGACCATTCTCTTTTTTACAGTGCCTGTGTTTTGGAGGGGTGGAGGGAAATTGTGTTTATATTTCTGCACTATTAACATGCCAGCACTTCCTACATCTGTGTTCTACCATCTCTCCATGCTGGCCTTCCTCTTGGTAGTAAAGGAAACCTCAATATAGGTCTCCACTACATAGCCTTTGCCTACTCAATTAATAAAGCCTTTTAAAGTTCTTCATGGCTTGTTATATGGGTGTAGATACCTCCCTGGTTTCATCCACAGGAAAAAAAACTTCTTAACCAGCCACTGCTGAGAAAAAAGAATGGGAGGCAGGGAGGGGGCTTTTTGAGGGACTATTCAGGGAGCCTAGGGGGAGAAAGATCACATTTCCCATGGCCCTGGAGAGGGAGAAGATTCCAGTATTAGGGGGAATGTCCACCCAAGGGCATGGGTTTAACAGCACCCAGCTCCCCATGCTTCAAAACATTCCCTTTGGAGGCTGGCCCTGGGGAATGGCTACACAGATACCCACAAGTTGGCTACTGTCTTCTTGGGGGAGATAGAGGATGAAAAGGGTCCCTCTGTACCCATATCCCCAGCACACCCATGCAGTGGATTGTGAATCCTTACCAGCATGCACAGTGGGCTGGCTTTCAGGTGCATCCCCCATCAGTGCTAGGAATAAAAGGAGCAGGGCCTGGTCATTGGGTTATTGGTAAGGCCCCTGAGATGCCCTCAGTGGAAAGAGAACCGAGCCACCTTGGCACAGAAGTGAGAAAGGAGGTATCTGGGGGTGTGCATCACTGCTATTCTTCAGGGCTGAGGTCAGTTGGGAAACAGGTGCCCTTCCTAGGGGCAACTGTGACAGCAATGGCACAATATGGGGGTCCATGCCCTGTGTGTTAACCATGGTCTTATCAGAGCTGTTGTGTTCCCTCCTGCCTTGTCCTGTGCCTCTGTCTGGAACCTGGCTTAAAACAGGTCAAGTGACATTGCTTCCTTCTCCAGCTCTGCCTACAGGTGGGTTCCTGAGGCCTTCTTCTCATCTGCTCTTTAGGGGGCTACTCCTTTCTTATCAACCACTGTATTTTTGTATCATATATACACCTGCTTAAGGATGTAAGATTGCTTTTTGAAAAAAGGCATTGTGTGCTTGGTGCCTCCAGTCTGATGCTGTGATGGACCTTCTTGTTGAAGGTGTATATACACTTGGTCTTGCCCCAGCACTGCTCCTATTCAGAGTCATGGCCCCATGCTCTCATCTCCACAGCAATGTACAGATTTACCTTCTTGTTCTGACCGCTCTTGCAGAGGTCCTCCTGATTCTGCTCATCATCCCACAGAGCAAGGAGGTATCCAGCCACTGCCTGGGTTCAACTACCAGGTTAACCATAGGCAGAGAAGCAAGAACCTACCTCTACTGGCTACAGAAATTTGTGGGCACACAAATGTGTGTGGGTCTGGGTGTGGTCTGGTTGGCATCAGAGTCAGGTCCGGTCAGATCAGTTCAGCTGAGTCTGAGTCTAGTTGGGTTCCACCCCCCTGCTCAGGGTGATATACTGGGCACACAGCTGCCTCAGGACCCTGTGCATTTCTGCAACTCTGGAGCACAGCACAGGGCATGTGAAGGGGCTGGACTTCCTTGGCCCTGAAGCGGTTAGGGGGAGTAGTTTGCCCCATGCTCCCCTAGAGAACAAGTGTCTAGCCCAAGTCACTGTCTTACAGGAGCTGTTGGTGTGAGGGGGAGGGCGAAGGGATTGGACCAATGCATGCTGGGATGCTAGAGGACAGTGCAAAGCATATCCTTGCAGGAAAAGCCTCAGTAAGTGTACAGATATTGTCCCAGGAGAGACTTTCCCCAGGAGTGACCTTTACTAGGTTGGAGATGGGTTATCTTTCTCCTAGAACCACCATCTTTGCTCTAGGACAGGGGCTTTCAGCCTTTTTTGGTTGGTGTATCCCCAGCAGCCAGTTGAGAAGTGGGGAGTCCCCTGGTGGCTGGTTGACAAACAAAACCAGAAGTGCTGGCAGCTTTTCCACACTGCTGCTGAGTACCCCCGGGGCCTTCTAAAGTACCCCCAAAGGTAAGCATACCCCCAGCTGACAATCCCTGCTCTAGGAAAAACAGCTCGAACATTTGTACAGCTGCAGTTTCTACTGGCAGAGTGGTGATTCTGCCAGGAAGGCTAAAAACACATACAAAGACCTACAAATAGCCACAAAGAAACCAGTTAGTCAGAGGCAAGTGGTCCAGGAAACTGGATTAAAACAACCCAAAAGGGATGGGAAAGACAGTACACATAAGCACTATAGGCCCAGTCTTGACAAGGTCAAGTGCGCATTTTTCAACTGTGAGAGGTTAGTCAACCAAGCTTAATACAGTTTAAAAAGCTTTGTTAAGATTCAAGAAAACAGGTCTGAAGCTGTACTGTAGCCTAAGGGGGGAAACCTCCAGAGACCCTTTGTTACAACATAGCCAGCTAAGCCTCCAATGTTAATGGGATGTTCAGTTCTGTGTTAAGCTAACACAACTAAAAGACAAACCTTCTTGCCTGTCAAAACATATCCATAGAGAGCATAAAAAAAGAAAAAAACAGTTGGCAGTGAAGAACTGCTCAGAGGGAGGACTCTTCAGTAAAATCTGAAAACCCATCCCACAATAATAGCCCAAGAGACCTTCTGCAGCAAGAGTCTCCTAGATTGAGAAAGTCAATCAATGAGAAGGAGGATTAGTTAGTAACACTCAAAATGCCATACATTTACTGCTAGTAGTACATCAACTGCTATCAGGATATAGATAGAGAGTATTATATAGATAGAGGTGGCCCTGACAACCTGCACCCCAGGGTACTCAAGGAGCTGGCGAGTGTCATAGCCCAGCCCCTGGCACGGATCTTTGAAAACTCCTGGTGCTCTGGTGTAGTGCCCGAAGACTGGAAGAAGGCCAATGTGGTGCCGATCTTCAAGAAAGGGAGGAGAGTGGATCCGGCTAACTACAGGCCCATTAGCCTGACTTCTATCCTGGGGAAGATCTTAGAAAAGTTTATTAAGGAGGCCATCCTTGAGGGACTGGCCCAGGCTAACATTCTAAGGGATAGCCAGCACAGGTTTGTTGCGGGTAGGTCTTGTTTGACCAATCTCATTTCCTTCTATGACCAGGTGACCTATCACCTGGACAAGGGAGAAGAGATTGATGTCATATATCTTGACTTCAAAAAAGCTTTTGATCTGGTATCCCATGATCACCTCTTGGCCAAACTGCCCAGTTGTGGCTTTGGCTCCACCACGATCCGCTGGCTGGGAAATTGGCTTCGTGGTCGGACCCAGAGGGTTGTGATTGATGGCAGTCACTCATCGTGGTGCCCTGTGACCAGTGGGGTCCCTCAAGGCTCTGTCCTGGGACCCATACTGTTCAACATCTTCATTAACGATGTGGACACTGAAGTCAGGAGTGGACTGGCCAAGTTCGCCGATGACACCAAACTTTGGGGCAAAGCATCCACGCCAGAAGATAGGCGGGTGATCCAGGCTGACCTGGACAAGCTCAGCAAATGGGCAGACGAGAACCTCATGGTGTTTAACACCGAAAAATGCAAGGTTCTCCACCTTGGGAGGAAAAACCTGCAGCACCTTTATAGGCTCGGCAGTGCTACGTTGGTTAGCACTACAGAAGAAAAAGACTTGGGGGTCATCATTGACCACAAGATGAACATGAGCCTGCAATGCGATGCTGCAGCTAGTAAAGCGACCAAAACGCTGGCGTGCATCCATAGATGCTTCTCGAGCAAATCCCGGGACGTCATTCTCCCCTTGTACTCGGCCTTAGTGAGGCCGCAGCTGGAGTACTGCATCCAGTTTTGGGCTCCACAATTCAAAAAGGATGTGGAGAAGCTTGAGAGAGTCCAGAGGAGAGCCACGCGCATGATCAGAGGTCAAGAAAACAGATCTTACGATGACAGGCTGAGAGCCATGGGACTCTTTAGCCTGGAAAAGCGTAGGCTCAGGGGTGATCTGATGGCCACCTATAAGTTTATCAGGGGTGACCACCAGGATCTGGGGGAACATCTGTTCACCAGAGTGCCCCATGGGATGACGAGGTCGAACGGTCACAAACTCCTGCAAGACCGTTTTAGGCTGGACATAAGGAAGAATTTCTTTACTGTCCGAGCCCCCAAGGTCCGGAACAGTCTGCCAGCGGAGGTGGTTCAAGCGCCTACATTGAACACCTTCAAGAGCAAATTGGATGCTTATCTTGCTGGGATCCTATGACCCCAGCTGACTTCCTGCCCTTTGGGCAGGGGGCTGGACTCGATGATCTCCCGAGGCCCCTTCCAGCCCTAATGTCTATGAAATCTATGAAAATACAGGTAAAGAGAAATCAACCTATGTATTAGTAATAGGGGTGCACCAATAAAGATCTTCGTGGCTGATATCGATAGCTGATTATTAACCAGCCATAAATTGGCCAATACCAATTCTATAGCTGATTTACAGGAATTCCCTTGGCCCCTGAGGGAAAGGCAGCAGAGCAGAGTGCCCTGAGCAGGGGCAGTGCTGGGGGGGCTACAGCCACCCCAAAATTCCCCATAGCCCCTCTGTAGCCACCCTTCCCAGCACTGCCACCACCGCCCACCCTGCACAGCTGAGCCTGTCCTGCTCTCAGCATCCCCCAGGCAGAAGCTGCCACACCCCTGGCCCCAAGCCTGCATCAGGCAGCCTGCCCCCATGTCTCCCCCAGGGGTGTGTGCAGTGGCGGGGAGCCAGCCCCACTCCACCTGGACGAGTTGCCCAGGGCTCCATCACACTCCTAGTCCCAGGGTCACATTCACCACCCCGGCTCAGCAGCGTCTGCCCCTGCCCCAGCCTCTCCTTCACTGTGGGGGACTTGATCTGCCCCACCATGGCCATTCCCTCTGCCGTGGCCCACTCCCCTGCCCCCCTTGACTTACTGGCAGGATGCTGCTCTCCAAGCCGCCCAGTTGCATTTTTGGCTACATGCATGCAGGCAACATTTATCAGTTACATTATTACCTACATTGGCCAAAAAAAGCCTACGGCCGATAATGTTAATTTTCCTTTTATCTGCGCCAATCTGATCTGCGACTGATATATCAGTGCACCTCTAATTAATAAGATTAATTTGAGCAATGGATACTGTCTCAACACAACCACTGATTTTTATTTATGTTTATAAATAGCAGCACATTCCAGTAACTTTAATAAAAGCAATCAAAATAGGAAAATTGACTTTCAGACTTTTTATAATAATCCAATACAATATCTAAAGAACCCTACAAAAATTCCATGTTATGTTTTAAATTTTCACTAAAAGGTAGCAATCACATTATACTTTGTAACTGACTGCTTACTAACAATTAAAATGTTTTTAATCAGTATTCAAATTTGAAGAGCGCCAGTTTTTCATCTTGTTTTTCATCTATTTCTTGGACCATCTAGGCTATAACACTACTATTTGAAGAGCGCCTTAATAATTTTAAATAGACTGGACAACAACTATTGTAACTTTTAATTCTTATTTTCCAAATAACTGAAAATGAGGAAAGGGTTTGTTTCTTGCCATTTTCAGGGAGCACACATTTGCATTCAAAATTCTATTGATTTTATTTCAGCAAACAATACTTGCAAGGTTTACATATATTCATCAACTCCAAATACATTTCTTTGATATCTATGGGATGAAAGCATCTTTTTTCTTACAAGTGTATGCAACATTTACAATCGCTGCTCACGCAGTAAAACCCAAATCATTCAGATACGGGAGGTTTGTAACCCACTCACTTCAGCAGTAGGTTGCTGAATTAAAGATGAACCACTTAGCTATTTACTATGACTTCCACATCAAAAAATCATGCTCCTCTGCTCAGCTGCAGGCCATCAACAACAGTCCTGCATAGCAGACATGAGAAGCAGTGCCCTTTGAAATAAAAGCTGCAGCAAGCACCTGGAGTACCTCTACTGTCCCACATAGTTGTCTATGATAATTCACAAACTGTCAACTTTGCAGGGGAATTAAGAATATACCCTACAATATACCCCGGTTCTAATGTTATGCAAAGCAGTAGGAGAGAAAATTCTCTTTGGTTAGGGAAAAATGGCAGACAGAAGTTGTATATATGCATATGACTGGAAAGAAATTCATGTGCTGTTATAGTTTCTTAGAAACAATATTATTTATTGCCTTGATCTCAGTAACACTGAAAGACAGTATAACTACTGCTGTCTCAAAGGCATCTTGATTTGCCTCAGATGAGTGAACAGATCAATTTCCTTCCAACAATATGGTAATTTAACTGGTTAGATCTACTTCAGAAAAGCAGATTTCTCTTTGGAGTCTAAAAACAGCACAGCAGCTCAATATGTGCTTAAACAATGCCAGAAAAAACAAAAAAATCTATTAAAAATTCTACAACTGATTAATTAAAATTTTAATAAACAAGCTTCTAAATAACTCTAGTTATTTAAATATGTTTAGCTATCAAGGATATATACCCTCTGCTTGTCCAGGTTGTAAATTTCTGGGATCGTAAGTGCATTCATTGTTTTAAATAAATAAATAAATACATAAAGTCACTTGGGTAGCTATAATGGCAAGAAATGTTGCTGTCACCTTCAGTATGCCAAGAAACTAACAGAACTGCAGTTGTAACAGTCCTTCAAACTAAACTGGACAAAATAATTTTGTAGGTAACAACTGCACACTGGCAGCCTGTAAGACTGGAGTAGTGTTATAGCCTAGATGGTCCAAGAAATAGATGAAAAACAAGGTTTTTTGGTGCTCTTTCATCTGACCAACCATATACTTGGTAGAAATGTTAGACAAACTTTCAGGCATAAGTTCAGGTCTGGAGAAGAAGCAAGCATGACCTAAGCTAAATAATGAATAAAACAACGGCTCCTGTTAGCTCCATACATAAAAACACAGACACTTATGAAACTGAAAGAGGGATTTCAAACAACCTTCAAACATCATCCAACTCCTCAAATTGGAATCCATAGCATCAAAACCATCCTGAGCCATGATGAGTATTTTTAGTTCTTTTCAACAGAAGAATTGTTCTATTATTCTTCTGCACTAGAAATAAGTGAATGGTAAGAGCTGGCATCTTTAATGTGCATCTCTTCTAACCCCTCAGTACTCCACATATAACCAGGATCCTTTCCCCTTCTCTGTCTTTTATATAATTAGGTTATCTATTCAACTAAACTTCTCTTGTTTTGAAGTATGGTTGGAGCTCTGTTGCATCTGCAACAGTCCATGAATGTAGGACAGTCAAGGGATGTTTTTAGGATACCTTTTTTTGGACTAACCATATAGGTGGGAGAGGTACTGGACAAGCTTTCACGCACAGTCTTTCAGGTTTTGATATTTGTACCCCCAAACTTGTCCAACATCTCTCCCAATTATACAGTTGGTCCAATAAAAAGGTATGACCCAAAAACCCTTTGCATCTCTTGCTTTGAAGCTAACTCTCATAACTTCCCTATGGTCCTAGTTTACAGCCCTTCTCCAGTCTATTACGTGCTGGTTTTTGGAGTTAACAGAAACCATTTTTTTAGCTTGTATTTAGCTTATGTTGAATTTTATTTTTCCCTAGAGCTGAAGACAGATGCTTTTGCCTGAAAGCTTGTCTAATTATTCTCCTAACTACGCAGCTCATCCAAAAGATGTCACAAAAATACCTTGCCCGAGCTGGGGCAGGCAGCTGCAGGATGGAGCCACAGTTCACCTACGGGGTGTGGGAAGGGGGGCAGGCTCCCGCTGCTGCATGCGACTTGTCCAGCAACTCATCCACTCATCCAGTGATTCCCGCCACTGCTCCCGCAGCCCATCTGGGAGGGTATGGAGGGGTGCCCCTGGGTCTGTGTGGGGCAGGTGGCAGCAGTGCTGGGAGGGGGCTATGGGGTGGCTATGGTGATTTTTGGGGTGGCTGCAGCCCTCCCCCGTAGCCCTCTCCCAGAGCCGCCATCACTGCCTGCTCAGCGCTACCCCAGTGCCAGCCCCAGCCCACAGCTGCAGCCCATCCCACACAGATCCGGGGCACACGGCCCCCTGCCCTCCTGGGGTGCATACAGCAGTGAGAGCTGCGCCCCTCCGATGAGCTGTGGCTCCGTCTCATACCCTATCCCACTCCAACTGGGCAGTGCCTGCCCCAGCTCCTCCCTCACCATGGGGGCCTTGATCTTCCCCCCATCCCCCTTCCCTCCCCCCACACCAGACTTAAAAGCTGCATGCAGCTGTATTGGAAATCAGATCAGTATCCTTAAAAATTGGCTTTAAGTATTGGCCTCAAAAATCTCTATTGGTGCACCCCTAATAATGACCCTATTTACTTGATTCTAGGACAAGGTTTCTCCCCATGTTGTGGGGAACCCCTCATCTTAGAATCGAGAATGCAGGGGTGGGAGCAGGCAGTTTCTGTGGCTCAGGCTCCAGCCCCTACCCAGGGTAAGGGCCACAGCTGCTACCTGCGCCTGCCTCCCCCTCCCCCACAAAGCAGCCTCTTCTCCCCTGACTGCCCCTCTCTCTCTCCCTTTGTGCCAGTTGCATCTGCCAGCAAGCTTGTCTATGCTGCAGCTTGGAGCATTGAATACAGCCACAACTTAGTCTTATAGAGGCGGTGCACAGCCCACACAACTGCTATGGGGGCTGGGCTGGGGCCATGCTCCATGTCCCAGGCTAGAACAGGAATGGAGCCTGCTGGTGTACAGCAATGGTAAGGATAGGAAATCTCACTAGCAAGTAACTTACAGCTTACATATTTGAAGGCTGATCTTTATTCTGCTACATCTATTCTACTGTAATTAGAAGAGAAGGCCAATAAAACAAAATGCTGTTGTAGGATAAAAGTCACTTGTTACTAGATGCATGTCAAAGACATGCTTTTATTAAAAAAACTGAAATTTATTTTTAATGGCAAAGAAGATGCTGAGGTGCTTTATTTTAATAAACCTAGTAACCAATGTAGCTGCAAACATTTAAATATACAATAAATATTATTTTTTAGAATAATAGAATAGAATAGAATTATAGAATAGAATGATAGAAACCAGATCATTCCCACCTGAGCAGTTTGCAGCCTGTTTTGTCTGCAGAAACCACGGGGTGGGGAAATGGACAGGAAGGGGGGGGGGCGCGCGGGGGGCAATAACATGAATTCCATCTCACTATGGTAAGTATATGGCAGTAACTTGTAAGTAAAAATATTATCTTTTATCACTCTTTCCCCTGAAATTTCCCCTCCAAAAACAAGTACAAACCCAAGAAGTTTAGTTAACATTCACTTAGAGAAATCCAGAGATTAAGACGTATAAATGAACGCTTAAGCCAATCCAATTACAACTTTAACTCTGCTTTTAGTGATGTAACCAAATAATAATGATACATTATAGCATAATAGGGTTTGCACACCAAAAACAGATGTTTTTCAGGGCTCATTATACTTTCTTTTTTCTTTGATGAAAGTTCAAATAAAGGGCACAGCTAAGATCATTTGGGTGTCTTAATTATGGACTTGAATTCTCTGGCAGCACTTCCAGCATTCAGGGGTCAAAGTTACATTTGATAAAGTAGAATTGCAGCATGTTTGTTGTTAATCAGTTTATTACTGAAAAACAATTTCTTCATAAATATATGAGAATATTTTCAGGAGGCAATGGACTGGATCCCTGAAGTGCGTCTCAAACACCTTATTTAATAGAAACAATCTTCACCACCACAACAAAAGTACTCTTAAATGCCTGTAGAGACTCTTTCAAAGCAGGTTATCAGATAATACTTCTGATAATAAGTGCTGATTAAAATCAGACATCTTGTGGGTATACATTTTGAAGTGATAACTCATGAATTGTGTCATTGATTTTTTTTAATATCAAATCAGTTATGTATCTTTTTCTATAAACAGCATTGAATGCCACAGGTGGAAAACACTATGTAAGAGCTACATAAATAAACTGTCTGCATATATATTATTACAGTATATATATGATGGTGATATCAGTATGATAAATTATGCAAAAACATAACACACCTTTCTCCCACTTCTAACTAGGTCTGCCCTTTACCCATTAATCAACCTCCTTAAAACACCTTCTAACACGATAGATTCAAAAAGACACATTTTTTAAAATTCAGCTTCCTCGGAAAGTGTTTCCTCCTCCTCTCCAAAATGTTGAGTTTCTCATCAAAACAGCTCTGTCCAGTGCCCAGACAAAAGATGCAACTGGAACCTCTTAATAGCTTTTACATCCACAAAGTCATAGATAGATGCCCAGATACTTAAGGTTGCATGATAAGACCATATACAGTTCCTTATATCTGCAAAAAATAAAAGTTTATATTGAGTCTTTCCATGTTTTATTTATTCAATTATTTGATTTATATGCCATCCTTCCCAATAAAAGCTCAAGGCAGCTTACACTAAGAGGACAAAATGACTTGCAATAAGGGGACAGAATAACTTAGAAAACTGAAGCATGACAAGAGGACAAAACAATTTGTCTGCCCTAGGCTGAATGTATCGATTGAATTTAAGTATCAGGTAAAGTGGTGCAATAATTTCCAAGAGGACTTGCTTAAGTTAAAAAAAAAATCAAAATCTTTTTAAGGATTTTGGGGGGAAGTGGAAAGGGGTGATATATTTTACTGGACCAACTGCATGGACTGAGGAAGAGCACTTGGCCTGCAAAAGCTTGTCAAAAATTTCATCTCACCATGCAGTTGTTCCAATAAAAGACAACAGTCCCAAAAATATCTTTGCCTCTTGCATATTTCTACCATCATCCTGGCTGCAACATCTCTCCAACAGTACCATCAAAAACAAAACAAAACAACACAACAACTTTTAACCATCTAGTTGCGAAGCTCCAGAAATTTGGCGAGGAGTTTTGCCAAAGTGCCAGGGGATGCAACTTTGCCTTTCCTATGACAATCTTTTAAATATGGCCAAGGTATCAGTTTCCGAAACTCTCAGCTTGCAAGTGCCCCAGTAGAAACCACATCAGAGAATTATGGGGCCAGACTCTTAAGTGTTCATCTGAACTGGGCATGCCCCATCCTTCTCAGAGCTTCAACAGGCTGATCTGACTCCATGCATACCATTCTCTCACAGGATGCTCAACTCTTCCTTCCTTGGGGTGAGTAGGGTAGTTTCTGAAATTGCTCCTTAACTGCAAGGTGTTAGACAGGCATCAGGCACAGGAATGAAGGGTAAAGAAACATTTCCCTGTTCTGCAGGTGGTTCAGTGCTGACAATCAAACAATGAACAGGAGTAAGAGTAAGCAACCTCACTGAATTAGAGGCAAGAAAAGCAGGAACTAAAACAGGAGTTTTCAGGATCCAGAATATAGAGAGGAGCACTGGAGCAACATTAGGGGTGAAAATAGACAACATGTTTGCGCCACCGCAACGCCATAATGTTTTTTATGGAGGCACAAAGTGAAAGCAAATAAATGTTCATACATTTGTTGCCCCGCAAATGCTCAAATGTGGCAGCAACAGAAGGTATTAACAAATTGGGCTACTTTATTGTGGCCCGTATGTTTGCTTATGGCAGGAGAGCTCAGGCAGCATGAAACCACTTGGGCTCCCCAGCTTCCCCAGTGCAGGGACTCCTCAGGCTTAAGGGGCCCAGTCCTGCACACCCTGGGAATTCCCAGGCAGGATCAACCCCCCCCCAGGAGCGCTTGCCTTGCTTTCCCTGCTTATCCAGATGCATCTCTCCAGGGATGCATCTTGGTAAGTGGTGAAAGTTAGGGCTTCATACACCCTATGCAGCTCGCAGGGGAATCCCTCTGTAAGGGACTGCCAGCTTGCAGACACTAAAAATGTCCATTTCTAGCCGGGGGGGATGAGACTAGGAGAGAAAGAACCCATTTCTTTCCCTGCCCCTCCCAGCTCCCTTTCTGTTAAGTGCTTGACACAGCATCCTCTTCATCTCTGCGCAGGGTGCAAAAGAAGCGATAGTTATACTTCTGCCTCATGCTTTACCTACATTTTAATAATGGTACTGGACATTCTGTCAACACATTCTGAGTAATGGCGTTGCCACACAATATTTTGCAGGGAAAGCCAGGAGTTTGGAAACTACTGCTGTAGAGAATCTGTAGTTGAACCCAGAAGTCTCTACATTACTGTGCTGTCAGCAAATAGCAGTGAAATCCACTGGACAAAAATGTGCCTTGTTCTCTGTCTAGTGAGCAGTTGACAAAGAAGGTAACATCTCAATAGCAGTGCTAATTACTCTGTTAGCTCAAGTCATGGAGATCACACTATACATCTAAGTATCTGAACTTTTCAATGGCCAGGGCTGGGGGTTAATCTGTTTCTGCCCAAATGAATTTGTTTTCTCTGCTCATTTATTTGCTTGTTTTTTTTAAATTAGAACACTATGTCTGACAAAGGCCTCTACTAGAAGCCACGTACCACACAGGCATTGTCAAAGAGAATGAAAAAAATGCTCAGTCAGATCAGTCTTCGCTCCTGCTTTAAATACTAAGGGTCTGATCAACATTGCCTTTATCCATATATTTATGTACATATTTTTATATGCATTCTCATTTGTTGTGAGAGTGTACATATAAACACTTCATATTTTCCTGCAAGTCACACTGATAAGATATGTACACGCAATGGAAGCATGCCACAAATATGTACAAAAAATAATTCTTGTAGCAATTCAGTTCTTTTGAAACATATTAATAGTTTTATTCAGTTTGTATTACTACTGTAAGCTACCAAAGCAGGATTTGGGAAATCTATCAGGCAACTGGTACCTTATTAAAGAAAAAACAAATAAAAACAAGCAAAATCATGATGGATGTTTGGGAAGCTGCACATAGCTGCAGTATTACTTTTCCTCTCTCTCAATTTTTCTACAGCTTACATAAGAACGATTTAAACCACATTGAGCAAGGCAGTCCCAATTTAAAAAAAGCTGTGAATGCATGGTTTTGACACCTAGAAGCAATGTATCCAGCTGGTTCATTCACTGCATTCTTACCATTTTCTAACCTGCACATCTCTAAGGTTACATCGAGATGTCACCTTTCACTTCAAAGTCTGGTGCACACCTAAATTCTGTTCCTTTCTCCTCAGATGTTGCAAAGAGCAAGACCTTGGAAGCCCATCTTTGTTCCTTTCACAACCTCTCCATATCATTAAAGGATGCATCCCAGTAGTGAATCATGCACAGAAGTCCTGCAAAGGTTCAGGAACACCTCAAGAAATATCATCCCATGAACATAAATTCCTATGAAGCTGTAACACTCCAGATGGCTGTAAGAGACGTCCCTGATGTAGGAGGCCTTGCACTGTTACTTCAAAGCCAAATGACAGTAAAGGATATCAAACACTGATAGGACACTGCCCATGCTATCTTTCTATAAGGAGCTGGATGGGATGTTGTAAGAAGGTGCTACCAATAAGCCACAGTTTATGACATTCTGGTATGGACCTCAACAAAAACTTGGTCTGTGGCATCAAAGAGTCTGAGAGCAAAGAAACACTGGAGATCCAGAACTACTTCATAGCCAGAGCACAGGCATATGCCATATCCTGGAGATGAACAGAATGGTCTGCTAGCTCAGTACCAGCAAGTCTGCCACCCTTGATGGTGGTAGGAAGACACAGATGATGACATGTGGGCATACACTTTGGATTTGAAATTTTTTCATGCCAACATGCAATTAGCTGCGTTTATGCTGCTGTGCCAGAGAATTGCCTCCATACCCAACTATGGGAAAAGGCTCCTCCTATCCTTTCCTTCTCTGCACCTCAAGAGGCAGGTGGCTAAACCCTGCATGCAGCATCTTCCCACATCCCTAGCCCTACCAGCTGTGTACTCCTTCCAGGTCTGAGTGATATATATGATGTTTGAGAGCAGGCCCAAAAGCCAACAAAGAAAAATACTGCTGAGAGCCCATAAACAGGATAATCATGAACTCTCTGTATGCAGGATGACATTTGGAATGTGAGTTGATAAATAGGGATGGTACAAACTAAACCTACCTTGAACTCACTAGCATAAGTAACGGTGCTGAAAAGAAAGTTGCATGTTTGATGATAAGGAAGATGCTTATGTGTAAGAACTGCTCAAAGCCTATTATTGTGTAGCTGTAGAAATTAACAAGACCATAGATGAATCTACAAAGCAGACTCAGTGCTTCAAAGACACAGCTGAAACAATCAGGGATGCAATCCTCCTCCCTGATTTAACATATCAAAACCAGTATGTAGCCAAAAGCCAGTTTGAACTAATTAGAAGTTCTCACACTAACCTGATATCTTGCTTTCTCTTACAGTAGGAAATTCCCACCTACTGTATCGTGTCATGCACACTAAAAGTTTTTAACTAACCATAGAGGTTGAGTCAATTAAGTGTAGAATTCGTGACGCAAAACTGTCTATATAAACTTGCTTACTTCTTATCAAGGGGGGCTGGTTCTTGGAGGAGACAGGCTACTCTTTGTTGTTGTGTGCACGCTTCAATAAAGAGCTTTGAGATAAGACCTTGCTGGTGTTGCCTGTCTCTTGCGGTCAGACAACAGACCTGGGAAGTTGGGGTTCGAGTCCCTGACATGAGCATCAGACAAGAAGAAACGTTATGCTGTAGCTTTATGGCAAAATCCCACCCAGGATTACTGGAACAGTTCAAACAGCGAGAAAAAGCATTCCTGTTCACCACTGTAACCTGAGAAACGATCAAATACAGACCAGTATCTGCACATACAGTTGCCTGCTTGCTCATACCCAAATTAACTTTGGGTGAGCTACTTCTTGCTACCTCTTGCTTGCTCACACCCAGATTTACTTTGAAAAAGAAAACATGAGCAGACCTAGATCACAAGACTAGGGGTGCTCCACCACCTAGGCTACTCAACACTGTCAGAGCAAAATTTTGATTGACTGCTGCCAACACAGGGAGTTGGTTCTGACACGTGCAGAAGGCCTAGGCTAATGGAAAATTCCACAGCATGGTCAGCATATGCCCCCTGCTCGACCCCTAGGCCTGTCAATCAGACCTGACCTAGTTTTCCACCTTGCACATGCTCAGTCGCATGAAAAGTTTGATCGGACTCAGGCTCAGTCTGCGGACTGCGTGAGGTAATTTGACCAGAAATATCCATGAAGAGAGCAATTTGACTGGCCACTAAATTCATATATAAGGCTTGTGAGCCCCCACCCAAGGGGGAGACCCGCTTGGCCGGCGAACAGAGGCTGACTTGTCAGGGACTGTCTCGCTAGGAGAGATTAGAGCTGAGAGCGGAGGCTGTTCTTACAGAGACTGCTTCTCAGCAAGGCCTTCTGGCCTATTGGTCTCCTCCTCGCTGCAGTTTTGCAGATCGTTTCAACTCATTTTCGTAGTAATTGATTCCTTTTGCTATCGACTAATTTTGGCACCAGCTACCGACCTTGATATCAATCATCCAGACCTGATACCAACCACAGGCTACGAACTTACCTCTTCATCTTGGCATTCGACCTTGACAATGCTCTTCGACAATTTGTTTGTCCACTTTGGACTGGCATCACATTGTTTACTTCGTTTCATCGTGTTACAGTTTTGTTGTTTATCCTATTAATGAGCTGTTGACCAGCCCTGGGACTAACGAGTGGGCAGCCGCACCTATCCTTTGGGGTAGAACGCAAGGGCTCACTCGGGAACCCCGTGGGCCAACAGACCCCTCCGTTGTTTGTAACATACTGTAACCGAAGCAAGAATTCTGCCTACGCTCCAAAGCCTAAGTAAATAAATCCATCTGCTTTGAAACCGCACGAGTCCGTGTACCACTCAGAACTCCTCGCTGCTAATCCCACCTGTTTCGTTCTCAAACCGCCCGGCCCACCGTGACCTTGGGGCGTATTCCCTGACATACACTTTGGGCAGGCACCCAAGAAAGGAGAGCTGTGAATGACATGGTGATAATTCCAGGGACCCTCATCTTCTCTGTTTAAAAAATTGCCAATTCTGTAATGCAAACTGCAAATTCTCCAATCAAAACCCCCAATCTACATTTTCTCACAATTAAAATGAAACATCACAATAGATAAAAGTATCAGTTAAATGCAATGTTTTATTGATATATTTAGAATTTTAAGAATGAAACATCACAATAGATAAAAGTATCAGTTAAATGCAATGTTTTATTGATATATTTAGAATTTTAAGGCCATTTGGAAGCCTACCAGTGTCTCAATCACTATAATAAAGTAAATTCTAAGTACCTATTTATTATGGTATTTGATTTTGGGGTTTTCATCGTGGAAAACCTGAGCTTCCCCTGCCCCCTTCACCGACTAGGATATGGGTCCAACTGCACCTGTTCCCCCCATGCTGCTTTGTGGTGCTAAGCAGCCCTGATTTGCTGGTGCCCCACCTTGCCCTGCCATTGCTCCTCACTCTCTACCCACAGGCCAGTCTGCAAAGGGAAACCAGCAGTCTCCCATGTTTTTCTCCTTTAAAGGGAAAAATCCACGGTTTCTCTTTTAAAAGGAGAAAATCAGTGTTTTTTCCACAGCAAAGAAAAAACCTGGATCCCTGGTGATTGCTATGCAAGCAGTCCTAACCCTAAAGAACATGTGTAGCGAAAAGGCAAGAACCCTGCAAGATGCAGCTTACTGCTGTTCATCAGGAGGAACGGAACTAGGAACAAGCCAGCCATCTACAAGAATAAGAGCATGGCTAGAACACTTCTTTTATTTATAAACTGAAACCTGATTATTGCCTGTTGATTGGGGCAATAATGAGTTACAACAACAAATTCATGTTGGAATGTTAGGTCTTGCATATGCCTTATGTCTCCCGCCCAAGTTAGCAAAGGTTTCCTCATTATCCATACACCAAGCAATCAAGAACATCTTGTTTTGGGAACAAGAATACGTACGTAAGCCACAACTTCACCAGAGATGAGGAGGAACAGATGTGGGATCTGGGCAGTGAGGTTCCCCAGGGCTCAGTCGTCGGGGCCACACTGTTCAACACCTTCATCAGCGACAAGGTTGAGGGGGAGGAAAGCACCTTGTTCAAATTTGCAGATGACACTAAGATGTGGGCAGAGGTGGGCACAATAGAAGGGAGGGACAGGCTACAACTAGATCTGGACAGGTTACGGGGTGGGCAGATGGGAATAGGATGGGATTCAATACTGACAAGTGCAAGGTACTGCACCTAGGGAGGAAGAACCAGCAGCATACCCACAGGCTGGGGAACTCCCTTCTCATCAGCACAGAGGCAGAAAAGGATCTTGGAGTCTCTACTGATTCCAAGATGAACATGGACCACTAATGTGAGGAAGTGGTCAGTAAGGCTAACCGCACCTTGTCATGCATCCACAGATGCATCTCAAGCAGGTCCAAGGAGGTGATCCTCCCCCTCTATGCGGCACTGGTCAAGCCGCAGCTGGAGTACTGCATCCAGTTCTGGGCACCGCACTTCAGGAGGGATGTGGACAGCATTGAGAGGGTCCAAAGGAGGGCCACTCGCATGGTCAAGAAGCAGCAGGGCAGGCCCTACGAAAAGAGGCTAAGGGACCTCAACCTGTTCAGCCTCCACAAGTGAAGGCTGAGAGGGGATCTGGTGGCCATTTATAAACTTAACAGGGAAGACCAGTGGGGAATGGGAGAGTCCCTGTTCCCCCAAGCACTACCAGGAGTAACTAGGAATAATGGCCACAAGTTGATTGAGAGTAGGTTCAGGCTAGACATCCAGAAGCACTACTTCACAGTGAGGGTGGCTAGGATCTGAAACCAACTTCCAAGGGAAGTGGTGCTCGCTCCTACTCTGGGGGTCTTCAAAACGAGGCTAGATAATCACCTAGCCAGGGTCATTTGAGCCCCAGCATTCTTTCTTGCCCATGGCAAGGGGTCAGACTAGATGATCTGCTCAGGTCCCTTCCAACCCTACCAACTATGAAACTATGAATTGATTTGGAAAAGATTCAGAGATTCAGGCAGTCCATGCTTGCCGCTGCAGGGAGTTGGACCTAGGCTTCATGCCAGTAAATAGGGAGGAGTCATGGGGGGACCCCTGTCAGACCCCAGCTCCTGCCCACTCCACCAGCCCCTCTGAGTGCCCCCCCAATCCCCGCCCACTCTCACAGCCCCATCAATGGCTGTCCCGCCCTGCCCCAGTGTCCCAGCTTTAAAAAACAAACAAAAAACCCACAACAACTTGACACTCACCGGCTGCTGCAGTGGTCATTGGGGCTTCTGAGGGCTCGTGGCAGAGCCCCTCACCCCCCTCCCCCAGCATGGGGCAGTGGGGTGCAGCAGGGATTCCCGCCTTGCCTTGCAGGAGTTGATGAGCATGGGGCTTTTTTATTTTTTTTAAAGAGCTGAGATACTGGGGCCAGGTGGGGCAGCCATTGACAGGGCTGGGAGTGCAGGTGGGGGATGGGGCCTGTTTGATTTGGAGATCTGGCAGATTCAGCCGAATCCGAAGTGAATACTAGTCGCTTCGCGCAGACCTACTGTAAAGCATACCCATTTTCCAATGACTCCAGAACAGAAAAACACTAGAAACACTATAAATGTGTTTGAATGTAGATTCATAGCTATATCGCAGGTTTCCCACCACAGAGTTCTATCAGCATATAGTACGGTTACTGCCCATCAGATAAGGATTTGGCCCAACTAGTGTGCCAGTTAGTTTCTCTGCCTCTGCCACCCAACCCTCTCCCAAGCATTTGCCTGTCTCAAATTTGCTGTGTGAGACAGATCAGGCTATCAAGATTCTGGAGAGATTCTGCTTGGCTTCCTTCAGCATGATGCTGACTACATGTCAGCCAGCCTGCATCATGTCCCGTGTAACAATGGGGGAAAAGAAAACTCCTATTTTTGAACTTTGAGGCCTCATGGAGGAGCTGGGCAAAGATATTCAGAAGAACTGGAGCACCCCTGTGCATGTAAAGCTGTCAGAAACTGGATAGGCGTTGGCAAGCTTTGATACAGGATAATACTTTCCTATTGCTTAAACCACATCAGATCCAACAGCACCAACAAACAGTAGATTTTCCCACACCAGACTGATTCACAATGAACCAGTAGCTGTAGGGGTTGCCAACTTCCTAAGCGTTATTGCCACTTGCTTCTTTACAGCCTTGTGTTTGTGACCTGCCTCTACAGGAAGGGGTACTACTTCCCTACAGATTGCAAGAGTGGCCTTCCCCATCCTGAAGTTCTTCTGCCGCAGCTGGTCATCTAATGCCTGCAGTAGAATCACCTCTGACTACTACGTGCAGATACTCAAAACATGGAGTCAACAAATAGAGATGGTTCTGGAATAAGCCATCCTTGTTATCTTTAGACATCCTTGGCTTCAACTAGGTCACTGTTATCATGTGAGAGTAGGTCACAAGGGCCTAGTAGGCACTGCATAACACATCATTCATCTTGGTTCTCTGATACTGATACAGCTGCAGGATAATTTACAGCTATCTGTTGATGCAAATGAGGATTTACAGAAAAGTGCATATCTATCTTCCTGCCACTGAACACATCATTGTGATCGTAAGAATGGTGCCGAGTGAATCCAGTAACACTGTTCTTCAAGCACCTTGAAATATTCTGTCGTGCACAGCAGCAGGCATCCCATATAAACAGCCACAAAGCATTCTGGTATTCTAACTCTTAGCATACCATGCTTCACCCCTACACTCCAATCTGCGATAGCAGAGCTGTCTCCTTATTTATGCATGGCTATTTCAGTGTGACTGGATCATGATTTAGGTCTCAAGTTTAACCCATCACAACTTGTTTGTTTGTTTGTCCCTAGCCTAAGATTATGTCTTATAACTTTCATTGCTAGAATACTGCACTTCACAACATCAGACTTAAAAAAAGATTGCTTGTTGCTTTTTACTTCAATTAGCAAATGAGTTGCTCAAACAGTTTCCCTAAAGCAGAAACAGATTATTGACAATTAGGACTGTTTCCCTGCACATCCAGATTTAAAACATGTCAGTTCCACTGTGATTTAAAACTAGTAAGTTTTCATTAAAGATATGGCCAAAGGCAGAAAAGGAGATACTGTATGGGAGAAGTGACAAGAAATTTATATACTACCTTTACTTCTGTTTTAACAACTATGCCTGATAAATCTCAAATTTCCAGAAATCAGGAAGTACCTTGTTGGTCCAAGCACAACAAGTTTGCCTCGAGTTCATAGATCTGTTTTTTTGTTTGATAGATTACCATCACAAAATGGGTCTTTTATTTTATTTTATATATATAAGTTTCTGGTGCTCTGTCCTCTCCTACAGGAAAACCATGGAAGCAGCTGTTAAGTATCAGTCAGTACTGATATTCTAACCAAAGGATGATTTCTGTTTGCCATAAACAGAAATTTTCTTTATTAGCAATTTATATCTTAGACAACAAAAATGGAAGGGGCCTAAGAAAGAATCCAAAAAACTATGAATGCTGAATAAGTGCCTACATATAGAAACATTTAGTACATGTAGACATTACCAATTCTATTTAACTTGTTTGCTGTAATCACATGAGTAGTGATAGAAAGAAGATTTAAAATTTTACCAGGTCAAACAACATGTTTTATAATATGTAAATGAACAAAATAGTTTCAACTCACAGAAACAAAAGCATGCCTATAAAACAAATTCCTACTCTTCTAAGCCTTTAACAAATCTCATTCATTATAGCAAGTAACAGAATTCTAATTCCCTTTTATTTTTGAAGAGCACATTCCCACTGGAACATTTCGATGTTGCAATTACTGTTGCAGTTCCCTTAAGATGCCTGAAGAAACACACATGTAAGTACCTTTGGGTTCAGACAGTTAAAGACATTCATATCACCACTCTTAACTGTACTGGTACTGTTCCAAGCTGAAGGTTGTGCAACTCTGTACTAGTACTATGCAACAATATACCACAGCATACACTTGCGTGGTAGCTTTGCCATCCTGCATCAAACCAAACAGCCCTTCCCTTCTTGTCCAGTTAAGTGTCTATGGCTCTAAGTAAAGCCTTCCAAAATTTCCCAACTTGCAAAAACAACACAAAAAACCCCAAGAAAAATCTTAGTTTTCACCTTTTGCTATCTTTTATTACAATGAGGCCATGGACATACATTATCTTTCTAGTGCAAGAAACATCTTTTTAATGCTACAAAAAGCAAGCATGCAGCCATTCAAGTAGTTTGTAACAGGGAAAGCATGGCTAAACAATTACAAAACATTACTTCGTTCCAACAGGGGTTTCTCAGTAGTATGATGATTTCCAGCACCACATGCAACATCTGGAGTTACCTGTCAAGCTACAGGAGTGGCTCAGTCCTTCACCATCCCAGTTGGCTTTTTTCCTGCCACCTGCTCTCCTTCCCACCCAGATCCAGGAAGCCTGTCTGTCTGACCAACGCCTATGCAACAGAGAGCACAAGGGCGAGACTTCTTCAAAATATTATACAATTAATAAACAAATGGTGAAAGTGCAAAGGTTTCTGCGCAAGTGTGTGAGAGAAGTAGGGGTAAACTGATAGAGATTTTTTTGGGCCGATACCAATGACCGATTTTTAAGGAGCCATATTGACTGATACTGATCTGATTCCAATATGCAACCAGGCAGCTTGGACCAGTCCAAGTACCCCCAGGGGTATGTGTACCCCCTGGTTGGCAACCCCTGAGTTAAATGGTTAACCAATAATTTAATGACCTCTGGCAGGACCAGCCCTGCCCTGGCCCCAGCCCCTTATGTCTTCATTGTGTGCCTGGCACTGTGCAGGCCCCAGGCCACTGGCATGGAGCCACAGATGGGAGGTGGCAGGCTCATCTGAGCCACTCAGGGGTATTGCCCAGCTGTGGAGCAGTAACTTCCCCTTGCCCCCCAGACAAAGCTTGAGGCTGGGGGCTGTTGGACCTCTCCTGTGACCAGATCCCTATAATTCACTGTTACTGCTGTGAAGCGCTGCTATCTTGTGGATTTGCCAAAAAGCCAACACACACCTAGATTCTAGTAATAGATCTAAATGTATTTGCTGTATAACCCCAAGGAATGGATGTGGAGGTCATCAAGATATATCAGTACAAAAGGGATGGAAAGAAGATGAGAAACATTTGGCTTACATGTTTTGAGAAAAATGAATGGTTTACAAAGCAAATTAGAAAAGATGTAGCTGTTTTAAGGTACTAAAAGGGACCAACAGTACTATATACGCCAGGTGCAAAACATTTAGTTGCATTACAACCACTGATTCGAATACTGGAATATGTAGAAGTTTCTAACAAATCCTTAAAAACAATAAACTATACAGAAACATTAAAAACACATGATGAATTTTATATAAGGGGCTTATGCTAGTAATACTGAACAAAAACTTCCTAGCCCCTCTATACTGCAGAGCTGGCTATAACCCTTTACTCTAGGATCTGCTACAATCCTATACAGTCACATGCACAATAAAGTACTACATAAAAAGGAAAATACTGTTAGAGTACACTCTACTTAATTGAGAATGTTTATTTTTATTGGGACATCTTCCAGGGAACTGGTTTAACCCAAGAAGAGTAAATGGTAATGAGTACTTTTTAAGCAGATTAAACTGATAAGAACAGATTGAAGAGTAAATGTTTTCGCTCGATCTGAGCCTTCAAGAGGCCGAGAAGCGATACTCCATTTGGACAGTTTCTTAATGAGGATAAGTTTAGCTCTACTTCAATGGTAATTAATCCATAGGTAAATAAATGCGACATCAAACTTGTAGTTTATTTAAAATACCAAAAAAAAAAAAAAAAAGTTATAGAAATTCAGATCTGGTCATGAAGTCCTGATGATTTAGATCAAAATAATCCAATTGTGGATTTTCCTGCCTAAGACTATTTTTCTTTCAAATGTAAACTACATAAATATTAATTAAGAACTTAGCCGGAAGTGCCAAAGATAGGGTTGTGTTTAACCAAAAGTATATCTCCTTTTACATTTGAAATACAATATTTAGTTAGGCTTCTGAAGTACTGCAATCGGCACTAGTAGAAGGTACTCCAGTATATGTGTCTATATTATTCAACCAATAGTATGTAATCATAATATCATCTAAAAAATAATGTCTTCCAGATTATTCCTAAAAAAGCAGACCCACATATTCAGTGATACTGCTGTAGAGTTGTACTCTATAAGCTTCTTTGAAAGAATACATTCCCTAGCCTTACGACTACAGAGATAAATTTAAAAACATGAAATGATGAAACACGATGAACTATCTTCAGTCTTGCATCTGCAGAGATGCTGAAACAGCAGCTCAGAGATTCAGCTGAATTGAGGTCCCTTAACCTCTAAAGTTCAGGAACTGTATATTTTTGCATTTTTTCCCCCATTATACCAATAAAATTCACCACTGGACTGGAGTTATGCACCAAATACTAAATTATCCTGTCATCCTGTTCTGCCAGCATCTTCCTACAGCTGTCTCTTGATTGGCATATTTTCCCATAACAGAAAAATAAACTGGAATAGAATAATAGAAAAATATGACTAAAAGGTCATGAGATCATTTAGTCCAAACCCTGCCTAAGGCACAATCATCTCTGTCTAAAACACATTAGCCAAGTATTTTTTTCACTTGTTTTTAACACCTTCCAAGGATGGAGGTTCCACAACCACTCTAGGTAGCCTGGTTAGATGCTCAACAGCCAGAGTAGGAAAGTTCACCTTGATATCAAACCTAAATTTCCCTGCTGGCAATGCAAGGCTTATTTTTTGTCCTGTACCCTGTGGACAGAGAAAATAGTTTAAATCACCATTCTCTTCATAACAACCGTTCATGCATTTGAAGATTGTCATGAAAACCCCTCAATCTTCTCTTCTTTAGACTAAATCATGCTTGTTTTTCCAACCATTCCTTCTATGTCATGTTTTCTAGACCTCTAAACGATTTGGTGGTTCCCTGCTTGACTAATTCCAATTTGAGTATGCCTTTCTTGAAGTGTGGTGCCAGTCTCAGCCTCAGTACTCCAGAAGAGGCATTACCAGTGCTTAACAGATGAAAAGACTCAGCTCCCAAGATTTGTATGCAACAACCTTGTTAATATATCCCAGTAAACTATTGTTTTTGTTGGTGGTGGGTTTTTTCTTTTTTAAATAAATGTACTGTTGACTCTTATTCAGCTGATAATGGTCTATTATAACTAACTCTCAGGTCTTTTTCTGAAGTACTGCAACCTAGCCAGCATGCCCTAAAAGTGTATGTGTATATAGGTGTGCCCTGTTCCATGTAGTTAAACAGCACATGGCAAAGGAGCCCCATAACGATGCAGAGAAAAGCTCACCCTGAAAAATAATTATACATCAAAATAATCCACACATTTTCTGCCAAAGTCTATTTTGAGTCTTGTGCATTTGTCTGTGGTGGTAGCATAAGAATGAGAACTATTTCAAGAACAGAAATAAACTAACGCTACAGCAGAATTTTTAATCTGCTGCTGCAGAATTTGATCCCACTGTTCCCTGAAATGCACTTGGCCTTGGCTTACAGCATCTTTTATTACTGCATAGCATTCTATGAATGCCAGAAGCAGTCCATGAGGTACATTTTAGTTGTACTTTACCAGCGACCACAGACATAGTGTAATAAACAGTCAAGCCTTTAGTATCAACACACATAGAACTTTAGTAACAAAAGACCAGCAAAATATTTCATAGATTTCATAGACATCTGGGCTGGAAGGGACCTCGGGAGATCATCGAGTCCAGCCCCCTGCCCAAAGGGCAGGAAGTCAGCTGGGGTTATAGGATCCCAGCAAAATAAGCATCCAATTTACTCTTGAACGTGTTCAATGTAGGTGCTTGAACTACCTCCACTGGCAGACTGTTCCAGACCTTGGGGGCTCGGACAGTAAAGAAATTCTTCCTTGTGTCCAGCCTGAAACGGTCTTGCAGAAGTTTATGACCGTTCGACCTAGTCATCCCTTGGGGCGCTCTGGTGAACAAATGTTCCCCCAGATCCTGGTGGTCACCCCTGATAAACTTAGAGGTAGCCATCAGATCACCCCTGAGCCTACGCTTTTCCAGGCTAAAGAGTCCCATGTTTCTCAGCCTATAGTCGTAAGATCTGTTTTCCTGACCTCTGATCATGCACATGGCTCTCCTCTGGACTCTCTCAAGCTTCTCCACATCCTTTTTGAATTGTGGAGCCCAAAATTGGACGCACTACTCCAGCTGCGGCCTCACCAAGGCCGAGTACAAGGGGAGAATGACGTCCCGGGATTTGCTCGAGAAGCATCTATGGATGCAAGCCAGCGTTTTGGTCACTTTACTAGCCACAGCATCGCATTGCAGGCTCATGTTCATCTTGTGGTCAGTGATGAACCCCAAGTCTCTTTCTTCTGTAGTGCTATCCAACGTAGCACTGCCGAGCCTATAAGGATGCTGCAGGTTTTTCCTCCCAAGGTGGAGAACCTTGCATTTTTCGGTGTTAAACACCATGAGGTTCTCGTCTGCCCATTTGCTGAGCTTGTCCAGGTCAGCCTGGATCACCCGCCTATCTTCTGGCGTGGATGCTTTGCCCCAAAGTTTGGTGTCATCGGCAAACTTGGCCAGTCCACTCCTGACTCCAATGTCCACATCGTTAATGAAGATGTTGAACAGTATGGGTCCAAAGACAGAGCCTTGAGGGACTCCACTGGTCACAGGGCACCACGATGAGTGACTGCCATCAATCACAACCCTCTGGGTCCAACCACAGAGCCAATTTCCCAGCCAGCGGATCGTGGTAGAGCCAAGGCCACAACTGGGCAGTTTGGCCAAGAGGTGATCATGGGATACCAGATCAAAAGCTTTTTTGAAGTCAAGATACATGACATCAATCTCATCTCCCTCGTCCAGGTGATAGGTCACCTGGTCGTAGAAGGAAATGAGATTGGTCAAACAAGACCTACCCACAACAAACCCGTGCTGGCTATCCCTTAGGATGTTAGCCTGGGCCAGTCCATCAAGGATGGCCTCCTTAATAAACTTTTAAGATCTTCCCCAGGATAGAAGTCAGGCTAATGGGCCTGTAGTTAGCCGGATCCACTCTCCTCCCTTTCTTGAAGATCGGCACCACATTGGCCTTCTTCCAGTCTTTGGGCACTACACCAGAGCGCCAGGAGTTTTCAAAGATCCGTGCCAGGGCCTGGGCTATGACGCTCGCCAGCTCCTTGAGTACCCTGGGGTGCAGATTGTCAGGGCCGGCTGACTTGAAGGTGTCCAGCTTCTCAAGGTGTTCCTTCACGAGGTCAGCATTGATGGAGGGTAGGGGATCCCCATCACCCGGATCTCCCTGTCCCATAGCAGGCATGGGCGTCCCACGGGACTGATGAAAGACTGACGCAAAGTACCTATTTAATAGGTTGGCTTTTTCCTGGGCGTCAGTTGTCAGTTGCCCCATCTGGTTTAGTAGGGGTCCAACATTGCCCTTGCTTTTCCTCTGGCTCCCCATATATCTGAAAAAGGACTTTTTGTTGTCCTTGATGCTTGAAGCTAGCTGGAGTTCAGTTGCAGCCTTGGCTTTCCTGGTTTGCTCCTTGCAGGACCAGGCCACTGCAGAATAATCCTCCTTGGAGGTGAATCCCATCCTCCATCCTTTGTAGGCTTTCCTTTTTAGCCACAGGAGGTCCGCTAGGTCCCTAGAGAGCCAGGAGGGCTGCTGTGCCTTCTTGCTGCCTTTCCTCCGTGTTGGAATAGATTTAGCTTGTGCATTGAGGATCGCTTCCTTGAGAAGCAACCACTCTTCTTGAACTCCCATCTCCCTGGGGTCATGGTCCCTAAGGGCCTGACCGACAAGCCTCTTGAGCTTGTCAAAGTCGGCTTTTCTGAAGTCAAGGACTTCCGTGTTGCTGACTGACTTGCCAGCTTTACGGCGGATGGTGAAGGTGATCAGCTCGTGGTCGCTGTCACCCAGCTTCCCATCGATCACTAGGTCGTCGATTAGGTTGTCCCCCATAGCCAGTACCAGGTCGAGCAGCGCTTTGCCTCTCGTTAGCCCATAGACTTCTTGAGTCAGGTAGAGGTCATCCACGCACGAGAGAAAGCTTTGCGACTGCTCAGATTTTGCTGAGTGATCTTCCCAAGAGATGTCCGGATAATTGAAGTCACCCATGACAACCAAGGTCCTGGAGCAAGCTGCCTCAGTCAGTTCCCGGGCGAACTCCTGGTCAAGCTCAGGACTTTGAGTGGGAAGTCTGTAGTAGATTCCCACCGTGTGTCCCCTGTGCCGTATTCCCCACAAATTTTTACCCAGAGGGTCTCTAGCTGTCCATGCTGGTTGCCAACATCAGCTTGCAGGGACATATAGCTTTCCTTCACATACAGCGCTACACCCCCGCCCCTTCTGTCAACATGATCCCTCCTGTACAGGGTATAGCCCTCTATACCCGTGGTCCAGTCACAGGTGGAGTCCCACCAGGTCTCCGTTATCCCAATGACGTCATAATTCTTTGCACTGAGCAGGAGGACGAGCTCGTCCTGCTTGTTGCCCAGGCTCCTGGCATTAGTGTACAGGCAGACAAGTGTCCTCTTGAGGGCTCTTGCCTTGCCCACAGATTGTGCCTGGGCTGGGGCAGGGGTGGGCTCCCTTAAGTGCTTTGGTCTGCTGGCTTTGCAAGGGTTGCTCAGCAGGCCAGCAGTGGCAGTAGTCCCCCATCCCCCAGCGGGCTTAGTTTAAAGCCTGGTGGAGCAGGTCAGCCAGCCTGGTTGAGAAGAGGCTCCTCCCCAGGGGGAAGAGGTGGAGGCCATCTCTTCCCAGCAGCTCGCTGCCTCTCTCGCCAAAGAGCAGGCTGTGGTCATGGAAGCCAAAACCTTCCCGATGACACCAGCTCTGCAGTCTTTGGTTCACTACGTGGATCCTCCTCTCCCTCCTCAGCCCATAGCCCGAGACTGGGAGGATCGAGGAAAACACCACCTGAGCTCCCAGACCCCTAAGCCCCGCTCCCAACTCCCTGTAGCGCCTCATGACCTGGCTGGGGGTGCTCCGAGCCGTGTCATTGGTGCCCACGTGAATAAGGAGCATGCAATAGTGGTCTGTGGGCCGGAGGAGCTCTGGGATCCTCTCCGCAATGTCTCAGATGTGGGCCCCCCGGAAGCAGCAGACTTCCTGGGCTAAGGGGTCGGGGCGGCAGATTACCCCCTCAGTGCCCCGCAGGATGGAGTCTCCCACAAGAAACACCTTTCGTTTTGTCTTAGGGAGACAGGGGGCAGTAGCTGTGGTTGAGCCTGGGTTGCCTGCGGGAGCTGGCAACTGAGCAGGCTCTGCTGGGGCTGCAAGAGGTGCGAACCTGTTGCTAAGCTCCGGTGAGGGAGGGGCCTTGGTGCGGCAGGCCTTAGGGCCCTTGACCACCTTGGTCCATGCCCCTGACTGGGCAGAGCGGGAGGTCCCAGAGTCCTCCTTAGTCCTGGAGGGAGACAGTGCTCTACCCTGTGGCTCCCGGGGGAGAAGGGCCTGGCAGCAGGAGTCTATCTCCTGCTCGCAGTAACCCTGATGGCACGCAGTCTCTGGACTGTGGCCTGGAGCTCCTCCAGCTGGTGCGCCAGAGACCCCAGTAGGGAGCAGACCCCGCAAGGGGAGGTGGCCATGCTCCCGGGCCCCAGAGCGTGAAAAAGGGACAGACAGCCCCCGCAGCCAAGAGCCAGGGGCTCCGTCTGCGTGGAGCCCGGAACCCTGGGCTCCGTCTGGGTGGCCGTCTCTGAGGTGCCCAATGGGGGGGCCACAGAGCCCAAGGGGACCCTCGGGGTGCGGCGCATGCCCATCCGTGTCATGCCTCTGATAGGCTGGCTACGGCTGGGGCTGACTACTCTGGGGGGTTTGCAGGCAGGGCCTCGTGCCCTCCCACGCGCGAACTCCACGCTAACTCAGGCGCCTGTTTACGCAGCCTGTTCACCCGGCTTTGGTTGCGTGGCTCCCTGGGGGGCTGGGCCATGTAGGGGCCTGGGCGGGAACTTGACCTGGCCCGGCTCCATGCAGCCACCTCCTCCCAGGGAGCGAGGAGTTAACCCCTTCCCACCACAAGCCCACCTACCTCCGGCTGTGCCGGCGGTCGGCAGGGGGCTCTGCGGCTGCTGAGGGGGTGTCTGGGGGGCTTCGGGGGAGCGGAGGCGCAGCGGGCTTTCACCCGCGCGTATCTCACCGCTCCGGAGCCTGTTCATTGTTCATTCACTTACTTGTGTCTAATAATTGTTTTAGACAGTAAAATTATTAATGATATTCGTTATCATTCTAAGAAAAGGCAAGAAAGTAGATAGTAAATTCTGTTTAATAAAGTTTCATGATGGCCTTTTCAATACTGATTCATAACATCAGTCCATTCGTAACATCTGACAAAGTAGACTGCTGCCTATGAAAGATCATGCTGCTCTGAACCAATTATCTCTACGGTGGCACCAAGCCCTACTTCCTGCTTGATTCAAGATGTAAACATTTCCAATATTTTTCAGTATCAATGTAGGGGTGCACAGATAAGGATTTTTTGACCATTACTGAGAGCTGATGATTAACTAACCATATCAGCTGATGCTGATTCAATAACAGTTCAAGGCATTTTAAACTACTGACATAAATAACCCATTTTTTGTGTTTATTTTTCATACACACACACACTTTCTGCCTGCTCCAGCCCTTGACAAATAGTGTGGTGACTGCCTTATCCCCATGCATGGTGCTCCCTTGCCCCCAGCTCCTACCCACAGCCCCACTCCCTGTATAGCTTGTGCTGCCATTGTGGGCGGGCAAGGTGGACCCTTGTGTGGACAGCAGCGCTAGGCACATTGGGAGCCCCAGAGCACACTGCTGCATGAGCACCAGTGGATACCATGCAGCTGAGCTCTTGCAGCCACTGGGGAGAAGCCACTTTTGTAAAGGCACCTAGTGCCCAGTAGATTGGCACATCCTATGCCCAGCAATTTGCCCTGCTCATGTGCAGCCAATTGTCTCTGCAGCAGTCCCAGTGCTTAGGCCCTGCTGCATGTGTGGGGTTGCTGCAATGGCAGCACCAGCAGGAGCTGGTAATGGTCCCTTTGTTTCTGACATACTGTGACTGCTCCCTGCCCCCCCTCCCGCTGCTCACTGGGACCTGTAGTCTGCAGCAGCCTTAGGCTGACAGCAGGGTGTGGGGGCCAGACTACTCTCACCAGGGTGCTTTGGGCATGGGGCTGTAATTATCAACCACAACCACCAAAGCAAGCCAATAGTGTCATTTCTCCTTTTATTGGTGCTGATCCAATAGCCAATAGATATATCAGTGCACCCCTATCAATGTGCTTCATTAGTACTATAAACATGATATGAATCTCTCCACTTTGAGAGTTCAGGCTTTATACAATATGCTGTCCTTAGTGTCAAAGATCGAAGTCTTTGATTTCACATGCCGATGGCAAAAGGTCAGATGACAAAAGGGTCAGAAGCTAACACAACAAACTCTGTGGTTGTAATTTATCCCTCTGTATTAACAGTGTTGCATATACACATCCCTACCTGTACCTCATTTCAATCGCTTGAGCTTTTCATACAAAAGAGAGAAACTGACCTTGGTGGCCCAGCACAAAAGATAAAGTACCTATAGTAACGAGATTAGCTGACTTTAGTAAAGTTATAAAATTAAATATACTATGCACGCCATCCTGTGACCAGACAGAACCAGTACCACCCAAGTAAAAATAACCCCCACTTTTTATGAAACCTGAGCAAACAAAGAATGCACAAGTGCCAACTCATTAATTATTTATAATTGGCGTATAGTAATTGGTCACCTGTGAAAAGTATAACTTTGAAAGAACTTCCGTCCAAACGAGAGAACAGAGAACTGTGTATACACTCAAGAAGAACAGATTGTGCACAACGAATGTTATCTCTTCTGCCTACGTATTTTTTTATTTTATTTATTTTTTGGCGTACCCCGTCTCGTCTTACCGGTCCGTTTATCTCTTTATCTTTGACGTTATCTTTCTTATCAAGAGCTCTTAGTAATCTGCAGACTGCAACAGCTTATATGAATCGCTCGAAAGCAACTGTCTTACCCACCCTGTAAATGCTGGGTAACATGATATCTGCGTGCTGTAACTGAATCAATTAGCTCCTCTCCCTACGACGCAAGCCATCAGTAGCGTAAGTAAAATAAACTTTTCTGTGTAACCATCATGCTGTGTTTAAATCATACTGACTCCTGCTCACCGTTATCACCCACCTGCCTGGTCATAAATCCTCCTCCTCGTGCCAAGCCGGTCGTGCCGACCCAGGCTCGCAGGTCAAGGGTGCACCGGCGTATGGGGTGCGACACTTAGCTTGATACATAAGCATGTAAGGACATCTAAAGTGCTTTTCACTCCACCAATTATATTTAAAAAGATAACTTCCCTCAATGACAAGAAAACTAAACTTCTCATGTAAAAAGGAAAATAACTTGCAAAATATGGAGAATCTCTTCCTCCCACTACATTATTTCAATAGTAATATTTTCAAATAATTATATTTGATAGTTATGTTACTGAAATAATTCAATAACAATACATAATTATTTCAATAAGAATATTCTTGGTTCCAATCTACTAGCAGATAAGCCTTTATATCACATTTAACGCCTTTGATCTATATGAGGCTATGCATAGGACAAATGGTGCATCTGCATGCATCTCTGCAAAATTAGGACTTCAGGGCTTACTTGTAATCACAGGAGATAGTTATTCAATTTTTCTAGTTAATATTAAGTGTTTAACAACATCACCTGGAAAACTTTTACATTTTATTAATGTTACTTAACTAATAGCACATGCATACTAATTTTTGAGTGAAAATCAAAATTTATTATTCAAACAAAAACACACTGAATATTCAGAGAAATAACAATCTGAATGTTAAGGCAGTTTCAGAATCCTGCATTAAAAAGATTTAACACACTTGTACAAAACAACCCAACAAGACACTATTTAAAATACATGTTCTTATTATAATATTAAAACCTATTTCTCCATGAAATGGCTTGTGAGATGTGATGCAACAAACTGATGTCCAAAGGCATGTTAGTTTCAAAATATAAAATACAGGGAGGTTGATATTTTATAAAAGTTATCTTACTCACACACACTGATCCACATAACTATTACAAAACTAAATTACAAAAGAAGAATATATTAGGAGCTTATATACATGCTATTATATCTGCAAATCCATGCACTCATGTTATTAAATATGGTATTACACCAAATAGTTACAATGAGTTGTTTTTCATTCTTAAGTATGAACTGTAACTTTGGCATTTCCCCAACTTGACTGCTTAACCAGATAACCTTATTATACTACAAAGATTCCCTCCCATTCAATTCTTAGTTTCAGGCCAGGCAGCAGGAAGAATGGTCTGTGATAACAATCTGGTCAGAGCAGATTTCAGAGGCACAAATGGGAAGGGGGAAAAAATTAAGAATTTCACAATGGCTCAAGGAATTTATTTTTAGGTTGTCTTGTTTGGACATTCTTAGACATCGTGTGCTAAGGAGAACAAAGTCAAGAAAAAAATCCCTGAAAAATACTATATACAATCTTTTTATTTGCATTTAAATATGCCACATAAAACGCACTTTAAGTTGACAGAACTTTAATGCAAGATATCTCAGTTTTTCTCTTAGTTAATGATGAATTGCTCGTCCCCCAATGCCCCACAATGATTCTTCTGATCATTAGACTGTAGGGGCCAGGGGAGAGGGCAGAAGGGGTTGGGAAAGCAGGAAAGGAAACAGCAAGTTAATATGGAAAGAATGGAAAATGCAGAGATAAAACAAGGAGAGGCAGGGAAGACAAAGATAAGTGAAGATGGAAACTGAAGAGAGGAAGAGATGGTTGAACACAGAAGCTAAGGTCCAGAAGAAAAAGAGGTACACAGATGAGGAACAGACAGTGGGGAAAGGGAGAAGAAACAAGGGGAACAGGAAAATTAAAAAAAAAAAATTAAAAGAATCAAAGCGCATAAGGCAAAACCTCACATATACAAAACGAAAAGGGAAACTTTGGACATAGTCGCATGTAAGGGGTAGCAGCCACTCCAGCTTGTGACATAAGGCAACATATAGAAGAGGAAGATGTTGACTGACAGAAACCAAGGAAAACTTAATTTTTTAAAAAGTTTTTTCCTAATACAATGAGGACAAACTGTCTCCAAGAAGTAAATTTAACATCAGTTAACTAGTTCAGTGGTTTTTCAACCTGTGGTGTGCACTGCATAACCTGTCCATCCGGCAGCAGGAGGCACAACATGGTATCATGCAGCTCACAAGGCAATGGCAGTGGGGCACAGAGCCCAGCATGCAGTGGTGGCCTGCTTCTGCCCCACACACAAATCCAAGGGGTACATGCTTTCCCAGGGGTGGACACAGTGGTGGGAAGGCCACCCCCCACATCCCTGGATAAGCAGCTCCCAGCTCCGTCCCACGATCCACCCCGGCCCCAGGACCCCATTCCGCCCAGCCCCTGCCCCACTCCCTCCCTCACCATGGGGGCCTTGATCTGACCCCCCTTTTTCCCTCTCACTTACCTGCTGGGCAGTGTCTGTGTGTGCCTCTCTGCCCCTCACTCCCAAGGCACAGCCCCCCAAGCCCTGCTGTTGCCCCTCACTCTTGACCCACACAGTACCCCACATCCTGCCAGAGTATACAGGAACCCTCCACCCTGGGCTCCAAACCCCCTACATCTTCACAAATCCCACCCGCCACAAACATACCCCACCCCTACCCTCCAACCATACAAAGTACCTGCATAATGTTGCATAACTTTGAGTTTTTGTGCACATAATTTTAGCTGTGAGATTAAAATTGTGATTAATTGTGGATAATTTTTTTAATCATGCAACTAATTGCAATCAATTTTTTTAATCATTTGACAGCCCTAGTAATAACTCTTTGGATCAACTAGTCTGTCTACTGAAAGCTCTAATAAATGTAGTTTAGTTTGTGCAGAATAAAAGGCCAATATCCTTGTCATCAGCTACTAGATTATGTATTGCTCAAATGTGAAAGGAACCACATTCCACTAGAGGTGCACTGATACATCAGTCCAATATTGGATTGGTACTGATATAAAGAAGATTGGCTGTATCGGAAATCGATCCAATGTGGCCAATAATTTGGCTGATAAATGCCCGCGCATGCCCACAGCTGCAGCACAGCACTCAGGCAGCGAGGAGCAGAGCCTGGCAGTGTGAAGAGCTGCCTCCAGCTGGTAAGTCCAGTATGATGGAAGGGGAGGGGCAAGAGAAGGGCTAAAATCAATCCCCTCTGGGATGGGGTGGGGGGCCAGCAGCAAATTTTAACCAAATTTGTGGACTATTATGATTATATATGTAAATGTAGCATTCAGTACACTTTTAGTAGAGACAACAATTTATAAGAATTGTGTTTTATTTCCTTTGTAAGGAATAAAACACAACAATTCAGCCTCATGCAATTCCTATGTACTTCCCCTGTGATGGAGTTTTATTTCTATGGTTGCCTCAATAAAAGCGGTTACACAAAACATACTGAGTAAATTCTTGTAAATGGTACCCTAGGCACACATTTATAAATCTTTTCACCAACAGAAGAACATCCAACTCAGAGAGAATGCCCAACCCTGCACCTCTGCATTTTAACTGCCAACTTCAATTATAATTGGCAGAGTCTAGAAGATTCCAGCAAACTCAAAGGTCTAGCCCTATAACTACAGTGATCTGAAAAGATCCAGCTTTCCAAGGTTATATGTGACTACAAACTTTATTGTAAGGGAAGCAATAAGTTGTTCATTCTACCTTAAAATATGCATTTTAGATAAGAAATCATTTATACAGAATGGGCACAGATTGCAAAAAATCTATGTTTATTTTCTTGCAAATTCTGGAAAGTCCAAACTTGGTTTTATTAACCCTTATAGAGAACTAAAATATAGAAGCAGCTCAGGTTGCTCCAATTCTGGTTGGAATAAAAACAGTTTTACCCCCCCAAAAAAAAAAAAACAGCTTTACAATGCTGTTATCAATCTATTTTATACAAGTTAGCTTAAAGATGTTTAATAAAATATCAAAAAAAATCAATACTTTTTTTGCCTTGCAGACATAACATTGTATGTTGTGTAAATTGTGTACACATAATAGCTGATATATTGATTGGTTATATAAATACATATAGTTCTAAATTTGGTATTGGAACTAGGGGTGCACCCGCAGATTATTGGGGCAAATACCGATAGCTGATTTTTAAGGAGGGATATTAGCCAATACTGATCCAATTTCTGATGCAGCATGGAGAGCTGTGTATACCTGGTAAGTCTGGTGTGATGGAAGGGGAGGAGGAAGGGAAGGGCTGTGAGGTGGCAAATCAAGGCGTCCGTGGTGAGGGAGGGAGTGAGGTTGGGGCAGGCGCTGCCCAGCCAGGGCAGGGTCAGTGTGGGACAGAGACGCAGCTCACCTGCGTATTGTGGGGAGGGTGGGTTGGATCCCACTGCTGTGTGCACCCTGGGAAGGCATGGAGGGGAGGGGTGCTCCCCATGTTTGTGTGGGGAAGGGCAGCTGCAGGCTGGGACCAGGGCTGCACCAGGCTCTTCCTGGCAGGGGCTGGGCCAGGCTGCGCTCAGGGTGGGCAGTGGCAGCACTGGGAGCGGGGCTACATGGGGGGGGGCGGGCTGCAGCCATCCCAAAATTAATCATAGCCCCCTACCTAAACCCCCTCCCAGTGCTGCCACTGCCCACCCCTGGCCCAGCACCCTTGCCTGAAGAGCCCAGCACAGCCACGGCCCCAGCCAGCAGCTGCAGTCTACCCCACCCTGATCTGGGGGAACATGCCCCTCCCACCTCATGCCCTCCTGGGGTGCATGCAGCAGCGGGAGTCAACCTCTGCCCCACCCCCAGACGAGCTGCAGCTCCATCCCATGCCCCATCCAGGCAGCACCTGCCCCAGCCCCACTCCCTCCCTCACTGTTGGGGCCTCGATCTGCCTCTACACACCCCTTTCCTCCCTCCACCCTGTCCACCACAACAGACTCACCAGCTGCATGCAGCTCTCCAAGCTGCCGGGCTGTTCTCCTTGCCGCCTACGTGCTGTGCTGCAGCTGTGTACACGAACGGACCATTTACCGGCTACATCAGACTGATTTCTGATGCAGCCAATTTTCTTTATATACGTGCCAATCCGATATTGAACCAATGTATCGGTGCACCACTAATTGGAACAATACATAATATGCTTTGGGGTGTTCTGCAGACCCCAGAAAACTAAGTACATGGAAAATGTTATTTCTGAGTTGCTCAATGAAAGAAATACAGAAGGAAATTATTAAAGAAGGAAATTCTCAAATTCTGTCAAGAGGACTAGATGACCTCCTGAGGTCCTTTCCAACCCTAACTTTCTATGATTCTATGAAAGCTAGAAGAAGGACAGCAGATAGCTCTTTGGAGATTATTACATCCAGGGTTAACACTATTTTGTTTAACAAGACAGACAGAAATTAAGAACTAACCACTGGCCAGTTCCGTTGTAAGAGCACGGGGGAAAACCATCAGCCAGATTTCTTAAAAGTGGTCTCCACTATATTCATAGAAACTAGCAATTAACATTATTTTTGTAAATCTTTATGAGTAATTTATAATAATTAAGACATTTGAACAAATGCATCTTAAAATTGATTTTATTAAAATGCATGTAGTAAAAAAAACACTCATTCATAGATGTAAACACCACCCCCCCTCTGTTAAAACTGAATTAAAAAACTAGCATATGCATTTAGGTCTGGAAAGAATGACAAGTACGACTAGCCTTTTAAAACATCCCCACCAGCATAATAATGCCATTGACAAAGGCCTTGTCAATTTAAAATCAAATACAAAAGTTACAAAAGAACTCTAAAAGCTGAATATTGTCATGCAGCTGCTCAGCAAATACAGGAATTTGAAAAGATCACTACGTTCTAGCCATTAAACAGAGATGCTTCTATTCCAGTACAGTAACCCATTATCAATTGGTCACCATATTTTCTTACTGTAATTATCTTTCAGTATTCTAAATGTTACTCATTCAAAGGCTTAAAATTTAGGTTCTTATACAACATAAGACTACTTAAGATAGTCAAACAAATAGCTACTTTAAGCTATTTCGATACCAAAAAATATAGAAGAAAATTAAATGGTAAGCCACATTATATTTAGAATAAAGGGAATATAAAGAGGAAAAAAATAAAATCAGCCTCTCATTTGATAAAAGGTTTATATGGCAATTTTCTGTCCTGAGGTAGTTTTTATTCAGTTTATTTTGGGTATCTTCAGTGGATTTTAGAAGTAAGTTGTGTTTGAAACTTTTGAAATTTACTTCCAAAATAAACACAAATGCTGAAAACGGGCAGGAGAAAATGGGTCCCCCACCATCTTTGCACAGTGACACTTATAAACTCAGGGAGCCTCTCTCTAACTTCTCAGGTACTTTTGCTTAAACCTTTTCTTGATATAACCTGGAGGTACTCAACTCCAACTATTAGGGAACCCAAGGAAGCAGAACATGAGGCTAGCGTTGTTAAAAGAGCAGGCAGAAGCAAGGAAGGATTCAGGACAGATGCTATAGACAATGTAAGAATGATAGAGAAATGCAAAGTTACGATGTATGAGTGAAGAGTTTTTATCCATTCTTATGCCACTCAACTATTTTGGCTCACTGGATTAAAAATGCTTTCAGGCTGGGAAATTACCTATTTGTATAAAGCTCCAAACATGCGCAAGGTGGTTTAGACATTAATAACATTATGCAGCCTGGAATACAAAATGTATTCCTCTGCTGACACTAGTAATGACAGAACAACATCCCCAGAGAATGCTGGACAGTAGAATGATGCCTCTACCAGCTCCATTTCAAATATGACAAAATTAACTAGAGCTAGTGCAGCACTTTTTCTTATTAAGTGTACTTTCTGAAAAGAAAGCCTCACTCTTTACAACAGAGCTGTCCAACTGGTAGCCCCCAAGAGGTTAAACTGCAACCCCTGGTTCACATGCTGCTCACCCTTTACTTTTTGTGCTTGCTGCTGGAGTCTCCAGGCTCTTCCTTATCCTTTAGTTTCCATCGCCTGTCCCCACTTCTGGGGGTGCGGGTGGGGATCAGCATAGCATATAGGGCTGAGGGAGCCCGGGGCTGGAGGGCTTGGTAGAAGGGACCTGTGCAACATCTATGCCAGTGTGATGCAATGGTAGGTCCCCCAACTCCATGGCAGGGGACAAGGGTGGTGCCTGCAGGGGAGGGAGCCATGTAGCACAGCACATCTGCATGTGCAGGAAACTTTCATGGCACAGCAAATCTAAAGGGCCAGGCACCCATGTGGTACAACAAGAGGGCTCACATGATATGTTGGAGGCCTACGTGGTGCAGCTGGGGGGAACTAGCACAGCATGGCATGCAGCCTGCAGGGCAAGCAGCCAGGGCTGCAACACTGCAACTCTGGGTTCAAAAAAATTTTATGGGAAATGTGTGACCAGATTCTATACAACATGGGGAAGCTGGAAAGTAAACACTATTCAGACATTTGAAGCTCTGTGACATATTTCTTTGTCATTTTGTATTATTCATCATACTGAGTAGAGACTTGCCTCATGGTAAACTCTGAAACACTAAATATTGAATTGTTTCCTGTCCTATGTTACTTACAGTTTATATCAAATCATTATTTGGTTGCAGAATCAGACTTGACATCATGACTCTTTGTTTTAGAGCAATTAATTAAGTAGGCTGCCTACTAAACATCAGGCTCTGCCTACAGGTTCAGATGCCAAGGCAGAAGAAAGGTGAATTAGCTCTCAGGGGTCTAAGTCAACTGCCCAACTGATTAAGTAAGATAATGCAAGTGCTGCCATACTGAACAATAGGGCAACACCCAACCATGACACAGGTTAGGGAAAAACAATTATGTGGCAGGAAAAAGCACTAGGTAAGGATCCAACAAGGCCAAATTAAATCAAACCTGTTGTTACACTGCCTGAGATCAAGGACAAGCAAAGAGAAAGACGTTCACATTTACAAGCTAATGAGTTTTTCCAAATGCATTTTTTAAAGTTTCCCCATTATGGGTGGTGCCAGTGCAGCAAGGCAATCTTCCAACTTATTATTAAAACTGAGTGGTCTTTTGACACACATTCAGCATATGCATATATACAGGCAGACACCCAGAATAAAACCATATTGGGGAACAGTTTCATCGACAAATACTCACATGGGTAGATGGGCACAGTACTCTGGGTGCCTGGTGCAGAGGGGACTGCTCCTACACATTCAGGTGCGGGACTGTGGGGGGGGGCTTACTTAAAACTGAACTGTGCTTACAAAGAGAAGAAAACAAGGTGCATGTTGTATCTCTCTATCCTTGAATTTCTTTACCTTCTTTACATAAGCCACAGCTGGGTTGAGGCACCTGGACCAGCATGAATCAACAACGTTGTGCTTTCTTAAAATCAAGCCCTTTTTAGAAATAAAAAATAGTGTGGATTTAAGGCAAACCAAGAGACCCTACAGCCCCTTCATCCAAACAACATTTTGTAAATCAGCATGCCTAAGATTTACAACTCTAACACTTTTTATTTTTCCCGTCCTCCTGCATCTGAAATGAAGAGTTTGCATTTCCACCCTGGAGTGCGAGGGCTGGCAAGGAAGGTACGCACCATCCTGAAAAGCAGGTTATGTTGGAAAAAACCCTCGCACCTATCATGAGGGCTGCACCCGCCTCCTGCTCTCGGCCTGGTCGTGCCCGCAGAATTGCCTCCTCTCTAAAAACACCTCCCGAGGTCTAGACACGAGGCACATGCTCCTCCGCCAGCAAAGGGCCGGGGCCTGAGTCCCAGCGCTGCCCCTCGCCGGCGGGTGCGGCCCTGAGGCGAAATCAGGACCACGGTTTCCAAGGCGGCTTCCCTAGGACGCCCGCAGCCCCGGCGGCCAGCGCGCGAGGGAAAAGCCGCCTCCACGCCGCTCGCCGGCAAGTTTCCTAGTAAACAGCCCTTCCCCCGCGCCGGAGGACGGGCTCCCGGGGGCGGCGGGGGGCGCCGCGGGGGAGCGGCCCCAGGGCCCAGCCCGGCCCCCGCTTCGGAGGGCAGCGGGTCTCCGCTCGCAGCCGCCCGCGCCCGCCCGGAGGAGCCCGCGCTCACTCACCGGCTCCTCACAGGGGCTGCCCCGGCCTCGGCCTCAGCCTCAGCCCGCCGCGGCCCCCCGCGCCCGGCGCCTCCATGTGCTGGGCGCGGGGCGGCGGTGCCCCGCGGGCTGGGCTGGGCTGGGCCGGACCCGCGCTCCGCGACGCTGGCTCCGCGGCTGCGGCCGGGCCTCGGCGCTGCTCGGCGGCGGCTCAGCTGCCCCTCGTGCCCCGGCGCCGCCCCGCTCCGCTCCGCCCGCTACAGCGCCCAGCCACCGGCGGCGGCAGCAGCTGCAGCAGCTCAGGCCGCCGACCCGGAAACTCATCGGCAGCCGGGGCCGGCGGCTCGCACGGGAAGCAGATCCGGCGACGCGGGGCAGGGAGAGGGCGTGGGGAGGGGCCGGGCCGGGCTGGGGATGCGGCTCCCGGCGGCAGCGGGTAAGAGCAGGCTGGGGGCGGGCAATCCCCGGGCAAGGGGCAGCTATGCCGACCTCAGCGAGACTGGCCGCTCGCTCGGGTGCTGACGGCGCGGCGCTGAGGGCCGGCGGAGGTCGGGGTTGGGTCCTGGTGGTGCTGTGTGGCCGCTCTCTGGGTAGCGGGTGCAGCTCTGGTCGGGGGGGGGAAGAGAAGGAAGCGTTGCCCCGCTCCCTCCCTGTAGGCCTTGGCTTTGCAGCGGGACGGAGCAGGCGGTGATGGGTGCTGCCTCCCCCCCGCCCCGCTCGTGCAGGGGGGCCTGTGGCACGAGGGAGTGTATTGAGGTTGTGGTCCTCCACGAACCAACTCCTCGGCATAAAGATCTCCAGAGCCAGGAGGAGTCTCCTCTTAACCTATGAGGGGATAGAGAAGTACTGTACCTCTTTTCTTTGTGTCTGTTTGCATCCCAGCAGCCCTCAGCTGAACCCTCGAGGAGGCTGCTGAAGGCCCCCTTCACCCCAGCCTGCAGTAGGAGGGGACACAAAATTGGAAGTATGCACTAGAGAATGCTTTACCCTGCTGCTGCTATGATGTACGTGAGGGCCCTTCTGCACACGCAGGTGAAGGTGCGATGGGATCTAAGACGTGACCCACACAGTCATATCTGCCATGACAAGGGGTGTGATTGGGAGATTGCATGCCAGATCCTGGGCTTCCCCTGCACTGGGAAGATGCCAGCTTGTGTTGGCTGGGAGCCTCTCAACCCTGGGATTGCCCTACCCTGCAGCTGGGAGGCTTTGATCTCCCAGTCTAGACTTGTGTTTGAAAACCCTGAGGCTGGGACATTGTAGCTGCCATGGTCTCTCCGCCTTGCACTGCCAGGGCTGAGAGATCACAGCCACATCCCGGCTGCTGGGACCCACCAGGATCCCAGCATGGGAGGCTCACTGCTGGACTCAGCATCCACAGCTGGAGAACTCTGGATCCCCTCAGCCATGGGGCACCACCAGGATCCAGAGTTGGCAATTGTTGGGGCTGAGAACCCCTGCAGTTACAGGACTCCCAGTCCTGGCTGGGTATGGTGCACCCCTGGGACACCCCCCCCCCCCCCCCCCCCCCGGCCAGCTTGCCAGGCTCTCAGCCACAGGGGACACCCTGCTGCATAAAAGCTGGGTACCAACCAGCTGTAAAGTTAGTACATGTTTCCAAGGTATAACTTTGTAGCTACTTGGATCTTTTAATGGCAGGATAGATGCTTTGCATGTGTATCTGGTTTCAGTTAATTGCACATTTAGCAAGCTAATTGTGCAATAACTGGAACATGTATGGTGGGGGCTACATTTCTTCAGTTTAATGCTGGTTAGGTAAACAATGAGCTGTGACATTTGAGAACCTCTTCATATTACTGTTACCTCTTCCTGTCCACCCAAGGCCACATTGTCTCTTTCATTCCACTGATGCTTCCTGTCAGTCACGTAGATAGTAAGCTCCTAGAAATAGGGTGCTTATAAAATGTCTGTGCAGTGCCTTCTGCAAATGAGACCTAGATACTTGATCATGGCTTCTAAATTCTTCTTTTAAAGGAGACATCCACCCCAGCCTGTTTTTCAAGTAGCAACATCATTCAGACTAGCCCAGACAGATATGTTAACCAGAGATTAAAATGGACCTTTTCATTTATTAATCTCAGTTAAACTTTAAAGTTTACTTTTGATTATAATTTTTTCCTTTGCATTTTTCAGTTAGTGTGGTGCTGGTGAAGTTTCCTGGATTCAGTACATGGGAGACTGAAGCCCTCTATTTCTCCTCAGAACAGGTACAGCAGCACTGCAAGCTATAAGCTGTAATGATAACATCTCCACTTGATGGTGGCACAAATATACATATAATCTATATTTATTGATCCTACAGAATGAAAGAGTTTTCATTTCTGGATGAGAGAGGAGATCAGCTGAAATGGGCCAAGGGGCAGAAGTGATCTTGTATTTCAGTTTAAAGTGTAAAGGGAATTATAGTTAGCCTTAGTGAGGGATTCTGTTTTATTATATTTTTGCAAGAATTTAGAATTACAAGGGGGCTTCTATACTCTATTTTGGTAAAAGGAAGTTATAAAAAGGATCTGTCAGTTAAAATGTGGACAGTTCCAGTACTGCACTAAGCTGTGTGGAGAGACCTCTACCTCACAGAGTGCCCTACTGACATTCAAATAAATAAGTTCTGATATTGCATTTTAGGACTTATATTGCACAGCTCTATTTCTGGGCTCTAGACAAGACTGTGTTCTATTTCTTGTTAGAAAATAGGGATTCAAGTTTTTCTTGAGGGAAACTGATGGAAATATGGTACTTTGAAAATATTGCATATGGCATTAATACATTTAAAAATAAGTATCAGTTTCTACATACCTCTAAGACTTTAGGGTTCCTAATTCTTACAGTTTAAAACTAAATTAGAGAACAGGGTTACTCGTAGTAGTTCTGTACAGTGAACATTTTTTTCACCCATTCATGGTCTTAGTGCTTGAAAAGGAATATAAATTTTAACAAATGATGTTTTTGATGTTTTTCCTCATAAGAAAAAAGATGAATAAACTTTCTTAAATAGAATGAATATAATGAATGAAAATAATTACTTTATGCTAGCATAACACTTGTTTCGTTTCATCTTGTTTCCTAAACTTAAATTTTGCTTTTTGTTTATTTCACCATCTCCAGTGCTAGAAGAAAAGAACAAACCATGGGCAACCCAGAAAACATTGGAGAGACGTATGTTGCTGTGATTCGTCCAAAGAACACTGCTAGCCTGAATTCTCGGGAATATCGAGCTAAATCATATGAAGTAAAAATACTTTATTTTCCTCAATTTAATGTTTGAAAAATTAGAGACTGAAACTCAGAAACATACTTGTATTAGCTAACAGTTCTGGTTACTCAGAAAGTAAATCTGTCTCTCACTGTTTATCTGGCCCAGTATGCTAGCAGTGGTATCCTCAAACATGCTACCCTGCTCCAGTTGCCTTCTGAACAAGCAGTGCCAAGTAGCTGAGGCATAACCACACAGATACAGTGGCACTTCTTTCAGTTTGGGAGGTAAACCATCTAGAATAGCACAGCGTTTTTGAGAAGGCTGCTATCTGGCACCAGAAAATTGCAATGCAGACAAGGCCTCGGTTTCTTAATGTATCTATCATCACAACATTCCTGTGACGTAATTTTACAGAGCAGGACCTGAAGCACTGATAAGATAAAACAGAGATACAAAATATGTTTACCCACCTAACCCCCACTGATTTGACTGTCCCTAAGTGACTTGGTCAAAGTCCTGCAAGAAATGTACTGTTGAGCAAGGAACCAAACAAATAGTAAGTTGTAGGAAATGTTACGGCTTAAACAAATATTAGAAGCACAACATGTATCACAAAAAAATTAAACATCTCTTAAGTTTCTGAAGTGTTTCCAAAACTAAATGTTCTCCAATGCTTTAAAATTAACAGGATGGAAAACCTCCATGCAACAAATTGGCAAGAACACATCACAGTTTCTGTTTTAGAATCTCATTATACCAATGCTGCCATACATGTAGTGTACAAGTGTTAGCAGAGTGAGACCTTTAGAGGTAAAACTATCAACTCATACAATATTCTGTGCTGATGAATGTGGCGTTCGGCAGTCCGGAGCTCCGGTGCTGGATGACAAGCTTGGACAAGTAGGCGGCGGCTAACGGGGCAGAGACGGTGCTGATGCGTAATGGTTGCAAAGCTGTTTTTTTACTTACGCTTGCAGAGAGCGTAGGTTTCACAGTTACAGCAGTTGTAAACTTTTAGTTGCTCAGTACGATCAAACTCTAATTTGAAAACGTGAAAATGACAGCTGATAAAAGCGAGTCGACTGGTTCCGAGCATGCAGGTGCGGGGTACGCCAGGAGACAACGGTGGCGGAGAGACCTCCGCAAGTGGCTGGCTTGTGGGGTAGCCCAAGGTATCTCTGAGCTGGTCTCTGCCTTGGGCGGGAACTGTGTTGACTTAAATACTTTTCAAGTAGCCAATCATACGATCCCTTTTGTGGAATGTTCTAGTCTGGTTACGTAATGGCTCTCTGCTTAGTGCATGACTGGGCATGCGTACTCTGCCAATTTGAATACCTTACTCCATCACACACTGGCCATGTGTGTGGCGTGTGTTTGAACATGCACACTTGTCTTAGGGGCTTTCCACCTGCATGTTCGTACTTGTTCCTTTTTAACTCTGTGTCATCAGCACTTTCTGATTTTGGCTTAGACATGCCCCCTTGCTGGTGACACCAGAGTTACAACTTGTCTTCATTTTCTATGTCGCCTTGCCTTGGCAAGCGAGTGTACACAAAAGCGGATAGCATAATTAGCTTGCGCTTGAGAAACTGCAAAATACAAAAAACAACAGTACAACAACAAGTGGCTCCAATTAAGAACAACGCAATTGAGGCAATCATTGACTTTAACCATCCAGGGCCCAATCAATCTAGCCAGCCCGTTAGATTGTCAAGTCAGCTTTCTTTCTTTCTTATGATCTCCTGCAAATTATTCCTAAGGACTTTTAGTTTGCCTATGACATCGGTAAGGTTGGAGTTAAGAGAAAACTGCAAGCAGCAGCGCGAAGTATTTTTAAACATTTCACATAGTCCACCTTTTTCTGCCAACAGGTAGTCTAGTCCTAACTGATTAAAGAACACAGCGTTTTGGAGCTGGTTTATCTTGGTTTTTATGGTCTGAAAACCTTCCGTGGCACGTGTGGTAAGGTTAGTAAGAGCTTCAAGGATTAGTGCGATTTTGTAAGTGTTTTGGTTCGACCCCATCAGAGGGAACCAAAGACCAAATTTGTCCCACCCATCGAGCGTATAAGCGTAATTAATTCGTTCATTCATTAAGGAACGGTGTCTGCGAGAGTTGCTACCTGCTACGTGTGGTTGAGCTGTAGCAGTTTTCCAGCCCAGGGTTAGACCACATAAACTCCAGGTGGATGTGACTGGGATAATGGTTTCGTTTTCTTTTATAGCGGGCTTGGCTGAGGTGCGGTTCGTGTTGATATTGAACCATATCTAGCCTGGGGGTAATGTCCTGTCTTGTACTGGGGAAGTACAGGATGTTATCGCCCGAGGGGCTTTAGTAAATTTTCTCCAAAGTGTGGCATTACTTAATACGCATCCGAGGGGGTTGGATAGACTAAGGTATCCCCGGTTGGAGTTAGTGGCATTGAGGTATCTTACATCGGTGTTGTTGGTGCAGGTAAAGGTTTTCCCGTTACAAAAGGAAAACACTCTGATGTTGTGCTGTGTCTGGATGTGTAAGTGGGCCAATTGGTTGACCCCTATGTTTGTCAGACAGTGGGGTAGCTGCCCTAGTGTATTTGAGCTATTAAGTCAAGGTTCAGCTTTGGCAGTACATCTATCAGGAGTGACTCACAACTAATGGTGTGGTTGGGGCAGCCACTTCCCTGACAAATGAATGGCCAGGTGTTCGAGGGCGTGTTTATAGAGGCATTCCGAGTAAACAGCATATCAGGGATGCTAGCATGGGGCAGGTTACAGCGTGTAAGATCTAAATACTTGCTGATGTTTCTTGCATCTATGGGGCGCTTAGGTTGTTTAACAGTCCTAGCGTGTCTCCTTCGAAGAGTCGTGGGAAACATAAGCGATAGTCTCTGGTCCCTTCAGTTGAGTTTTCATACAGTGTGCATTCTGCAGTGGTGACAGCAAGCAGGTCAACAAACAGGTTCCTGCGTGTGCACTGGGTTAGCAGAGCAATGAGGACCAATGAGATCGTAGTTCTGGTCTGGGGCTGCATGTTCGCTGAAAGACGAAACAAACAACAAGATAAAACTTGCACTATAATATAATTATCGCTAAATTTACTCTGAGCGCCTACTGAGCCAATTATGAACTAAAATGTCAGTTCTCGAGCGGACATAATAAGTATTCGGATAGCTCCCTGGGTTTTGGACAGTAGCTCGAACAACTGGTGGGTGCAGTGTGTGTTGACGAGGGATGGTGAGCCACACAGGTTCATCGGTTTTGAACTTGGGTGTCCATGGGGGCGGCTTTTGTTGGTCCTGTTCTGTCCAGAGTTCTTTATCCGCATTCAGGTTGAGCAAGAGCTCTGGCAGTTTGGATGCCCAGTTTTTGTATGACCCATGTTTAATGAGTCTTAAGCGTTCTTTAAGGGTGCTGATTGCTCTTTCAATGACTCCGTTTGATTGAGGGTGATACGGAAGATGACAATGATGTTGGATGTTATGTAGGCTGCAAAATTTTCCGAGTGCAGCAGAGTTAAAGGGTGGTCCTCCATTGGACTGCAAGACGTCGGGACGTTTCCACATGGAACAGACTTTCGTTAAGGCAGTGATGACTTGGACTGCTGACGTCTTCCTGAGGGGGACCACAGCAAGTTGATGGGTGCCTACATCAATGACGACTAATCCTTTTCGGAAGTTACAAGCTCCTGGGAGCGGTCCAAGTAGGTCGATTTGCCATGTTTTGCCTGGTTTAAAGTGGTGGGGTGCTAGCGCCCCTTCTGTGTGGCTTGGGGGATGGCCCTTTTCTTTGGCGCAAGCTTTGCAGGCTTTTACGGCCACTTCCCACTGTGCGCGCGTTCCAAGTGGGGGTTTCCCTCTCTCCTGTACCCAACGAGAGTGACAAGCTCGGGCACCTGGGTGTCCCCATTCCTCGTGGAGCCATCACGGAACCGGATCCTGCACCACAGATCATTTAGTGTACCTGGATGCCACCAGAACGGCATCGATTCTTAACGGGTTGGCTAGAAGTTTGTCTATGACCTTGTGAACTGGATTGGTGTCTGGTCTGTGTGATTTGGTATGTTTTAGTAGGGGGAGAGTTGTAAAGTCGGCGAGGGTATCCCATATCTGATCCCAAATGTCGTGGTACTCTCTGGGGTCGGCTGCGCCAGTAAGGACAGTGTATATAAAGTGGGAGTCAGTGACGAGTACAGGGACTGGGATGACGTCTTTGTGAGCAGAACGGCAGTGTTGAACTAAGGCTTGAATGCCGGGGAGCTCACACACCTGAGCTGACGATTCCGGTGGCACGTAGCACCTGGAATCGGCAGCCCTTACAATAGATACTGTAGCGGCCTTCTCCTCCTCCCGTCGCTCCGTCTGATGCCATCCATTCTTGGCTCATTTTTCCATACAGTATGGGCCATTGTGTAACAGGCAGGGGTAGTGGCGCTGACTTGTGCGGCCACTGGTACCAATGGTACTTGTGCTTTAAGACCAGTGTGCTCCATGTCTTCGGCTCTTCGTCAAACTCTGGTTCAGGGCACTCCGGATCCAGTAGTGGTAATAACGGACCTGCGGGGGCCTCTAGCAATCCGTGCCCCCTTGACAGATGCTCTACTACCTGAAGCGCAAGGACAGTTTTGCCTACAGTGCCGTAATGGTGTTGGGCCGCTTGTAGCGACCGGTGGGCTGTAAACATGAGGTGCCCCTTGGTGTCGCAAGCAGCGCCGAAAATGTGCTCGGCGGTGGCCCCGACAACGACTGTTATTGGCAGTTGAGGGTTAAAGGCATGTAGGGGGTTGTTAGCTGCTCGGGTGGCTAGATCATACACTGCCTTGGTGTCCTTTTCAGTCCAGGGTTTTTTCTTTTGCACTTAATGTGTCATTGAAGATGGGCGACGATCACCAGGTCGTCGGGAAGGACATGATGGCGGAGCCAGCTGATGCGCCCTAGAAGCTGCTGGAAGTCTTTGGTGGTTTTTGGGGCCGACTGCAGTAACTCTTGTTGGTTGAAGGGCTCGTGTAGTGTGCGTTGGCGAGTGTTGTGGTCAAAGGTGGTACCCAGGAAGTGAATTTGCTGAGTAGGTGACATTTGTGACTTGGCCAGGTTGACTGTCCATCCTTGTTTGTCAAGTGCTGGATGAGTTTTTCTACCAGGGTTTTGACTTCCACTCGTGAGCGCCCCATAATGGTGAGGTCGTCGATATAAGACCATACTTTAATGTAGCCGGTATCCAGGGTCTGTGTACACTCTTCGATATGTGGAGTAATCGCCCCTGGCGCGAGTGCTGGAGCATTACAGTATCCTTGTGGGCAGACATTCCACTTGTACATCCTCCCTTATATGGCCATGTTTAATATGCCATGATGGTCGTTGAAGGGCATGTTCTACTCCATCCAATCAAGTCCAATGTGGCCCTGAACCACAGGCGCATCTGGAATTCTGACATTTGTTGAAGGATTTGGAGAAGCATTTGTGGAAAAGCCTGCACAATAGGGATGCACTCGTTACTGGGTTTTCTGTAGTCGATGACAAGACGGACTTCGTTCGGTCTTCCTGGCTTAGGGATGCCCCATCCTGGTGATAGATGGGTGCTTACGATGATTGGTGTGATCACTCCGCTCGCTTTGAGGCGCTGTAGTAGTTCCTTGAGGGGTGCAGTGAGTCCGGGTTTAGTAGGTATGGGTGTATACTTCCACGTTATCTGGCGTCGCAAAGTCGGTGTATGCTGGTCTGTAGTTGAAACATTGATGGGGAGTGCTCGGAGGACTTGGTCTTTCAAGTTTAGGCGATGAATGCCAGGGATGCCCAAGATGTTCACATCTCCCAAGACGGCGTCGAGAGAAACTATTTCTCCCCTTGCGTGGATTTTAATTTTGACTTTAGTTGTTCTGGCGATAGCATTTAGGCCTTGAGCCAAGATGGTGTCGCTCGTCGGCATGTGAGGGGTGGTCTTAGTAACTACGTTAACTTGTGTACCGGTATCGAGGAGAAATCAGGTGCGTCGGAGGTTGGGATGTTGTCCAACTTGAAGGGTGATGTAAGGCCGTTGGTCATCTGGATTTTCACGGCTGTTGGCGGATCCGATGGCCACTACTCGTTTTTTGCCTTTTGATCTTCGGAGCGGAAACCAAGTTTTGTGGCTAAGGCCTCTTGACCTTCCTCTCCGAGGGCTCTTAGCTGTGATTTTGTTAGGCTGCTGTTGTTCAGGAGGAAGCCGAACATTGCCCACTCTCTTTGGGTCCGTAATGGAAGTGGGCCGCGCTCTGTGTTCGGCGGATGCCAAGGTCGAGCTCCGGATGGTGAAGTTGCGGGGTAAGCTGAGTAGGCTTGAGGGGCTCCAGTTTTCGGGTCCCTGTCTTCGATAGCCCTTTTTATCTGATGTAGTTGGCCTAAAGTGTGGGCCACAGGACCTTTGATTGAACCCAACAGTAGGAGGCGTAGGGTAACGCCCTGGACCCCTCTGTAGCACTCCATGGCTACTTCTACTGCTTCTGTCAGACACGGGACGTTACTCGGGTTGTGGAGGAATCTGTGTGGCCGTGCCCCAGCTACTTGGGCCGCTGTGAGTACCAGGGCCTGCTGTTGTGGGTTCCATCGAGCATATGATACTCCTACTAGGGCGTGGATCAGCGTGGTAGCGTCTGGCGGGCCCTTTCCTTCATGCCACAGGTGTACCTGCCGGCCCAGTGCTTCCACCGCTAGTGTTGGGAGCGGGATTGGCCAGTGGCCATTGGCGAGGGCTGGGACTGGGTCTTGGACCCTTCCGTGACTCCAGCTAGAGTTGCGTAACAGGACGTTTGCCTCGTCTTGGTCCACTGACTTGTTGCCTGCTTCCGTTACAAGGCGACCTAACCAACTTATGGGAGTCTCTTCAGATCGTATGCGAGTATCTTTTATGAGCTCCTGCATCTCTGTACGGGTACGAGTACGGAATGTGGTAGTGGTCTGGGTAGGTCCTCCTTGCTGTTGCATGCGCTTCTGCACTGAGCTCGGCATCGCTTGGGGAAGCGAGGGATATAGGCCTGCTTTCCTTTTGGTTCCGCCGTCCTGCGGGGGGGGCGGGGAGTTGGTACGGAGGCAGGGCTGAGAGCGACGTCATGGGTGGCGCCGATGTAACGATGCTCCTCCCCGCCTCCTCCCCCTCTCCACTTCCCGGTCTTTCTTCCGCACCATCTTTGGGGGTTGGCTCGGGCTCAGGTCCCTGTTCATTGGGGACTTCAGCAGCGGCCTGTACCGCGGTGCTGAGCTGGACTTGGAGATTTTGATTTTCTCGCTAGAGTCCCACATACCCTCGGAATAGGACATTCAGCATCCTGCCCTTGTCCCATTTTTGCCCTGACCACTTAGTAGCGGTGCAACCTTCTGACTCCAGTGCCTCACATAGCTGGGTCAGCAGGTCATGGCCTCTTCCCCCCTCCGGGAGACTCAGACATTGGAACTTGTCCTCTGGGGTGGTTTCTCCCCCCGTCTTTTAGGTGGCAGATGCAGCGGGCAAACTCCTGTGCCGGGGTGGGATTTAGTGTTCCGCCCGCCTTGACTTTGCTTAGACCGAGGGTTGCTGTTTCTTCCTGGGGCTGAAACACTACCCAGGAATCCCATAACAGGCAGCCCAACGATGCGGGGTCTAACCACACTGCCCATTCTTTTCCGCCCTCTCGTACTGATAAGAATCCTTGTAGTGTGGGTGTTCTAACACCCACTTGGTAGTAAGTTGTGGGCCCAGAGCTCATCAGAGTTATGCGTGTCTCGGCAACGGAGACGCCATGGGCAGTTAACTAACAGTTCTTGTGTCTCTGAGCTACTTTCGTCTGCCCCTCCCCTGGATCCTGTTCATGACGCCATGTGGCGGTCGGCAGTCTGGAGCTCTGGTGCTGGATGATGAGCTCGGATGAACAGGCGGGGGCTAATGGGGCAGAGACGGTGCTGATGCGTAATGGTTGCAAAGCTGTTTTATTACTTACGCTTGTAGAGAGCATACGTTTCACAGTTACAGCAGTTGTAAACTTTTAGTTGCTTAGTACGATCGAACTCTAATTTGAAAACATGAAAATGACAGCTGACAAAAGCGAGTCAACTGATTCCGAGCATGCAAGTGCGGGGTACGCCAGGAGACAACGGTGGCGGAGAGACCTCCGCAAGTGGCTGGCTTGTGGGGTAGCCCAAGGTATCTCTGAGCTGGTCTCTGCCTTGGGCGGGAACTGTGTTGACTTAAATACTTTTCAAGTAGCCAATCATATGATCCCTTCTGTGGAATGTTCTAGTCTGGTTACGTAATGGCTCTCTGCTTAGTGCATGACTGGGCATGCATACTCTGCCAATTTGAATACCTTACTCCATCACACACTGGCCATGTGTGTGGCGTGTGTTTGAACATGCGCACTTGTCTTAGGGGCTTTCCACCTGCATGTTCGTACTTGTTCCTTTTTAACTCTGTGTCATCAGCACTTTCTGATTTTGGCTTAGACAATGAAAACACCTGTTCTCTTAAGAAACTCAGCACAGGATTGGGGTCTTGCCACTTTCCATTTCTTTGTCATTGGTATTCATATGAATCTGAACATTCTAGAACATAGGATCATAGGAAAGTAGGGCTGGAAGGAACCTCCCGAAGTTATCCTGCCCAGTCCCCTGCTCAAGGCAGAATCATCCCTGTCTAAACCAGCCTAGCCTAATATCCATCCAACCTGCTCTTAAAAATCTCCAGGGATGGAGAATCCACAACTTCTCTAGGTAGACTGTTCCAGTGCTTGACCACCCTCATAGTCAACAGGTTCCTCCTACTCTCCAACCTTAATTTCCTCTGCTGCCACCTGTGGCCTTTGCTCCTACTCTTGTCCCTATGGCCATTGAGAAAAACCCATCTCCATTGTCTCTATAATAGTCCTTCAGTCACTTGAAGACTGGTATTAAATCTCTGTTCAGTCTTCTCTTTGCCAGATTAAATAATACTAGCTCTTTCAGCCTTTCCTCATAAATCATGCTTCCCAAGCTTCTCATCATTTTTTGTTGCTCTACGATAGACTCGTTTTCAATCTGTGTACATCTTTCTTGAAGTGCAGTGCAAAAAGTGAACACAGTACTGCAGGTGAGGCCTCACTAACATTGAATAGAACAGAAGAATCACTTCCCTTGATTTACAAATAACGTTCCAGTTAATACAACCCAGTATGCTGTTGGCCTTTTGATGCATAGTTGGCTCATATTCAGTTTTAAGGTCTACTGTAACCCCCAGGTCTTTCTCTGCAGTACTGTAGTCTAGCCAATCATTCCCCAGTCTGTATTTGTGCATGCAGTTATTCCATCCCAAGTGCAGGACTTTTCACTTGTCCTTACTGAATCTCATCTGATTGATAATGGGTAATTTTTCCAGTCTATCCAGGTCATTCTGGATCCTAGCACTACCATCCAGAATGTCTGCAGCTCCCCCCAACTTGTTTTCATGAGCAGAATTGCTAAGTGAGCACTTAATTCCATCGTCAAAATCATTAGTGAAGATAAACAATACTGGCAGTGGCGACACATAGGAGGTACATGAGGGTGCACGTGCACCCCCTGACAGCCAGCGTTCTCTGCTTAGGCAACAGCAGTGGGGGCAGGCAGGAGGGCTGCTGCTCCCTCTGAGAGTGCTGGCTAGGGAGTGGGGGTGCCAGGAGAAGCAACCCTAGCACTTCTGGGCATGCTGCTGCCACTTCCAGGTCGACACGATCAGCTGTGGGGGAACCTGCACCTTCCCCTGCACTCCTTCCTCCCTCCCCCCCCGCCGACTCAGGAGGCACCAGTTGCCCATGAATACTGGACCCAGGACTCTGTAACTCCACTTGCTACTTCTTTCCAGCTAGACATTGAGCCATTGATGATTACTCATTGAGCACAATGATCCAACCAGTTAAGTATCCACCTTACAGTATGTTCATCTAGTCTGTATTTCTTTAGCTTGTTAATAAGAATGTTGTGGGAGACAGTGAGTGTCAAAAGCCTTGCTAAAATCAAGCTATATCACATCTACAGCTCTCCCCATGTTCTGGTGCATTCATTGCTACTTGAATTTTGTTACTGTTTTTGCAGTTGACTAATTAGGACAACATTTGTGATGAAATACCATAAGCCCACACTTTTGGAATCCTTATCTACCCCTTTCTAATATTTTATAAATAGAAACTTATGTCTATGATGACCATTATGCTTCTGTTACTTGAACTTGTTTGATATAAAAATAACACAAATAAACTTTTATCATAAGACAGTATTTATTCCTATTAAAGCACCATTTTGTGATATTCAGCTTCTGCAATATTAAAACTAAAAATGGAATGCATACTGTAAATTGTTCTTTGAAGACAAGTCCTGTACCTCACTAGAGTGAAGTCTGCATGTGAAGTCAACAATAAAGTGCTGGAATCTCATGAAAAATGGGGCAGGAGCAAGGAGGACTAAATTTAAAACCATTTAGGGTGCCTATACATATACATCAAGGCTGCTTTGACGCACAGTAATTACACCGTGTTCAAGCAGACTCGATTAATTGAGTCTTCTGGAGCATGGTAATTACTGTGCTCCAGCGGATTTCAGCATCATGTCCTTGCCCTGAAAAATAGCAGCAGGGGCGCTTTAACTAAAGATTGTTTTGTGGCTTTAGTTAAAGTGCCCCGCTGCCATTTTTCACTGCAGGATGTGACACTTTGAGCACTTTAACTAGACTGTCTCTTGGAGCTACTCTAATTAAAGCGTTCTTCCCCCTTCCCCATCTCCCAGATCACATGTGTAAATGCCCTTACTGTATTGGTTGAGTGCCTTATATATTTTTGGCTATTTAGGAAACTCAGCATAGAACACTAGTAATTTTAATTTTAAATAAAATGGTGTGGTCCTGCTTTTAAATAAATAAAAATAAACGTGTCCCATCACATTTCAGTCATGCTTAATTAATCCTTCAATTTTATTGTTATTTTCAAGATTTTGTTGCTTGAAGTTCCCATTGAAGGGCAAAAGAAAAAAAGAAAGAAAGTTTTGTTGGAAACTAAACTGCAGGGAGGTACTGAAGTAACTCAGAGTATTTTGGACTATGTATTAGAAACCACCAAACCAATTTCACCAGCCAATCAAGGTATAAAAGGTAAGGATTGTTTTCTCATTTTTGTTGATCGTTCCTCTGTAATATGCTTTACTACTGAAAACAGGTCTACTGTTGATAAACAATTGAAGTTTTACCAAGATAAACCTGCAGCTGAAACCTCTCACTATCCTTTATTTTCTTTTAAAAAAGAATTCTTGTATTTCTTTAAAAACCAAAAGCTGTTGATTGACCAGTAAAAATAGAGGATTAAAGAGAATCAGCTGGTATTTGACTTACTTATCTTTGATAAGTTTCCTTTAGAGGCTACTAAAGAAACTTAATAGTCAGTGGATGAGAGACAAAGTACTGTAATGGACCAAGCGACAAGAGAACAAATAACAAAATTTATTATTGTAAAAAGTTAAGCCAGTGTTACATTAATAGGCCAATTCTGCACTTAAAATTGTTGCTAGTTTAGCTATGTATGTTAGGAAGGGGATATTTTTTTTTATTTTGATATAGCTATGCTGCCAAAAGCTCTGGAATAAATACTATAAGCTTTGATGTCAAATTACTTTTTGCTGGTTTAACTGGGTCTGTACTAGCAAGGATTTATGAGTTCAGTTATATTGACTACAGACAAGGGCATGGAATTAGTAACAGTCTGGAGAAAGGAATAGGTAGTGAGGTGTTAAAAATGTCAGATCAGGGGAAGGGAGCTAGATGAATGGGCAACAAAGTGTCAAATTATATAGAATATTAATAAATATAAAGTAATGTTTGGTGAAGGGAAAAATCTGAACTACTGGTATACATCTTCATGGTTATAAATTAACATGCATTTTTACATCAGAAGACAACTTGGACACCAGTCTACACAACCCAGTAACAACCCTGCTTAACGCTCAACAAAAGTCTGAAAAATAAATAAAATGTCAGGGTCCATAAAGCTGGAATAGAGAATAGTATGGAAATTATTATAATTAAGGATTTACTGGATTTTCTGTTTTGCGGATTCCACAAAATCTGGCATTGTCCATGAAATCTGCTGGGGAGGGGAACTGAGCACTGTGGCAGCTTGCCAAGGAGCTGATGGTGGGTTAAACCAGCAAAAAGTAATTTGACAGCAAAGCTTACAGTAGTTACTCTAAAGGCTACTACTGGCAAGATACCTGCCACCCCCACCCCTACCCACTGTTTAGCTGTAAGAGCTACCTGCCATGTGGAGCTGCCTGGCTTGTGGCTACCACCAATCAGCAGCAAGGGGCGATGCTGCATGATGGATGGCACTTGCAGCCAGTCAGTGGTGAGGCCACGTGACAGGCAGCCACTGTAGCTAATCAGTGGTGAGGGGCAGGGCAAGCAGGGCCCCTCAACCAAACAGAGGTGGGGGGTGGCACCACACTCTGCCTGTGAAACGGCTGGCCACGCCCGTGTTCTGCCCATGACATTTTGGTGCAGCCCCTGTGAATCAGATAGGTCCCTAATTATACTGGTATTGTATGAACCAGGGTTCACCTTCATATGAAAGCCATGCAGTGCTTGTAACCTCATTAAAAAAGGATATTACAGATTTTCGAGATGGCTTGGAGAAGGGCAGCCAGAATAGAGGCAGTTAGAGGCGTGGAAAAAGTCATATAAAGAACCTGAAAATAATGGAATAGCTTATCTGTTAATGGTCTTTCATATGTATGTTGATGTATGCATATGTTTATTCAGCTGCTCAAGATCAGGTAGGTTACCATAGCTTTCAGGAACTAGTATTGGAAACAACAAGATGGAACAATTAATTAAGAATTATTAAAACGTGATAGGACATGACCCAAAAAGAATTAAGCTGCCAGGTATTGTCCAGTTGACCATCCAGCTCTGTTGGCTTTTTCAATTTTTAACAATAGGAAAGCGAGTGGTGTTAATGAAGAAGTTTCCTCTGGAAGGGGAGAAGGCAGGCCAGGAAGCATCCCTTTATGTCGTTCCAGCAGTTGTTAAAGGTAACATTTAGGAGAATTCTTGAAGTTGTATGTACTCAAAAGGAAATTCAATGGTGATTTTTCTAACGTAAATATGAGATGTAGATGTTGATGGCTCTGATATTTGTATTTAGGCTTGAGAAAATTAGATTTTGGTTGACAACTTTATGTTGTTTTTTTCCTCCAAACTCCTAAAACAATATTAAAAGAATTTAAATGTTCTTTAAAATATATCTTGTATTTGTTAAAATCTTACTTGTCATAACTAATTTATTATTATGAAATATACTCATCAAGGAAACCATTTAAAAGTGTTGTAGATGTTAGTAAACTTAAAAAATACTCTTTTCAACACTCCTTGCTCAGAGAAGAGTACCCACTGAAGTCTGAGTCCTTTCTGCCTGAGTAAGGAGTGGTGAAGAATTCTCTGAAGGCTGTAATAAAGAACTAAAATAAATTCAAAGTCTGAAAGAAATTCTCAATGTACTCTTGGGGAACTTGCCCCTTTGCTATTTCTAATATGTTTCAAATATGAAGGTTAACAAATAAACATCATGTCAGTCCTAAGGTCCTTATTGGGACTGATAGTCTTTTTTTTAACAGTATACGCAAATATTTCAATAACTCTGAAAGTGAACATGATCATAATGGAAGAACACCAAAATAATATTTTATAGTTAAGCTAAGGCCACTCTACTGGTCTACACTGAACTCTGTTAGTTAAGAACGGTACGCAATTTGTTTAAGTTACCATCTGGGAAAAGTGAAATCTACTGTAGTCTAAAAATAGAATATTATCTCTTTTTGCTGAAATTATATAATTATGAAAGAGGTAAAAGTTGTAAACAAGATACCTGTTTCCATTAAAATACTTTCAGTGTTTCCCTTTCCTTTTCAGATAATACAAAATATACATACAGTCCAGGATGTCCAGTTTTCTACTGTTTACAGGACATCATGAGAGTCTGCAGTGAATCCAGTGCTCACTTTGCTACACTTACTGCTAGGATGTTAATAGCCTTGGATAAGTAAGAAATATTATCAGTAGAAATACTTACGTTGAAATAGATAATAAACAAGGAAGTTGGCCTACATGGAAAATAGATGTAAAATTTTACAGCCGTCTTGTGATCATTAAGACGGAAATAATGATAATATCACATGTTGTTTTCTCAGCCTGATTGTCAAAAAATTGAGCAAGGCTTGAGGACTCATTTGTTTATTAATTAGAAGTGATAGTTTTGAAATAATGATTGTCCTGCTTATTTAAACCTAAAAGTCTAAAGAGGCATGTTCACCTACAATGCATTGTGGAGCCTTACAGAAATATTAATGATATAGCTGAAGTATTCATCAGACTGGTGGCATCCCTGTAGTTATGATTGTATTGAGATCAACAAATATTTAATTCCTAGTTTAAATGGTATTTACATACGTCATGCCCAAACTTACAGCATTTATTTTTAGTAGAGAATTAACTTCCTGGGATTTACAGTATATTTTTGATTAGTGTGATTTATTGTTTGAAAATTGCTACTTAAACATTTTTTGTCTTCTCTCCCTCTGTCAAAGAAATCTCTTGTTTTTGGATTTTAGATTAATTTCTAGGTCCCAATCCTTCAATCTCCTACACATACTCTTAATTTTGATCCTACGGCATCGTAATTGATCCTTTTAAGATGGAAATAAATCTGCTCTGTGAAATTTGAATTCGGTACCATTCCTTACACAAGTAAAGTGTAGCATGACTGTTTGCAAGCTGAGCAAAGTATACATTATAGTGTGTTGCTTAAGTTTTATTATGTTAATTTTATTCATTAATACAGACAAAATGTCTGTCTGCTTCACACTAAGCTAGAAAGCCCTAGTCTAGCTAGTCTGAAATCATTTTTAAATGAGTATCACCATCTAATGTGATTGTTCCTCAGGATAATTTCCCAAAATACACCTTACAAGCTATGGATAGTTTAAAGCACAGTGACCGTACCCCACTGCCCCCTCCCCACAAAGAACAGAAGTATAAAGAAGTGGTGGGGGATAGAATATCAACATGAGCTACACTTTGCTATAAAGGACAACTTTTTTCCTGATTTTTTTTTTTTTTCCCAGTAACCCAAAATCAAAAGCAGGTACCTAGATAGTGATACTGTCCAGAGTATCCAGGCCATAGCCAGACAAATGGCTTTGAACTATAAACCATGGTTTACCTCAAGGGATAATCTGCTCTTGAGACAGTCTTCAAACTCTGTTCATCAGTGAATCTCCCTGTACTGAAAAGTGCACAGTCCTGGGCGGGGCCTGTATTCCCCTCTATCATTTCATCCTAACCAGCCAAAATGCATTTATATCTGCAATGATTATGTCCACTCCAAACATGTAACAAAGCATACTACAACATGAGAAACCCAGGTTTGCCCAGCAAAATACTTCGCAGCCTCTACCTAAGAAAAAATCCTGAATAGACAACATAACCATGACCAAAATTCAGGAATTAAATGCCAACAAAATTGTGTTGAAAGCTGTGGTCCACAGTGCATAGGAAAACCTTACTACAGCAAGTAGAGAGTGTTTATGTTGCTCCCCAGCTCAGCCTAAGGTGCGTGCAGGTTAACAAGAGCATTCTAGCACAAATGAAATTGGTGGAAGCAAGGGGTTCCTGAAATCTGTCCAGGAAAACCCACAGGAAATGAGCAATGATCACTGCCCTATGAGTCTGAGTGAAGGCAGGATAGCCAAGCTGAATGGATGCTGGCTTATAGATGACATTTTTACATGCCCAAATTAATTGTTTCATTCCTAGCTTTTTTTTAACAAAACACCCAGCTAGTGAGCTAAATGAATTTGAAGACAAATAGGTTTGCAGTAAGATTTGGACTTGAAGAAGGTTCCACATTGTAGTGTGACGTTTCAGTTCTTTCATGTGCATATTTAGAGTGGTAGTACTGGTGAACTGAAAGTGAATTTGTTAAAGGAGGTATTAGAATGTTGGTGTGGTTGAGTATTTTGCTTGTGCTGGGTGTGCATATTGCCCTAACTTAACAGTTTCCTTGCTTTTGAGAGCTCACGTTTTGAGAGAATGCAATTGAGGTTCCTTAACTGTAAGTTAGCAAAGATCTGTATATGGAAGTATTGTAGTGATACAAAATTGCCTATATGCCCAGGAATTAAAACTTCAACTAAAGCTTTTAAATGTGAGTTATTTTCTATTATCTATTTTTGCAGATGTAGGGCCTGATACTGCAGCCTCTTCATACACACAACTCCTGTTGCTTCTGGTAGAATAGTTAGCATAGAGGCTACAGAATCAATCCTTTATTTATCTTGAAAAATGAATAAGCATTAGTGTGACTTGCCTATTTTGTTCTGCAGATGGCTAGATGAACGACACACACAATCGCATTCTATCCCAGCTTTATTCAGACCATCACCTCTTGAAAGAATTAAAACTAATGTCATAAACCCTGCATATGCTATTGAACCTGGTCACACAGAGAGCTCACTGCACATGGGCTATACTGCATTAGAAATAAAGAGTAAAATGTTGGCACTGGAGAAAGCAGATATGTGCATCTATAATCCTTTGTTTGGGTCTGATCTTCAATATACCAACAGGGTAAGTATTTTGTAGAATCAACTCTATTTTACTTTTTAAAAGGTTTTGATAATCTTGTGTTCAGCTGTACCGTAATCCATTATACCTCCTTTATGCTTTTGGCTAGTTTGATCTGCAACTATAAAAATGTGAAAATCTGTCCCTTTAACTGCAACAAATTACTGTCTGAGTGTTAATTAAAAGAAAATGTGCATGTCTGCTTGTCCATGCTTCAGTGACAAATTTTTCAACTTTTTAAATATTATATTGTTTTTGTAGGTTGATAAAGTGGTTATAAACCCATACTTTGGTCTTGGAGCCCCAGACTATTCAAAGATTCAGATTCCAAAAAGAGAAAAGTGGCAACGCAGCATGAGCAGTGTGATGGAAGACAAGTATTACATTAGATTTTTTCATTTATAATCTCAAGTAAAAAAAAAAAATCATATTACAGGATTATTTTAGGATCCAGTCTGTTTTCAGAGTCCCACTGTCCTATTATAGTATCAATATATATTTAAAAAAATGTACAAAAAAACCCCCCGTATAGTCTAGTTCACAACAAAACGAAAGCCTACAGAATAAAAAAATGTAGGATTGACTTGGGGAAAATTCAAACAAGGCAACTCTAAAATAAGTATTTCTTGGTAGAAAGAATATCGTCATGGATGGACATATGGGTAATTAAAATGCTAGTTGTACGCATTGATTCACTTTACCTGCCTGGGTTTTATATGTATCAAAAAATAAACAGAAGTGTATTATTTTTACATTTTTAAAATTTGTCTGCTAGAATATTACTGAATTGGTGTGTATTGTAATTTTCGTCACTAGGGAGCGCCAATGGGTAGATGATTTCCCTCTTCATCGCAGTGCCTGTGAAGGAGACTCTGAATTACTGAGCCGCCTTCTGGATGAAAACTTTTCAGTTAACCAGTTAGACAGTGACCACTGGGCCCCCATTCACTATGCATGCTGGTAAGAATTTTGTCATGCAATACATTCTTGGTATTTGTGGCTCAAAACCGTATTGTAGGATTTGTGATAGTAATTGCTGAGAAATCCAAACTTCTGATTTTTAATTGTTTATTCCTAAAAAATTAATGTTGACAAATACCAAAACTTTGTGCTTGAACTTTGTGCATCAGGATTTAAGCTAATTTGTAACTAAAGAATTTCAGAGGAGGCATAACATAGAGGACATGTTATTCCCCATCTGCCTCCAGTTTCTTGTATTTACTCTGAGACATCTGGTATTAAGTCAGCATACTGGGCTACATGGACCACAGGATGCTTCTTTGCCCTTTATGGCTGCATTCAGACAAGCACGGCCATGAGGTATGTGGCATTGCAGACACATCTGCAGCGCCACGTACCTCGCATTAAGTTGTGCTCTGCACTACAAGGAGTATCCAGAGGTCAAAAAAAACATGGGGAAAAAAGGCTGAGTGGTGCATGCAGTGGCAGTGTGCGCCATCCAAAGCTGGAGCCTGGCTGGCTGGAGGCACACTCCACTACTGGCCAGGCTCCATGCAGCAAGATTGCCACTGCTCCATCCCCAGGAAGCCCCTAGGATCCCAGGTAAGGCTGCTGAGGCCATCCCAGTGCTGGTTCCTCTACCCCACCTAGTGTAATTTGCCCCATACCAGAGCACGTGAGGCACAGGCATTCCCCCAGGACAACTAGCGGTGGCACAAGGTGTGCTGCCTCTAGTTGTCTTTGGGGAACCAAATGTTCATGCATATCTGGACACAGCCTATGTGATTAAAGGGACATTAGCTATTAAAACTTAGCTCAACTTTAAGGTTTATTGAAGCACAGTTAAGACCTTAAGGCTAATAAAAATGTTCCTGTGTTTTTCATACATTCAAGTGAAAACATGTTCATTTGTTTTGTCTTTAATCTAATCATTCCTTTTTATTATTTGGAAGTGAAGAAACTAATTTCGCTGTTGTACTTCAGAACTCTTAGGGCATGCCCACAGAGTATTTACAGTCGCAGACTATTGCTCTGCTACTTGTGTAGATTTTGCCTACAGGGGTCTGTGCTGCTGTGACTATATATTAACAGCAGACTAGAGTTTTACCAGTGTAAAGTTAAAGTTAACGTGCATATATGTAGTATGCTGTGCTACAGTCAGAGCTGCAGTGACTTCTGGGTAAACTTAACCTTAGTATTACAAAAATGCAAAAAGTTGTTTGTTATTTAACTGCTTTTTTCCATTTAAAAATACAAAGAAGGAAGGAAAATTTGAAATAATGAACATCTGAAATGTTCCATTATTTTTATCATTTCATTTTATTTTTATATGGTATTTCTAGAGTGCCTCTCATTAACTTGGCAATGACTATGCAGTCACTGATATGGTTAGGTTTGTCAAAATTATCATTGCAACCACTTTCATTTTTTCACGTGATTAGTATTTTTTTAGTCCTTTGGATAATTATCTTTATATATTTTATTAGTCCAGAGATTAATTTTTGTGAAAAGTGAAACAGCTATTTAATATATTTTTAGCATATGAAACATTTACATCTCAATTCCCCTACCTACCAAACGACATAGTCCTTAATAATGAGCAGGTTTATTCAGAAAAGAAAAACAAAAATTTGCAGTCCCATATCCTGATCTAAAATCTCTTCCGAAAACAACTCTGTTTTTTGTGAGATGCAAAAATGTTTTTGGGTGTTATCTTTCATTGGACCAACTACATGATTTCAGGTACATCTCTGAGAACATTTGAAGTAGACTTTACTTGAAATATGTTTTTGTTTTATCCACTGTGATTTTAATTTATTTGTAGGTATGGAAAAGTTGAAGCCACTCGAATGCTGTTGGAGAAAGGGAAATGCAATCCAAACCTACTCAATGGACAACTTAGTTCTCCTCTTCATTTTGCTGCCGGAGGAGGGCACGCTGAAATAGTGCAAATCCTTCTAAATCATCCTGAAATTGACAGAGTAAGCCTCCTTTCATAGATTTCATAAACATTTGGGCTGGAAGGGACCCCGGAGGATCATCGAGTCCAGCCTCCTGCCCCAAGGGCAGGAAGTCAGCAGGGATCATAGGATCCCAGCAAGATAAGCATCCAAATGCGTCTTGAAGGCATTCAAAGTGGGTGCTTGAACCGCCTCTATTCCAAAACTTGGGGGCTCGGACAGTGAAGAAGTTCTTTCTTATGTCCAGCCTGAAATGGTCACGGCGGAGTTTGTGACCATTTGATCTTGTCACCCCATTGGGTGCTCTGGTGAACAGACATTCCCCCAGATCCTGATGAGCACCCCTGAAAAATGTATAGGTGGCCACCAGATCACCCCTGAGCCTGCGCTTTTTCCGGGCTGAAGAGCCCCATGGCTCTCAGCCTCTCATCGTAAGGTCTGTTTTCCTGACCTCTGAATATGCGTGTGGCTCTCCTCTGCACCCTCTCAAGCTTCTTCACATCTTTTTTGAATTGCGGAGCCCAAAACTGGATGCACTACTCCAGCTGCGGCCTCACCAAGGTCGAGTACAAGGGGAGAATGATGTCCCAAGATTTACTTGAGAAGCATCTATGATGCAAGCCAGTATTTTGCTTGCTTTACTGGCTGCAGCATCACATTGAAGGCTCATATTCATCTTGTGGTCAATCATGACCCCCAAGTCCCTTTCATCTGTAGTACTAACCAGCGTAGCACTGCCAAGCTTATAAGGATGCTGCACGTTTTTCCTCCCGAGGTGGAGAACCTTTCATTTTTCAGTGCTGAACACCATCAGGTTCTCATCTGCCCATTTCCTGAGCCTGTCAGAATCCGCCTGGATCACTCTCCTGTCCTCAGGTGTGGATGCTTTACCCCAGAGTTTGGTGTCATCGGCAAACTTGGCCAGTCCGCTTCTGATACCAATGTCCACATCATTGATGAAGATGTTAAATAGTATAGGCCCTAGGACAGAGCCTTGAGAGACCCCGCTGGTCACAGCGCACAAAGATGATTGGCTCCTATCGACCACCACCCTCTGGGTCCTACTGCGGAGCCAATTCCCCAGCCGGCGGATTGTGGTGAGGTCGAGGCTGCAGTTAGCCAGTTTAGCCAAGAGGTGATCGTGGGATACCAGATTAAAGGCTTTTTTTAAAGTCAAGATATACAACGTCGATTTCTTCCCCCTTGTCCAGATGATGGGTCACCTGGTCATAAAAGGAAATAAGATTGGTCAGGCAAGACCTACCCGCAACAAACCCATGCTGGGTATCTCTCAGGATATTGCCTTCAGCTAGTCTGTTAAGGGTGACCTCTTTGATAATGTTTTCCAGGACCTTCCCCAGGATAGAAGTCAGGCTGATGGGCCTGTAGTTAGCAGGATCCACTTAATTAGCCCGATCTACACATCCGGCTAATTACACATGTAGTACTTTCTAATTGTAATCAAAGCACACACTCGTATATTATGTGTATCCAGTCTCCAAGGTGTAGATATTTATTTTCTTAATAGATAATATTACTTTACTCTTTTAAAAAAAATAGGTACATTTATGCACTCAAATACTGGTTAATCCAATTCACTACTGCTGTTCTCTTTGATGATTATACTTGATCTCAAAATTTTCCCCTACACGCGCAAACCAATTAATTTTTGCCTCATGTCAGCAGTATTTTAACTGGGTTTCACTAGATATTTTAGTCTAAGCTTTCACTGTCTCTTTTCGTAGTGTTCTTATTTGTTATAAGCTGTATATTACTCATCCTGTAATATATATTTTTGTTTGTATTATATATTTTCTTTACTTGTCTAGTTAATAGTGATTGCATTAGTGCTAGTAGGCTCCAGTAAGGGTAAGTACTATTGATTTAAGTGCTCTGCAAATATATAAAGAATTGGTGCCTGTCACAAAGAGCCTAATATCAAAAAGGACAAGGAATAGACGAGAAGAGGTGAACCAGGATAAGTCCATGTATTCACTAGTCATAGTTATAATAAGGTGGCACCAGGTTTGTTTTTTTTCCTGGAACCATACACAGGTTGCTAATAATTGTTAACATGAAAAGGAAAGCATGATTAATGAAAAGTATTTAAATATTCAGTATCTAAGCCCTATGAACAAGGAAGGATTTTAATTAGAATATCCTGAACTCATTAATGTTTCCTTATCTAGAGTGAGAACTATGAATGACATCAGTTTTTCTGTTCACATTTGTAGCATATTACTGATCAACAAGGAAGGTCTCCACTGAATGTCTGTGAAGAGAACAAACAAAATGAGTGGGAAGAAACAGCCAAACTGCTGAAGGAAGCCATAAATAAGCCTGTATTTTATTTTCTATACAATGTAGTACTCATATGGTTAAGTCTTAGCACATGTATAAAGAGTGAAAACTGAGGAGAGTAATGGGTCCACCTATAGTCACAATACTTGACCTACTCTCTGCACACTTTTTACTATAAATGTAGACAAATCATGCATTTGTCTTTTAAAATATTTCCAGCTTGTACCCATGAGATTATAGATACGGTTAAGATTTTAAAATTTAAGCTTTAAATTATTATAGAGGTATAAGACATACCGCAAATTTCCATCACTAACGGTGCTTTTTCTTTATGCCCAGTTTCATGTATCAATATACAATCTGCTTTTGTGCTGTTTTAAAACACATTCACACGGCTGTAAATGATTTGTGAATAATATATTCTGATACAAGATGAATGTCAACAAACTCTACAATGTTCTTTCTGTAATGCAAGTACTTCTAAATTGGATTTTAAATTGTTTGTAAGGTGGTTAGCAATAGAAAAATAGGATTTTAACTTAGTCTTTATTTATTTAAATTATTTTAATATTGTTTTTATATATTTTGACAGTATGAAAAGGTGCGGATTTATCGAATGGATGGATCATATCGTTCTGTTGAGTTGAAACATGGAAACAATACCACTGTACAGCAGATAATGGAGGGAATGCGTCTATCTCAAGAAACTCAGCAGTACTTCACTATCTGGATCTGTTCTGAAAATCTCAGTAAGTACTAAGGTAGTATAAACTTGTGGCATTAAAGATTTCTTGTATAAATAGAAAGAATAGAAAAAAGGATACTAATAAGGCTGGTAGACCAGACAGTAGAACCTTGATAGCTTGCTTTTGGCATTCATTTTGGATCTTTGAAAACTCCCAGCGCTCTGGTGTAGTGCCCAAAGACTGGAAGAAGGCCAATGTGGTGCTGATCTTCAAGAAAGGGAGGAAAGTGGATCCGGCTAACTATAGGCCGATCAGCCTGACTTCTATCCCGGGGAAGATCTTAGAAAAGTTTATTAAAGAGGCCATCCTTAATGGACTTGCCAATGCCAGCATCCTAAGGGATAGCCAGCACAGGTTTGTTGCGGGTAGGTCTTGCTTGACCAATCTCATTTCCTTCTACGACCAGGTGACCGATCACCTGGACAAGGGAGAAGAGATTGATGTCATATATCTTGACTTCAAAAAAGCCTTCGATCTGGTATCCCATGATCACCTCTTAGTGAACGTGGCCAATTGTGGCCTTGGGTCCACCATGATCCACTGGCTGGGGAATTGGCTCTGCAGTAGGACCCAGAGGGTAGTAATTGATAGAAGTCACTCATCATGGTGTCTTGTGACCAGGAGTCCCTCAAGCCTCTGTCCTTGGACCCATATTGTTCAACATCTTCATTAATGATGTGGACATTGGAGTCAGAAGTGGACTGGCGAAGTTCACCGATGATACCAAACTCTGGGGTAAAGTATCCATGCCAGAAGACAGGCAGGTGATTCAGGCTGACCTGGACAGGCTCAGCAAATGGGCGGACAAGAACCTGATGGTATTTAACACTGAAAAATGCAAGGTTCTCCACCTTGGGGAAAAAAAAACCCTGCAGCATCCTTATAGGTTCGGCAGTGCTACGCTGGCTAGCACTACGGAATAAAGAGACTTGGGGGTCATCATTGACCACGAGATGAACATAAGCCTGCAATGTGATGATGTGGCTAGTAAAGTGACCAAAAAGCTGGCTTGCATCCATAGATGCTTCTCAAGCAAATCCCAGGATGTCGTTCTCCCCCTGTACTCGGCCTTGGTCAGGCCGCAGCTGGAGTATTGCATCCCGTTCTGGGCTCCACAATTCAAAAAGGATGTGGAGAAGCTTGAGAGAGTCCAGAGAAGAGCCACACACATGATCAGAGGTCAGGAAAGCAGACCTTATGATGAGAGGCTGAGAGCCATGGGGCTCTTTAGCCTGGAAAAGTGCAGGCTCAGGGGTGATCTGATGGCCACCTATAGGTTTATCAGGGGTGACCACCAGTACCTGGGGGAACGTTTGTTCACCAGAGCGCCCCAAGGGATGACGAGGTCAAACGGTCCTAAACTACTACAAGACCATTTTAGGCTCGACATAAGGAAGAATTTCTTTATTCTCCGAGACCCCAAGGTCTGGACGCTTATCTTGCTGGGATCCTATGACCCCAGCTGACTTCCTGCCCTTTGGGCGGGGGGCTGGACTCAATGATTTTCTGAGGTCCCTTCCAGCCCTAATGTCTTTGAAACTATGAAATCTATGAATTCACACTGTATATTTATTTTCCTGTGCACGAGTTGTTCATAAAATGTTTGAAACTTACATGAGTCTACCTTGCTATAGGTCAGAGGGACAGTTGAGAAAAGTAGTGATTTGTTTTTTGGTCAAGTGAAGCACTGGGGCTAGGCTATATTTGGTTCTTGAGTTTGTTCTTTTTCCCTCTTTTTGTGGTGAGGATGAATGCAGTGAAATACTTACTTACTTTTTCCATTTACAGCTTAAAAAAAATCTTTGAAAATTTGTTTTTTTACAATACCTTACACTTACTGTGCTCCAGTGGTGTGTACACTACAGCGAGCTGCTGGAAACCCAGAGGTCAAGAGTTTGAGGTCCTAGCAGAAGTGCTCACAAGGCAGCCACGTCAGATTCCAGTGAACCTGCAAATTCTGCTAAAAACCTTGTCACAAAAACATAAGACATGAGGAAGGATCTTATACTTGGGGCCTGTCATGTTTGGTTACAGACCATTAAAAATAAAAGTTCTCATTTGAAGAAAAATGGATGAATTGTACACCCAGGGATATCTTGGAGGTCCATAGTACCATCTCTTACATCTCTTGTGTGAAAACTGTCTTGGATGCCATCTAGAGTTTTCAGCTGCTGAGATCAATGGAGCTGCTGCACATTTTCTGTTCTTTAGCATGTTTTAATTCATCCTGGTAGCCAGTGAACTAGCACCAGAAGAAAGTTCAGGACCCACAGGATTTCCATTCCTTTTTTACAGGCTTCAGTTTTATTTTTCTCAAATAATACAGGTTAGCATAACTCCAGCTCTTCATAGACACTTGGCTGGGTTAGACAGACATTTGGCTGGGATGATTTAATCAGGGATTATCCTGCCTTGAACAGGAGGTTGGACTAGATGATCTCATGGTCTGTTCCAGCCTTTTCATATAATTTTATCTATAATAAATGCATAATTTTTTAATATATTTATAAAAACAGGTTATAATGCAGGTAATACAGGTTAACAAACTTGCCTCATATATTACACAGAGACACACGTGCATGCACACACATGCGTGCGTGTGTGTATGTATATATGATATGGTTATGCATTACATATATATATGCTTGTGTGTTTATAATGTATAAGAAGCAAGTTTGTTAACCTGTATTATTTGAGCAAAATAAAATAACCTTACAGTAATGCTAATGTATCACATGTAATGTATAAATGGGTGCTTTTGCTGTCCTGGGATTTCCTGCCAGAGCCTATTGTTACCAGATTTGCCTGTCACTTTAGGTGTACTCATTTATTAGGAGTACATTTCTGGGGTCTCTGTAATTCTATCAGTGTGCTACTTGTGTTTCTATATGGTAGTCTATCTCTCCCTTCTGCAACTCCTCACCTGCAATGGAGCTACCTTGCAGGGTTTAGTTTCAATGGGGCTGCATTCTTCTAACCACTGAATCAATTGAACACACACACACGTTAACAGCGCGCATCTGAGTCAGGCTGGGTTACTTAGCACTTCCAGCTGACACCCTCACATGGCATGGACTCAGTTCAGCAGGGCAGCAATAAAATGCAGTCTGACACAAGCACCCAGGTTAACAGAGCACATCTGAGTCAGGCTAGGTTACTCAGCACTTCCAGCTGATATCCTTATATGCCCCAGACTCAGCACGGGAACAGAGTACGTCTGAGCTGGGCTGGGTCAATCAGCATTAACAGACTGACACCCTCATATGCCCTAGCTCAGCACTTCCCAATTTCTTGTCCCAATTGTGATGAGCAAACACCACAGGATTTTTGGGCTTTACAGGGATCTTTGGCTTCGGTAAAAGAAGCATTGCTGCAGAGCAAATGGGGTGGTTGAGAAGAAGGAAGAGTAAATGAGGTTCAGAAAGAGTATGGCAACCAGCTTGACCATAAAAGTATTTTATTGCCAGGTATATGAAACTTATAATGACACTAATAGTAATAGCCTTAGAAGGAGAGACAAACAAACAAAGCAGTTACAATATTGCAGTTTCATTTGGGTATTTTGGGAAATCTAGCTCAAGTTTGATCAGCAAAAGTCAGGTTTAGAAAGCTGTGCCTTGAGTAAGGGAGAGAGAGGGATTAAACCAAGTCTGAGGTTTAGAAAGTGGTCTTAGAGAGAGAGAGAGAGAGAGAGAGAGTTCAGGTCTCACCACTCAGCAAAGCTTGAACTGGTTGAGGTTCCTAGGTGTTTGTTGGAGCTTGCAGACAGGCAGAGCCCACAGCACGATCAGTGGAGGTGTTCCAGGCAGGAAAGTGGAACTGGTGCAGGGTTTTGAATCTGAGCACCAGACAGAAACTTGAGCTTGGGTAGGGGTTTTTGTAGGGAAACAACAATGGCTCAAGGGAGAACACAATGTTTGTTTATCAGTAAACGATGCCTCATATGCTGGATAAGAGGAACTGATCACTCTTGGCTATGGGTGGTGTCCCGCACACAGAGAGCGGCTATACAGCGCCCTCCGGTTCATTACTGATCTGGATTTACAGGAGGAGGAAGGGTCGGAAACGTAACGGTTTCAAGCAAAAGAAAGTTTATTTACTCACTGCCCTTGATGAGATGGCTAGAGGAGAGGCCAGGCATGCGTCTTGAGTTGCGGTTCAGGCGGTTACAAACGGGTGCACGTTACGCGATACAGTACAAGAATCGAAACGAGACGCTCCAGAGAACACGGGGAATTATGCTGGAGGGGATTGTTCAGCAGGAGACACTGGGGTGATCGGCCCTGGGGGGTAACATCAAGTCTGGCTCAAGTTATGGTGGAATGGCGATCTCCCCAAACAAAGGACGGAGAGAGTTTTTATAACTTTTCTTACCTGGTTTTACTCTGTGTTAGCCAGTCATGACTACAAACGGCTGCTCGGGTTTCAACACAGGCTTTTCCCTCCTGTCATCCCAGCCGTCAGGATGGTGGGGTTTGTTTTCATTTGTGTGGTACTGAGCCTGTTTGGTCACAAGAGGGCGAGTGCGGCACTTCAGTCTGATCTTACAGTTTCAGTTGAGTTAGCTAATTTGAGACTGCACTATTAGTTACGTTTTAGTTACTTTGGGCACCGGTATCTTTCTTTGACGACTACGTTGTCATGGTACCAGGCTTTATATTTAATTCAAAGTTAGTTTCTCACGAGTGGGGGTTTCGAGTGATCTGGATGGGGCACAGGCAAGGATGTGTGCATGCGGCACTGTTGCCAATTTGTACTTGACAGGTGGCATTATTGTGAGGGATCTCAGTATAAATAGGAAGATTCATTGTTTTGGGTACCAATAAAGGAGTTGTCACCACAGTTGGTCTGATAAATGCTGAGCTGGGTGTGTGCAGACATGGGTTGATTAGCATTTGGAGCAGAGATTCCCCATCATGCAGTGCTCCCCTGCTTCTCTGGTCCCAGAGTTTAGTGCAGTCCATGCCTTGGAATCTCTGTTTTCCATTCTGAATGCTAATGGAGGTGCCTGCCTTTCCCATCTGTGATACAAATGGGACTAGGGGAGTTGTCTCAATCCTGACACCCTTTTCCGAAGGGTTTCTGAGCGTCTCTCACTGCATCTTCATTGGCTTTTGTAAGTCCTTCTTCTGATCAGTTCTGATTCAGGTAGAGGCTTGGGGGAAGGAGTCCTTCATGAGTCAGACAGGCTGGGTACTGCTCCAGGGTTCCCCAGAACACAGAGCTGACAGGTAACACTATCCACTTCCTTCAAATCTCAGTTCTCCATTCTTCTGTCTCAGAGGTAAGGTGTGTCACTTTCTTCCCTTTTTCTGTGGCTTTCCTCCAGTGAACTGGCTTTCAGCTCCTATACGCTTCTCCTTGCAAGGACTGTGTTCCTAGGACATCTGTCTGGGAGACTGTGAAAAGCCTCTCTGTTTCCTTCTTAACTCTATTCAACTCCCTGAACTTTGGTTGCCCTCAAGTTAGGTCTACTGGGATACAGAGTAAGAATCTTCTGCTGTGTGGCCCCTGTAACTTATTTATTTCACTATGGGAAGATGGTGAACCCATCCAAAGACTGCAGCTGAAACTTACTCCCCTTTCTGCGTAATACTAACATGAGCAAGTGGTTAAAGTTCTCACTAGTGTCCCATATTGCATACATGTCATATTTACCTTATTTAAATGTGCAACCAAGGTGAAATAGATTACCTTTGTTTATTTGATTAGGTCTAAATTGTCTAAATTTATTGTGCAGAATTGTATGCTAAAATTGTTTTTTGTATCCCTTGCCAATGTTTAGATATATTTGGCAGGGGAGGTTTTGACACAAAATGTTAAGTGATAGGAAGGAAAATAATGCTAGTAGTTTTTTTATACAGTTTAAAACTCCTCTTAAATTGAAGTATGAGATATAGCCAAGTTTTATAATACTTTTTCTTTAACAACACTCATGCCACCTCTTTCAGACCAGATAGAAAAAAAGATTTATTTAAAAATAATAAGATTAACACTATTACTGTGATGAGGTAGCTGAGGAGCTAACTTGTAATTACAAATAAATGAGATACTAACACCCTGATTTTAACTGCTTCATGTTAGGCTTGACATATTGCTTGTAGTAGTGTTAATACAGAAGCCTTGCATTAAGAATACAGCATAAGTATCAAGACTCCTGTGATGGTGGTATTATTATTGTTTTTGTGCTTACTGTTTTGTTGTTGTTGTTGTTGTTGTTGTTGTATCTTTTCTAACCGTGTTTATAGCTGAAATTGTTTTGTACAGGTTTTCTGTGTGTCCGGTTTCTCCCAGCTTCATCACTTTAACTCCATGTTGCACCCTACAGCTACCGCCACCAAACATTCATATCTAAATGCAGAAGTCCATGCAACAGAGCATTGTTTCCCAACCTTTTGGTTCTGGTGGCATAGTTCTGGGCGTCTCCCATCCCGCAACACAACAGCTGAATGCAGAGTGGGAGGGGTTGGGGGGGGCGTGGCTGAACACAGTGCTCAAATGCAAATAACTGGCTGGATCCATGTCCTCCATCTCTGTCTGTCCACAGTGGCAGCAGGCTGGGGGTATGGCTCCAGCCCAAAATTCCACAGGATACCTGGACATGGCTCTGAGCACACCAGTGTGGCACAGCACATCAGTCGGGAAACACTGCAATAGAGAGAACCTGGTTGAGCGATGAAGATTGATGATTGCCCCTTTCCTTTATTTCTGTGCATGTGTTTCACATTATTTTACCCAGAATATTGAAGTGTTTTGCTGTATAGACAGGGATGGATCACTGATTTAATAAACGATTTGGTACAAACAAGTAATTCTATGAAAGATTCAAAATTTCAAACTTTGACCAAGAATCTCGGTGTCTTAGAAGAGCAAAACTGTATAATATTAATTACATAGTACAGTTTAAGCCAAAATGCTTGGAGAAATCACTTTCTAGTTCTCATTTTCTGTTTAAGCAACTACGGGTGAAATCAAGCAATATAATAAAAATATTAAAAGAAAATTTTATCTAATTATAATACTTTTATTTTAGTGGGTTTTGAACATGGAAAGTTCAACAACAACTTGAGAAGAATTAGAATGAATAATTGTAGCGAGGGGAACGATAAAATGTGAAGAGCTTAGAAGGGTAGGTAAACAATGTAGCCATCGTAAGGGGAAGCAGGATGGACAAGTCAAGTTGGCTGAACAAAACAAGCTGTGGACAAGCTGGCACAAGAATCTAGTCAGCCTCCATGTGGGTGGCCGAGCAGAAAAATGTAGTGACTGCAGCATGTCAGAATTATACTTCACAGAAAATAGAGAAGGGACAGTTTGGTCTGAAAATAATAGTCTGGTAAGCATCCAAAACCTAGTAGTGAATGTAGTTCCCTACCTTGTGATTTAACAGATTAGATACTGGAAATGCCATAAACACTTCTAAAAGAAATAGGAAAATCAGTAAAGGAAAATTATTTGAAATATTTTATTTGATGTGGTGTTTGGGTGGCACTTCCTACCACAGGACCTTTGCATGTAATTTTAAGTACTGCCTATGCACTTCATTAACCAATTAAAATTTTTAAGTTTATTTTTTAAAAGAATTTCATTTCACTTTAGAAAAGCTGAACATAAGCCAAGTTTGAATGCATTTCTTGAATTAATGCTGTGATAAATGTCAGTAAATCCAGGTTTATGGCTTTTTATTTTATGGCAAGTCAAAACACCCATATTTTTGGTTGACACACGTAAGTTCTCAAATTCAGGCATCTTGATACAGCATTCATTTGTACATCTGTCCTTGAATCTATTGTTTTTTATTTGTGAAAAAAATTAAAAAGCTGTTGTTTTTCCAGATCTCCAGCTGAAGCCATATCACAAACCTTTGCAACATGTTCGTGACTGGCCTGAAATACTCACTGAACTGACCAACTTGGATCCTCAAAGGGAAACCCCACAGCTTTTCTTGAGAAGAGATGTGAGACTTCCTTTGGAAATTGAAAAAAAGGTCTGCATTAGATGTCCTAATATCAAATACAGGATCAGAAACAGAATCCTCTTATCAACAGGCAGTATATTAATTATTAATCACTAGTTGGCCTTTTGGTTCAGATCAAGCACATTTCACAACTTGTTACCCTGTATTAGAATAGAAATAAATTTGGAACTATTTTTCCATCTGAAACCAAAGACGTAGAAAGAAATGACAACTGCCAGGTTCAGAACTCATGAATTCGACTGTATTAAATATGAAAGAAAAATATTTTTAAGCATAATGGGAAAAGTCAGTTTACATGCTTTGTTTTTCTGCTTGTGTGCAGAAGGTCAGTCCAATTCCTTCTGAAGTCAAAGGATAAACTTCCATGGACTGTGATAGGAGTTGGATCCAGGACAACAGTAGAATAACCCTTTTAACTATTTAACATTTTAAGATTGACTTTACTTCGTTTTCTTAATTACAGAAAACACTTGCATTCCAAATAAATAAATTAGCAATAAGGAAATTCCTATAAACATTGGTTCCTCATAAATTGCTGTTTTTCCACTAGAGGGAAAACTTGTTAAAGTGCACTCCCTAGCAATTGGAAAGATTAAATATAATTAAAATATAGGCAGCAATCAACCAATATTTCAGTCCTCCTGAATTAGAACCTGCGCTAATCAATGAAGTTTTTCTCCCTTCCTCTTCATTTTGTAATGGCCAAATTTTGTCACTGTTACTCATATTAATACATTTATCTTGCATTGATAAATGTAGTCAAAATGACTAACAGTCTACTGAAAATGACTAACAGTAGTACAGTTTGTTCCTAAAGAGGTACTAGAGAGTGGAAAAAAAAGATTGCTTGATTATGTAAAACTTGTTGGAATTTATAGGTTTGATGTTGGTATTCAGCAATAAATTTGATTTTGAATAGTGTGCCATTCAGTTGTAAATTAAAGTGTTGAATCAGTATGGATTTATAATTTACAGATATTGGAAATATTTGTAATCAGTATAGGTGAACCATGGTTTTTGTTCTGTTGTAAGAGAAAATACTACTAAAGCACATATTTCATTTTAATAAGGGTTACATCTTTTTCTTCCATTGTCGAAGCAGCAAATATATACCTAGTTTGTAAACAGAAAGTAAATGTAATAAAAACATTTAAAACTTTTATTTTTTTTAAATAGATTGAGGATCCACTGGCTATCCTTATCCTGTTTGATGAAGCCAGATATAATTTGCTGAAAGGCTTCTATACATCACCGGATGCCAAGCTGATCACCCTGGCAAGTCTGCTGCTACAAATAGTCTATGGAAATTATGAGAGTAAGAAACACAAACAGGGTTTTCTGAAGTAAGTGACTGCTATGATTTTGTTTTTAAGATGACATGTTTTTCAGACAAGTTCTAAACTGTTTCATTTATTCCCAAGTAAATTTTACCTGTGAGATACTGGCTAGTTGATTAAAACCCATGCCTGACATCCAGTATCTGGAGTATGTTTTAGAACTATGCATCACTGTCTAATCATTTAATTCCCATAACAATAATAGTTGTGCATCAAATACTTTGTGTCTAGGACTGAAAGTATATCATTTCCATCTAGTTCACAAGACTTAAGAATTCAGTGTTTTCCAGTGAGAATGTTACAATTCAAAAGAAAAAATATGTTAGGTAATTTCATGCATTGATTCTAGGGGTATATTTAACTCTTGTTATTCTTTCCCATTTATTTTCTTTTGATCTTGAGCTGTGGTTTTAGTGGATTGGTGAAGTAGCCTTTCAACTTTTGAGCTCATCATACAAGAAACCATGAGCTCCTGACAACTCAGAACAAAACCCTGTCAGCTGGGGCAGCTTTAGATGAACATAGTTGTGAAACCTGGAGCTTGTCCCTGCAATTCCATACTCCTGTGAATAGTACCTCTAAAATTTGTTTCCATTAAATTTTGTGTTGTCTTACTGTTTTTGTAAGACAGGAATAATTTTTGTTATTTATGCTTTAAGTTTTTCTGGGCTTGATCTGGAACAATTTAATGTATTTATCAAAAGATCTGTCCTTGCAAATGTGTTGCATCAGCCATCTTGCTTTCATGTCACCTGTAATATTTTGAAGTTAATAGACCAAATATTGAGCTTTGACTCGTGGCCAGACTGCGTCCTGCACCCCTGTGTTTCTGGGATGCCCATTATATTTTCCAACAGCTGTCCAGGACCAGTCTCTGAAATCCAGAACTGTCCTGGCTAAAACAGGACATATGGTCACCCTAACCCTAAGTGACATTTTTGTTTGCATGAATATGGTCCATCCAGGGGTTGAAATGGCCCCAATATAATTAAAATCTCTGATGGAGACTTTGTACTGGCCTGGACTCAGATGAAGTGCCTATGTATCCCATCCATAACATCTCCTGGCCCTGCACCATCCACAATGCAGGTGATTAAGAATGGGTAAAAAGAAAATCCACTGTGCTGGTTCAGCATTACCTGAAAATTCCTCTCTTGTGGAAGATGTCAGTTGTCCTTTTAAGAAATTTTTTCAGCTGCTGAGGCAACACAGAGAGCTAATATTTACCTCAATATTTGTAATGTACTGGGGTATTGGATACTGTGCTTTGTCCCATATTTGGGTCAGTAAGGAACAATAGGTAATATTTGGGCTCTTTTTTCCAGTGAAGAAAACCTTAAATCCATAGTGCCTCTCACCAAACTAAAAAGTAAGGCTCCTCACTGGACAAACAGGATACTCCATGAATACAAGGTAAGAACATTAACATTAATTCACCAATTTCTGGGAATCCTGTTTAAAAATGCTCCATTATTTTTCAGGCACATTCTGCTACTATTGTGCAGAGTAGCAATATTAACATACAAAACTGGAAAGAGTTGTGCCACCTCCCTCGCTGATTTATTTACATGCCAAAACTCTGTTATGCAAACAGTTCTTGTCTGGTGAGAAGGCTCCTGACCCCTTATCCCACTGACAGTTTTTTTATTACTGAATACAGTGTTTCATACAAACATCATAAAAACTGAATATAGCTTAATATTAGCTGCATGTCAACATTAACTTGAAGTGCCTATGGAGTTAATGAGAGTTTTGAGGTCACAGTCTTGAACTTAGGCCCCTAAGGGTATGTCTGTACAAAAAGACTTAAGTGTTAGGTTGAACGTAGGATATACCTGTATGATGCAAGACAGCACTGTGCAGAGAATGCCTGAGCTATCCCTGTTGGCATCAGCTCCAGAATACATAGCAGTATAGCATGTCAGTGTATCACTGCAACTGAGGTACTAAGAAGCAGTTTTACCAACTCAGGTGCGATGTCACATTGCCACTTCCGGTTCCAAAATTACTTGAGTATCTCTACTTAGTGCTGCCGTATGCCATATAGACATACCCTAAATTCCACCTAGGTCCCATTTTAGGTTCATTAGATCCTTTTGTTAATCTGTCCCTTAGTTCAAGTGCAGTCTCATCCATAGATGCATCTCATGCAGGTCCAAGGAGGTGATCCTCCCCCTCTATGCAACACTGGTCAGGCTGCAGTTGGAGTACTGCATCCAGTTCTGGGCGCTGCACTTCAGGAGGGATGTGGACAGCATCAAGAGGGTCCAGAGGAGGGCCACCTGCATGATCAGGGGGCAGCAGGGCAGGGCCTACAAGGAGAGGCTAAGGGACCTGAACCCATTCAGCCTCCACAAGAGAAGGTTGAGGGATCTAGTGGCCATTTACAAACTAGTCAGAGGGGACCAGCAGGCACTGGGGGAGTCCCTGTTCACCTGAGCAGTACCAGGGGTGACTAAAAATAATGGTCACAAGCTGACAGAGTAGATTCAGACTAGACATCAGGAGGCGCTACTTCACTGTCAGGGCGGCTAGGATCTGGAACCAACTTCTAAGAGAAGTGGTGCTGGCTCCTACTCTGAGGGTCTTTAAGAGGAGGCTAGATGAAGACCTTGCCCAGGTCGTTTGATCCCAGTACTCTTTCCTGCCATGGCAGGGGTCGGATTTGATGATCTGCTCAGGTCCCTTCCGACCCTACCAACTATGAAACTATGAGTACCTTTGCCATAAAAAGTGCTTTAAGAATCTTAACTACAACTTTACCCTCTTGGAAAAAACCATATAGCAAAAGTAACCTCATTAACAATGTTTTTCACTCTTTGCTGCTATAATTCTAGAGTCTCAGTACCAGTGAAGGTGTAAGTAAAGAGATGCATCACCTACAGCGCATGTTCTTACAGAACTGCTGGGAAATTCCTACCTATGGAGCAGCTTTTTTCACAGGACAAGTGTTCACAAAAGCAAGTTCAAGCAGTCATAAAGTCATCAGAGTGTATGTAGGAGTAAACATAAAAGGCTTGCATCTCCTCAATATGGAAACTAAGGTGCGTTTAGACATTTTTACAGGCAGTTTACCTAGTAAACGTTATCCGTCCCCTTAACTTCTATATACTGGTGATCATTTCATATCAAAGCATTGAGTTAAAATCTTGGATGTATTTACAATCAATACATCTAGTTTATCAGTTGACCATTTTAAAAGTTCCTACTGCATATCCTGTATCCTAAGTGTCAGAATCTCATTTAAATGAACTGTGGAAAATTCAGATTATAACTCAGATAATATTTTAAATTCTTATAATTTTCTCCTTTTCAATGTAGGCTTTACTCATCAGTCTAAAATACGGTTGCTTTATGTGGCAGTTAGGAGATGGAGATACCTGTTTTCAAATCCACAGTCTGGAAAACAAAATGAGCTTTATAGTGCATACCAAACAGGTAAGCAATGACAAAATTTAGTTAAGTATTGGAAGTCTGTTATAAGAAATGTCCAATGCATATTGTGTACAGTAAAAATAAAACATATTTAACTGGAATTCTAAGGGGGAGAAAATATGCTGTGTGGAATATTCATTGCTTCAAACTAATGTTTGTTTTGATTGTCCTATTTTGAGAAATATGTAGATTAAGAAACCTAATGAGGTAGTTTCTCTATAAAATCCTGTTTGTTAGCTGAATAATACACTGTATGTACAGTTTTCTTATTTACTTCTAGTTGATCATTTACCCTCTTTTATCCACATTTATGCTTATTTCCCAGCTAGATCTATTCTCTTATATCCTTTCTCCTTTGAAAGAGACTCACCATTTCAAACTAGTGCTGTGACTTTTCTTAGGTCTCTATAATATTTCAGGGAAACACTATGTTTTTTCCTTACTGAAGGATTTACACAATATTGCAACCAATAAGCATTCAGAAAATGTAAGTCAAGCCTGAAAACAGCATGATTGATTTCAGATGTATTTTTTATGCAGTGGGAGGGGGACATGTTCAAGGCAAATGTCCAATAGTTAGATTCTATATGGAAAAATATAACAAATTTATACCTTTTTAATATATAGACTCTAATTATTGGGAGCTCACTTACATTCAGGGGCATCTTTATATTTGAATAAATGACGTATGTGATATTATTTTGTGAAGAAATTACAACTTTGTGTGTCTTACATGGATTGGCAACTGTAACTACAATAATTACAAGTGAGTTTGCATTGCTGTTTCCATTTCCCAAAGTTATGGGGAGGAGAAAGAGATTGTGTAGTGAGGTTGTGTAGAAAGAGGTTGTTTCAAAATAGGTATGGGTTGAGATATCTAAGTGGTTTGAGGGGATAGATGTCATTATGGTTGTTCTTAGTTTATCTACCTCATTGCCTAAAATGAATTAAAGTATCATTTCAACTACCATGGAGAGTGGACCAATGCTACTAATCATGAGAAACCTCATATTGTTTTAATTTCAGAAGATTAATTAATTAAGACTAATTTCATAGTCACACAATATGGAAACAACTTATTACAAAATACCAGAGCAATAGAAATATTGTTTTAATTAGGGTTGGGTATTTGACCAGTCAAATAAAGTTTGGTCAATTGACCAATCAAATATTGGTCAAAAATCGTAAAAGATTACTGATAGGTCCAAATAATACAAAGAAAAAGCACCTTTTTCCATTAAGAAATGTGTCAAAAAACAATAAAAAATCATATTTCTATCAAGGAAACTACAAAAAAAGTTTTTTTTGTAAAATTGCTATAATTCTTAATTGGTCAAAAAAAATGTAGTCGACCACTCAGTTGACAATATTTGACTGGCCAATAGACCAGCTTGCCAACCCTAGTTTTGATTATTAAACAGAGAACAAACTTTGTTTTTAAAACAACAGATTTCTTTAGTTTTAATGTCAGTGAAAGCGACATGAGCTAAAGTAAAGGCAGCTGTACTGATTTTTCATTTAATTGAGAGAAATTTAAAAAAATGAACTGAGAAATTCCATTTCTCGTAGTAACCTTTTGGTCCAGACAAAATCATTACATAAGTAGTTGGATAACCGTAGAATCATAAAGAAGTAGAGCTGGAAGAGACCTCCATAGGTCATCTAGTCCAGTGGTTCTCAGCTTCTTTTCTACCAGGACCCATGTGTAAGCATCAATGGCCAGTCCCAACACAGTAAATAGTTTAAGTAGAAAACAGGCCCCTGGCCCTCTTGGTGCCCCTCACTCCTGACCCACTGCCCCCTACAACCAGGCCCCAGCGAGTGGGGCAGGGAGAGGGGTGTGGGGCATGGGGGAAAAACCCACCATTTCTCATATTTTTCTCCATTATACAAGAATCCATTTTTAAAGTTTGTTCATGACCCTTTCATGTATTCTTGCAACCCTCTTTTGGGTTGTGAACCATGGGTTGAGAAACTCTTAATCTAGTACAACTCCCTGCCTGAGGCAGGATCATTCTTATACAAGCCATCCTATACAAATCCATTGTCTAAGCTCCTAGCAAAACTAGAGTCAACCAGACACAACATAAAATACAGGACCCTGGTAAAGCAGGGGGACCATGGCAGCCAACATCTTGCTGCTGCAAAGGTACTTAAAATAGGATGAAGAAATCCCAGGAAGGAGGCCACACTTCCCACTACAGAGGAAGACAATAACCTCCACAGTCTGTACCACTCTGACCATGGGATAAAATTCCTTCATGACCACAGGTAACGCAAGCATTCTGACCCTCAGCAGAGGGGCAAGACCCCCTAGCCAAGAACCTCTGGTTTTAAGTGCCAGCAGAAGCATTGGCACACCCCAGTGAAAATCCCCAGCCTTGGCTGCAACCAACACCCAATGCTTCTGAAAACCCATGCTCAAAATCAATAGCTCAGGTTCAGACTGGGATGAGGTATTAAGTGGGGTTCTTCAGAGGTCTGTCTTAATTCTAGTACTGTTCAGTATTTTCATTCATGACTTGCAGGATGGAACTGAAAACATACCAAGTAAATCTATGCATTCCACCCCGCTGGGTAGAATAGCAGACATTTTAGATAATTAGAAAAAAGGTCTGAAATAGGATGAAATTCACAAGGACAAATGAAAAGTACTACTCTTTGAAAGAAAGAATCAAATACACAAATATAAAATAAGGTGAGGTTGCAGACTGTAAAAAAGAATCTGAAGGTTGTCTGAGGTGGCTTATGGAGGGTTGATCATGGCTTGAACAGAGGTTGATTTAAATAACCTCTGAAGAGCCCTTCCAGCCCCATTTTTGGTTTGTAGTTCTATGAATTTTTATTTTAATCCCTAAGTGGTGTTAGTAACAGGGATAAGTATAATACAAACCAGTTTATTTAAATTCATTGTGGTTCTTATGTTGTTTGGAAAATTGTAATAGAATTTTATTTTTTTCTTTATGTAGGCTGGTCTGGTCGTAAAACTGCTGATGAAATTAAGCAGCCAGTTACTGCCTAGTGAAAGAAATGACTGACAGATATGGATGGTGGTTTAGGATTACTCAAAAATAACTGTATTTTCATCAAAATACACTTTCACACATGAGTTTTGCATAATGAAAAATGTGAAAGTTTTATAGACATTTTTTACCTTGTACAAAAGCTGCATGGTTTATTTTTTTAAACAAATGTATGCATCATAATTATTTGTATAAAGATATTTTCCCATATAAGCTATTCTAAGTTTTGAGCTAAAACCTAGTAATAAAGATATTGACATGAAAACAGGTATGCCAAAATTAGCATGTGTGGACCAAATAAAATGCAGTATACTTCTGTTCCCAGTGGATTCTGTAAGTTTTACATGTAACTATTATTAAGTACATAAAATCTGAATGTACCTATTACTAGCTTTTAGGTAATGCTGTGGAATACAGTAAAATCTTTACAGTTGATGATAACCTTTGTTAGGCAACCTGCTTGTTAAAAAGAGGAATTACTGAGTAAACTCTACTCCAGCTTCATTAAGAGCCTTACCAATCTTTTATGTAATTACTTTTCATGTGTGTTTAATTTGTTTTTTGTTACATTTGCTAAGATTTGATTGGACTTGAAAAAGTTTTTTAAACTTAAAAAGACATACCAGTATTATTTTAGAATATTGCACAAGGAGAGCTAATAGGAAATATATATTAAAATTTTCAGAAGCCATAAGTGTGTAGCATAGTTACTGTTTTAAAATTACTGGCTATTTACTTTTGCTATACAATTCAAACAAGTTTATGCTTAAAAATAGATTTGTAAAATGCTTCCATTACATAGAAGACATCAGGAACATTCTGTACATACTGCTTACTGGATTCCAACACCCTTGCATTGAGTAAAGTTATGTTCAGCAGGTACTTATTTCCAAAAAGTTCTCAGGCTTATATTTTGCTTGAATTCATTGGCACTCCATATAGAAAAGGATTTGAAGAATCAGGGTTTACAGTACAGAGATAGAAAATGGGCATCAAAAAAGCATGACTTGCTGTAAAAGTATCAGGTCCTAAAAACAACTCACTAATAGGAAATGATAGGATCATCATATTTTTTGCTATTAAAAAATATGCATGACCAAATTTTGACATGCTTTCAGGCTGTTGAATCAGGCCCCAATTCAAATATATACAGTGTTTGCTTAGTGTGGCATTTCAAGCTGCCATACAGAATCTGAAATACAGTGATGAACTCTAAAGTGCTATGCTGTATCTACTGATTTCTGAAATTTCAAGATGGTACGATGTAGTTTTAACCTTATCTCACATTGTGTTTTAACAGGTATAGTGTGGCCAGAATGACTTGCAATTATTTTTCAATAAAGTAAAATATTTGCGTTGACTTCCAAATTTTCAAATAAAAGTTGAACAATTTGACATTGGATATAGTAGGATTTTGCAGTACCTTCAAGTTTGCAATCAGAAGTCTCTAAAAAGCAGGCAATTTTTTTAAAATGTATGCTGGAAAAAGTTGTATACTATAGAACTTTCTTTCAAGATATATCTACACTACATAAGCTTCATTGGCCTGCAGTGTTGTAAATCTTTCTGGAGAGATTGTATTGCCTTTTATTTGAAGTAAATATTACACCAGTTGGTACCATCTATATTGCATCATAGCTATCACATGGATCCAATACCAGAACATACTTTTATCTCCAGCACTTTGTTAGAAAACTAGGAGAAATGTATAATGTTAAGAACATGTATATAAATGTCATAGTTGCATATTTAAAAATAAAATAATATGTCTTTTTTTTCTATCACCTTATTTGTATCTGTTAGCTGCTCTTTGCAACGATGGCCAGATGTACTATTATAAATAGCCCCACCAGTATGCAAATACTACTGAATTAGACTTACTACTTAACCTAGAACAGGGGTTTTCAACCTTTTTGGTCGTTGTACTCCCAGCAGCCGATGGATGAGTGGGGGAGTCACCTGCCCGGCTGTGAAACCTGCGTGTACTCCTGGTTGACAACCCCTGACCTAGAACATCCAATTTCCTATTTACAAGTTATATAGGAGACTGTCTGTCTGGAAGCCTCCCTATGATCATATTTAAGAGTGTAACTGTATACATTTAGAAGATTGCTGCTTGTACAGTGCCTTTGAAAGGATGGAGAAACTGGTTAGTGAAACTTGCATCTCTTCCAAACATTGTCTCAGTGATCTGAAAAAGCTATATAAAGCTTGCAGAGGCCATACAGGGGTGGGATAAGTAAGAAATCAGTCGTACAAAACACCCAAGTAGACTGAGCTCATTCAGATCCCATCCATTTTGATAGGATCACACATCTGGCAGGGAAATGACTACTTTTTGCACAGTGCTGGCCTAAGCAGAACTTGCTGAAGCTGCACAATATGCCTTTCGTTACTGTAGTCTAGGAGGTAACCAACCCTCCAAGCTCCATCGGGCAGCGTGTTTGTTGGCTTTCATTCCAATAGGACATCAAAGTCCAAAATTAGTCATCCTATGTCAGGACTTGCAGGCTTTCCCTGGAGCCAGCCTGGTGGGGCACCAAGACCAGTTATGCCTGGGGCATGCGAACACATTTGTTCTGAGTCCGGTGGAAATGACTGGAGTTGGGATCTGTTCCCTGGAAGTCTTTTTAAGTTGGATGCTGCTACAGACACTGCTGCCACCGAAGGCTACGGTCTCCGTGGCCCTGGGTGTGTTAAATCCGGAGAGAGCAGAGCGGAGCGGGGCTGGGCTGCACCGCACAAGCTAGAGAAGAGAGCGCGCACGAGCTCCAGCTCACTTCATGGCCGTCTCCTTTCGCTAGTCTGGCAGGTGAATGAATCGCTGCCCGGTCCGATCGGCGGTTCGGGGGGCTGCCTGCCTCGGGTGACCTCCACCTCCGCCCAGCTTTGCCCACGTGCGGCCCGGCCAAGTCCCCCACTCCTGTCTCAGTGGGCACAGAGGCGCGAAGGGCCGCGTCGCTGCCCAGTGCGCATGCACCCCTGCATGTGGAGTGACGCGACCCGTTGTCATGGCAACTGGACGCCGGGTCTAAGGAGCCGCGCGGCCCGCCTCGCCCCCGGGCCCGGGCCAGAGCGGAGGGGCTGCCGCCGAGCCCCGGTGAGGGAATGAAGGCTCCAGCCAGCACTCAAGGCTTGCCGCCGGACCAGCTGCTGCGGCGCCTGGGGGCAGCCCTGCCGTGGTGTTGTGGTGACCCGCATCTCCTAGGCCGCCCCCAGCAGCAGCCTGCCCCTCTGCGCCTCCCCAGACCCCCCCCCCCGCCGGCCTGCATGGGGGGCACAAGTCGTGGTATAAGTTACGGGGGAGCTGGGGGTGCTGAACTCCGCCATAAGAGATGAAAGCGCCCTGTAAGATTTGAAAATTGTAACTTGGGGGGCATCTCTGATTTTATTAGGGCATCTGATGGGCAGCCCCATTTTTTTTTCAGAATCCCCCCCCCAAACACACGTCAAAGTGTTGTTCAGACCCCCCCCCACACACACACACACACACGTCAAAGTGTTGTTCAGACCCTCAAGTCGGTCCCTGAAGCTTGCTAAGAAAAATATTTCCATCTATTTAGTTGGTTGAATAAAAGATATCAACCAGGTTTACCCAAAGAACCTTGTTTGTCCTTGGCATAAATCATCCGTAGGCGTCTTACAGGATGGAAAGCAACTGAGATGTAAGAAGAACATTGTGAGTCACGTCTCACCTGAGGCTGTGACCATTTGAGTGCCTGAGGGGCACAAAATCAGACTCCTTTTAAAGCCAATTCATTGTCAGCATTATCTTATTTCCTTGCAGTCCTTATTATTTCAAGTATCTGTGTTTATCTTTACATGTGTATGTTAAGAATACAGCAATGTAGTGTAAGAGTGATGTTGTAGCCAGGATAGGAAAAAAACTATTAGGGTGATATCTTTTATTGGGCCAGCGACGTAGCTGGGGTGAAATTAGATAAATTTCTGAATGTAAGACATCCTTACTCGCCTCTTTGATTATAGGAAGCAACGCACAACAAGTGAAGCACAGCACAGGGGAGGGGCTGAGAGAAATCCTCCAGTGTAGCAGGAGTGCTGATTGTAGCCATATTATTCTAAGGACACAGCAAACAAGGGTTTTTGGGTAAATCTTTTATTAAACCAGCTAAATAGTTGGAAGTGTTCTTTGCAAGCTTTCAGGCACAAACACCCTTCTCCAGGCATAAGAGAGAATCTACTGGTGTTTTGTGTTCTCCTGGGTAGAACAGAAGCCAAAATTCAAAATGCAGGTCTGTGGAAATACAAATGCATGGCAGTGAGGAGATGATGGATGTAAGACAGGTAGTTGGCGGGGGGATGTTGACCTGGTGATAAAATGTAGCTGGTAAAATGTAGAGGTGTTACCTGGGGTTATTGGGTGGCAGGCAGGTTATAATGTGCCATAAATCCAATGAATATATTTAGTCCATGATTTTGTATCCAGTAAATTTATTAAGTGAAGTTCGTAGGCTTGTCTTTGAAAAGTATTCTGTAAATTCCCTTTGAGGATTACAGCTGAGAGATTGGAGAGAGAGTGGTTTTCTTGTGAGAAATGTGCCCCCACAGGTAGTTGGGTATTGTCTTTGATAGATTTTTTGGTCTGCATCCATTCTGGTACACAGTTGTTGTTTGGTTTCTCTTATGTATTTTTCTATCAGGATATTTCATGTACTGGATGAGATATATTACACTTCTGGAGGTGCAGGTGTAAGATTCAGTAATGGTGATGGTTCTGTTGTGGGGTGTAGTTATTGTAGGGGTGGTAGAAATGTGTTGGCAGTTTCTACATTTCTTGTCCTGGCATGATCTGGATGCATTCAGTGTGTTTTGGGTCATAGGAAGTTTGCTTCTGATAATGAGGTTTGGTCCTTGTTTAAAGGCTAAGCTGGGTGGTTCTGGAAAGATCTCTTTAAGAACTGGGTCTTATTCTAGTATGGGTTGCAACTGTCTGAGGATTTTCTGTATAGGTTCCAGGGAAGGATGGTATGTCATAACTAATGGGGTGTGATTCATGGGGATTATCTTTTTTTTGTACTGCAACAATTTTTCACATGACATCTGGATGGCTCTTTCAAAAGTGCAATCTATCTCTCTGGAGGAGTGTCCTTGTTCAGTCAAAGCCCTTTTGAGATTTGCAAGGTGATGGGTGTTCTCAGTGCAAATTTGGTAGTATCAGAGGACTTGTCTGTATATTACAGCTTTCTTCATGAGTTTAGGGTGATTGGGTAGATATACGTGTTGGTCTGTGTGGTTTCTTTTATATGGTGTTAGCAGCCACACAATTAGCAGAAGAGAAGAAGCTGAATACTGGGAGATCAATACCTATCAAAAGAGGAAATGATGGTGGGGGGAGGAGGCAGTTAGTTTCACCTTCCTTGCGTGGAAAAAATTCAAGAGTTGGATAAATTATCTATAAATCCAACATCAATATTTAATCTCTGGTTCTCAGTGACCAGATGGCTTATGGATTTTTGTTCCCAAATTCTCCTTTTAAAGGAGCACCATGGATAGCAAGGACAGAGATGGAGTGGTTGTTCTGTGAGAAATGTGCTCCTAGGCTGCTGGCAGGCCAGGTTCTTTGGGTAGATGTGATATTTTTTTATTAGACCAAGTAGCTGGAATAAAATTCTTTGCAAGTTTTCAGGTGCAATCACCTTTCTTCAGGCACAGGGAGTCTCTGCTGTTCTGTGATCTCCAGGGAATGAAAGAAACTGACAGACATGAAAAAAAACCAAACATTTGACCAGAAAAGGAAGTGTGTTATTTCGACCTGGCTTCCCAGTGTCTATATAGATCAGATGCTTCACCAGGGCTTTTTGGCACTTTTATCTAATAGCTCATTCAATCAGTTATTATATAAATATGCCAAAAAGCCCCAGTGCATTGGGCAAGACGGCTCAAACTAACAATAATAGGCTATGTTTTAAGTATTAACCTTCATATATATATATATATATATATATATATAAGTGAGTAAGCGAAAGTGAAAAAGTAAAAAAAAATAATTTCAGGACCTTCTTAAACGAGTCCCAGGGTCTGATTATATCATGAAATTCCCAAAGAACAAATTTTGTCTCGGGTGCATGGGGGTGTGGGGAGGGGGATGGCTCCTCCCCACTACATGCACCCCTGGAGGAGGCATGAGGGGCATGTGCCCCCTGGCTTTATGCATGGGGTGAGGACAGGTTGCCTGCTGTGGGCTCAGGGCCAGGGGCTGCATGCTGGGCCGGGGCTGCACTCAGGGCAGGCAGGGATGGGGCGGGTGGCAGCAGTGGCACTGGGAGGGCTGGCTACAGGGTGAGCTAAAGCCACCCCAAAATTCCTCACATGCTGTGGCTGCACACATGCATGCGGCATTTATCAGTGATATTATCAGCTACACTGTCCAAAAAAAGCCAATTGCTGCTAATGTCAAATTTCCTTTTATCAGTGCTGATCCAATGTGGACCAATACATCAGTGCACCACTAAAGTAGCCAAATTAAGGACAAATTTTGCTTAAAAATCATAAATAACAAGACTGTTCAATTATTTTATAATCACTAGCTAAGTCTACTAATGTTAAAGTATATGTTGCTTTATTAAATTTCCACACTTTCTTTTTTCAGTATTTCTGAAACTGAAAAAGCATAACAAACATCCCTGCAATGGCTGAAAATTTGCCAGTAAGTACATCTCCTGAAAAAGAGAAAGATGAAATCAGACCAGATCTACATATTGAAGAGTTGAACCTCTTTCAGGAAGAGGTTCCCAAGATTGATACTAGGAAACATTTATTACAATCAATAGCTGATCTTGAAGTGGCTAGAAAATCATCAGTAATGTTTTTTGAAAACAAAGTTGACCTCAAAGCAGATCTACATACCAAAAAAGTGAATGAAAATCTGTTTGAAGTTACTGGAACAGATGCCAATAATGATATAGTAAAATCACTTCAAACTGTTAACAGGATGGAAAAATTATCAGAAAATGTGTCACCTGAAAAAGAGGGGATGGACAACGTAGCACAGTGTAACGATGGTATAAGGGAACCTCCGCAAAATGTTTCGGAAAAACATATCAAGAGAAACGTATTAAAACCAGCTGAAATTTTTCAAAAAGCTGAAGAATCCTTACCTGCTGCTATTTCTGAAATAAAGAGTGATGAATTCCCAGCTGACCTAAATGCTGAAGGACCAATGGGAGTGCCTCAAAAAGTGTCTGAAAGAGATATGGAAAAACAAACATGGTCACCAGAAAACCTGGAAATTTCTCAAAAGTTAGAAACAATCACGTTAGCTGATATCCCAGCTGATATGAATCTTGAAGGACTAAACCAAATCCCTACAGACACTGCTAAAGGAGATGCCAAAATAGGCATGTTGCAATTAGTACAGAATTTTAAAATGACTGAAATGATACCAAAGCACATTTTGTCTGACATAAAATATGAGCATTTCACAGTTAAACTAAATGATAAAAGACTGAGGGAAATCCCTCAAATAGTATTTAAAATCCAAACTTTAAAATATTTATACTTAAACAACAATGAATTGAAAACTTTACCTGAAAATCTAGGTAGTCTAAGAAACCTGGAAGTCTTATCAATTGAAGGAAATGGGTTGATGTCATTGCCATCTGAAATTTCTCTACTGTATAAACTGAGAGTTTTGAATATCAGCCACAACCAACTGTCACATCTCCCTAAAGAGTTATCAAAGCTTGTAAGTATTAAACAACTCTTTGTCAGTCACAATAATATTGAGGAATTCCCTAGGGCATTGGAAGGCCTTGAAACCCTGGAAAATTTAAATCTTGATGGAAATAATCTAATGACTCTTCCAGAAACAATGGTTAGCATGAAAAATTTGAGACAGCTCAACGTTGATTCCAATCAGATCTTAATATTCCCTAAAGTCCTCTGTTACCTGCCAAATCTGATCACACTCAGCATATCTGGGAATCTAATTCAGAGTTTACCAAAGGATGTTAAACAGCTCAAGAGACTACAGGAACTTTCAATGAATCATAACAAACTTACCTTTTTGCCCGTGCAGCTCTTTCAACTGACAAAACTAGAAAAGCTCAGGTTAGACGGTAACAAATTGGAAGTACTTTCTGATAAAGTTGAGAACTTGCAAGAACTTAGTGTTCTTAGCCTCGCCAACAATTTATTCAAGAACATTACAGAGAACCTTTGTAATTGTACCCTGCTGAGACATCTTTTTCTTCATGGTAATCAGTTAACACAACTTCCTAATAATATGCATAGACTAAAATATTTAAAGAAACTTTGTGCCAGTAGAAATAAAATGAACACCTTGGATGACCAACTGTCACATATTAAAGAACTCTCTATTTTAGAGTTTTCAGGAAATGCATTAACACACATTCCTGTTGAAATGAAGAATTGTACACAAATAACTAAGGTTGACCTGAGCAATAATAAACTTTCTCAGTTTCCAGCTGTATTGTGTGCACTGGTTACTCTTAAACATTTAAACCTCAGTGAAAACTGTATTTCAGAAGTAATTCCTGAAATTTCTTTTATTAAACTTTTGGAGCATCTAGATTTGAGTAGGAACAAACTGTCCTCATTTTCTGCACACTTGTGCAGTTTTACAAAACTTACTTACTTAAATTTAAGCCAAAATGAAGTGAATAACATTCCAGCAAACATCTCTAATGTGCAGTCTCTCCAGGTTCTACTTTTAGACCACAATAAATTTGTCTCATTTCCCAAAGAACTGTGTGCTTTAAAGTGTCTACAGACACTTGATCTTTCAGATAATGAAATGCAGAGCATTCCTTCAGAAATTGGTTATCTGCAAGTGATCAGAAATTTAAATTTGTCAAACAATCTTTTTGTATCTTTTCCACCTGAAATATGTAATCTTTCATCGCTGAAGAAACTGGAGTTTTCCCAAAAAAATGGTCTGAAGGTACGTGAAAACAGTGTTCTTTAGGAATAAAAAAGCCCATAGACTTGACAGATTTCTGTACTTCAGAATTATTAACTGCAGTTATTAACAAGATTTCCTCCTAGTAGGCATTATGTCTTTTTGTAATGCACCTATAATTAACAAATAACTGAAAAACAGTTTTTAAAGGAACTAAAATTTAATTTAAGTTTAATTAGCTACTGACTGAAGTATCTTCTTAACATTAATGTTGGTTGTATAGATATTAAATATTCAAGATAATGTAACATAATCTGCTGATTTTACAATAAAATCTCTTTAGAAAGTTTAGGCTTGATATTGACCTCACTGCTTAAATCAGGAATATCTCAATTAGTCATTCTGATTAAAACAAGATTCAAACTGATAGCAATAATCTAAGTGTATCCTACTTAGCACCTCTACTCTGGGCCTTCTATCCAGATAAGTATCATCAGTAGGCAAATGACTAATTAGAATTTTGTGAATAATCCTACCTGGTACTTCTCTATAAAAAAAAGAAAAGAAAATAGTTATTTTTTTATTCTGCCCCTCAGAATTAATGTATGTTGTTCAGTGATTTCTTACAGATTTCAGCATGAGTAATTATACAAGCACTTTGACTAATTATGATACAGAAAAATGCCTTGCACTTCTACAGTTATTTTTTCTGGGCTGTTTTATTTTTGAAAGTTTTTTATGGGGGAGAGCAGAACGACTCTGACTTCTCTTTAGAATAAAATGGGCAGATGTGCAACTTGTGCAGACAAATTCAGACAGTGATACTGGGCCAGTAAAAAAAAATCAGTATAAACATTAGTACTGTTTCTGAAGCAAATCCTTTATCATAACGAGCCACTTATAATTTTAGAATGTAAAGACACACATCTGTTTACATATAAAGGATTATTTGCTTTCATAATCTTTCTTCCACCAAAAATTTAAGAATCAGCCTTTCACCATCTCATTTTTTACAAGCCTTTACCTCCTGGACATTACCAAAGGTATCTGTAACCCATTACAAGGAACTGCTTCCTGTATTTGCAGGGGAATAGAGTATATAATAAACCTGTTCTCCAGACCTGTGCCTTCTGTAATAATTGATTACATTAAGATACTGTTTAGCCTTACCAGAGTAAAAAGTTAAACGAAAGACTTATCCTCATTGGATCTTTGAGTGTTATGAAGAAAAAGGAAAGAGAAGAAAATATTTTCTTTCCTTCTATCTGAAAAAGAGTGGAAGTAGAAAGTGATTTTTTTCCTGCAGAGAGAAAAGTCCTTTCTCTAACAATTCAGCAATATATACACTATCCTATCTTACAGTTTTATCATTGGTCTGATAAAAATGTTCTGGTATTTTGCCTAAAGACAATTCCTCAAGATTCTTTACCTAGCCCCAACATTCATATTGGAAAACAAGTAATTATCCATCAGATTGGAAAGTCAGCAACTTCTATTGATAGAAATTATTCACAGAAAAAACAGCATTTTGCAAATAGGAATAACTACCTGTAGCATGTTGTGTAAACAAATGTTGTTGTAATTAAAGTAATGAACATTGTAATAATAATCTTTATCTCTTTGCCAGTTAACTAAACTTCCAGAGGAGCTGTCTAAACTAATTTGCCTCCAAGAGCTTGATATCTCTCATAATGCACTAAAGGAAATTCCAGAAGGCATAGGGGAATTGAAATACTTGGTCAGTTTAACTGCAAATAATAATTGTATTAATCAGCTTCCTAAATCTATTATTTCACTGAGTAGTCTACAGCACCTTAATTTGAGTGGTAAGTATCAGGTGTCCAATTCCTTAGTTAAATGTAAGCATAAAAATACTGAGCCAGTAAAGGGTATAAATAAGTCAAATAAGGGAAGGGATTGAGTGGCAAATACATAATAATAATAAAAAGATTGGCAGTTTTCATGTATACTGCTGTATCATTCTTACCTTCATTTCATAACCTCTTTGATGTTTAGCATCTCTCAGCATGTTTATGGTAGTTTCCAAATTGTGTTTAATTATACAAATGACCTGATTTTACTATACATGAACCAGAAGACTATTAAAGGCTTGAAATATATTGCAGAAACAGATACTAAGTATTAATCACTATTACGTAAGAACATAAGAACTGCCATTTACTAGGTCAAACCATAGGTTCACCTTGCCTAGTATATTCTATCACAGAGTGACAGACAGTGGATGCCAGAAGAGAGAGTGATCAGCGTATGACCAGAGTTGTTTTTCCATTGGTCCTCTCTCACTTGCAGCCTCCAGAATTTAAGGTCTAGGAAGTTCTAATTCAGAGGCTGTATCCCTAACTCCCATGTTCAATAGCTACTGATGCAACTTTCCTACAAGAATTTTGTCCAGTCCCTTTTTGTCTGGTAACATCCGCAATATCTAGTGGCACACTTTAACTGCACATTATGTGAAAAATAAATTTATTTTGTTAGTTTTAAACTTACTACCTACTAGTTTAATTTTATGGCCCTTGTTTTTTATATTGTGAAAGACAGTAAATAATAAATCCCTATTTACTTTCCCCTCACCATTTAGTATTTTTAAATCCTTATGTCCTTCCTCAAGCATCTGTTTTCTGAACTGAATAGGCCTAACCTCTTTAGTCTTTCCTCATATGAAAGACTCTCCATATCACTAATCATCCCTGTTATTCTTCTTTGTATCTTCTCTAGCTCTATATCCTTTCTGAGATGTGAGGACCAAAACTGGGCACAATATTCAAGATGTGAAATGGGTTTATAAAATGGCATAATGATACTTTCTGCTTTGTTCACAGTCATCTTGGGCAATTCCTCACAGTCAAGGATGATTGTCTTCCATGATTGTCTTATCTGGGTCTGAAGATGGCTGGTGAGGCCAATCCAGGATCAACAGATTCTGTTGCAGCTTGGGCATGTGTTTCTGTGTAGGGTGGGTGGCTCTGGATTCGTAATTTGGTCCGCAACACACTGTTTCTGCTGCTCCTGCTTTTCTGTCTCCTGTTGATGTAAGGTTCCAGAGTCCTGAGATCCTTGCAGTAGACTCTTCCTTCACTTGGGGGAGTTTTGGACAATAATCTCTGATGAGCTGATGATGAATTTTTTCAACTTGGCCTTAAGTATGTCCTTGATGTGCTTCCTCTGCTCTCCTTTTGAGTGTATTTCTTGACTGGTGTGGGAGAATAAAACTTGTTTTGGGAGTTTGGAGTTGGATATCTGGATGACATGGCCAGCCCACCGAAGTTGATGTTGGATGATCATCACCCTGATGTTCATGGTGTTTGCTTGCAAGAGGATGCCAATGTGCAAGAGGAGGCTAATGTGGGTGCATCTATCTTCCTATTGGATTCAAAGGATCTTCTGCAGGCAGCTGTGCTGGTACTTCTCCAGCAACTTGAGGAGTCTTCTGTACTTTGTCCATTGTCAGCTCCATATTGGAGAACTATCATCATGCCCATAGCTATGCCCTGGTTTGGAAGAAGTGCTGCTGTTAAAAGTGATGAAGTGGATGATTTTTGCAATAGGTTGTGGTTGTACATCTGAATGTAGTCCCTATTGTAAGTATTTCAGTGTGGGATATTAGTGTACATGTTAGTGAGATTCATGATTGAAAGTATGGCCTTCTCAGGCAGGTGGTTGTTGTTTTGGATCTTGTTGAGGAAGTCAGTTGTCTTGTAGAGAACTTGCTCTTTGAGTGACAAGCCGTTTCAGGATGATATCTATGAATCCTGATAGCTCTTCAACAAGGGTACTGCAGTTGGATGAGTCTGCTAGGTTACCTTGTTTGTGAATCTTCGGGAGTATATAAAATATTCTTGAGGTGGGAAAGAGAGGATGCCTGTACATGAGCATGGAAGCTGCTCCAATGTGCTGTAATTACAGCACGTCAGAGCAGACTCAATCCAGTCTGCTGGCGTGTGGTAATTACCGTGCTCAGCCAGCCTCTGCGTCTTGTGTATCAGTGTCCCTATGCTTCAAAATGGCAGCAAAGATGCTTTATCTAAAGCTAGTTCAATGAGTTTTAGACAAAGCACCCCAACTGCCATTTTGAAGTGCAGGGACACTGATACAAGAGATGCTCCATGTGCTTTAATTAGAGTGGCTTTCAGAGCTGTTTTAAGTAAAGTGCTCCCCACTTCCCCCATCCCTGGATCACATTTAACAATGCCCTGAGAGATTAATGCAAGCAATTTGTCATGACGGAGGCACAGAAAGGATATGATGTTTTCCAGCAAACAAAGGAAGAGTGGCTGGTGTCTGACAGTTGTCTGTTAGTCTCATTGATGTAGTCTTGAGGACTGAGGATAACTATTTCTTCCTTTGTTTGCTGGTTTGATTACTAATTTGTTGTTGGATCTTAAGGGATTCTAGCTTTTTCTTTGTTAAGGAGAGAGGTTGTAGTATTCCTGGCTTTTGTTGGAAAATTCTCTTGTAGCTTTCTTCCTAAAGCAGTCAGTGTGACTGTTCAATGTATGGTTCTATCTGAAGGGAGGTGTCCAGCCAGATATTTTTTGTTGTTTGTCTTGTTGGCTACAAAGGATCAACTCGCAGGATCATCATAAAATTGTAGTTTATTAGATGGATGCAAAAGTCAGATCATAAACCTTGGGGCTGATCCCCTCAAACGCATACACATTCATGCACACACACACACTCACAGTAGCTAGTTATGAATACTAAGCACTGGTGTCAAGATATAACTATCCCCAAGAGCTGGAGTCTGCCGTCTATGGCCAGCTGAGGCTTCAGTGCGATGTTGCTTCAGAAAGGGGTTGCCAGCTGGTCCTTTTGGCTGGACGGGCAGGGTGCTGGTCAGGTCAAAAAGGGCACCATTGGGGGTCATTCCTCGCTGCCTTTTATCCCTCTCTGGCAGACTTTGGTGACTCCCCAATTCTCAGGATTACCAAATCCAGAGGTCATTGACTTCATGGGATGTCTCCCTTGGTGGCTGCTGGATGGCAGCTGTTAGCCCCAGGGGTCATGTTCACGAGTACGTGCAGTCTCAGGAAGCGGTTGATGAATTTTGATTAATTCATTGCCTTGATGAATAGAGCTCTGGGCACGGTTGATCTGAAGTCCCTTCCTCTTCCATTGCCCTGACCATATCGAAGTTAAAGTCCCTTCACTGACAACCTCTACACTAGTTCAGACTTTGTCTCACCCTCAAGTTCCTGCTGAACTTTCCTAGTTGCTTCTCGCTTTCAGTTCATCCTGTTTCTAATTTTGTCTCCCAAATCCTCCTAAATAAGCCACTTCTTATCCTCTTCTCTCTCTCCTGAACTCATTTTAAATGGTTCCTTTAATTCTTCATTCTCCTTTTTCTATGCTGTCATTGAAGTACTCTTCCATTTCTTGTATACAGGGTGCATCTACACATCTTCTCTCTCAACCTTAAAATTTACTAGTCTCTGATTTACTATTTGTGTCTGTTTTATAAGCCTGATCCAAACTCTGTGGAAAAAATCCTGTTAGGTTCCAATAGCTTTGAATCGGGTCTTAAATAGTAAACTTCTTGAGGCAGAGAGAACATTTCCTCATGTGTGTAGTGATGAGCTCGTTATCAGAATAAAAAGTAAAAGCTTTTTATGGTTTTACTGCTCATTCCAAAATGTTTTTAAATTAACAAAATGCAAATATAATCAACTATTTGCATGTATTTTGTCAGGAAATCAGCTGGTAACTTTGCCTGATGGTCTCCATCATCTTCATTTGCTGACAGATATAAATTTTGATGGGAATTCTCTTATCAGACCACCACAGGAAGTCTGTAAAGGAAAACAACTACATACCATTGTACGCTATCTGGAAAGTGCTGATGAAAGAGATGGTATGTTAAGAACAAATACTTTGTAAGGCATTCTATAAAGCATTTTGTTAAAGTATTAAAGGTAGCTTACTATAGCAGCTAGTAATCAATGTTATTACTTTAAGAAGTCAGTATTGGTACTGTTTCTCCTCTGGTGATTTTAGTTAGTGTCAACAGCACTTAAAACATGATTAACCTACAGTATACCTAACTATAGCATCAAGTGATGGTAAAAGGTCTTTAAAGGATTTTAAATAGTCTTGGGTAAGATCTTGCATACAGGGATTCTTTATCTTTAATGAAAAAGGAGTTATAGCTGTACAGCAGTGACTAGTACTCTTTTCAGAGGGGGAAGTTGACAACCAAAACCAGAAACATGATCTAGGACAGTGGTTCTCAACCTTTTTTGTACTGGGACCAATTTGCCAAGATTGGTGGCTTGTCCTGACCCACAACCACAGCCCAACCGACAGGCGTCTGCCTCCCCTGGCCTTGCTGGCACCACTCTCCCCCAAGCTCAGGCCAAAGGGTGCCACTGGTCTAGGCATGCAGCTCCCTGCTGCGAAGGACCATCCCCGCCTCCTTTTCCTGCTGAAGGGCCAGGTGCCTTCTCCCCCCATCACTCCCCTTACCCTGCCACAGCCCCGTACCAGGCCACTGTCCCCAGTGCTGGCAGGCAGGGACATGTGTGTGCATACATGCACAGAAACATATGCCCCTGCAGCCCTCTGGAAAGTCCCCTGGACCTCCATCCCCTGCCGCCTACATTTACCTGCATCCAATGACTGGGGCTGCTCCTACAACCCAGCTTCACTCTATGTTGGTCACGTGCATGTGCACATATGCGCCTGCTGCCTCCAGTCATCCCAAGTAGCCACTTGCACACTGGAACACTGCCAGCCTACAAGGGGAAACCCATGCTTTCATGGTTTTTTCTGGCAACCTGATCCCAACCCTTTCAAATATTCTTGCAACCCACTTTTGGGGTGCAACCCACTAGTTGAGAAACACCGATCTAGGAAATACATTGAAACAAAAATAAACAGGAATCCAAGAAGTGTAAAGTTAAGGCCACAATTCTCACACCAGATCCTAAACTAACAACTCTGCCATTTTGGGAACGTAATGTAAAATGAATACCTCAAGTAGAAGTCAGGGTAGATTTGTACCTTATAGACAAACTAAAGTAGATTGTATATATAGCACAAGCTTTGTGAGGCCAAACTCACTTCAGTGTCTGATGAAGTGAGACTAAGCTCACAAAAGTGTGTGATTATAAATATATATATTTTTATATATATATATATATATATACACACACACACACATATATATATACACATATATATATATTTAGTTAGTCTGCAACAGGGGCGGGCAATTATTTTGGGCAGAGGGCTGCTTATTGAGTTTTGGCAAGCCATTGAGGGCCGCATGACAGGCAACTCAGGGCAGATTAATATTAATTTTCTAAATTTTTTAGGGGCCCTGTGGGCCAGATAGAATGGCTTGGCAGGCAGCCCACAGGCCTCATTTTTTCCACCCCTGGTCTACAGGGTACAAACCTACCTGCCTTCTATTTGACTTCAGTTGACATGGCTGATGACATCTCTCTGCTAGTGAATCTCACCCATTCCTAGTACCACCTGGCACTTTCTCAACTCCCCAGAATTCATACATACGAACACATGCATGCATAGATACATTGTCTTAGCACCAGAGGAAAATGTGCCTACATGTCTCTATCTAAATTGTTCTTGTTTGGGTTTATTAAAGGGAAGAGCATTTATTAAAGGGAAGAACCCTTTAATAAAAAGGTTTTATAAATTGCATTTTCTAAACAATAACACTTACGTTTATATTTAGATAAAATCCTGCATAAGATATTAAAGATAATTGCTGGAAATGTTCCCCTTGAACATCTTGAATTTTTTTGCCAGAAACTCCAACTTACTAATGCTGAAATTAAGGATCTGGAAAATAACAGGTTAGTTACAAAATAATCTAAAAAATAATTTTATTCTCAATATACTTTAGTTTCTCTTATTATTTTATACCATTTAATAAGTATTTATAACATGTATATATGTGCATTATAGAATACTAAAATATATTTAAATTTTCATTATAGAGCTTCTGCTATTTAGTTTATTTTAAAGAATTTTAAATGTATAATACTATTCAAATAAATCTTAAGGCTTTGATCCTTGACTTTCTTGAACACTCCTTCAGTTTGCTTTCTTATTTTTTTCTTAGGGCTCTTGAATTGGAAGGAAAGATCTCTTGTGCACTGGGAATTTGGAAAAGTGAAAACCAAATACTGACTCCTGCTGAAATGACAGATCAGTTGATTAGAATCTTAACAATGACTGGCTTGCATTACCTGACCAACAAAGTGAAAGCTTTAAAACTCTATACACAAGCAGTAAAATTCTAAATACTTGATGCACATATAAGTATTTCTATTTGAGAACAGGATGGAGACTTCTGGGTTAACTTCTGAAAATATTATGGCTATGATTGTGCTATAACTTAGGAGGAGCTGAATAATCAGAAGTTTTTAGAACGTATGTCTCTCTCAAACATTTATTGAGCTAAAATGAAAAAGCCTCTTACTGTATACTTCCTAATCACCTACAGACTGAATTTATCAGTTCACTATATTATACGGTCTGATCCAAAGTTTGCTGAAATTGATAAGAACATCTCAAATTGAAGGATTTTTTAAACTTTTAAAGGACTTTTTATTATATGTATGTTTAATGTAGAAGGTAGGGCAGTGTAGCACCTTAAAGACAAACTAATTCAGAGAAGCATGAGCTTTTGTAGGCAACAATATACATTGTTAGATGCTGTTACCTTCTGCCTGACTTCAGACTAACCCAGCTAAACCATCTCTCTGTTTAACGTAGTGACTGTGCACACTGTGCCTTTTAAATTACTCGTATTACAGTTACTAGACAATTGCCTGTCAAGAATGATGGCGGTGGGGGATGACAGGGGGAAGGGGGCTGGGATGGAGTGCCACCACCTAACGCCTCATGCTGCCACTGTTCTGCCTCTTGCAGGGATCAGGGTGGGGGAGCTGAGGCCAGCGCTGCTGACCTTGGCTCCTCTACTCTCTGTCCAGTCCTTGGCGTGGCTTCAGAATCATGGCGGCACTCCCCCACGCTTGGAGCACTCTGATTGGCTGTTTCCGTTAGCTAATCAGAGTGTGAATAAAATGTTACAGACAGACAGACCTACGCCTTTATAATATTAGAATTTCCAGGGATAAAGCAGAATGCTCAGGGGTTGGGACATGAACACATTTTGAGGGAAAGGTAATTCTTGGCTGCTTGATAATGAGAGGACATGCTGAAAATACACAAGTAGTATTGGCCTCTGATATGGCATTCTGTCTCTAGTTTTGTCTGATAGTGACACATCCACGCACAAGGATGTGAACAAGGAATGTTGTAGTTTCATTGAAAAATGGGAAATAAGTTATAGCAGGGCTGTTTGACTTGTGAGCAGCTGGGGGACAATACACCACACAGACTGCACACCTCCCTTCCTCCCGTCAGACAGCATGGGGCCTCTAGAGGTAGAAGAAAGGAGAAGACAGATTCATATAGTTTATTGGACACATGTTCAATGTATGGCACTGCAGGGTGTCCTGGGATCACTAATTTTGCTTCAGGCATTGTCTTGTTTACCAGTCTGCAAGCAGATGCACATTAGGCCCTATGCTTCGAATAGCCTGTGTGCAAGCAACACCAGATCTGTTCTCAGACTTCGGGTGTATGTCAACTGAAGTCAAAAGTGTAACTAAAGGATGTGTGAGTGTTCCCTCAGTAGCTTTAGTTGATTAACGATAGCTGCCAGTGTGCATGCCAGGATGGGTTAGCAACCTGAGTCCCAGAGTGCCCAATGGGCTTGCACAGCTTCCATGGTTCTGCTGCATTTTCTCTGTTATCATGGTCCTGGGCTCTTCCTGCACTGGCAGGCAGAAAGGGCTGGGAGCCCTGTCAGCTGATGGGAGCTTGCAGGTGCAAGGGGAATCCAGGATCATGACCTTGGTTTTCTCCCTGCACAAGGAATAAGGCATGCTTGGATCTGACATGGCACACTCCTATGGTTGGGACCACACCTTCAGCTGATGGGGCTTGGCCCAAGTTGTCTGCTCCAGCTGAGTAGGGAGGTGTGCTCTAGCCACCCAGCTTCTGGCCTGGGCCACTGCAGACATGTGGCTGCATTTTCAGAATCAAAAGTCTGTTCACTTGTTTATCTGTTCAACCTACACGGGTCAGACTAACCTGTAGTGATTCAATTGATTCAGCCTCTGGCTTTTTGACTGTCTGTACTTATTAAGAAAGAGGGCAGCTGAATAGGTAGACAGTTACCAGAATAGTTTTTTTATACACCTTTGACTTCCCAGGCTTGCACACATTTCTTGATGAAAGCTGCGCTGCTCCTATTTCTAGCCAAGGACAAATGTGGCTGGTGTGGCAAATTCACAACATGCAGAGAGCAGACAAAGACATAACAGGACTGGCTAGAGGAGCCCTCAGTGTCTTCAGAGCAATCCATACCAGTGGTTTTTAACTTTTTTTGCCATAGTGGGCCACATTTACAGCTCTCAAGGTGTTATGTGGGCTGCACCCACACAACTTACTTTCTGTGGTTCCATTTAAAAACGTTTTAACAGGATGTCACGTAGGCTGCAGCAGTCTGCTGACTCGGCTCACGCCGCCCGCGGGCTCAGGATCTACGCTATGGCTCCAGAGCTCAACCTCAGCTGCCCTTTCCTTTAAGGTAGTCGAAGAGTGATGCTGTGGCCAGGGCAGTCCAGAGGTTACGCTTCTTCGGGTGGTGTCTTTTCCTGGACCAGCTGTACAGATGGATGGAGAGAGACCAGCCTTTCACCTGAGGAAGACCCTCCTGCTTTTTTTCCCCAAGCTCCTTTGGCGCGACCCAACGCCAGGGCCGGTCCTGCCACCCCAAGTGGAGGCTGCCTAGAAGTGAAGCTGTCGCACATGCCCCAGCACTGACAACCCGCCCCGGCCACCCTCCTGCGCCCGTCGCCTCTCGCCCAGTCACATCACGTCGCGTCTCGCCTGGGCCGCGCTCGGGCGGTGGCGAGGGGGCACCAATTGGCTGCGCGGCCGCTGACGTCACATAGGCAGAGATGGGGCCAGGCGCGCCCGGGAAAGGCACGGGAGGGGCGCGCGGCGGCGCCGCAGTGGGGCTGGGGATGGCGACGCGGAGCCTGCTGGAGGCCGGCGGGGCGCTGCTGCAGCGCGCGGCCGCGGGCAGCCCCCTCTCCACGGCTCTGGCCGCCGCCGCCTTCGTGCTGGGGCTGGGCTACCTGCTGCAGCTCGGCTGCCGGCAGCGGCGTCCTCAGCCGCCCGCCGCGGGGGTGCGTGCCCGGGGGGCGGGCGCGGGGCCGGGGCCGGGCGCGGGGCGCGGGCTCCACTGAGGCGCCGCGCTGTGTCTTGCAGAAGCCGCCGCCGTTCATCGCCTCGCCCGTGCCCTTCCTCGGCCACGCCGTGGCTTTCGGCCGGAGCCCGATCCGGTTCCTGGAGGCCGCCTACGAGACGGTGAGTGCGGGGCTGGCACCGGCGACTCCTGCCTGGTAGCGGCCGCGCGGGAGCAGGGCCCGGGCGGAGCGGGCAGCACGGCCCGGCCCCGGCGAAGGCAGGCTCGAGATGCCCCTTGACAGCCGGCCCGGGCCGGGGTGGGAGCGCGGGACCCGGCGGAGCGGCGGCTCTGCCTGCAGCGGCCCCTGGCCCTGGCGCCGTCCTCCCCTGCACAACGCCGGCTGCTCCCCTGGCTTGGCGTGGCCTGTTGGTGGGTCCCAAACGCCATGTGAGGGAGCCTCTCTGGGACTTATTTAGAGAGCTGGTGCAGGATGAGCCCCTCCCCTAACTGGGGATGCAGCTGCCTGGGTGTTTTCAGTCAGTAGGAAGAAGGGCGAGAGCCCTGCTCCTAATGCAGGGGTGTCCAACCTTTTTGAATGCAGGGCCGGATCGTGAACGTTTTATCACCCAGTGGGCTGGCGAGCCATATTCAAACACCCTCTGTCCTGGGCCAGAAAGACCCTGCCTGTTACTGCAAGGTTCATGGTAGCTGCTGGTGGGCAGGAGGGACCCATTCTGCATCCAGCCAGCTACTGCCCCAGAGACTGAAAGAGAGAAATAAATAGCTTCACATCCCCAACCCCCAAGCAGCGCAGCCCTAACAGGGGCTGAAGTGAGGTGGCTGCTGCACTGCAGCCCCTCACCCGCCGGCCCGCATGGCCCTGCTCACCGTGGTGCCCGGCTGCCCGCGCATGCAGCCCCGGTGGCCTCAGCACTGCGAGCCCAGAGCGCGGGGTCTGGCAGACCTCGGCTCCTGCCGCCTTGCTCCGCAGAGGTCATGCCAGAACCCCGCCTGCTGAGGCGCCCCGTGCTGGCTTCCCACGTGCAGCTGGGACGGGAGGAGCCCGGCCAGGTCAGCACCGGCCAGCAGAAGCCGCAGCAGAGCAGTGTGCAGCTCGGACTGATGGGCGCAGGCAGGGGGAAAATGCAGCTGAGCCCCTGCCTCTGGTCCCGTCCCAAATGGCACATGGCTCCACCACCACTTCTGCTGGCCGGTGCAGACCCGGCTGGGCTTCTTCCATCCCCAGCAGCATGTGGGAAGCCCACTTCAGCTGCATACTGCTCTGGATAGGATGGACCCAGCCGGAGCTGCACCTGCCAGGAAAAGTGGCACCAGCCAGGAATAACAGTGCAGCCCACCCCCTTGACCTGGGGTGCTTCACCTTTTGGCCCCGTTGGGCCAGGTGAGCAGCTTTGGGGCCAGGCTGTGTGTCAGGTTGGGCCCTGTGCTGCTCCTGCCTGGTTCTACACATACAGGTGGAGGCCCATTTGGTGTTGGCTGGCCCCACCCCCCCATGCCAGGATTAGGGCTTGGTGCTGCACACCACCCGGCATGGCATTGCTGGGGCCCAGGTGACAAGGGTCCGATGTGGCCCACAGGCTGACGGTCGAGCACTCCTGACCTAGTATTTCAGGAATCAAAGCTTGAATCTTGGCACGGTTGGTTTCAAGGCATTGAGACGGCATGCTGAGTATCTGAATTGTGGCATGTGGCAAGACATTAAAAGCCACTGTCCTGGTGATTTTGTTTTATTTTTTACATAAACATGACATATTTCCAGAACTAGTAACTTTAAAAGTGCTGACAAGGGTTTTCATTGCTTAAACGTAGGCATATGAACCCTGTCAATTTTTGTTTTAATGTATATGTTTCTGTTAGGGGTGCATTGATAAAGATTTTTTGGGCTGATACCGATGGCCAGTGATTAACCAGGCATATCAGCCAATAGTGGTCTGATTGCTGATATGCAGACCATCAGCTTGGAGAGCAGCGTCTGGCTGGTAAGTCTGTGGGGTGGAAGGAGTGAGGGAGGGAGTGGGGCTGGGGCAGGCATTGCACAGCTGGGGTGGCGCAAGGTGTGGGATGGAGCTGTGGCTCGTGTGAGGGAGGTATGCAGGGCAGTGGGGTAGTGGTGGGCTGCTGCTGTGCGCTTGAGGCTGGAGCAGGGGTGGGCAATTATTTTGGGTGGAGGGCCACTTACTGAGTTTTGGCAAGCCATTGAGGGCCACATGACAGGCAGCCCGGGGCATATAATTTCTAAATTTTTAGGGGCCCCGCAGGTCGGATAGAATGGTCTGGCAGGCCACATCCAGCCCACGGTCTGCACTTTTCCCACACCTGGGCTGGAGGCTGCTCCTGGTGGGGCCTGGTCCAGGGCTGCGCTCAGAGCTGGGTAGGCAGTGGCGACGCTGGGAGGGGGTGCTGCGGGGTGGGCTACAGCACTCCAAAATTCTCTGCAGACCCCCTACCTGCCGTGAGCACATCCCTGGCCCAGCCCCTGCCGGGAAGAGCCCAGTGCTTGCCCACCTTTTCCCTGTGCACATTCCGGGGGGCACATGCACAGCAGTGGCTCCATCCCACACCCTGCCCAGACCATCACCCGCAGCTCCATCCTGCACTCTGCCTCGCCCTAGCTGTGCAGTGCCTGCCTTTGCCTCAACCCAAGCTCCACTCCCTCCCTACTTGCAGATGCCTTGATCTGCCGCCTGTCATACCGCTTCCCTCCCACAGACTTACCAGCCTGATACTACCCTCCATGCTGCATTCCTGGCCGCGTGCATGTATGCAACATTTATCGGTGACCGTATTGGCCACATCAGCCAAAAAGGCTGATTTGCCAGTAATGTCAGTTTTCCTTTTATCGTTGCTGATACGATATGGACCAATGTATCAGTGCACCTCTAGTTTCTGTTTTAAAAATGAACTTTCCTCTTGAGTTACAGCATCCCACTTCCGCTTGTGGATTTTTATGTCTGGCTGCATTTTATATGGTCAGTGTAAATTGGAAAAACAATACATTCATCTTTTATTAGTTATATTTAACCACAACAACAAATGTTAGTATATTAACTGAGCCAGGTGTTTATCCCTAAAGGCTGATATTTCTTGCCAGACTTTTTTCCCTCTTCCCATATGTAGTTGAGCAGTTCAGGATACTTGTCAGTTGTCTAACTGTGATGTCTTCATCCCAGAAATTGCTGTAGTTAAGTATAGCTGTGTGTGTATATAATATATCATTAGAAACCAGGGTATAAACCATTATGTAGAGCCTTATAAAGGGTTATAATTCGTATTCAGATATATGAACAAATTATAGCCCTTTATAAAGCCTCTACCTAGTGGGTTATACCTTGAGTTCTCATTATTTAAAAGTAACATTTTTTTTTCTCTCCTCAGTATGGGCCTGTGTTTAGTTTCACTATGGTGGGCAAGACATTTACATATCTCTTAGGTAGCGATGCTGCTTCTCTGCTGTTCAACAGTAAAAATGAAGACCTGAATGCAGAGGATGTATACTCTCGCCTAACCACACCTGTCTTCGGCAAGGGAGTTGCTTATGATGTGCCTAATCCGGTATGTGATTCGTGTAGAAAGTCCGGTGCATATGTCAAGGTTCTTATAAGTTTTGTCCTATATTTTGGTGTGATGCTACAAGGGTTAGGAAGTTTAGCTGCCCCTGCCCTTCTCGAAGATTGGTGATGTCCATGTCATTCTGGAAACAGGCTGCACTGTTGCAGTTGATGGTCTTGGTTTTGGTAGTCTCAAAGTGGTCAAAGACTGAACAGGTTTAGACTGTGGTAGTACTCATGTGGCCACCCACTGATCTGGACACTGCTTTTTGTAAGTTAAGCCTGCTCATTCCATTTCAGTGGAAAACAAGGAGCAAAATGCTTGTTGTTTTGTTTTCCTACCCCCTCCCATTACTTCTGCCTCAGTGACTCCAGATTACTATTCATTTTCAGTTCGCTCCTTTCTACAAGCTTCAGAGAAGGAATATGTGTCTCAACATCGCAAAGGGAAGCTATTTTTCCAGGCCCCCTACAGCCCCTCCTCCCTAAAACCACAACCAAGCACTTAGGAGACTTTTAATGCAAAAAAATTAATGCTTCTGCCATTACCCGCAGATGCTATTCAAGGCTTCTCAATGCAGCAGGCAGCAGCATGATCCTCTCTAGTCCCTCAACCCTTCTGTTTAGGTTGAGAGGGAAGGGAGGTAGCCGATACAATATCCTTGCCATGGGATGGGAGGGACTCCAAGGGAAAGGTTTTGTTAATTTTGGTGTACTAAATGGACTCGGAGTCCAAATGTACAATAAGGCCGATATAGACATTACCCTTTTACTGGTAAAAGTGATCAGAAATTAGTCTATACCTGTAACAGAAGAGAAGTTTGGCATGAACAGGCTAGTTTTAAAAGGGCGGAACCAAATCTAAGAGTTGCCCCTGTCCTCCGCTGCCCCTTACCAAAGGGCAAATGTGTGTTCCGTTCACTACCAATCTAAACTACACTGCTTGCAGAAACCTGGATAACTTAAATCGATTTTTGCCTCGGGCTTTTAGAATGCAGGCGGGCTGTCAGGAAGGCCAAGGCAGAGATGGAACTGGGACTAGCTTCCCGGATCAAGGACAACAAGAAGTCCTTTTTTAAATACATAGGGGGCAAAAAGAAGGTTCCGGGTAACGTGGGGCCCTGCAGGACATGCTAGGAAATTTGGTCATCACACCAGATGACAAAGCTAACATATTTAACGATTTCTTTGCCTCTATTTTCCTGAGCAGGGACCGGAACAGCCATCCTCCCTCTTGGGCCCCCCTTAGACCCCAGGGGAGGCACACCTAGGCCAAGGGTTAGTGAGAAACTAGTTAGGGAACTTCTGGAGGGACCGGATGTATTCAAATCAGCTGGTCCGGACAATTTCCACCCTAGAGTACTGAAGGAATTGGCTGCAGTCATTGCGGGACCCCTGGCACGGCTTTATGAGCACTCGTGGTGCTCTGGTGTGGTGCCAGAGGCCTGGAAGAGGGCCAGAGTGGTTCCCATCTTCAAAAAAGGGAGGAAGGAGGACCCGGGAAACTATAGGCCAGTTAGTCTTACCTCAATCCTGGGCAAGCTTTTTGAGAGAATTATTCTGGCACATGTCCACGAGGGGCCAGCAGGGGAGATTAGGCTTAGGGGCAACCAACACGGGTTCATTAGAGGCAGGTCCTGTCAGACCAACCTGGTGGCCTTCTATGACCAGGTCACCAAATCCTTAGATGCAGGGGTAGCAGTGGACATAGTCTTCCTGGACTTTTGGAAGGCCTTCGACACTGTCTCTCACCCTGTTCTCATTAAGAAACTAGGGGACTGTAGTGTCGACACCTGCACAGTCAAATGGGTTGCTAACTGGCTGGAGGGCCGCACCCAGAGAGCGGTGATGGATGGGTCATTTTCAACCTGGAAGGACGTGGGCAGTGGGGTCCCCCAGGGCTCGGTCCTCAGGCCCGTACTGTTCAACATCTTCATCAGTGACTTGGACGAGGGGGCAAAAAGCACCCTGTTCAAATTTGCTGCTGACGCTAAGATGTGGTGGGGTGTGGGCACTCTAGAAGGGAGGAATAGGCTGCAATCAGACCTAGACAGGCTACAGGGGTGGGCGGATGAGAATAGGATGGGATTCAACACTGACAAGTGCAAGGTGCTGCACCTGGGGAGGAACAACTGGCACCATACCTACAGGTTGGGGAACTCCCTTCTTATCAGTACAGAGGCAGAAAAGGATCTTGGAGTCACCATTGATGCCAAGATGAACATGGGCCGGTAGTGTGGGGATGCAGCCAGGAAGGCCAACCGTACCTTATCATGCATCCACAGATGCATCTCAAGCAGGTCCAAGGAGGTGATCCTCCCCCTCTATGCGGCACTGGTCAGGTTGCAGCTGGAGTACTGTGTCCAGTTTTGGGCGCCGCACTTCAAGAGGGATGTGGACAACATGGAGAGGGTGCAGAGGAGGGCCACTCGCATGATCGGGGGCAGCAGGGCAGGCCCTACAAGGAGAGGCTATGGGACCTGAACCTGTTCAGCCTCCACAAGAGAAGGTTGAGGGGAGATCTAGTGGCCTGTTACAAACTAGTCAGAGGGGACCAGCAGGCACTACCAGGCACTACCTGTTCCCCCAAGCACTACCAGGAGTGACCAGGAAAATGGTCACAAGCTGGCAGAGGGTAGATTTAGGCTAGATATCAGGAGGCACTACTTCACTGTCAGGGCGGCTAGGATCTGGAACCAACTTCCAAGCGAGGTGGTGTTGGCTCCTACCCTGGGAGTCTTTAAGAGGAGGCTAGATGAACACCTTGCTGGGGTTGTGTGACCCCAGTACTCCTTCCTGCTATGGCAGGGGGTCGGACTCAGTGATCTGCTCAGGTCCCTTCCAACCCTACAAACTATGAAACTATGAATGTCTGTACCTAGCCTAAGAGTTCATATTAACACCACTAAATGAGGGTTAGGGTTTGCATACGGGTAGGAAGCATTCTATGGCAGAGAATTGCCATTACAAATTATCTGAGATTTTCAAGGTGCATCTCAGGGAACATAATTTCATTTCATACCAAATCCACTTTAATGAAGTTGCCCTTGGACACCACATAACATTATAAATGGAACAGGACCTCACCTGATTGGTAGTCTAGAGTCATGCCAGATATGGTAGGCAGCCTCCTATAGTTGGCTGCCTTGCCTTTTTACTTTAAGGAGACTAAAGCTAAAGCATATGTCTCTTCTGTTGTGGAATGAGCAATTCTGATCTACGATTAGACTGGAATCTTCTTCCTTCTTGCTTGAAGTTAGTCTCTCTTCAGGAAGTTCACTTTATATTGTATTGTCCCCTCATGAAGTACTGAAGTTATATGGATAATGACCTATGAGAACATGAAAAAACAACATGGTACTTGGGAAAGGCATGTTTCAGTCTTCGACTGCTAATTCAGTCTCTTCTCTTCAGCATGAGAATTACTTAAAGTTCTGTGAACAGGCTGTCAACTACTGTGGTCTTCATTTCCTAGCAACTCCCATGTTTTTCTATTTCACTATATTTATTTATTGTTAATGGCTAAATGAATATGAAGAACCTCATGTTGCATATCTCTGCTGTCTTGATACTCGCAGGTGTTTTTGGAGCAGAAGAAAATGCTAAAAACGGGGCTGAATATAGCACAGTTTAAACGACATGTACCTGTGATCGAAAAAGAAACAAAGGACTACTTTAAATCCTGGGGGCAGAATGGCGAAAGAAGTGAGCAAAACCCCATGCTTTGTATTTCAAAAGTTGCACTGAAGGGAGTGGCAAGGGAAACAACCAATATTAACATAGTTTAATAGTAATGTTGTAGCTGTGATGTCCAAAGTATGTGAGAGGCAAGGGTTTTTGTTGATGATATTTTCGTACCAGTTGGAATAGAGTGCACTTGGTTCAATAACAACAACCACAAAAATCTTTGCTTCTCACATAGTTTAGCAGTATTTTTTTGGATACATGATCTACTACAATGCATTTAATGGAATGAAATAAGACATTTAGGCAAAAAAGTGCCAATCATTTTATGTTCAAAAGAATCAAATACAGAACTTGTTCACTGTTTACACAACAAATCTAAAGATTCTAGGAGAATAAAGCTGTTCAGAAATGCATTTAGAGGTGCACTGATACATTGGTCGCGTATCAGATCAGCACCAATAACAGGAAAATTAACATTATCGACATTCGGCTTTTAATGGCTGATAACGTCACTGGTAAATGCCATGTGCGTGTGTGCAGCTGCAGCATGCACGCAGCCAAGAATACAGCTGGCAAGCTTAGAGAGCAGCATCTGGCCAGTAAGTCTGTGGAGGAGAAGGGGCATGGAGGAAGGAAAGGGCATGGGGAGGGCAGATCAAGGCCGCCACGGTGAGGGAGGGAGTGGGGCACGCGTTGACCAGCCAGAGCGGTGAATGTGACCCTGGAGCTGGGAGTAGGATGGAGCTGCAGGGGGGTGGTGAGGGGATGCTGGGTGGATGGGTGGCTTCCCACCACTGCGTACCCCCTGGGGAGGCATGAGGGGTATGCCCCCCTCCCCATCTTCCCCCATATTTGTGAATGGGGCGAGGGGAGGCTGCGTGCTGCAGGCTCAGAGCCAGGGGCAGTGCTGACTTCTTCCTGATGGGAGGTAGGCGCAGCTGTGTGGGGCAGGGGGCAGCACTGGGAGAGGGGGCTACAGGGAATTTTGGGGTGGCTGTAGCCCCTCTAAACCTCCCTTGTGCAAGGTAAAGGCAGCAGAGCAGGGTGGCCCTTGGGGGGGCTATAGCCACCCAAAAATTCCCTGTATCTCACTCTCCCAGCACCCTTCTCTGCCATCTATTCCAAAACTTGCATGCCAAGTAAAATGCCTTCACATGCCATGCTCTAACATGTGTGCCAGGGGTTGCTGACCCCTGTGTTAGATAAAAGGACATCCAGTTAAGAGGTTTTAAATAAGTGTTACTGCAACATATTCCTCTTTCCAGTAATTTCCCAGTTATCCCCTCTCTAGTGTCCTATGCCAGAGATCTACCTGTGCAAAAGCATTTTTTGAAACAATCGCATTAAAGAGAAGAGCGTTGAGAACTTAAATTACTTGTTCAAGCTATACATTTCTTTCTGGAGAAGAGAAATGAATGGCCTGCAAATTTTAATGCAAATATCTCTGAAATGCTTTCTTACCAACTTTTTCCTTGCTTTTTTTCAGACTTATTTGAAGCACTGTCAGAGCTCATTATTTTGACAGCAAGTCATTGCTTACATGGGAAAGAAATCAGAAGCCTACTCAATGAGAAGGTGGCACAACTGTATGCTGATTTGGACGGGGGATTTACTCATGCTGCTTGGCTCCTGCCGGGGTGGCTGCCACTGCCAAGTTTCAGGTATTAAAGCTAATGGATTAAGTATTTCTTGTTGCTTAAGTAACCAAGTAACTTGTCTGCTCTTGATCTTTCTGATTCAGGTCTTTCTGGGTCTTTAAATATGTGTTTTACACTCCAAAAAAGAAAGGTATGCAAGGATATTTCCTTTAGGAGGAATCTAACAGCAGTATATTAGTTTGTACTGGTATTCCCTGAAACTGGAAATAGGACAGTTAACTACCTTCACATCCCTGCCTTATTAGCATTTAAAAGCATAACAACTACAGCAAAACTAAATGTTTTTTCTTGGCATTAATGACCATGACCAGCTAAAGGACAGTGGTCCTGAGTCTTTTTTGTGTATTATTAGTATATTTAACAAAAGAAAATATGATTTAGTTCAAGGTTGTTGGTTGTAGCCATGTTGGTTTAAGGATATGGGCAGACAAGGTTCTTTGGGTAAATATGATCTTTTTTATTAGACCAATAAATAGCTGGAAAAATTGTTCTTTGCAAGCTTTCAGGCACAAACACCCTTCTCCAGGCATAGGGAGAGTCTGCTGGTGTTTTGTGCTCTCCTGGGTGGAATAAAAGCCAAAATGCAGAGTTTGCAGGAGAGCACACACAACACTAGTAGGCTCTTCCTATGCCCAAAGAAGGGTGTTTGTACCTGAAAGCTGGCAAAGAACAATTTTTCTAGCTATTTAGTTGGTCTAATAAAAGATATCACATTTACCCAGAGAACCTTGTCTGATTTAGTTCAATTTAGAGAATTGTTCTTTTTCTACAATGCAGATAACTGAGGACATGAAGATAATATTTCAAGTTGCATCAGGAAAGCTTTGTAGGGATCAGCAGATCACTCCTATCTAATACCTTCAGCAAAACTGCAACTCAGTGTTTCTAAACTAAATGGGATTATGTAGTCATCTGGATTCAAGATTAGTAATTTAACACCATCTGTACAAAAATGATTGTTGATATTTTCTTAACTAGAGAAGTCAGTTTTACTCCACCTTTAAGGTAAAGACATTCAGTAAAATACAAAAGATGTTGCAGTCTATTTATTTATTTATTTATTTATTTATTAATTTTATTCCCAAATTCCAGTGATTTGAATAGGATGATTAATTGCATTTTCCTGGCGGGAATGCATTTGTACAATTGGGATCACTGCATAGAACAGTGGTTCTCAACCTTTTTAGTCGTGGCACCTCTCTACCACTTTTTTGAATGTGGTGGCCTCCCTGGTTGAGAACCACAGTTGGTGCTGCCTCAGCTTACCTCAGTGCTTCTCAGCTGGGTGTTGCTGCTTCCAGATAAAACTGTCCTGCATGCCTGCTGCACAGCCAGCCTGGGAAGGGCTGTGGCATGTCCAGACAGTCCTGTTGCATTAAGGTTCTGTCTGCTGTAAGTTAGGCTGTAGCCCTTTCTTGTCTGGCCTCTCTTAGAAACAAAGGTGTGAGAATGGAACGGTTCTGTGCACCTTGGTTTCCAGGAGGGGCTGGACCAAGAAGGGCTGCAGCTGAATTAGCCTCTGCTTGCTTTAGCAGTTGAAGGCAAGGTTCCCTCCAAGGTGCGCATGTGCATGGTGGTGCACAATTTCAAATCTTGCTGTACACCACCTTTTTTAAAGCCTCGCACCCGCCCAGAGTAGAGCTGGGTGCGGAGCATGCAGAGGCCTTGGGGCCATTGTGGGACATTTTACCAGAGGTAAGCTCTTCACTCCTCAGGCAACAGCTCCTCCCCAAGGCGAAGCAGAGGTCGGGACAGGGATGAGGGTTGGGGCAAAATGCCTCATCATGGTGCAGGGGAACTGCTCTGGCTGTTTGTTTGTTTGTTTTTACCTTGTTGTAGCCAGAAACTCTGACTGCTACTGCTTTCACTGTATCCAGTGTGCCAGGACATTCATTTAGTTACTAGCCAAGTGGGGGAGGAGTTCACGGCTCTGCTCCCACCCTTGCCCCAGCTCCAGAGAGGGATCAGGGGGCCCAAGAACTACATCTTGCAAGGGGTCTGCAAAGATTGTGGGCTGGTCCTGCATGTGATTTCCCTCTCATACAAGTTTTACACCATTGTAAGTTTCTATTTTTGAATTAAGTCACTACTGATTTGCAAAGGCATAGCTTAAAAGAAAATATAGGCCTATAAACACCGTAGAAGGAAACCATTGCATGTAAACAGTTCACATGACTTCTAGTGGTGCACAGAACTCTTTTACTGCTTTCTTTATTTTACTTTTCTTTGGCACAATGTTTGGGTAAAGCTATTTAATATGTAAGTACCTATAGGAGTTTCTTCATCAATACACACTCAAGTACTGAGGTTATGCTGGTATCTGATTTTGTGCGAGGGGAATCAGGCACTAACCCTCTAGCTGTTTGTGAAAACTGACAATTTTAACTCTTAAATCTGTTCATGAATGTATAATACCCCATAAACACAATACCTTGTTGCTGTCCTTGAGACATGTTGCAGAGCCCCACCAGGCTTATTCAAACAACATATAAGAGTGCTTAAGCAGAACTCAATTACTATTCAAGTGGTCATATGTTTGTTACGCTAGTAACGGGAATGGACTGAAGCGGTGCGCTCATGGATTGCTACATCTTAAAGGGAACATTGGTTGAAGTTTAATTTTAAGTAAATGAGTCACTGTCCAGGTAGTTGTCTATCCAAATTCCACTGCCGACACACACATGCTCTGCCTAAGAGAGGTTCTTTTGGATCATGCTGTGTCCCTACATGTCCTCATTGCCTCCCTCGCTGTAAGGGTTGGAGAGCCATCAACTGTCACTTAGCCCTGGATTTAAGAAGCAGCTGTGTGTTGAGACGTGATATACCTAGCTCCATTAACTATTTGACATGGGTTGTTTTAGAGATTCTTTTCATTTTAAGTAGTAAGAACTTTCAGTTTACTTGGCATAATAATAAAGGTCAGATTTTATTTAAAGGTATGCCTTGGCATAATAATAAAGGTCAGATTTTTTTCACTAATTCCCCTCATCTCTGGACAAGGAATTTTGAGTCCACCTTTATAGAAGATACAAGTCACAAAGTGACTTAAATTCACTATGGGAAGTACATATAGCTACTGCTACTGGTAGACTAAACAAGCATAGAATAAGTAACCTCTACTCTGCTTTGGCACTGGAGAGTGGTGGGTCAGCACCCAGCTTTCTAGCTGCATCACCTCACATATTCTGGTCCTGTTCTGCATTCACAGGTTAGAGGGAACTGTATTGCAATGATCTCTTTTGTATCATTGCTGCTTTCTGTTTAGGAAGAGGCAATTATTTGCATATTTAGAGGTGAAAAATAGAGAAGATCATTTAAAATGGTGTTAGCATTAACAAGACCTGCTGAAGACTCAAGAAACTGGTTGGAGTGTGTTACAGGAGAGAGTAGATATCTCATTCAACACAACAAAGCAGTATAATGATGTTTTGTTCCAATGTTGTTGTGTCCTTTCATACGTGTTTTGCCCTGGTGCCTGCAGAGTCCTGTGATGCCATGTCATATAATTCTCATTAACCCTCGTATAACTTGTGATGAAATTCTGTGTCTCAGACATTAGCTATCTCTTGAGATATATAATTGTCAGTGACCTTTGAAATTGTTATAGAACACTGATAAATGAACGATTGTCTCTAAAATACTCTCTTTAATAAAAACATTCATTGGCATCCTAGATGTTTGATCTAAATGGGATTTAATTATTTGTAAGAAAAACTATATCTGTTTTGATAGATCTTTACATGCATCTTTGTTTATTTTATGCACGGACACTAATAAAGATGCTTTGTGTTACAGGCGCAGAGACCGAGCACACAGAGAGATAAAGAACATTTTCTATAAGGTTATCCAGAAACGGCGCCAGTCAGGAGAAAGGGAGGACGATATGCTTCAAACGCTGCTGGATGTTCGATATAAGTAAGTGAAAATTGGAAATGTTGCCACTTGTAAACATTAGGAGGAAGTGTTGAGTATTTAACACTTTTATACAGGAGGCTTCATTTACCAATTTTTTTCTAAATTGAATGTTGCTTGTCATGTCACACATCATCCTTGGGTCTTAGATTTTCCCCTGTGTGCTGTTTGTTGTAGCCTTTGGGAGATGATATCCCTTTTCCTGTCTTTTTTACTGTAATTGTAACTGAGGGTTCTAGAAGCTGGTTTTGCCTTTTCCATCTCCTTGTAGAGCCTGAAGAATTTGCACTTTTTAGGGTTGGACTTTGAAGTCTACTATTTGAGTTCCTCAAAGTTAAGATTACAAAAAAATGAAAATCTGGCCCAAATATGTTCTTATGACATATTATACAAATGATGATGTGTGAAAGTACCATGCTAAATCAGATTAATGGTCTATCAAGCTCAGTATCCTATCTTTAATAGTGACAAGTACAGTAAAAGTGCTATTATCCGGCATCCCCCATTCCCCAGGGGATGCTGGCTAATCAAATATACCGGTTAATTAAATGTGCGCCGTCTGGTGCACTTCCCGGCATTAGTGTGCCTGGGGACAGGGAGTGGGGCCCTGCGCAGGCTGCTTTGCCCCGGGCCATGGGGTGAAGAAGTGACAAAGAGAAACTCGGCTCGTGGCAATGAAACTGGAAGTTCCCAGGAAGTGGTACTTTTGGTTTTGCTTTTGCCGTGTCCCTCGGATGCCGGTTAGTAGAATTCTCCAGCTAATAAAGTGCTGGTTAACACAGCTTTTGCTGTAGTATGATGCTGTAGAAGCAGAGTGTATGAACAAGGCAAATGTTGAGTGATCTTTTTCAAGTCATACTTTTCCTGGCATCAACTATCATTGGTTGGTGATGTTGGAAGATACGCCCCAACTGCTCTTTTTCATGGAGGACAGATCCATACGGAACTATTAATTAGTCTTATCCTTTTTTGAACATGGTTATAGTATCTGTAGCTACAACCTCCCGTAGTAGTGAGTTCCACAGTTAATTATGTGCTGTCTTTTTTCTAAAGCCTTCCTTCAGTTTGTTTTAAACCTATTTCCTCATCATTTCAGTAGCTGCTCCCTAGTTTATGTATTCTGCGGCTTGATGAATAACAGTTCCCTATTTACCTTATTCACATCCTTCATGATTTTACTGGCCTCTATCATATCCCCCCTCAACTTTTTCCTTGCTGAAATGAAGAGTCTTAATATTTTTAGTTTCTCCATAGCTCTGACTATCTCTGACTCTTTCTGTACCTCTTTTAATACATCTTTCTTAAGATATGGAAACCAGAACTGTGCTCAGTATTCCAGATGTAGGTGTACCGTGGACTAATACAGTGGCATAGTGATGATGACATCCATCATCTCTCCATACAGCCTCCAGTATAACGTCTTTATCTTGCAGTGATCAAAGTGTATTTCCCACTTTGCTTATCTGTCCTGATTATCAAGTTCTTAAGGTAAAGAATTCTAAATGCTTACAGGTGAGATTACCCCTGTGTTACAGTAGGAATATTTTCTCAGGAGTTAGCTCCAAAGATCAAATCAGATGCCCCCTCCCTAAACCTCTTGATTGTAATTTTTCTAATCAAGGTGACTGATTTTTAATTTGCAGTTTTCACATTTATTATACAAGTTAGAAAGTTAGATTATATCTCCTGCTGGATATCTCAGATTCTTCTGTGCTACCCTCCAAGCCTCTCTCAATTTTTCAGCACTTCATTTCTCTATGAAATAGAAATAGGCAGATACTAGGCACTCTGTTGTCCATATACAGATAAAGAATATATCTGTGAACTGTTGACTCAATAATCTACCATGCTTAAAAAACAGGCTTCAGGAGAGCTCTTGCCAAGGTTTTATTTAACAGATCAAGGCTGTGTATATAGATGTTCAGTTTCTGCCACAATCGCCGTTCTCCTGGTAGAAACTGTAAGTGTACAGATGTTCTAGTTTTTTCTCGCAGAGCAAAAATGGCAGAAAAATGACCTGGCACCTTGTGTTGCCCCTGCCCAGGTCTTTGCTAGGATTGGACCCTCAGCTGCCCCTTTCCAGCCCCACATGCCAGGATTGGGCCCTGTATCTGCCCTGTGTGGTGATTTAACACACAGGGCCATGCTGTCCAGTTTGTGGGGCTTCCTAAGGGTCTGGAATTTTGGAAACTTCTCTCCTCCCACCAAATTTTGGATCTATGGGGAGCTGTGTGGGCCAGATGACACAACTCCAGGGGCCAGATCTGACCTGTGGGCCAGGGGTTGAGCACTCTTACTCTAATGCAGTGTTTCTCAACCCATGGGTTGCAAGAAGATTTCAGAGGGTCGTGAGCCATGAGTTGAGAAACAGTAATCTTGGGAAAGTGTGGAGACTGTGGCAGGGGGAAGGGGGTGGGGGAGAGCGAGGCTGGGCTGGATGCTTGCAGAGATGGGGAAGCTGGGGGATGCTGCTTGGGGTGGAATGGACTGTGATCAAGCTGCCTGGTGGGGGCTGCCACAGGCCTCCCCTCCTCCCTCTAGCACACTCTGCTGCCACCCGCATGAGCCGGAGCCACTGCAGCCATCATGCTCTGGCCTGAGCAGGACGGGAGCAACTGGAGGCACCTCTAGCAGGGCTGGGTGGGGGTGGCAGGGGGCTGCAGATTGGGAGTAGGGGCACCAGCAGGGCTGGCGTAGGGCAGGGGCTGTGGGTCAGCAGTGAGGGATACCAACATGGTGGGGAGGGGCTGGGGAGTCTCTGGGTTGTGTACTGGCAGAGCTGGGTGGGGGTACAAGGCTATGAACCTCTGGAAATGGGTTCCAGTAGGAAAAAGGTTGAACCACTGCTGTAATATACATCATCTTGATCTAGGGATGACCGTCTTCTGACAGACGACGAAATTGCTGGAATGCTTATTGGGTTACTGTTAGCTGGTCAGCATACGTCCTCAACCACCAGTGCTTGGCTTGGCTTCTTCTTAGCTAGAGACAAATCAATACAGGAGCAGTGTTATGTGGAACAGAAAGCAGTTTGTGGAGATGACTTGCCACCATTAAGTTATGACCAGGTTTGTATGTTGCATAATTTTTTACAGGCTAACTTGCAATGGAATATTTCTGGCATAAACATGTTAAATTTGAAGTTAGTGACTGAAAGTACATTTTAGGTTAGGGCGGGCAATTATTTTGAGCAGAGGGCCGCTTATCCAGTTTTGGCAGGCGGTTGAGAGCCACATGGATAGCCCCACCCCTTGACAGGTGCCCCGCCCCCTGGTCACCATCTTGGGACCAATGTCCCAGGGCCAGCACTGGTGGGGCCCAAAGCGGGGTGCAGGCTGGGCTGCACCAGCAGGGAGTGGAAAGCTGGCCCGGCTCCATAGAGCCCCTGCTGGCTGAGACCCATGCTCCTGCCACCCTGCTCTGGGCCCCACTGACACTGGCTCCGGACACCGGTGCGGGCCCTGTGCTTCTGCTGGCTCCCCGCTTGCTCACACTCGGTGCCCCCCAGCCCTGCAGTACAGATGGGGAGCAGTGCACAGCCTCAACCCCCTGCTCGCCAGCAGGGAAGAAGCTGTTGCTGAGCGTGGGGAAAAGTGGCCTCTCACCTGCCCCATGGCAGATGCCCTGCATTGCAGGCACTTGCAGCCCACGGGGGGCTGTCTCAAGCAGGCACAGGCAACCTCAGGCAGGCTGCGAGCGGCTGCAGCACAGGCCATGGGGTGAGGGAGGGGCCACTTTTCCCCATGCTCAGCACCAGCTTGGCAGTAGAGCTGGGTTACAAGGTGGTGCTGAGTGTGTGGGGGCAGGGAAGCAGCCCCCCCCCCCCAATGTCTGGCGCACTGCGCTGCAGCTGCTCACAGCCTGCCTGGGGCTGCCTGTGCCTGCTCTGGACAGCCCCACGCAGGCTGCGAGTGCCTGCAGTGCGGGGCGCTGGCCATGGGGTGGGCGAGGGGCTGCTCTTCTCTGCACAGGGAAGGAGCCCAGGGAAAAGCTGAGCAAGGGGGGAAAAGCGGCCCCTCCCCCACCCCATTGCCTGTGCTCCCTGCTGCAGCTGCTCACAGTCCGCATGGGGTTGTCTGGAGTGGGTACAGGCAGCCCCTTGTGGGCTGCAAGCAGCTGCAGCACGGGGTACCGGGCATGGGTGGGGAAGAGCCGCTTTCCTCACACACACACACACTCCTTCCTTGCCCAGGGTCCCACCCCCCTCCCCCACTTACCTGAACTTTCTGTGCCAGGGCAGCCACATGCTCCCAGCCCAGAAATGCCCAGCCCCACTGTTGTTGGAGCCCGCTGAGCTTCCCCTGGGTCCTACTGCCCTTGGTTCCTGTCATTTTAACAGAAACCAAGGGCAGAGAAATATTAATTTTCCAAGTTGTTTAGGGGCCTCGGGCTGGATCTTGCCCACCTGTTTTGGGTGGTAGCTTGTATTCTAATATTGTATCCTAAGCAACATTTTTCTTCTGTTACATGAAGCAGAAACAAAAAAACAGTGTAACTAAGCAAGTATGTATTGAAAATGAGCTGCATAAGATGTTGATTTTCAAATAGGAAAAAATACTTGTTTTAATGTTAGATATTTTCTAAAACATGAAGAAATGATAACGCTTACCTTACTTACAGCTGAAGGATCTGAACTTGCTGGACCGTTGTCTAAAAGAAACTTTAAGGCTTAGACCTCCTATAATGACGATGATGAGAATGGCAAGGACTCCTCAGGTGAGTACATTAGAGTACACGGTTTGTAATATAATCTTGAGCATAAATCTCTCATATCTGAAGACATGACAGATCCAGAAATCAGGATCTTGAATTTAATAAGAAGTGAAACTCTGAATGATGACAGCAAGTTGTGCAGTGAGGTGCAAAGTTAGGTAGTCACTGACTGACATGTGGGAGCAATGCAATATGCTCACCTTAGAAGTTGCACCTCTAGCGCGCAGGCATTGTGTATCTGCTACAGATTATTCTAAGGACATAAAATGTATCACTCTTGTTCTCCAGAATATACACGTAAACTTGTCTGCTTTAGGTATTTGTGATGCACAGAATCAACCATGCACTATGGCTCTTTTGATGGTGTTAATCTTACCTCCTGTATAAGAAGCAAGTCCTGTCTTCTGCTTGATATCTTGTTCATTTTGTACTTTTTGAAAAATCCCTTGGGTTTGAAGCCTTGATGGAAACTCCTCCCCTCTCCTTCAAAAGGGGAGGGAGGGAGAATAGCTGGCTCCCTGAGATCCTGGGGAGCAGAGTTGCAGTCCAGTTGCCACCTGAGGCCACAGGTGAGCTCTTAAGCTGCCACCATGACAGAAGGGATGGTCCCCAGGGGGGTAATGGCATAGATGAGTGCTGCTACCGCCCCCTGTGATGGTAGCAGCATAGTGCTAGCTGTCAGAGCTCACTGCTGCTCTGCACTCCAGAGCAATGCCAGGCTTTCCTCCAGAGCCTGGCACTGCTGTGCACCCTGGAGCAGCACTGGGCTTCTTGCCAGGTGACAGATCCTGGTACAGCTCCATACCCTGAGGCAGTGCTGGTCTGTCCTCTAGCCAGGATTTTCTCCAGCTGTCTGGGAGCCTGGCACTGCTCCAAATTCAGATCAGTAGGTATCAAAGAAGCCACCCCCTCCCTCACATGTGGGATTGGTGAGGGTTTGAGTTGCTGATCTGAGGGTAGCAATACTGCCAGTGAAAACCCACTACTCCTAGACCCACTGACATAGTTCCTTCTGCAGGGCAGAGGGTGGGCTGTCATTGGTTAGATTCACTGACAGATTCTCCAGTGAGGGGTGGGGAATGAAAGAGCAAGCTCCAATTACCCCATGGCTGGGGAACATGCCTTTGTGGCGAGTGCAGAGTTGGAGTAAGCGGCCTCTGAAGAAGCATATTCCCCCATAGCACTCTCTTTTTATAGTGCTACAAATGAACCAAGGCCATAGGCTCCACATTTCTTTTTTATAAGCATTTTCCTGTGTCAGCCTCCATTAGCAGAGCTAGCTCCACTTCTTACCCAGTAACTTTTATATCAGGATGCTTAAATGCCACAAAGTACTTTCTGGTATTTCATCAGTTTGTTGGTAGATGGAGCAGTAATGCAGGCTACATTACTCTGAGAGCATATTGTCTAGCTTGTACACTGTAAGAAGAGATAGGTGTGTTAGTCTGAAGTCAGGCAGAAGTTACAGCAGGGTAGCACCTTGGAGACTAACTGGTTCAGAGAAGCAAACTTTTGTAGGTGACAGCTTGCTTAACCTACAGTCAGATATTGTGACAGTCCTCTACAAAAGTTTATGCCTCTCTGAACCAGTTAGTCTATACGGTGTTACCCTGCCCTGCTTTATAGTACAAAAAGCTTTTTCTCTTAGATAAGAACTGCTTTCTTTATACATGTTCTTCTGAAAATAGAACCTTTTTTTGATGGCTGGTTAGGTATTTCTCAGCATTTAGAGTATTGTTTCTGACTGGCTAAATAGCATTGCCACCAAATCAATTTAGGAGCTCTCTCAGTACTGCCTATAATTATTCATTTTTTCATTTTGGTTTGTTTTACCAAACCAATGCCCACAAATACTTTGTAGTAACAGCCTCTTCACTAGATGTTTTTTTTCCTGCTCATTTTATGGATTTTTTTGGTAACATGTAGGGCTTCTTTTTTCCCCCTGTAGACTGTTGCTGGCTATACTATTCCTCCTGGTCACCAGGTCTGTGTATCTCCTACTGTTAATCACAGACTTAAGGATTCTTGGGTAGAAGCCTTAGAGTTCAAACCTGATCGTTATCTCCAGGATAATCCAGCAGCTGGAGAGAAGTTTTCATATGTGCCATTTGGTGCAGGTAAGTCAAAGAATACAGTAAGAAATTGCTTTAGGTGGCTGACAGTGGCAGAATATTAAGGAAGTCATTCAAATACTGGATGCCCTGTGCCACAGTTGACTGAAAATCCAATTCACTCTAATAAAAATAAAATCAGTGGTTCCTAGTAAATTTGTAAAGCTTTTCTTCTGTTGCTTCATGAAGCATCCTTTCAAATGGAAAACTGATTGTTCATGTAAAAACAGCCAAACAGACTATGCAAATGCTGTATAATATATAAAGTAACCCGTTCTTATTCTTTTAGTTCTAGTGATTGAATGTATTACTTGAAATAAAGAAGAAATCTTTAAATTTTTTTTACTTTAGTTTGAGTTTTTAACAGGGAAAAACCCATCAATGCACAGTCAGCGACTTTTGTGTTGAATTCTTGCATCAATAATAACTATCATTGTGCATAACATTCAGACTTTCAGAAGTTAAATGTGTGAGCAAGGAGCAACTGCTCTGGAAATGATGTCTGAAGAGTTGGCTGACTTTGTGTTTAAATTCTCCTTTAATACTGCATTAATGTAATGTTTTAGCAGAAAATAGCTGTACATGGTAAGAGATTTGTGAATGTCAGGGTAACACATGTGAGAAATTTGATATAAGAACTAACATATTTAATGAAAAGTGATGTGGCTGTTCCTTCTTTTTTTTGTTTGCTTTTTTCCCCTAAGTATTAGCCCCAATCCAGTAAAGCACAGGATTGTACGTTTCTAATGAATTGGGACCATAATTATAATTGTTTAGAACTGATGAACACCTTTGTGTTAAGTTTACAGTATTATTATTGTATTATTAATGGTGTTGAGTTCATAGAAGTGTGATAGCGCTCTCTGTTTTGTGGACTTCCCTTTAGGTCGTCATCGTTGTATTGGAGAAAATTTTGCATATGTTCAGATTAAGACAATTTGGTCTACTTTGCTCCGTTTATATGAATTTGATCTCATCGATGGATATTTTCCTACTATAAATTATACAACTATGATTCACACACCTAATCATCCAGTTATCCGATATAAGAGACGGTTGTGCTGAGTTTGTGATACAGAAATATTTATATCTAAATGGCAATAATTATTATTTTGAATTAAGTGGTTCAGAGAAAATATACTATCCCATTGGACATGTAGTATAATGGCAATGAGATAAATCTAACTACAAAACATGGAACTATTTAGTACTTTGTACATTCTACAATAACAAGAGTTTTATTAGAAGAGGCAGCATTTTATACTTGTGTAATAATTTTTAGGCAGATACCAAATAATTATTAGAATTGAATTAGTAATCACAGGTGAGGAAATAAAAGGTTTAAATCTTAATGTCTAATGACTTTTTAAAAACCTACCATGTTTGAGCTAAGGGAGCAAGTTTGTGCACTTATGGACACTTGGTGCTGCTGTGCAGTTTGAGATTGTTACCTCCGTGGTGTGGTTGTGTAAGCATACATGTGTGCAAACTATACATGGCAGGTATGTGGCTTATGTAAACATGCCTGTTGTGGACCCAAAGTCACAAAATTATAGCCAGACCAAAAAACACTGACTGGGAGCAAGGGAGAGGAGGAAAGACAATGACCCTTCCATGTTTTAGTGCTAATAGCTAGCTAACTGGTGAGAGCAGAAAGGAAGGAGGAAACCTGAGCTGTAAGTCCCCCTTCACCCAGAGAATTTTGAGGCTGCATATTTCTGATTGCTACATGACAGGTTAAGCATTGTCCAGTTTGCTCTTCCACACTCCTTTTGAAGCAGAGCCACGCTACACCTTGCATTTGATACGTATTGGATTAAATGGATGGAGTGAAATAGATAAAGCTTTCTGTTTCCTGGAGTAAGGGTCTAGGCTACCTTTTTATGTGGCTGGAAAAATGCCATTTAGGTACACGAATGAAACAATTCCTCCCAAGTGATTTAATTGCCTCAAAACAGGCATCAAAGAGACATTTTCAAAAAACAGTAGGCAAACATTTAAATATAGATTCATTTAAGTTGTCAGGTTGGGCACCCAAGATAGGCTAGTCACTCTTTGAAGTATTGGTATGGGTATAATAATTAGCAGAACTTCACAATTTTGTGAATGAATAAATAGTAAGCAGAGTAAGGCAGTTGTCAGAAAAATATGCTTGTGTCCATGTAACTTTGTCTACAAGAAGCTGAATGAAACAGCTAAATATTGTGCTACTGCTGTTTATTTTTCCCCCGGTATTGTTAATTGTACATTTTTGAAGTGGAGTTGTGATAATGGATGGAAATAGCTCTGATGTGTAAAAAATTTCATTAAAATTTATAATTCTTTTTGGTGAAAGTTGTTTTTTTCTGTGCTCGGAAAAGTGTATGTTGTGTCAAACACTTATTCTTGAAAGATTTTAAACCTTTGAGTTTTTCCATTTTGTTTTAATTTTTTTTTACTACTAAAGGAATGAATAACTATGAACTTGGCATTCAAAAGCATCAATAACAAGTTTCTGCCCCTTGCTGTGAGCACAAAACAGTCTTATTATTAATGGTCACTTCTTATTTTAAACATGGACTAATAAAAAGCCTGAACATGTAAATCCTCACTGTAGGCAATTCCTGTTGTAGGAGGCCCTGATAACAAATAGTTTCTATGGTTGTACAAGAGAAATCAAAGCAATTAAAAATTATAGCATCATAATGCAATCAGTGAGAGCTGGTTGGGTTGGACTCCTTTCCTAGTCAGTAGCTGTCAGGTTCTAGAGTAGATTACACACTTTTTTTTGGTAAAGCTTGTATTAAATTGCACGTTCTCTTAAACCCACATGATGCTACCTCCATTATGCTACCCAACAGTGGCTACCAGTGTCGCATGCATACATATACAGCCATCTCTCTGTCAGGTTCAACCCATACTGAGGACCCTCCTAAGAGGAGGCAGATGGTTCATAGGTTAGAAGCATTTTTTGTCCCTTGAGCTGGGACTCCACTGGCAAACTGCTCACCAGACAAAGCATTTGAAAGAACTGAAAGCAATTCTCTATAAACTTATTTTAAGAACCATCTGTCACACTTTCAACCCATGTAGAGCTGCACCAGTGCAAACTGGAAATGGTGAATGGCACATAGTCAGATTCACCATCATAACACCTACAAATCCCCATTCTGCATGAGTCTGTTGTAGTAAGAGGGACACTTCTGACTTGGGGAGCAACAGAAGAGGTTCCTCCACACCTCAAAGAAAGGGGTTCTATAGCTGCTATTTTCTGCTTCTAAAAAGAGGGAATATGGCCTTTCTTGGACTTTAAAAAGCTGGATTCAATTCACTAAGTCAGTGTCAAAATGGTTACCTTGGTATGTATCATCTCATCCTTGAGCTGGGGGACTGCATCACAGCAGGATGGTGGTGCAAGATGGTTATTTCCATATGGCTGTCTTACAGGTAATGCCTTTGTTTCATGACAGATCAGGACCAATATTAACATGAGCTCCTTTTCTTTGGCTTATTCACAAACCTGGGAATCTTTACCCAGATCTTTTCACTCAGGGCTGCACGCCTCAGAATATAAGGTACATGCATCTCAATACCTGGCTGATAGAAGACCCTATGGAAGATCATGTTAGAAAGTCTACCAACTACCCTGGCACTCTTCTACTGCTTTGTCCTGTGGTTCAGGAACCAGAAGTCCACTATGACTCCAGCACAAACATTGGTCTTCACTCACACTTTTCTGAACATGGTGTCAGCGCTGGCCTATTCTGCTAGTGCAGTTCGGAGCCCTAAAAGAATTTGTTTTTCCACAACAGATGTGAAAGCATGCCTCAATGCTTAGCTATGCACCTTGGTCACAACACATGCCAGATTTCATCTCAGGGACATGGAGGTCTGGCTCTGGACTATAATTTCCAGAGAGAGAGTTTCTGACCATAATAACTATCCTGGGTTCTATGTTCTCCATAGGATAGGAGATGGACCAGGTAATGTAGGTTTGGGTATGGCTTTCCTTCCCTCTGCTGCATCAGGGTTCATGATAATTCAAGTGTATATTGGTTATTTGCAAATACAGGGCTCTCTGAGCAGAGGATGAGGAACAGAAGATACTAATTGCAGTGCTGACAAAATACAGTGGGTATATGGTATTCTTACTGGACAGAGAGAGAGGCCTTTGAAAAGATGAGCTATTCATACAACGGTGCTAACAAACAGAAGATCCAATCCAATTCCACTAGAGATAATGAGAGATTTTTCACAGACTTCAGTGAGAATTCAATTCAGCCTCAATTATGCAGTCATTCAAGAAAGAAAACCAGTGGAAAGAACAGGACACAACAGGATTAAATCTTGCCCCCCAGCTCTCACAGTGGCATCAGTTAGATCAGTGGTTATCAACTCTCTTAGCACCCCTCAATATCTTTTCTGAATTTAGATTCTAGCTCTGTGATTCAGAAAAGTTATGGAGAGTGCCTTAAGGCTAAAATGTGGAGACCCATGGGTTTATACGAAATTGATTTCACTGATGCATATTTTCCTACTATAAATTATACAACCCTGCTTTACACACCTCAGAGTTATCAGATATGAAACAGTTATGCTAAATTTGAGGAACTTCTTCATCTGATCATCAGTGTTATGAAGATGAGGGAAATCTAGCCATGACATGTGGAACCACTACACCTACTATAACTGCATTCCTGAATCAGTACTTTGTAAGACATATAATACATTTACAAGGTTTTATTCATAAAAATGCTGTCTTCTATCTGTGTAGCAACTTTAACATGGATTCAGGCCTGACAGTTACTTAGCATCCAACTCACCAGTCAAATCCTAAGTGAGGAAAAAGCTATTTTTCAAGTGTGAATCTTAACTTCTAGAATGAGCATGTGTTAACCTACTTCCCTTCATCCACCTAAACTAAGGAGTGAGATGCAAGTCTCCATGTACAGTGGGACTAGAATCTGTTCTGATGGGATCGTTGTAACAAGCAGGGTTTGAATTACATTCTGACTCGTGGGAAGCCTGTGATGGTGGCAGCTGATAGCCGGAAGAAGCCACCACTGCTGTAACCTGAGGCGCAGGGCAGGCTCTCGTCCGATGGGGAAGCTCTCGTCTCTTATGGGGGGGCTCAGCCCTGTGAGCTCCCCTGTAATTCAAACCCTGGTAACATCTGAAATTGGAAGGTTTGCTTTGTGTGTTTGTAGCCTGTCAACTGCAGAAATGTACATACTGTTTTATGTAATAAATACATTCTTATTTTCAAGAACGACCCTAGAATTGCCATGGAGTTTTAATACAGAAAATCATAGTATTTTCACAAGAGGGATAGTAGAATATTTACATCTTACTGGTCATCTGAATACTGGAAATGGACAATGCACGAAAACTTTGAACGAGTAACTGGGGACTTGAGGCAGTTTTCAGAGGTTTTGTATTTTCATTAAGTGATACAGAACCATTCCGTAAACATTTAAGTCCATTTAAATTGTGTCAAGGTTACTTGGTCTCATTTTAAAGTAAGCAAATTAATATTAGAATCTCACAAATAACTGATTTCTGCAAATTAGCAAATAGTAAGTAGAGCAAGCCCATTCTCAGATTCTTGGATTGGAAAAGAATGCTTTTTTTAAACATGCTCTCTCTGTCAGGCAAGTGTATGATGTAACTGAACTTTGCACCACTATGGATTTTTTTTGCCCTCAGAACTTTTGTGTATTTTAAAGTGGAGTGGTAGTAGATAAAAAGTAGTTGCCTTGCAAAGAATTTATTTCAGTTTTTTTGACAATTTTCAGTGCTCAGAACTGCATACATGCATATAAGAAACTTTGACTTAAACTGAAAGCCTTTCTAAATTAACTCTTATTGCTAAACAAATGAATAAGTCTGAAATGAGCATCACAATGGCTACTCATAATTATCAGTGATAGTTATGCCTTTTGCTGAGCACAAAACCACCTCATTAAGTCATTTCCCATTTTAAACACAGAAAAAGCTTTGGCATGTTAAGCTCACTCCTTAAGAAGTTTTCATTATGCAGAGGCTTAATAAAAATCCTTTTCTGTGGTGGAACAAGTGAAATGAATACCACAACTTCTATAAAGTAATGAAGTGCAAACTGGGTCTCTCTGCACTCCTTAGCTGCTAGCAGCCTCCTTGTGCTCAGTATAAACACTTCCTACCTATTTCTTTCAGCTGTTGAGGTTGAATCACCCAGAAGGGTTGTCTGGCTGTAGTAATGTGCACAGAAACCAAGGTGGCTCTTCTACTTCAAACAGTTTCAAACAATACAGCATTTAAAAGGATGAAGTCATCTTTTATTTCAGTACTTTGACAAAATACCCATAAAATTCAAAACTTCTACCATTACAAAAATAGGTCTCTACAAGTGATATTTTGCCTGCACTGCCAATAGCAGATATATTAGAAGAGAGTCATGTTAATTCAGTAGCCTTACCAGAAAAACAGTGCAGTGCACTTTGAGCTACACTCTGCAATCTCACTAATGCTTAAGTTTCATACTTGCACCCGCTCGATAAATACACACTTTTTTCATAAGTTAATCATTTAAATTAGCATTCCACAAATATACATGTAAAATTAATGATTGATCTTTTTTTGAATGAACACCAGGTGCCTATATACAGAAATTCCAGTCTGCATGGATGTGCCAGCAAGGGAACTGTATACAATCGTACTGCTGCGTTCATGTTGGTCCCACAATATACACATTATACAAAAGCACAGGAGCACAGATTTACAAAAGGCAATTTCATTTATGTCACTACCAGTGATGGAAATATTGAAAGGTTATTATCTTCTCATACCACAGTGCAACTGAGTGTAGGAAGCAGAACCTGTAAAATGGGAAAAGAGAATTTAGGTAAAGTGCTGGGTGACTAAAGAGGTTTACTCGAGGGGTTCATAGGCAGTCATTAGACTATCTACAATAAGCTTCAGATGGCTTCAGTAAAAATTATATTTTAAATGGATTTTTTTTATGGACAGAGTCAAGAAAAAAAACCACATGGATCTTACATTAAAGTGGCTGGATTAACAGTAACTCTTAGGAGTGGCTCACATGCAGTCTGACAAGGCGTTTTGGTTCCCATTAGCTCACAGCTATATTTCTGTTACAGTTATAAAACCAAATGTATTTAGTGCTTCACTGGGGAAGTGCCTCCTTCAGAGGTCATGTAATGGGCAAATGCTACAGTAGGTCTAACAAGCACTGTCAGACGGGGAGCAAAAGGCAGAAAAGCTACCAAATTATCAGAAGTGGACCAGGGCAGCTCTGCAACTGGGCTGGTGCCATGCTGACTGCAGTGGTGTGATCATCTACCACTCCAGCAGTGGCTATTTTTGCAGTGCCTGGGGCTGCTGCGCTCAGTTACACTACACCGTGTGATGACTTGTAAAAACCCTATCCAGCTGGGATTCTTGGCAATAAAATTCTTGCTTCAAAGTGATTTGAGAGCCTAGACAAAAACTTAGTGAGACTCGAAATCTGTCATGTCATGCTTATATGTAATGCATGATTCCATAGTTTCCTCCTACAGTCTTTCAGCTTTTTTTTCTAGTGGATATTTGCTGCCTGCTTTCTTTTCAGCTGCAAGTCTTAAATCAGAGAGAAACTATGCCTAAAACTCAGCTTCTATCAGACTTACTAACAAACCAACAGATGCTCTGCAAGTCAGACCAGGTACGGAGTGACTTGTTTTGCCAAGAGACCTTGACAAGGAAAGCACGAGTATTTACCTGACTGAACGCTTCCAAGTCGCCTCTGTAGTGCCTCTAGCCGATTAATGTAATCTGTTAAAGCTCTGTCAGGATCATAATTTTGCAGCTGAGGGCATGCAAGGGAAACTGGATTTATATCAGCATGGAAGCCATGGTACCTAGAGGAAGAAAAACCATGAAATATAGCTTTTAAAATTTAAAAATACTGTACTGACATTCTGTTTCCAAAGGCAACTCTATCAGAAATAGCTAAATGTTATGGCTGTAAGTATCTATGCTGACCTTTACTATTACCTTTTACTTTCCTGAGGACATAAATACAGCTAATTAATACCTTCCAAGTCCACAAGAGATCTAGTTCAGTCCAGTTCCAAAAGTTTCAGTATAGCAAAAATATTTAAATAAAGCCAAAGAACGTTTATTAGGATATTAAAATCAAACACCTAAAAATATTGTATTGGCTGGAGGGAAATTTGGAGAACTCAGCAAATTCAAGGAGACCTGCTGCCAATCTACACACCTCCTCCCACCTCCAGCCTCCCCAGCCTGTATAGGTAAAAATCTAGGTTGTGCTGTCACAAATAAGCCAAGTAAGACTTAGGGATAAATGTTGTTTTGTGTTTGAAGTGCAAGCAAATAAAAGGTTGGGATGTGGATCTATTTCTGCCTCTTATCAGTAGCCAACCCACAAGGTTATCTGTCATCTGAATAACATGGCCCATGGTTTGAAAAAGTTTGTGAACTGTTGGCACCTGATTTTCAGATAGCCTTAGGGATGCACAACTCCATACAAACTCTGTAGAGTACAAACGCTCCAAAAATCTTGTCTTTTATGTGAAATCCTGGCTCACCAGGGTGAAAATTTCACTTCTAGTGCTATAGTGGCCAGTCTTCTGTGCGGCCATGAAAGGGTTTGCACAAAACATATGCATCATTTTGCAGCAACTACAATTGGATGGTTTTAAAAGTTGATTGGTTCTGTTGGCCATTGTAATCATCAAAAGGCTAAAGAACAGACAAGCCAGGGGTTGAACAGGCACATGAAGAAACTTGGAACAATGACAGGGAAAACATGGGATGTTACCTACAAAAAGTGAAAGTCCCAAACTTTGAGTCCCAAAATGACACTCATATTTTTTAGAAAATGTTTACTATTATTTTGGACAAACAGTGATAATTAAATGAAAAGTCACCTTTGCTGAGAATTTACAGGAGATCGGGGAGACTCCAGGTCTGATCTGGATCTGAGAGAGGAATGTCTCTGTTCTCCATAAAGATCAAGACCACCAGAGAAAGAATCAGACCGTTGCTCATTACCTAAAAAAACCCAAACAAGTATCATCCATGGGAAAAATACCAATCCCTTTAAAAAACCCGGATGTTTTGCACTTTAGTATTCCAAATGCATTTTTCTCTTTTACATGCAAGAAAATTGTTGAAACTACAGTTGGATAAAATAGCAAAAGCAGTAAAGCAATGCATGTCCAACATGATCAGCTGCCTTAGCACCATAAAATAATGTACATGTATATACATAAACCGCCTACCGGTCTTACATGTATAAGTCAAATGGAAGCCTCACCGAGGTTCCTACTAGCTGTTCTGTTCAGCAAGAAAATCATTCGTGGAAAATGGGCTCTTCCAAACACTTTTCCAGTTTACAAACTATGGTTGATTCTCTTTCCTTCATCCTATACTCAGGGACAATCACTACAGTTCTCTGCTTCTCAGGATCTTGCTTACTACTATCAGATCTAGCCAAGATTTCCCTTTGAATGACTCTCAAAAATATCTAACTTAAACTGCAGAAAGTAACTTTGAACACCAGCAGGGGCTACAGATGCAGCACAGGGAGCTCCTTGTAAAAAAAAAAAAAAATAAATTCTCAGATACAAGTTTGATTTTTGCTCCTGCTTGAACTTCCTCAGTTTTGAAGCCATTAAGCTCAGCATGGAATGCCTCTGAGACTGATATGACTGGCACCAATGCAACTTGTACTAGCTGATTTAGTAGCTGTACTAGCTCTTTTTGCACTCTCTACAAGAAAACAAGTGGGGAACCAGATATCCCAGATTCTAGCTATGTCCAAGGGACGCAAGATTTTTTTTTTTTTAATCTGACTTGAGATGAGAACAAACTGGGAGGAAATACTTCCCAGTGCAATGACATAGACAAAAGATGCCTGCTCTGATGCACTGTAATTATAGTTTGTTGGAGGAGACTCAATTAATTGAGTCTACTGGAGCATGCTTATTAGCACACTCCACCAGCCTCGGCATCTGGTGCATTTTGTGTCCTTGTGCTTCAAAATGGTGGCGGAGGCACTTTAACTAAATCTCATTTGACATGTTTTAGATACAGTGCCCCTGCCACCATTTTGAAGTATGGGATGTTGAATACACGAGACACTGTGAGTGCTCTAATTAGAGCAGCTTCTAAGAGCAACTCTAAAGCACCTCCCCTGCCCCCTCCCAGAGCACGTGTAAAGATGCCCAGGGATGGGACCAACTGTGGTAGCCAAAGTTCATGTCTGTATGTCCTGGATTTATTTAGAGTTCCCACAGGTATGAAAGGGAGCACACTGCAGGAGGTGCAATTCACACACACAGAGCACAAGCCCACTAAGAGAAGTCTGCCACATTTTGGAAAGCCTGTCCACTAAGATATAAAGTAAGACATAACAGCTGGGACACTAGTGTCTGTGCTGAGTGGAGTGGCCCAGAATGCTGAAGGGGCGACTAGACAGCCAAGGAGGAGCCTGGTCTCGATGGTGCGGTGAAAGGAAGAGGAAGGAGAGTTCCATGCTACATGAACCCAACCTAAACTGTCCTTCCCTCAGCACTAATGTACTCTGTGGCGATACCTTTTCTTCAGACATCCATAGTCTACAATTTACCTGTGTTTTGGCTAAAGCCATCCCTGTTGATACTTATGAAGCTGAAACCTGTTATCCGGTGCCACCGGTGAACCAGGAACTTCATTCTGCATTTAAAATACGAGATTTAAGATTGAGAGGTATTGCCTTTTCAAATAACATACTTACAATATTCTGAGGCATAATAATCCACATACCACAAAACCAAACGTAAAAGGTAGATTTAAAACCTACAAAACTGGACTAAGCAGAAAACATCCTTACACACAGACTTGCAATCTTAAGGAAAATATTTCAGTTATATGCTTATAAAATGCACAGCCCCCCTGGGGAAGGCACTAATGATCAATTAATTCTTTTTAAAACTTGTTAAGGTATTCCATATACTCTGACATTAATTAATTAAAGAATACACAGCTCAGCAATTAGGAACAATAATTGGGCTGAAGAGTGTATTACCGTATCCAAATCATTCCCAGGATCTGGGCTGTTTAACTCAGCACTCTAAAAAATTCACTGTTTTCAGGACAGTAGGAGACTTACAATAATTTAAACAGAGTGGACTACAAAGCACTCTAGAACTTGCTACATGTTGTGTTTGGAAAACAAATTTTAAGTTGCATATTCACATTTGGTTAAATTGTAACTTCCTGTGATGTACCTTGAAATTGCAATGGACACTCTGACTGCAGAACGAAACCTGGTAAAACCCTTTGAATGATGTGTAATCACTTCTACATCAGTATAGGAAGGTTGCCCACCCATTCTTGCAATGAGGGCCAGGGTGGCTTCTTCACATTCCTGGAATCCACCTAGTAACAGCAGCAAGTATTTTTTCTGGTATATGAGTGCTTTCCGAAAGCTCTCTGCTCTCAGGTACTTTCCGTAAATTCTCTAGATGTTAAGAAAGAAGGAAAACACTATAAGCCAGTCATTCAAAAGCTTATTAGAATTCAAAGATTACCAACATCGCCAAACAGTTTAGCTGCTTTTATTCCCTCCCTGTAACCACGGAAAGAATAGGATCATAAACAAGTAGGACTGGAAGGGACTGCACAAGGTCATCTAGTCCAGCGCTTCTTAACCCGTGGGTCGTGACCCCAAAGTGGGTCACTAGAATATATGAAAGGGTCACAAATAAACTTAAAAAATGGATTCTCTTTTAAAGGAGAAAACATGGGAAGCTGTGGCTTTTCCCTTGCAGCCTGGCAGAGTTCCAGCCTGCAAGGGGTTGCTTGGAGCCCCCCATTCTCCTCACCTGGCCCATATACCCACCCCCTGCCCCACACACTGTGGGGCTGGAGGCAAGGGGCAGTGGGTTGGGAGTGAGAAGCACTGGGTCAGGATTTGCCACTTATGTTTACAAATGGGTCCTAGTACAAAAAAGGTTGAGAACCACTCATCTAGTCCAGCACCCTGCTCAAAGCAGGATCATCCCTAACTAAACCATCCCAGCCAAGTGTCCATCTAACCTGCTTTTGAAAACTTCCAGGGATGAAGCTACCAGAATTTCTCTAAGTAGCCTGTTTTAGTGCCTGACCACTTTCATAATCAGAAAGCTTCTAATCTCCAACCTAAACTTCCCCTGCTGCAGCTTGAGACCATTGCTCCTAGCCCTGTCCCAGACAGCCACAGAGAAAAGCCCATCCTCCATATAACTAACATTCAGATATTTGAAGATTTATCAACCCCCGCCCCCCTCCAATCTTCTCTTCTCCAGACTAAATAAATCCAGCTCTTTCAGCTTTTCCTCGTTAGTCTTGCACCCCAGGCTTTTGCTGGGATCACTTTTGCTGCTCCACACTGTACTTTTTCCAAACTGTCCACATCCTTCTTGAAGTGTGGGACCTAAAACTGGATACAATACTCTAGGTGAGGCCTTACCAGTGCCAAGTTGAGTGGAAGAATCACTTCCCTTGATTTGCAAGTGACACCTGTGTTAATACAATCTAGTAGGCTGTTGACTTTTTGCAACAAGAGCACACTGTTGTCTCATTCAGTTTAAGGTCCACTATAATCCCCAGGTCCTTCTCTGCAGTATTGCAGCCTAGCCACTCAGCAAAAAGTATAATGTAGAAAGCAGGAGCATGTGTAATGTTGGATCTTACTCATAGGGAGAAGTTAATGGACTTCTACTTCTCTCAAACCAAGGCTATATAGACAGGTGATAAAGGCAGCAGTGAAAAATAGGCCCAGTTCTATGTATGAGAACCACCTATGTTAGAAAACACTGGCAGAGAAATGCTTCCTACTTTTAAAACAGCATTTTCAGACTCCGATCCCAGTTCTCTCAGAAAAGCTTCATTCCTGAGTTCTGCTCTCAGTTTGGACAGCTCTGCATCAGCTTGTTTCAAGGATTTCTGTAGTGACAGCTTTTCTCTGTTCCAAATCTCTCTTTCAGAAGCAGTGAGTGTGTCAATATTAGTTCCATTGTCCAACACCCATCTAGAAGACTGAAGAGGGAACAAACTTTATTTTTATTGTTAAACACCCAGTATTCCAAATGGTGTCGTTTCCACACTGGGACAGTAATGAGCTCACATTAGTGAATGGAAGACCCAGGGTCTGTCAGTTGTTAGTCTTGGTGATGGAATGCAGCTCACATGGAGAGGTACAAGAAAATTATAAGGAAAAGGAAAGTCACCATTTTCCTAGTAGAAACTAGAAGTGTACAACCGTTCACTCAATTTCTCCCATAGGAAACATGCCCCTTTCAGGAAATCTTTCAGGTCACAACCAAGAAGATCTCCTTTGCAAGAAAGGTTGTTTCCTAAGAGTGAACATTTGTACACTCCTCTTTTGGTCTGGTCCCAGGTGGGAACTGGAAGAGCAAGGCAAACCCCCTAGTTGTTTCCTTGACTGAGATCCCCAGGCTGAGGGGCAGGTGGGGGATTTCCTGCCCTGCTCATTTTGCAGTTCCAAGGCCCTCAGAGCTGAGTGGAAGAGCAGCCCCCGCACTTGCTCCTCAAACCTGAGTCTTGGTGTAAGAAGTGGGTGGGGGGCTTTGCCCTGCTGCTCCCATGTTTTCCCTAGACTGGGATCACCCCAGTCTCAGAAAGGTGCAAGGAGCCACAGAGAGTGGGCATTTGCAGGCTGGACACCTGCACTGCTTTCACTCCTGGAACCATTTTTAGGGGCAGAAATTTTCCACTATTAAAAATGAAAGCCTGTTCACAGCCCAAGACAGGAAAGTCACAGGAAGCTGAGAGAGCAAGGGAAGGAGCTACTCATATTGCTGGTTTTGAAAGGGGGAGATGTATTTCATGTATGAAAGTAATGTGGTGTTTTTTAGTCTCTGTACACCTCATTACACAGTGCAATAAGAAGAGACGTACATAATCTCCACAAGGTCCTCTCTGCTGATTTTGTCTGACTTTCTCCTCCAATTTCAGGACAGCATTCCTCAGATTGTTCTTTTCCTCACTCAGTCTGCTGACAAACCCTGTCAGCTCAGCATTCTGCCTCAGCAGCCCCTCAGTAAATGACCTAGAGGAGGCTCCTGGTGGTAACAGTAACTTCAGCTAGAAATGAAAAAAGCTTGTGTGAGATCAGTTACTGTTGTGGATAATAACAGTACTCTGTTGCTTCATCAGAGGAATCCATGCATTTAAATCCCAGGTCAGTCTAATGTTAATTTTTGTGAAATGATTACTAGGGACTTACCTACATTGCAGAGGATGTTTGTGGCACAGCAGTGCCTTTCATTTTGCTTTCACTACCGTGCCCCCCACCCCCAGTGGCCAAGAGGTTAAAACCACAACATTAATTGTCTTGTGGGGGAGGGAAGGCGAGGAGTGTGTACAGCAAAAAGAGCAAGATTAAAGGCACCACTATGCCATGAACTTCCATTGTGATTTAGGGAGGTCCATAATGATTATGCTCAATAGCAGAACAACACAGCAAGAATCTAATTGCTCTGATTTCTTTAAAAAAAGGAGTTTTTATTTTTTTTATATCTGTTTTTATCTTGGAGCAAAAAGAAAAAGACAGCTAATTTTCTGCTGCTTTAAAACACATTTTATAGCACTGTTGCCTTTGAAGATGAGCTCAGTCAAAAACTAAATACTGCTGAATTATTACCATATTTACTTGATTAGAAGATGAGACTTTTTCCCCATTTAACATGAGGAAAAAAGCCCCTTACCTTACAATCAAGCACGAGGAGGTAGGGGCAGGGGTTGGGGCTAGGGCCAGAGCTTCAGCTGCTGCCTGCTCCCCACAGACTTTGCACACCCAGCCACTCCTTCCTCACTTCCCCAGTCTCCCCACTGTGCTGCTTCTCCTGCACTCCTCCTTACCTTTGTTCTACGCTGGCAGGCTCTGTCCTTGCTGCAGCCTGGGGCACAGAGCATGTGTTCCAGCCTGACTCTGTAGAAGAAGTGCCAGCTCAGTGCCACTGCTGCGGGGCCAGGCTGGAGCCATGCTCTACACCCCAGAGGGACTGAGCCTGCTGGTGGAAATGCTTGTGGAGGGGAGGGAGACTAAGGGAGAGAGGGGGAGACAGGAGAAAGGGGAGGTGGGGGATCCAAGACTGCAGGGGACAGAAGCACCATGGAGGGGAAAAGAGGGGGGAAGGGGACCTGGGCAGCCTGAAGCTGCAGTGGGGCAGGTGACAAGAGGTAAGCTTCCTGCCTTGCTGCCTGCCTCACTTCCTGCCCCACTGCCTATGTTGCTTGCCCCCTATATCCTCCACTTTGTGCCCCCTTGCAGCCACCCACTGCCTGCTCTACCATGTGCCTCCCTACTGCCTGTCCTCCACCTACTCCCTACCATCCCTCACTGCCTCCTCAATTACTGCCCCCCTCACCTTCCCTACCATATGCCTCCCTACTGCCTCCCCCATTGCCTGCCCCATTACCATCCTCCTCATCACCTCTTCCCCTCAGCACCTGCAGCAGCGTGGGGGATGAATTTAAGATGATCCTCCAATAATTAAATTCCATACATGGAAAGTTATAATAAATTTATAAATTTTCCATGTGTAGCATCTAATTATTGGCATCTTAAATTCAGGGTCATCTTGCATTAGAGTAAATACAGTATTTCTCTTTTACATATTACTTCATTTCAAATATTCATAACTATATGTAGATTTTCCTATTGCCTTTTAGTATATACATAATAGTTTGATTTCATAGGCTATACTAACACAGTATACTATGCAATAAATGTTGATCTACTTCATCAGAGCAGCATTGAGTAAAGATTTTCTCAGGAGGATGTAGCTACATTTTAACTGAAAACTGAGTATGAGACTAATTCACATTTTACTGTGTAATTTTACACAGTAAAAGAAAGATATACAATTCACCTCATGTATCTGGAGCAATCCAGGTAAGTTCTGCAACTGCAAGAGAACATCTTCAATAGTATTTTGAACTCCAATGAAGTCTTCATTGTCTGCTGTTTCAAACTGCAGTCTGAAATGAAGAGCAAATATTTAGAGCGCACATCATCTAAAACTGGAAAATTACACTGAGAAGTTTAAGTCTCTAAGCCATCAGTTTTCTAAATTTCTGAAAGCAGACATGGAGATACTTGGGAACTTTATTAAAACCTTTTGGCCTACGAGCATATTTATCAGAGAAACAGAGATTTTCAGTGGTGCTCAGGGTCCTATTTTGACATCTATATTAAAATGGCCAGTCTGTAAATTGCTTAGCAGCGCAGCAGCTGCTATCATTACTAAAGAAAGCTGTTCAATTCCAAATACTTTTGGAAACCTCTCTCAAGATGTCCACAAACTTGTCAAAGTTGCTTGACCACTACTCTTTTTTTGCTTGAATGCTCATATAATGAAATTCTTCTTTACTGAACAGTATTCACAGCAGGAAAAACCCTGATTTACATTATGCTCCTATGTGCTGGTAACACTAATTATCATGGCTGTGCATAGTTTCAGCTGCTGATTCGATTTGGAGGAGATTGGGGGTATGATTCGGTGGCCGAATCTCCAAATCCAAATCGAATCAGGAGACCCATTAATCTCTCCAATCAAATTGGAAGCCTCTGATTCAATTCAGAGAGATTTGACGATTCGGACACAGACAGCTTTATATGTTTTTTCTACATACCTCAAGGTACCAGATGACTCGTGGATGCTGAGATGGTGGGGCGGATGGAGCGTCCCACAGGAGCATGGTGGGGAGGTCCCCAGTGCACTTGGCGGTGGACCCGGAAGTGGACCAGAAGCAGTTCCGGTCCACTTCTGGGTCTGCTGTGGAGTGCACAGGGACCCGCCCCCACCTTCTCCTTGGCCCCTGGCTCTGTGACTGGTGCCTCCTGGGTCTGAGGGGTATATCCGGGGTCCCAGCCAGCTGCTGAGCTGGGATGGTTCCCCTGCACACTCAGCAGCAGACCTGGAAGTGGACTAGAAGTACCTCTGGGTCCGCCACCGAGCACATGGTGGCCCCCCCGCAACGTTCCTGTGGGATGCTCCATCTGCCCCACCATCTCAGCATTCACAAGCTGTGCCCGGTACCTCAAGGTATGTAGAAAAGACATCTAAAGCTGTGTCTATAGCCAAATCGCTGATTCTCCAAATCAGCATCGAATCTTCAGATTCCGCCTTATCGAATCAGGACAGCGATTCAAATCAGCGAATCGAATCACTGTCCCCCAAATCAGACCAAGTCTGAGTAGAATATGGCCCATTTTGCACACCCCTACCAATTATATATATCACCTCTCAAGTGGTGGCCAGTAAAAGAACGTGCAGGTGTGAATCTGACCATGAATTAAATATAATTACTCTGTCAGAGATTCCATGGTATTAAATTCTGTTTCACTACATTCATATTCAAATACTACATTAAATTAAAAAAAAATCCAAATTTTTAAGGGTTTTTTTGTTTCTGTTTTGTTTTGTTTTTTTACCTACAAGCTCAAATGTACTCTTTTCCCTTGCACAATATATTTTTTAATTGATAAAGGATTGCATAAAGCCAGAGATGATCTGAGCAGGGTGCAGGGCCCACGGCAAATCAGCCTGTGTGAGGTCCTGCCCCCAGACACAAGGAAGCCAGTAGCGGCGGGGTGGGGGAGGGGTGCTGAGTGGCTTGATGTCAAGCTGGCAGCAGCAGCGAGTCACCGCACTGCTTTGTCTGGCTCTGCAGGGCCCCCCAAGGTGTGGGGCCCAGGGTGGTTATCCCGATTCGTGCCCCCCCTAGGGACAACCCTGCATAAAGCACTAATATTTAGGGCAGAATTCTGCTCTGTGATCAGTTTTACACCATAGTAGCTCAGCTAACAACTGGATTACAACAGGAATGAATCAAGTTTGGGGATCCGGATTCAAGTGCTAAAACATTAGTTCATTGGTTGCTGTTAGCAAATACAAGAAATTAAAGAACCATCCAAACCTCCTAGCAGCCTTGTGAGCCAACTGCTTCAGCTTTGAAGACATATTTTGTAGCGTTTGTCTAATGTTGTCCAGAACACTGCTACCCACAGCTAAGTCACCTCCTTTTGTTTCCATCAGGGTAGGGTAGGTTGGTTCATTGGCTTCAGCGCCTTCCATTTTCTGCTGGAGAATCCAATTTCTTGTTCTCTCATTTGACATGTCACATGTAGTCTGAACGTGTACATATAAAAATACATGTGAGGAACTATTTGTTTAAACTGAAAAATACTGAACTGTGGAATAAAATTGGTTGTATTCAAATGTAAATAGTTTGAGACCAAGCTTAATATAAAGACTATAGCATACATGTGTTAAATTAATTCTGTGCTGAATAATAATCAATATGGCCCTAATGGAATTAAAGAGGTTGTACATGCTCTCACTAAGTGCAGAATTTGCTTGCTGTTTCTTTACTTTAGCTAATATATGGTATTTCTAACAAACATTTCCAAACAAAGAAGCCTTCTTTATGCCCCTTGAAATTGGGCACGTGCACACACTAAATAGAGTGGCATTAGGTGTTGTGCCACTAGCCAACCCCCAATCATCTAGAGCAGCCTGGAATAGGAATTCTGTGCTCATGAGGCTGGGTGACTGGCCTGCCTAGTGATGGATATACCTTCAGGCTATGCTTCCTTTTGCTATGAAGTATAACCCCCTATGATTCTAATAGCAAAGGATGTGCAGACATCTTCATTACTAGCATGCAAGGTCTAGTCCAAATCAAGGAGACCACTGAAAACTTTGAGCTACAAGAGTTAGAGTGACAAATAAGTTTGAGGAATTTACTCTTGAATTGTATTGCCCCTCTAAGTCTTTTATCAGAGATTTAAGAGCCTAGTAGCACATTCAGTTCAACATTTCACATTCCTCTAACATTTCCCATACCTCATTTAGACTCTGTTCTGTTCCTTTGGCTGTTTCTTTTTCCTCCCTGTCCTGCTCAGTTTTCTGCAGTTCTTGAATGATTTCCTGCAATTTCTTTGTTTCATGCTGTAGTTTGTGAATCTGTTGTCTCTTCTCCCCAAGCTGCCACTGAATATCTTCCACTTTGGACTCCAGTTCATGTACCTTCTTCTGTGCTAGGATGTTAGCATCCTGCTCTGTTTGCAGTGCCTTCTTCTGAATCTGTTTCTCTTTTTCCATCTGCTGTCTCACCTGCACAGACTCCAGTTTATACTTCTCCATCTCACTGACTAACTCTACTACATGGTCATGTTTTTCATCTATTTGTCTTTGTAGCTCTTTAAACAATTCATCTGAAGGATTATCAATTCCCTCCTGCTCCTTAGCTTCAGCACTCTGGAGCTGGGCACAGAGCTCTTTCTCCTTTTCTAAGGCACTGCTCATTTCAAGAACTTGGGCCTTCTGTGTTTCAAGGAGTATCTGAAGCTCACAGTTACGGCCTTGCTCGTGTGACATCTGGGCAATATTCAGTGCTTCCTGGGATTCTATTTTCTGCTGCAGGTCACTTGAAAGCTGCTTTTCCTGCTCCAAAAGTCTATTTAACTCCACATTCTTTTGTTTTTGATCCTCAAGTGAAAATTTCAAGTCCTTCCATAAAAAAAAGAAAAGAAATAGATCAATTATATTATATAAAAAAATGCTTATTTGCCAAGAATGTTTTTGAAATGTAAGATCTGGTTGATTTGCTACTAATAGGTTTGGGTTTTTAAAATAAATAGGTGCATAAATCTAATAGATTCTACTAACTGATTTATTTTAGACCAAGTATAATGAGAATAAATATAACTGACCAACTGGCGAATTATGCTGACCCATTTTAGTCTAAAGATACCTGTAAAATATAATTTTTGTAAGATTGCACTGACCTTCAAAGTGAAAAAGTCAGAGCTACTGGTAACTAATGGCTTTAAATTCCTAACAATAAAAACAGAAATTCAAAGCCAGACTTTTTTTCCTTCTAATTGTAACCTGTTATGAAATAAATTATTGTTGCGTCCACATAATTTAAGAAAACTGAAATACTATATACTCTAGAGGAACATGTTCTGCCTGCTTGGAAGGTACAAGATAACGCAATGCAGAAATTCTACCAGTAAGCACTGATTTTATGTGATGGGTTGGTAAACTTGGGAGGGGAGTGCTATTGATGCTTGAAATGAGAGTAAATATCATGTATTTCTAAATAGTGCTAAGAACATGCTATCCAGCTGTGGAGGGGCTGTGTACACTGCCATCTTAGGCAAAAACAGCTCCTTAAAGCTGTGGTGGAAGAGGAGGAGTTGATGGAAGAAATTAATCCTTTGCATTCTGAACACCATGTCTGTGTCCACACGAGCAAGGGTGTGCATTTGCAGCAGCACAAATTTAGTGGCACAAATAGTGGCATAAATTTGTGCTGCTACTTTGTGCAGCAGTGCATACCCCTGCCCATGCGTTTTGCAGCAGGACACATTGGGCACTTTTCCATGTGCTCTGGGACGTGGCACTGCATGCTCTAATTAGCAAGCTGTGCTAATTTAAAGTGCCTGTGTGTCACGTGCAACAGTGTCCCCCGTGCTGAAAAAATGGCAGTTGGGTGCTTTGAACTAAAGCTTGTTGAACACATTTTATTTCAAAGTGCCCTCTGCCATTTTTTCAGCGTAGCAATGCTGATACTTGTGATATGGAAGACAGTTGGAGCATGTCAATTTCTGTGCTCCAGCAGACTCGATTACTTGAGTCTTCAGTGAGCTGGATTTCCAGTGTGTTGAACCAGGCTTCCTGCACACTATAGGAGCCCACTGTCCTGTTGCTCCATATGCTTTAGTGGGGCTTGACTAGGGCAGAGTGCACCTCAGCATGGGGCCAGCTGACAGATAGCCCCTGCGCTGAGGCACCTTGTACTCCAGCCAGCTGGGGAGCAGCACATGGAGATAGGGGAGCAGGCTGTCCTAAGCTGCTGCTTCCCCAGCTCTGTGAAGCCCCTGCACTGAGGTACCTGGCAACCTAGCCAACCACTCCCCATCTGGCTGGGGCACAGAGCCTTGAGATGGGACAGCAGGCAGCCCTGGACTGGCTGCTCCCCTCTCTCCATATGCCTCAGTGTGGGGGCTCTGCTGTGGAGCCCCATGCTGAGACAGGTGGAGTCCCCGTCTCGAGGCACACTGAGCCTGAGCCAGTTGCTCCCCCCATCTCAAGGCACACTAAGCCCCAGCCAGTTGGGGAGCAGCTGACTGGGATGCAGCATGCCTTGAGATGGGAGCTCCACATGCCTCAGTGTGGTGGTTCTGCAATTGGGGGTCCACTCCAAGGCATGTGGAGATAGGGGAGAGCCAGCCTAGGGCTGCTTGCTCCCCAATCTCGGGGCACTCTGTACCCCAGCCAACCAGGGGGAGGCTGGCTGGGGTGCAGGGTGCCTTAGTACGGGGGTTCCACAGTGTGCAGAGACAAGGGAGCAGGCTATCGGCTCCCCCATCTCTGCATTTGTCCCAGCGCATGCCACTTTGGCATGCTTTGTGCTGCTTTTTTTTCAGGTGTTTTTTTTTTGCTACTGGAAAATCCTGGTAGCAGAATTTGCCTTGGTGCTGCAAATTAGCAGCACTGTGCATGATCTAATACACCTGCATGTCTGGATCCAGCCCGTGAGGCTGACATAAAGCCTCTATGTCAGTAAAATGGAATTTGTATTAGGCCCTTTCTGTCTTGACCCTTTTATGGGAGAAATTCTCTGTACCTCCAACTCAAGAGAATGCCCTGGAGCAGCACAGGGCACAATCTGGTGCACAGACTGTACAGTACATAAAAAATGTTAAGTAGAGAATAAGGATACTATCTGTATGCCTTCTACTGTTCAGGTTAATTTCACACACCTCAAGCTCTTCTCTTCCTCTTTCCTCACTGCGTTCCATTTTTGCTTTTTCCTTTTCCAAAGCCCACTGTAGCTCTCTTGATTTTTTCTGTTCATTGGCCATTGTATCCTTTAATACATCTAATTCGGTTGCTTTTTCTTTAACCTCAGTCCTAGGAAAGATAAACACATACAACCTTCAGGATGCTTTATGATGTCAAAAACATTTAAACCTTACGGGAAAATGTTATTCCATACTCAGCTACAAATCTCATTTTATTTATAACTCACCTCTTAAGTGCTCTAACAACCACATACTTACTCAGGTTATCCTGAAAGTTGGGAGTCGAGTTAAGGCACAGAGCACATTTAGTGTTTGGGGTATTTATTCTAAGGGTTCTTGAGATACTGAACCCCTCAATAAGTCCCCAGATACTTTTAACATGTACCCAAAATGTTCTTAGTTGCTTACCATCCCTATCAGTGGATATGGTATACACTACCTCTTTATGGGAATAAAACTGAAACAGTTTCATGGAAGAGGACACAAGAAAAGTCAGGGAAAATCTGATTCATTTACTCTAACTCATTAAGGTAAATGCCAGCCCAGCTCTTGTGGCAAAGGGGTTACATGAAAGAGAAACCAACAGAGTTGCCAAAGACTTTTTTAGTTTGCCAGTTTCCACATGGGTAGCTCGCTCCTGGGGTTATGCAATATCAACAGAATATTTACATGGTCAGCAACAGTCTGAACTCAGTGCTTGGTCAAAACCCAGAGCCATAGGGCAGGGAATTATGTTGCTAAAATCTTTCTGTCAAAAGGTATCTTTTTCTTAATTTTAGGGACATGCAATCTGAACATAGCACAAAATTACTAAGAGATTCACAGACAGGCAAGGTTATTTAGGTAAATGTGATATCTTTTATGAGATCAACTAAATCAATTAGTCTAATAAAAGATATCACATTTACCCAAATAAACTTGTTTGCATATGTTCTTAGACCAATGCAGCTACAGCTAATACCTAAGCAACTCACACTTATTTTTAAAAAGGAACAGGGAAATGCTCATGAGGAGGGGATGGGGATTTAGGGACAAATAGGGATGAATGTTAGGGGATAGAACAGGGGTGCCAGGAGTCATGTCAGTGGGAAGGGACCTCGCTCTAATTCCCATCCAATATGCCCACAGGACACACATGCTCACTCTGCCTTTGTAGTGTACTGGCCAGGATCAGCCTACATCTGCTCTACAGCTAAACAGTTAGTATATTTCCCAGGAAGGCCCACAGGCTGGAGAAGTTAAAAAAAAAAATCACCCAACAACCAAAAACGTGTATAATTACCTTTTTTGTCACTGAATTTAACAGATGGGCACATATTAAGCTACTCTTTATACCAATATGCAGGAAACATATTTACAGATCTAATTAAAAGGAATTTGTGAGCATGATTTCAAATTCAGCATCCTGGTATTTTTGCCTCTGATCTCACAAAAATGGCAAATCCACCACAAAAATCTTCCTATTTCAAACAGACAACGTTCTTTGAGTAAATGTAATATCTTTTATTTGACCAACAAAATAGTTGAAAAAACTTTTTTTTTGCAAGTTTTCAGGTACAAACACCCTTCCTGCAAAGAATTTTTTCCCCAACTATTCAGTTGGTCTAATAAAAGATATCACACGTCTACCTGAGAACTTTGTATGCCTATGTTCTTAGACCAACATAGCTACAACCAACACCCCTATTTCAAACAGGCACTTCTCTGTAGTGCTGTGTTTTGCAGCACTATATGTAACAAGTGGACCGATGGTCCAAGAGGGTCTCTTAGGTCTTTGACACACATTATATATGTAGTTTACAAAGTATGTAGCCCTGAAAAAGAGAGAGCGAGCGAGCTGTGGATGGGCACAGACCCTGGCTGGAACACAACAAAGATGCCACAAAGGCACATTTTTGGGACAGGGGGTGACAAAGGGCTTCTACTTAGTACCCTCTGCCTCCAGGGGTGGGGAGCATTGGTACACAGGACAGGCTCACTGATAGGCTTGCATGATCAGCTGTTGCCACCATGAAGGTGCCTGAGAAGAGAGAGAACTTTGAAGGGCTTTATAGGCAGCTCAAGACTGGAGACTAGTGTAGCTGTCAGACCAAGACCAATGCTCCTTGTAAGGCCCTGAAGACCTGGCCCCATTGCAGATGAATGGGAGCTGGGACAACACAGCCTGGAAACAGGTCCCTGCAGAGCCAGCACATTGTAGCATTACAAATGAATGTGTATCCAAGGCCTCTGTGTAATTTTCTTATTTTATATGTCAGTCTTCACGTTTCTGCTACTACTGTATTAATGAAGCGAATAAGAAAGTTACAATGTTGCAGACACTGCTCTAAAGTGAATATAGGAATCAAAACAAATTTGTCCTTAGGTTGTTAACATTAAATGTGAAACTAACCCTCTCCTCCCTCCCCCGCCAAATTTCCTTATCTGCATAGGAATATCTTTTAGCCAGTTAGTTCTTTGGCAATATTTTGCAGAAAACTTGAGAAGCATTTATATCTTTTTATCTATTTCCTCAAAAAATTAATACAGCAATTTATGAGATTATAAAAAACCCAGCATTTACAATGGCAGTGTAAAACGTTAGCTGTTTAGAGCCACACCTGATGGTTTCTAGATCTTTGAAGTGCTTGTGCTGGGCTTTTAGAGTTGTTTCAAGTTCTAATTTAGCCTGTGCAAGTTCATTCTTCAGTTCAGCAACTGTCATTCTTTCAGAATTCAGCTGTTCCTGAAGTTCTGCTGCTCTGTCTTTCACACTACGAAGTTCAACTTGCATCTCCAGTATCTGTGACTGCTTCTGCTGCATATTGTACTCCAGCATTTCTAGAGAAAATATCATTAATATGCAAGTTACTAGGGTGATTTACGACAAATAACACTACTCGTTTGTTGTGAAATTTGTCCCTGCAGAGACAGTAAACACAAAATCCACACACTACTTATGCTCCTTTCAAAATGCCAGTGAATAGACCCTGGGCCCTCAGTAGAGAAATGAATGTCACCCTTGCATGAATTAACTTAAAACTTAAATAAGACAGAATGATAATTGTGTATTCATAGTACGACAAAAATGACTGCAATCCATTATCATTATAAAAATTATGGTCAAGCAAAAATACATGCATTCTGTAGAGTATATGGACATTCTAACACAATTCCATTAATATTTAAAAGTAAAACCATGGATTTTAATAGTATGCAATACTCTGTGATATTAAAAAATACTTGTCTAAGTGCAGAGAAAGTATAGGTTAGAGTATTACAAATTACAGTATATACACCCGAAGTTTGACCATTTTCTTCTTTAAGTCTATTTCTGACTTAATACACTCAGAACTCTGACTTTTGAGCATCTTTTCAAAGCTAGGAGACCCAAACACTTAAGTATATACTTGGAAAAAAATCCTGAAGGTACAAAATAGCTCAGCATCTTTCTAAATTAGTTATCAGTGGTAGGAGTCTGAGCACAAGAAAGCTTTCTAAATTTTTGTGAGGTAAGCTGGTTATGTAACACTGGAACTGCAGAATACTCAAAATGATAAGGACAAAGAAAGGACGGTCACATCAGAAAAAAATATTATAAAAACTTCTCCATAAGCATATAAATGTGCACATATCTATACATATTACCACACCTTGGCTTTTTGGATCAATCTCTTGTTCTCTCTTTGCATTAGTTTTTCTACTGTTCATCTGGGAGTGTAATACTTGAATTTCCATTAGCAAACTTCTTCTGTCTGCATTCTGAAGGCAGTCCATTGCTGCTCTTTGTTCAATACCCTGTCAGTGTTTAAAAACAAATTTAATGGTAGAAGTCCAGAAAATGTTATCAAAGCAGCACTCTTATTTAAAGATCTATGGAACATTACTACTACTTGAGCATTTATAGTGTTTATATAATCAAACCATTTTTCAAATAAGTAATAATTAAAACACCATTATAATAGGAGTTGCTTTATGTTTTTCCATTGTAATGATACATCACAAATTAAGATATAGCATGGAAATTTTGAATAGAAGTGTGTTTTTGTTACCTGTTCTTGAAGTCTCTGATCTAACTGGCCCATCAATACCACGGCATCCCTTGCACCTAATTCTGCAAGTTCTGTTTGAAATGCAGCTAAAAGAATGTCTTGTTCTCTTATGAAGACCTGCTGAACAGCATGCAGAAGTTCACTTCGCCAGTCTGGGATATTTTCAGAAGACTCGCAACTTGTATAAACCTATGGGATAAAAGGAATTAACTATTTAACAGAAGTTCAAGAATACTAACCGAATCAAATTCTAAATCTTAAAGATGCTCAGTCAGTGGAACACTGCTGGTCTTATTTGATAGCTTTGTGCACCACTGAATATATAGTAGGCTTCATAAACACACACACTATAAATGTGCTGTTAGTCCCTTAGTATGCATAAATACCATCTTTTCTGTAAGCAAACTGACATTTGCATTTTTTTTTTTACAGGAGCAACTTAGATTTCTTTGTTGAAAATGTAGCTTATGTGGCAAAATATTGTCTGGTGTGATTGTATTATATTGCCTTTGGTTTTCACAGTTTGTATTTATCATGGAACTAAGTCATACTGTACTGTACCATGTCACTATGTACCAAGTTAATGAATTTTATAAAACAGATATTATCTTAGCTCTGTTTTGTAGAAATATTGGGGATTCTCAAATGGCATGGAGTTAGCCATCTCTATCCCTATGCACAGAAGGTATCCTGGGATAATGCTTAAAAGGAGTTGCCACATGTGACATTGTTCATGACATAGTTAAACTTCTAGAAATCTTTGCAAAGTGGTGCTTTATACTCTGTAACTGTTGCCTCTCCCATGGATCTTGCATTGTTAAAAGATGGATGTCGATACTTCTTAACCAAGGACCAAAAAAAATTCTCACAGGACTAAAAACAAATGTATACTAAAAATAAATTGCTGGAAACAAACAGAAGTCAGGCAGATGGAATAGGACCAATTTTTTATAATGATTATGACAAGCAAGCTTTATAAAGCATTACAAAATAAAATAAGACAACAAAGCATATCTTATAAATATTTTTTCTTCTTTGTATATCTAAAAATTAGAAAATCTCAACAGAAGGGTAGGTCAGTGCAGCCCATCTGAATAAAATATATTGCCTGTTGTGTTTATTTTTCTTCAGCGCCAACTCTTTTTCAAGCCAGTGAACAACTACATCAAATACATTTAAAATTCCTCTTCATTCTCATAGCTGAACAATACCTTTCTTTCCCATTTCCAATAATTCTTATTTCTTCATGAGCTGTAAATGTCTGGCAAACATCACCGAACTTCTACGTAGCCGAGAGAGACTGTTGCCTCCTCTCTCAGCATATCACATCTGATTAGTGTGGTCCTGCCCTCCAATGGGTGGAGGTGCATCAGGCAACCCTGCACCTCATCTGCATATATATTTTTGGAGGGTCCCAGGACTTGTGACAGAAATACCTGGTTCCAGTCTCAAGTTGGGGCCTAACATGGCTCCTTTCTTGTGGGTGAGGGTGGGGGAGGAAGCGAAGGGTATCTGGAATACACACACACATACTGAGTAGTGCTGGACTGTGGGGTCACCATGGCTTGAAACACTAGCCTTTTGGCTCTGGACTAATACCACGCGTAGTTTGTACTATGGATAAGTAGGTATAAAAGTGCTGATTAAAAGTATGTTTATGGAGTACCTGGGCTGAAATTTGCAGCATTTTGCAACAAGTTAAAATGCATCAATTCTGCACTAACTTACCCATAGTAATTTCCATATATGCAAGTTCTTATGAGTATGCTTATTGAAAAGTCAGCATTTTTGGTGCACTGCATTTCAGATCAACAAGTCAGGGGTGCAGGCAGGCAATGACAATTAGATTCTGCACCTTGAGTCTGGGTTAGGGCCAGAGTTAGACTCGCATCAGTTTCCTGTTCCCCTCTGCAGCTTCTGCCCTCCCCTCTGTCCCTTTCCCCCTTACTGTCATGTACAGCTCACTTCCACTCACTTCCTACCATGTTGTGGTTGGGGGGGGGGGACAGAGCCTGAGCTGGGTTTGACAGTAACAGAGGGCAGGAAGGTGGCAGGGGGAAGAAGTGATGTGGGACAGAGGGCAAAGGGGCAACCTGACCCTCAGTCATCTGACTCCCCCAGTACTTATTTTTCGTACTGTAGTAGTGGGAGGGGGATGAATTCAAGACAACCCTCTGATAATTAGATTCTATACCTGGAAATTTACAATAAATTTATACATTTTCCATATACAGAATCTACTTATTGAAGGGTTACAGCATCCTGGTTAATAATCACTGGCATATACAAATGGCACCAATGCAGCTAACAAAAATAATAAAATGTAATGCTATTTACATATAATCACATTCTACAAATTTTACCTGTAGTTGCAGTTACTGCTTATTTCTCACATTCTAGGCTATGAAGAGAAATATGAAAATATCAAAGGTAAGTCATTAGGCCTTAGAAATATTGATATATGAAGAGTTATTGTTTGTACCTCAACTTCCCTGTGCAGTTGCATTTTTGTAATTAAATCCTTCAAAGATGAAATGGTGCTCAAAAAAGTTTTCCTTTCCTCAAGCCATAACTCTGGCCCTTGTTTAAGAGATGATGTCTCTCTTTCACTATAGGGAAATTCTGAGAGAGAGAGTACTTGTACACCTTCATGATGGACTGCTCTCAGCAAACCCTGTAAATAAAATAGGAATAAAATTATTTATCCTGTTTCACACAAGCTGGATTCTGGCATTACTTAGTGAAACAGAGAAAAGAGGCTGCTTATGCAGAGAAAGCTTTTGCTTACATAGAGATGAGTGGGTAAAAAATAGCAGAATTGGGACTTGGTAGGCCAAAAGTGCCTCATTCTTTAATAGTGTTTTAGCAGATACAGTCTTTCTTGCATATAACCTGTGCCTTTTTCCCCAAAACAGGCAGGTGGGAACTGGAGTGTACATTATATGCAAGTAAAATGAATCTTCACGGATCTAGAATCTGTTGGTGGGGAAGCTGTGGAAGCATTAATTGGCAGCATGGCAATTATTGCTGCTACCACTCCTCTGCTGCCAAATTTCTGGACCCATGGGGATCCCTGTTGGATAGATAACACTGCCCTGTGAGCTGGCTTGGGACAGAGCGTGAGTTCAGTCTGCAACCAGACTCTGGGCTATCTGCCACTATGCACTCTGCCTGGGGATGCAACAGTTGGTGGCAGAAGCCCCCACCTCCAACCCCTAGTAATGTAGGGCACATACCTGAAGTCTGTCCCATGTTTACTTATTAAAAAAGTAAAAGCCATCTCTCTGCTGTACCTTTATTTTCTTTGGAAGTAAGTCTGTTGAGGCTTCACCTTCATCTCCCATTCCTTCTGATACTGTGTCAGACCCCTGGCTCGGAGCAGCATAAATCCCTTGACCCCAGTCTGAACTAGAGTCTAAAGCAAAGGAGAAAGTATGCAACTTGAACAACTGTGAAAGCACCAAAAGACATTAAAAAAATTATGCCTATTTTTTTTGGTTCAACAAATGATTGCGTGCCAGTGTGGTCTTCTAATTTATAGCTGGGAGGTTCTTCATCAGATAAATTTCTGTTCACTTCAAAAAACAGCAGCAAAAAACCCAAACATTTTAAATATCAGGAAGACAAAACTGACACATTCATGAACACTCATGTACATTGCACAAACTGGTCCATTCCCATAATCTCTGCCTCCTTATAAAAAGACCAGGAGAAAACAACACCTGCTCCTACTCTTTGTAGTGTTCCGGGGGGACTCCAGCTTTATAGTCTCAGGATAACTGAGAAAGCTACCCTAAAGAAATGCCAAAAAAACCCAAAAACAAACAAACAAACAAAAAAAAATCAGTAAAATGAAAGGAAGGAGGACTCTGCTGTTGGAGAAGGAATCAGGCTACAGGGTCCTTCTTGCAAATAATCCAGACATTTCTAGCTAAAGAAATTAAAATAAATACAAAGATGCTGTGCTCATCACTTTTGCTTATGTAATGAAATAGTTTGACAACATTTGTGCTAGTGGTTTTATTTAAATTCTTTGTCTTGTGTTAATACAAGGTTTTTTGTTTTTTTAATGTTTTGCTTCTTGAGATATGGGTCTTAAAGCAAGGACTCCTTCTCATATGGAAATCTACTACAGCAAAAAAAGGATGATGTTGGTTTCGAAGTTGGTTTAAACTGGATCAGATTTTCATTACAGATACTGGATGTTCTTGAGAAAAGATCATAGGCAAAGGAGAACAAAAAGGGCAGATGCAGCCTGCAGAAGCAGAAATATGGGATCTAGAATGGGACTTGTTGATAGGATTTACTTGTTGATAGATATACTGCTTGTGCTGTGGTTTTTCCTGAACTTTAAACACTTTCGCTGCTGTGAACTAAAAGTACAAAAGAAAAGCTGAAAACATAAAAATAAGTTCCCGGTGTGCTCTTAATACAATCTTGATTTGCTCTAGAGTCATTGCGGGGAAATCACAATGAAGGAACACTTTCAGGATTAATACATTATTGTATGTAAAATGACTGTAGTTAGTGTCCATTGTGCTGGCACAGGTATTTTGTTACTATTGTTTAGTATACATGCACATTGTATACAAATAAAGTCTATGTTAAGAAAACAAAACCCCAAATGTTACTTCATAATACTATTGCAGAAAATGTGAAGACTAAACATTTTTTCTTACCACTAGAGCATCCATCTCTGGCCTGGTAAGATGCCGAGTGCACTAACCCAGGAACGGAGCCCCCCTATATTTGGAAAAGAGAACATTTAAAACTTCAAAAGAAAAAAAACACTGTCATATAAATGAGCAAAATTGCTGAGGGTAGTACAGGAAATGCTTCTTCAACTTGCTGGTGACACAAATTATTTAAAACAGGGACTACAAAGGTTCAGGTCCATAATCTGACCCATATGTTTCACCAACCCACTTAACTGGCCATGTACAGGGGCAGCAGGCTGCAGATGCCTACAAGATGGCAAAGCGTGATCACTTCTTGAGGGTTGTGGAGGGATCCAGGAACACTTGCTAGGTGGCTAACTTCATACCAATCCAAATACCTTACAGTGCCTTAATCGCATAGCTTTGTTTTTCATCTTTAAGATGACTCAAAATAGACTTGATAGCAGGCATATGAACCAAAATAATTCTTGATATCATGCAAAGTGACATAATATGTATAAAATACAATATATACCTCCTCTTTAGCTCTCAGAGTCTCTATGACTTCTTTCAAAGTATTACATTCATCTATTAATACCTGGACTGCAACAAATTGCTCTCTTTTCAAGGCTTCAGCTTCAGAAATATGCCTAGTTTCCATGTCCATGATTTCAGCAGCATGGAGCTCTTGCATTTGCTCAATTTTCTCAGTAAACTCTCTTATGATCTCTGCAACTTCCTCAGAGGAACATCCACTAGGTAAATCAATTTGGATTTCTGCATCTTTAACAAGGACCTGTGAAGTTTGGCTCCAGCTATTGATTTGTCTAGTTTTGTCAGTACGAGATGAGCTTTTTCTGATTTGAGCAGACTTTTTAGTAGAAACACTATCTGATTTGTCAACATCCTTTTTGCTTGCAAGTCCTGCTATTTCCTTTTCCTTTCTCACATAATTGGCAAGCTTTTTTTCAGTTTGAACTAGGTTGTCCTTGACTCGGTGTAGTTCTTCTTGCAAATGGGCCACACTTTCTTCTCTCACCTACAAATGTAAAGAATTTGAATTGCAGAACCTCCAAGGTCAGTATTTTTAAACTGCTCTCAATACAGAGTTATCACAGATATATTTTAGATTAAAGTTTATTTATCCTGATTATATCTGTTACATGAGAACACAAAGTTGGTAGAAGAAAGAGAGGGCTAGATTCTTTTGCTCACACATAAACTTAAACAGTAAGGCTGTGTGAAATGGCTGCATTTATATTCAGTTGCAATTCAGCCATTTCAGAGGACAGTGATTCATTTCGGTATTTTGGATCACTGTCCTGTTTCATTTTAGCTGAATCTCCTCCGAATCAAACAGGCTGCAAGGGAAGCTTCGCTCAGCTCTACCCAGCCAGTCAGGGCTGTGGGTGGCTTGTCCTGGGGAGGGCCAGTGCCCTCTGTGCAGGCGAGGAGACCCTGTGCGGATCTCTGATCCCTGTCATGCCAGGTCGCAGGCCAAGGAAGCAGTGCAGCGCAGAGCAGAGCAGAGAGCAAGCTTACTGGTCCCTGCAGCATGACTCAGTTCTACAGGGAGCAGATGCTGCCCACCCCGTGCAGCCCTGGATCTCAGCTCCCTGCAGAACCAGGTCATGCGGCAGGGACCAGCACTGGCCTGCTGTGTGACCTGGCTCTGCAGGAAGCAGAGATCTGTACTGGGGTCTCCTTGCTGCCGCTGCCCACCCTGGATATCTGCTCCCCATGGAGTCAGGTTGCGCAACAGGGACCAGCACTGCCCTGCCAGGCAACCTGGTGCTGCAAGGAGCAGAGATCCACGCTGGGAGCTTCCTCGCTGCTGCTGCCTGCCCCGTGCAGTGCCGGTGGTGGTGAGACCACCAGTGTGGATCTCTGCTCCCTGCGGAACTGAGTCACACGGCAGGGTAGCAGCGTACAGCTGTTTTTCTGCAAGCCTGGCTCTGAAACTCTGAAACTTTCCGAAACGTTCTGGATGCCTCGTTTAGTTTGGGAAATGTTTCTGAGCCTTCCATTTTGATTCAGATTCAGTCTTTCAGGTGCTGAAATGCCCCAAAACACCTCTGAAACTAAACAGCTGCTGAAATTTTGCACAGCTCTATTAAATAGCTCTATTGAAGCTAAATGGAGCCACATTGACTTAACCTGAATTAGATGTTCAATTGGTGTATCAGTAGGAGCCTACCAAAGTCAAGGCAACTGCCAGCCAATTTCGTAGGCAGACTGCCAGCCATTTTCACAGAAGCATGGTGGTTCTTCCATGCTGCTGGCTGGCCAAGGAGCCCCAGTGGCTCCACCCCTTGCTGCTGATTGGCTGCAGAGGATGCCTGTCATGCAGACCCACTCCTTGCTGCTGACGGGCTGCTAGGGCTGTCCATCATGCTCCCTTGCCCCTCACCAAGTAGTGGTGAGGGGCAGGGGTGGCAGCCATCTTGCTGTGCCAGCAGCCCTCCTCTCCCCCAACTCCTATGGCAGGCTGTGTAGCCGGGCCATAGTGCCCACAAGGACTGCTGGCCCTCCAGAGGGAGCCAGTATTTTACTTTTGGTGAGTTTTTTCCCCCGCCCCCAGGGAGCCTGCCAAAAGTAGTTTTTTTCCAGGGAGCCTGCCAAAAGTTGCGCTTTTTCATGGAGTCTGTGCTTTTTTTGCAGGGCCTGCCTAAAATCAGTTTCCATGAAAATCGCAAAATAGTGATTTTGGTGGGTCCCTAGTTATCAGATGTTGTTTCTAAATGTATGAAGAGTGTATACTATTAAATCATTTTTATAAAATACAGTTTTTCAGTGCAAGATAGAACAGGTATGGCAATAATCTAATTCTTACCACTAATTCCTCTTGAAGTTTTTCTACTCTTCCTCTGTAACTGCTCAGTTCTTCCTTGGCAGCAGTTGACTCTGCTTTGATTTTCTCTAGTTCAAGGCCATCAATGAACACGCTTCCTTCTTGACCGTAAGTGAGCTCTGAGACTCCCTATATCAGTACAAATTATAAGAAATGGTTAATAAGACCTATCTTATTACCACTGCATGACACTTCACAAAAATTAAGCATGAGCCACACCTGGGAGAAAATCTTACATAGTTGTTTGATGAACCTATCTTCCCAAAACTAATTTAAGAAGTCCAATTTTCAAGGCTAATTGGGATCCACAAACTAGAAAAAAGGTTTTGTGAAAGTGTTGTGAAAAAGGTTATCTTCTTGAAGTTTTCTGGAACACTACTAGAAAATAACAGGAATGTGAACAAACAATAACTTTGTGAAAATTAAAGGCAGCTCACATTATGAAATCTGAAATAGATTTCTGACTAATTCAGCCACTTTTGCGCCAATGGTTCAGGCTCTAAACCCCAAGATCTGTGGGAACTTACATTTCCTGAAGAAAAGTTGAGGATTTATTTTAATAAAATTGCTAGCTACAGAACACAGAATTTCTCTCTTGGAAAATGGAAGATAAGACTCAACTCAGCTTTGACTCAAGGGGTCAAACTCTGATGCCATTACTAGCAGCTGACAGAAGTCACTGAAGCCATGTACATTTTCTCATTCTTGCTGAATCTTTCTGGTTGTGGCTGCTGTCATGATTCTGTATTTTTGCTTTTTCCTTCCTCAACCTCTGCCAGCTTAGGGCTCTCTTGAATCTCATCTTTGTGTTTGTTTTTAATCTCTTCTACTAACTGCTGAAGTTCTAACAGTCTCTTCTTTTTCTTTCTTCCTCAGCATTTAAATCACAAAGGAGTATCATTTTGCATTTTACTTCTTATTTACTTAATCTCTATATTTGATCCATGGAGTGGAAAATTGAAGACCTGAGGCAGCAAGGCTGGAAGGTGAAAAGCTGTAGGATCCCACTCACCTCAGTCTTTGAGGAGACAAAGATAAAACACTAACGGGCTTTCAAACTTCAAAAGCAGCAAAGGTAGCACAGTTAGAGTTGATTGTGTTAACAAACAGCTGAGTGCAAGGTGGGAAGAAAGGGTGTCATCCATGGACATTACTCTTTTACTCTGAATTGCAACTGAAAAAACTTTCAGTTCTGAAGCTATTATATTGCTATATTAACTCATGTTTTAAAAATATGAGCTGTACACACATACAAACAACACATGGTTGTTCCAGGGTTACTCTTGCCAAGCGCTAAACAAAAAAGGGAACATTCCAGGATGCCACGAAATAAGGAATAGAAATTTTGCAAATATATCCAACAGATTTCCATGTAGACTCCATGTAGGCCTTCATAAGGAAGTGAAATGCTCCCTCCCTGCCCAAAAGTTATCTTCAGAGCTTGGTTTCAACTCCTTCCTCCATGTGCAATGAAAACAACCTCCTGGTGTTAGGAGCAAGGAAACAAAATCATCTTAAGCAGGACAAAGCAACAATACGACCGTTACTTAAATGATAAAACTCTCTCAAGTTTACATTATAGTTTTATGAGGTCAGCTTAATTCTGTGCCAGGTGAATTCATGCCTGTATTTTTTCTAAAGGCAGATGGGGCAATGTTCCTGATTAACAGAACATAGTTTTCTGGAAAAGTATAGTGCTGAATAGCTCCAATATTAAAATATACAACTGCTAAATCCATACTATTTTAATAATTGTAAAACATCTCAGAGGGACTTGGGCAGAGAGACTGGGTTTAAGAACCGCCAAGAGAGATAGGGAGAAGACCCCTTATGAAGAGAGGCAGGATGGTTTGTGCCCCAGTGTTTAGGTATTGATCTGGAATTTGGATCATGTGGGTTCAATTCCTTGCTCTGTCACATGCTTCCTGAACCCTTTTCTGTTTCAGTCTGCCATATTTAAATGAAGATAATGGTATGCCCCTCCTCCTAAGGTTGTGAAGAGAGCTATTTATAATGATTATAGTAATGACAGCCATATAAGTAGAATAAATAGAACTGGTGATGGTGTTGGTCTTGGTTATATATTGCCAAAAATCTTTATTTGAGGAATCCCTTTGAATGAAGTGTACCATCTTGTACATTTTTACTGTATTATGTTCATAAGTAAGTCAATACACGTTCCCAACTACGTAATAGAAAATTCCATTGCCTCTAAAATCAACTTGACTGCAACAAATACAACAATTATCTTATCTTCTGAAGAAAGTCAAAAAATAGAGAAAATGTGTCTTATTTTAAAGACATCTCATGTCCAAGAAAAGGCTGGATATGCTTAACTAAATATTTATGGGAAACTGTCAGTGGAATTTATCTAAAGCACAACTTTTCATGTCTTTGTAACTCAAGAAGAATAATACATAAATGTATATCTATTATATGCCTTCTGCAATAACAGGATACAACTACTGTTAGTCTCATTAAAGAAGTTTCGCCTTACTTGTAGGTAAAGTGAGCAAAAGGTCAGGTGGTGCCCAAATATTTACCTCCGATGTTTGCACCTCTGCCTGCTTAGGGCTCTCTCGAATCTCGTCTTTGTGTTTGTTTTTAATCTCTTCTACTAACTGCTGAAGTTCTAACAGTCTCTTTTCTTTTTCTTTAGCCTCTTTCTGTGAAACATCTACATTTTCTTTTTCTAATTCCAGGTTGCTTTGCATCTTTGCCAGTTTGTTCTCCATCTCTGACAGTCTCTCTGTTAATACTGATAATTTTGATTCTGTTTCTTCTTCAGCTATACCATTTACATTTTCTGTTTGTGTACTTCTGTTTGATTCTTTGACACCCTTTGAAACTGCCTGAATTTCTTGCATGAATTTACTATGTTCCTGAACTGCATTTAGTTGAGCTTGACTGACAAGAGCAGCAGCTAACTTTTCCTCCAGCATTTCTTTCATTTCCTGGATTTTCTTTTTAAGCACTTCTGTTTCAGCCTGGGCTTGTTCTTTCAGCTTCTCTATTTGGTTGTAACAACAGCACAGTTCTGAATCCTTTTCTTTAATAGTGGCTTGATACTGCTGCAGCCTTGCCTCCAGATTACTGATTATGACCTTTTCTTCAACAACCTTAAGTTGCATTTCATTTTCTAACAATTCTTGTGTTCTTTCACTTCGGCCTTCTTCCAATTTTTCACTTTTGTCTTCACCTCTGTCCTCTACTTGTGCCTTATCAATTTTCATCAGTATAAATTTATATTTCTCTGTTACCTTCTCATGTTCCCTCTTTAATGTATTTATTTCTTGCTTCAACTGATTCATTTTTAATCTGGTTTCCTCAAGCTCATCCTTTGTACGAGAGGCTTCTGCATTATTATTTTCCACTTGCATCTCCAAAGCAGCTTTTTCTGCCAATAGTGTATCAAGTTGGTATTTCAGACTTTCTGTATCCTCCTGAAAGGAAGCAAAGTCTATAGGTACCTTTTGTTCAATATTTGCCAATTCCTGCTGAAGTTTTTCAATAACTTCATTCAACTGGTCTATTTCATCTTCACTCTTTTTCTTGATACGTTCTTGATCACTTTTTAGATACTCTATCTGGCCTTCAAGCTCCCTTATATGCTCATTTTTTTCTTCAATTACCTGAGAAGTCAATGAAAGAAATATATAATATATAATTATTAAATAACCAGAGAAGAAAGTCTTCTAGTCTGTATGGAAGCAGTTCACTTAATCATTTAGCCTGATAACTTGTAAAAGGAAGTACAGCCACAATAACTGAAATGCTCTTGATGGAGTGTCTCTCAGATCTGAATAAGTCAAAGTACTTTTATGTGGGACTCAGAAAAAGAAGAACTTTTTGAACTACCTACCATCTGCAAGGCTTTGTGAAAGCTGAAGCCTTCATATTTTCTCCACTATTATTATCTACACCTCAGACTTGCCCATCTTCTGAGAAAATTACAACTGAGGTCAACGGACTACCAAAGCAGCGAAGATCTCCGTTCATGATCAGGCTTTTAACACTAGCTTGACTACAAGAATCCAAAAAACTAAGGCTTATGTAGCATGTTACCTTCAGTAAACCACATAAACAATCTCCCTTATTCTAAAAAGGACTGGAACCTCCAAACTGAAGAAAAACAAAAGTTTTATACTACATTCAACTAGACTAGTTTAATACTACGTTACTTTACTATTTGAAAAGGGAAAGCTCTCCTTTCCAAACAGATTCATACAGTATCATATAGTATACAGGTAAATCTTTAAATTGCCTGTAACACTTAAAAGTTAGATTAATAAAGGAAATGTAAGCCCCTCACCATATTAGTGCTGATAAGTATAAAAAAAATATATATTTTCTTTGATATACATATATTGTACAACTTGGCTGTAATGAAGTGATTTATTTTGCATAATAATCTACTGAAAGAAGACAGTGATGAAAGTATAGTGCTATTTGTCAAAAGAATCTGTAATGCTGAAATGATCACTCAGCAATGAAGAGCTTTGTGATGATCAGAAAAGAGCAAAAATTATTTTTGGGGCAGTGTTAATGGAATTTAAGGGTATTGTGTTTGTGTGCTTAGATACTAGTTAAGTAACACTATACAGCTGAATTTGTCATCACTGAGGCTCCCCAATAAAGAGAACAATTATTTTAGATCCAAAAAGTACAGCAAATTAGAGAAGGTGGCATCATAGGCCTTGCTAACAGAGAGTAAAATGAGTAGGAATACGAGAATAAGAGGGAAATTTCACATCAGTGGAAGTAAAATTAATAAAATAGGGAAAATATTTACCAAGTGCAGAAGTATTAGAAGAGAATTAGCTTTCAAGAGAGTATGCTCTGGAGAATTAAGAAATATAAAATGCGATTTGCAGTGAAAGGAATTTTCTTTTTGCAAAAATGTAGAAGAATGCCCAAAGACCCTTACAGATGCCATAATAAAGGCACAGAACATTGTAAGGAAGAAGGATGTAAGAAACAAAGTGGACAACATGGCTCTGTAAAGAACAATTCCAAGAGTTGAGGTTTTAAAAACATCTGTATTCAAATAGCAAAGGAAGCAGAGAATCAAAACAAGAATATTTAGTCAGTCAAGCCTTGTATAAAAAAAGACAACCATAGTAACACCCCAAATGATTTATGGTAATCAAAGTAGTTAACGAGAGTGAGCAGGGCTTTTAGAAAATATTCCAAAAAAAAATTCATTGGGAAAAAACTGCTGCTTAAAAAAGGGCTGGGCTAAAATTAGTGATTAAAATGGCTGAGCTACCGAATTTCCTTTTCTACTCCATCCTTCAATACATACAGCCAGTTAGATAATAATATAAACATACAGAATTACCTTGTAAAAAGCATTAGAATAGTTGGAAAATATGAACTATATAAATTGGTAGGGCTGATTTTGCATTCTGATATTTTAAGATAACTAAACAAAGCAAGGCAATGGCATCCCACAAATCACCATCTACCATGTTTAACTTCAGTCTTTACTAAAAAAATAAAATAAATAGAACATCTATTAAGGAAAACTAAAAAAAAAAAAAATCTTCTAGTGTATAACACAAGCATAAATAGCAGCAAGAGGAAGAACCAGATATAAAATTGTATATGCCATACTATTAGATATGTTTTAGTAAAACATTAAATACAATGTAATGAAATCTTGCACAGAAAATTCTTCAAAATTTGGCTATGCATAAATATTGAAAAAATATTTTGAAAATTGGTCAAAGGCAGTGATAAAAAAAAACACATCCAGGCTGGCAGCAACAGCCTCCTGTCATCCAGCAGTCAGATTGGGGCCTGCCCATACCCCCAGGAGGGCTGCAGAGCTGTACTAGACTTCTCCTGGGGGTGCAGGCCACTGATCTGCCTGCCGGATGACAGGAGGCTGTTGCTGCCATCTGGGATGGTGCTGGGCGCAGCCAGCATCCAGCACCAGGAAGATCAGCGCTATTGCTGGCCTCCTGTCATCTGGCAGGCAGATTGGGGGCCCACACCTCTGGGAGGAGTCTGGCAAAACCCTGCAGCCTTCCTGCAGCTGATATGCCCTGGGCTCTGTACCAGAGCCCACCTGACGAGGGTGCGGGATGCAGGGTGAATCAGCTCATGTGGGGACCCGCCTCCACCTCAGTCCCAGGGTGGAGGTGGGTCCCTGCATGAGCTGATTTGCCTTGGGCCCCTCTGCTGGTCCCAGGCAGCAGAACCAGCCTCCTGTCATGTGGCAGGTGGATCGAGGGCCTGCACCCCAGGGAGCATTTTGGCACAGCCCCTGCAGCCCTCCCAGGGGTGTAGGCGGGTCCCCAAACTGCCTGCCGGATTACAGGTGGCAGGTGCTGTCAGCTGGGGCCGGTGGCAGCACCAATCTTTCCAGAGCTGGGTGCCAGCTTCATACAGTGCCATCCCAGGTGGCAGAAGCAGCCTCCTATGATCTGGCAGGCCAATCAGGGGGCCTGCCGCACCCCCGGGAGGGCTACAGGGCTCTGCTGACTCCTCCCAGGGGTGCAGGGCCCCCAGTCTGTCTGCTGGATCACAGGAGACTGGTGCTGCCAGCTGGGAACAGCGCTGAGCACAGCCCACGCCAGGAAGATCAGTGCTGCTGCTGGCCCCAGCCGACAGCACCAGCTTCCTGTCATGTGGCAGGCAGACCAGGGGCTCACCTGCACCCCCAGGAGGTCTGCAGGGTTGTGCCAGACTTCTCCCAGGGGTGTGGGCCCCCAAACTGCCTGCTGGTAGACAGGAAGCTGGTGGTGCTGGCAACATTGATCTTCCCAGTGCTGGGTGAGGAATAGCTTATGGATGAAACATCAAAACAGTGAAACAGTTTTGACAAAATGAAATGGAACAGTGCTTTTGACTGTTGAAACTAAACAAAAAACTCAAAACAAAACACTGTTCCATCAAAACATTGAAACGAAGTCAAAGTGGAATGGTGCTGTTTTGCACAGCCCTAGACATCACTGCTCATCAGGACTTAACTGATGGGCTTCTTGGTAGGACATTTGTAGATAAAAACAATGATTAAATTTTATGCAAAAATAAATGTTTACAACCATTAAAACATGAGGTAAAATGTCACCACAATAAATTATTCAATTTGCTTTCTACGTAACATTCTCTCCTCATCTAGTGTCTAGTGTAAATTAGACACAAAGCCAAAGGAGAATTTGCATCACTACCTACTGTACAGGAAAATAAAAGTTTAGGAAACAGCTCAAAGCTGTAACTAGTAAGGCATGTAAATACTGGAAAGTGAGTGAATCCATCTTCTTTTTTTAATATATTGCTTCAAGTTTCTTGCTTGTATATCCAGGATATGTTGGAGAGGGTGGGGTTTAGTGACTGACAAGAATGTATATACATCTCCTCAGTTCACAGCTTCAAGAGTTTTAAAAGAGTGAACTCTGATGATTAATTTTATCCAGAAGGTGGCACCAAAAGTCAACCTAGTGTACATCTTTCATTATATGATATTATGTCTTTCATTATATTTCATTGCCCATAATAGAAAAATGAATTTAATTAGCACACAGATACAGCTCAGGTGCCCACATCCTGATAAACACTAACAGGCATCTGGAGGATCAGGAGTTAAACAGTATTTAGAGAGAGAAATGCAGTATTTAAAGAGCTGTTTTCAGCAGTTTTGCATTGGAACACTCCCAATTTTATACAAGGTATCTATGAATGCCTTCATCAAATTGCTTTTCTGTAACAGCTAGAAACAAACTAAGACTGCAAAAGATTTCCAAAGACCGTACTTTGTTATCTGTTGTGTTTTCAAGTTGTTCTTGTAGCTCTGAAATGTGTTCATTAAGATGATCTATTTTCTGCTCCTTTTCCTGCACAAATTGAACAAGTTTCCCAGCACCTAGATGATGATCTTTAATGGATGTATTTTCAGATTTCTGGATAGCTAGTCCCAATCTTTCCATTTCATCCTACCAAAAAAAGTCAAAGCATAGATGTGGTATAATGTATGAATCTTTTCCAGAATATTCAATTAATTGATTATTTAAATAAGAGTTGAAAAATAAAGATTACGCAAAATAAAGAATAGCTATATGAAAATTTTAATAATTTGTAAGTTGATTGGAAAAACACTTGAGACATTAAGTTTTGGATCTTGGTTTTGCAGGAGAATTCACTGAGGGTGAGTGGGTATGAAATGATAGACTTGCTTGATAATTCTCGCTCTCTCTCACAAGCCTCAAGGGCCTATAACTGCTTTAACTACAACCTTCCATCTTCTCCTATCTTGTGAAGTCTCCTTCCATTACCTTGATAATTACCTTAAATAATTTATTCTCTTGCTCAAGTTCTTGCAACCGTGTAGTGGATTCCTTTCTCTGGATTTCTAATTGCATGTGCAACTGCTGAACTTCTTCATTTTTGTTTTCTAATTCCTCTCGAAACTGTTCCAGTTGTTCTTCAAGGTTTGTGATCTATACATCCAAAGTAAGTGAAGCAAAAGTTGAAATGATCATAAGCAAAAGTAATGAGGGGCCACATTTTATAGAGCTCCATGCATTGTTACACCTACCTCATCTGACTGTATCCCTGTTAGACTAGATAAGATAAATTCAGATTCCATTTACTCCATCTGAAGTAACTCTACTGACTACAATATCAGTGTTATGAGTCTATGGCCCAATATTCTTCTATTCAGGATAAATACTTCTATAAGCTCCATTGAAATACTATTTGATTCTCCCTTTCTTCTTTTTTTTAATAAAGAAAAGAGGATTTTAGGCATCAGACTGTGGACAACATTCACTCATTCTTCTTTTTAGGACTTCCCTAAATCCATTCTGCTTACCATAAAATAATCACATATACTTAAATCCAAGGAAGCTTTTTCCCCCCATTCAACATTCTAATGAGCAGCTAACATGCTGTTAATGAGAAGTGAGTTCTGAGCTCTCTCTGGATGAAGGAGCTGTTCCCTTAGCCCTAGTACAGAACAGGGGAGACCTGTAGGAAGTGGGTAGAGAAATGGAGAGAAGGGAGAAAAGGGGCTCAAATTATTCCAAAATATCTTACAAGATGCTTATGTGTTTGTGCTTTCCCTCTCTCCCCATCTTTTCCCAGCAGCTTTCCAAACCAATTCCCTCTCCTTCTCATAGAGTACTATTGTATGCAAGTAAAGCATGTTGCCTTGAGTGTCAATTAGCAAATTGCTTCTCTCAGGGAAGAGATGCTAAGGACTCCTTAAAGGAGCAGCTTTGAACATTGGTTGGAGAAAGGGAGGTGGGGACATGAATCATAAGATCTCCTGCCGAGGTACCTGAGGCAGCCAAGTTCACCAGGAATCAGAAACATCTCTTGCAGAAAGGGCAGGAGGAGGGGGGTGGAAGAGCAAGAGCATGAGAGCAATTGTGAGGGAGTAGTCTAGCACCCTCAGATGCTGGAAGACTTGGCTGAATACTATCACTATGTAGTGACATGTCACATGTTCACATTAAAGCTTGAAAGAAACCAACTACAAAAATGTTCTACATTTTTCAAGTAACATTTGTGCCTAGTTGGCCATTTTCTGGGCTGATGGCCACTCTTATTTTGCAATAATTACTTTGCATGTGTAGCATGTCAAAATTTATTGTGCATTTAACTAGTTAATTGCACAATAATTGTAATGTGAGTCAGGGACTTAGCATTCTCTTCACAAGTGTATATGCTTGCATCTGCTCAGCTTACAGGAGATGACTTCATTGAGCTGGCCTTAAAAGAAAAATCACTGATAACTTAAAGTTAAAAGCAAACATACCTCTTTTTCCTTTCTGTCAACAGCTTCTTGTTCAGCCTGCAACTGTACTTCAAGGGGCAATTCTCCTTTTACTTTGGCAGCTCCAAACTGCTTCCTTTCCTCAACCTTTAAATAAGCATTATACTGTTAGGTAGGCAAGGTTCTTTGGGTAGATGTGATACCTTTTATTAGATATCATATAATATACTATTAGCTACTTTGTCTTTTTTTATTTATTACAAATTGAACAAACATTACCTTTGTTCTTAGATAAATGAAATAGAAAAAGAAATAAGGCATTTTTACAAAAAAAAAAAAAAAAATACCTTTTGCAGTTTGTCTGCACTGATAATTAAGGCTTGTTCCAGTTCTCTTATTCTGCATTCAAGTTTCTCAATTTCTTCATTCCGTTCTTGTACATCTCTCTGAAGTTGCTCCTTAGAGAGTAAAAGTTCACTACATTTGTCTGTCTTTTCTTTTAGATGGTTTGTTAACTGTTCAACCTGGAGATAATACAGTAATAAGGTGAATGTACTATATCATACTGGAATGGGTTTTTAGCATTACTAAACAACATAGATGTTTGATGGGGAAAATAATCCCTCTTTTGTTTATAAATCTTCATCTTCTGGATGAAAAAGAACACAGGATTAAAGAGTCCTGTAACTCCATATCCAATAAATACAAAGTTACTGATGAATTGTGTCCTGTGCAGTCCAATCTGCTAAACTCTAAAACTTACCTGTCCTTTGGAAGAGTCTCAGACTTCTTAGTCAGTTAAAGACATGATGGCATGATAACTTGATGTTCTATGTAGCCCAACAGTGGGAGGCATCTTTACAACATCCAAAGAAGAGGTATCTCAACTTTGAAGAACAAGTTCAATACCTACAGCTCTGGTATACTTTCAGCTCTAAGAAAGTATATATGGCAAGAATCCTTGAACCAAATATAGTTGGCAAAAATAAAAGATGAGATGTGGGTGTTGCCATGATGCTGTGGTAAAGTTGTCTGGGTAAATTCAACCATGCATTTCCATACTTTAAAAACATCCCAGCTTATGTGTGTAACTTTACTACTTTTACATTCAAGTTATACAGATATAAAACTTCCCTGCGTGGGTTTTTAAGTAAGAGCTGAAGATAGAAAAGTATTTGTAATCTCCTTCATTTCAGACATTTAGGCTCAAGAACAGTTGTCAAGATGGGAAGGAAATAAGATGAGTAAGGAATTTCATCAGGAATAGTCTAGGCCCAATTCTCACTACCTTTGTGAGATTAAATTTGTGAGATAAAAGAGATGTAGGATAACATGATCAGGATAACTGAGCACAAAGTTAAACACAGTGTAATAGTAAGAGACATGGGACAGACAAATGAAACATTTACTTTTCAGTATTTAGCAGAAGTTATGGGGTAGCTTATAGTGTTAAAACAATTTGAAAAATAGGAAATAGAGGGATAATAGACCAGAGTTTAGAGAACTGCAGAACTAGATCTCATCTGTTAAAATCAGAGGCCAAAAGTTGGACATCAGATACAGAGAAAAGAGAAGTGAATCTAGGAGAGTATTTTAAATATTCCATTCTTGTAGAAACAACAGGATGACAGAAAAAGATAGAAGTTAATAATATAAAAGGCAGCCATGGAGAGTAGAACAATGTTTCACAAACTGACTAGTATCATGCAGTATCTCAGTTATAACAAGAGCAGAAAAAGCCTCTTTTTCACCAAGAGCTGACAAGATGATGTAACAGTAGCACTTTTCTTTAATATACAATGTACTTATTTGAAAATTTACAAAACATCACAGGCTTGTCCAACATATGGCCCGTGGGGCCTGCATGTGGCCCACCAAGTCATTTTCTGAGGCTTGAGGTGCTGTGACAGGAAACGAAAGTAAACACTGTTTACTTTCGTTCCCACCCCTCGCCCGCCCACATGGCCCTGCTCACCATGGTGCCTGGCCGCCCGTGCACACAGCCCCGGTGGACTCAGCACCGCGAGCCCAGAGTATGGGGTCCAGCAGACATCGGCTCCTGCCGCCTCGCCCTGCAGAGGTCATGCCAGAACCCCACCTGCTGAGGCGCCCTCGTGCTGGCATCCCAAGTGCTGCTGAGCCCCTGCCGCTCTGGACGGGCTCGTCCCGTCCTGAGCAGCACGCGGCTCCACCACCGTTTCTGCTGGCCGGTGCAGACGTGGCCAGGCTTATCCTGTCCTCAGCAGCACGTGGGAAGCCAACTTCAGCCGCATGATGCTTTTCCTGGCCAGTGCTGACCCGGGCGGGTCTGTCCCATCCGGAGCAGCATGGGGCTGAAGTTGGATTCCCACGTGCTGCTGGGGACAGGAGGAGCCCGGCCAGGTTGGCACCAGCCAGCAGAAGCAGCAGCGGAGCCATGTGCTGCTCGAGACTGACCGGTGCAGGTAAGGGGAAAATGCAGCTGAGCCCCTGCCGCTCTGGACGGGCTCTTCCCATTCTGAGCAGCACACGGCTCCGCCACCACTTCTGCTGGCTGGTGCAGACCTGGCCGGGCTCCTCCCGTCCCCAGCAACTTGTGGGAAGCCAACTTTAGGCGCATGCTGCTCCGGATGGGATGGACCCTGCCGGGTCAGCAGTGGCCAGGAAAAGCGTCATGCAGCTGAAGTTGGCTTCCCACGTGCTGCTGAGGACAGGATGAGCCTGGCCACGTCTGCACCGGCCAGCAGAAACGGTGGTGGAGCCGCGTGCTGCTCAGGATGGGACGAGCTCGTCCAGAGCGGCAGGGGCTCAGCAGCACGTGGGAAGCCAGCACGGGGGCGCCTCAGCAGGCGGGGTTCTGGCATGACCTCTGCGGGGTGAGGCGGCAGGAGCCGATGTCTGCTGGACCCCGTACTCCGGGCTCACGGTGCTGAGGCCACCGGGGCTGTGTGCACAGGCGGCTGGGCACCATGGTGAGCAGGGCCATGTGGGCGGGGGGGCAGACGAGGGGCTGCAGTGCAGCAGCCATCTTGCTTCAGCTCCCTCAGGCAGCACCAGCGCGTGGGGCTGCGCTGCTTGGGGAATGGGGATGTGGAGCTATTTATTTCTCCTTTTCGGTCTCTGGGGCAGTAGCTGGCTGGATGCAGAATGGGTTGTTCCTGCCCCTGCCCACCAGCAGCTACCATGAAGCTTGCAGTAACAGACACGTGCAGAAGGGCCACACAGGCAGGGTGTCTCTGACCCAGAACAGAGGGTGTTTGAATATGGCTCGCGGCCCACTGGGTGATAAAAAGTTCATGATCCGGCCCCACATTCAAAAATGTTGGACACCCCTGCTCTATGATATGTTTAGATAGTAGTATATAAGATTATTTGTCCTTTGATTCTGTCATAACAATCATTCCGTTAGTCTCTGTGGCTTGGGGTCCCATTACCTATTGAATGTTTTTTTGTATGAATGCATGTGTTCTTTCAGTGATTTCTTCACAGCCATTGTTTTTAATAACACTGGGACATTTCTTTATTTTAAACTCATTTACAACACAGACAGCTCTATTCTTCTTACTTGTAATATTACCAAAAAGTTTTCCATTACAATTTCCAATGGACACAAATGATTTGTACTTCTAACTACAGCATTTAAAAATCATATAAGACACTTTTCTGATTAAAAGTGCCTACATCTTGGGTCTTTTTTTTTACTTCCTTAATTTTTACCTGAACTCCAGCATCTTTTCCAGCTACATATTGTGATATATCCATGCATGTACTACAGTAAAACCTAGATTCCTCAGCTCCCTGTGAAGATGAGGGTTTGTGTACTTGTCAGGATACACAGGACCACAGCAATGTTAGGTGAGACTGCTTTTGCTGAAACTTATTTCAAAGGATGCAGTTTTTCCAGTCATCTGTGTGGGACTACTCTGGTGCTCCAGCTGAGTGGAGAAGCTGAATCCTTTGCTGCAGTTTTTACTTCAATCAGTTGATTGCCTTATCATTAATTCAGTAATCTGTTGTAAATAAAATGGGTTGCAAGCCCCCGCAATGCAAAATATCCAGGTTCTACTGCATAATATTTTTAAAAGGGGCATTTTTTTCACCAGCAAACTAGAAATATGACTGCTAGCAGCCTGCTTCTGAATTTTTACCATTAAGTTACAGGTTACTACTAAGCTTGTGTGAAGAAGCTAGCATTCACTTCAGATTCGGCCAATCTGAGGGACAGTGATTTGATACAGTGATTCAAATCACTGACCCTAATCGATGCAGCCAAATCTGATTTGGAGATTTGGCTGCTGCTGAATCAGCCGGATCTCTGAATCACACAGGCCCCATCCCCTACCCCTAGCAATGGCCATCTCGCCTGCCCCAGCTCCTGGCACTTTGAAGAAAAAAAAGCCCCTACCCACCGGATCCTGCCCCACACTGTCCCAGCCCCCCATGGCTGCCCTGCCCACCCCAGCTCCAACCCTTTAAAAGAAAAAAGAAAAAAAAGCCCCGACTCACTGGCTTCTGCCTGGCAGGGGATGATCTCTGCTGCCCCCCACCGTCCTACGCTGCAGGGGGGGCTCTGCCCTAGTCCCCAGAAGCCCCAAGGCCACTGCAAAAGCTGGTGAGTCGGGGGGGTTGGTTTTTTTTTCCATAAAGGGACGGAGCTGGGGTGGGCAGGGCAGCCACGGGGGGGGTCAAGGGGCTCATGGCAGAGCCCCCCATGCAGTGTGAGGCAGTGGGGGGCAGCAGGGATCACCCCCATGCTCAGCAGCACCTGGTGAGTGTGGGCTTTTTTTTTAAAGGGCCAAGAGCTGGGGTTGGGCAGGGCAGACATGGGGGGGGGCTGGCACCTAGCAGGAGTTCCCCCAAGGTCCCCTCCCCCCTACTCCAGCCTCTCCTCCCTCATCCCCTACTTACCAGCTTGGAGTCTCGGTCTAGCTCCCTGCTGTAGCGGGCAGGGACTGCCCATATCAACAAAGCTCTCCGAATCTTTTCTGAATTGATTTGGAGAGCTTCAAATCAATTCAGACCTTTTGCAATTGGTCCCGATTCGATTTGGATTCAGAGATTGGTCACCAAATTGGGCTGAATCTCCTCCAAATTGAATCAGCACCCAAAGCTATGCACAGCCCTAATTACTACAGCTCCAATTCCCACCACTCAGTTCACTGAACAACCCATACCACTAGCTTTTGCCCTAAGCATACCACCAGGCTTACTGTTTACAGCCAAACTCTACACTACAACTGTACATACTCTGATCCCACCAACCAGGATGCACACCTTAATTATTAGGGCTGTGCAAAGCTTCAGTCCCCAATTCGATTTGGCAGAGATTGTGCCTGATTCGGCAGCTGAACTGAATCAGGAGACCCTTTAATTTCCCTGAATTGAATTGGAACCCTCTGAATTGATTCTGAGAGATTTGGAAAGATTCAGTGATTTGTACATAGACACAGCTTTAAATGTTTTTTCTGCGTACCTCTAGGTAGCAGGCAGCTCATGAATGCTGCGATGCTGGGGCACATGGAGTGTCTCACAGAAGTGCGCCCCCTCCCCCCCGGCTTGGTGCCTCCTGGGTCTGGCGGGGAGGGTAGGTGGGGAGGACACCTGGGGTCCCCCCGTGGCTGATCGCTGAGCTAGGGGTGTTCAGGGCCCCCTTGCCCCCGTGCGCTCCTGGCGAACCTAGAAGTGGATCAGAAGTACTTCCGGTCCACTTCTGAGTTTGCTGCTGAGCATGTGTAGGGCCCCTCCGCACTGCTTTGGGATGTGCTTCATTCACCCCAGCATCACAGTGTTTACAAGCTGTGCTGGTACCTCAAGGTATGAAGAAAAAAAATTTAAATCTTCAGATTTTGATTTGGCCAAATTGAATCAGGGATACTGATCCAAAGCAATTAAATCGAATCACTGTCCTTGATTTGGGCCAAATCCGAATCAAATAGGGCCCACTTTGCACATCCCTATTTAGTATCTGGAGCAAGGATTCCCCTACATTTACAATACCAAAACCATAGCCACTCAAATCAGACTCAGATCCCAGTCCAACTTGCTATAATACCAACCACAAGACAAGGCCAACAGAATCCCTCTGGTGGTCACCTACAGTCCCCAACTTAAACATTGTGGGACACACTGGCCACTGACAGTGAAAAAAACCCAATTAACTAAAAACAGTGCTTTATTGGAAGAGGAAGCATGTTAGTTTGACCCAGCTTCCGAGCATCTGTATAGATTCAGTGGAGCTTTTTGGTGCTTTTATCTAAAGCTGATTCAGTCAGCTATTAGTAAGGATCCCTGGACTTTACATTGGAAGTGCGTGAATGGCAGCTTCTTTAATCTTGGAATTTCCCTCCCACGTCCCTCCCCGCTACTGATTGGCAGAGGGGCCCCAACTCTTGCTGCCTGTGCCTGGTAGTTGGGGCCCCTTTGCCAATCATGGTTAAAACCATGGTTTTAACTATGCCACAATTTGTGCCCCCTGGCCTTCAGGTGCAGAAAGCGGAGCTCCTTCACCAATCAGTGATGAGGCAGGGGGAACACAGGGGAAACTCTAAGATCAAAGAAGTGGCTGAGTTGCACACTTCTGGAGCAAATTCCAGAGATCTCTGGCTATTAGATAAGAGTTCCAAAAAGCCTGATCTATACAGATGTTGGAGCTGGGTCAAACACACACAATGCCTCTTCTGGGCATGTGCTGTGGTCAGCATGGGAGTTGAAAGTAAAGCATTGTTTGTTTGTTTTTCATGTCTGCAAAAACAGCCATTATTAACGACCTCCAATCCCTCCTTTAATATGACCACCATCTCAAGGTAGCAATGGGGAACACGCTTGTTCTGACTTACAGATTTTCCCCCAACCTCAGTGTCTCTAGCAAAAGGCTACCAGACTCTTATTCTCCCCATGGCAACAGGCCTTGCAACAGATCTAGATACAAGCTGTGCCCCTCAAAGACCACATCATGAATGGACCAAATAACACGGCTTATAACATCCAAAGTTCATTCACCTGCTCCTCTGCTAACATCATCCCATCACCTGGTTACAGTGCCCTCTGCTGTTTACACTGGCCAGATGGGGCAATCCCTACACAAAAAAACCGAGGAAACACCGAACCGACATCACATCAAGAAACACAACAAACCCTGTGGTGGAACACTTCAACCTTCCCAGACACTCCATTACTGACCTCATTCTTAAACAACAGAACTTGAAAGCTGACTTGAATGCAAAACGGAGGAAAAAGAAATCATCCAGAGACTGGATTGTGTTAAGTAAAAACAGGGACTACAGATTCTTATCCCATTACCTGGATTAGCATTTTTGACCCCCATGTCCCTTTGGGTTTATTACTCTCTCAGAATTGTCACCCTCCACCAATTCCCTCCCTCCCTCCTTTTCTTGTCATTTATATTCGAATCACTCTCTCTGTTTGATAGTTTGTTCTCTGCATGTCCTTTCAAAACCTCTGATGAAGCAAACTCTTGCTCATGAAAGCTCATGCCATCTAAGATTCATTTAATCTATAAGACGCATGTCTACCCTGCATTCTGCCAACCATTTTTATACTGTAGCAGTACTACTGTCACCCACTCAGAATATCCTAGTAGAGGTTCCTATTTTTATGCAATTTTATAATGGCAGCTTGAAAAGACCACCTGTACTGCAGGAAAACTAGAAAATGGATACAGCACTCCTGCCTCTAGATTGGTTTCCCCATGTCCTTGCCTATTCAATGGATAAAGATTTATTCATTTATCTATATTGATGGCAGTCACATCACAGAACTTTATGGCACATGCAACTTGCAAGAGCAAATGCTACCTGTCTGTAATCATGTTCAGTGACAAGTTCTGTAAAGTTCAAGACTAATATCTGCTTAAAAGTTCTTTATATGCAATCTGTGCTTTTCAAAGCTTGAGTGAAGACAAATGCTTGATTACTTCTATGCATCAAATAAATCTTACTTTTTGTACTAGTGCTACTTGCAGTGCTGTAACTGCTTGTACCAGTACCTTCTTAGAATGTAATTAACATTCATGGTACCAATTAAATGCCGTAATGTCTCAGATTATACATAGATACATACAGAATTTCTTGCTTTTTATGCAGTAGCGGCAATTATAGAACAATTCATTGCAGCAGTCCTCTTGCAATAAATCATTATACAAATATTGAGAAAGGATCTCACCAGAATTCTTAGAACTTATAGTAATCTATAAAAAAACAACTGGGCCTTTAACTGATGAATGATAATCCCCATGTATACTGGTAAAATTAAGCAGGTGTTCAAAGTAGAAGACATTAACACAAACTTTCGGGACCTATGCAAGCCTGAACTATAAAGTTACAAAACAAACCTGTTTTATGTGATTATAAGTATCCAATCACAAGCACTTAATCTATTAATGTATTGCAAAAAAAGAGGGGGAAGAACAGAACACCAAAGACATATAGATTTAACATGTCTTTTACTAAATATATCTTATGTTAAAAAATTCCTCCTGAAGGATTAATCAGCACTTTGTAAACAAGTATCTTGAAAAGCTGCATCCTATATTGTTTATTTCTTCCTAATTATTGAATCCCACCATCAGATTTTATACAACTACTAAAATCTATAAAACATTATTAGTATTTAAGAAAAATATCTTGAATTATTTTGCCAAGCTACTTAGTGTGCTAGTTTTGGTACAATCAAAACCAGAAATATTTACATTAAGTTAGAAAAATAACTGGAACAAAAATATTTATCACATTGGGTGTGTCTACAACATTTGCTTTAATGTGCATTAGCTTATTTTAATGTGCACTAAAGCATTAAAAAAATCCATGCTCTTTAGCTAATGTGCACTGAAATAAGCTAATGTGCATTCTTCTAGTACCTCACAATGGAAGGCATTTTTACACATGTTCTGGGGGTGGGGGGCAGCGCTTTAATTAAAGCGGCTCTGACAGCTGTGCTAAATTAAAGTACCATCACATCTCCTGTATCAGTGTCCCCACACTTGAAAATAGCGGCAGGGGCACTTGAATTAAACCTCATTTGACTAACTTTAGTTCAAGCACCCCCGCCACCATTTTTAAGTGCATATGTCGATGCACATGGCACAGGAGGCTGCTGGAGCGCAGTAACAGCCACACTCCAGCAGATTCAGTTAACTGAATCTGCTACAAAGCACAGGAATTCCAGAGCATCAGGGCAGCCTCAGTGCTCGTGTATAGGTCCCTGGAGGTACTAGATTTAATGTATATTATCTAAAGCGCATTAATGAATGTGTAGAAGCGCTCACTGAATAGTAAATACCAACTCTACCCATCCCCCCCACTAAAATAAAAAACTGTAATTGCCTGCAGTGTCACTAGAACAACCATTAGATGCAAATACTTTCTAATGTAACCATATACCAGTTTTGCTTTTTTCTTTTAAGGTTAACTCTACCAATAGCATAAGAGAATCTGTTCAAGAGGCTGAAATTCTGGCTTTGTTCAAGTCAATAATAATTTAAATAATAAGTTCAATACTCTAAAATTCTACCCACAACATTTTAGACCCATGCGAAATACAAGAGCACCAGAAATTTCTGTTAAAAACATGTCAATGCATCTCTGCTTCAAATCTTAGGCCCAGTAATGATGTAAGCAATTATAATGATGACATGCACCAATATTAAGAACCTGATTACATTGATAAATAGATCTAACTTTTCTGTGAGTTCTTAGGAATTTTCATTTACCTTTTCCAAATAAACCTACTACACCAAAGTTGATATGCTCTGTATGATTCTACAGTTTCAAACCCCACCCCCAAAAAACAAACACCCCCCCAAACAAAATCCCATTTATTCTTCATCTATAGATTTACCTTCTTGCTTTGCAAAACAGGCTGATTCTCATTATTATGAAATAATTTGAATATTTTTTTAGTGCCCCTAGTCATTTGATTTTGTTATATACATCCAAAAAGGGCATTATACTTCAAAAATCTTACCTCTCTGGTTTGATGCTCACTGATGGGCTGAAATCTTTGTGGAATCTTAAGCTGTTGCTCCAGTTTCTCTATTTCTTGTTGGAACACATCTCTCTCATGTTCTCTATCAATTGCCTGCTCCTGAAATTTAGTTGTAATAATGTTACTTAGACAGGTGTTTTTAAAAAATTCAAAATCATACATATGCCATCTTATTTTGGGTAAATGTCATTGTCTTAATTGTATCAGTGGATTTTAGGCGAGATGATCCCATTTTCTATTTTGATCTTTCCACTTTTGGGAGCCCACTTTACTTGATGCTACTTTTTGAAAAATCAGAAAAAAACAAGTAGGTCCAATACTATTGTGTGATACTGACATCAGAGTTAGTTCTTTTGTTTTATTTACACTGCTCTACTGCAGTGGTCTCCAAAGTGGGGTGCGCAAGATGAACCACTGAGGTGCAGTAAGAAAATATTAGAACTTTTATTTATATAAATATACATATATTGGAGGTGCATGCTCAAAAATTTTTTACTGATAGGGGTGTGCAAATATAAAAATACATATATTTGGGGTGTGTGCTCAAACATTTTTTACTGATAGGGGTGCGCAATCAAAAAAGTTTGGAGACCACTGCTCTACTGAGCCAACAAGAGGCCTAACTTTACTTTTTAATGTATTTACTAATGTAAACTTACCTGTAGAAGTTAAACCCTGAATATGCCCATAACCATAACTAATATTAACCCAGGACCAACTCCAAATGCCAGATTAAAAGAACTAAATTAGCTCAAATTTTCATTTATCTTTCACATTGATTAATTCAACTTGTTCAAGACACACTACCTGACATTCGTAAAATTTTTAATGCACTGCAGCAGAATTTTTTTTCTATTTTTCATGCCAGATTAGCACAAAAAACAAAGTATTTTAGAGAAGTCAAATGCACTGAGATACAGCATCAATCTTCATTAACTGTTGATATAAAGTACTCACTTCTAGCCTACTACCGAAGTACCACCAGAAAATGTAATATCGTTATAGGCTTTATCTGCATTCTGACCAAGCAATATGAAAACTGCAATTTGAGGGTAACCAAATTGTAATTAAGTTATGGTGATGTGTTTTACATGAGCTGCTAATTCCAAGCTCTGGAAAATAAAAAGAACGTACAGTTTTCCTTCACTTTATGCAGGTTCTGTATGTGCAAATTCGCTCTTACGCGATGACGCTTTTTATATAACAAAATTCAGTATATGTGAGGTAAATTCACTCTTATGTGATTGGTGAGGTGGAAGCCCAGTTAGTTGCTTTGTGTGGTTTATTGTGGGAGTGACACAAACCAACATATAGTCTCTTATGTGGATCTGTGCTCCTTGCTCGTTGTCTACAATGTGTTTCTGTAGTTGCCACCCCCATTATGATAGTGCCCTGTGCTTGTGTGTACTGTCTGCTGTTGGTAAGTACCAAAATTGTGTTGTAAAAGTGATAGAAATGGGTCTGGGGTACAGTCAAGGTCCTGGAATGTATCCCTATTTGTTACATTGTAAAGTGGGTTCCCTTTATACGAATTCAAGTTATGCACCCTTTTCCAGGAGCACATGTACAGCATAAAGTGAGGGAAACCTGTATATATTTTTAGTAGAACAACACTTTCGGAAGTATACAAAATGATGACAAAGTCAAGTACAAGTAAGTGATAAAAAGAGACTGAAGAGGTCCTTTAGTTAACACTGCTTAATAATAAATTATTCTGAAGAAGTATCATGAAATGCTCAATATAATTGGATAACATAATCCAGCCAATATAAATTTCACTCATCCCTACACATGGCTGCAGTAACTGGTTGTTGTGAAGGTCTAACTAATGGCATAAAACCCACTGTCCCAAACTTCCAGGCAGGATGGAAAGCTTCTATGCAAGTCTTCTGTGCTGCTTTACACAGTCTGTGGGTTAGCATAGAAACACTGGTATTCTGTGTCTCGCTCTCTGCAGTGATTTCGGCATCTAAATCTGTACAATTGTGGATTAAGTGCCATAGACTTTGGCTGCATGCAGATGTTCATTTTTACCAGAAGATATTTCTTCTGATAGAAAAATACCCCAGGAGCTGGATTGTACAGATTTTTCTCCAGCCCCATGGCTGGAGATCTTCATATGCAAGCTTTCCAGCCAGAGGGCACTAGAGGGCTGCTCCCTGGGCCATAACCATCTTTAGGGAAGTCCATTAACTGACAGCCAGCCCCTCCTGCTTCGGATGGGGGCAGGCTGTCAAGTGGCAATTGACAGCTGCTGAAAAGCAATAGGTACCACAGACAGCCCCAGGAAGGTTCCAGCCCTGGGAGAATGTCCCTCCCTCACCATCCAGCCAATGAGCTGATTGGCAGGAGGAGGACATTCTTCCATGGTGGGAACCTTTCCATTTCTTACCTACAAGACAATAGCTCCAATCCTTGCACTCCTGAGAGCTGACCTGAAGGAGTACACGGAGAGGGGTGGAGCACTTAGCTGCTGCATCAAGGCTCCCAATGCCTTGGCCATTTTCAAGGGGCTTAGGTCAAACTGCAGAGGTATGTCTAAACAGAAATCCCCAAACCCCATTTCTGAGTGGCTATAAAATGTACTTTTACAGACATGACAACCAGCTTTGTCAGAAAATGAAAGAATGCTGCAGTGACAACTTGGTGGCAGGGCAAAGGAAGGTATGATGAATGGAAGGAAATATAGCTGTGACTGCTACTCAAAGTATGTAGCAAGAGAAACTTAGAAGATGGAATGATTTCAGATGCATGTGAAGCAGATGGAAAAGGAATAAAGCAAGCAGCTTTGGAAAGGCTGCCAGGGAAATTTCCATGTACCCACACCAATGAAAGGCTCACAGTTGGAATTTTCAAAGCAGTCTAATGGAGATAGATGTTCAACTACCACTGAAGTTCAATGGGAGTTGGGTACCTTATTTGCCTACTTTGAAAATCCCAACTTAACCTGCTATACACTGGAAAACACAACACAGCTTGCCACAAAGAATGCGAAATACTGACTTCCCTGGTTAATTTTAGAAATTTCTAGAGTTTTTTTTTTTTTTTTTAAATCAAGAAAATTTTTAAACTATCAATAATTAAAAAAATATGTTTCCCAGCCGACGTATTAAATTGCACTGAGATTGCTTTTAAATTGCTTTTAAAACACAGCGCTATGTGGATCCCCTGACGTGACACCATGTTACAAAGCCAATAATAGACTCCACACCCCACTTTCTGTTCAAAGCCTTAGAGAAAGAATTTCTTGCTGCTGCAAAAAAATGCAGAATAGGTTACCATCCTGCTACATGAAATATTTTCTTTCTTTCATTGTACTTACATCTAGAAATTTTCTTGTTTTCTCAAGCTGCTTCTCCAAAGCCTGGTTTTGTTGTCTTAGATCCATTAATTCTGCATTTTTTTCTTGTTCTATCTCTATAAAACGGTTAACTTGTTCCTCCAAGTCTGTTTCCAAAGCCTTAACTTGCTTCTGAAGGTCACCATATTCTTTTTCAGCTTGACGCTGTACTTCTATTTTTTCCTTCATTAGTTTTTCTGTCTCCTCCAGTAATTCTGGTTATAAAGGCACCAAACATAGCTTTTAGATTTGCATGTTATCACAGCAAATCCAGATCTCAGGCTGTGTCCCCATGCTGTACCCAGATAAAGGATGTGAATAGGCTTGGGTTTTACAATTTTTTTTTTAATCTAGTACTTTCCACATAAAAATACTTGCAATATCCCCAAAGCCATGCTAAATCCTAAAAAGAAACTACTAGAATACTAGAATGTTATTTTCTTTGCCAGGCTATTAGAGAAGAGTTGTGTAACTTTATTGTCCAAGTTTCATATTAATATAAAGAGGTTTGACTGGCACAATGTAGGAAAATATATAGGTTCCTGGAAGAACTGAAGAGGGTCCAAAGCTTTATAACAAGGTATGGAAAACCCAACCATCTTCTCATCCCCTTTACCAGAAGATTAATCCACTCCCAATTGTTATATGTATATTAAATGTATATGCTATATCTGAAGGGAATTACTGAAAGGCATCACTCAATCAGATTACAAAACAGAGAGGAAAATTACTGACCTGTAACTGGAGCTTTCAAAAAGCAGTGGTTTTTATAGATCCCCCGTTTTGATTTTTTTTCTCCTCATAGAGGGTTGGGAAGCACATATGATACAGCTCAAATACATTCTAACAAGATTCTTAAGGTTTATACTTCAAGGGCCATGTCACCAAACCTTATGCATCCCTTGAGGTAAGACCCAAGACTAAGTAGTGAAATTAATTTTGAAAAAATTTCTCAGAAACTATTGATACTGGATATAGTAAAGGAAAGCCATCACATAAGTACAATTTTTTTCGCTACCCAAGAGATATCCTTTGGACACCATCATCTTACATCATGTTTAACCAAATTTTGTGGCTTTAGGTAAGTAGTACATATCAATATAAAACAATATTTAGTAAAGACCTGATTATTTTAATTGTATTTATAAGTTAATAGTGATCAAAAGGCTATTACGAACTTCCAAAACCACCTGAACTCTTGCAATTCAAAGGTGAATAAGATGATGGTTATGAATGGATGTGCTTATTAAATCTATATTAATATATTGTGCTTAGAAATAATAAGAGATTACATTATTGAAAAGGAAAAATGTGAGTGTAAAATATAATATCAAAAGCTGCAGGCCAGTAAGAATTAAGGTCAATAAGCTGAAAGCCCAAGTCCTTGATTAATAAATGTCAGTATGCAAGTCTGTCACCCAATTAAAGATTGGCCATGCAATATACAAACACACCTGCTTGGGGAGCTGCATCGACTGCAGCATCTACTAGGCCTAGGAAAATAGAAAAAAAAAAGAGAGAGAAGCAAAGTAATTCACATGCCAGCTACAGTTTTATCATGGTGCAATAATGTAAGAGAAAATGAAGCTGAAAGAGATGTGGCATTTAATGACAAAGTTGTAGTGATAACTCAAGGAATGTGTTGTGTTATTCTGGTATGAATGATATATCTGTACTTTTTCTCCATAATTATAAAACACATTTTTATATTTCCAAGTCATTTTATAAGGTATATAAAACCAAAATTGTAAACTGGGATTGCTTTGCTGAAGTATAGGAATTAACAGATTGCTATTAACAATATCTGTTTCATAAATATAGAAGGTTGAGATTGCAAACAGATCATGGATGGTATAGTTTATGACTGAACAACAGTTTGAATACATGTTCACAAGAAATGTTCTGAAGATCTTCAGTATTTGCAATGTTCACAAACTCTTGGTCACAAAATAAAACGTTAGCATTTGATACTCCATTCCCAGCACTAATTTCCAAGAGATCAGCACTGTTTAAACATTACTGCCCTAATTTTTCCCTCTTAACAAATACTAAATCAAAGATATTTAGTTTTTTTGTTGAAGGAGGATTTACTTCTATAAAAGTAAACATTTGTTGAGTAAACTACTGGGGAGTGTTCCTTCCTTGTGATAATCAATAGAAGGTATCTCTTCAAGGTTGAAAGATATTTTCTCTCCAGAGTACGTAATTATTTTTGGGAGCATTGAGTGAATAATATTGGTTATGTTGAGATAATGCCTTTTTCTTTTCATGCAATCTTTTTTGCATTCTACCCTACCACTGAGTCCCTGAAATGAATTCTGTGAGGAAGTCTTCCTCAGTGCCTTACCATATGCCTAAATGAGCATGTATATCAATCCAGTGTACCTGAACAGCTGAACAGGTTTTCCTGAGGAAGCTATGATAGCAGATCTCTGTAACTATTCTTAGAAGGAGCATATATAGGCCATCACTTCCATAATTGGATCTCTCTAGAGTCAGCACTTAAGGCTAAATTTGGGCAGGTAAATGAAAGTGACCACTTTTTCAAAACTGCTGAGCAACAACAGCTGTTTACTGGTTTTACTAGCGGCTGTGACTGGGCTGAAATCTGAATATCAACTAGTTTTGTTCAGATGGCTAAATACAGGGTTTGGCACCAACAGTTGCTCAAGTATGAAATGTTGGCCATGTTGTGCTTTTCTATGAAGGATATAAAAAAGAAACATGGTAGATAAGGCTTCTGCAGATGTATTAGAAGTTCAATAATAAAATATGAGAGAACCCCACAGAAAGATTCTGATGAGTACGTACGCTGTTCTGCAGATCCTGCACCTGCTTTCATGGCATCCTTTTGTCTGCAGAGTAACTCCTTTTCCTCCTGAATCTGCTGTCGCTCAGCCTCTAGTTCCTGCAATTTGTTACCTGTACAGAGCAGCTCTTGCTCAAGATGGTCTATTACATCTATTTTTTCCTGGATATGTTTTTCCAGAAATGCTTTTTCGTCTGCATAACCATCAATAAGACCTGTGGAACAGAAACATTAAGTGAATTTAGCACAGCAAAGAATAGTTACTTACTCCCACAGTTACTCAAGTTATTTCAGATGTGATGTCACTCTACTCTGGATTCACATGCTCTATGCCCAGAGACCAGAGTAATTTTGCTAGTTGTGTCCATGCAGGGCCAGACATAGTCATGGGTGAACCAGGCGGCTGCCCAGGGCCCAGACAGAAAGGGGGGTAATTTTTGATCATCATAATTCTCTCTGGTGAAGGGGGGCCCGATACTAAAAGTTTGCCTGGGGTAGCCAAGAGTCTAGGTACAGTGCGGTGTCCATGTGATCCAGTGGTGATGCATAGGGGGTATATGTGCACCCCCTAAGTGTGCTGGTGCACTCCCTTAGGTGTAGGGGCAGGTGGCAGCTCCGGTGCCTCCCCTGTGAACACTGGCCAGGGAATGGGGGCCACTGGCACTTCTGGGAGCCTCCCACTCCCAGTCAGTGAGATTGGTTGTGGGGGGGAACCCCCCCCTCGGTCAGGTGGCACCAGTTACCCATGATGTGATTTGTGCATATGCTCTCCTTCTCCTTCTGCATTGTACTGACAGTACAAAGTGCAGGACCAACCACCCCTCCAGTTCCTTCTCTATTGTGTTACTCTATATGTCTTCCAGAACAGAATCTGAAGTACAAAGGATAGAGACTAGAGGGTGGAATACACAAGGGGACCACACATATTTTACTGCAAAAGAGAGTTTTCTTCCTTTTTTCAAGGGCTTGCCATGTGTGTAGTTCATTATGGCCAATTCCCATTCAGTGCATCAACCAAGATGGCACACTGGATATGTCCCTACTACTGACTGGGGACTGACTGGCTGGGCAGCAGCTTTGCAGAAACGGATATGGAGGTTACACTGGACAATAAACTGAATAAAAGCCAAGAGTGTGCCCTCGCTGCCAAGAAGGCCAACAGCATACTAGGCTGCATTAGTAAGAGTGCTGCAGCAGACTGAGGGAAATGATTCTTCCCGTCTCTTCAGCACTGATAAGGTCATATCTGGAGTACTGTGTCCAGTTTTGGGCACCCCACTACAGAAATTATGTGGATAAATTAGAGAGTCCAGCAGAAGGCAACGAGGAGGGCTGGAAAACGTGACTTCTGAAGAGAAGTTGAGAGAACTTGGCTCATTTAATCTGGAGAAGAGCAAAGATCAACTATGGGCAGGGTTTAATAACAGCCTTCAACTACCTGAAGGGCAGTTACAAAGCGGTTAGAGCCACACTGTTCTCAGTGGTGGCAGATGACAGAACAGGGAGCACTGGTGTTAAGTTGCAGCAAGGGAAGTTTAGGTTGGGTATTAGGAAAAACTCTTTCACTAGGAGGGTAGTAAAGCACTGGAACAGGCTACCTAGAGGCTGAGGAATCTCCGTCCTTGGAGGTTTTAAAGACCCAGCTACACAATGCCTTAGCTAGGATTGTCTAATTGGAGATGGTCCTGCTTTGAGCAGGAGGTTGGACAAGATGACCTCTTGAGGTCTCTTCCAACACTCATTTCTTATGATTTTATGACTGAAGGGCTGCTCTTTCAAAAGAAGTGAACAAAGCAGATACTTGTACTTGCATGTAATATGTTTTATAAAAGGCATGAAGGGAATTTTCTATCACTGCCTTACCTATTCAATGATGGGGGCATTTTAAGGGAAGCCGCTTAAGCGGAAGTCTATACAATAGGCCATAACATGGCCTGTTATCTTCTAAGATTCACAGATGGCTTTGGTTGAGGGATGTGCTGCCTCTTGAATAAAATGGGGTTATGCCTTCTACTCTCCTTGGAGTAATATACTTAATGACAGTGTCAAATGTACAGGTCTCAGGGATCCCAGTACACTGGTTATTATGGGAAAGAGTACCCTGGGCATACTGGGCTGGCAACCCCTGTGTCAAGAATTTTGTAACACCCTAGACCATTTCTATTTGACCTAAGCCAAAGACAATGCATTTTCAGAGAATATCTATATTTCCACTAACTGATGATGCAGGTGAAGAATATGACATCTCAGAATCCAAAAGAGGATGCATAAATACAGAGAAATAATAATAATAATCTAGATAGTAGATATTATTAGAGATGAATACTTAGAGAGAAGTCAGAACCCTATCTTTACTTGGTATCAATAAAGGAACACACAGACCATGTTATCAGGACCAAAAACACCTAATCAGTTGTCCTGATCCCAAGGAAGATCTCACACTCATAGATCCAATAGTGAGAACATGTTGGAAGGTTCTAGACTTAGGCAGCAAAGTACCAATATTCAACTCCTCAGAAGCTCCAGATGAACCTGTAACAGGACTGCATGGGACTGGGAATTCAGCTTTTCTGAAGAGGATTTTGAAGGTACTTTATCCTGTATTTCATTTTCAGATAGTTTATCCTTTTCCTCCTGCAAGAGGTGGGGGGAAAAGCCCCTAGAGGAGGAGATCATGTGCACATGGGAGCCAGGCAGCACAGAGAGCAGCTCCCGCACATAAGTCTGGGCAGGGGAGAGGGGAGATTGAGGCCCCCAAAGGGAGGGAGTTGGGCAGGGCTTGAGGCCAGGGCTGAAATGCATGGATGCAGGGCCCAGGCAGAGTAGGATGGGGCCATGGGCAGCTAGTCCAGGGTGCAGGGGCAGAGCGCGGCAGGAAAGTTCCTTGCCGCTGCAAGCCTTGTGTCACCCCAGCAAAGCACCCCCTGCCCATCTGCCAGCAGCAGGGGCGGCAGTGTGGAGCTGTGCCCCTTGTTACTGCTGGGTGGGCAGGAGGCACATTGCATGGTGGTACAGAGCTCCCAGAGGTGGCACCAAGTTTCCCTGCATGGCCCTGCTCTGCTCTGCCATGCCAGGTCCTGTCCTCCACCCCCATGTACTCTGCTCTGGCTGTGCTGCCCACGGGGGAGGGGGAGCCAGGCTCCGCTCCGCCACAGTAGCTCTGTCCCCCATGGGCAGCAGCTGGGGTTCGGGTGCTGCTGGGGGTAGAGGGCTGCGGACCCGGGTCCCTAGCCCTGTAGCCCTGGCAGCTAGGCCCCCCACTCCAGCAGGGCCTAGCTGCCACACACACACTTCATTTTAATTGCAGATTTGGGGATTTTAAAATCAGACAATTTGCATTTAAAAAACCCAAAAAAACTTGGATCCCTGAATTCGTTACAGAGCCATGCAGACATAACTCTAAGGGTTTGATAGTTTCATAGTTTCATAGTAGCTAGAGTCGGAAGGGACCTAGGTAGATCATCTAGTCCGACCCCCTGCCTTGGCAGGAAAGAGCACCGGGGTCAGATGACCCCAGCAAGGTGCTCATCTAACTTCCTTTTAAAAATCCCCAGGCTAGGAGCCTGCACCACTTCCCCTGGAAGCCGGTTCCAGGCCCTAGCCGCCCTGACTGTGAAGTAGCGCCTCCTAATATCTAATCTAAACTTACCCTCCGCCAGCTTGTGACCGTTATTCCTGGTCACTCCTGGCAGCGCACGGGGGAACAGGGACTCCCCCAATACCTGCTGATCCCCCCTGACCAGTTTGTAGCAGGCCACTAGGTCCCCCCTTAACCTTCTCTTGTGGAGGCTAAACAGGTTCAGGTCCCGTAGCCTCTCCTCATAAGGCCTGCCCTGCTGACCCCTGATCATACGAGTGGCCCTCCTCTGGACTCTTTCCATATCGTCCACGTCCCTCTTGAAGTGTGGCGCCCAGAACTGGACGCAGTACTCCAGCTGCGGCCTGACCAGTGCCGCATAGAGGGGGAGGATCACCCCCCTGGACCTGCTCGAGATGCATCTGTGGATGCATGACAGGGTACGGTTGGCCTTCTTGACTGCCTCCCCACACTGCCGGCCCATGTTCATCGTGGAGTCAATGACGACTCCAAGATCCTTTTCCGTCTCCGTGCTGGCAAGAGGGGAGTTCCCCAACCTGTAAGTGTGGTGCCGGTTCTTCCTCCCCATGTGCAACACCTTGCACTTATCAGTGTTAAACCCCATCCTATTCTCATCCGCCCACCGTTGCAACCTGTCAAGGTCAGCTTGTAGCCTATTGCACCCTTCTAGTGCACCCACATCCCCCCACATCTTAGTGTCATCAGCAAACTTGAACAGGGTGCTTACTACCCCCTCATCCAAGTCACTGATGAAGATGTTGAACAGTGCGGGCCCGAGGACCGAGCCCTGCGGAACCCCACTGCCCACGTCCTTCCAGGTCGAGAAGAACCCATCCACTACCACCCTCTGGGTGCGGCCCTCCAACCAGTTGGCGACCCATTTGACCGTGTGGGCATTGACACCACAGTCTCCCAGCTTTTTGATGAGGACAGGGTGAGAGACAGTGTCGAAAGCCTTCCGGAAGTCCAGAAAGACTACATCCACAGCAACCCCTGCGTCTAATGATTTGGTGACCTGATCGTAAAAGGCCACCAGGTTGGTCTGACAAGACCTGCCACTGATGAACCCATGTTGGTTGCCCCTGAGCATGCATTCCCCCGCGAGGCCCTCCTGGATGTGTGCCAGGAGAATTTTTTCAAAGAGCTTACCCGGGATTGAGGTAAGACTAACTGGCCTGTAATTTCCCGGGTCCTCTTTTTTTCCCTTTTTGAAGATAGGGACCACATTGGCCCTCTTCCAGTCTTCCGGCACCTCACCAGAGCCCCACGAGTGCTCATAGAGCCGCGCCAGGGGTCCCGCAATGACCTCGGCCAGTTCCTGTAGAACCCTAGGGTGAAGATAGTTGCTGCATACTCCCTAACAGAAGTTCCCTTCTCCCTTTTCAAGCCAATACACAGTTGTCCACAACCTGGGTATTTATTAACTGTCTTCAGCTGAATTTCTCTTAGTGTTTTTGCTCTACAGAAAAGCAAGCAACAGATGCTACATTTTTTAGAGACATGATCCTCACATAGGCAATAAGGACAAGTGTTAGAACTGTCATTTAAAAGGAAGGAGGGGATGAAAAAACATATTCTTAAAAACTGGCAGTTAGAGATTATAATCTGCCTGTAATTAAGAGAGAGAAATAAAAAAGTACGAAGTGGAAAGAACACTGCTCTCCCTTCCACCCTCATCTAATAATCCTAAATATATATTAAGAACAAATGAACTAAAAAGTAATTGCAGGTAAAGTCAGAACCTAATTAAGCAACAGTTTTGACACTGGCACTTCACCTCACATAAAGGGCAGGGAAAGAAAGTAGTGTGAGATGATCTGATATTGTCCTTTGTACCTTCAAAACAGTGTCCACTGTGGATATACAGGTCAAATAAACAGCAACATTTTTTTCCAGGGTCAGGCTCACAGAGCATTTTCATGCCCCTAGTGAAAAATACCTTAAGAATTATTTTTCTAGATCCAATTTTAATGACAGCATTTCCAAAATTTGCAACAAACTGTAGAAAGTTAGGAGTGCCTGTAGATGTGTGGGGATAGTGCTCCGATGCACTGTAATAACAGCGCATCAAGGCAGACTCCATTAATTCTGTCTGCTGGAGCATGCTAATTAGCAAGCTCCAGCAGCTTCCGTGTCTCATACATTCAGTGTCCCTGCACTACAAGATGGCGATGGGGGTGCTTTAACTAAAGCTTGTTTGACATTTCATTGCTAATATATCACTTAAACGTTCTATTAAATATATTAATGTTGTGTAATGTTTCATCATTGTCGGTTATAAATATAATGACTCCTCTAGGCTGTCAGGAATAAATTCTTGACAACAGTAGGTAGTGCAAAGGCATGTAGAATATACAAAACAACCTCCTTAAGACAGGAACATAAGCACCTATTGCATTGAGGTCTTAGCACAAGACCAAAACTTCTTGGTGCGACAACAACAAATAATAATATGATTTATTTAATAGATCTATTTAATAATATGATATGCCACAAAATGAACAATTGAGTTTAAACAATGTCTAAAGAGGTGTGCTGTATATTTCTGCATATCACACATTCCCCCAAATAAGATTCATCTCGTTTTGGGAACGCAGAATGAAGAGCAAAAATATTTTTCCAAGGCCTGTTCTTCAGAGTCACCTAACCTTCCCTGAATGCTCAGCCAAAAGTTAGGATTTTAACTCCCTCAAAGCTCCTGCCAAATTGGCAAATGGTACTGAGAGAGTTAAAACTCTAGCTCTGACAATTAAGAACTGTCTCTGCCCCTGCTGCATGATGGCTGGGGGAAGAGCACAGCCTTAGCAGCCATTCCAAATTCTCTGCGTTTCCATTCTGGCACAGAAATTAACTTCCCTGCTTATAACATTCATCTAAATTTTGTAAGGGTAACTTCTGGGGGAAAAGGTGTATGGCATGCAAGCAAATATGGTATTATTTCACTGTGAACCACTGGTGCCTCCCAAGACTGTGGGGGCACCATGGCAGCGAGTGGGGACCTCCCACAGACACCAGTGTTGGTGCCAGTGAGTGGGGACTGAGTGGGGAATCACCCGCAGATGCTGTTGGTGGTATCCACTCTCATAAGCCAGTGGTGGCAGCAGCAGTCAGTCAATCTCAGGGGGGCACATGCCCCCCCCCCCCGAGCCTCTCTCAAGCATCACCTATGTATTTCATTATGGTCTTTCTCCATCTCTGGCTCCTTTGTCATAATGGCTTTACTTCATTTTCACTGCCTTGGGTTAACAGAGATATTACGCTCCTCAGGGCAGTTACTAGGGCTGCGTGATCTGGCAGCTGAATCTCCAAATCCGAACTGAATCAGAAGACCCTTTAATTTCTCCAAATTGAATCAGAACCCTCCAAATAGATTTGGAGAAATCTGATGATTCGGACATAGACACAGCTTTAAGTGTTTTTTCCTACATACCTCAAGGTAACAGGTGGCTTGTTAACACTGAGACAGGGCAGATGGAGTGTCCCATGAGAGCATGGGCAGGTCCCCAGCATGCTTGGCAGCAGACCCAGAAGTGGACCAGAAGTACTTCCAGTCCACTTCTGGGTCAGCCACCAAGCGCACAGAGGGCCCCCCCCACACTCCATTCACCGCACCATCTTGCTTTCACAAGCCGTATTTGGTACCTTGAGATATGTAGGAAAAAAAACATTTAAAGCTGTGTCTACGGCCAAATGACATTCTCTGAATCAGCACTGAATCTTCAGATTTGGGTTTGGCTGAATCGAATCGGGACAGTGATACAAATCAATAAATCAAATCACTGTCCCCTGAATCAGGCTGAATCTGAATCCAAATCGAATATGGCCCACTTTGCACACCCCAGGCCACTTTACTTGTTGGTAAAACATTAGGCAGGAATACAGCATGAGTACAAAATGCATAGGCCCAGATTTTCAACTACTAAACAAGTGCTTTTGATTACTGTGGTCAGAAGTTGTACACTGAAGTATGAAATACAAAGTTAAAACTTCATTTTGTACTAAAATGCATCATGTGGATGTGGTTCACACAATAAGAAGGACATGGAAAGACTGAAAAGGCTAGGACTCTCCACAAGATGGGTAAGACTGAGGCCTATAAAGGTTGTAAACCTTTCAATATGTCTGCCCCTGTGCCTCCTGGCCCTGTGAGGACAAGCTGGGCTGAAAAGCACAGCTCAGAAGCCCCATGTCTGCCCATCCACTTTCAGCAGAGTATGCTGCTCACAGCATGATGGCAGCTGGCACAGGGGCTGCTAGGGTGTTGGGGAAGGCAGCGGCTGAAGTTCTGCTTTCAGTTTAATGGTTTTGTATCTGTTTTCATTATAGTTTATTATTTTAGTTTTAAATTCTTGTATTTCTCTTCTCTACTGTAGGATTGGACCCTGCCTAAGACAAGAAAAAATTCTCTAGTGTCAGCCTTGATAAAGCCCAGTAGATTGTTAAATATTTTTCAGCTTACAAAAGTCCAAGTATCTATCAGTTCTGTAATAAACTTAGACACTACTCTCCTGTGACCTACTAAGAGAACCCAAGTAAGATAACAAAACATACTTTAGCTTTAGCTCATCAGACTGAATTATGCCACCCAGTTCAATGAGCAGGAAGGCAGATTTTTAAATAAATTCTTGCTTCATTTTGTTTCGTTTTGTTAAGCAAAAAAGGTATAGATAAATAAATAAATGTATAGAATTAAAAAGAGGGGTGTATATCATTAGGAAACCTGCCATCTCTGGAATACAGGTAAATGATAAGCTGTACCTGATGTTTTCCCCTGGGAAAGAAATCCCTGACCTCCCTCCCCTTCTGTCAGTTTCTTCCCTTGCCATGCCCAGCTGCGTCCAGAAATGCCAGCACTCAAGGTGCCCTCCTTGTACCCCACATACACATGCAGCCTCCACCTTGGAGATGGCATACCTGTCTCTTGCTTCCCGCTCCTGTGGCTCTCTAGGACAAGAAGGTGGCTTGCTTGGAATCGGGGGGCAGGCCTGGCTTAACAGATTGGACCCTCCCTCTTCCCTTTTACCCTCCCCCACCACACTGCAGGCAAAAGCACTGTCTCTGTTAACTAAGCAAGTGCTAGCACTCCCATACACGCTCTTAAATGGTGTGCCTGTGCAGGGTGGGAAGGATCTTTATTCAGTCTACCTGTTTTTCTGTTTGGAGCTAAACTGAAAACCAGGCAAAACCAGACACAGTATAGAGCTGAGCCTTAAAAACTATCATGGAGAACAAGATGTTTAATGTACAGGTTCATCCCTAACCTACAGTTTCCTAGTACAAATGCAGATTTTCCTCTGTTCAATTAATTCAAGAGCATTATAAAGGACCCAGATAAATGTAATAGAAAAAGAAAACACCAGCACAGCTTCTGAAGAAAAAAAAAAAAATCGATCTTTTAAGTCCAGAATTCTTTGAGTGTCTCATGGATAAAGACGAACCACAATCGTGGATAAAAAACCCCAACTGATATAATTTATTTGAAGCTTAAAAAAGCTATTGAAGAAATTAAGCAGTGATAGAATATGAAATCAGCTAAGCCACAAAAAATAGAGGTACAAGCTTAAATGGTAATGCCTCAATAAAGTAACAAGAGTTTGGGTATCTCCTAGGTTTATATAAAAACTATTGGTACTCAATAGGTTTACAATTGACCTGGAAAAGGAAATGAGTAGGGATATTGAACATTAGCAGTTCAGGGTATGGGTCAAATGTACATTTGTAGCTACTTCACAAGAGAATAAGTTGCTGCTGTTGCTCACAGGCAACAGCTGCTTTCTTGTAACTGTCACATCTGCATGATCCTGTACGAATACAATCACCCAAATTTTGACTAAGTGTGCATGACCAATGGTCTGTGAAATAATACTTCATCAAATGGGCAACAGGTTGCAATTGCCCAGAAAGTTTATGTACTAACCCAAGCTTCTCAGGCCCCAAACTCTCATGGTGTCTGTAACACACAAAGCAAGTTTGATGGAGTATACATACACATCTACATGGACAAAGCCTGGGGACTGGTCTTAGCATATCAGTTTGGGCAGTGGAAATCTTGTCTTCCATTGATATCTATACTTGATTTACAAACAACTAAAATATTTGTCCTTAACGATAAGCCCTGAAAGCCATGTTAGTTCTTCCTCCCTCATGACAGCATTTTCTAAACTGTGCCTCTCAGAAGCATACTACAATTGATCTCTGTCATACTTATCATCCTTAGTAAAAGAAGTTGTTCAGGTTAAACTTTGCCAGCACTTCTACCTGTGAAAACCTACCATTTTCAAACAAGTCAGTGCCAACTCTGTAACCTCTCTATAGGCATCAGTATGCTGCACAAGTGCAATTGATTGCACTGATAGCAGAGAAACGGTGGCAATTAATATTCCCACTCCTCCCCCACTGCCAAATTCCCAAGCCCCACATGGCTGGGGCTGGGCTGGGCCACGCCCATTTTCCCTACACAGCCAGACTAGGGACTGGCAAAGGAACCTCTCTCACACGGCCAAGCCACTTCCTCAGAGGCAGATTAAGGTGTACTGTGGCTCTGGGCAAACAAAATTGGAGGCCCCCACACCCCACAGGAACTGGGTTGCAGTGGGGGGGAGGGGTCCTTTCATATCTTGGTGCTGGCGGGGGAGGCTGCGTGGACCCTGCCAGGCTGTGGGTGGGGGAGGGCACATGCCTGCCTCCTCTCCCTGGCCCCATCTTCCCACTATGGGCCAAACATACACACACACAGGCACGCAATCAACTCTCACTCACTCTCTGCACATGGACACACATAAACACACTCTCCCTGCCGTGAACAGACATACAGATGTGCACATACGCACGCAGACACACAAAGATAAAGAGATACACACATGCACTCATGCATGCAGACATACCTGTGCACACAGATGCCCACGCACCTAACCTGGCCACACACTTTTCCCCCACAGGACCTCTCCCTTCCCCACTCTCTCTCAGTCACTATCAGGCAGTCCCCTGTCCTCTCCCTCCTCCCCTTCCATAAGCTACCCGCAGCTGTCTTGCTTCCTGCTCAGCCCCCATTCTACTGACCTGTAGGTGCCTGGCTGTGTCCCTGCGGCTACACACATGCATGGGGCTGGGTTGGGTCAGGCCAGGCTGGGAGTGCCACGCTTCTGCAGGTGGGTGGCAGCACTGGGAAGGGTAGCTACGGAGGGGCTATAGCTCCCAAGGCCCCCCAGTGCCACTGCCTGCTTACAGAGGCGTGGCATAGCACAATGCAGCACTCCCAGCCTGGCCCCTCCTCTCCATGGCATGGCATCCTGGCAGGCCTGACTCCAACATGCCTCCCCAGCCCCACTGGGGGAGGGCTCCTGCTCCTGGCTGCAGGCAAACAAATGTGAAAGCTAGGGTTTTAAACTTGCCACCATTTTTGTCTTCCTGCCAGGAGACAAAAACATGCCAAGTTTAAAACCCTGCTTTTGCTTCCCTGCTGATGAGGATCCCAGGGCCAGAGCCCTGAATGGGTAGGAGCCCCTGGGCTCATGCCTAGCTGGCCCATGCATTAAACTGCCTATGCATTTTCTCTTTCCCCCATGGATGGATTGAGGCCGGGCTACATCTTCTCCTCCTGCAAGGCCACAAGATCCAGCCTGCATATAGACCAGGCACGGCTCATCTGACCTACAGGGCAAAAAGGTTGAGCACCAGTGGCTTAGACAATCTCAAGAAAAATAATGAGCATATCTTGTGTAAGAAACTACCATGTTTACACAGATCATTTTCAAAACAGAATAACATACAAATGAAGACTTGTTAATTGCAATCCAGGAGTTCTTGGCAGTGGGTCTGCTTGGACTGAAAAACATTAGCAGTAAGCAGAGAGAAACAGAACTAGGATCACAAACCAGTAAAAATATATTTTCTTATGAGTAAATATAAATGTTAAGAAAAGTTATAGAAACTGAGTTACAAAGGTAGCCTTGCAATGTTATCACTGACTTCTGTTCTTTTGACTGAAGCTTACATTCTACTCTTCATTTCTTTATTGTAATATATGAAACATACTGTGTTGGGTTTATATGCACTATTAAAACTTTCTGAAACTAAATTATATAACATTTAAAAGCTATTGTGCAAGGAAAGCAATGACAGGTACTAAAATGAAGTGTGTTTTTTAATTTGGCCATGGCATGGCTTCTGAGGGAAAGGCAGCAGAGCAGACTGCCCCAAGTTATAGCCACCCCAAAATTCCCCATAGTCACCCCTTCCAGCACTGCTGCCACCCACCCACCCTGCCACTGCCCAGCTGTCCTGGGAAGAGGCTGGTGCAGCCCCAGACTCTGAGCCCACAGCAGGTAGCCTGCCCTCACCCCATGCACAAATCGGGGAGGCACATGCCTTGCACCAAGGGGGGTGCGCAGTGGTAGGGAGCTGCCCACCATCCTCTTCCTACCCACTGTGGGTCTGTCAATTTGTCAAAGTCTCTCTGAATCTTAGCCCTACCCTCCAGTATATCTACTACTCTCCCCAGCGTTGTGTCATCTGCAAACTTGCTGAGGGTGCACTCCATCCCATCTTCCAGGTAACTGAAGACATTGAACAAAACCTGGCCCAGAACTGACCCTTGGGGCACTCCACTTGATACCAGCTGCCATCTAGACACTGAGTTGTTGATTACTACCCTCTTGAGTCTGATGATCCAGCCAGTTTTCTATTCACCTTACAGAAAATGTATCCAACCCATACTTTCTTAGCTTGCTTGCAAGGATGTTGTGGGAGATCATATCAAAAGCCTTGCTAATAGCATGTGCTCTGCTCTTCCCACATCTGCAGAGCTAGTCATCTCATCATAGAAGGCAATCAGGTTGGTCAGGCATAACTTGCCCCTGGTGAATCTATGCTGACTGTTCCTAACCACTTCCTCCAATTGCCTAGAAATGGATTCCTTGAGGACCTGCTCCATTATTTTTCCAGGGACTGCGGTGAGGCTGACTGGTATGTAGTTCCCTTCCTTCTTTCCTTTCTTAAAGATGAGCACTATATTTGCCCTTTTCCAGTCATCTGGGACCTCTACCAACCACCACCAAGATAATAGCCAGTAGCTCTGCGATCACATCGGCTAACACCTTCAGCACCCTTGGGTGCATCCATGTCCAGCCCCATACAGACTTGTACATGTCCAGCTTTTCTGCTTTTCTAAATAGTCCCTAACCCAGTGGTTCTCAACCTGAGGCCCCATGTGGCCCAATCAGCACACTGCTGTAATACATATGACATCTTGTTTAAAAAAAAAAAAAAGTAAAGATTGCCGCCTGCGGTTTGCTCGAATTGAGGATCTGGGTTTCCCTATTCCCCATGGACAAATGCAGATTTGCCCCTTTAAAGGAGAAAAATTTCTCCTTTAAAAGACGAAAAAGTGGGAAACAGTGGGTTTCCCCTTGCACACTGGCAGAGTTCATCCTGCAAGGGTCTGCGAGGGAGCGGGAGGAGGGCGATCAGACACAGTAGGTGCCACGTGTATGGAGAACAGTTTCCACAAAGTAAGTCTATGTAGAGAGAAGAGGAGGGACAGACTGAGGCCCCCTTAGTGAGGGAAGGAGTACAGTATGACAGAGCAGGGACAGGACAGGGTTGGAGGTGCTGCCCAACCAGAATGGTGTGTGGGGCCTGGGGCCAGGGCAGGAATGTGCAGCTGTGGGGCTCAGCTGGGGAGCAGGACAGAGCCACAGGCTTGTCTGGGGGACAGTGAAGGGTGGTGGGGGGGAGGGGGGCAGCTCCCCACTGCTGCACACACTCCCAGGGTGGGAGGCATGGGGGGCATGTGCCCCCCAGATTTGTATGTGGAGCAGTTGCGGGCTTGGGGTTCTCCACCCTGCTCCCTCCCCAGGGAGAGACCTCCACGGAAGAGCAGGGTAGGGAGGTTCAGCATCACTTCTGGGAGCCCCACACTGGCCACACCACCGTGGTGCAGCATCCCCTGCCCACATGGCAACAGCAAGGGGTAGAACTCCATACTGCTGCTGGTGCTGGGCAGGCAGGGAACGCCTTGCCATGGGGATGCAGCCAGCATGGGGTTCCCAAGCAGTGGCACAGAGCCTCCCCACTCACTAGTGCCAGGTTCTGCTTCCTGGGTTGTGGAGGCCCACGGGGAGGGCAGCAGGGCAGGAAGCCCCAAGCCCATAGTGGGAAGCCCACATCTACCTCCCTCTCCCCCCAACAGGCTCCACTCTGCTGGGGTGGGGGGGAGGGAGGGGAGGGAGGAGCAGGAGAAGCCGGGCTCCGTGCTCTGCTCTGGCCACAGCAACTGCTGTCTCCAAGTGCCAGCCAGAGCCCAGGTGCTGCAGGCCCTGGCTCCAGTCCCATAGCCCTGGTACATGGGGGCTCCATCACCTGTGGGGTGTGGCCCACATAACACTGAGAGCTGCATGCATGATCCACTATGGCAAACAGGTTGAGAACCACTGCCCTAACCTGTTCTTTCACCACTGTTGGCTGCTCACCTCATCTCCAAACTGTGCTGCCAGATGCAACAGTCTGGCGGTTGAACTTGCCTCTGAAGACTGAGGTGAAAAAGGCATTTAGTACTTCAGCCTTTTTCACATCATCTGTCTCTAGTCTGCCTCCCCCACTCAGTAAGGGACCCACATTTTCCCTGACTTTTCTCTTGTTGCTGACATACTTGTAGAAACCCTTCTGTTACCCTTCATGGCCCTTGCTAGCTGCAATTCCAATTGTACTTTGGCCTTCCTGATTTCATCCCTGCAAGCCTGAGCAATATTCTTATACTCCTCCCTAATTGTTTGTCCAAGTTTCCACTTCTTGTAAGCTTGCTTTCTGTGTTTTAGCTCACTGAAGAGTTCCCTGCTAAGCCAAACTGGTCTTCTGCCATACCTGCTAGTCTTCCTGCACATTGGGATTGCTTGTTTTGCACCCTCAGTAAGGTTTCTTTGCACTTTCATTGAACAGTCTGGATATGGAGAGCCGCTGGCACAAAATCTGGTCTGCAGCAACAGTGTTCAAGAAAAATTTGGTTGCAGATCCGACCAGCAAGCTTGGGGGTTTCTGCCTGCAACTTAAATACCAGACCATGCTGTATCGCATTTGTATGGGACATGGAAGATGTGCCTATTTACTGAACAAATGAGGCATCAAGAATTTGCTGAATTGCATATGTGGTGAGCAGGGCCAGACACAGGCATGGGTGAAATGGGCAGCTGCCCAGGGCCCGGACAGAAAGGGCACCTGAAAATGGTAATTTAAAAATTATCATCATCATTATGGCTGGTGAAGGGAGGATGCTAAAAGTTCACCTGGAGCTGCCAGGAGTCTAGATACAGTGCTGGCAGTAAGGTGCAGTTAATGAGCCACAATGCAAACTCCTGACCTGAATCTGAATATCATGAAGGGATTGAAGCAATCCACTTAGCCAACCCAGATGTCATCAACAGACTATCAAACCTCAACATACAACTTTTAATTAATTTTCATCTTCTCTGCCATTGCTTGCTCTAGTCATATGAAAGCAGCAGCAGTAATGTTTCTTTAAAAAAAACAAACCCAGCTCTCTTGGACTCCTTTCCCACTCAGATGGGCCTCCCAGGGGATCCTGCCCATCAGTTCCCCCAGTCAGTCAGTGTCTGCTTTTCTGAAGTCCAGGGTCCTTACTCTGCTGCTTTCCTTCCTTTCTTTCCTCAGGATCCAGAACACAGTCATCTCCTGGCTGCTGCTGCCCAAGTTACTATCCAGTATTACATACTCCACCACTTCTTCCTTGTTTATGAGCAGCAGGTCAAAAACACCACGGCCCCTAGGTGGCCCCTCTAACATTTGCACCAGAAAGTTGTCTGCACATTCTCCAAAAACTTCCTGGATTTTTTGTATGTTGCCCTCCCAGCAACCTAAAGATTGCCCTTCTAATCTTTAGGATCAGCCTCAAAGTAATATTTTTAAGTTAGTGATATTTTTCCAATATACCAGCTTGAAAATATACCTTTATTAAGGCTAAATGAGGTTAATAGATTTCTTTCCTGCATCTTATAGGAGCCGCTAGTCAGTTCTGAATTTGGTATTGATAGCTCCAGAATGCATCACTTCAGGATATTATCTTTGAGATTGCATGAAACTGGCTCAGAGTAAGGGGGGAAAAAGATACTTCCCCCCACAACTCATGGAGCTCACTGTTCCAAGCAGCCTTTTTATAAAAAAACATGAGCAATGTACCAAAACCAAGCTTCAAGGAGTTAAAGACATTTTTATAATAATTATAAGTATAAGCTTAAGTTTCAAATACTGCACTACAGTCTAATTAGGGGAGCTATATATTATATATTTTTTGTGTGTGGCTCTGCTTTTACGTTTCTCATTACATTAAATAGGTCTTTGATTAAAATATTCTAACATAAGGAGAAATCATTATAATCACCTATCCTAGGTTATTTTAAAGCACTGAACCATGTTTGAATCAGTCTAGTTTAAGAGGCTTTTGTGTGTCAGTAGCCGTTAAAATGCAGATGAGAAAGTATGCTGCATCTTGGCAAACAAAAAGGAAAAAAGAAATTCAGGAAGGATGAAGAGGAGGAAATTGGGTGAAGATTAGAGAATCCTAAAGCCCCCTTCAAACTAAGGGGTTAATATTTTCTACCTAGTCATCTTGAAAATATATGCAGTTACTTTACATACTTTTTCTTCCTTTCTTTCTCTGTTGTCCTTTATGTATCATACTATAGTTGGCTGTTTCTTTCATTCTATTTCCAAACTATTTACTTTTCATTGCTTCCCTTTCTTTCTTTAGTACTTCCTTCCTTCACTGCTGAAAAAAGGATAATCCATCCATAACTACCTAGAAACTGGAAAACAATCTAATTTTTTTGAACAAGATGCTACTCTAATTTGTCAATTGTTTAGCCATTTTAGTTGAGCAACTATCCATAGGAAATACTCACCCTCAGCTTTACTTAGCTCCAATGCCAACTGCTCTCTGGCTTTGGTCTCTTCACTGAGTCGCTCTTGCAGTTCCTCTTGACATTTGAGAAATTCAGTAGCCTCCTGCTGCCTTTTGAAGGACTCTTGCATGAGTTCTGTCTGCGTAATTTTAGCATGTTCAAGCTACAGCAGGAAAAATTATGAAGATTAGATCTTCCAAAAAATAATAAAAGATACCTAAATTCTAAGTTTTGTATGCATGATTATTAGCTGTTTTAGGGCCTGATCAAAAGTTATACATTCATTTCAGACATTTGGATTGGATTTTTGTGAGCAGCTACTCAAATACTACAACAGAAAGATCAATACTACAAACAGCAAAGCAAATAAAGACAGTACAGTATACACTATAAAACACATGACTAAATCCATGTCTTTGTACCGGAACTAGAAACTTCCTGGTTCAATGTCAGTTTACATTAGACTCGCCCTTATTTGAATATTTTGCATTAACTACGTCTAGAAATATACTGCCACTATCCACTTCCTCTATACTTAAATTAGACATCATATAGAGAAGAAAGGATTTTAAAACAATTTTTTTACATAAGAAACAGTCAACTTTCTTCTTCATAAGAATACAAGCAAATAAGATGGTAGATATATGCAAACTTAGAATATGTTAAATTTTCCAATTCACAACGCAGTAAAGCAACATTTGTTTTGAGTTGCTTGATAACTGGCCTAGCAAGGAGTGTTCTTATCCACAGGCACAGCATGTAAAACTATTGCAGATCTGGCTTTGCTCTCCACCTCTACTTAGGCCCTTGCATATTGACTGTACAACAGACACAGTATCCACTCAGATATCAGCTTCGCTTTGAACTTGAATTACATGCAATAAAAATATCTTAGGGTTTAAAAGTCACTGTGGTGACTAAGAACAAATACAGGTCATGTTGATGAACTACTCTTTTTCCATTCCCTGTCTTTATTTATGATTTATCTACATTTTCATAGTTTCACAGTTTCTAGGGCTGGAAGGGACCTGAGCAGATCGTCTAGTCCAACCCCCCTGCCATCACAGGAAAGAGTACTGGAGTCAAACGACCCCAGCAAGGACCATTTCAAACCATTATACCACAAAAAAACAAGGTCACAAATTCCACAATTTAAAAGAAAAGGAAAGTCATGATAATTGCATCACCACAATTGCAATGAATCTAAAAAGCTGTCCCAAGTCTCACATCTGTAGCCACCAATATAGAAGCTCAGAACATGCAGAGATGCAGGACTCCATTTGTCTGGTGGCACTCAAATGAAGAGCCATGAAGTGATCTTTTAAAAAAAACACAGATTCAAATCTTTTCATTTACACACAGAAGTAATCCAAAGCTTAATTATATGGAATTATTTAATTGTCTACTGGGAACTAGACTCAGGAACCAGCTCAATGATCCAGGAAGTTCCTTCCACTCCTTCGCTTCTTGACTGTCAAGATCTTTGCTGTACTTATGTCCCTTATTGAAAAAAACAAGTGCAAAAGGAAAATTTCATACTGCTGAATTTGTTGGAGCTGGACCAGCTACAGAAGCGTCTTATTTCTAGGGTTGTGTGGTATTCAAGTTACAAAATGACATGACAGATGTTTGCTCAACTTCAGAAAACAAATGAACTTACAACCTTGCTTTTATATTCTGGGTCTTGGCAGATGCCTGTATTATGGTCACTTCTATGTGTTTTGCTAATATGTTCTGTGAAATTAACTCTTTCTCCAAATCCTTCAAAAAACAAAAAAAAGCTGTTAATTTTTCACTGACTCCAGCTAGACTCGTTAGTACAATTAAGGGTATCAAATTCCTTAAAATAGCCTGTCTGGCAAAAAGACAAAAACAAACAAACAAACAAACTGGATCAAACTAATATTCTTAAAATTGTTGCAAAATGGTGTAGAATCGTTTCACAGAACATTATACACTAGGATACCTATTTATCGACAATGCCCATTTTAGAATTAGATCTAAGGTTAGAAAATATCATCTAATCTCTAATGTTTCACTTTTTGAATTAAGCAAAATTAAATCATCCTTTAAAAGGCCAAACAGTGAATATGGCTTCTATAGATTACATTTACTCTTAAAGGTCCACCATTAACTTGATACCTAATTTAAAACAAAAAAGTGAAAAGAAGATAAAGGACTATAGCTGGTTCCAAACCTTCCCACCTATTATTTGTGTGGCATTACAATTGAATTTCATTTTTTAATATATATTTTATGTCCTAGACTGTTGTATGAAGTCCCATACAAATAAAAAGGAAACTGTAACAAGCTTGCTATATTGGGTAAACAGTAAAAATAAATTTACACAGATAAAGTTAAATGCGCACACAAAAACTAAAAAAGAAAAGACGTTTTTCCTGATACTTTTCAGTTACAAGTACAATGTGAGGTATTATTCAAAATAATAGTAAGAATGTAATTTTAAAAATTGGAAGCGTCCCTTTCACCAAACAACTAGAATCGAGACATAAAAAACAAACCAACCAATCGACCCTACTTTCCTCAAAAACATTACTAGTCCTATTTAATTTAAATTATATAACAGTTCAGTTCTGTAAAGTTACAAGAATGGCTTGATTCCACTATACACATAAAGCCCCAAATCTTATGCTAATTCTATTTCTTATGGGCCTGGTACTAAAATATATGAATGAACAGAAGTCTGTAACTGTAACATGCTCTGCTTCTATACCCATTTCTAAAAGAATTTCTCAATTTTTCAGTTACAATTTTTAATTCTAACAAATTTCATAATTAAAACCTGCCACACTGCCTATTAAACCATTTTATGAAAAAATGGATAGTAGTGGATGATGCAAAATAATCAATCCCGTATTCACAAGACAGATGTTCAAATTCTTTCCCACCACATTTTCTTTTCATTGTGTAGCTTAAAGGCTGAGCTTCCTTAAAAGCTGAATACTTACTGAATATGGAGGGGTAGGCAAGGAGATTTTAGAGACCACTCTTAATATGTGTCCATATTTTTTGTGGACGATGTGAAAAATTGAAGTATTTACAACTACAGAGTTATTCTCATCCAAGTGTTCAGTGAAGGGAAAAGGATTTGGTAAAGGCACATGAGATTCAACTTCACAGATATGTTCTTCTTGGTCTTCTGGCCACATACCATTAAATAAATTAGATTCCCAGTATGTGCGGTAAGAATCCATTCCAGAAAATGCTGCTGGGTGCTCTTCTCTCAACCATCAGATAAACATTTTGCACTGGCTAATTTAATTACAAAATTTACTACAAAGTTTATTTTTAACATTCTGAAAAAAATGGTACAGTATTGCTACCGACCATCTCTAACTTTAGATAGTCCCCCCATTCACCTGAGTAATAAAAAGTTCAAGAAAGTTCCAGGTAAGCATCAGATGTATCATCTACAGAAACCAGCTGAAGTTCTGTAATTTTTCCAAGAATTAAAAAAAAAATCCTAAACTGCAAGAACAACTTGAGTTTTTCAGCAACAGAAAAAAAAACAGGAGGCAGGTAACTACCAAAGCAAGCCCGTATACTTTCAGTTTCAGAGCATATATGCTGCAGCAGGCAAGGTGGCAATCAGAATCTGGCAGCAACTTGTAATCTTCAGTGAGGCAAATCAATCAGAAAGTTTTGCATAGCATTATCTGTCTTTATTCTTGTTCTCCGAGTTAAACAGGAAGAGCTGCGTTAATTCAGTTGCTCAGATAATGCTCTGTCCTACTAAGTACAAGATTTTTTGTTAATATCTTCCCTGAGAAAAAATTCAGGGCAGAGGGAGTGGCTTAACTACTTTACCTGTTCGTACACTGGCAGGTGGAATTTGAATGAATACGCCCACAAGGTAGCTTGCCTCAAAGGATTCAAATTCCACGTCAGAGCTCTGAAAGACCGTGTTTGGAAAGGTTTAAAATCGCACTTTGAAGATTAGACCAGTTTTTCCCACTCCTTTAAAAAACAAGTTTATAAAAGGTCTTAATGTTTCTTTGTGTAGCATAATTAAATAGGGAGAGTAAAATGTCTGCTTTGCTTATATTTATTTTTATACTGTATTATGCTGAATATGCCACCTTTTCTCTTATTGACCTTTCCAAAATCTTCTGGTCTGCTCTGTTAAATTTTGGCTTTTTAATATTCTCATATAGAATGGCTAATAAATATTAAATGATAAAGAAACTCCATATAGGTCCTTTGTTTCTGTTAGCAAAACAGATACTTCAACTAGCATAAATCAGAAGCCACATCATGCATCTGCAGTTTATTTTAAAATAAGGGAACACGAACACTTGCAAAAAGTTTCCTGAGTGAAGAGTTGGAAAATAGGGCTATGATTTATACTAGATACTGAAGAAAAATGTGTAAGTAATATACTTATATGTGACTCTAAGGTGACCCTGAATTCAAGACAACCCCCCCCAGTAACGAGTTTTTATACATGGAAAATGTATATATTTGTTATAATTTTCAATATATAGAATTTAAATATTGGAAGGTTTTCTTTAATTCATCCCCCCACAACTGGAGGGAGGCAGTGGGGAGGGACCCAGTGTACGGAAGTAGTGCAGCTCGCCCCCTGATTGTGCCTGTCCCCCTGCAGTCTCAGACCCATCCTGTCACCCCCACCTCCCTGTTTCCTCCTCACCCTTACCTTTGCTCCATACCCATTCTAGCTTGGGGCACTGACCACAATGCCAGCTCAGCCCCCATAGCAGTTGTGCAGGCTGTGTGCTACTGCTACTGGGTTGGGCAGGGGCCATGCTTAGTGTCCCAGGCTGCATCATACAAGGAGCCTGCCAGCATAGAGCACATACAAGTGGGGGAGGGAGTGGGGCAGTAGGAGAGCAGAGGCTGTGGAGAGGCGGAAATGGGGGGAGGGAGCGAGGTGCAGAGATGGGGGTGGGCAGGCAGCAGGTACGACTATGGCGGGAGCTCAGGTAGGGGATGGAGCCTGAGCCACAGCACCTGCTGCCTCCCCAACCTTGTACAATTCTAAGATGAAAGGCCCCCCCATGTTAAATGGGGGGTAGGAATGAATTTTACAATCAAGTAAATATGGTGCGCTTTTTTCTTATAAGCAGGGATCCAGGTTTCCTGTTTGCCATGGAAAAACACTGCAAAACCCAGAGTTTTGCCTTTTAAGGAGAAAAATCTGGATTTTCTCCTGTTAAAGGAGAAAAATGCAGGAAAAGGTGGGTCTGCAAGAGGCCAGAGGTGCCATGTGCGTGTGCACACGCACAAGGAAGGCAGGCAGCCTGGAGAGCAGGTCCCACAGGTAATTCTGGGGGCAGGGGCAGGGATTGAGACCCCCATTAGCAAAGAAGGGAGTTGGGCAAGGCTGGAGCTGCTACCTGGCCGGGGTGGTGTGTGGGGTTTGGGGCCATATGTGGCCACAGGGCCCAGACAGGGAGTGGGATGGAGCTGTGGGCAGCAGTGGGGAGGGGGGTGTAAAGATCAGATTAGTGTGCCGCACATGCCCTCTTGTGACCAATCAGACCCGGAACCACAAACAAAAAGAAAACCCTGCCTGTCCAGACAGCAGCACTGACAGGAGGGGAAAGCTTGTGTTGAAACCTGAGCACACAAAGGAGAATCCATTTGCAATCACGATTGGCCAACACAAAGTAAAACAAGATAAGAAGTTATAAAAGCTCTCCCCGTCCTTTGTTCGGAGAGACCACCATTCGACTAACTCGAGCCGGACTTGTAGTTACCCCGGGCTGATCACCCAACATTCTCCCGCCGCCGCTCCCCCAGGCGTATACCCCGTTTAATCTGGACCATCCCATCTTGACTCGTATCTCGTAACACAGCTGAAGCACGGCATATTGGCCTCCGCCACCAACTGTAATCCCAGAGGCGTGAGCAAATAAACTTTTCCTGTTTGAAACCACCTACGCCTCCGAGCCTTCCTCATCTCGTAAACTCCAGATCCTCCCAGAACCAGAGGGCGCTGCCAGGCCCCTCTCTCGGTGCAGGACATGGCGTCACAAACAGGATCTGGTGGAGATGATGGAAAGATGCAGAGCAATTTAATCCGCCACTGCCCGTGGCCTGCTGGCAGGTGACCGCTGAAGTGCCCCGACGATCTGTGGGCCCATATAGCTTACCACCAGGCTGGCAGCCTACCCGGGGGTAGGGAGGTGTCGGGCTACCTCTCACTCACAGATGGGGGAAAGGAGTGGAGCATGAATCTCACACCCTCCGCATTCAGGTGCGTTATGAGCCGCCCCCAAAAGGCCTGGCTATGCTAAGCCTTGCGAGTGTCAAGCTCATGGACGCTCCTAACCTGACTCCGGCACAAGAATTTGCCCGATGCATACACCACATCAAGGAGGGAGGGGAGAGCACCCCTACGGACAAGTTCAACTGCCCCAACCTGAAGGAAGGGTCCCGCGGATACGAACTGTTAACACAGTGCTGTGAAGCCCTTGAATCTGATGGATGCACTGCCACTAAGTGGGGTGGTCCAAAATGGGATAAAGGCAAGATGTTAAATGTCCTGTTCCACGAGTACGTGGGTCTTCTCTGTGAAAACGTGGACTTGGGAGCTCAAATGGAGACACTAGCTCGCCAGGGGCATGGTGAGGTACAAGAGGGGGAGGGTGCCGCTCTGCGCCTCGCAGAGCCAAGTGACGTGCCAACCCCCGGGAGGCCAATCTGCCGCCGACCGCGCCCCCTCCCTACAACAGTGAGCGTAGCGAACTTCTGAAGATTTATCTGCTGCTCCCACCCGAGAAACCGGCGGTAGGCGGTGATCCGCCAGAGGCACTCCCCATAGTCGTTGCCAAAACAACGGTTGACCTGCAGGGAAACCAGCACACAATGACAGTCTGGCGCACATGCACGCACCCAGAGATAAGAGACTTGGTAGATGAAACTGGGATTCAACCGCAGGAGCCCGTCATTGTGTGGTTGGTCCTCACGTTCCGGTATGAGCAAATAGACTTGCCCGAGTGCACCGCCCTATCGCGCACCCCCCTGTGGAGCCGAGGTAACGTAAGCAACATTGGGCAGGCTCAGCAGAACACCGACTGGCCCAACCCACTCCCGGCTCTCCCTGCTGCACATCTCCCCCACGTACCATACAAGTGGCATGACTGCCTGGGCAACAGCCACTTCGATTGGGATCCCATAAACCACCCAGGCCCAGGAATGACCCAAATCCAATGGGTTGGGGTGTGACCGCAGCGCTATCACACCGACCCAGTGGCAGTTCCTGTCTGCGCCGAGGCAGTCAAAGTGGCGATCGAAGTTCATGGTGGTCCGCATAAAGTTTCACTGCAGCTGATGTTAGCTGGAACCGTTGGAAATCCCATCTCACAGCTTACCACCTACCAACCTAAAGTGTCTAGCCTACAGCAACCCTCTAGTAGTCCAGCCGTCCATGTCGTGAGCTGTCCCCAGCAGCCCTCGCATCGACCTGAACTCCCCACTACTGCGTACCCACCTCTGAGAACAGAACGTAACCCTCGCAAATGGGCTATGTTTGGATTCCTGTTGCACTATTCTGGCCTGAGCAAAGCTGCTATCGGAAAACTTGGTGATGTAGCGGCAAAACTTGGCTTTAACTGGCCCAACGACGGTCATCAAAAAAACCAACCGTAGCCGTCAGCATCGCGGCGACCGATGACTTCCAACCCTATAGCCATGTTACCGTCCATCACCCCTAGCGCTTGCAACAACCCCACGATGTACGGTTCCTTCTGGATGCTGGCGCTCAAGTCAATGTCATTTGCCCTGATGTCCCGCATGTACCCACCAAGGCTACCATGTTCGTTTGAGGCCTGAACGAAACAAAACAGACCCAAGTTGTGTGCTTTTGGGTAAAAGGAGAGGAAAAACCCCTTACAGCTATTTTAGGGGACATAAATCTCCTAGGCATGCCCAGCCTGCGTCAACTCTACATCAAGGAGGAATATACTTCCTCGTTAATTAGCAAGGGGGTAGAGGGGGGGCACTCTGAGGTGCTCTGGGTTAGAGTAAAAGGCAGTCCAGGGGAGAGAGACTTAACGGTGGGAGTCTACTATAGACCTCCCAACCAGGGAGAAGAGCTCGACCAGGAATTCTTAGGTCAGCTCACAGAGGCAGTGAGGGCTAAGGATGTGGTCATCATGGGGGACCTGAACTTCCCAGACATCTGCTGGGAGGAGCAGTCAGCCAAGTCTGATCGCTCACGTCGGTTCTTAGCCAGAGTGCAGGACCTCCATCTAACCCAGGAGGCGCACAGTCCCACCAGGGGAGACGCCTTGTTGGACCTGGTGCTGGCCACGGGTGATGACCTGGTGAGGGGGCTGCGGGTGATGGGCCACCTGGGAGACAGTGATCATCGCTTGCTGGAATTCACCATCCAGCGTAAGGTGGCAAAGGGCTGCAGCAAGGCAACAGCCCTAGACTTTAGGAGGGCTGACTTCAACAAGCTAAGGAGGATCGTTGGGGAAGCGCTGAGGACCCAGAGGGGAAGGGAATCAGATGTCGAAGGTGAGTGGTTGCTCCTTAAGGAGACGATCCTCCATGCCCAAAGGGAGGTAATCCCAACAAGGGTCAAAGGGAGCAGGAGGGCACATAAACCCCCATGGCTCACTAAGAGCATCCGGGAATGTCTCCTTGCTAAAAGGGAGGCATATACCCAATGGAGAGATGGGGTCATCACCAAGAAGGACTATGTTACAGTCGCCCAAGGATGTAGGGGGGCAGTCAGGAGGGCCAAGGCAGAGATGGAGATAGGACTAGCTTCCCGGATTAAGGACAATAAGAAGTCCTTCTTCAAATACATAGGGGGTAAAAAGAGGGTCCCGGGTAATGTGGGGCCCCTGCAGGACATGATGGGCAACTTAGTCATCACGCCAGATGATAAAGCTAACATATTTAACGATTTCTTTGCCTCTGTCTTCCTAAGTAGGGACCAGTTCAGCCACCTCCCTGCTGGGCCCCCCTCGGGCCCCGGGAGAGACACGCCTGGGCCAGGGGTTAGCGAGGAGTTAGTTAGGGTACTTCTGGAGAGGCTGGACGTGTTCAAGTCCGCTGGTCCGGACGATCTTCACCCTAGGGTTCTACAGGAACTGGCCAAGGTCATTGCGGGACCCCTGGCGCGGCTCTATGAGCACTCGTGGGGCTCTGGTGAGGTGCCGGAGGACTGGAAGAGGGCCAATGTGGTCCCTATCTTCAAAAAGGGAAAAAAAGAGGACCCGGGAAATTACAGGCCAGTTAGTCTGACCTCAATCCCGGGTAAGCTCTTTGAAAAAATTCTCCTGGCACACATCCAGGAGGGCCTTGCGGGGGAATGCATGCTCAGGGGCAACCAACATGGGTTCATCAGTGGCAGGTCTTGTCAGACCAACCTGGTGGCCTTTTACGATCAGGTCACCAAATCATTAGACGCAGGGGTTGCTGTGGATGTAGTCTTTCTGGACTTCCGGAAGGCTTTCGACACTGTCTCTCACCCTGTCCTCATCAAAAAGCTGGGAGACTGTGGTGTCAATGCCCACACGGTCAAATGGGTCGCCAACTGGTTGGAGGGCCGCACCCAGAGGGTGGTAGTGGATGGGTTCTTCTCGACCTGGAAGGACGTGGGCAGTGGGGTTCCGCAGGGCTCGGTCCTCAGGCCCGCACTGTTCAACATCTTCATTAGTGACTTGGATGAGGGGGTAGAAAGCACCCTGTTCAAGTTTGCTGATGACACTAAGATGTGGGGGGATGTGGGTGCACTAGAAGGGTGCAATAGGCTACAAGCTGACCTTGACAGGTTGCAACGGTGGGCGGATGAGAATAGGATGGGGTTTAACACTGATAAGTGCAAGGTGTTGCACATGGGGAGGAAGAACCGGCACCACACTTACAGGTTGGGGAACTCCCCTCTTGCCAGCACGGAGACGGAAAAGGATCTTGGAGTCGTCATTGACTCCACGATGAACATGGGCCGGCAGTGTGGGGAGGCAGTCAAGAAGGCCAACCGTACCCTGTCATGCATCCACAGATGCATCTCGAGCAGGTCCAGGGAGGTGATCCTCCCCCTCTATGCGGCACTGGTCAGGCCGCAGCTGGAGTACTGCGTCCAGTTCTGGGCGCCACACTTCAAGAGGGACGTGGACGATATGGAAAGAGTCCAGAGGAGGGCCACTCGTATGATCAGGGGTCAGCAGGGCAGGCCTTATGAGGAGAGGCTACGGGACCTGAACCTGTTTAGCCTCCACAAGAGAAGGTTAAGGGGGGACCTAGTGGCCTGCTACAAACTGGTCAGGGGGGATCAGCAGGTATTGGGGGAGTCCCTGTTCCCCCGTGCGCTGCCAGGAGTGACCAGGAATAACGGTCACAAGCTGGCGGAGGGTAAGTTTAGATTAGATATTAGGAGGCGCTACTTCACAGTCAGGGCGGCTAGGGCCTGGAACCGGCTTCCAGGGGAAGTGGTGCAGGCTCCTAGCCTGGGGATTTTTAAAAGGAAGTTAGATGAGCACCTTGCCGGGGTCATCTGACCCCGGTGCTCTTTCCTGCCAAGGCAGGGGGTCGGACTAGATGATCTACCTAGGTCCCTTCCGACTCTAGCTACTATGAAACTATGAAACTGCAGCTTAAGCACCAAGTTGCCACCGCACTGCCTGTCACCACCACAAGTCTACTGCACATCCTGACACTATTATCTACAAAGCCCTGGAGGTACCAACCCATCCCAACAAAGGAACTGCTCCGTGACCCCCTGAAGGCTTTACTCCAACGCTTGCAAGATGAGGGGAAAATCACTCCCATCACCACCTCAACTTTCCTGTCACCTGGATGGGGCCTCGCTAAAGCTCACCAACTAGGAGCTGTATGCCTAGTCATCGACTATCGCGAGGCCAATAAGCACTGTTCTCCGCTTGCCACACCGTATGCTTTATCTCTCCCCGAAACACTGTCACAGATGCGACAACACCAAGCTGTGAAATGGTGGGGTGCCACTATCGACTTAAAGGACATGTTCTATTCGATCAGCATCGACGATCACCTCGGCATCCTCAACATGGCTGTCTATGGGCAGATGTTCCAATGGAACGTCTGCCCATAAAGCTACTGTAACGCACCCACTCTTGCATGTAGTGCCATCGCCGATACCCTCGCGAACTTTCAAAACCCCTATCCTGATGTCAAAGTCTGGAGCTACGTTGACGACCTGGCAATCATAGGCTCCGATGAACAACAGGTCAATACCACAGCTCAAGAGCTCGTATGTCACCTCACCGAGTATGGGTGGACAGTAAATGATAAGAAATCCCAGCTCACACCACAGACTCGCATAGCCTTTTTGGGATTCGAGCTCAATGAAAACCAATTCCGTGTGCTGTTCAGCAACAGTCCACCGCTTGGGCGCTGGCTGAAAAACCCACCAGAGAGCAAACAAGACTTTCAACAGCTGCTTGGGGAACTCAGCTGGCGACGCCACTTCGTTAACCCCAAACATCTGCCTATCTTGGCGCGCATTCAGTCCCAAATTCGCAACAAGGCGCGCAAATCATCACCATGGACTCCAAAAGATGCACGTGCCCTGCAGCGTCTTTCGGCTGCTCTAGTGACCACGTCCCTAGTGGCGTGGAATCCGTCGTCCCGGCTCGAAGTCCACGCCGGTTTTACAGACACGCACATCTTCGTATCGATGCACAACGAGCGAGACCAACTTATTCATTGTGCACATAAAACTTTGCAAGTGACCCAACACAGATATGGGATCAATGGTAAACACTTGTTAGCCCTTCAACTTGCTTCCACGTATTCCACAGGAACAAGGAAAGTCTGTTCCCCAGGCGCTTTGCTGTTACCGTTGTTAGACCCAGAATGCCCTGAGACTACATTCCAAGGTGATAGCAAAACCTGGACCCGCCTAGTCCTTCAGCATCACTACGACTGGTACAACTGGGACCATCAAGACACCAGTCCTAATCCCACCACGACCAGCTGACCTCATCTGTATGGAACGACAGAAGATGGCTGGATGGCGTCAGACGGCACCCCAATATGGGCTGGGACAGACGCTGACAATGCCCAGACGCTAGAATTGAAGGGATTTTGAGAACTGGTAAGACACTGTCTCAAGTACCATGATGGCGTCAAACCGGTCCCAGTGCTCACAATTGACAGCCAATACATTTACCGCATAGTCACCAGAAACACCGAACCCACCGAGAACAAATACGTATGGGAGTGCATATTTCAGATGTTCGACCAATTCCTCCAGCTTCCGCTAATAAAACACACCAACTCCCACCGACCCGACACAGACCCAGTACACGCATTCATCGACCGTCGACTACAAGATTCCCTGTGCATTGACACAGCTTCCGAGGACCTACCACCAAATGGTGACCACCTAGTCCAGTGGTCGCACAAGTTCTGGAACCACCCTGGGAAGTGCAAGGCACACGCCGGCTGGAAACAAACGGGAGGAGAAACCAGAGAAGCCAGACCCGAAGCCTGGGATGACACAACGCGCCGCTGCCTCGCTTGTAGACATGACAAACCACAGGATAGCGGCAAGTACGAAAAGCACACCTACGATATGTCCCGCTTTGCTCCTGGTGAAATGTGGCAAATAGACCTTCTCAGTCCGCTCCCAGAAGCTCTCCGAAAACCTAAGGGTCTCGTCGTAGTCGACTTAGGGACATGCCAACTAGCTGTAATACCACTCTCGAAGTCCTGCGCCCAAGATGTCGTCCAAGTACTCCGTCAAGTAGGACAATGGCGGAAGTACCTGCAACAGATACAGTCCAACAGCGGACCGACGTTTAATAGTTGCCAACTCGCTAAATTCGCCAAATTCGCAGCGGAAAACAACATTAGTTGGCATCTTCATTTGCCATACCACTCACAAAGCAATGGCATCGTGGAACGCTCCACTGGACTGTTAAAAGAAAAAAGCTACGCCTTTGCGGAAATGGAAGCTATAAAAGCTGGGACACGCACCTTCTACAAGTGTTAAGCTCCCTAAACTTTGACAAGGCGTTATGGCAACCCCGTGATCCAGTCGGACCACCACCCTGGAAACCTGTCTATGAGCCCGCCATGCTCGTGTAGGTGACAATACCCACCCACAACGACTTCCGTCCAATCCCCCTGCCGGGATGTGTCACCGAAGCTGGCACTTACCCCAACACTTATATCTGTGAACTGTAGGGACAATCTAGGGCCCATCTGGTGCACCATAATTGGCTTTTGAGGTGTTCTAAGCAGTTGGAAGTTACCAATTAAAAGAGTCCTGTTACTTGTCTTTGTCATTACAGGGGTGGACGGACAGACTAACAGACGGCCGGCCGTTAGGTTGACATGCCGACGGCCGCAATCCTGTTGCTGTTGTCCTCCTGCGGGACCCTACTCCATTCGCTCCACAATAACTCTAACACCTTCTTAAGCACGCTCGGAATCTTAGCAGCGGACTGCCTGGAAGCAGATAGCGCAGATGACACCCTCGCCAATGTGACGGACTATAAGCTGTGCTTTCCCTGACTGACTGGTACTGCTGACTTAAAACTGTTGTTAACTGTCAGTCATCCCCGTTGTGAGGATAGTCCCCTCCTTTGTGTTAGTCTTTTTAATCAAACTAGCTGTCCAGTTTTTGGCCCTTCAAGCTTAGAGACTGTGTTAGTCAAGATTTTGCTCACGCCAACAAACACAGCACCTAACTGGCTGTATGTATGCATTGGGCCTAAGTGTCCAGACGGTGCACTAAATTGCACCTCCCCCATAAGCCAGCTGTTAAAAGTCATGCAGTTAAACACTTCCACCCTCAATGACAGCTCAGCGCTTGGTGCCCTGGCTCAAGCTGTGTATACTTTACCCGATCTGGATCCTCATAGCCTACTTATCAATAAGATGCCTCCACGCCAGTTTTCCCATGGTGTTCGCGCTGTCTTAGCTATATTAACCGCCCTCAAACTGTGACGTGTGAATCAAACCACAACCAGGTAACACACCTTCCGGGTCCCAAGTGTGTCTGAATAGCTCAAACACCAACAATGGGAAGGGATGCTTGCCTTTTATATTATGTAATATTATTATATTATGTAATATAACCCGAGGGGGTAAAGGAAACTTTACTAAATGCAGCTGAAGACTACCTCCCCTGTGTTCGGGAATATTATCTACCTAACCCCACTGGGATGGTTGTGGCTTAACCTGAACCCCTCTTGCATCACGTGGTCCTTATTCGAGCTGAATGTAACATTTACATTGGTAGCCTCTCTGTTGAACAGCCCGGATGTGATTTTCTTTAACAAAACCCATAGTAACCCCCATGCCTCCCACCAAAAATGGTCGTCCCTGTCGGCAGATCCTGACCTCGACCGCGCGTGGAAACTAATGACCACCTGCGACAAATGGGCCGTGTATTTTCCATACTTTGGGTCAAATCATGTCATGAGTCATATTGTGTTGCTAACTGAAGTGGTTGAAGCTCTCACCAATTCGACCCCGTTCGGCTTTGAGTGAGTTGAAGCTGCCATCAAAAATACCCAACAAGCAGTGTATTACAACCGACTCGGTCTAGACTACCTTTTAGCCATGGAAGGTGGGCTGTGCTCAGTCTTTGCAAATGCGAGCCACTGTTGCCTAAAGTTCAATCTGACTTCGTTCAACCTAACTGATGTAATCCAAGGCATAAAAGACGCAAAAACCCTCATTGACCACTCCAAGTTAGCACACGATGAGTGGTCTGAGTGGGGTTTAGAATGGTTAAATTTGCTTGGCTTTAGTTGGTTAAAAAGGGTGTTTATTACTGGAATTTTAGTGTTTAGTGTATTATGCGTAGCATTATGTCTTAGTTGTTGTTTGTTACAATGGCTAAGTCGTAAATTAATACATTTATCTGCTTTTGTATACACCCGTTTATCGCTTAGTCCGCTTGATGACAAGTTGAATGACGAAGACACCCAAATTTAAGTGCGCATGCAGCAAGGGGGCATGTAAAGATCAGATTAGTGTGCCACACGCACCCTCTTGTGACCAATCAGACCCAGAACCACACAAACGAAAAGAACCACCCCCCCATCCGGACAGCAGCACTGACAGGAGGGGAAAGCCTGTGTTGAAACCTGAGCACACAAAGGAGAATCCATTTGCAGTCACGATTGGCCAACACAAAGTAAAACAAGATAAGAAGTTATAAAAGCTCTCCCCGTCCTTTGTTCGGAGAGACCACCATTCGACTAACTCGAGCCGGACTCGTAGTTACCTTGGGCTGATCACCCAACATTCTCCCACCGCCGCTCCCCTAGGCGTATACCCTGTTTAATCTGTCTCATCTTGACTTGTATCTCGTAACGCAACTAAAGCAAGGCATATTGGCCTCCGCCACCAACTGTAATCCCAGGGGTGTGAGTAAATAAACTTTTCCTGTTTGAAATCACCTACACCTCCGAGCCTTCCTCATCTTGTAAACTCCAGATCCTCCCAGAACCGGAGGGTGCTGCCAAGCCCCTCTCCCGGTGCGGGACAGGGGGCTGGCTCCCTACCACTGCACACACTCCTAGGGCAGGGCATGTGCCCCTCAGATTTGTGCACAGGGTGGGGGCAGGCTTCAAGTTCCCCACTCTGCTGCCCTTCCCTACAGCCTCTATGGCCCAGTGGGCAGGACCCAGTATGGCAGGGCAGAGCAGCGCAGGGTAAAGAGGTTTGGTGCTGCTTCTGGAAGCCCTGTGCCACCATGGCGAGGTGCCCCCTGCCCACCCAGCAGCAGCGGAGGTGGCACTGTGGACTTGGGCCCCCCAAATGCTGCTGGGTAGACAGGGTGTGCCTCATCATGGTGGCTAGGGCTCCCAGCAGCAGTACCGAATCACCTGCTCTGTTCTGCCATGCTGGGTTCTGCCCACTGGGCCTTGGAGGCATTGGGGGAAGGGGAAAAGGCAGTAGGGCAGGGAGCCTGAGGCAACATCAGCTCCCTACCACAGACTCCGCTCCAGCCATGCTGCCCATGGGGGATGAAGAGCTGGGCTCTGTGCTCAACTCTACCACAGCAGCCAGGGCTTGGGTGCTATGGGGGGGAGCGGGAGGAAGCTGTGGATTCAGGTCCCTGGCCCCATGGCCCTGGCAGCTGGGGGCCCTCTGTAGCAGGGCTTGTGGGGGGACAGGGGGCTGTGGGTAGGGAATACCCACAGGGGTACCAGCAGGGCTGTGGGTGGGGAATGAGGGACAACAACATGGGCATGGGCAGGGCACCAGCATATCAGGGCTGCTCAGCACTACAAACCATTGAGGGGTGGGGACAGCCAGAGCTGGACCCGTGCTCTGGTGCGTGAAGGAAGCAGGGAGAGCTCTGATTTTCCATGATAAAAAACCAAAAATCAAACACCCAAATTTATAGGCATTTAAAATGTATTTTATTATAGTGATTGAGGCACTGGTAGGCTTCCAAATTGCGTTAAAATTGTAAATATATCAATAAAACATTGTGTTCAACTGACACCTATATAAATATATGTGGCATTTCATTCTAATGGAGGGTTGGATCAAATGACCTCCTGAGGTCCTTTACAACCCTTTTTTTAATGAAATCACAGAAAAATGCAGATTTTGGAGTTTTTAAATCAGAGACACTGCAAAAAAATTTTATCAGATAATTTGTGATATTTAAAACAGAGAAAACCAGGATCCCTGCTTATAAGAGACCTGATTGTCAGGGATAAGCCTGCTTTTATGCTACATGCAACTGTATGATTTTGAAAATAATATCTTAACTATAAATACTATATATCAGTGGTTCTCAACCTTTGGTACCTCACATACCACCTGCCGATAGATGCAGCAACAGCAAAACCAGAAGTCCCACCATGGCACTTTTGGTTTTGCTGCCGTGAGCCGAGTCTCACTTCTTCCTCACGGACCACAGCCTGGGGCAAAGCAGCTTGCGCAGGGCCCACTTCCCTGTCCCCTGGCACACTGATGCCAGCGAGTGAAAGCCCTGGCACACCGGACGCGGCAGGACAGGCAGCAGCCGGAACTTCCTTCTGGTCCCAACAGGCAAAGACACCTACAACCTGCTGGGCAGGGGGGCAGACCAAACTCAAAATATAGCACCTGTATACCCCCTGCCTGTGTCTCGCATATTGCCAGGGGTACGTGTACTATGGGTTGAGAAACACTGCTATACATCTCAACTATGAGTGGCAGAGAACCTGCCAAAGCTGACAAGCTGAGGGGGGAGGGGAGAATAAAAGAACCATGGCATTTTTCTAGAGGACTGAGAACATAACACAAACTGCTTCACACAATATAAATTCCTCCAATGGAAAAATTCTTCAGAGATTTTTCACATTAAATTTTTTTTAAAACAAACAGATAGACATAGCATGCAAAATGAAGGTAGGAATGTCTCAGCTGGTGGTAGAACATTGATGCAAAAGTTATTTCTGGACTATACCGTATTCCCTCACTTGCCACATGCCCAAAATAAAATGAACACCTTATTTTTGGAAGGAAGAATGTAGAAAAAATATTTTTGAGTGTTATGGATTGTGTAACAGAGCAAGTCCTTCCGGAAACCAAGTGCCCAGGAAGTCTGGCATCCCAGGAGATGGCTTATGGTAAACTAGCAGAAGTGAAGCACACAAGTGAAGCAGCAAGACTATTACTTCTTTGCTGTAAATACTAAATAGTTCTTTATATGGTAAGCTCCTGTAAATAATAAAGGGTTGCCTCTATACCACAAGCCTTCCCAAGATACTACAGACTGTATAGTAGCTCACTTGCTCTGAGCCAGAACCAAATGCTCAAGCTATGAGGGGGTTAACACTGGATTCTGCTCCTTCTGCTTTCAGGGGTGCAGAGAAGCAGCAGACAACTTGGCAGCAATGGGTTGCAGTGTCTGCTTGCTTTTATGCCTGTAATTCTATTTCAGCAAAGAAAAATCAACTTCCCTACAAAAGACATGCATCCCAATATTGGAGGAATGATTTTTGGAGGAAAGGTGTGTGTTATGCAAGCAAAAATGGTAATTCATTGAGTACTATCATTGTTGTGCATGGATATAGAAGACTGGTCTTAAACCAGTGTATCCTATAGAACTAAATTTGTCAGACTTATCTGGCAACTTCATTTATGTAAGTTTTGCTGAAATTGTAATATTGCCTAGTTTCATAGTTTCTAGGGTCGGAAGGGACCTGAGCAGATCATCTTGTCCGACCCCCTGCCATGGCAGGAAAGAATACTGGGGTCAAACGACCCCAGCAAGATGTGCATCTAACCTCGTCTTAAACACCCCCAGGGTAGGAGCCTGTACCACTTCTCTTGGAAGTTGGTTCCAGACCCTAGCCGCCCTGACCGTGAAGTAGCGCCTCCTGATATCTAACCTAAACCTACCCTCTGCCAGCTTGTGGCTGTTATTCCTGGTCACTCCTGGCACTGCTTGGGGGAACAGTGACTCCCCCAATGCCTGCTGATCCCCCCTGACTAGTATATAACAGGCCACAAGATCCCCCCTCACCCTTCTCTTGTGGAGGCTGAACAGGTTCAGGTCCTGTAGCCCCTCCTCATAGGGCCTGCCCTGTTGTCCCCTGATCATGTGAGTGGCCCTCCTCTGCACCCTCTCCATGCTGTCGACATCCCTCTTGAAGTGCGGCGCCCAGAACTGGACGCAGTACTTCAGCTGCGGCCTGACCAGTGCCGCATAGAGGGGGAGGATCACCTCTTTGAACCTGCTCGAGATGCATCTGTGGATGCATGACAAGGTGCGGTTGGCCTTCCTAACTGCCTCCCCACACTGCCGGCCCATGTTCATCTTGGAGTCAATGATGACCCCAAGATCTTTTTCCACCTCCGTGCTGTCAAGAGGGGAGTTCCCCAACCTGTAGGTATGGTGCCAGTTGTTCCTCCCGAGGTGCATCACCTTGCACTTGTCTGTGTTGAAACCCATCCTATTCTCGACCGCCCACCTTTGTAACCTGTCCAGGTCTGATTGTAGCCTGTTGCATCCTTCCAGTGTGCCCACGTCCCCCCACATCTTAGTATCATCAGCAAATTTGAACAGGGTGCTTTTTACCCCCTCGTCCAAATCACTGATGAAGATGTTGAACAATGCGGGCCCGAGGACCGAGCCCTGGGGGACCCCACTGCCCACGTCCTTCCAGGTTGAGAAGGACCCATCCACTACCACCCTCTGGGTGCGGCCCTCCAGCCAGTTGGCGACCCATTTGACTGTGTGGATGTCTACACCACAGCCCCCCAGTTTCTTAACGAGAACGGGGTGAGAGACAGTGTCAAAAGCCTTCCGGAAGTCCAGGAAGACTATATCCACTGCTACCCCTGTATCTAATGATCTGGTGATCTGATCATAGTTTCATAGTTTCATAGTAGCTAGAGTCGGAAGGGACCTAGGTAGATCATCTAGTCCGACCCCCTGCCTTGGCAGGAAAGAGCACCGGGGTCAGATGACCCCAGCAAGGTGCTCATCTAACTTCCTTTTAAAAATCCCCAGGCTAGGAGCCTGCACCACTTCCCTTGGAAGCCGGTTCCAGGCCCTAGCCGCCCTGACTGTGAAGTAGTGCCTCCCAATATCTAATCTAAACTTACCCTCCGCCAGCTTGTGACTGTTATTCCTGGTCACTCCTGGCAGCGCACGGGGGAACAAGGACTCCCCCAATACCTGCTGATCCCCCCTGACCAGTTTGTAGCAGGCCACAAGGTCCCCCCTTAACCTTCTCTTGTGGAGGCTAAACAGGTTCAGGTCCCGTAGCCTCTCCTCATAAGGCCTGCCCTGCTGACCCCTGATCATACGAGTGGCCCTCCTCTGAACTCTTTCCATATCGTCCACGTCCCTCTTGAAGTGTGGCGCCCAGAACTGGACGCAGTACTCCAGCTGCGGCCTGACCAGTGCCGCATAGAGGGGGAGGATCACCTCCCTGGACCTGCTCGAGATGCATCTGTGGATGCATGACAGGGTACGGTTGGCCTTCTTGACTGCCTCCCCACACTGCCGGCCCATGTTCATCGTGGAGTCAATGACGACTCCAAGATCCTTTTCCGTCTCCGTGCTGGCAAGAGGGGAGTTCCCCAACCTGTAAGTGTGGTGCCGGTTCTTCCTCCCCATGTGCAACACCTTGATCGTAAAAGGCCACCAGGCTGGTCTGACAGGACCTGCCACTGATGAACCCATGTTGGTTGCCCCTAAGCATGCAGTCCCCTGCTGGCCCCTCCTGGATGTGTGCCAGCATAATTTTCTCGAACAGCTTGCCTATTAGTATTTAGAATGGTTTCCAAAGCAATATTAGCGTTGCCCTTTGTTAATATTACAAAAACAGGGACTGGAAGAGAACAAGTTTCATTACTGGACACCCCAAAGTAAGCATCTATCAATCCCACATTACAATTTAAATACCAGAAGTTTAGATATTGCAGTGGGGCACCTTTGATAGTCTGTATGCTTACTTTTTAATATTACATACTCCATTTTATATTTTCTGTGAGAAGAGCCTGCATTATGAATTTGAGCTGTCATGCAAGATGTAAAAATAAAAAAAAAAATATCAAAACTTATACAAAATAACTATAAATAAATTATAATGAAAATTAAATAATTTGACAGGACTACTAAGCACCAGTGTAATATGTGAAAAAATATCAACATAACTTACTGAGAAGGGCAGACTTAAAAGTATACTTTCTGACTGGTATCATGAAATAAAGATGAAGACAAATAGCTACTCCACCCTTTGCTGTTTACTTTATGTTGTAAAGAAAACTAATATATATTGTAAGCTGCAATACTACTGAACACCTCTAACAGTAGGGTAGAGTTGCAGACTATCTGAAAGGTAGGGTTAGGATTCAGAACACCCTTGATAAACTAGAGAAATGATCCCAAATCAACCAAATGAAAATTTAATAAGGACAAGTGCAGACTCCTGCACTTGGGACAGAATAACTCCATGCATAAATACAGGCTGGGGAATGACTGGTTAAGCTGAAATACTGTACGGAAGGAAGAAAAGGTTAAAGCAGACCACAAGGTGTGGTCAGTATGTACCAACTGTGTGACCTTCTTGCAACAAAGACCAATAGCATACTAGGCTGTATTATTGGAACAACATGTCATGGGAAGCGATTCTCCCTGACACTGCTAATACCTCACTTGAAGGATGGTATGTCATTTTCAACTTCTTGCTCTGAGAAAGATGTGGACAAGTTAGAAATAGCCCAGCTGAGAGCAACAAAAATGATGCTTAGTTCTAGGAAACATGATTTATGAAGAAACACTGAAAGAAATAGGGTTATTTAGTCTGGAAGACAGTGGGGGGGAGGGATTTGATAAAGGTCTTCATATATCTGAAGGATGGCTGTAAAGAGAATAGAGACAGACTAGTTGTGATTGCACAGGATAGGACGAGGAACAATGGCCTTAAATTGCAGCAAGGCATAATTAGGTTGGTAATTAGGAAGAAATTTCTGACTATGAGAGTACTTTAAGTTACCCAGAGAGACTAGAATCCCTGTAAGTTTGTATGAGCAGGTTAGACAAATAGTTGAGTGGGATGGTTTAATCAAGGATAATTCTGCCTTGAACAAGGAGTTGAACTAGATAGGTTGGATGACAGGTAGATTACTTTGTGGGATGGATCCTGTGCAGGGTTGATGCATGGGGTTGATGCAACATGTCAACCTGACTCCACACACACATCCGGCTGTGCGTGAGCCCAACCCTGCATGCAGTCTCACATTATTTGGCTTGCAGGTCCAAACATTTGGCAGCAGGGAAGCAGAGGAAAGGCAATTCATGCTCCCATGCCACCAAATCTCCAGACCCCTGGGAAGTCCCACAGGCCAGATGAAATGGCTCCAGTTAAGCAGTCACCCTGGACTAAATGACCCACTGAGATCCCTTTTGGCCACACTTCTCTATGATTCTTTGACAGAGTTTGCAGTACTTAACAGCTTAGCATTTGTTTTTATTTTTTTTCACTTGCCCTCTTCTAGGAGGAATTAATACATTCCTCAGATTTGGTGATAATGATGGCTATATTCACAAATTAATTCTGCAATATAATTTGTCCAGACATGTGTCCATTATAAAGCAACAATATTTGAGGCTGATTCAAAAGGGACACAAGCCCAAGAAAAAACAAGTTTCTGGCTACAATAAAGATGAAAAAACAAACTAAAAGGAAAACATCATTAGATAAAAGGTAGAGAAACTAGTTTTGGCTTTGTGTCAGTTTTAGCATATCTTTATGCCCTTATTTTATCTGTATTTGAATTTAAAAATAGAAAAGCAGTATTTTTAAATTCATGAAATAAGTCTTACCGCTATTATGGACATATATTTACTGCAGACAATAATTGTTATAGTTGCTATTATAGGCATACTTTAAATATTTATGTATGCATAGTGATATGGGAAAATGCCACTTTTCCAATAAATTTTAGTAATTGGAGTTATGTTTTGTCAACATTTAGCCTCTTTTTAAAGTTGCCCCAATGAACTAACACATCCTTTTCCCCATAATTAAATTTCTCCTACTTCTTAGATTACTGACCACACAGATTCCACATATCCAGCTCATTGAGAAGCTTTATGGTCCACTCCATCAATGAAGCCCTCCTTTGTGTATACAAAATCCAGTTTATAAAAACTAAAGGGATTAATTTACAAAAAAAAGAGAAAAGAAAAGAGAAAAAGAGAAGTGATGCATAGTAATATATCTGGTATATCAGAATGGATCAGCAGCATCTAGCCTGCTTTCTTGTAGTGTACAACCAAGAAAAAAAAATCATGCAAACAGGAAACAAAACCAAAACAAACCTACCCCATCAACATAATACACAGATAAATTATGTGCTTCTATAAGCAAATTAATAAGATTACCTAAATTAGCTATTAAATATGGCAGAACATGCCTTTAAAAGAGCATTTACTTTTGCTGCATTGCAGAAAACCAAAAGTTAATATACAAAGAAGTGCTTCCAGTTTTCAGGTAGTGTACGCTTCTTTTTTATGTTGGAAGATCACTGGTACAAAGACTTTGGGTAAGAGTTGCATACGGCAAGCCTTTAAAGCTGTAAAAAGGTATGCTTTTAAGGCCCTTCTGGGTTTGGAAGATCAGAACCTAACACAAATTCAAAAATTTTCTACTTTCCTTATGGACTAACAGTTTACACCTAAACAAAGAATATTTTTAGGAGAACAAATTAAGAAAGACTTTCCATTATAAACTGGAAATGTATTACAAAGAGGAAATCCTACCTGACTGCTGGTGTCACTGATGGCTTCCAGAAGTTTTTCAACAGCAGCCTGCAGTCGAGAACTAATATTTAGAATCAGTTCCTCCTTTTCAGGGTCCATTTCCAGTCCAGCAAAGCTGCTTTCTTTGAGATGCTGCGTCAGCTCAAGTCCTTCATCAGGTGCTCCTGACCATATGCTAATATCATCACCTCCTAGATGACTAGTGTGATATGAGGAAGATGGTTCTTCTGCAACAAAACAATAAACTTTTTAAAAGATTTCTTGCCTTTAAATTGATAAAAAAATACATATTTTATTTAAGAATGGAGAGACAAGCAATTAAATAATAAAATACTTCAACCTTCAAGACAAGACACCACAAAGACATAAAGGAAATATATTTTACACTAAGTTGTGTACAAATAATGCACAGAATATGTGAAATAAAAACAGGTATAAGGGAGAGAGAAAAAGGAGATACTAACAGAATATAATACTGTGGACAGCCTGGTAGTACTACTATAGGACCTAAGAGTCTGTTCGTACAAACTCTTATTACTGAATTATTGTAATAATTGTGATTTGCAGAATTGCCCTTAATATAGAGAACCAGGGAAACTTGCCAGTTCAATCAGTCGCTTGTCATCAGTAACCAAGTACAGTACTGTGAATAAACACAAATACATGGTTCAGGAAATTTACTTATTTTAAATACAAAGACTTCGTTGAGCTGCGGTATTCAACAACAGATGAACTGGTACTGCCAGTCCTCGTGATAATCAAGTCCTCTTCCTAGCCCTTACTATGTTACATCTTTGTTTTCAGTTTCATAGATGGCTCGCTTTCTGTCTGAAAAGCAATATCAGATGCAAAAGCATTATTTTGATATAAACTACCATCAAAGGGCATGGTACTTGTTATATTTAGAATGCAGGGCTTCTAAAAATGGATGTTTATATTTTTGCTGTTTTTAAACATTTTAGGCAATGGGTGAAATCTTCAAGAACAGTGTGGAAAATGCAATAATAATCCAGTAATGTGCCTTAGCAGTAGATTGCTTTATTAATGTTTGAATTAATATAGTATAGTGCTTTGAAAATGAGAAGTACTATGCTTTTTTAGACTTATATTTTTATATGGCAGGAAAATATTTTAATAAACTCCTTTAATAAAAATTAAACAATATAATCTTTAAAGTATCTTTATATAATGTGTTTGTTTGGAAAAATGAAACCAAGTTATTAGTCCATTTAAAGTTTGTGATGTTATCATAAAACCCGAGAGCAAATCCAGAACGTTAATGTAGTCAAAGAACTCTGAAAAGAAATGATTTTAGCTCTACTGAAAACATGCTTCTTTTAAAAAAAACAAAACAAATATGTTTTTAATACATTGTTTTTATGTAATCTTACTATATTTATTTTTCTCCTTTGCTGCCTTACCCTTTAACATGCTCCAGCTCCTTTGAAAAAACCCTCCCACAACTGCAAATGCTGGTTGTGTACAACCACAATGAGATATGCCAATTGTTCTTCTCAGATTTAAACAAATGTGCTGTACTGTGTTTAATAATATAATTAATATATTATGCATGTTTATGCCTAAAAATAGTAAATGATATGCACCAGGATAATGATCACAAATTGTGCATTTATTGCGCTCTAGCCAAGACTTGATGCCCATAAAAAAGTCACTTCCATATCAAATTAAAATAGACTTTGATTTGAATTGTTTACTTTTGCTTCTGCTAATATTTATAAAATGTAATCTACTATAGGCATTTTTCTTTAAGTAACTGTTTCATATCTCCTTATAGCTTTGGGAGATAATATAATTTAACATAATCTTAATACTCTATTAAAATGTAACAGAAAGAAAAAGATAACATGATGCATGGAATTTGCATAAGCATGGCACCTTTTATTTACACAGGATTTCAAAGCACTTTATAGACACCGTAAGTATTGTAACTAGACTTCTGCATTCTGTAAGGGTTTCTTTGGTTTACCTCTGACTTATTTACAGAATCCCTTTTTATTGCCTTTAAGCCTCTTGCCAGCTGCATCTCAAATCGTGCCTCGGCCTTCCTAATTTTCTCCCTGCATGCTCATGCAGTACTCCTATAATCTTCCCTAGTACTATGACCACTTTTTGTACTATTCCTTTCGAGATACTGATCTCCTCAGTGGTTTGTGTCTAGCAACGCTCGTCTCTTAGGCTAGGGATAGACATTAAAAAAGCCTAAACCTGAACTGATTCAGTCTTTGCATGTTAGTCTAACCTGCCTAGGCTGAACTGGTTTGTGAATGTACAGACATTCCCTCTGGACTGAAGAAATTCAGGCACATGCCTCCAGTGGCTCAGGCTAGAAGCCAAAGAGTGCTAGAGCAGCCCTCCCTTCCCTTACTGAAGTGGGGCGTGGCCAGACTCTGGCAGGACACTGTGATTAGGGAGGGATTCCCTCCTTCCCCCACCACCATGCTCCTTAGAGTCAGCAAGGAGTTGACAACACAGCATTTCGTAACCCATCAAGAAAACAAAAGCCTCTCTCATTAGTTCAAGCTCTTTTTAAACAACTTTTTCCAAGGACTGAATGGAGGGACATTACCAGCTGACCTACTGATTAGCTCCAAAAAGCCCTAAGCAGACACTGTCCTGTCTGCCTTACACAGACCTCTCAGCATTAGCTAGCATACCACATGCTGGCTGCAGTCCATGCTGTGGGAGAGGGGAGGGAATCCCTGCTTGAGCAGAGAGTGATGGGGCATGGGGGGCAAGGGGAAGCCAGGCAGACACTGCTGTGCCTGCAGTCTCTGCCAGAGCTCCAGCAAGAGAGTAGAGGGGCAGGGTCAGTTCTGCTCTGGAGCAGAGCCCCACCCAGATGCTGAGATGCTGGAGGGCTCTGGTTTAAGTTAAATCAGAAAGGAGTCCAGGACAGACATTGCATAAACCAGTTTGACCCAAATCAGTTAAGTCTGATACTACATTCAACCAGGTTTATCTCAAACCAGTTTCCGCCATTTTCAAACTAGTTTATGCGCACTGAATGTCTGTTCTGTTACAGGTTTAAACCAGCTTCTGATCACTTAGACCGGTTTGTGTGTAATGTCTGTCCCTAGCCTTACTGCACTTCCCATTCTTCCATCACATTGCTCTTATGCACTTAACACAGCCACCTTAACTATAGCCAGCATTCCTGGACTCCTTTTTTGCCTCCCAGGGGATCATGCCCATCAGCTCCCAGATATTATGCCTGCTTTTTTGAAGCCTAGCATCTTTATTTTACTGCTGCCCTTCCTTCCTTCCCTCAGGATCTTGAACTCTATCATTTCATGGCAACTGTTGTCCACATCATCTTCCACTTCTCATAGGCAAGAACTGGTTGAGAATGTGAAGGAAATCGAAAAGAGCTTTTGGCCTTTTCACCACATGTATCAAAAGATAACCCCAATACGCTCCAAGAATTTACTAGACAGTCTTCGAACTGCTATTTTCCTCCCAGCAGATGTCCCAGTGATAACTGAAGTCCCCCATGAGAACCACTTCTTGCAATTTGGAAACTTCTGTCAGCTATCTAAAGAAGGCCTCAACCCCCTCTTCCTCCTGATTTGGTGGCCTATAATAGATGCCCGCTGAGACATCCCCCGCCCCCCTGCTGCTCTCCTCTCTGACCTTTATCCAGAGGCTTTCAAACTTCTCTCCCAATTACAGTGAGTTATTAAGAAGAAAAGGTATTCTTTTTGCAAAGTAACTGTTGAAATACAGACTTCTGATAGATTATAGGACTTTGGAAAAGCTTCAGGCCTCAAAGCTTACTCAGAATCAGTACCAACTTGATCAAATCATTTCAACAGCTGGTGCTAATAATTTCTCACTCCCATTGGTACTAAATAGTTTTTTAAATTATTTCTGCCAGTGAACAGAAGATTACAACATGAAATTCATGAAGTAATGGCAAGATTTCAGACTTCATATTTTAAAACTCTAACTTCGTGACATTACTTTCCCCCTGCCAACCCAAAATCTATGTATAATTTTCTGCAGTTTATTTTTTTGGTATAGAATAAATAAATAACATTGGAGATGTAGCATTTTCTAAAGCAACTACCTCTAGAATATGATTTAACTGAAGGACAGATGTAGAAAAGACAAGGAAAAAGCCCATTAAAATTAGTTTAATATTCTGAATTCAAAGTATTATTCTACTATAAAACATGACTAATGCAAAAGTGGCACATATCTGTTTAACAGACCTGTTCCTTATGTTTATTCAGTCACATATCTTTACTTTAATGATACGGCTTTGATCCTTCAATGAGCTCTGACTGGAGAAAATCTAGGTCTAAGATTAAAGTGTTTACTATTTTTTATTTCTCTTTCCCTTGCTAAAAGAGCAGAACTGAGATGATTTAAGTGCTGGATTATATTCCTCCTATTCCTAAATCATCAACAGCATAATGTAGTAAAATCAAGAGTAGTTAGCCCAGGAAGAGTTTGTATTTTAAAAATCCTATAGCATTTTCTCAGAAGTTTCCAGGATGGGGGGAGGGGGGATGGAGGGGAGAAACAAACGTTTTTTGGGAGATTTGTTTTTTTTAACATGAATTAAAATGTACTAAGAATTACATTAAGCTAGTCATGCCCAATTTACTTGGAATATGTTTTTGTGCCAGACAAGAGTAAGAGTGTACATATTAATTTGCTGCTGGGGTTTACAGCAGTGGCCTTTAGTTTAAAAGTCACTCTTCCACAAGCAGAGCTCTGAGGGAGGATGACAGCAGCTGTTGTAGTAGCTGCTGTCACCCTCTGAAGCTACTGTGACAAATGAAGGTCCAAATCTTCAGATACAATTAATTTATAGCTAAGTCACTATATTACTGTACACAATCTCAACATGCTTTCTCACTGAAATCTGAATTTTAGTAATTGTTCTGGAAATAAAAGCTTGTTATCTAGTAACCAAGTCAATGAACTTTATAGATTCAATCATTCTTTAAACTTGTACAAATCAGCACAAGTTTAAATAAGCAGGCTGAGCTTCATATGCTGATAAGTCATACTGTAAAAAAGCCCAACTATAAAATTAAAAACAGACTGTATTCAGAAAGCTGGAGGATAAGTTGCTTTAATAAATGTATTATTTTTCTGTGTAGTTCTATACACATAGGAAAAAGCATAAAGATATTTTGATTTCCTGCTCAGCTTTCACATTGAATATTTGTTTAGTGGAGGAGGAGACTAGAATCCGTGTCGCACTCCTAGAATTTTGCAAAAGATTATTTACTCGCATTTTGTGACAATTAAAAATACAGGACATAAATAAGGACATTGAAAACATAAATAGAAACATTTTTGAAACATGTGCTCCAACAAATAAAACAGTGCAATAGCATCTCAAAATAATCATCAGAAAAATGTCAATCCAAACCTTTCAGAAGGAAGTATAGTCTTTTATGCAGAAGCTTTCATATTATCTTTTTATTAGTGAAGTGGAGGCCTGTGAGTTTTCATATCCACAAACATGGTCAGAAGTAAACGACATATTTGTGGGCATGTGGTGTGCAAGAAAATAAAACAAGTGCCTTGTTTTGGGAAGGCAAAAATGCAGAAAAAAGATTTGTCTGGAGTCATGGCCAACTGTGTGGTAGAAAAAGTCCTTTTGGCAATACAGGGCACTTTTACACGTCTTGGCAGGGAGGTAGCACTTTAATTACAGTGGATCTGAGAGCTGTTTTAATTAAAGTGCCATTGCATCTCCTGTATCAGCATTCCCACTGCCATTTATAAGCGTGGGGATGCAGATAACATGAGATGCAGGAGCATGGCAATCGCTGATTAATGAAGTTTGCTCTGACACACTGGAATTCCAGCATGTCAGAGCAGCTTCCGTGCCAACATATCGGCGCCTATATAGTTTCCAGGAAGCGTGGCATCCTAGGGGACAGTGTGGGTGAAGTAGCAGGAACTTCCTGGTGTGGCAGGACTGCAACAAAGCTATCCCCCAGACCCCTGGAAAGGCAGTAACATGACTGTTACTTCTTTACTGTAAATAGTTCTTATATATGAGTGCCTACAAATAATGAAGGGTTTTTTCCACACCACCAGTTTCATTAAATAACAAACTGAATATAGATGATTGCTCACCCTCAGCTATCTTAGTGGTTCTTCAGCCAAAACTTACTGCTGCAGCTGTGAGAGGGTTAACACTGGACTCTGCTCCTGCTTTTTGTAGGCCCAGGGAGAAGCAGCAGTCATCTTGGGAATCCAAATCATGTTCTCTTAATTGCTACCTCAGCTTGCTTGGTATCTTCTGCCAATGTACTGAGTATAGTCAACTCTGTCCTTTATGCCATTAATAGAGATACTCAAAATTACTAATCCAAGGCAGATGTCTGGGAAATCCCACTTAATACCTTCCCAGTTTGGCCGTCAGTTATTAAGGACTGCATTTTGTGTACCATTATCCAGCCAGTTGGGCACCCACCTAGTACTATTTTGCCTCAACTATATTTCCTTATCTTAATTATGAAAATGTATTGAGACAGTGTTAAAAGCCTTACAAAAACTAAGATGCATCAGATCTACTACTCAGCCCCATCTACAAGGCCCAATACCTTAGCAGTGAAGGAAATCAGGTTGGTTAAAATAACTTACTCTTATCAAATTCTTATGAGCTGTTATAAGAAATAGGCTAATCACTAGGTGCTTAGAAAGTAATTAATGATTTGTTCCAATATCTTTCCAGGTATCAAAGCTAGGGAATTACATCCCAGTCCGACGTAGCACTACTTTCCCCGCTTTTTTATATAGAAAAAAAAAAGATGCGTTGCTGTTTCCCAGTTTCTGGAACACACTTGACCACCATAAGTTCTCGAAAGGACAGCCAACAATTGCATAAGTACTTCAGCCAGTTCTTTCAGTAGTCTAGGATGAATACATCAGGCCCTGCTGATACAAAAACATCTAACTTAAATAGTATCTGACTTGTTTTTTCTCTACTCTAAGCTAAGTTCCTACTATCTTGTCCTTTTTGCTGTGGTTATCTTCTAATAATGGACCTTTTTGCAAAGACTGAAGCAAAAATGAAAAAACCAAAAACATTAAGCACCTAAACCTTATACATGCCATCCATTATTAGCTTCCTCTCCTCATTTAGTAAAGGATTTTCATTTCCTTTGGTCTTCCTCTTACTTCTTATGCATTTAACATTGCCTTTCACAGCCTTTACTACTTGCGTCTCTATTTGTGCCTTGGCTTTCTAGATTCTGACTCTTACTATATTCCTATATTCCTCCTTGATAATATGGCCAAGTAGTAACTTGATACACATTTAATGTTTACAGTACAGAGTATATTCAGAAGTATAAACATTGAATAAAAACTGGTAATTAAGTCTTTATTCAACATTTGAGTAACAACTCTAAAGCATGTATTCCTAATAGCTAAATTTGATGGTCTGGGGATTTAGAATATTTTTCTAGAATATTTATTGAATAAACTAGGACTCTAAATGAGGCATGTATAATTGAGTGCTAATATCAAGTCGCATTGTGAGCTATCCTGAAGATCCACATAGAAGACTGAGGGAGCATAAAGCACCCCTTAGCGGGTTGTATTGGCTACTTGCAGCAGTAGACACAGCACAGGAAAAGAAGCTTCTGCAGAGTAGGGGACAGGATTTTGGATTCAGTCCCATCCCCCATGAGACAGCAAATTTATACAGCACCATGTATAAAATCTGGAGTGGGAACAAATGAGATGAATATTAAGGCCTTTCTATTTCTGTTTCTCTTAATCCATTTCCCAGGTCCTGGCAGGCATTAACCATGCAATAAATTGTAGCATGCTGCTTCAACACAGCTGCCCGCTGCTTGATCCCTGGCAGTCATGTAATTTTTGGGATCCAGCATAAAATTCCTCAGCTCCAAATGACACCATTATTTTAATGGCTGCCAAGGGCAGCACAAGAATATACTGTCACTTACACAAAGTTTGTGACAAAGATGTAATTTAGCTCAGTAATTGCCTAGGGATGTGCTATATTTATCTGAAAACCATTTAATCAGATATTTGTGTTAACAACTGAGATCACATGAATCTCTTATATATATTCATACATACTATTTTTTAAAAACACGTGTAATTAATTTTTAGAGAACCTGGGTTTTTTTAATGCAATTTTTAAAGTAAAAAATACTTGCATATTATTGGCCTTGCATATAACATACAAGTAAACACAGAACCAGTACCTTTTTCATATCCCACGCGGACACATGGTTTTATTGACTCTTCTGTCTTACTTTCCCATGCTACAATCTTAGAGGATGGCTGGCCTTTTCCAGCTCTATCCAGTAATCCAAGAACATGATGACCAATTGTTTCTTCTACAGCAACAGTTGTCTTCACAACTTCTAACAGAATCCTCAGGAGTCTGTTGTTAGCGTTCTGTAGAGCATGCCTACACGTATGGACAGAACAGGAACTAAATCACTAATTTGATACCTTCCCTGCCTGTGCATGGACATACAATTTGTGTTTTACACGTGAAATACTAGAACGAGGAAAATTTTGCTACTGATTCGGTAGAATTAGTATTTTCTTAAGACTGCAAGATATCATTCATATATATACATTCTATATTAGCATATTGACAGCAGTCCACAGTCAAACAAAGCATCACAGAATTTTACAACACAGAACTGAAAACTACAATTTTGAGATTTTTTCCCCCCCTGCCAATTCTCTTTTTAAATATGGTTAAGCAATGCCACATTTGTCAATAATGCAATTAAAAACCTCTTCTCTCCTCACCATATTTCACAGCTTGTGAAAGCTGCTTTATTGGACACAGGCTAAGATTGGATGGTTAGCAATGACTGAAAACAAGAAAGAATTTTACAACTTGAACTTCTGAGACTGGTTAGGTAGACCCTTTGTGATGCTTTTAATATCTGAAACCACCACTCTTTACAAGACAAATAATGTTATATTATCTCAAAAAAAGATGAGACATTCAGACTTTGGTAAAATATTTTAGGCTAATACTACACTAAGAAAGATGAGCCACAATTTTTTGCACTCCAAATTTTTTTAAAGTGGTGTTTTAATTATTGGGAATTAATTAATGTCCATTGAGTGCAATAAAAGAATAAGTGAAATAAGATTAACTCCAGTTTAGTAAAAAGACAAAACTTTAACCTTTTCACACAAAAATATTGTGTAATACAAAAGTGTTTGTTTTCTAGTTTAAAGAAAACTTTCTTCTTCCAACCCATTCAAATAGGCCTTGAAAGACCTCGATACCCATGGGGCAGAATTTAGAAAAATAAAAATAAATACCACAATAAGTATTACTTCCCATCTATAGTTATAGATGACCACAACATCCAGTGTAATTATGATTTTACACTGGTAATATGCACTTTTAAATACAGAGGAGGGCTGTCCAACTGGGACCCCATAGGTGCACGCAGCCCATGAGGGGCTAAGTTGTGGCTCCCAGGCTCCCACTCGGCTGCTATTTCCCACCATTACACTGGCTGCAGCAAAAGCCAGGGGGTCCAGGCTCCCCCTTCCTCTGGCCTTCCCCATCTGCCCTTACCCCTGCCCTTGGCCTACTGTGGGGGGTAGTAGAGCACAGCACAGTCTAGCGCACTGGGGGAGCCTACAGGCTGCTAGTGGAGCGGAGAATTTGCAGCTGGGGACCTAGGGGTGTCAGGATGCCCAGGTAAGGGGTGCAGCAGCATAGGATATGTAGTGCTGTGGTGGGGGTATGGGGAGTCGCAGTTTGTAGGAAGGGGATGTGTGGTGCAGTAGGCATGAAGACCAGCAGTGTTGGGGGAGGCTGGAGGGAAGGTTGCCCAGGGCAGAGAGAGCGCAGCAGTGGGGCATCTGGGTGCTCTGTGCAGTGGGATAGGTGGCATTCGGTGCCCAAGACCCATGGCCCCCACTGATGTGGTCCCTGGCCCCTTAAAAGTTGAACAGCCCAGATACAAGTCAAATATATGCTTATATGTAATGAATACATGACTATAAACATTAAAAATGTTATCTATATTAGCACAGTGTATCAATTATGAATTTCAGAATTTCTGCCTTTTCAAAAAATTACTGTACTCCATGATGATCAACTGTGCTTACACCTGTGTGATCAAGACTCCACACTGAAATTCATAAAAAAAATATCAAGAGAATGGGGGAGCATGCAAGGCCATAAAAGTTAGAAGAGACAGCAATGAAATCATTCAAGGTAAATTTATGTTTAAAATGAAAGCTGAGACTTTACAAAGATAAATTACATTTTAGAGGTTTTATTACAATTATGCAATCTCTTAAGTGCAATAAAAAGTGAACAACAAAGAGGTGTGCACAATTCCTTGCCTTCCCCCCCACCTAATGGAAAATTTCTGAGACACTATTTTATAAATGTCTAAATTATACTACAGAGTTGGGAAAGATGCTAGACAACCTTTGAGCCTCAAATGTCTCTCCTTATGTCTGAGAAAGAAGCAAATACAGTCTAAGCTAAATACCACATACAATAAGCTTGTTTAACAACATTATGTAAATGAAAAGCAAAGCTTGCTTCTCTCATATTCATTGGAGAATAGTAACTACAATACCACTACAACCTTGCCACTAAACTATGCTGTGCAACATAAGCAACATTTAAAACTTTGAATCTGAAAATAGACCATTGTACTTCTGTGGAAACTTCTAATTAAAGTTTAGACTTAATTCAAAGTACCTTTCTTTAGAAAGAATTGCTGAAGATGTTTCTTCAGGGTTCTCTCTTCCTTCTTCATCCTCTAAGATGGCCTCTTTTGATTCATTTTGATTTTCTTTTTCACTCTGAATTAATTTTTGTAAAGGGAGAGAGGAAAAAAAAAGACAAAAATCCTGTCATGCTGGACTCAACATGCTATTCTGATTCACAGTTACATCATGAAATAAAACACCTGCAAAAGCTATGTACTATTTGAAATAAAAAAGCAATCCTTTTGTCCAAGATTACTAGTATCAAGGAACAATAATAATATATAGGGAGTGGGGAAGATATGAGGGATCGAAAGCAAGGCTTGTTAGAAAGAAGTTTGTTATCTTAATAAACACTTCCTAGGTTTCTGGTTGGATGTTGCTATAGCAACATTAAAATTGGACTTTACCTGAATTAAAAAGATACATAACTTAGGCTCCACCTCTCCTCACTGTTTAGTATATACCGTCTAAATAAAACTTAACAAATAATACTAACATGCATCATTGTACTGAATGGGAGAAAAAAAAAAATCCTATTGTATGTATATGCCAGGGTTTCTAAGGCAGTCAAAGTCCATATTTACCTGTGTTTGCGTACTGCTGTTACGTAGCTCACAATACAACCTCTCCTGTCCAGGTACAGAATGCTTCTTTAATGATTCTAGTTCCTCTAAAAGCATTCTCTCTCTCTCTGTAACCAAGCTGTCATTCTCCACTGAATCGCTCTATAAAAGAACCATCATAGAGGTTGTATGGCTTTTACCTTTGGGTATTAATGATTTCTGTCACTTCTAATACTCAGCATATCTTGCACAAGGAAAATACAGCCTATTGTCAAGTGGTAAAAAGGAAACGAAAATTTTTCCAAAACAGACAAAAACTAGTAAGTGTATTTTATATCTTAAGCTGAATTTTCATACAACTGTTATAAACCTTTTTAAAAGCAGTATGGTTGTACTGGATGCTACACACAACTTCACTGTTTACACACACACACACACACACACACAGAGTGTATATGTACACATACACACACTGTAGTAGGGTATCTAGTATTCTATCTGGATAGCACGTTTTTTAGAATAGGCTTTCACTGCAGTCATACAAGGCAAAAAAATGTACAAGACAGAAGACTGAAAAGTATCCTTGATTTTAAATTTACATTTTACTTCTCATACAGCTCTCACGGCCAAACATTTAGAAGACAGGGAAGCTAGAAGCCTAAATCACCAACTCAATGTCTCTCATCAATAAGTCCAGCCCTTCCTGATGCCTAGATGTGCTGGAAGGGAAACAGAGGCCAGGATGACATGGACAGAGAGAATGCTACCTTAGGGGAGCAATCCTAAGGCAAAGGATGGGAACAGGCCCACAGTGATACTAGAAGAAGCTATCTAGACCTGCTATCTAAACTCCTGCAGTTGCTTCAAATGAGAAACAGGCGTGTTAGCCAGATACAAATCACAGTGATCTGGAATAGCAGGTCACCACTATACCACCTTTCCTCATGAAGACAACAGAAAGTATGCAAGGTAAAATCCAGTGTATGAGGAGCATAATAATGGACTGGTGGACACTTGTATTGCAGTGGAGTTCCATTCCCTATAGAATTGAAGAACTTTAGGGTTCTCTCATATTTATTTTTATACATATTTTGAAATGCTGCACCACTGAAATGAAGCATCCAACACATATGGATGCACCACTACAATGCAATAAATGGGTCAGAATTCAGGATTGTTTTGATTTCACCTGATATCCAGGTAGAAACAGCAAATATGCAGTAGTAGGAGATCAAACTGCTTAATGCCACCAATTAAGCTGGCAAAACTGATGAAGGCTTCAACCAGAAGAGCTTCATGACAGTTTAAGGCATTGATAAAATGTATTCTTTTAAATCTGCTTGGCTGTAGTGAGGTCTCAAAAATAAAAGCTAAGTTCAGTTGTCAGCTGCCCTTCCTCCAAGCCCATATTACCTCCGCTAATTGCATTTTAAGTCTTTCAATCTCCGCTAAGAGCTGTTCTTGATTTTCTTTTTCCCGCTCCATTTGTTGCATATGCCCCTGCCTCACTGTTTCTGTTGCCTGCTGATGTTCCTGATACTGTCGCACAAGTTCCTGTCGCATGTCTTCCAAACGTTCTTCATACAACAACAGTTGACTTGAGGTTTCTGTGCTGGATGCCATCATACTATTATTTCGCTGTAATATATTAATTATTTTTAGTATCATATGTGCTGGTACATACTGTATGAAATATTTAAATAGTTTTTTCAAAAATAATTGCACAAGTTATAACATCCATCAACCAAAATATCAACTTGTTTCAGGCTTCTTGAAAATCCAAATGTTAAAGACTCATAAGCTGCCCCCACAAGAGAAAGAACAATCCCTTTCATAACTATAAACAATACAAAGACATGAATGGTTTCCAAAACAAAGACAAGTACCATATTTACCCAAATTCAAGACAACCCTGAATTTAAGACCACCCACTAATAATCAGATTCCAGACAAGGAAAATTTATAAATGTATAATAATTTTCCATGTGTAGAATCGAATTATTGGAGGATCATCTTAAATCATCTCCCAGTACTACTGCAGGCATTGGAGGGGGGAAACAGATGATGACAGGGCAGTAATGGGGCAGGTGGTAGTGGACATCCCTTGGGTGAGGCACTAGGGGGGCACATGGTAGGGCAGGTGGTGGGGAGGCAGTAATCAGGCAGGTATCAATGAGGAGTGGTGGGGGACAGGCAGTAAGGAGGCAGACAGTAGAAGGTGCAGTGGGGGACAGGCAGTGTGGAGATGGTGGGGGAGGCAGGCAGCTTTCCCCTGCCACCTGCCCACACTTTGTGCCTGTCCTCCACAGCCTCAGGTCCCCGCCCCTTCTTCCCTCCCCCCAAAGTCTCTAACCCCACCCACCTGCCCCTTACCTTTGCTCTGCTGCCAGTAAGCTCCATCCATGCTACATCCTGGGGCACTGAATATAAACCCTGCCCACCCCACGGCAGTGGCACAGAGCCAGCGTTGCTACTACAGGGCTGGGCTGGAGCTGGAGCTGCAGCTGCTGCCTGCCCAATAACACATCATACTTGGATTCCAAAATAAGCATCTTGGAATCAAGTAAATAGAGTATCGAGGTATCGAGGTTTTTTTGATAAAGGACAACAGGAACTTCTCTATGCCCTTTTATCTGACCTTGACTATTGTAATCTCCTGCTCACTGCAATTTATGATCCACTTTTCAAGTTTATAAAAAAATGCTACTACTTAATCATCATCCTTTACTACTGCAATATAGTGACTGCAGCTACTATCATGTCTTAGGTCTGTATACTGTTGTTTTAAGCTACAAACTTGCAGTTGGTCTTCAGGTCAGGGCACCAATGACTTGTTTACCAAAGATTAATCTAAGGTAAAGTTTTGTTTTTATGGTGCTAATTAAGTATAGGAATCTATATATTATGTGTTTCATATTATACTGTGCAATTATAACAAGAATCAATCATATACATTTGAAGTTATTTAAAAATTAAAATGGAATCTGTATCTTTTATTTTCTTGCAACTGCTTCCAAGGAATCTTCTGCATTTTAGAAGCCTTTAAAGTAAATTATGAAAAGCAAGTACAACATAAAATTTGTTTCAAACTGAGCAGAATATAGATACTAAGGTTTCAAATAATCGCAATGTATGGACTACAAAGACAATAATTTACTATATTGTACAACAACATTTTTTATCTGAGTCTATTCACAAATGTGATGGAGAAAAATGAGATGACCTATTATGATTGGTTCTTTTGCATCTTTGTATTCACTATAGAACTTTTGGGCACCTGCTCTGCCTGCTCTGACGTGTTCTAGAACATGACAGAGCATTCTAATTAGAACACTTCAGCAGCCTCGGTGTCGTGTGTATTCAGTGTACCTGCCTTTCAAAATGGCGGCGGGGGCTCTTTAACTAAAGCTCATTGAACAAACTTTAGTTAAAGCACCTCCATCGCCATTCTGAAGCACAGAACTCTGAATACATGAGACACTGCGGGAGATTTAATTAGAGCGTCTCCTGAGAGTTGCTCCAATTAAGACACTCCCTCTGCCCCCAACCTGGAGCATGCGTAAAGATGCTCTTTGTTTTTAAATCCTAATCTTACTGAGAACAACATGAAGATGTTAATCAACATGAAAATGTTTGATACAGATCATTATTTAAAATTATTGCCGTTATAATTTATCCTTTCAGATGGCATTTAAGAGGGACACTGCTAGGTTAAGAAAGCATATATTTACACAATTTATCTATAGCACTAGCAGTATATATTAATTAATATTAAAAGTTGCTGCTAAATCTAGCTAAGTTTTAACTATTTATGCCATTTCTAACAACTTTGATCAAGAACTGGATCATTCAGTTTCACTACATTTGCTTTATGATCAAACAAATATAATGCTTCAGTATTAAGCAGTGAAGGGGAATAACTAAAGAACTTCATTAAAATTTGCATTTTTCCATTAAAACATTTAAAACCCCAATAAATAATGGCCGAAGCTACATAACAGTAACTGGAATAATGGTAAAACTTTTTGTGACCAGATAGAACATGAAATGAGATGGTCTGAAATATACAAATATGCTATTTCACAGAATAAATACATTGACAATGTCTTTATACTTACTAGTATTTCCTTCAGCTCTAATTCTGTGTGTTGGGAGGAAGACTCAGCTGATAATTTCATTTCCTGCTTGCTTGGTCCCAGCATGTAACCAGGCCCAGCAGTTGATTCAAATTGTTCTCCAAGAGAAGGAATATCACTGGACTCTTCACAGAGTTCCTTGCTAAGTGGTTTCAGTTCTTCATGTTTAATGTCTTTTTTCTTTTCTTTGGTAAGATGGATGTCTAACTCTTCTTCACTGCATTTCTGCATCATTTCAAGAGGTCTTTCCTCTTGATGAACAATTTCTGTTTGCGCTACTGACAGACTTACTTCTTTCTGTCTAGCCATTCTTGCCAGTTCGGTCTGTTGGGCAAATGCTACACTCATTTGCACGATAACCTGAATAAGAAAATACCGTTTTTAAAAACACACTGCGACATCAATTACTGGTAAAGGAAAAAAAAAAAAAGAAAAAAAAAATCAGTAAAACAAGTAAATGCAATTAAAATAATAGTTTAAATCTTTTTAATATAAAAAGCTATAAATAAAGCACAGCAATTATTCAAGGATATTTCTTTTTAAAATAGAGTATTAAAATAGAGAAATATTACTGGGATTTAAACCATCTTGTCTATTAAAAAAAAAAAATCTCAAAAACTTGAATTCTACAGTCTGACTACAAACCATGCAAGTATCTGTTTATTTTTCAAAAAGTATCTTTTATTAATCTGATGACTGATCATTTGTTTTTTAAGTATGTGGTCTTAGAATAAAAGGAGATGGATTTTGTCTCCCTAAAATCTTCATATACTTCTAATGAGTAAATGAATTGAAAATATACTCTGCAAGAATGAGAGGAATTTCTTTCATCAAAAAACAAACATGGCATAGTTGTTCTAGTGAAAACTGTTTATAAAATCTAAATAGTACCCTTCATATTATACAATATGTCACATTACCCAAATCCTAAGGAAAACAAAACAAAACAAAAAATCAACAACAAAATTTAGAGTGCAAACAAATAAGAATCTTCTCTCCTAACTTTCTAAATAATTTCTAATGTGAGGACACTAGAATACGGCTGGATGAAGATGCAGACACCTAAAAATATCAGTTAATGGCAATACACATAGGGCATCTATACATGTGCCCGACACCTGCTCCTATGCATACTAATTAGTATGCTGTAGCAGTCTGTGTCACGTGCATTCAGCATTCTGCACTTCAAAATATTGGTGGGGGTGCTTTAAATAAAGCCTGTCAAATGAGCTTAATTAAAGTGCCCTTGCTACCATTTTGAAATGTGGGATACTGAATACATGAGACAATGAGGCTGCTTTAATTAGAACTACTCACAAGAGTGGCTCTAATTAAAGCACCCCCTCCCTCACCCACCTTGAAGCATGTGTAAAGATGCCCTTAGTTTCTCCAGAGGAACCAACTTTAACCATTGATTGTTTTAGGTTTTTGTGGGATAGGACAACCAAGAAGATGGATATTTGTTAAGAAAATAAAGAGGTTTACTAGTGCACACTAAAGGAATAAAAAAGAAAAGAAAAATAAAGTAGGATTTGTATAGGCTTCATGCAAAGCATGTCAAAAGCTTAGTGTTTCATATAAGTTTTACAAGATTCTTCCACATTCATAACCAGAATGAAACAGTTCCTTATAAATAAAGATAAAAATATATTTGTTCTCTAAGTTCTCTGAGCTGCAAGAAATGATAAGTAAAAACACAAGGTTATGCAGTTTAAGAAAGTTATTGTAAAGTTTTACCTTAGCCATTTCTTGTTCTAATCGTTCTTGGTACTGTTTTTCCAATAACTGAATAATATTCATTTCATTTTTTACTTCTATTTCACTAGGAAACTGCAATACAAATGTCAAAAAATCTTAAATGATTTCTTGCTTCTGCTGCATCAATTCTAGAAGTTTTAGCTTAGCTGCTGACAGTTCTAAACATTTTCTTCCTTATGATTAGCTTCAAGTTAGTTGAAGTAATTTTGGCCAATAAGTAAAAGAAGTTTCTTACTGCTTCTCCATAAGCAGCTATAAAAGCACGACTAAAACATATGTACCAATTCAATGCTCCAATACTGTCTGAACTCTGAGAGAAAAGAACAGAAAGGCTATGGCCACATCACAATCCTCAGCATGCCTAAGCTACAGTATCACCACTGCTAAAAGTTTCAAGATCATAAGCCAGATTCCAAAGAATCAGGGCAGTTACTTTAAAATACCATATCTTTTAATTGGTCTTTTATTTTTTGAGCATTTAAGAATTACCATTTCATATCTTCTGTAACCTCAAAGTCTAGACACTTTTAAAATAAATGTTGAGAATCTCTCATAAAACCATAACTTCTGGAGGTAGTCTTATAAGAAAAACTATAATATCTGAAAGACTGAAGAGAAAAAAAAAATCACAACAGCTAGGAACACTAGAACTGCCTTCAACATGTGCAGGAAGAGGCACAACCCAAATACATCTTTGGTACATGGAAAAAGCAATTAATTTTTACTGCCCATCAGAATTTTTGATAAATGCATTTTCATGGACTGAATTAACAATATTTTTCATTTCCTACATCTTATTAATTTAGTTATTTCTCATGGCTTAAAATCTATTACAATTATAATAATTTATTTTTGCTATAAAATATAACTCCTATTTCAATGATGTTAAGTAAATAAGTAAACAATTTATGGTGAGAATACTTAACAACATTAATATTTTTGAATTACACAGTACCTCTACTGCCTTGTCTGTACTTTGTTGAGAAACATTTTCAGTGTGTTTCATTTTCGGCATGACCTCTTTAATGTTTACCTGCGAGTCTCCAGGTATACTAAAATATAAAAGAAAGAGAAGGAGTTTAATATTTCAGAATATTCACTTTAAATGTCACAATCCTGCCAGTTGAATAAATAATAAAACATTATCAGAGCAAGGACAATTGTACATAGGATGCCAACTCTTAGGTATTCTTCAACAGAACAATGAAAAATGATTATTGTTTTATTTGTATTGCAGGAACTAAAGGGGGCAACTAACTGGGGCCACAGCACTGGGCACAGCCTCAGGGGAGGTGAGGGGTAAGCTGGGGGAAGGGCAGGAAGAGGGGCACAAAAAGAGCCGTGACTCCAGCAGTGGCTGATCCTGCAGCTGTGATCAGCACCATGCCAGTTGGTGCTGCCCAGCTACATCTCTGTGCAGTACTGCCCCCACAATCAGCATCAACTCCAGTGTATTGACATATCTACATCCTACTTGGTACAGTTGCTATCACAATTGTCTATTTGCAACAATACAGGATAAGTGAACAGGACAAATTAGAAGAGTAAAGTGAAGTTGACAGTATAGGAAATGGAGCTAGGATACTGTAGTTACATATGCTAGCAGTACAACATTTTGGCTACTCAAACTTAAACACAGAGTTTGGGATTTTCAAAAGAACTCAAGTAAATTAGGAGTGCAGTTCTTATTTACTGGAAAAGGACTTGTGGTTCTAAGGCTATGTCTGAAGTGCCAAAAACACCTCAACCCTGACCCATGCCTTGACTTGGCATACAAGGGGCAGACTCTAGGGGGAGCCATGAGGAGCCTCATCCTCATTGCTGGTGACAGCTGCATGCATGGCTCCAGGCAGACAGTGGGTGAGGGGCCAGGGTTGCACTGTCTTGTCCCCTTTCCCACTCTGAGTGCCAAGGCACGCATGCAGTCACCATTGGCATGGCGCCGATACTAAGGTTCTGCAGCCCATCCACCAGAAGGCTTCAAACAGTTGGCCGGGCTCCATGGCAGCAGTAGGTGCATGCATGCATGCCTCCAGGTGGACAGCGGAGGCAGCGGCCTCAGGCAGCACAACCTCGGCTCTCTATCATTGTGTGTTTCAAGGTGCATATGCAGCTGCCATTAATTTATCTAGAATGGGAAGCCAAAAGCAAAAATAGCTAATGTACGTGTATGCATTTGCAATCACTTCTCCAACTGCATTATAAATAAAAGCTAAGTCAGGTAGGCACTTTTACAAATTCTACTCAATTATTTAGTAAAATATGCGTAGTTTAATCTCAAAACATTTTGCTAGTCTAAGCCCAGGGTCAGCCACATTTTTGAGAAGTGGGTCAAAATGACACAGCCTGGGTCTAAGGCAGGCAGTACTTAGCACGAGATTCTCAACTTTATTTACTAGCATTGATTTACTAATTCCATCCTACTTAGTAGCCAGGGAAAATGGTTCACAACACTGAATTAGATGCATATAGTAATCTTAAACTTTTAAAGTTTCTGTAAGTTTGAGAATGATCAGTTGCATCAATAGGGTGATCTTTCACCCTCGGGTGGGATCTACACTCCCCTCCCTTCATCACGTTCACAAGCTGAATGTGCCAGGTGGGTCAGAAAAAGAAAGAGCTATATAACCAAGCAGGATGGCATTCTATTGGCTGCTGCCAGACATGAAAAAAACATCAAAAACCAGCGTTTTACTGGAAGAAGAAGCGCTTTAGTTTGACCCACCTCCACAATATCTATATAGATGGTTTCAGCAGGGCTTTTTAGCACTTATCTAAAACTAATTCAATCAGTTATAAGATAAAAGCACCCAAAAAAGCTCCACTGAAGTGCCCTACCTGTACAGACATTGGGAAAATTAGGTCAAACGAATGTGATACCTCTTCTGGACATGCGCTGGGCTTGGTGCAGGGGCACGACGAGCTGAAAGTAAAGTGCAGTTTTCTTTTTATTCTTTCACATCTGTAAGCAGCCATTTACTTTGCTGCCCACTGTCAGATGCATGGCCTACTTGTATCATAGGCGTCAAGTTGTATTTTTGTTGGGGGTGGGGGTAAAATTATGGACATGTGGAAAGTTTTATGCCTTTCAGGTGAACGCCCTCTTTCCAAGGCGGGGCAGGGCCCTGGGGCCCCCCACATACTCGGCTCCTCTGACTTGTATTACACCACTGGCTTGTTAAGAGACAAGGCATACATCTGGATGAGAAAGATAGGTAAGAAGTCTATTATGTTCTATCTACATTTAGATATCACAATGCTAGGACATATCAGATAGCTTCTTATATTAGGGTTACCATATTTCCAGTTTCAAAAAAGAAGACACTTGGGGGGTATGACTAGGGGGGGCGGGATGCAGTGATATGCCCATGCCTTGACCCCTCACTTTCAACCTGCAGCACCCCCCTCTCCAATCCCTGTTGATAACCCTCACTCCCAACTCACAGTTCACTGGCCCTGCCTGTGCCCTGTGCTCCCTACCCAGTCCCCTACCCCCCACAGTGCCTCTCACATCCATGTCACAGCCCCCCAGCCCTTCACTCCTGACCCATAGCCCTGTGCCCTCCCCCAAGCCCTACTGCCCATACAGCTCTCTGCTGCCCCTGAAGAATGCCCCCACCTCCTTTCCCTGCCTCCCCTCCCTGCTGCAGCCCCAGCACCGGCAGGCATGTACATACACATACACACGCACACAGCCATGCACCCCCCACAGCCCTGACCCCCACAGACTTACTTGCTTGCAGCTGCCGGGACCGTGCACAGATGCATGTGATGGCCCTGCCTCTGAATGTCCAGCCCCCAATCCCCCCAGCCCCAAGCAGCACCTTGCTAAGGCAAGCCAGGAAGTGTTGGGAAAGCAAAAGCAGAGCAAAATCCCAGACATTTACTGACATTTAAAAAGCTGCCTGGACAAAGGAACCAAAAAGAGGACGTGTCTGGGAAAACTCGGACAGATGTTAACCCTATCTGATATTCCAAGTGTTATGCTAAATCTTCAGATGTTGGCAGGTAGTTCATATGACTAAGCACAAATCTCTAGCTATCTCTGCTCATGAGAGAGATGATAAAAGCCTAATGTTAAGTCAGAATACAAAATATTAAGATTTATGGCTTATATAGCCTCATACTATTTTAATTCTTCCTCTGATATGCACTGCTAAAATGAAAGAAATAAGTGTCTTGCTAAAGAAGAATTATGTAGACTAAATAAAGTAGAGAGGTAATCTTTTCTACCATGAGGGTTATGACCTTTGGTCATATTAGGATTTATAACATTTTTATAGCTTATTTTCCCTCGATAGTTTATTTTATGTAATACCAAGTCTTAGATAAGTTAGTTCTAAAATAAAGAGGAATCCAGAATGCCTGATCAATTCTTGAAGCCAGTGCCATTTCATTTTTAACTAATAACTTTTTATAGCTACTTCTACCGTTCTTATTCTTCCTTTGAATAATAAGCAGCTCCTACATACTATTGTATAGCGTGTGTCAATCTTAGGATTCACTAAGTCAGAAATGAATACATTAACAAAACTGTGATGGCATGGTAATAGATAAAAGTGCCAAAAAGGCCCGCTGAAGCACCCGATCTATACAGAAACTGGGGAGCCAGGTCAAACGAATGCACTTCCTCTTCTGGTAAAGTATTGTTTGTTTTGGGGGGAGGGGGGGTTGTTTTGTTTTGCTTTGCTTTTTTAAACATTCATCACCAGCCACAGAAAACAAAGATATCAAGGGAGTAATGTTGGGACGAAAGGAGCACAAGGCTATGTTATATGCAGATGATATGCTTCTATATAACATTCCAAACAAATACATAAGTATCTGCGGTTGTACACACTACAAAAACCTATGGCACCTTGTTGGGATATCAAATAAATTATTTTCTTATAAATTAATACAAGTCCCCTGCATTGATTGATATTTGCTAATACAGAGAGTGATGAGATCTCTCTACAGAGTATAATCCCATGTAAAGTGAATAAAGTACCTAGGAACTAAAACTACAAGAGACACCACATTTTTATATAAAGCAAACTTTGTGTCTCCCACTGAACAAATGAGAAAAAGAACTGAATTCTTGGCAAGATCTTCTAAGTTGGATGGGAAGAATCAACACCACGAAGATGATGGTCCTCCCCAAAACTCTACTGTAATGTCAACCTTGCTCTGTCTGTAAAAATGTCTGTAAAACCATCTGATTATCTGCAACAGGATGTGGGTTTGCCAGGATCTGGTACCTTAAAGAGTCTTGCCCTGTAGCCCGCAGTCTTTAAGGCTCTTTAAGGTGCTAGGCATAACACAGTTCTGGGTTTTGCCTGATTCTCAGGATTGGAGAGGGGACACCCCTGGGTCCGAACCGGATTCAGGACAGGACCACCCTGGCGTCTGGGACAAAGCTACCCACAGGTGGCAGAACTGGGTTGTCTAGGGGCAGGTCCGGATCCCAAACCCAGCTGCCCCTGCTCTGTCTCCCAAGGATGCTGAACACCTCCTTAAAAATGGGAGAGTGCAGCAGGGAATGGGTGAGTTTCTTCTATCCCCCTGCTGCATGTACTGGTTTAAAGAGATGCCTGACACAATGAACAGGGCATAGGGAAGCGCTCCATCCTCAGTTGCATGTGTCAGGCAGCTCTTTAAATGGGCATGTGCAGCTGGTGATGAAGAAACTTTCCCCATCCTCAGCTGCACATACCTGTTTAAAAAGTCACTTGGAATGAACAACTTTTTTATTTTATTAAAATCAACATCTCCTCCCACCATATTAAAAACAGAACAGTTTATAGCACTTTACATAAAACATTTCCCAAAATATACAGAACCTCCTCATTTACATACTTTGAAATCTACCTGTGAGATGTAATAAACACCTGGATGCCAATTTGCAAAGCACAGGCCACGGTGTAGGGCAGGTATGGAGCTGTGGATAATGCCCCCTGGCATCGGGGCATATAATAGGAAGCTTCCACCAGTTACCACCAGTTTATTATCTAGCAAAGTCGTGGCAGGAGAGACTGGGCAGACTGCTCCATATAGGCAGGTGGGTGGACCGACTTTGAGACCTGGGCCAGAACGTTGCCCCTGTCATATTACTGTTTCATTCACCCTTGTGCTTATCCTCTGACATCACTTGCCTCTTGCTTACATATAGCCTCAACAAGATACATCTCCCCTTCCCTTGATATATCCATTTTAAACAATCAACAATCGCTTTTTATTTCACATCATATTAGCATTTCTATACCAGTTCTTGTATAACCACCCAACAGTCTTCCCTTACCATTGTCTCTTCAAATGTCATTGCTTGTCACGCTTTCATCAATTTCCTCTCAACCCATTCTGTTATTTCCCCTGCTCCCCCTACCCGCCACCTAGAATTTTCCTGTAAGTGTTCCTCAGCCTTTTAATGTCCACTTGTTCGTTCACTTGTTCCCAGTTCTTATCTCCATCAATGTATATTTGCAGTTCGTGCGTGGGTAGTTGCATGCATTCTCGTGGTGTGAAGAATAGTCCCTTGCACACCAACAGGGTTTGCATCTTTTAGATCGCCACTCTCATGCACACTATCAACAGTTTCATTTGCTGGCTCATTTGCTCTCTTCAGTCCAGTCCATACATTGCCATCTTGTATATCAATACATTATTCTATTAGGTTCTCTTTGCAAACCTCCCCCCACTCTTCCACACCTTCTCTGCACACCCGCACTCCCAAGTGGTAAGTTGATTCTATGTTCTCACAGTTTTCCCTTGGGAATTTTCCTGATCTGTTTAATCCCCAGCTGCGTACCCTCTCCCTTACCAGTAATACATCCTGCACTGCCACCCATGCGATTTCTACATGTTCCCTTTTTACCTGTGCTTCTCACATTCCCTTCCATACTTTGGAGCGAGTCTAACTGTGAACTTGACACTGGGGAGCCTATCAGAACTGTTAAGTTGGTAAATATCTACATGTCTCACAAGAGAAACCCTAAAATTTCAAATAGGAATCCATAGTATTCAAAACATGCTGTGGATTTTCTGAGTTCTTGCAACAGAATAATTGCTCTATTATTTTTCCACAATCAAAAAACAAGTGAAAGCTAAGAACTGGCATTTTCTGAGGGGCGCTTTGAGTCTAACAAGGATTGCTTTGAATCTAAAAAGGTTGCGAGCCACTGGTCTAAGTTGCCAGCTACCCTGGCTGGACTTCTGTCTGATGTTGCTAGTAAAAGCTGAAAATCTGGTCCACATCAGCTTTTTAAAATATTAGTATTTGTAATATGGTTGCTTAGTTTAAAAAACTGTAAATATTGTACAAAAGGACAACAAAAATGATGGATACCTGAAGTGTTCAGAAGAGCCAATGTTATTCTGAAGTCTGTTTTGTAAATGAATGATCTCAGTTGTGTATCTCTCTTCAGTTTCTTTCAACTGCTGCTGGAAATAGGACCGGAGGTGCTCTAGTTCTTGAGCATGTTGTTTTTCAAGTTGTCTCTTATGGTCCTCCATCTCCTCCCAATGGGATTCTCTAACCATGGCATCTACAAATCGGTCATTTGATGTGGGAGAAAAAAGTCAGTTAATTATATTAATACATGTCAACATTCTATGTAAAATAATAATAAAAAACTGAATAGCAGTAACAGCAGAGAACTCATATAATTTTAATGAAGGTAATTGTGCTAACAGAGAAGTCTTATACATTAAAAATGAGTACAATTAATACTCATCCTTCCCTCTTGAAAAATAAAACAAGACGTAATCTGATTTTTCAGCATTGCTGAAATGTCTAGTTTCAGAGTATGTCAGTTACATTTCTAAACAACATCCCAGAGATTTAAAAGAACAAAACAAACAAACAAACAAACAAACAAACAAATAAATAAAATAGATGGTATTGATGGTTCTGTCATTTTGTTAAACTTGTTTTCTCCACTAGAAACCAATTGAGATTAAAGCCATTAGTCCATCTATATTGGTGAAGACATATTAAAAATAGCATATGTATCTTTTTACCAAAGTCCTGTGAAGGAGTTTGTAAGCATTCTGTTTTCATCTGTAGAGAACAAATTTCATCATCTTTTCTAGGCTCAAACTCAGCATATGACACTTGGTTTTCTCTGACCTAAGGAAAAAAAATCAGGTAGAGGAAAATATACAAATTATAATCATTAAAATATTGCATATTTAAATCAAGAATATAAACTGTAACTATCCTGAAAATGCATCATGGGCACTGTTATTCTATACAATACTTATTTCTCTACTCACCTCTGTCCTATATTTGGAACTACCTTCTAAACTAACTGCTGAGTGTACTGCATTTATCCACTGAATATGCAAAAGGAGAAAATGTATCGTACTACTCTCAAATTTCCCAGTGATGCTGCATCAATAAGAACAGTAATCATTTTTTCAAAATAATCTTATATTTGTATGAAGGAATGCTGTACTATTTGTCCAAAAAAGATATTCTGTAGGTATACTGAGTTCTAGAATATTCTTGAGTTTACCTAGATATGGATGGCTGAAACACAGGAAAAGGTGATGCATTTGTTTTCATGGTAATGGATGAAGAACTGCTGATAACACCCCTATTAAATACATGTTGCTAATAGATTCACAAAGCAGTATGTATCTATAAAATATGAACTCCTCTCCCTTCTACTTTAAAAAAGCAGGTAGGCAATAGCTGTAAAGAACATTTAGAATGACAACTGTCAATTCATATACGAAGTTCATACTTTATATCCCTACAAAAGCATTAGTGCTCCATAAATAAATGTGTTGCAGGGGGTGGGGGGGTGTTTCGGCTGCCAAACTGAAAAACAGGTGTGGGAATTGTTTTTCCTGATGTAAAACAAAACATTTTATTTTCAGGTGCTTTTAAGAAAAGTGAAGGAAGTGACAAGCTACTGTACATCCAAAAAGCCAGAGAAAAAGATAGTGGCAGCAGCAGCTTTTCTTTTACCCAACAGCCTGGTTGATTAAGTTACTCAGGATGTGACACTGATGATCAAGCCTCTACTCTAAATGAGGGGACCTGAACCAAAGTCATTGATCTCCCAGAACAATGAAGGGTATTTTAGAATAAGCTACTTCAGTTGCCATTCCAGTTACTATTAAGTATTTTATAAAAAGTAATACTCCAAAGAGGAGAGAAAGAGAGAGCACAATCCATTCTAAAATGACTTACAGTCCCTGGGGTTAGAGCATTTCAAAATACATGGATTTGGGATTCAGACCAAGCTCTCTCACCTCTCAGAAGAATGACTTAAACAGCATCTTACAGAATTGTTCTCCATGCAAAAAAAAGGGACAACTTCAAGATCCAACTTCAAGAAAAAGATCCACACTCAAAAAAGACCCAGGCACTCTCTTGGGACAAGATGCAAAATGGATCCCAATCTTCTCAGATGAAACAAAGGGGTCTTTGAAACTAACCACTCGGTTAGGTAGGCAATGACATGCTCCTTTTTTTACACCTGGCAGTTTTCTTTGTTCTTATTAACAAAAATATCCAGGAACCTTGAACGGTCCATTTCATATTTCTGAAATTGCTGTTGAATGATTTCTGACAAAACTGCATTTTCAGCAAGTAAATGATTCACTAAAGAAATTTCACTCAACTCTAATTAGATGACATATAAGCAAACAACAAAAATTTGAATTAGTTTAAGGAAGATGAATATTTTACTACTGTATTCTATTTACACACTTGCTTTTAAAATGATGTTTTCAAGATTATTTGAAATTTTCTTCTCTTACAATTTGATTAACTTTATTTAAGCTAGTTTATTCATATTTATTTAAGCTAGTTTGTTCATAAGCATCAATTTAAGAAGCTGCTTTTGAAAGGATCTGGATAGTTTCATTTCTGTTCACATTTAGTGCCAAATCCAAATCAACTTTGTAGTCACCTTAACAGACTTAAGTTGAATTTAGGCACAGAAGACTGTTTGACACTCTACAAATGCTACTATATATTCTCTTTCACCCAGAATGGCAAGTTAGTTTTATATGATGCAAAATATCATACTTAAGAATGTTCCCAATTTAATTTTAAAAACTTTGCTTCCTTTTCTTAGGTTCAGGTACATAACAAGTTATTAATAAACAGATATTAAAAATTGTGGCCTTGATCCTGCAAACACAGCACATATACTATGCCTTACATTTAAAGTGAAGCTGACATGAATACATTTAAATAAGGGCATAAGTGCTTTCGGGATTGGAACTTAAAGAAATACGTTTCATTGCATTTAATACATATTCATTTTGTGATCATAGCTTTACCTTTTGGCAGTCACTCATAAACTGTGTATGAAGTGCCATCATCCTGTTGCACTCTTCCCTTATCTTGTTCAGAAGAGTTTGCATATTTTCTTGCAAGGCTAAATTACAAAGCAGAATGGTGACATTTTCCATTACATTTACAATTACTGTACCACTGTACATGGTCTTTTAATATGGTAAATTGCTCAGATATTTGTCACAAGAGATAATTACCATAAAAATGATTACATAAATAGGCAGGGGCCTGTATGATTTTGCACTTTGTATACATCTCTTTTTATAGTTTATGATAAAATCTGTTTTTCCAGAAACGTAAGGAGAAAAATCATCCCTTTCACTAATCCACATGAAATTTCCACTGTAATGAGCATTGTAAACAGTAAAGTACAGTATAGCACTCATAATAAAGACCGTTCAAAATACTGATATATATTCAAATACAACTAGTCAGTTAAGTACATTTGTATCCATTTCACTCAGAAATTCTGAGCCTAAATATTATTATTTAGCTTAGTTCAATAATTTCCACAAATATATTAGCGTAACCTAAAAGTTACTGGCAGGGACACGTATACACACGCATGTGCATGTGTGTGCACGTGCATGTCACACACACTATCTTACCTTGAGCTTGAACTCTCTGTACCGGCAATGTGAGGTTAGAGTTCTCTTTCTCTGTAAAAGCAGCATGTGATATTTCTTGTTCTCCATCACTAACTTCAACATCAGTTGAGTACTGCTCACTCTGAACACTGCACAAAGACTACATAACAAACAAGAATATCAAAAAAGGAAAACAGTTTATGGCTTTATAAAAACAAGCAAACTAAGAACAAAAAATAGCACTACCTATGGAAGAGTATCTTCTGTAGAAATCACTGTATGCAGCTGTCTGTAAAATTTTCAGATAAGAGACCCTTACAGTTTGGATAGACTGAACAAAATGTGGAAAGTAGAGTCTTTTTAGGAAAAAGAAGCTATAGCATTAAAGTGGATGCTGCCAAATCTTGCAAAGTTTGCAGAATAAGGCCTACTTTGTGGTTGGTCACAGATGAATCCATATTGCCTCATACCTTCATTCTGATTCCCTGACCTTTTGCATTTGAGAAATAACCTCTATTGTAGAAAAATTACGAGAGTCCTACAACAGGGGACACAGATTTTTTCAAAGATCAGTATGTACTATTATCAAGGATATAAATTGGACAGGTGGAACAAAAAGGGAATGATGCAAGTGAACACAATCCCCGCTCCCAGAATTAAAAAAACAAATTAAGTTTGTTGCCACTGGGTTAAGCAGAAAAATATCCTGGTTATCATAAAGATGCCATATAAAGGAAGCAACTTTTCTCCATGGTAGTGGTACTGTGTTGAAGATGTAGCTATATGCTGAAAAAAGTGACTGCAAAGATGGCTTTGTGGGGTTTCTCTCTGAATTTCAGTTTACAAGATTTGGAAAAAATTATCCAGCTGCTCGGCCTATAAACTTAACTTGGCATCTCAAGAATTATTATTGTTCTCTCTGGCTCTGGCACTACTATTTTATTAAAGCGATTTATAGGCTGCCCTCCCAAACAAAGGCTTAGGGCAGCTTACAGTACGAGACAGAACAACTTAAAAAGGAAATTAAAATAAACCAAACAAAATAACAAAGTAAAATAAAACAAAATGAAGCAGAAATCCCCTAAACAGCATCTTGGCTTGTCCAAATAGAAAGGACTTGCAACACTTCTGAAAGAGTCCAGGCTTGGGCTCTGGCAGGCTTCAACATGGAGGGAGTTCTAGGGCTGAGGAGCAATGGCCAAGAATGACCTCCTGTGTGTTGCTACCAGCTGGACTTAAGAGTACCTATGGTACTTGCAAGAGTATTATTTCCTAGTAATATTATAGAGTCTACATTTAGAATTAATTTACTAGTTTATTTGACAGAACCCAGTTCAATCTCTCTATATACTAGCTCCCAAGTACAGTTCACGAAAACTTTAGTCAGGTAATTAACTAAGCTACAGAAGCAGTTCTCTGTAGTAACAAACAGTGACATTATTGCTTCCTTTCTGATTGTAAGTAGATTAATATACTATACAGTATTAACACTGAAAATAGAATCAATAATTTTTTTAGGTGCCTCCTAGAACAGAACTTAAGAAAAATAACATGAGGAGATATAAATTAGACCTGTGTAAAGAAAGAGGTAGAACCAAAAGAAACAAGCCAGGAAAGAGGGCTTACAATTGTAATATCAATACAATTATGTGATAACTGACAAAAATTAGTAGTGCCTGATGAAACAAAGACCCCCCCAACACTTATATGCAAAATAGATAGATGTCTTGTACGTATTTTAATACAGCGAAATGCAAGGTCATATGCCCAGGTCATATGCCCCTAGAAACAAAGAACAGAAGTAATATTTATAATGCGAGACTACTCCCTAGAAAACAATGACTTTGGTAGATAATCAATTGAACATAACGTCCCAGTGCAACTCTGTGGCAAACAATCGGTAAGATTACTGCTGGAATACCATGGCCAGTTCTAGTACCTAGACTTCAAAAAAGTAGTTGAAAAACTGGAAAGTGTTTAGAGAAAGCTAAAATAACTAAGTGAGAAGTAAAAAATATGCGTTATGACCAGGGAACTGGGTTTTCTGTTCACCGCGAAGAAATGCAGAAAACATGGATTTTCTCCTTTAAGGGAGAAAACACACAGATGTTCTCCTTTAAACTAGAACACAGATTTTATCTTTTAAATTGAAAAAATACAGGAAACACCCAGGTTTCACCTTGTAGGTTGGCAGCCTTCCAGCTTGCAAGGGGTTTCTTGGGCTGGGGGGAGTAGGGGAGGGTGACTGGAAGCAGGGGGTGCCACATGCATGTGCGTGCGGCCAGTCTAGGATAGCATGCAGTGCAGAGCTTTTCCTTTTGGTGGCTAGGGACCATGGAGCCCATTCTGTGCCTGCTGGCGGGTACATGCAGAGAGGTGATGATGGGGAGGGAAGGACAGGCACATGGAACTAAAGCATCCATGGGGGGAGACACCAGACCGTGACAGCTGCTGGGTGTGGCCAGGGACAGGGACCATTGTGGCTCCGCAACAGACAGGGAGAGCAATGGGCCTTCCTCTTTCAAGGAACCACGCCCACTCGCCCAGCCCAGGGGCTTGGGCTCAAACTTTGGTAAGCTCCTCCCTCCCATGGGCCCATGCACACCTGTGAGCCTAGCAATCACTCTCCCTGTTTCCCCATAGCACCAGGCGCACTCCCATCTCTGCTGACCTACCCTACACTGCCTCCCTTCCCCATTTTTTTTTTGTTTTGATTGCACAGCTGACCGACATGAGGGGGTGGTGGGAATTGGTGCTTTACTGGAGGAGGCAGCGTGTTAGTTGGACCTGATGCCTTATTTCAGTGATAACAGTTAAACATTGGGAACTGTTTACTTAAGAATCTGGTACATTCTCCATTATTAGAAATCTTTAAAAAAGATTTAAAACATACTATAGCTTAAATAAAAGTTATAGATTTAAAGCAGAAATTACAGGGTTAGGCACTTTGGTCTGCATTATGTAGAAGGCTCACTAGGTGATCATAAACATTCCTACTGGCATTAAAAGTTATCAATTTATTAATTCTGACCATAAGGGTGACATTCTATTCTTTTCCTGGTCATTTAAGCATTCAGATTTGGTTGTTTACATGGTGTTTTAGGTGACCAAAGTGCCAAAATGTCACCCACACAAAGGTTAGCATTCTATTTTTGGGCACACAGCCATGTGCACATGGATGACTATGTGTGACTACCTAGTTGAACAAACTGCACATGCATAATTGTGGTTGGGGCCCATACTCATGTTCTTTGTGGACACATAGGGTGCATCCAGATGAGTGCTCATGTGTGGTCTGCTGTGCCTCAAAGGCTTTTGACAGTCACAAAATGCATGCAGTGCATATGAAAAGGTTCTCTTTGCTGCATATTTGCAGGGTGGAGCCAAAATTAGATACCAGGAAATCCTGGTGTCTAAAAAAACAAAAAAAGGAAAATGGGTTTTAAAAAAAACAGGCCAGTGTACGTGGCTGTAGCATGTGCTGCCCAAAACTGGAACCTGGCTGGATCAAGCCACATTCAGGCTGCCTGCCAGGCTCCGCATGCCCAAAAGGCCCCCAGACCCCAGGTACGGCTGCTGAGGCCAGCTTCCCCTACCCCACCCAGGGCAATTTGCTATGCCACAGAACACATGTGCAGGGCATTCCCTGGGGAGAAGTAGCAGTGGCACAACTATGTGCTGCTGGTATTTGTCCCCAGGGAAACGCATATGCGTATTTGCCTGGACACGCCTGTAAAGGCCTTAGATTACCAGAACTGTAGCTGGCTAAAACCCAAGACTACCAGGCTTAGGCTCCAGATGGTAAAAGGACTGTGGTACACACAGTTCAGTGGGTAGGGTACTTGCCAGCAAAGCTACAGGTCCTGGTTCCAGGTCCCCCTCACACAAAAGGGACAAGGGACCCCAGAATTCAGGACTTCCAGCTTCCCAGGAGAATACTCTAGTTACTGAGATATTAAGAAAAAAAATGGGAAGTCTCCATCTGTTTCATGTTTTGTCACCCATACATATGCCTAGTCTGAGCATGCATGTGGCTGTCCACATATGCAGGGCTAGGCATCCAGGAACAGAATGCCAACCTGTATGCAAGTCTACCACCAGGCAGACAACTAAATCAAGAGCCAAAGAATTAAAGGAAGGAAGAAGAAAATATTCTGGTTCATTAAGCTACATCTACACTTGACCATGGTCGACAAGATGCCCACCTGAGAACAAGCCCCCTCCCTGGCCCTCTGGCTGCTTCTGCTTTGCACGTGCCCAAAGCTAGCAATTAGACAGCACAGATAGCTTGGAGGCATTCTGTTCCTGGATGACTAGCCATGTAACTCAATCTGTCTTCGGAGCAGAGTACTGGAAAAGAAAAAAATGCTCCAAGAATAGCTTGCTAAGATAGATGTGAAAAACAAAGAAGGAAAAGAAATGTTATTTATAACTAAGTAGTTCTTGATTTTCAAAAATCCCATGTAAAAATGATCCTTGCAAGATCTTACCTGTGTAAGCCGAGAACATTCCTCAGATATTGCTTTGCTGAACTTTTCTGTAAGCATTGCTGCAGATCTAATTTCCTCATCTACAAATACAAATTATTTAGCTTATTTATTTATTGCATTACCAGATGTCATGCATTTCCCAACAGACAAAAAGACTTAGTCCCTTTTTTAAGGAGCTCATAATTTTAGGATGGACAGACAGACAAATAAAAGCAATGAGAAACAAATTTTTTTTCTGCTTAATATTCATGTAGGTTAGATTCAGTTAACATAGCTGAATGGGTTTTAAGGAAAACTATGTACTGATATGTTATACCACAGAGATTTGCTAAAAGAAAAGGAAGTGATTGTGTCAGAAGATAATACATGGGAAAACAAGAATGGAGGAATCGTAGATAAGAGTGAGGTGAAGAGATAAGCAAAGACAAAAGCTTTGGAGGTGGGTGACAAAGGGCCCCTCTACCCATGTAGGTAAAGACAAGGTGGCATCTAATGTGCCATCCACACAACTGTGCTTCCTGCCATGATGCACATGCATGACAGGAGGCGTGACTGTGGGATTGTACATTAGATCCCATTATGCCCTACTGCCAATGCAGGGGGAGTTATGCACCAAGAAAATCACAGGTGCTGCGATCTCCCATCCTTGGGGGTACATGAAATGCCCAGGGCTGGGAGATCATGGCAGATACCATCTCCCAGCACTGGGCTCTCAGGCACAATGAGCCCCTGGAGACAGGCTGTGGGGACCCAGCATCTGCAGCTGTGGGACTGTGTGTCCTGGCAGCTGTGGGAGGCTGCTGGGACCCATAACTGGCAGCTGCTGGAATTGAGAGTCCCCTCAGTTGGGGGACTCCAAGCCCCAGCTGGGCATGGTGCACCCCTGTGGCTGGGAGCCCTGCAGGGGAAACCATGTTACACATGCAAATTAAAGCTTAATAGTAACCACCTATAAAGTTAATGCACGTTTTCAAGGTCTAACTTTTAGCTGGTTGAAGCTTTTATGGCTTGATAGGTACTTTGCACGTGTATCTGGTCTCAAGATAATTAGAGGCAACCCCCACTTAACACTGTTTCGCTTAGCACTATTTCGCTATAACACTCATTTAAAATTGATACCTAATTTCACTTAGCACTAAGTGAGTTTCATTATAACGCTTGCAGTCACCATCCGGGGTCATTAAAAACAACTGCAGTTGCCATCTTGAGTCATAAAATACTTTTGGTTTTACTTAACACTCAGTTTTTCAGGAACCAATTAAAAGCACTAAGCAGAGGTTGCCTGTACAGAATTGACTAGTTAATTGCACAATACCTGTAATGTGTAGAGAAGGCCACAGAAGCTTGATTAGGGTGGATAGGAAGCTATAGGAAGAATTCAAGGATGGGAACAAAAAGTGCAAAAACAGACAAGAAAGATATTGTGCTACTGTATTTAACTCAGATTTCGTTACAGAATCCAAGCCTAAACATTTCTTACATAAACCTTTTTAAATTATTAACCTAATAAAAAAAAATTTGAAAATAATCTTCCACTGCTCAATTAACACAGAACAAAAGTGATAATCATTTTTTTCCTAAATATTCTGAACTGTAACAATGCATGATATTTATAATGTACAGGACTTCTGATAACATTATCATTAGGGACTACCGGTTTTCATGGAAACCACCTCAAATCCATTTCTGCTAAAAATGTGACCACTATTTGAAAAGGTCCCTATTTATAACTACACTACACTTTGAAAAGGCATTTACTATTTCAAAAAAATCAACTGCAAAGACATATTTTGTTAGACAACTACAGATTTTTCCTCCAACTTTTCTGCTCATATGATCATTTCAAAGATTTTTTTTTGTTATATTTAGAATGTGCCTACTATCATTTTTAACAAATTACCTGTTTGCTGATCTTTCAAGGTCTGGAGCTCCAACTGATGTGCTTTCTTAAGCTCATTCATCTCCTGTGCATGATTATAGACAAGCTCCTCTTTAAGGCTGCAGAGCGCGCTCTCTTTTTCAGCTTGCAAATACTCACGAACTTGGTCTACATGAGCCGAATAAACCAGAGAGAGACAAATGCGCTGGGCTTCCATTTGTAGCTGTAAATCAGTCTTTGAATGAAAATAAACATATTGCAGGAAGTGAAAAATAAGAAAATAGAGTCCAAATTTTTTGTATGTATTACATATGTTAATTTTAGTGAATAATTTTAAATAAGTCCAACCAAAACCTAAACACAATTATAATATTTAAATATTTGTTAACTTTTATCACCTAGTTTTCATATACAAACTCTCAATCCAAATGTGTAGAATAAAATAAATGTTCTCAATTTAAAATGCACAAAAACTCCAACAAAATTAAAATAAAAGTTCAAAATCACTAAATTATCTACCAGTAGTTACTGAAAGTTCATCTCACTGATTTACTTTGAAACTTATCCCAGAAAATAAAGGTATAAGGACAAGAATTACACTTCCAACTATACCCTAGTCTCCTAAAGTCCAACAAAGCCTTTTGGATTAAGTCCTATATCTAGGGACCACTGGAATTTGTGCTTCAGGAGATTTCAGGGGCAAGCCCAAAATTTAGTGTTTTCCCTAAATCTCCAGAAAACTGACAGGTGGCCAAAAATGACCTGAAAACTGCTGGGGAGAGGGAGGGCAGGAAAAAACATTAAAAAAAAATTGCCTGAAGTGTAGAGAAGAAAAGCAGCCAAGCCCCAGAAACACTGTGGAAGCCCCACATATTTCCAGGGGCAGCCTAGTACAATCAAGTTGTTCAACTCCCTGCTTTGGTGGAGAGTTTAAAAGCCCGGGCCACAGCGGAACAGGTAAGTATCCCCTGCCCTAGGGGCTGGGGGCACAGGCATGCAGGAATTGCCTCCTTGCCCAGCATGGCTTTTCCAAGCTGCATTTTGCTTTGTTACTGAATGAGAATGGAGGGGAATTTCCCCCTCCCCTTCTCTGCATGGTAGGGCAGAGCAGGGCTTGGGACACCCATTCTGGGCAGAGGAAAGCCCCTGAAGCAGGGGCTCCCCGCTCCTCTCCATGCCCAGCTGTGGGGGCAAGCACCCAGCATGGGTACCCTGAGCCCTGCTCTGCCCTGCCACATAGAGAAGGTGGGGGGAAATTCCTCTTCTGTGTGGCAGCAGGGCAAGGCAGGGCTCAGGAGACCCTGGCACTGGGCCAGGAAAAGCCTCCACATCTATGGAGGCAGGCACACAGCAGGGAGAACCTTCCCCTCCCAGCCTCACCACACTTCCAGCCAGCTAAGCAAAGCCTTGGCTCAGATCATATAGTTGGGGCTGCTCCTGCTTTGAGTAGGCGGTTGGATTAGGTCAGCATTTTTCAACCGTGGGTCACAAGCAGATTTTAAAAGAGTTGCAGGGAGGTCTAAGGGAAGCGCTGCAAGGCTGCATGGAGCCAGCACACAGCAGGGGCAGGGGGCATGGTGAGCACAGCAGGGCAGTGTAAAGCAGTAGGAGAGGGAGGGAGGGGGCCGGATGCAGCAACTGGAAGGGAAGGGTGTAGAGAGCGCGAGAGACTTTGTGGGTCAGGGGAGGGTGTGGGTCACAGCAAGCTGATGGTTATGCTAATGGGTCCTGGCGCGAAAAAGGTTGAGAACCACTGGACTAGATGAACTCCCAAGGTCCCTTCAATCCTAAATTTCTGTGATTTCAACATTTTTCATGGTGCAAGCTGAAAAGATGAGCAAGAGTAGTGTGAAGATGACCCATTTAGCAAAGAAATTTTTTGCAATGGATTGAGTTAAGTAGTATTCTGCAGGCATGCTTCATACAGATAGTGGCAAAACAGTGGAAGAAAAGCCTGTGTGTTGCTGTTCAACGGTATTCAGCCCCATGGTGGGCTCCCTCAGACAGAGGTGTGGGAGAGCCCACCCTGAAAAATGTATAAAATTGACTCTGGCAAGCCTACAGGAAGCCTGCTGCTCCCACAACTGCTGGAGCCTGAATTAGTCATCCCTACATATATCCACTTAGCTGTTCCAATGCAAATTCTTATTCTACTGATTCACTACTATAATGCATCTTTTAAACCTTATTTTGCTTTAAGAAAACCACTTGAACTAATTGAACTTATATGTAGTTCAGTGGGCATGTTCCAGACAACATACCAGCTCCCTCATAGCTTCCAAGGAAGCTCGGAGACAAAGAGAATTCAGTTAAAACAACTTGGAGTGGAAGCAAGTGGCTCCCTGATCGTGGCCTCCCCATGTGCCCAGACCTTTAAATGACCCAGGTACAACCTATCAGCAGGGAGCCAGTCCCCAATGCCAGGCTGTCCGCATGCTCTTTAAGCTTGATGGTGCATGGGGAACATGGAGTAGGAAAGTAGCTCCCTGATCCTGGACTCCCTACACACCAGGAAATTTCAATAGGCTTGCAGGCCGCCTGACACTGGGGAGCTGGTCTCTGATGCAGGGCACCCCAGATGACAGAGTTTAAAAAGTTTAGAAGCCCAGGAGCAGGAACTAGCTTATGCTCAGGAAGTGCAACTGAAAACTTGGCCTTTGGTTTTTCTGATTCTGTAGCCATGGGTTGGTTTGATTTAAGCTGAGAAAATCCTTCAGGCTACTCTAAGTAATACTGACCGTTTGTTACTCAAAGAAACTGTTTTGACAGCTAAGGATTCCCAGGACACAAGAATACTGGCATAGTCACTCCTTCAACTGCATAGAGAAGCTGCTCTGATGGCTTTATACCACTGAAGAATTCCCCCTCTAATGGGTGATCCACCTGTGGCTGGCTATGAGCACGCATAGCACAGATCTGTGGTATTTTCTTCTAACCTGTGGAGGCTGTTTCATTAACATGATTTAATTAATCATTAACTAAACAAATGATTTAGCTCATTTGCAGCACTAGGGAAGCTTGCAGATACAACAGCTACCACGTAACAGCTGATGCCTGAACCCAAGTAGCAATTCCCCTGCTGCTTTTGAAGCAGCTAAAAGTTACCTCTGTCAGTAACCAGATATTACATTTTAAAGCACTTTGTTAACATATAAAGGAATTTAGAAAGGGTATTTTTAAACTTCTCACAAACAGCAAATATTTCCTGATAAAAGGAGCAAGAATTCTTTATAAAAGTTTAAGAAAAGGAAAGAAACTTAACTACCGAAACACCACAAGTCCGATAAGATGAGCTGTTGCCAAAAAAAAAAAAAGACTAGATGCAGGCCCAGCTGAAATATCTAGTGGTTAGTATCTTCTGACAGCTTCCTCACATTCTATTTCTCATCCTCTGACCAAATAAATTAAAATAAAAGATCATTAGTATAGAGGGTGAAGGTTGGGAAAGCGTCAACATTTCGTTTTACAGGTTCAACAGAACAAAAACACTATAAAAGTAAAAAATTCTTTTCATTCTTTTATAGTTTGCAAATGTGCCATCTATATTAGAAGTATGGACCTGTAATGAAAAACAGGGAAGCATCTTGAGGGGAAAAAAACTAATCAACTTTCATCATAGGTAATTAAAATGCTGTATGTAACAAATTTTGAAAAATAATATAAAATCTCTCCTCACTTTCAGTATATTTTTCTTCTTTCATAAATTACTTTATTTCTGAATTTCCCCAAGCATCATTGGAAAGAAAGATCTCTATATGAATATACACAGATATAATCACTTTTGTAATTCCCTTTTAATTACTGATCAACATACCCACAACAGTCAGTAAACCAGAAGCAATGAACATATTTACAATTTTTAATTAACAACTTTCATTTCAGATGCATGCCTGGTAACTCTCTTTACTACATATACTTAAAGTAACATACCTGTTCTGATTTTAATATATCCAGCTGCTGCTGAAGCTGATTATTTTCATTTTGAGTAATAGACATTAGTGATGTTTCTCCTGCTAATCTGCCAGTCATCTGGTGCAAATGATCTAACAGTGACTGCTGTTCTGGATTAAATATTTGCTGAATTGACTCTTCTGTTGTTACACAATGACTGGAATCTTTACCCAAATTCACGCTGCCTTCTCTTACTTTTATTTCCTCAGCAAATTCATTGCTTGGATCAGATATCAGAGCTGTAGTTTCAGTAGCTAGGGTGGCATTTGATTGAGCTTTTTCTTTGGAGTGTTTTATTTTACGTTCAATAATGTTAATATCGGTCTGGTTATTAATAATTATGATTTCTAATTCTTTACATCTTGATAAAACTTGCTCTTTTTCTTGTTTTAAAGATTTAACTTCTTCACTTAACTGACAAATTTCACTATGCTTGGACTTTAACTGTTCAGAAAGATCTGAAAGTCTTAAAGACAGTTCTAGTTTCTCACGCTGGGTAACCTCAAGCTTTTCCATGAGTTCCGTTGTATCTTTCTCAATAACTTCTCCAACTTCAAAAGTTTCTGCTTTGCATAACTTGTTGTCTCTAGTGCCTTCAGAGACTGAGCTTTTAGTTTTCAATATAATCTGTTTATTGCTTTGTATATTCTGAAGCTCTTCCGTCAGAGCCTTGAGTTTGGATTTATATTCAACTTCCTGTTTATTCTTGCTGTCTTCTAAATCAGTTTTTACCTTTAGTAGACAAGCATATTCTTTCTGGAGCTCTTGGTAGTTAACTTCAAATTTTTTCTCAGCAAATAAAGTAGTATTTTTTTGCCTTTCAATTTCCTCCTTGAGTTGGATGCCCTGTTTTGTAAGCTGCTCATTTTCAGCAATCAGTTTTTCTATTCTTTTTTCTAAGTCCAGGTTTTCTGATTTACAACTAACATTGTCTTTGAACATTGTATTTTCTTCTGAGCTTAGTGAGGTGTGCTTTAACTTATCTTCTAGGACTTTATTTTCATCTTTAAGGTGGCTATTCTGGGTTTCAAGTTCTGCACATTTTTCTTGAAGGCAATTTTCTCTCTCTCTCATTTCTTTCTCCAGCAGTTCAGTTTTAAGTTGTAATTCTTGAACTTCTTGTTCAAGTGTACCCTTTTCTTTTTTTTCTTGCCTAAGAACTTCAATCTCCTTTTGGAGTTCGTGGATTTGAAGAGTCATTTCTTCTGACTTGGAGTTTACAAGAGACTGCTGTAAATCTTTCAGTTTTGAAATTTCTAATATTAGCTGATTTTGCTTTGTTATTAAGTTGTCCTTTTCAAATTGCATGGCTTCTATCTTTTGACTCATTTCATTTTGCACCCCATCTAATTGTTGTTTATAGTGGGCAGTCAGGCTATCTTTAATGTTTTCAGTGTTTACTCTGTGTTCTTCCTGTAAATCTTCTTTAAGTTTGGACAGTTCTTCTTCATGACTAAACAAAAGCTGTGTCCTTAGTCTCTCTAATTCAGCTTCCTGAGATTCAGCCATCCTGTCCAAAACTGCATCCTTCTCCCTCTCTAGCATTTCAAGTTTTATTTTATAATTTGTGACTTCTGCTTCATGTTTTATTTCTAATTCTTTCCGGAACTCAATTTCAGAACCAAGCTGAGCTTTCAGATCTTCAATCACAACCTGATATTTGTCTGCTTCATTTAATCTGCATTCCATAGATGTTATAGTCTGTTTAGCTCTTTGAGTTTGCTCCCGTGCAAAGCTCAGTTCTTGAAAAAGATCTTCAATTTGTGTTTGTTGAAGAGATTTTTCTGCTGAAATTGCTTCCAGCTGTTGTGACAAATCTTGCTTTACTTTTTCCCTCTGATGGTTAGCATCTTGTAATTTCACATTCAAGTCATTAATTGTAATATTCATTAAATATATTTGATCTTCATGAATATTATCACTTGAACAAAGGTTTAAGGTTTTCTCCATCTCAGCTTTTTGTTGGGAAAGAAGCTTGTCAATTTCTAATGCATGTTGCTTAATTAATTCTTGCTTCATTTGTACAAGCTGCTGCCCATGCATCTCATCTAATTCTGCCTGAAGTTGTGCCAGTCTCCTTTGTGTTTCTAATTCCATTCTTTGTACAATGTCAGTTTCAAATTGGCTGTCTTTATGGCATCGCTTCTGCAATTCTTCCACAGTGCCCATTAACTGTTTTATTTCATCAGAGCATTGTCTTTCTTTTTGTTTGCAGTTACTCAGTTCCAATCTCACATTATTTACTTCTTGGTTCTTTTGTATAATCTGTTCTTTTAATTCTTCAATTAATTCATTGGCATTTGATAATTTTTCACTTAAGTGAACTGCATTTCTTTCTCCTTCTGCAATTTTTGCTTCCAGACCTTCAATTAAAGTTTCTTTTTCTTGTAGCTTCTTATTGGAATATTCTCCACTTTTGTTTTTTTCCTTATAAACCAAATATAAAATTAATCTCTGGTATCTTAGTGAGCAAGTAACACATTTACATACATGTAAATCTTTTCTTAGAAACATATTATACAATTAAAATGGAATGATTTGTTAATTATTTCAGTATTTTTCTATGCATCTGAAATAACTGAAGACTCATCATGATCACTTCATTTCTTTTTCCTGAGTATACCTGCATTCAATATACTTTTGGCATCGTTACTACAAAGCCTTTTTTAAATCTCATAGTTTTCCTTTCTAAAGGATTTTTTAAAATTTTAGTTAAAAATGGAAGTATACACAAATATACATTAAAAATACAGGGGTGTGTGTGGGGAGTTCTTGATGATTTTGTTAAAACTCTCTGGCTGCATCCAGATGAGCACGGCTGTGCAGTATGTCTGCGGCGCCATATACTGCACATTCAGCTGATCCCTGCACTGTAAGGGAGAAGCACAGGGGGGTTTTTTTGGACCCCTAGATATCCTTAGATTATCAGAAAGTGGAGCAGCACACATGGGGACTGTGCGCACCTCAAAAACAGAGCCTGATCAGCCAGAGCAACACTCTGGCTGCCAGCTAGGCTCTGAGCTGCAAGATCACTACTCCTGCAGCCCCAAGAGGCCCCCAGGGGCTGCTGGGGCCAGTCTAGTGGTGGCCCCAGCCTCCCCTCTCCCACCCAGGGTAACCTGCTGCATGCCGAAGGGCACATGGCACAGACATTCTTTGGGGACAACTAGCAGCAGCACAAGGTGTCCTACTGCTACTTGACCATGGGGAACCAAACGTCCATGCTCATGTGGATGTGGCCTCTGGGGACAACATTTAGGACCTGATCCAAAACATACTCAAGGCAATGGGAATTCCTGACTTCAACAGATACTGGTTTACAATCATGGTGCATATAAAGGAGCTATTAATTTTTGTTAGCGTGCAACCTGGACCACTTGAAAAATTATATCAATCTCCCTCAATATTACAAGAGAGTTTCCATACCAAGAGAAATAAATATGCATCACACATATGCAATAGATGTGCATCAAAAGTGTTTAGCTAACAGTAAAAAAGTTTTGCTTAATGCTACTTTTAATGGTATTTAAGTTTCTAAAGTTAAATTCTGTTATATTCTTTTATTCTATTATATTCTTCATGGAGGATACATACATATTAAAGATGTGCTGTAAGAAGTGAAAGCACTATTTGGTTATGACAAGAAACTTGTTCAGGATTTCTTCTAATAAAAAGTTGCTGACAGGTAATGCAAAAATTCTTATTCAAGGGCAGTATCCAGTTTTATCTTTATCATTCATCTTAAATATATATCCTATATTTATATATTTAGTTGTAAAGTAAGAAGCAGATATTTCAGCTATTAAACTTTACTTCTAAACTAGGTATACAATAGTGTGCACTAATAAATGACATGTAACAGACTTTCCTAAAGAAACATGCGCCTTCTATAAAATGAATTAATAGAGCCAGAAACTTCACATCCTATAATAAGAATAAGAAGAGTAGACATGATATGTTGCTGCATTTATAATTAACTTCAAAGGAAAAAGACCAGCAAGCTAAAAGTAAAGATATCTTTCTAAGAAGTTACCATTTCATATATTGCAATTCTATCTTGCAGAAGTGTAATGTGAGCTTCAGATTCTTCATTCTTTTTTTGGTAATTTTTCAGTAGATATTCTTGTTCTTCTAGCTGTTGCTGATGTGTAAGGATCTGTTGTTTAGCTTGCAATAGGTCAGCAGCTGTACAGCTATGGCTGGTGTTCCTTAGGGTTTCACTTGCTTGTAACTTACAAATGAAAAAATAAAGTAAATTAATTTTTTCAGTAATAGTTTTTACACTAAGGACATAAGCTTTCAGTATCCCCCATTTTTTGCCCCACATCAGCCAACTGCATGTCTGTAACCATAAGCCCACATATATGGACATAGTAGTTTTCACATGAGCATAAACCCACATACATGCAATACAGCAGCTTTCAACCTTCCAATCTCCCCTCTAAGTCCTACAATCCACTCTCCCACAACCCAGTCTCCTCCTTTTTCCATCTGCCACTCAAGGGCTTCCCACTCTTCCTACTCCCCACAATACCCTTACTCATTCACAGCCTAAAGCTCATGTGTCTCATGTCCACCCCCTCTCCAAATGTTCCTATGGCCATATTAATTCATGTACATGAGCTCTGGCAGAGGAGGTTGCAACCCACCTTCATGTAGCACTGTGGTATGGTTATTAGAACAATCTCCCATGTTAGCCTCTCTTTTTAAGTGCAAAACTTTATGCTTATCTTGTTGAAAAAAAAACATGCTTTTTCTTCAGGCTAACTATTAAACTGCTTTATGGCCAACTAGCATAGGATGCCATCAGGACATCACTTAAGAATGATTAAATGAATAATCTGTAATGCCTATTTCTCAGAAACCAGTATTTGTAATACTTCAGATTCACAATCTAGGGATGCAGTACTCTTGAAGACCATATTAGATATGACCAAGTGCTTAACACCAACAAATGCTAAAATATTTAATTGCAGCACCATAAAGCAACATGCCATTAAATAATGATTAATCCGCAATGGCTACTAGTAACCTCAACAATGTAAAAAGATGGCTAAAATATTAAATGATAGAACAATTTACAACTTTTAGCAGAGAAGGTAGGTGTGTAACTAAACATCTAATGGGATTCAAGTAAAAATCCAGGCCATAACAAAATCTATGGGCTTTACTTTCAAAGAATCCATGATTTTGCTCCTATTATTTTGTTATTGCAGTTAAGTCTTTCTTTCTAAGGTGGCTGCAATCACAAAGCCAATACTTACCAGTGGCTACTATGTACGTATGGTTTATTCACTAGTGTATTTCTTATGATATTATATTAGTGATAACTATTGATAAACGCTAACTATTTAAAATAACTGTTTATTCCTACTCCTGGAAAGTGTGCATAAAAGAACACTAATTGCTATCAGAAGCAATATTCAATGAACTGTTTTATCTAAGTTAACTTTACCATCAAATCTGAGGCCACACTGCTATCAATAAAACTTACATGCTGAAACTGAATTTGCAATTTCTGGCTTTGTTCAGTAAGCTCTAAAAATTCCCTCATAGTTTCATCCTTCTCTTTCCGTGCTTGCTGTAGATTAGTAGTAAGCTGGGTGATAATGTCATCTCTTTTTTTGATAGCAGCTTCAAACTCTTGCAGCTATGGAAGATTTAATTTAAAATAAATTAGTATGAGACAAAATTATCTACCAAATATACTGTTTTATTCCAGTAAAATCAAAGTTATGAGAGCATAAAATATATTTCCTGAACTGTCTATCTTTTAAAAATACTTCTACAAATCTACTGATGCATTCATATTTTACCGTTCCTGTATAGTAAATGTACTTAATATTATCCAAACATAGAACATCGTTTCCTCCAAATAATTTTGACAAAAAATTCCTAAACCAAGTATAAAGGAACTGATTTAAAGAATGTAATATAGACTTCCTATTGCACCATGATTAAAATGAAGTTTAAACCAGATACTAAAAGATTCTTTAACGTTAGTATGAGCCTGGAATAAACTGTGTTTTGATCTAAAGAGAAAGAAAAATGATTTTCAACATTAAGATTGATACAAAATATATTGGAGGAAACTCAGATGATTACTTTTGTAATGCAGAAGAAAGAATGAAGCACAAAAGTACTGTTATACTTCAGAATTGTTCTGTGTACCTTTTGTCAATATAGTATTACATTTTGTAAGCCACAAATCCTTCGTTATTATTAACTGACACTTTCATTAAAATTTTCAATTTATTTTGGTTCAGTTTTAAAACTGCTTACTTTATTTGTACTCTTCAGATAAAGCAAATAAGAAGCCTTAAAATTTATACAACATCTCAGCTTAATGTATACGGACTTCAGACATTAGTCTCCTGCGATTTTATATTGAGAATTTAATTTTCTATAACTACATAAACAATAAAAAGCATCTCTGGTTCATACAGGGAGATACTGAATATAGGATTCAAACTACAGATTTTAATAGGCTTGTAGCCATTTATTCCAACAGTATATTGGTCCTTCATCTGCTAACATAATTCATCTATTTAAATCAGAGCACAAAGAGCACCTCTGTAGCCCAGCTCAATTCTATTTTATAAAGAAAATAAAGACCAAGTGCTAGGGTCTTTTTTTTTAATGAAACTTGCAAAAAAGTAACATTAGACAGTCAAAGGAAGATTTTTCTTATAAACCCGGACATTTACTTGCATTTGTTTTAGTGCTAACACCTGAAAGTTTTATAATGATTTCTACTACTTAGTTAATATTTAATTCATAGCTAAAATGACTGATATAGTTATGATTCAGTACGGTATATAAGCACCGTTTTCTATTTACGCATAAGCACCTACCCTCCACGAGCAATTTGGGAAAACAAATGAATTCTGTTTAGATCATTCCTGACTCTTTATTCCATGCAAGGAAGGAAAAATAAACTGTTGGATCTATTAACAGTCTTACTCTGTAAAGCATTAAGAAACCTTATTTTCCATTTTCATCAACTTAGTATCCATGTCCACTATTCTGGATGCCAGATACCCATATTAATACATGAACAAAGTAGGCACTTAGACATGTCAAGCATTTCTTTTTTTTAATATTCCCAGCTTTCAATGAAATAAAGCAAACTAATTATATGGGCTAATCACATTCTTTAATGTGGTTTTTAGATTTGATTTTGGTTTGCTTTCCTTGAGTATTAAAACAACTTGATAAACAGTAGGAACTAAATCCAAACAGTTTTCTTTTGCAAATTTTCTAGAACAAAAGATTCATGTAGGGGAAGTAAGGAAAGTGAATCTATTCAAATTATATTGTTATTGAGAACAAACACTGTATAGCTACAGCAAGTGATGTGGTATGACTGAGAAATAGTTGTGCAATTTGGAGTACTACAAACCATTATGGAATTCACATTAAAAGACAGAAATCTTAAAACAGAGAGGTAAAGTTGTCTTACCAACTTAAACATATTTCATTACAATTTCTATTGCTGAAAAGTAAACAGTATTGGTAATTGCCTAAATCTAAATCACTATAGTACTTATAAAATCTGAGCACAATGGATGCAAAATACAGTAACCAGGAACTATGTTTAATTCATATTTATCACTAGCAGCAGAAATGTGGTCTTTCAAACCATTTTATGCATGAACTGACAAAATAATAACAGCCTACTGTTGGTTTTTCTTTTTAACTTTTATAGCATGCTCAGTGAAAAGATGATCATATGCTAGAAAATGACACATCTATTTTCACAAAGTTTGCTAAAATAAAAGGAAGACATTCGCAGTCAAAAAAATCCCGCAGTTGTGATAGGTTTAAGACCCTTTAATTTAGAACAATTTTCTTGTAACTTTGGTCTACCAAAATAATCTTTCCATAACACTCTGGAGAACAGAACAAAATTCATGAGCACAAGTCTCGTCTAAAACCAACAAAATATCCAATAAACAGAAATAAATGTGAAATAAAACACAGACCTTGAAAATAGAACCATGTTTAAAAAATGGATCAAGTTCAGGATGAAGGAAGCAAGCACAGTGACTTTAATCGTAGTAGTACCTGTTTGTACCAGGACAGAATTTGGTCAAATATCCCCCACCTTATATGTTTCTTTAAAACAGATGTTCAAGTTTTAATGCAAGAAACAATTCTTGCAACTGCAAATTAGAAAACATTTATTAAAATGTCTATCCAACTACCTTCACAGAAAATCAACCTCCCAATTTAGGGTCCTCTCACTCTTCAGGAGGTAGAACTTTATAATGTCTAGCCTAAAAGGGGCAAGGGAAATGTACTCTGTGCTGTTACTGAATAATTAACAAATCATTAGAACTTTTCTTTGAAAAAAACATTCTTCCACTCCTCTGTGCAAGAGAAGCAGAGCAACAGAATGAAAATCTTGGCAATATGAAAAAACGAAGGAAAATATGCAAATGAAATGAAAAACATGAAGGCAAGACGTGGAATATCCTTTTAGGTACAGATGATGCATATTGAGGAAAATGATGCCCTCTGGAATTGAAAAAGTCTGTACTCCATATTCAGAGAAACTGAAGGTTTTTCTTTTAGTACAAATGCTTCCAGGAGATGCTCAGTATTTTTGTGTAACCAAGTAGCAAACAGAAAGCAACACAAGGTAATTATACCTGTTGCAAACCTTCTGTACCATATGCTGCCCTCATTTCTTCTAGCTCTTTGTTTAGTTCTTCAATCTCTTGCTGTTTCCCAGCCAATTCATTTTCCATCATCTCTAGCCGTGTTTCAGTGTGCCGCATTCCATGCTCAGAATAAATCTCTCCAACTCCAAATTCTTCTTCCTAAATCAATCCAAATTCCTTAACAACCTAGCTCTTATACGTTTCCTCAAGGACAACAGACTCAAATATTGATTTCTGTATCAAATGCCACATTAGAATATTACAATATAATATAGCATTTAGGAGTTTATTGCCATGGAAACCACCTTTATTAACATAATTTACACCTTAGAAGTGATGACGTTAGATGCTTTGCAAGTTCCGTGTTAAAGCTAAGCTTTATAATAGAAATAGAGATGTTTATTTTCTGTATTTCATAAAAGATGCAACATTATTTGTGTTAAGATATCGTACAATAACAACAGATACACAGCTTAGCATGCAGCAGAGAGATTTTGTTAGTCAGGTAATTCTGTTTGCACAGCAGATTATTATACAACTTGTTTGATGTTTTTAGTAACCAACATTAACTTGCAATACTGTACCCTGATTAAAACTGCAGGTATAGATGTTCTCGTCACAAAACTGCAACCATTTACCTGTATGAAGACAATTTCTAGATACATTATTATTTACGATAAAACTTAAAATTCTAGTTTCCTTTCAGCTAATTACATTTTGATTTTTCTGCAGACTCCTATGAATTCTTATACAGCAGCAAACTATAACATCATTTAGAATGCATATAGTTGATATATACTGTTCCAATTATCTAATGCATCTGAACTGCTTTGCACAACTCATTCATAGTAAACTGAACGTAAATTAGCATAAGTTAAAATTTTTAAATTTGTATTCAAACAGTGACTACTGTCAATTGTATTAATCACATTAGGAATCTAGTACATAGAAAAGTAGGAGATTCAGATTTAAAGAAAAATATAAAGCTACACTGACAATTTTACAAGACTGGAAACTAGTATATGCAATAACAGTAGACCAAAAAGACAGCTGAAAAAATATCTGAATTCATACATTTTTAAAATGGCTAAGAGAAAAGCAATTAAAGAATCCCTTAAATTATTTTAAACATATCAATGTTTAAAAGAGGCACACTTCAGAATTTGTCTTTTCTAAAGGCATTTAATCTTTCCCTCATGGAACCAGAGCGACTCTTTTAGATTTTTGTAAATTGAAAAAAAATCTTAAATTGACAAAAAAAGTAAAAAGAGACTTTTGATTTAATGATAAATATTTGAAAAATCATTTCTCCCCTTTCACTTACCTAAAGCTACAACCAAGTGTAGTATCCATGAGAATCCATGTGGCTCTACAGACCATAACCCACTAATAAAACAGCCTCCAAAATTTAAGCACAACCCAGAAGCATTACTTACAGATCAAAAAGAAACTTATGAATGCAAAGAATACTGAAGTAACTCAGGACAACATTTAACTCTCTTGCCCCAAACCACACACAAGACTTTCAGTCAGCGAGCTCTTTAACCAAGGGGTAAAACAGTTTAGCAGAAGATGGCCATATTTTGCTCAGAACTCTTCAACTCGTAAGAGAGTGAGGACTTCAGATATAGGGAGCTACTGCACTATCATCACTGTGGTGTTTAAGTAAAATCAAAGTACACGATATAGAAATCTACTGAGGAAATGTATAGTGCAGGGCTTATTTGCCCATCATGTCTGAGTAAACCTTTAAGTGTACTAACAGAAAAAATCTGCTGACATGCATTGGATCAAAGTCTGACCCTCAATTCTGATTAAAGCAGCAATGCATCCAAAGTAAGAATGTAGCACTCCTGAGCGATTCCCTGGTTGACAAAAACAGTCAATGATTTCATCTGGAAAATTTAAAGTATAGACTTCCTTAACAAGATAAGATAAACACAAAACATGATCTTTGAAATTGGAAAGTAACTGTATAAAACATCATAAAACCGTACCAAAATGAAAGATGTCTTTTAAATTACTTATAATCTATTGTATGACACTAAATATTTATTTTGTATTTGTACTGTTTCAGCAAACAGTGCATATTAAAGAGAAAACTTTTTTTTTTGTAGAAAGATACAAATTGTTAGTGGCTGTGCTATGGAAAACAATTCAGTTATTCACTGCAACTGCTGGCAGAGGTCAGAATGAAATGTACCAAACCTTGGAACGTTAAATCTCTCATCATCGCTACCAAACTCTACCAGATTTTTTATGTCACAAACCTAGCAAGCCCCAGCATGATGTTTTACTTTACAAACTTTAATATTAATCTGTTACCTGGAACTATTCCAAAATTAATACACTGAACTGGTTAAAAATTAAGGATTCATCCATAATATAAATAGCTCTTTTTAAGTATCAAAGGACTGTAATACACAGAAATTTTAATATACAACAAGCATGACAAAACTGTCACACAGACTGACAAGTAAACTTTTGGGCAACAAGAAACGTACACTTTGACTTCATTACAACAGTATACGAAAGCTTTTGGAATGGAAAATTAATTATTTTAAAGATATGAAATAAAAATACATCTTTTTATTTCATTTACAATGCACTTTATACTGAACATGAGTGATAGTAAACACATTTTATTCAGGAATTATTTCATTCTGATGGATACATTTATTATTTAAAATAAATAATATTATTAGTGCTCCCACACAGCATTGCTGCAATACTGGTAGCTGACAATATTTTCCTATGTGTTCCTTTAACAAGCCATTAAATAAAAAAGAACTGATTTAAAAATGTACATATTTGAAGCTGCTTCTTAAGCTTCACCACGCTTATAGATCTTAATCACCTTATTAAATCTTGTAACATAATGAATTCTCCAGTACAGTTTTAATCTATTTTAAATAGAATTAATATAAGTAATATTTTAACATTCCTATAATTAAAACAACTTGGTCAAATTATTTCCGTTATTCTTACTTTTACACTATATATAGGCAGACAATTTTTCTTGCTTGTACTATTAATACATGCAAATTTAAGTCCAATTACAGCAAATAGGTAATTTTTTAAATATAAAAATTGGTGGTTTTAAAAATAATGCACTGGCTAACTTTCCATGATATAACAACATGTGTCAAATTACCTTCTTTATTATAGGTTAAAGACCAATTTGTACAATATAATTACCTTTCTGATAATAGCCTTATTTTCTTCATCCTACTAAAAAAATATTAATAGTATTTTCTTTTTTTAATGGTCTAATGGAAGGAAAAAATGGCTGGAAGCCTTTGAGTACTCTTATAAAAGGTACAGAATATGAGGTAAACTTAAGGGGGTACAAGGAAGGGAATGAGAAAGGGAAAGGATGGACAAGAAAGCTAAAAGAGAATTACAGGGGTGTAGGTTGGTTTAAGGACATAGGCAGACAAGGTTCTTTGGGTGAATCTGATACCTTTTATTAGACCAACTTAAATAGTTGGAAAAAAAATTTTAAGCAAGCTTTTGGGTTCAAAAACACTTAGTCAGGCTGAGGAAGTTTCAGTAGTTGATGTATACTCTTCCTGGATGGAATGAGAAGTAAAAAAGCCAGAAGCTGAGCTGGTGTGCATAAAAGACAGACAATCAGTGAAAATGTACACTGAAGAGTCAATGGGTGAGAGAGGCTGGGTGGAGGGGAGAGAAGGGGGATGAATAGTGGAGAGGTACCTGGTGAGTCAGAGATCAGGCAGGTTATTATGTGTCATAAATCCAGTGTCCATAAAAAGAGAATTATGATGTTGAGAAAGCCTGGCATCTAAACTATAGCTCTGAACACACAATCAATTATAATTATTAACTTAAATGTTATATTAAAAGGTTTCAATCTTGCACAAAGTGATTTATTATAAATTAATTTATTACAAATGGACATGACTGAATTTTCATTTTTACTGTCATACTTATACACATGCCAGAACAAAATGGAACAAATTACTTCATATCCAACAGAATTTCAGGAAAACAAGAATGCTGATATTTGCAGTTACTTTTTTTCCAGCTTCGCTTAGGAAACTGTACTCTATCATTAGACAGGGTCATTATAAGCAATGTTCTCAAGGAAGGAAATCTGTTAAAGGATTTAATCCAGCTCTTCAAGGCAAGCAGCTAACAACCTAGACAGTCATATGGTTTACACTGCCAGCTTTAAATAAGCTAACAAATTTTAAATTATTGAAGTAAAGTATTACAACATAACGCCTAATTATTGTTTTTGAGCATTATTATTTCTGTACTGATGGGAAAATATTTTTAGTAAATACAGAGAGTGTGCTATTATTACTACATTAATATAAACATTACTTATTTATATTAAATATTATTAATAATTTTGATAGCTCAATCTCTACTTATATAGGGTTCCAGGTTAGAAAGAACTTTGTACTCTGTAGATGTTAGTAAAATTTAAATAATAAAACATTAATAATAATAAATCCACATTCACCCTTGTTTATCATAAATTATTACAGCCATATCCTTTGCGCACTCACTCTCTTTCCTAATACTTGCAGATTTTCTTGGGTTTACAGCCTTCAACAGCTGCTGCTTATGTTTTGAGTTGCTTATACTTCTGGGATAAATAGGGACCTACCAAATTTGTGCTTTCTCAAATTTCATAGAAACCACAAAATCAGTAGGTCCCTATGAAAAAAGTGCAGGGACTGCAAAAAAGCCCCAAATCAGTCAGCGAGTGGGGGAAAAAAAGAGAAAGGGAGCTGTGTAAACAGAAGAGGGCAGGAATCTCTGGCATCCTGAAGCATGGGGAAAGGAAGAGTGGGGGGAGACTTTTCACAGCATAATGTGGCAGGCCCCCCCCCCCCCCCCCCCCGACTGGCCAAGAGGTCCCAGATTCCCTACCTTTCTGTGGAGACTGACAGATAGCCATCTGATAATCTCCAGAGAAGGGCAGAACTTTTGGGGCCCCTTGGCCAGAGGTATGGGGGGGCCCCCAACATACTCCACCATGAAAATGGCAACTGGTGCCAAGCTCAGACTGCAAAATCAGGAGGCAGCCACCTTGAATTTGGTAAGTCCCTAGGTATAATTTCTCACGGATGCATACCATACTAACATGAATATCTAATGCTCCCAAAAGGAAGCTCTACATATATACTGGACTCCCTTAAATAGTACTCATTCACTGTGTTATACACTGAAAACAAATTCTTGATTTTACTGTGACCATCCTTTGCCTATAAATGCAACTCTCCCATTCAACTGTAAACTGTGCATGTGTGAGCTGCACTTAGGCTTTGCATATACTTGCATACGTGCACGTATACACACACACACAGAGCTCCCGAAAGTCCTTCCTATCTTCTTCTCCTTATGTTCCCTCACCACAACATACAGTAAGCATGCTGTGCATGTATGAATGAAAGATTAAACCACTAATCTGAGCAGACTATCTACATTCCCCACCCACCTTGATGAAGCTGGCAGCAGTCATTTAATTGAAGCTATCCTCAATTCTTTTCTTTTACAAGATTCTGTTTTAAGGTGCTACAAATATTGCCAACTTTAGTCTATTTGGGCTGAAATTTTCTGCATGAAGTGTTTGATTCACACTGAACCTTTTTTGAAAGGGTCAGTTAAAATTGTCTGTCCAGTACAGAGAATGAAAAAAGGAAAAACATAATGTTTTTCAATGTTTAAATTTCTTATAAACATTGTGTTGAGAAGCTTGTGAATCCTCACGATTTCCAGTATGGCCTTAAAATGTGTTAGAGTGGTTAGAGATATGCCTTTGACATTCCTATAGAAATCCATTCAATTCTGGTAAACTATAAGTTTTTGAACAATCGCATTGTGAATGCTAGAGATTCTTCTGAAGTTGCATGCAGCAAAATTCTCCAGATTCTATAAACATTAAGCACACTCCAGCACCTCAGAATTCTTACATATGGCTGCTCACATACCATTTTTCAGAAGGAACTGAACCTGACTGAAGCCCAGGACTACAAAGGTTCAAAGGGAATCTCCCTGCAACCGCAGCAATGAGCTGGTGTGGGACCCTGGACCCCTCAGCAGGGAGACCATCTGTAAACATAAGGGACTTGCTTTAAATGACCCAGGAGGCCCACTTCAGTCTTATGCTCCTAAATGGAAATTATCAGGAATAGTAAGATGTAATCAGAAGCTTAACTGGCCAGTTCTGGGCCCTACGTGATGGTGGTATAGGGTGCAGAAGTAGCGGCTAAATGTACATAGCTTCTGAAGGAGATGCCACCAACATGTGCACTGAATGGTTTAAAAGCCACTGATTTTAAATGGCAAGATAAGGAGGTGACAACTGCTCCCTGCAGCAATGAATCACTACCCACTGTTCCTCCTATACTTTGTGCTGTTCCATGGGCGACTTGTGCCGCCTTAAATCGGGGGGGCATGTCCCCCCCACATGGCCAATCCTGCTCCCTGGGGGGGCCTGCAGCTGATTCACTGTCCTGACCCCTGCGGCCAATCCTGCAACAGCCGATCGCTGCGACCACTTCTGGGAGCATCTGCAGCAATCCGTCAGTGTTTGCGGGGGCGGGGGGCACCGGCGCTCCCGCTGGCACCACCCTGCCCATTGCCCAAGTGGCAAGTAAGGCCAGTCAGGGTGTGCACTGGTGCTCTCAGCAGGTGCAAATGCACCCCCTGCACATTGCCACTGTGCTGTTCTGTTTTCTGGACATCTATAGCTAGAGCTGCTACAAGGAAGATTCATAATGTGGGGATGAAGAAGAAGTGACAAGATGACAGAGGATGGAGGGTGGGCACTCCCCTAGCTCTGTTCTGGCACTCCCCCACTTTAGGCAGTGCCCAAGGACTCGTGTCCCTCTTGCTCACCCAGTGTTACCCTACTGGATTTAATACCATCTGATATAAAACTTACCATAACCAGTGGAAAGCACATCCAGGCTAAGTGCAGACATCCAGGGGTGGGGGTTAGGGGAAGGTTAAGTTGTGTTAAAAATGGCCACCTGACCCAAGGTAAGTCAGGATAGGGGACTCTGGCAAGGGAGCTGGGAAAGCAGGCTGGGGAGCAAGTAGGGAGTCCATGGGGGAAATCAGGAGGCAAGTCAGATTCACAGGGGGACTGCAGAGGGGTAGAAAAGATCTGTGGCAGGGATCAGGGGGATGTGGGTATAGGCATAGTCCATGGAGGAATGGAGGGGCAGGCATCATCTGCAGGAGCAATAGGAGAGTAGGTGCAATCTGCAGGATGAGGGTGTGCAGGCACAATCCACAGGAGGGATGAAGGTGCAGGTGACATCCATAGAGGGATAGGGGCAGCCGTGATCTGTGGGGAGATGGGGGGCAGGCACAACCAATGGCAGCAATGGGGGGACAGGTGTGACCTATGTGAGGATGGGGGGCAGGCATGATTTGCAGAAGGGATTGGGGGGGTGGAGGGTAGGCGCAATCTAGAGGAGGAATGAAGGGCCAAACAATTTGGGGGTGAGGGGGGAAGCAGGATCAGAAGTCTCACAGGGTCCACAGGGAACTTGAGGGGGGTGTGGACCAGCGGAAATTTTTAGCCCTGCCCAGCAAATCAACGCCCCCATCCCTCCCCACACCAGGACTTACTTCCTTGGCTTCCAGCAGCAGCAGTGAGTGTTGATAAAACCACCTGGAGCGGATTGTGGGCTGGGGGGCCTGGCTGGTCCACGGTGGAGGACAAGGGCTGGAGGGGGGGGGGGGCGCTAAAAATAGTTTGGTGCCAGGGGAGGGGCAGGTAGGTAAAGTGCAGCTGGTGCTTGGGGCCAGTGGCTGGCCTTTCCCAGCCCTAGGGCTATGCAGGTAATGTACTGAAGCTTGATGCACCAATCTAACCTAGATTAAGTCTGAGTGTACATCAATCTAGGTTTACCTTAGACTGGGTTCTGCGATTTTTAGACCTGTCTACGTGTGTGGAACTTCTGTACCATTACAGGCTTATATTGATTTCTAATCACTAAGATCGGGTCCAAATGCAAGGTCTGCACCAGGGTGAATTAAGTTAAATTGCCTGGCCATTTTTAACATGATCTAGCTTCCTCCTAACCCCTACCAATGTCTGCACTTAGCTTCAGGTATAACCTCCAACAGATGACCAAAGAAACTATTATACAGTTTTTGAGGAATCATCAAGGGGTAATAAAATTAATAGCTTTTAGCATGAAACTATTAAGGACATCATCCTTTTCCTATTTAAGTCAAAGACAATACTGACAATGGCATAAGTATGAACCAGATAACAGCCTTGCATGGTATTTTTTCTTATATTTAAACAAACCAGTGGTTTCCCCATTATTTGGAAATTAAAAATACTCTTGGCATTTAATTCTCCAAAGAAAATGAACAGAGAGAAACAGTTGCACAGTTAGAACTATGAATGGTATGACAAAAGATTAAGATGAAAATGAATTGAGGAAATTATTACATTGGTTTGCAAACTTACCACTCTAATTAACCATAGTACCCATCTTATTATTTATCTGACATACTGTTTATTTAGCTGTGACTTAACAGCGGTTTAAATGTTAAAAGCAGGTAACATTCCATGTCATTTGTAACATTTCAAACTAATCCTTCATGTCTTTTCTTTCTTTCATTTTGGAAAACCGAAATATTTAAACTTGACAATGATTCAATGTGACATTTTTAAAAATGTTACATTACTCTTACCTCTGAACTATAATCTTCAACCGTAGTAGAAATTTCACTTTCTGGCTAAAATAGGAGGAAGAAAACAAACATTATTTAAAATTACACCAGACTTCAAAATATATTTTCCATTTATTTCAGTGGATGAGCATAATGATTAAAGTATTTATGGTATCCAATTACGTCTATACGATCCCCTATGCTGCTAGTTATCTTACAAAAAGGGTTTTTACAAGTATAAACTGATTTTATTCAGGGGTCATGTAGAGCTAGTGACAAACCCTTCTAATGGGTTGGCAGCTGATTTGGGCAAAAGTATGCTTGTACCAGTATAGTTGCATCAACATCCTGAACAAAATAAAGATATACCAACAGAGCACATTTGACAGAAAAACTCATCTGTAGAAGGGTTATACTGGTAAAAAGGGAAATAATATTCCATAAATGACATTAGGTAAAAATTTCCAGTGTAGACTCCAGATACTAGTCAAAGTATTAAACACCTTCAAACACCATGGGAGTTGGTATAAGCTGAAGATAATTTATGGCTCATCATCTGAAAGGTGAAATATAAAGAGTACATAGACCAAATCTTGCAAGCAGAGCCACATGGATTCAAACATTTGCAGAAACAGGGCTTTCATTTTAACAAAGTGACAAACATTCTGAGTAAGTGATTTATTAGAAAACAGCTTTACCAATTAGGTTTCAGTATTTAAGCGCTGGTTCTAAAGCAACATTTCATTTACATGATTTCCATGATTGGCATGTTAAAAATGCTTCCCATCTTTGCTAAACCTAAATAATTTAAAAGTGCGTATGAAAAGGATACCATGCAAGCAGAAATTACCAGAAGGGGAATACTTTACGCAGGGTTCAATACCCATTCAATACCATTTAAATCATACTGACTTGAATTTAAACTTGTTTTACAAAATATAAAACAACTTTTATATAAAATATGAAAAATCTGGACACAGTGGCCTGAAAATATATTTCATCTTGTTCTGAAAAATAAAACCAGAATGAACTTCTTTATCTTTTAATATTATGTCTTCTCTTTTAAAATATTTGGCAGTCTCATTAACAGATTATGACATTATTTAATGCACAACTAAGAATCACTTTCTCACTTAGCACTTCTCAACTATTTTCCCCCTAATTTATGTAAATAATATTGCAGAACCTTTTCATGAGGTTCCCTTCATGGAGTTTCCAATGGAGAACTCTCTCAAGAGGTATGGTTTGCATTCATGAAGAATGACTAGGTATCTAGTCATCAAAAAACAAATCAAGACAATCAGTAGAACTTCATTGCCTATGGGGGTGATGCACAAGGCTAGGGCAATCTGCAAATGTGTTTGTAGTCCTACAAATGTCTGTCCATGGCCCAAGTCTTAAAAAGTTAATTTACACCTTATGCATCAAACCTGAATCCTATGCATCTTCCTTCATGTCAAAAAAATATGACTACAGATAAACATACCCATTTCTAATACTATTGTAAATATCCATGGGCACCTGGGACAAAGATGGGACTAACCTACAGTATGTGGTAAATCCGTGGTAAATTTGTATAAATGCTATTAAGTTAACAATGCCCTTACTAACCATGGGTATGTAGCCATGTTGGTCTAAGGACATGGGTAGACAAGGTTCTTTGGATAAATCTGATCTCTTTTCTTAGAACAGCTCAAATAGTTGGAAAATTTCTTCTTCAGGTTGGTTTAATAAAATATAACAGATTTACCCAAAGAATCTTGTCTTACTAATCACAGCACTAGATAGTCAGAAGTCTCTCAACTGGGGTTTTCAAGAGTAAAAGTTATTAGCTTTAGCAACCTAATATTTTGAGCTAATCTGGTCACATATTAGGGTTCTGAACCCTCTCTCTCTGGTACATTCCAGATAATCCAGTTAGGATTCTTAACCAAGTTCATAATCATCTAATATATTTTACTGTACCCAGTTTAAATACATAGTTCTGCCGACAAGTACAACAGCATAAATAACTTTTCAATTTATCTGCCTCTATTCCACCCCTTTTTGACAGAATATAGGTTACCACTGACTTGGAGGTTTTGAAGGGAATTGACAGATGCTAGGGTTACCATATTGCCAGGTCCAAAAAGACAACACTTGAAGGTGGAGGGAGCAGGGGGAAAATATGGTGGTGGGGGGGCCGTGACATGTCAGTGCCCTCCCCCAGCGCTGCTGCTGCTGCCCCTCACTCCAAACCTACTGACTCCAGCCCTGCCAGCACACCTCATTCCCAAAAAGCAGTACCCTGCCCCCCACTCCCCGCTGGTGCCCTTTACTCCTGACCCACAGCCTCCTGACACTGCCAGTGACCTGCACACCCAAACCACAGTCACTCCCCCATTCCCCTCAATCCTGATCTGCAGCCCCTGCACCCCTCCCCTGGCCCTGCTGATGCCCCTCATTCCCAATCCATAGCCTTCTGCCCCCCCAGCCCTGACAGTGCCTCACTCCTGACCTGCAGGCCCCTGCCCCACCAGCCCTGCTGGTGCCCCTCACTCATGACCTGTAGCTTCCTGGCCCCCTAGCCCTGCTGATGCCCCTCACTTCCAACCTGCAGACCCCTGACCCCCCAGCACTGCTGGTACCCCGCACTCGGGACCTACAGCCTCCTGCTGCATCCAGCCCTGCTAGTGCCCCTCACTCCCAACCCTCTGCACTTCCTGCTACCTCGGACAGCCCTCTCCCTGCTCCCACAAGCAGAGCAAAGCAAAATTGCTAACTGCTCTCAACTGTGCAGGTGTCGTGCTAGGTATTCTGGGAACCGTAGTTCTCCCTAGGGGGTGCCATGTTGAAAACAGACCAGGGGAGGAAATCCTGGACTTTTCCCTTACATTTACAAAACCCATTTGGACGCAGCACAGGGTACCAAAAAAGAGGGCATGTTTGGAAAAACCTGGACATATGGTAACCTCCATTTCCAATACTTCTCAGTCAAAATGTATCACTAATTTCTGTGTAGCTTTTCCTGAACCATTAGGTTCTGGTTTAAGGTAGAAGTAGAGATTTTCTTTTCCAAAAATATGTAACTGGTTAGTAACAAAATACAAGTCTCATCTAGGATTATGTAAGCTAAATCATTCTTTGACTCTCTCTCTGTGTATTTGTGCAATTTGATATAGGTTTTTGTCCTGCTCAAACCTTACGCTCAGAGTCTGGATTTTTCTTATTATTCAAGCTGCGCGCTGCATAATTTCTAGGGAAAGAGTAATTTCCCCACATCTGGCTTCAAGGCAGTGAAATATCTTTCTGCATGATCTGTGTACAAGCTATTCTTTTTTAGTAATTCAAGATAATGGGGGTTTTGCCAATTATTCTAATTAAGTTTTTAAATCACTGACAGGTTGGCAGATGATAGGGGCTAGGTACAGATAGTCAAAAAGCCTGAGGCTGAATTGATTCAGTCTTTGCAAGTTAGTCTAAACTGCACAGATTAAATTGAAACAGAAGTGAATAGACATTTATCTAATACAGGAAATGCACCCACATGTCTGTAGTGCCCCAAGCCAGATGCTGTGGGGTGCTAGAGCATGGCTTCCTGGTTGTGCTCACTTCTTCCTGATGCCCCAGAGATCTCTGGGATTTGCTGTCCAAAATTCAAGCAGCAGGATTCTGCAGTGTTACTCATCACTTCTTCCTGCTTCCAGGTGCATCTGGGATTTCTAATCCACAGTTGCAGCCAGCAGTAAATTTGAGATGGGGAAGGGCCCTACCTGGTCCCAGACCCCAGTCAGGGCTTGTTTGGTGGGGGACAGTCCCTCCCCACCCTGCAGACTGAGCTGCAACCCCAGTGGGGCTTGCCCCCCCACCCTCTTTTCAGCCAGCCCTCACTGCTCCAGGTAGGGAGCAAAGGGGCAGGGCCAGCCCTACTTTCTGGAGCAGACAGCCCAGCCCAGCCCAGGGCTGGAAAGCATGCTGGGGGGACTGTGATTTAACATGAACTGGGAAGGGGTCTGAATCAGAAGTTTCATAAACTGATCTGGGTCAAATGAGTTAAGTGTGATACTACATTCAACCAGGTTTATCTTAAACCAGTTTCAGCCATTTGAAACTGGTTTATGTGCACTGAGCTTCTGTTCTGTTATAGGTTTAAATGAGTTTCTGATCACTTAAATCAGTTTATGTCCCTAGCCAAACAGTATAGAACAGAAGACATCTGAAAAGGTATTTTATAGGGAAGCAATCTCTAGCATTTATGCAAACAGCATCCATTATGCTAATATTTAGACATCTATATAGGACTGTCCCTAATCAATATATTTTTAAACCTCATTCTTCAGAGGAAATGCTACAAGGAAGGAAACTGACAAAGAGAGACCAAGGAACTTTCATGCTCAGTCCCAAGCATGCTGGATTTCTGCGGTTATACTGTATAAGAGCTTCAGCTACAAAATTCCAAACTTACTTCTCAATTTTGGCTAGTTGGGTAGTAGTGAAAATATCTGAGCCCCTTGGGCAGACAAATTAAAAGCATAACGGGATCTGATCTGCAATCCCAACAATTATACCTCCTACCATGCTACACAAATATAATGTTCATAGATTCATAGATGTTAGGGTCAGAAGTGACCTCAATAGATCGAGTCTGACCCCATGCATAGACAGGAAAGAGTGCTGGGTTCAGATGACCCCAGCCAGATGTCCATTCAACCTCCTTTTGAAGACCCCCAGGGTAGGGGAGAGCACCACCTCCCTTGGGAGCCCATTCCAGACCTTGGCCACTCTAAGTGTGAAGAAGTTCCTCCTAATGTCCAGTCTAAATCTGCTCTCTGCTAGCTTATGGCCATTATTTCTTGATCTCCAGGGGCACCTTGGTGAGTACAGCCTCACCAATTCCCTTCTGCACCCCCATGATGCAGCCACAAGATTGCCTCTCAACCTTCTCTTGCGGAGGCTGAAGAGGTGCAGGTGCCTTAGTCTCTCCTCATAGGGCTTGGCCTGCAAGCCCTTAACCATATGCGTGGTCCTTCTCTGGACCCTCTCCAAGTTATCCACATCCCTCTTCAAGTGTGGTGCCCAAAACTGCATGCAGTATTCCAACTGTGGTCTGACCAGTACTTGATAGAGGGGAAGTATCACCTCCTTGGTTCTGGTTGTCATGCATCTGCTGATGCACGATAAAGTGCAGTTAGCTTTTCTGATGACTTCGTCACACTGATGACTCAGGTCCATCTTGGAATCCACTAGGACTCCAAGATCCCTTTCCACTTCTGTGCTACTGAGCAGGTCATTTCCTATGCAGTAGGTGTGCTGGACATTTTTCCTCCCTAGGTGCAGCACTTTGCATTTCTCCTTGTTAAATTGCATTTTATTGTTTTCTGCCCATTTGTCCAACCTGTCCAGGTCTGCCTGTAGTTGTTCCCTGCCCTCCGGTGTGTCCACTTCTCCCCACAGTTTTGTATCATCTGCAAACATGGACAGAGTACACTTCACTCCCTCGTCCAAGTCACTGATGAAGACATTGAAGAGTATCAGTCCAAGTTACATGCAAGTTACACATGCATGACAGGAGTGCAGTTGTGGGATTGTGGATTAGATTCCAATCATGTTGTATTGCCAGTGCAGGGGGAGCCCAGGATCTAGTAGCAAGCCAGTTAGCTGATCAGTCTTCTCAGCTGCAGGAGCCCTCAACTTTGATGTACCCCAATGGCTGGGAGAAGCAGCCAGCTGATTGGGATTCCCAGCTTTGGGGGTACAGAGCCCTTGACTCCAATGGGTCCCCAAGATTGGGAGTCCCAATTTAGTTGGCTGGCCACATATTCAATTTAAGGCATTGTGGAAACCAGCTTCAACCCTGAATGGGATTACTTGACCCCAGTACTTTTCCCTGCCCAGACCAGGGGGTTGGACTCGATGATCTTATAGGTCACTTCTGACCCTAAAAATCTATGAAAGTTATTACATGTATTTTGTGTACTAACTTGCAACTTATTTTCTGTTTTATCATGCCATTCATTGTGTGTGGCTGGGTTACTAATTACGTTGTGATTAACTAGTTATGTTTATGTCCACTGTGCAGTTTCTGCACAGATTTCTTTCTGGTTCCTATGGTGACTGGCTTGATTGCATTTTTCTATAGATGAGAAGACACTACAGCAGGGGTCAGCAGTCTACAACCCACAGGCCAGATCTGGCCAGAGAAGAAGTCCAATCTGGCACAAGGGATGGGTATCAGGGAGCTATGCTGTGCTGTACCTCTAGTCTTGCTTTAGGGGGGCTGGGAATCTGATATTATGGAGAGTTCTCTTAGTTTTTTCACTAACACAATTCTGTTTATAGGATTAAACTGCCAAATTACATCCAGAAAAACAAACAACTTATGATGGATGTAAACAAGATGGACCTACACAGTATTAAGCTGCTGCAGAAACTGGCCCTTGAATTTACCATTTCATGTTTCCTCTTTTCAAATAGCCAAGGAATTAAAAATGAGAGAGGAAGTTTCAAGCCTGAGGTTATTTGGACCTTTACCTTTATGGGCGCATCTAGACGAGTGTGAGTGTGCCTCATATTTGCAGCACAGGCTGAAAATTTGATATGTGGATTTCCAGGTATCAAATAAAAACACCCTGGAGAAAAGTGTTGCAGGGCACGGTTCCCCACTGTGCCCTAAGGCAAGCTGGAGCGCTCTGGCATACACTTATTAAAAAGGGGGCCACCAGGGGTATACTTCTTTAAAAAAGGTTGAAAACTTGTGCCTTATGTAACACTATACACATGCATGTAAGCAGCAGCAGCAGGAGCAACACATGGAGAAAGCAGTAAGGAAGCCTATCAGCAGTCAGAGAAGCACTTGTGGAGTGACCCTGAGAAAAAAAGTAAGGCTGTCAAGGAGGGTAGCAGATGGAAAGAGACTTCAAACTGTGACCAAAAAAACTGTCTCTTTTCACTGGATTCCTGTTGTGTTCAGGGAAAAAGGAGGAACTAATCTCTGTACATTCTTTGTATACAACCAATATAGTCTGAAAAGGATACCCAATTCCATCACCAATTTCTTCCCCTAACCAAAACAACCAGTAAAACCCCTGGAATGGCTAACCGGTCAGGTCAATCCACATAAAAGCTACCAGTACACACTTGGACAAAGACTGATACACTCACCAAGACATTCAGGATGGATGCATGATACATTCATCAAACCTTTAGTGCTCTTGTTCTTTGTCCTTGTGCTTTGTCACTTTCCTATCTTATGGAAACTGTAACAAAACCCATGTATTTTTACTTATATTGCAATGTATCTTTGTTCAAGTGCTATAACTAGGGACCTGCTGAAAGCATGATTTCTGTGGAAAATGCTAAATCAGGTGTTTACTGTGAAAAATGGCAGGTTCTGCAAAAAACAGCAGGCTCGCAGGCAACCCCCCCCCCCCAACAAAACAAAAACCCAGAAAAAACCTCCAAAAATCCTTACCAAGAAGTGAAAGCTTAGTAATACATGGATTAATGGCTTCCACAGACTTAAATAAGGGTAATTAAGCTGTGGTTCTGGGACATCTGGCAACCTGTTGGGAGGAGTGGGGTCCCATGACCAATCAGAGGTGGGGGGGGAGTTCCACCATGCTCAGCCTGCAGAAGTGGCAGCCAGCCAGATGATCTGCCCGTGAAATTGAACGGCCACCTCCTCATATATTTCATAGATACTAGGGCTAGAAGGGACCCTGCAAGATCATCAGGCCCAGCCCCCTGCCCAAGGGGCAGGAGGTCAGCTTGGGTCAGATCACTCCAGCAAGATAACCATCTAAGTGTTTTGTAGAGGTATTCAGAGTAGGTGCTTGCACCACTTCTGGGGTGGGGTGGGGGAGAGAGGGAGCTTTTTTGACTCTGGAGACTCAGACGGTAAAGAACATTGTCCTTATATCCAGTTTTAAAATAGTCTTCCAGTAGTTTGTGACTGTTAGATCATGTCTTCCCTGGTAAACAGATGTTCTCCCAGTTCCTGGTGCACAACCCTAATATACTTATAGGCTGCCACCAAGTCACCCTTGAGCTTTCACTTCTCCAAGGTGAAGAGTCCCATGCCTCTCCTCATAAGGCCTGTTCTCTTGACCTTTAATCATGCACGTGGCTCTCTTCTGGAATCTCTCAAGATTTTCCACGTTCTTTCTAAAGTGTGGAGCCCAGAAATGGATGCAGTACTCCAGCTGTGGCCTCACCAAGGCTGAGTAAAGCGAGAGAATGATTTCTTGGGTCTTGCCTGAAATGCTTCGGTAGACACAAGCCAGAGTTATTTGCTTTCACATTGTTGGCTCATGTTTATCTTGTGGTCAGTCATGACCCCCAAGTCTCTTTCAGTTGTGGTGGTAGTGACTATAGTACTGCCAAGCCTATAAGTATGATGTGGGTTTTTTCTCCTGAGGTGGAGCTTGCAGCTTGCATTTCTCCGTGTTGAATGTCATCAGGTTTTGATCCCCTCATCTTGCAAGCCTGTCCAGGTCAGCATGAATTGCCAGCCTATCCCCTAGAATAACCGCACTTCCGCAAACTTGGCAAGTCTACTTCTGACACCCAAATCCAGATAATTTATGAATATATTAAAAAGTACTGGTCTGAGAACGTAGCCCTGGGGGACACCACTGGTCACCATGAGCCATACTGATTGTTCCATCAACTATCACTCTCCAGGTCTGACCATGGAACCAGTTACCCAGCCATTGAACCGTAAGTTTGTCAAGCCCACAGTTGCCCAATTTTACCATGAGGACTTACATTATGGGAGACCAAGTCAAAGGTTTTTTGAAATCTAAATGTATGACATCAACCTCTTCTCCTTTGTCCAGGTGATGCATCACCTGGTCATAGAAGGAAATGACGTTGGTCAAGCAAGACCTACCTGCATTGAAGCCATGTTGGCTCTCTCTCAGAATGTTGCCTTCCATTAGCCTGTTGTTGATAGTTTCTTTGATAATTTTTTCCAAGATTTTTCCAGGGACTGAGGTCAAGCTGATTGGCCTGTTGTTCCCTGGATCTTCCTTCCTTCCTTTCTTGAAGATAGGCACCACACTGGCACACTTCCAATCTTCAGGAACCTTTCCCAAGAGCCACAGGCTCTCAAATATCCTTGCCATTGGTTATGCTATGATGTCAGCCAATTCTTTTAACACTCTTGGGTGCATTCTGCCTGGGCCAGCTGACTTGTGAATGTCTAGCCCCTCTAGCTGTTCCCCCACAAGATCTTTGCCAATTACAGGCGCATGATCGCCCTTACCCTGGGAGTCCTGTGTCCTGTCAGGCAGGGTGATCTCCTTGAGCTGGTGGAAAACTGACACAAAGTAATCATTGGAGGAGATCAGCTTTTTCTTGGGTGTCAGTTGTCAGCTGCTCCATTTGGTTTAGCCAGGGTCTGTTGCTTGTGTCTTTTTTCCCCTCAATTTCCCACATATTTGAAGAAGGACTTTTTATTGTCCTTGATTCCTGTAGCCAGTTTGAGTTCTGTTTCAGCATTGGCTTTCCTGGTCCACTCCCTACAGGCATGGGCCAGTGCTACATGATCCTCCTTAGTGGTAATGCCCAAATTCCATCCCTTATAAGCTTCTCTTTTCAGATTCAGAAGGTCCACGACTTCCCTACTAAGTCAAGGGGGGTCTCCCAGCCCTTTTGCTACCTTTCCTACAGGCAAGAATGGACCTTCCTTCTGCATTTAGGATCAAGCTCTTAAGGACTAAGCACTCATCATGCAATCCTGTCCCTGTCAGATCATGGTTTCTCAGCGCCTAAACAACTACCTCCTAGGCTTATGAAAGTAAGCTTTCCAAAAGTAGAAGACTACCTCAAGTTGGGTAGAACCCTAGCTATAACAACACGAAGCTCAACCACTAGGCATTTTCTTTTGTAGATTTCATAGACATTAGGGCTGGAAGGGACCTCGGGAGATCATCGAGTCCAGCCCCCTGCCCAAAGGGCAGGAAGTCAGCTGGGGTCATAGGATCCCAGCAAGATAAGCATCCAATTTACTCTTGAAGGTGTTCAATGTAGGCGCTTGAACCACCTCCGCTGGCAGACTGTTCCAGACCTTGGGGGCTCGGACAGTAAAGAAATTCTTCCTTATGTCCAGCCTAAAACGGTCTTGCAGGAGTTTGTGACCGTTCGACCTCGTCATCCCTTGGGGCGCTCTGGTGAACAAACATTCCCCCAGATCCTGGTGGTCACCCCTGATAAACTTATAGGTGGCCATCAGATCACCCCTGAGCCTACGCTTTTCCAGGCTAAAGAGTCCCATGGCTCTCAGCCTGTCATCGTAAGATCTGTTTTCCTGACCTCTGATCATGCACGTGGCTCTCCTCTGGACTCTCTCAAGCTTCTCCACATCCTTTTTGAATTGTGGAGCCCAAAACTGGACGTAGTACTCCAGCTGCGGCCTCACCAAGGCCGAGTACAAGGGGAGAATGACGTCCCGGGATTTGCTTGAGAAGCATCTATGGATGCAAGCCAGCGTTTTGGTCGCTTTATTAGACGCAGCATTGTATTGCAGGCTCATGTTCATCTTGTGGTCAATGATGACCCCCAAGTCTCTTTCTTCTGTAGTGCTAACCAACGTAGCACTGCCAAGCCTATAAGGGTGCTGCAGGTTTTTCCTCCCAAGGTGGAGAACCTTGCATTTTTCGGTGTTAAACACCATCAGGTTCTCGTCTGCCCATTTGCTGAGCTTGTCCAGGTCAGCCTGGATCACCCGCCTAACTTCTGGCGTGGATGCTTTGCCCCAAAGTTTGGTGTCATTGGCAAACTTGGCCAGTCCACTCCTGACTCCAATGTCCACATCGTTAATGAAGATGTTGAACAGTATGGGTCCCAGGACAGAGCCTTGAGGGACCCCACTGGTCACAGGGCACCACGATGAGTGACTGCCATCAATCACAACCCTCTGGGTCCGACCACGAAGCCAATTTCCCAGCCAGCGGATCATGGTGGAGCCAAGGCCACAACTGGGCAGTTTGGCCAAGAGGTGATCATGGGATACCAGATCAAAAGCTTTTTTGAAGTCAAGATATATGACATCAATCTCTTCTCCCTTGTCCAGGTGATAGGTCACCTGGTCATAGAAGGAAATGAGATTGGTCAAACAAGACCTACCCGCAACAAACCCGTGCTGGCTATCCCTTAGAATGTTAGCCTGGGCCAGTCCCTCAAGGATGGCCTCCTTAATAAACTTTTCTAAGATCTTCCCCAGGATACAAGTCAGGCTAATGGGCCTGTAGTTAGCCAGATCCACTCTCCTCCCTTTCTTGAAGATCGGCACCACATTGGCCTTCTTCCAGTCTTTGGGCACTACACCAGAGCGCCAGGAGTTTTCAAAGATCCATGCCAGGGGCTGGGCTATGACGCTCGCCAGCTCCTTGAGTACCCTGGGGTGCAGATTGTCAGGGCCAGCTGACTTGAAGGTATCCAGCTTCTCAAGGTGTTCCTTCATGAGGTCAGCATTGATGGAGGGTAGGGGATCCCCCTCACCCAGATTTCCCTGTCCCATAACAGGCATAGGCATCCCATGTGACTGATGAAAGACTGACGCAAAGTACCTATTTAATAGGTTGGCTTTTTCCTGGGCGTCAGTTGCCAGTTGCCCCATCTGGTTTAGCAGGGGTCCAAAGTTGCCCTTGCTTTTCCTCCGGCTCCCCACATACCTGAAAAAGGACTTTTTGTTGTCCTTGATGCCTGAAGCTAGTTGGAGTTCAGTTGCAGCCTTGGCTTTCCTGGTTTGCTCCCTGCAGGACCAGACCAGCGCGGAGTAATCCTCCTTGGAGGTGAATCCCATCCTCCATCCTTTGTAGGCTTTCCTTTTAAGCCACAGGAGGTCCGCTAGGTCCCTGGAGAGCCAGGGGGGCTGCTGTGCCTTCTTGCTGCCTTTCCTCCGTGTTGGGATAGATTTAGCTTGTGCATTGAGGATTGCTTCCTTGAGGAGCAACCACTCTTCTTGTACTCCCATCACCCTGGGGTCATGGTCCCTGAAGGCCTGACCGATTAGCCTCTTGAGCTTGTCAAAGTCGGCTTTTCTGAAGTCAAGGACTTCTGTGTTGCTGACTGACTTGCCAGCTTTACGGCGGATGGTGAAGGTGATCAGCTCGTGGTCGCTGTCACCCAGCTTCCCATCGATCACTAGGTCGCCGATTAGGTCATCCCCCGTAGCCAGTACCAGGTCGAGCAGCGCTTTGCCTCTCGTTGGCCCATAGACTTCTTGAGTCAGGTAGAGGTCATCCACGCACGAGAGAAAGCTTTGCAACCGCTCGGATTTTGCTGAGTGATCTTTCCACGAGATGTCCGGGTAATTGAAGTCACCCATGACAACCAAGGTCCTGGAGCAAGCGGCCTCAGTCAGTTCCCGGGCGAACTCCTGGTCAAGCTCAGGACTTTGAGTGGTAGACTCCCACCGTTGTGTCCTCTGTGCCGTATTCTCCACATATTTTTACCCAGAGGGTCTCTAGCTGTCCATGCCGGTCGCCAACATCAGCTTGCAGGGACATGTAGCTTTCCTTCACATAGAGAGCTACACCCCCGCCCCTTTTGTCAACACGACCCCTCCTGTACAGGGTATAGCCCTCTATACCCGTGGTCCAGTCATGGGTGGAGTCCCACCAGGTCTCTGTTATCCCAATGACATCATATTTCTTTGCACTGAGCAGGAGGACGAGCTCGTCCTGCTTGTTGCCCAGGCTCCTGGCATTAGTGTACAGGCAGGCAAGTGTGCCCTTGGGGGCTCTTGCCTTGCCCACAGATTGTGCCAGGGCTGAGGCAGGGGTGGGCTCCCTTAAGTGGCTTGGTCTGCTGGCTTTGCAAGGGTCGCTCAGCGGGCCAGCAGTGGCAGTAGTTCCCCCATCCCCCAGCGGGCTTAGTTTAAAGCCCAGTGGAGCAGGTCAGCCAGCCTGGCTGAGAAGAGCCTCCTCCCCAGGGGAGAGAGGTGGAGGCCATCTCTTCCCAGCAGCTCGCTGCCTCTCTCACCAAAGAGCAGGCTGTGGTCATGGAAGCCAAAACCTTCCCGATGACACCAGCGCCGCAGTCTTTGGTTCACTGGATCCTCCTCTCCCTCCTCAGCCCAAAGCCCAAGACTGGGAGGATCGACGAAAACACCACCTGAGCTCCCAGACCCCTAAGCCCCGCTCCCAACTCCCTGTAGCGCCTCATGATCTGGCTGGGGGTGCTCCGTGCCGTGTCATTGGTGCCCACGTGAATAAGGAGCATGGGGTAGTAGTCTGTGGGCCGGAGGAGCTGTGGGATCCTCTCCACAATGTCTCGGATGCGGGCCCCCGGGAAGTAGCAGACTTGTAGGAGGAGAAAGCTGTAGACCTTTTTGTAGTCTGGGAAAGTGAAGTCAGATGATTCAGCAATATCCAAGAATGAGAAAACTGCTCAAAACTTTGTTCTATGAATGAAGGCAAGGGTGGATTTAAAATCAAATTGTTTCTATTTGAAAGCTAAAAAAAAAGGGTTTGTATCTATGATCTAAAACTCTACCTGCACTGATTTATTTGGGGGAGTGGGGAGGAGAAGGGGGAGAGAAAACAGAAATGGGTAGACTAATCTTATCCTTCCATTAGTAATACCGTAGCTGAAGTACAGCTTTACTTTGTTATTCACAGAATAAAATAGCTTTTTGAATCTATAAAGATTATTCTGTCCCAAAAATATGACCCTTAGTCTCAGTGTAAGTTCAGATTGCTTCAGGACTTAGAGTAGCAATAGGCACAATCTTTTGTGCTACATGATGCTATCATGCTACCAGTACTATAGTATGTTGATTTTTATTCATTAAACTGCTTCTACCTTTAATGTATGATTATGAAGCAGACAACATTATATAAGGAGAAAAGTTACTTACTTAGTAACTGGATTTCTCCGAGATGTGTTGTCTTTATTGTCACTGTTGATGCACATCGTCATATCCCTAGAGTTCACAGGCTTTGCCTTAGCAATATTCTCATGCCAAGGAGATAAAGAGCAACAAGCACCTCCTGCTACTGTTTCCTTAAACATCTTAAGGTGCATCTGACTCTGAGGAAAAAGGGCTGGTTGTGGGTGTGTGTATATAGACAATACAACTCAAACTTCATGTATTCAAATAACTACTCTTTCTTCTTTAAGAGATTGTCCAAATGAATGTTTTCATTGCAGGTCACTCAAAAGCAGTTCCAATAAGTTGAAATGAGTCTTCAAGTCTGAGAGACAAAAGCAATTGAAGGACTGTCTTACCAAATGCAGGATCTGTCCTGCAAACTTCTGCAGCTGTGTAATGTTTATTAAAGGTGTAAAACAGATCTAGAAGCAGCCTCCCTGCAAACAGTTATGGAAACATTATCCAGGGTGTCTCATAACACAGATCAATCTACAAATGGACAGTCTCTGCAGTAGCAGCACTATGCCTATGAATCTCTTGGCTAAGGAGATAAATAGTTGCAGAATCTTTATGAAAGGCTAAGTCCTGTGCAGGTTGAGGGACAAACCCATTTTCACATATAGGTGTCTAACATCTTAGGTCTGGAGAAGTGAGATTTTAGGAAAAATACCACCAAATTAATCTGCCAACTGAAGTAGAATTCAATTACCACTTTAGGTAGATAGAGATCCTGTGGTGTCAGGTCCAGAAATCTGGTAGTTGTAAGTACTGGTAGCATTAATTGTGGCTCCCAGAGTCAAATTTCCAGCCTCATGGGGAGCCTTGCAGGTGCTGAATCCAGAGTGCAGAGCCATGTCATCTGGTTTGCAGGTCTACCCATGGGACCAGAAATGTAATAATAGGAGGAGCAATGGTTGCTGCAACTCCAGGAGCCACAGCAATTAATGCCGTTGCTGCCAAATCCCAGCTTTGCAGACCGGATGATGTGGATCCATACTCTAGATTCAGCCCGTGAACTGGCCCTGCATCACAACTGATCTGATGCCAGACTAGTTGAGCACCACTGCTTTAGACAGCAGCTTTGGGTAGATCCTCAAGGATACTTATGTATTATATTAGGTAGTACATGAAGGATCAACCAAAACAGTTGGCTGGAATGATGGCCACTAGAAAAACTGCTCTCATAGCAAAGTAGAACAAGGAGTACATTGCCTTATGTTCAGAATGAAGCCTCAGAGACCTGAGAGCTAAATGTAGGTTCTGTTGTAGGACAGGTTCTTTTACCAGAGGAGAAACTGGTGAGAAAACATATGCTGTCTTTTGACTAGAGCACAATGTACAGAGACAGCAGCTAAATAGACTCTGACTGAGCTAATAAATAAGTCCATATGTTTAAGACCTAGAAGATCTTCCATTAGTCAGACTTGAAAAGAGATTTTTCTCTTGACACCATCTGGACCCCTTAATTAGATAAGCACATCTAGTTTCCTCTTTTCTGCTGTGAATATGAGTGTGTCCAGGTAGGGAAGAGCATTCCCTCTATTTCCCAGAGCCAAAAAGCATCTAACCTTTTGAGACTCGGGGTGGGCAGATCTGAATGAAGAATCTTTTCTGGGTCAGAGGCTCTTAGTCATGCAGGGACCATAATTATCATCATTCAATTCCCAGGATGATGGAGCTACAGCCTAGTGTCATGCTCTTTTCTGCTCCCACATATAGATGACTTGCATTTTCAAGATACACAAACTTATTTTGATAAACATAAATCACCAGAAGTATAGATCTGAGGCAGGTATGGCACCCTCATAGGTTAGGTATGTTCTAAAAATCACAATATTTGGAGATAAATCATAACAACAATCCTAGGTTACTACTCTCTTAATTAAAGATTTAAAAAGCTAATGACCTTTCTAAAAGGAAAAGTGCCAGATCAGTAAAATATTTCAACATGGCACAGATCAAAATCAATGGTGAAAGAAGAAAGAATTTATTTATTTTTCTTAAAAGACAAAACAGTTCTTCCCAAATAAAAAAAACCCAAAACCAAAATAGAACAGAGATAAAAGAAAGAAGAGAACAGAAAAACTGGGCATATTTGAGAAATAAAAATAGGTTTCAAAAGAATTCAACCATAGCTAAAGGCTTCAAATCCCAAATCAGCACAGCACTGCACCTCAAGCTAATAGCGGTTCAGAGGAACTAAGGAGCAAGAGACATATACCACACTTTACCCCATAAAGCATGAGGACGGGTGAGGCCACAGCACTCCCAACAAGTACGTCTAAAGAAAATGTTCTCTGTAATCAAGTGCAATGGCACATGTACAGCCACAGCAAGAAAATACATATGGACGCTCTCTTGAAAAAGTACCTTGACTTCTCAGGCTAAGGACAGACATTCAAAAAGCCAGAGCATGCATTGAGTCAATTTGTGCAGGTTAGTCTAACCTGCATAGATTGAACCAATTTGCAAGTGAATAGACATTCTATTTTGACTCTGGAAATGCAGCCACATGCCTGTAGTGGCTCAGGTCAGAAGCTGGGGGGGCAAGGGGGGGTGGAGGCAGGGAGGGGGCTAGAGCGAGCCCTCAGCTGGAGGAAAACTAAACTGAGGAGGGGCATAGCCAGACCCAGGCAGGCCCGAGTATGACTGGGGAGGGGTTTAAACCCCCACCCTGGTCTGCAGGTACCCCAGCCGGGGTGTGCCTGGATGGGGAGAGGGTCCCCAGCCCCCTCACCCCTGCTCACTTGCTGTGTAGGCGCAGGAGTAGGGGCAGGGCCCAGTAGCCTGATGGGAAGCAGGGTTTAATCCCCCATTGCAGGGGACAGAATGGGCACCAATAGGCTCCACTCATGCACCCAGGGCTGTGGTAGCCAGATGCCAACAGCCTGGGGGAAAGGAGGGTTTCATGCCCCCATTGCAGGCAGCAGCAGCAGGGACACCAACGTGGCACCCAAGGAGTGGGCTGTGACCTGGCTGTAGGGATATAGGTAGCTGGGGTTAGTTACAGCCCAACTCCTTGCTGTCTCCTGCTGCGGCAGCACGGCCCGGGCTGCAGCCCCAGGGGGCAGAGGTCAGCATCAGCCGCTTCCTGCCTCCAGCCCCCACAGGGGCCATGATAGCAGACAGGCTACAGCTCCAGCGCAACTCCCCACCCCCCCTCCCTCTCTTGGCCAGTGGCAGTAGTGGTGGAGTGAACTATTGCAGCAGTCACAGATGAAGCACCTGTCACCTAGTGCCTACTTGAAGTGGTGCCGGGTGCTTGGGATGGGCCTTAGCATGGGGAACCAACGACGCCCTGCAGCCTGGTCCGGCCCAGCCTCCCGGCTCAGTCAAGGCAGCCCATGGCAGCTCTCCCCAAGTAGCTGGCAGATAACAGGTGCTTCACCTGTGCCTGCCGTGATAGTTCCCTCCGCTGCCACCAGGTGTTTATGTGCCTGTTATGTGCCTGTTCTGTTACAGGTTTAAACCAGTTTCTGCTAACTTAACCAGTTTGTGTGCAACTTCTATCCCTAGCCCTGATGAACGCTAAGACCTGGGACATGGGGTAATTTCAATCATTTGAGAAAGGCAAATTAAAAAAAAGGCCCTACAACCAGGATTCTTAAGAGATAATATTCTATGTGCTCCTTTAATTTTTTCCTCCATTACTTTTCTTTTTAAGGGATCAGGAAGGTTGATAGCCTTCTATCCTAAGAACTCACCAATAAATCAGAATATTATGGTAAGAGCACTTCTCAGTGTTGGTACACAGAATTTATGCTGTTGAGGGTCAGGCAAAGAAAGAAGTGAACTAAGTAGGTTGTACATCAAAGACTGCAAACATTTAATAGAAAAGTGAAAAAAACCTGAAGACTATTAGTTCTTCAAAGGGTTGGAAGTACTTACAACCCGTAGCAGTCCCAGACCTATTAACAGACTTCTACCAAACCCTTACTGCTCAGGTCCCAGAGCACTTGCTCATACATCAGTAAGCAATTGGTTGATGTGATCTTAGCTTCCTGGAAGCTGTTGCTCCTCTACCTGAGAACAGGGCCAGTCAGATCTAACTAGTTTCCCATCACCTCAATGTCCTTGGTGTCCTAGTTGCTTTAACAGTTTCTCCCAACCCTCTTGTATAGAGCTGGGGATGTCACCCATACTACAGGTTGCCTACAGAGACTCAGATATGCCACTGTTCTTCTATACAGCAAGTGCAGAGCATATATGTCTTGTTCCGCTAAATGAGCCACTCCACATTCAGATCAGTGACTACCATCCATGAGACTGGAATAGGACTGGATTTGTGGTGGTCTCCTATGGGCAATGCCTGAGCTGTCCTCTTTTCAGGCTGGACCGAGCTCACTGACAGACTAATGAGAGGAGACACTTTCTTTTTTATTTTTTCCTGTCAAAATAGCACCAGGACCTAGTTGGGAAAAGCAGGGGATACAGCTCAAGTTGTCACAACCTAGTAGGTAGCAAATGTGCAGTACATATTCCCATTAAGGATGGGGTGTGCCTAGTTGCAACTGGAGTTATGGAAGGCATTACCTGAAGAGGCTAGGAAATACAATACTGTGGTCCATAAAGTCTGATACAGGAAAAAATAACCCCTTTTCCCCAGACCATTACTCATGACACGGGCAGAGGAGATAGCATTTCAGCAATGGCCAGGGACCAGGTTTGGGAGGGAGAGGGATTAACAGCAGCCTTCCCAAATGAATGAGAAAGAACCTGATGAGTTATAATAAAAAGCTGCACCTTACTATACCACATCTTTCACATCTGGTCCTTCTTCCTACATATCTGGGACAATGAACTTGCAGCTTTTCTTCTGATACATCAATGAAGAGAAAGGGGCAAGGTAGAGGAAAAAATCAATGATTTAAAAAAAAAAATTATAAATCTGATTTTTTAATTCAAATCAGATTTTTTTTATTTAATCATATTTTAAAAATTGTTGTCAATATGCTTAAACCCCCCCCCACCTATATAAAGATGGCTTAAATTAATTCTTTAAATTAAAGATCTGTTAGAGCTCAAAGATATCATCATGGAATAGGGATTATAAATTCCAATTATATACTATTTGGGATGAATATATTATGTAACCTTTTAAGAAAAGTTTTATAAATAGGTAGCAACATGCCATGGTTTATATTAGGGATCCAATCTTATGGGGTTCCCATAAGCTTCTCTACAGATCACTAGTAAAGATTAAAGAAAACCACTCTACCCAATGGGACTCAGTGCTCAGGTTAGATCTCATTAAGCATCTCTAGGATACTTAGTTTCAGTTCTCAAACTGGCTTTGTGTCTCCAGAGATAAAATCCTTTATAACAATAGTATATGGAGATGGGTAGGTAATCAGGTCTGTCATCTCTCATCAACCCTATTGTCTCTCTCCAAGTTTGTGTGCACAGAATCAAGCCCTTACCTCTCTCTAAAAGTGCAAAGTTTCAAGAAGTTAAATGAGTAAGAGGATAGGTGAGGATGGAGTAGATCTGGGCAAGGAGGAAGATGAGTCTGGAGATAAATGCAAGGAAGGAGGGGCAGTAGAAACATTCCAAGGAGAATATTTTAGAAGTCTTGAGGGTAAGTTTCTGAGTGTAGCCTCGTCACTTCATTAATTTGAGATCTAGTGAGGGAATAGTATGGTAGAAGAGAAAACTTATCATGGCAGCAGGCTTGCCAGGCCATAAAAGAGACCTTGTTTAGGAATATTTTAATGAAGGTTCTATCAAACAACAAGAATGCACTTTTTGTAGGAAACAGTGATTAAATCAAGGCTTCCTAACCATTGACTTTAATCATGATTCAAACCAATTTGATTTAAATCAAGTGCACCCTGGAAAGGGCCAAATGGATATAAAGAAAAATAACAAAACAGCACAGAAATAGCAAAAACAGCCACAGAAAGTGTTTTTCTTTTGTTTGGGTAAAGTAAAGAAATGGTACATATCTATGAGTTAGAGAACAAGGAACTGCTGTCAAATCTTGTCAGCATTCTTGCTGTTAATATTTCAACCATACCAGAAAAGTATCCTAGAGCAGAGAGAATTACCTTTAACTGGGATCACCTTCCATGGTTTAAGAGGAGAGAAACAACATTTTCGCTAATCTCTTTAAAATTTAACTGAGGTATGTCTTTGTTTGCTAGCTATCATTTTACAATGAACAAACAATCCAGAAGTCCCTAATACCAGCAAATATTTATATTTAGGAGCTGGATCATACATTCAGAAGTTATACTGTACACTTGAAGGGCATTTAAATGACATTTTCATTTACTGCTGAAGAGGAATCTTGTCTTGGCATATCTTCATGTTATTTTAAAGAATGAACAAAGCTAAAATGTATCCACATCTAAGGTAACTTAATTTTAAGATTAAATATAAGCTACATAAAATGCTGCTGAACTGAGATAACAACCTTGTAAATATTTCAAATAACTTAATGGCAATGAAATGTTGAAATCTGGGATAAGAACCTTGGCTAAACCAGATGCTAAAATGAGCTATCATATCATATTCCAAAGACCATTTAGCAGACACATACTTGCCCTGAAAAAAAATCAAAAGTTACCAATGTAAATTTGATTATTTTGATCATAAAACTTTGTGACCTACAACTGATGTTCAATTAATAGCTCTATTGAGTGGTTTTGCTGATGTAGTTATTGTCCTTGACTTCTGATGAGAATTTTACTGTGAGACAAATTTAGTTCTGCTTAGCACCATCTTCTGTTACATGACTGGCATTGGTATATTGTTACAGAACAAATCACTCTCTGCTCTTTCAGAAGTTACAAAAAGAGTGACCCCAAGCTGAAACTTACTGTCCTCAAGGTGGACACCGTGTACTGATTTTGTTATTTAGCAATAAGACAGCTTCGAACGAAACCGGCTTCAGGACCAAAAGTTCTAAATCCCACACTGCATACTAGGTTGTTTCTTATTTTTATTTAGAAATATACACAAGGCATTACAAGAATTAAAAACAATATGGCAGTTATGGAAGGGACAAAAAAAGTGATGCCTGACAGCCTTTACAGAATTAAAAAAAATGTAACCCAAAACAACACGTCACCATCCTTGTGAGACAGGGAAATGGGCAGAAGGGAATTTAAAATAAAGTTGGGTCAGGCCCAGAAACTTGAAGACAAGAAGTCTGGGTTATAATTCTTCTCCAGATCTCTCCTTTCCAGACTGGAAATCAAATTTTTCTTAGCCAACAGAACAGTAGCTATGATGAAAATCTCATATGGAATTCAGAGCGGAAGTACAATGAAAAGGGGAAGTTGTAATGTATCTGTGAGTTACAACAGCAAAAAGCAGCACTGATCTTGAAACTCCAACAAAAACAGACCCTTCTCTCCCTTCCTCAGAGCAGATTCTATGCAACACTACAGACTTCTGTCCAAGCATCACACCCCATGTAACATCTATTAACATGACTATACATTATTTGCTTCCAAAAATGAAGTTGTTTTCAACTGAAAGGTCCTGATGAAATCAGAAGTGTATTTCCATAACTAGAGAGGCAAGAATCCCTTTTTAAAGGATTTTGTGAAATCCAAGCAGGAAAAGAACATAAAACCTGTAAACTGAAGTAAATAATGATGAATCAAGAAACCATAAATGCTGAATAAAGAACACAAATATTCCTAGTTAACTCTGATGAAATAAACAAGATAGGGAAGGAAAAATATCAGAGTACAAAAGCAGACACACTTTTATTTAACCTTCTGTCACTGGTGTAATCACATCAAGTAATGGGGTGTAGGGTGCATGTACATGCATGCATACATGCATGTGTAATATTCAAGTTCCTTTTCACGACAAGAAAAACGCAAATGAGGAAAAAGAAAAAAAAAATCACAGAAAGATGATATGTATTATCTACAAAATGACTGGAAGAACAAACTGAGTCCAGCCAAGATATTTAGCCTCCTTTATATCAACTACTCTCTGAATACTGCAGCACAAAAAAGAAAAAACAAAGATATATCTTGCTAGAACGGTGACATAGGAACTGGAAATTCACTTAGGAAATAATCTGTTGTAATGCCTCCAGCAATCTTGCCTTAGATCTTTAGAGGCTGCTGTGTCAAGATAATAACATTAGGTGAAAGAAGGGACAGCTCAAAGTAGCTGTCTTGCAAATCTGAGTTGGAGAGGTTAACCTGAACTCAGCTAACCTACAATGGCTGCAACTCCAACTAAGCAAACTTTATTCTTATTATTGTAATACTGGCTAACTACACATTACTGCCTAAGCACATTAGAAAATAATGGTTAGCAAAGTGTTAGTAACTCAGAAGGTTCTTGTAAATCTTTTCAAAAGCTTCATATTAACCCTTTTGGACAGTGAGAGACTGAGTTCACATTGAGTTACTTGTCCAATACAGACAAGGTTCTTTGAGTAGATGTGACATCTTTTATTAGACCAACTGAATAGTTGGAAAATAGTTCTTAGCAAGCTTTTGGGCGCAGTCATCTTTCTTCAGGCATTGGGAGTCTCTGCTGTTCTGAGACTCCAAAAAAATTGTATTGTCTAATATATTTTTTGATCCTTTTGTTTTTTTTCAAGTCACTGCTTTCCAGGATGCAATGCTCCTTTATGAAGTATTCAAATTCATTGCACCTGGATGTATACCAGTAATAATGAATGTTATTATATAAACGTTTTTCTACTCCAGATTGAGCTGACTGCCATTCTATTTCACATAAGCTCTTTTACAATCTTCAGATAGTAGATACTTTCAGCTACTAAAGGCCAGAGTTATATTTCATTCAGTAACAAAAGTTGAAGTATTCACTTACTAGTTTCCTAAACCTTACAATTTCCCCGCTGCTAATTAGAGTTTTCTAAATAAATTCCTCACGGCCATTAACCTACAAGAGTCAAATTACATCCAGAATACCAGCCAGATGCTTAGTTTTACACTTTTTTCTCTTTACCAGGAGTAATCTAATAAACACAATACTTGAGAAATATATTTCACGCTATTAAAAACGTGAAAAGCAAACATAGCTTTCATTCTGTGAAGAAGCTCACACAACTGTACCATTAAATCCTTTATACTCCTCAGCAAAGCTACTTTGCCTCAGAAAACAGGAGACAGAAAAAAAATGCATCACCTCTGGGTATATTGTGACAAGAAGGCAGATGCAAGGAATGTCAGTCTCATAACCACTTAGCAATTTAGCCTACTTTTAAACAGAAAATAACCTAATTGATTAAGAGCTGATAAACACTTACTTCAATATTATATGTCTGGTCATCTTTGACAATTTCTCCACTTTGTAAAGTCCTTATTATATTAAAGTCAGCAGTAGCAGCTGCTCCTCTTCGACCACTGTACATGGATGTTTCATCACCTCGTGATTGATCAATATCAGGACTATCTTGCACTGATTCTTCATCTTTGGTGTTTGATGCTTTTTTCTTTTTTTTCTGCTTCTTGGATACATTCTGGCCATCAGACTGTGCTTTCCGCTGCCTAAACTGGGCAAGCTGCACATAAGAGAAAAATCTGGTTAAGGTGAAAGTTTTCTTCTTTATTACTAATGACATGAATTACAAGGGCTTATGGATTGCTCTGTCCAAAGCTTCCCATTAATCACTGAAGAAAAAGCTAAAGCTTAATGCTGACTGTTCCAAACACCCATAGAAAGAGTAATTTTTTTAAAAAATGTAAAATATAATGTGAGCAGCAAAGTAAGAGGTCAATATCTACCTTGCAGGCTTCATTCTTTACTATACAGATAGCTAGAATTCAAAAGAATCAACATTAAAACCAAAGAACAAAGCTGATTAAAAGTAATTTTTTTCTCATTTATAAAGGGAAATTAAAAAGTTTTTCTAGTATTATAAAAACTACTATACTCTGACAAAGTGAATGGTAGGAAACTCATTTTTTCTATGTTGAAATAAAAGTTGAAGACCAAATCTTGCTAATGTCAAATAAGTATTACTATACTCTTTAGACAGTTATAGTTAAAAAAATTCAAGAAATTCTGTCCAAGTTGTTGAAATAAGCATAAAAGAAAGCAAAATGCATCATCAGGGAACAATCTAACAAAAGACACAAAATACATTACAAAATACTCTACCTTGTAGCAAAACATGCCGATGAACAAAAACTCACAGGTAATCCAGACACAGGACAGTTGAACAACCAATTAGCACATAAGCTATTCAAATACTGCTAAGACACTGCCTTTTGTAGAACTTAAATACCTGTCTGTAATCAGCTATAATCGTTTACATGAGAAAATCCATTTAGAATATATTTTTATTGCTTGTAGAGAAATTTTGTTTCACCACAGGTCCTGCTTCCTTAAAATTTATATTAAATAAAGATTAACATAAGGTAAATCTTCTGCTACCATGAGGTTTTTTTTCTCTACCCCTTAAAAATCCACTGTATTACTACTATAATCCACTCTTTTATTATTATTGCACATGTGCCAACACAGAAACATTCAAATAAAGCTTTAAACTTTCACATATGTTCTCTAAAACTCAAGTACTGTAAGCTTTGATAAACCACTGTTAATTGAGGGGAAAAATGTTTCTATCAAATACGAAAAAAAAATTGGCAATTTTTTGCTCATAATATTCATCAATTTAGAGACCAAGGTTTTCATTCAAACTCTTCATTCAACACTAAGGTAGGTCAAGCAGAATTTTATTTGGCATAAATGTCCTTTCCCAATCTCAGTTCTGTTGTAAAGCGAGCAAGCTATCATATCAGTATTTTCTAATAGTCATTCAGTCCCAAGACAGATAAGGTGGCTATAAATTAGACAATTACAGTATTTGCAAATTAACTGCATTTTCTTCCTAACTTATGCTTTTGTTCCTCTATAAGTAATTTTCAAAAAAATTCTTTAGAAGAATGATGCATCCTTCAGACTATCCTCAGGGCAGCTGACAGCTTGTTATATGGCTCCTGCTACACTCACAAGAGGAATCTGAGATTTGTTAAACCAAAATGCCTGTGTACACACACATATATACACACACCTCAAGAGCTCACGTAGTTCAACAGTGTGTATGTATGTATACACATGCATCCCTAATTTGTGCATGAAAACAAAAACTGCATTTGCAAATTGAAATAACATGCAGAAGAACAGGTCTGTTAGGTCAGTAACTGGCCGCTAGATCAAGGGGTTGGACTACATCAGCTCTTGAGGTCACTTCCAGCCTTATTTTTGCGGGATTTTATAAATTTGAAGGCAACTGTGAAACAAAAAGCCATAAACTGCAGAATTTAAAATTTCATTTAAACAACATATTCCAGATTTTATATTTGCAAAACGTAACTTTCTAGAAATAAATGAAGTGTAAAACAAAGACAAATTGATGTAATCCTGTCTTCTGAATCTGCAGACAGAGATCAAGAGCCTCTGTTGCTGCTTATGCCATTATCAAATGAATACCACTGTGATCAATTTCATGGATGATGGTAGTGTTTCACTGCAAGAGGATCTGTAGCAAGAAATAAGTCAATTTCATGCCACTGCTTATATTAGGAAACATTCCAAGCATAAGATGAAGGCACCCACATCAGTTAAGGGAAGGAGGTTTCAGAAACAGAATCTGAGAGTCCAAATAAATATTCTGCCACTAACAGCCCCTTGCAATATCAGGAGACTCTGGAAGAGTGAATAGAACCACAAAAATGTCTTGTTCCAGTGAGCACAAGAATACAAGACTTCAGGAATGTGATTTAGTAACGCATCTGGCAGGGTCATTCAGTGCAGTCCTCCTGCTTTTGTAATGAGTTTCTTTGACAGAGGGCTGCCTGAAGCCCCCTTGCCCACTATTCCATCTGAAAGAAGGTTTCACTTCGCCTCTCTCTACCACCTACATGGTTCCAGTACCACACCTGGAAGCTCCAGGCAGTGTTCACCCTGCTAGAAAAGTAGCAGAAAACAGATAAGTTTCCAGTCTCTGCCCCCAGCCCCATTTTTCAGCTCTAACTGCCTACTAAGGTTGCAGACAGAGGTAACAATTATATGGATATCAAATGATGCGGTTAACAGTTACATTGTAACAGCTGAAACATCTTGCTTCTTCTATAGCTAAGCATAGGAAAACTGCTTTACTGTTAACTCTTTCATAAAAGTTCTAGTGTGGCTGCCTGCAGATGTTAAAAAAACAAACAAACCATGCTTTACCGGAAGAAGCAGTGCATTACTTTGACCCAACTCTGCAGCATCTGTATAGACTGGGCACTTAAGTGGGGCTTTTTGGAACTTTTATCTAATAGCTTATTGAATCAGCTATTAGATAAAAGTGCCCAAAAAAAGCTTCATTAAAGTGCCCAATCTATACAGATGTTGGGCAAGCCAGGTGCAACTAACACAATGCCTCACAGCCTAAATTTAGTCCTCCAATTAGGTGGTAAATTTTTTGAAGAATGATTATGGTTAGAAAAGCAGCCCACCCTGGGACAGAAAAAAGCTCCTAACAGTGACTCTAGAAATGACACTGAAGCTCCTTGTCTCAATGATTTCTGCAAATGAGCACACATTGTAAATGAACTTCTAGCCTTGAAGCTTCAGCCTGAGATCTGAAAATTAATCTGAGTTGTTTTTTTTCCCAGATACCACTATTGATGAAAATGGTTCTGTAGGCTAAACCAGGCTTTAGTTTACCCCCATGTTATCTCAGGTTCTTCAACTTATATCCTCAGCAATAACTGCTCTGTTCCATTTTTTATAATGAATTTGCAAAAGCATAAATCATTAGAACTTAGCATTCAATTCCGTTGATGTAAAAGGTGTAGTATGCTTATTTTATTTAACTGAATTGGTTTCTTACTAAAGATAGAAGCAAAATCTTACATCATTAAAATCAGATACATGTGACAGAATAGCATACAGAAAAGAAATCTGATGAGTATTATTTGCAAAGTCATTTTTCAGAGTAAAACAGCATTTGCATATAAAAATCATAGATACTTTAAAAATATATTTGGTCATACAGTTCTTCTGGGCTCTAATTTTTTCCATCTAAGACCTTAAAAATAACACACTTCCTGGTCACGTCAAGCACCCATGGGAAAGGTGACAGCAAAACAAAACAGTTAATATTATGGGTGACCTATAAATAGGACCCTACCAAATTCACAGGGGAAGTGGGCCATGCTGTGGCTCCTTTAATCTTGCAGGTTTTTCTGTCCTGCCCCAGCCCCTGCGTGCGATTGGTGGAGGGCCCTGCTTGCAGCTCATTCCTGATTGGCAGGAAAGCAAAAACACCGATTTTAAACATGGTGCCATTTTTGCCTTCCCCCAACTAGCTGCAAGCAGTGGGGTTGCTGGGGTCCCTCAGCAGCAGGAGGCAAAAATAGTGCCATATTTAAAAACATGGTCAATCAGGAGTGAGCTGCAAGTGGAGCCACTCCATCAATCAGTGGGGGAGGGGGGAAAGAGGCGAGGAGGAAGGCATATGGGGGAACCTGCAAGATTAAAGGAGCTGCAACACAGCCCACTTCCACTGCTAATTCAGCAGGGCCTTACCTATAAAAGTTGATGCAGCCTTGTAGGGAGCTGATAAGAAATGCTGAGGCTGACTAGTGGGTGCTGGAGCAGCTGGGTGCTGGGTACAAATGCCAGGGCTGGTGGGGATTACTAATGTAAATCATGTCAACTATTTCACTGCTGTCATTTTAACAGAAAGATCTCTCCTGCTATTTTTGCTTTGGGAGCAGGCTATTTTTGGCTTGGTATAGCACTTTACATGTGAATGCAAATTTAAAATAATTTGATTTAACGTATAATGTAAAGTGTATACTCAAACTGCTAGAATCAATGGGCACCTATATGTGCTGGACACCTGCTAGAACATGTACTAATTAACATGCTTTGGAGCAGACTCTATTAATTGTACTGATTAGCACACACCAGCATTCCCATGCTTCAAAATGGTGGCTGGGGCGCTTTAACTGGGGTGTTTTACCTGAAGCCACCATTTTGAAATGTGGGACACTGAATACACATGACACTGTGGGCACTTAAACTAGAAAAGCTTCCAAGAGCTGCTCTAATTAGCCCCCCTTCTGCCTCACCACCCTGGAGCATGTGTATAGATGCCCTAGAAGCTTTTATACAAAGATAAGGAAACCAAAAGAAAACAATGACATTTACCTTGCACTATGTAATGTTTGTAACATGCCAACTCCAGGAAAGCACTGAGCAATTTCATGAGTTAAGTATGTAGGTAACACTTTGGAAGACAGGCTTAAGATATAAAATGATCTTGCTAAATTGGAGAAATAAAGTGAAATTAACTGCATGAAATTCAGAGAGGGCAAATACAAATTGAGGAACAACTGGCTAGGCTGCAATACTACAGAAAACGACATATAGGTTATAGTGGATTGCAAGCTAATTATGAATCAACATTGGAAGGGGGCACAGGAGAGAAAAATGGGGGGAACAGCTAACAGCATACTAGGACCATCTAATGCAAGTAGCAGGAAATTATTCTTTCACTTAATACAGCACTAGTGAAGCCTCACCTGGGGTAGTATGACGCACCACACTTCAAAAAAGGCACACACAAACTGGTAAGAGTCCAGAGGAGAGCAACAAAAATAAACAGAGATCCAGAAAACATTATACATGGAAAGGCTGGAAGAACCGGGGCTATTCCATCTGGAGAAAAGAAGACTTGCGGCAAGGGAGAGGAGCTTGGGAACAGTCTTCAAAGAGAGGAAGGTTTGTCATAAAGTTGATGGTGACAGACTGCTGTCTGTATCTACAGTCTACAGGACAAGTAGGAACCATCTGGAATACAAGCCGACTGTATTCCATCTTAAATTAAGTCTCTTGTCTTCCATGTGCCTTGTTAAAAATCATAGGCACTACAGAGAAATAGGGCTAGAAAGGAACTCAGGAGGTCCAATCCTGAGTATGGCAGGATTCTCCCTGTCAAAGCCATCTTACCAAAAGCGTTTGTCAAACCTGAGCTTAAAAACTTCCAGTTTGTGGAAAATTAGTCTCCCTCAATAATAGTCTGTTCCAGTACTTAACCACCCATGTAGCTCTTCCTAATACTAAATCTAAATGTCCCTTGTTAAATTTAAGGGACTCAATTTAAGACAGAATACAGGCAAACTCACTGCTGTGTGTTCTCATGCTGAAAAAAACATTTTTGCAACAGTTGCATGAACAGGTTTTCAGAGCTCCCGCAGTAAATAGCCATAACTGCTCATCACTTTTGAAAAGTTGTTATGGAACAAGGCATGACGACTCTATAGTACTGTAAGAAACTCCTAATTCTAATTCCTAAATATACACTTACTATAGCAACTTATTTAAGACAGTCATAAAAATGATGCGAGATGTGACCAATCACAGGGATCAAGTGACACCTTTTTGGTTTCTCTGTTATAGGGTTGTTGGTTGTAGCTATGGTCTAATGTAGCTATGGTCTAATGATGACGTAGGTAGGCAAGGTTCTCTGGATAGAGACCAATTGAATAGTTGGAAAAAATATTCTTCCCAAGCTTTCAGGCACAAACGCCTTGCCTGCCTTCTGGTTTCTCTGATAGTCAAGGGAAACAAGTGTAGAGTAGGCCTTTTCTTAATCATTCACTACTCAATTAATATTACATAATGTAATCACACCTTCTGTCAAGTGGAATAGTAGCAAAGAAATTAGGATTTCCCCCCCCCCCACAACAGTTCTCTTAAGAAAATGGGGAAATATCACATTCTTTCTTTCCGCTTCATGACAGACATAGCATGTTGTCAAACACTGGCAACACTACAGATTCAGCTATTCAAGTACAGTAAGAGACTTATGTAGTGAAACAACACACATAGACATAAACCATGCCTTTCACTGATGACCTGAACTTTAACGTGGAATTCAGTAATTCATACTATCAAATGCACTGGATCAGAAGCATCAAACAGGGCATGCTAGGAGGATTCAGCCTACAGAACTGTTCCATCTGGGCCACCAATTGTCCAACCACTGGAGCGGTGCTGAAGTGTGCTCTTCTGCAGAATTCAGAGTCCCTGGATGCTGGTGAACACTACCACTGGTGCCAAGGGGGTGCATGAGGGCTGTGCAGATATAGCCCTTGCTTGCCCTGCTGCTGCCTGCCCCTCAATCTGTGCCACGAGCACTGCCAGCCCAGGCCCACTGAAACTGATGATAGCTCCATGTATCCAGGGTGGAATGAATTTGACACCACTGCATTATACACTTGTCAATTAGTTTGCAAAATTATTCATAGGACCAACTGAGCTTTCTGCCTTTACCCCCAGTAGATCAAGATAGATTACGGGATACTAAATCAGCAATCACCAGGGATCCTGGTTTTCCAAATTCTCTGATAAAAACTCCAAAATCTGTGATTAAAATGAAAGCCCCTCCCCCCGAACCCCTGGCCCTGCTGGTGCCCCCTACTTCCTCTTGCAGCACCCTGGCCCTGCTCATGCCCCTCACTTCCCACCTGGACCCCTCAAGCACTGCTGGTGCCTCTCAGTCATCCCCCCCACAGAGTCCCTCGGCCCTGCTAGCCCATCATTCCCCCCTAAACCCTGCTGGTGCCTCTCATCCATGGCCCCCCCGCCCACAGCCCTCCCAACCCTGCTGGTGCCCCTCACTCCCCACCACAGCCTCCTGTGCTCATACCCCTCACTCCCTAACCACCCCCCTAGCCATGCTGGTGCCTCTCACTCCCTACCACAGCCCCTCCCCAGCCCTGCTAGTCTCTCCTTCCCCCCAAAACCCTGCTGGTGCCCCTCCCTTCCCCCTCTCACAGCCTGCCTGTAACAGGGAGCCCCCTTTTTACACTCCCCTTTCGGGCATTGATATAACAGAAGCCCCTTCTTGCCAGCTCCCCCCTTTTGTGCATTTCTTTTTCCTTCTAAGTATTAGCAGAGACCTAGCATGCCACTCATTGCATGGGGTGTGGCAAGACTTGGAGCAAGCCAGAAAGCTGAAATGGCTTTCTGTAGAAGAAACCTACAAACTACACATACATATCAATTGAGCTAAGTGTCACTAAAGAAAACAAAAAAACTAAAATATCCACCTCAAAGCAAAGCCAGTATGAGACAAGAAAAGCCAAGGTGCATTGAAAACATGACTATAAATAAATCCTGATGAACACATTCCCCCTTTAAGACCTATTTCCCAAAGCAAACTTACTACATCTGTCTAAAGTTTTATGCTGAATCAGTTTGTGTGACTGCACCTAACCTAACTCACTTACTGGCCCTAGTGACTTTGATCCTCACTACCTCACATTGCATTTTCATATTTCATCTGTCTCATCTTTGCCCTGGCATTCTGCATTTTATGTTTTATATCTTTTAACGAATGTATTCTTTAGAGTAAGTCATACCTTGTATTACTAAAATTATTATAAAAATGCATTGGCACTGTAATCACTGGAACTGTATTGGGCTGGTCTCTTGATTGAATGCGAGTATGTACCAATCAGTAGGTAATTGAATGACAAAGCCAGAGCCTCTGGCTGTTAATTGACAATACCCTATCCAGAGGAATTTACCATTACAAAACTGTACTCTACAAGCCATTTTAAGCTAAATCAAGCCACCTGGAACTTGCAAAGACACAACCATTGAGTAAAGCAAGTCAAGGGTGGACTCCCATAACTGCACTATCGGGTAGAACCCCCAGTGACTATGACTGACAGCTGTCATGGACTACTCAAGACCCACATGGGACAGTGACCTCTGGACTGGGCAGTCAAAATGATGCTAGGAGATCACAGAAAACTGCGAGAAAGGGATAAAAAGGCAGTGAACTGTGACCCTCAAAGGCGTCCTCTCATCCAGCACCCAACCTACCAAGACAGAAGGACAAACAGGTGACCCCCTTCTCTAGAAGACATTGACTTGGAGGAAGCTGACCATTGACAGCAGACTCCAGCACCCTGGATAGGTATAAACCAACATAGGTGGTACACTACTATTGCAGCAATTCCGTGTGTGAATGCGTGTTAAGGTGGCCAGTACCCGTCATAACTCAAAGTTTGCATTTATGATTTTATTTGTAAGTTCACTTCCTGTACAATAAATTAGAATTTATGATGATCCCAAGAGTTGGTCCTTTGTAGTCAACACTCCTAACCCTGCTGGTGCCCCTTATTCCCCCTCCCCCCACCCCAACCCTGCTTGTGCCCCTCACTCTCCACCCACAGCCCCTGCTCCCCCAGCTGCCAGAGCTATGTGGCCAGGGACCCAGGTCCACAGCCCCCTACCGCCAGCAGGAGGCGATGGTTGCTGAAGCAGAATGGAGCCCAGTTCCCCACCACTGCCTGCATGCTATGAGGTTGGGTGAGTGGGCCCAGCTCCCTGCTGCAGCGCACACTCTTGTGGGGAGGTGGGGGGAGAGGAAAGGGACCTGTGGCCCCCAGATCTGTACACAGGGCTCAGGCTCCTACCCTGCTGCCCTCCCTTGGGGCCATCACAGCATGGCAGGTGTGACCCAGCACTGTAGGACATAGTGAGGCCACGCAGGAAAACTGCTTGCCACTGTGAGCTCTGCACTGCCCTCGCCACACCCAAGCACACAGGGGACATGTCGCCAGGGCAGCACAGAGCTCACAGCAGCAAGGAGCTTTCCTGCATGGCCCCACTGCTCCCCTGGTTCCACCCACCAGGCTGTGGAGGCCCCAGGGAGGGGGCAGCAGGCAGGAACTCAAGCCCCACACACAGGTCTGGGGCCCATCTCCCCTGGCCCCTGGATGAGCTGTTCATGGCCCATTCCACTCCCTGCTGGGGCCCATAGCCCATGCGCTGTGGCCCTGGGCCCTGGGCCCCAAGCACTGCCCATCTAGGCAGCAGCACCAGCCCAAGCCCTGCCCAACTCCCTCCCTATGGGGGCCTCAAACCCACCCTTCCCCAACACACCTACCCACAGGAGCTGCTCTCCAAGTTGCCTGGCAGCCATGTGCATGTACATGGAGCTCCCTGCCTGACCACCCTCCTCCTGCTCCCTCCCAGGCCTCTGCAAGCTAAAACTGCCAGCCTGCAGAAGGCTTGCTGCAAAACTAAAATCCATGGGTTTTTCTTTGCTAAAATGAGAAATCCACATTTTACTCAGTCTTTTCTGTGGGAAATGGAAAACCCAGATCCCTGGCGCGCACTTCAATACCATATTTTCTTGCATACTATATGAACTCTTTTTCTGAAAATTAGCTACTAGAAAATGCTTCCTTGCATGTCTTAAGCAAGGAAGCGCAGATACAGCAGCTACAAAGCTTCACATGGGGGTCTGTGCCAGGACAGGAGGAACAGGACCAGTGGGGCTAGGGGGTAGGATGGGCAGTAGGAGGCATAGTGTGGTTGGGGTTGGGGTGCAGGGTGAGTAGAGGGCATCTGGTGGAAGGGGGGCAACAGACCTTAAGGTCATTAATGCAGTCAAACAGGGTTGCCAACCCAAGTTTATTTTTACTGCAAACATTTTACTAACAATCAATTTTATTTTATTTTATTTTTTGCTATGACGCCTGTTAAGCTCCTAAATTTGAACCCAGCCCTAATAAATGGGGCCTGGCAACAGGGCAAAGCCTGGCCAAAGGGTTACATTTCCATTATGTAAAACATATATCAGTAAAAATGTATGTTACAAACCCGACCACTGTGGGTCCCCAGAGCCCCAGGCAGCTATGCCATTACATCATTATTATTTTTTTATGTTGCCTTCTCCATGGAGAAAGCTAGCCTGGAATATCATTTGCCTAGAAATCACTCTTTCCACAGGCTGTCTGTATGGAGGCAAACAACAAAAAGGCTTATTACACAGGAGAAAAAAATAACTAACAAAATGAACTATAGAAACTAGAAAGCAAAACAAGAAAAGTTCCTTACCCTCTCACCTAGCTACATCTTAGTTCCCTGATAATTTTAGCAACAGGAAGGCTGATTTCTGGTGATGCTGGCTTCTGCCTTCCCCGACTGCTGGGTCTCTCTGGCTAGGTAAAGACATTCAAAAAGCCCACACTTTTCAATGTCTATTATAAAACATCTTTTAATAAATGCCTTTACTACTATTTCTATAGTAAAAATACTAAGTCTTATTACTCATTATATGAATGCATTTATAGTAAAAAAAAATGCAATAAAGCTAAAAGAGCTTGATCTTTGGCTGCATTATATAACAATATAAAATTGCTGATGCAATTTGATTAAAGAATGAGGCAGCAAGTGTTTAAGAAACTGAAGCAACTTTGTTAGTCCAGACAGCAACTAATACTGACAAATGAATTAAATCTCTGTATCCTAGGCCTGAAAAGAGATTGTAAAGATAGTACAACTTCATTAATAGTTTGGGTGAATGACAAAAAAAAATGACCTGTTTTTGATTACAAGGTGTCAGGATTTTAAGGCAGAAAATATTTATTCTCCATTTCAGAAACAGTATTCAACATATATGAGTTACTAGCAACACTGAGTCACTGTGTGCCTCTTATACCTTATGCTTCCTCAGCATGTGCAGGTAAAAGTGCAATGGGAGCTGATGCATGATTCACACAATCATGTCTCCTGCCATGCCACACATGAATTGTGGGAGGTACAATTGTGGGATTGCACATTAGAGTCATTACACTTTATTGCCAGTACTGGGGGGAACCCAATGCTGCACCAATCCTCCCTATCCCTGGGTTTCATACACCCCTGGGGAGGGGAGACTGCCATAGCAGCAATCCCCACCCCTCAGGTAGGTGTCTGTCTGTGTGAGATCACCACAGTGATAATCTCCCACTCAGGGGGGATCATGCACCCCACCCCCCACCAGAGAAGAGGGATTGCCTCTGGGTTTTGCACAGCCCTAGAGCAGGGAGATCAACACAATAGCAATTTCACCCCCTTCCTGCCCCCCCACCCCATCTTGGGCTTTCACACAGCAGGGGCAGGATGGGGTTGGGGGAATGCCATAGTGGCGATCTCCCCACCTGGGGGGTTTACATGCTACTTGGGTTGGGAAATCATAGCTGCATCTTACAGCTGCAGGAATCCAGCATCCGCAGCTGTGGGACTCTAGGTCAAGGGTGGGCAATTATTTCAGGTGGAGGGCTGCTCAGCTAGTTTTGGTGAGCTGTTGAGGGCCACATGGGTAGCCCCGTTCCTTGACAGTTGTCCTGCCCTCTTGTAGACATTGTGGGACCAGAAGTCCTACCTCCAACCCCTGACCTTTGCCACCAGAAGTCCTTCCCCTTGCCCCCCCGCCCCCCGAAATACCTATTTCGGGAGGGGGTGCCATCTTAGAACAGAAAAAACAAAATCACACACTAAAAGTCAAACACCTATTATAACACATTTTAATTTTATTACAAAAATATTGTCATGATTTGCATTTGCGTAGAGTATATAGATGTGATTGCATAATAACTAAAAAATAAATTCTTAGTTTTGTATATTGTAGGGTGTGGGGGGGCATAAGACATGTTGGGTATGAGGGAGGGTGGGGAGACCCCCCACTCAGCCCATGGAACAGCAGCAGCAGGCAGGGCGCATCACAGCTAAGGGTGCAACCTCCCCCAGGCAAAGGGTACAACCTCCCCCAGCCTGCATCACCAGTGATCCCTACTACTCATGCACAGCCCCTGAACTCACACAGCATAAGACGGAAGCCTTGCATGCTGGAGCTGGCTGCCTTCCCTGCCGGGCCTGTGCCGCAAGGTTAGCCCCAGGCACCTTTCCCTGGGAGGCAGGGAAGGCAGCCAGCTCAAGCACATGGGGCTTCCCTCCTGCACTATGCGAGTGCAGAGGCTGCACGTGAATAGCAGGGAGTGCCGGAGATACAGGGGCTTGGGGGAGGCTTCACCTGTCACTGAAACATGCAGTGCTGGCCAGAGCCATGCCCCACCAGGTACGAGTGCCCTGATTTCATAGACATTAGGACTGGAAGGGACCTCGGGAGATCATCGAGTCCAGCCCCCCACCCAAAGGGCAGGAAGTCAGCTGGGATCGTAGGACCCCAGCAAGATAAGCATCCAATTTACTCTTGAAGGTGTTCAATGTAGGTGCTTGAACCACCTCCAATGGCAGGCTGTTCCAGACCTTGGGGGCTCGGACAGTAAAGAAATTCTTCCTTATGTCCAGCCTGAAACGGTCTTGAGGTAGTTTATAACAGTTTGACCTCATCATCCTCAGTATGCTGCTTCCCGGACGCCCGCATCCGGGACATTGCGGAGAAGATCCCAAAGCTCCTCCAGCCCACAGACCACTCCTTATTCATGTGGGCACCAATGACATGGCTTGGAGTGCTCCCAGCCAGGTCATGAGGAGCTACAGGGATTTGGGAGCAGGGCTTAAGGGTCTGGGAGCACTAGTGGTGTTCTTGTCAATCCTCCCAGTCTCGGGCTATGGGCTGACAAGGGAGAGAAGGATCCACATAGTCAACCAAAGACTGCAGAGCTGGTGTCATCGGGAAGGCTTTGGCTTCCATGACCACAGCCCGCTCTTTGGCGAGAGAGGCAGCAAGATGCTGGGAAGAGATGGCCTCCACCTCTCCCCCCTGGGGAGGAGGCTCTTCTCAGCCAGACTGGCTGACCTGCTCCACTGGGTTTTAAACTAAGCCCACTGGGGGACAGGGGGACTACTGTCACTGCCGGCCCACAGAGCAACCCTTGCAAAACCAGCAGACCAAGGCACTTAAGGGAGCCCACCCTTGCCCCAGCCCTGACAATAAATGACAATAAAAAGTCCTTTTTCAGATATGTGGGGAGCCGGAGGAAAAGCAAGGGCGTGTAGATAAAAGGGGCGGGGGTGTAGCTCTCTATGTTAAGGAAAGCTACATGTCCCTGCAAGCTGATACTGGTGACCAGGGTGGACAGCTAGAGACCCTCTGGGTTAAAATCCATGGGGAACATGGCACAGGGGACACAATGGTGGGAGTCTACTACAGACCTCCCATCCAAAATCCTAAGCTTGAACAGGAGTTCACCTGGGAGCTGGCTGAGGCCGCATGCTCCAGGACCATGGTCATCATGGGTGACTTCAATTACCCGGACATCTCATGGGAGGATCACTCAGCAAAATCCAAGCGGTCGCAAAGCTTCCTCTCATGCATGGATGACCTCTACCTGACTCAAGAAGTCTATGGGCCAACAAGAGGCAAAGCACTGCTCAACCTGGTACTGGCTACAGGGGATGACCTAATTGGCGACCTAGTGATCAATAGGAAGCTGGGCGACAGCGACCACGAGCTGATCACCTTCACCATCCGCCGTAAAGCTGGCAAGTCAGTCAGCAACACAGAAGTCCTTGACTTCAGAAAGGTACCTAAGGGACCATGACCCCAGCGAGAGGGGAGTTCAAGAAGAGTGGTTGCTCCTCAAGGGAGCAATCCTCAATGCACAAGCTAAGTCTATTCCATCTCGAAGGAAAGGCAGCAAGAGGGCACAGCAGCCCCCCTGGCTCTCCAGGGGTCTAGCAGGCCTCCTAATGCTAAAAAGAAGCCTACAAAGGATTAAATCTCCAAGGAGGATTATTCTGCACTGATCCGGTCCTGCAGGGAGCAAACCAGGAAAGCCAAGGCTGCAACTGAACTCCAACTAGCTTTGAGCACCAAGGACAATAAAAAGTCCTTTTTCAGATATGTGGGGAGCCGGAGGAAAAGCAAGGGCAATGTTGGACCCCTGCTGAACCAGACGGGGCAACTGACAACTGACACCCAGGAAAAAGCCAACCTATTAAATAGGTACTTTGCGTCAGTCTTTCATCAGTCCCATGAGACACCCATGCCCGCTATGGGACAGGCAGGTCTGGGTGAGGGAGGTCCCCTGCTCTCCATTAATGCTGACCTTGTGAAGAAACATCTTGAGAAGCTGGATACCTTCTAGTCAGCCGGCCCTGATAATCTACACCACAGGGTACTCAAGGAGGTGGCAAGTGTCATAGCCCAGCCCCTGGCGCAGATCTTTAAAAACTCCCGGTGCTCCGGTATAGTGCCTGAAGACTGGAAGAAGGCCAATGTGGTGCCTATCTTCAAGAAACGGAGGAAAGTGGATCTGGCTAACTATAGGCTCATTAGCCTGACTTCTATCCTGGGGAAGATCTTAGAAAAGTTTATTAAAGAGGCCATCCTTAATGACGACAGGCTGAGAGCCATGGGGCTCTTTAGCCTGGAAAGGGGTAGGGTCAGGGGTGACCTGATGGGCACCTATAAGTTTATCGGGGTGACCACCAGTTTTTGGGGGACATTTGTTCACCAGAGCACCCCAAGGGATTTCAGGGATTTCATAGATTTCATACATATTAAGGCTGAAAGGGACCTTGGAAGATCATCACGTCCAGCCCCGCCTAAAGGGCAGGAAGTCAGCTGGGGTCATAGGATCCCAGCAAGATATGCATCCAATTTGCTCTTGAAGGTGTTCAGAGTAGGTGCTTGAACCACCTCCGATGGCAGGCTGTTCCAGACCTTGGGGGTTCGGACAGTAAAGAAATTCTTCCTTATGTCCAGCCTGAAATGGTCTCACAGTAGTTTATGACCATTCGACTTCGTCATCCCTTGGGGCGCTCTGGTGAACAAATGTTCCCCCAGATCCTGGTGGTCACCCCTGATAAACTTATAGGTGGCCATCAGATCACCCCTGAGCCTGTGCTTTTCCAGGCTAAAGAGCCCCATGGTTCTCAGCTTGTCGTCGTAGGGTCTGTTTTCCTAACCTCTGTGTGTGGCTCTTCTCTGGACTCTCTCAAGCTTCTCCACATCCTTTTTGAATTGTGGAGTCCAAAACTGGACGTAGTACTCCAGCTGCGGCCTCGCCAAGGCCGAGTACAAGGGGAGAATGACGTCCCGGGATTTGCTCGAGAAGCATCTATGGATGCAAGCCAGCGTTTTGGTTGCTTTACTAACCTCAGCATTGTATTGCAGGCTCATGTTCATCTTGTGGTCAATGATGACCCTCAAGTCTCTTTCTTCTGTAGTGCTATCCAACGTAGCACTGCTGAGCCTATAAGGATGCTGCAGGTTTTTCCTCCCAAGGTGGAGAACCTTGCATTTTTCCGTGTTAAACACCATCAGGTTCTCATCCTGAGCCTGTCCAGGTCAGCCTGGATCACCCACCTGTCTTTTGGTGTGGATGCTTTGCCCCAAAGTTTGGTGTCATTGGTGAACTTGGCCAGTCCGCTCCCGACTCCAACATCCACATCATTAATGAAGATGTTGAACAACATGGGTCCAAGGACAGAGCTTTGGGGGACTCCACTGGTCACAGGGCACCATGATGATTGACTTCCATCAATTACTACATTCTGGGTCCAACCAGGGAGCCGATTTCCCAGCCAGCGGATCATGGTGGACCCAAGGCCACAATTGGCCAGTTTTGCCAAGCAGTAATCACGGGATAGCAGATCGAAGGCTTTTCTGAAGTCAAGATCTATGACAGTGCCTGCTGCCAGCCTGCTGCTGCCACTACCTGCTGGGGCTGCTCACCATGGGGGGGCCCACCTCCCCTCACACCCACTCCCCACCCCCTCACACCCACACCCACCCACCCACACCCGCCCACCCGAATTTTGTGCTGCCACCACCCATTTTAGCACGAACTGAACTAATGTAGCTGATGTTAACATAGCGTATAATAGTGAAATATAATCATGTTAGTCTTGTCCTGTAAGCAACTTGAAAACTCCATTTTGTATCCTTCTGCTTGACATAAGTGAATGAACTCTACATAGCCTTTATGTATGAGTGTGTGTAAAAGAGTAAATGGTGAGAGAATGGCATAGAACAGAGGCGGGCAATTATTTATTTTGGGTGGAGGACTGCTTACCCAGTTTTGGCATGCTGTCAAGGGCCACATGGATAGCCCCACCCTTTGACAGGGGCCCCGCCCCCTGGTCATCATCTTGGGCACAGGCAGGACACAGGCTGGCAGGGGTCTGTGGAGAGGGGGGAGCTGGCCTGGCTCCAAAGAGCCCCTGCTGGCTGGGACCCTGTGCTCCTGCCACCCTGCTCTGGGCCTGGGACACTGGTGTGGGTCCTGTGCTTCCGCTGGCTCCTGCACCTGCTCACTCCCAGTGCTCCCCAGCCCTGTGGTACAGGCAGGGGGTAGCACACAGCCCCAACCCCCTGCTCGCTGGCAGAGAAGCTGGTGCTGATCATGGGGAAAAGCAGCCCCTTGCCTGCCCCATGGCTGGGACTCCCTGCTGCAGGTGCTCACAGTCCATGAGGGGCTGTTTGGAGCAGGCACAGACAGCCCCATGTGGGATCCAAGTAGCTATAGCGCGGGGAGTCAGCCGCAAGGCAGGTGAGGGGCTGCTTTTCCGCGTGCTCAGCACCAGCTTGTAACCCACCCCTGCTGCCAGCCTGGAGCAGCTGCAGTTTCCTTGTTTGCCACGCCAGGCAGTGTTGGCTGCTGATGCCTGCCTGGAGCTCACGCACTGGACGGCCCAGAGGTGGCGGTGGCAAACACTACCCGGTATGGCAACTGGGGGGGAGGGCGGGAGCGCTGCAGCTGCTGTCGCCATGCGCAGTCCTGATGGGCAAGCCTGGAGCTGGCGCGGGGCCCAGGCTGGTAGTGGGGCCAGGTTACAAGATGGTGCTGAGCAGCCATGGAGCTGTGGCTTCCGGCTCAGGGGGCAGGGCCAGGTGGGCTCTGCTGTTGTGAGAGCCCGCTGGGCTTCCCCTGGGTGTTACTGCCCTTGGTTCCCATCATTTTTGACAGGAATCAAGGGCAGATTAATATTAATTTTCTAAATTTTTTAGGGGCCCCGTGGGCCAGATAGAATGGCCTTGCGAGCCAGATCCAGCCTGCAGGCCATATTTTGCCCACCCCTGACACAGAGACAGGAGAAGAAGATTTAACTGTTTATGTAAGCAACAAGGTGCCAGATGTGTAAATTACCAGCCAGTATCTAATAAATGGCTGAAGAATCCCTTTGAAGCTCACGGGCACAAAGGAGGTAACAGAAGAAGAATTGCCATGTGGGCAGCAAAACACTCCAAAGCTAAGATAAGCTACAGACAAAAGAAGAACAACCACAACAACAGAAGCTGGGTATGGAAAAATCCCAAAGCACTAAGACAAAGGATGCCAATCCCTATAAATGAACACTTTGAAAATGCCAAGTTGGGTGAGTCTCTTTCTCTACTGCTGTTTCATTGGAGTACAGATACATCTGTTCACTCCACTCCAGCTGTTATCTTCAAATCTGCTATCTTCAAATTATCATCATCTACTCAATAAGCCCAGGTTGGCCACCCTGGGCTGATATTGCGCAACTATTGCTGGTAAGTATATGTGGTGTGTGTGTGGATGAAATGGCTGTTTTGTGTATGTGTATGCCTGTGTGTAATGATGTGTATGATAATTTGTGTGAGTGTGCGTGAATGGTATGCCCAAACCTCTATGTCTAACTCATGTGATCAATAAATGGGACACCTTGCCTTACCCCCTTTATAAAGCCTAGCTCGTGATTTGAGCAATTGGCAATTTGCGTAACACCATCGCCAGGCGTGGGCTCTGCACTGCCACCAGCCCCAACCCCATGCTCCGCGCCCCTGCCCAGCTGCAGCCCTGCCCCCACTATTTCCCCACCTGCTGCCTGGAGCCAGCAGGAGACCAGGGAAGTAGTGCAGGTTCCTGGAGCTGCAGCAGCAGCCCCATGCAGAAGCTGCATACTGGCCGGGCAGGGTGCTTTTGCCCATGAGGAAAGCAGAGAGGCACTAGGGTATGTTTGGGGAGGGGGGTGTATATGTGGGTTCCTCATAGGCAGAAGGGCAAGGCGGGTCACAACTTGTTGGTGGGCACCGCTGGCTGGACAGAAGTGCTTGGCAGGCCACATCTGGCCTGTATTTTGCCCACCCCTGCTCTAAGTCCTGGCAGCTGTGTGGTGCTGCCAGGAGCCAGAGTTCACAGCTGCTGAGGTTGAGAGTCCCACAGACAACACACAAACAAGCACTAGATATTTGCGTTTTGGTTCACTAAAATCTTAGCCACCTCAGCTGTGGATCCAGGAATGGGAATGAATGGTGCTTCTGTTTGGTGTTCCCTTCCCTCCCAATCCCTGTTGAATTCAGCAGCAGGGGAAAAAAAGGGACAAGCAGCAGCAGCACTTTCCCCATGGGCTCTGCACCCACACAAAAGCAGGGAATCCAGGCAGACCCCCTTCTGAGAGCTTGTGTGCAACACAAAGGAGGGTATGATCACACCACCCTACTCCCTCTGGATGCACCCTGAACTAGCTCATAAAACATTTTCAGCTTTTATAACTGTATCAAAGAAAGTATACTTTTTCCATTTTCTTGTATGTGTGAACACGTTAACACAATTCCAATTACTACTTAAGTCTCTTGTTATAGTGGCAAGAGAAGTGTCACACATGTAATATTTACTTAAATCCAAGATGAGCTTCCCCTACCATGGGGGGGGGGGAAAAAGTCTCACCTTAGATTTGAGTACCAGCCTGGGGCACATAGCAGCTCAGCTGTGGCTTCAGACAGGCTGAGGTGGCCACAGCTGCTGACTGACCCAGAGCCAGAACTGCTACCCAAAAGATTAAAGTGGCAGGGAGAGCAGGAGTTGAGTGTGGGGTTGGCACTGGACGGGGGGCAGGGCAGGGATAGGAAAGCAGGGTGACCAGGCATAGGCTTGGGGAGTTTAGTAGAGGACAGGTAGCAGGGGAGCGGCAACACAGGCATGGGAGGGGCAGGGAATGGGCAGGCAGCCAGAGGGCAGGTGGCAAGTCCAGGAGAGACAGACATGGGGGGGCAAGCAGCAAGGGATAGACATGGGATGGCAAGGTGTGTGATCCCTTGCACCTCACTTCTGGTTTGGGGGGGATAAGGGGATAAATTTAAGACAATCCTCCAATAATTATATTCTATAACATGGAAAATTATAACAAATTTATAATTTTCCATGTATAGAATATAATTACTGTGTGCGTCATCTTAAAAATGCAAAATCATCCTGGGTCAATTCTTTTCTATCCAAATACTTGCATTTGACTTCTTGCTCCTTGACTGTTTCACCACAATTCAGTGATGATTAATCATTTAATAATTAGCATCTTTTTCTATTTAACAATTTGAATACTTTTTTTTTTTCACAGAAAGTACTAAATGCAAATTAACCTACTGATTTAATTTTTCACATTTCTAAATGTTTATCACATACTGGGCATTTGAAAATGCTATAATGCCAAATTAAATATTGTATTGGCACTTAAAAAGTCATTAATGACTAATGTATTGAATTTAAAATATGCCTTTTACAGAAAGCTGTGTTAATATATGTACTGGCTGCACTGCTTTTGTATGTGTTGATAATCAGACATTAAGCAACACGAGCAATCTTTTTATTTACCTGTAAATAGAAAGCATTCAAAGTATTATTTTATGGAATATACAACAAAACAGAACAAAGAATGGGGTTCAGTTTCAAAGCCATATTTACAAAAAGTATTAAAATGCCAGAAATCACTGGCAAGTTAAGGGACTAATCTATTTTGATTAATTTTAGTGGGAACAAATTCAGGCATCATTTAAAAGTGTCATGATATCAGTAGATAGCATTAAACTGACATCACAAATTAGCTTGTGGACAGATTTTTAAATGATCCAAAACCAAGTGTGCATAAATATTCTTTCAAGGCTTTTGCTTAAGTATGCACATTCCTATAAATATCATATTTGAGATACTTTGGTCACAAAACCTTCGGACTAACACCAATGCCAAGTCACCTTGTTATTTTGTAAATAAAAATGTTCTAATTACAAACCTATTTGATAACTGAAAAAACAGAGTAATTAACGGGATGTTTAAGCAATACAGCTTAAATTACTGTTAAAACAGCTTCATCACATTCAGAAATACACAAAAATCGCAGTCTGCCACCATCTGTGTTTGCCAGTTAGGAGCCAAATTTAAAAATGCAAACGTATGCAAACACAACAGTTGCAAGGTTTCCACACAGTGCCTGTCAGTCAAATTACTGGCACAAACCACAAATTCTGAGACTCATTTTTGGTAGACAACCTTTTTTCTGTTTGTTACTTGTGTAGAATCTTTAAACATTATACTGAGAATGATAATAGTTTTATAAGATTATTCCTCTAAATCTAATCTTAATACATTAAATACAGAAAATAAACATGTAATAAAGCAAACGATTTTTTTTCATATAATTTCAATCTACAAAAACATTCCCAGTAACGAGAGATATGCATTTTAGAGATGTGAGAAAGGGGAATTTGATTTGGGTACTGTCATTAAGCAATAACATCTTTTAAAAAATTGTTTAGCATATGAAATAAAGGTGCCTAAACATCATTATTTTCATATTTTTCCTCAATGAATCATCATTGCAATGCCCATAGAACAAACCAGAAATCACTATTACTTCTCTATATATTCTTTTTAGCAGTTTCTTAATGCTGTAAAACAGATGTCTCATTTCAGATGGCCCTCACTGACCTGGACCAAATGTCTGTATCAGATATTGGCCTAACGGGGGCGATAATTTGGCTGATAAATGCCTGTGCTGCCAGTGGAGAGCTACCTCCAGCGGGTAAGTCAGAAGGGGAGGGCAGATCAATGTCCCCCCTGGTGAGGGTGGGGGCAGGGGCAGACATTGCCCAGCCAGGGCGGGCATGGGACAGAGACCCAGTTCATGGGATGGGGGCAGCTCCCACTGCTGCTTGTACCCCAGAAAGGCATGGGAGGGGCATGTGCCCCTGGATCTGTACAGCATGGGGTAGACTGCAGATGTGGGGTGGAGCCAGAGCCAGTGTTACGTGGGACTTTTCTTGCTGGGGGTTGGGCTCACAGTGGGCTCTGGCAACGCTGGGAGGAAGCTGCAGTCACCCCAAATTTCACTGCAGCTCCACTCCCAGCCCCATGCTGCTGCCTGGCACAGCCACAGCTTTTCCCAGTGCTTGGGTGGAGGCGGGGCACAAGGGTGGGAGCAGAGCTGAGGCAAATTTGGGGTGGCTTCATCCTCCTTCCAGTGTCGCTGGAGCCTGCTCCGAGCCTAGCCCCTGGTGAGAAGAGCCCCATGCAGTGCCAGCTGTGGCTCCACCCCACAGCTGTAGCCTGCCCCTTGCCACATAGATTGGGAGGCACATGCCCCATTCCGCCCTTCTGGGGTACAAGCAGCAGTGGGAGCTGCCCCCACCCCATGAACCAGGTCTCTGTCCTGTGCCCCTCTCCCCTTCCCACACTCTGGCTGGACAGTGCAACGCTTACCCCTGCTGTCTGCCTCACTGTGGGGGGCACTGATCTGCCCCCCCATGCCCCTTCTCCTTCCCTTCCATTGCAATGGACTTACCAGCTGATGGCAGCTGTATCAGATATCAGATCAATATTGGTTATCGGTATCGCTCCCCCAAATCTCTATCGGTGCACCCCTTATATATTATTCTTGAGCACTTTGTCTTTCAGTCTGACACAAAAATACAAATATTATATAAACTTCTAGTCATGCAAACAAACATTTTTCATGAGACTGCAGCTGTAAATTCCTTTAAAAGAAAGGTAAGATATTCTTCTCTAGTTTGTTTTCAAAAGTGCCAGACCATCGTGACTATACTGAATGTGCACATGATCACAAGGATGTGCATTTACATATTCTTATTTTTTAACGCGATCTAAATTTGACAGGCACTGTCTGTGCTCTAGAAAATACTAAAAGGAAATTAATAATTTGGTATTTACTGCAGACTATAGACTATATAGTGCACACTATAGAAGAGTAAAATTAAAAAATAATGAACAGCTGTCTTATATTTGGAGCACAGCTTCTTCAGAAAAAAATTATGAAATCATTCAATTAAAAAATACATAATAAAATGCATAAAGTACTAAAGTTAAGGTTACGTGCACAACCTTAACCCTGGCAGTTCTTAATAGCTGGGGGCCTGACTTAGCAACCTGTTATTCCAACCAAAAAATAGGGTTTTAATTATAACAAAATTATGTTTAAATGTATTATGCATATAAGAACTGTGATAAAAATATGAGAGTACTCCAACAATTGTAAGATACAATTTCACTGATTGTTTTATCAAGAACAATTACAGCTGATAAGCTTAATTATATATAGTATCAGTGAATAAAGAAATGGGTCTGAGATGTAATCATCTGGCACATGCCAAGTATATATTTCCATTCTGCTTTAATTTTAATAATTGCTGTCATTCAGATCATTTGTAAGTTTAGAAAAAAAACTAATTTTTGTATAGCAAAACTGTACAGATGACTACGGTTAATTTTCTATTAGATTCTTTTTAAATTAAAAAAAATGCTTGTAAAAACCAGTTATCATGGATCTGTGATTGAGGAAAGGAAGAAGAAATCGTTGTTAAATAAGTATTTTGTCCTCCACTGAGGACATGTATTTTATCATTTTTTGTAAATTTACTTGGATCCTGAGGCAAATATAACCAAATACATTTAGCTTCTTATTTCAGACTCATGTATCTGTATATGCCTATAATAGGGTACATAGCATGCTTCCATATAAATCCCAATCTTGAAAAAAGTTTTGCATGAATAATTTAAATTTAATAGGTTTGTATTTATGTAAGAACATAAGAAGTGAGATGCTGGGGCAGACCAATGGTCCATCTAGCCCAGCACCCTCTCTCTGACAGTGACAGTAATAGATGCTTTAGGGCAGATGCATCAAACATATGACCTTTGGGACAGATCCAGCCCATAGGGATGCTCACAATCTGGCCTACTGGGGGATCAACTAGAAGACTACTGGAAATGTGTTTGGGGGCGGGGTAGGCAGAGGAGACACAGCCAAGGGTGTGACCTACTGCAAATTCCAGAGCCTTTGGGCCTAGGAGATCGCCTGATGGATGATTATTAACGAGCCATATCAGCCAATACCGATCCAAGTGCTGACATGCAGTCCAGCAGCTTGGAGAGCAGCATCTGGCTGGTGAGTCTGTTGGGAGGAAGGGAAAGAGAATTGGGGGGGGGGGGGGGGGGGGGGCAAGACTGAGGCCCCTGCAATGAGGGCTGGGGAAGGGCTAGGCTCTGCACAGCTGGGATGGGACAGGGAGGGGGACAGAATCACAGCTCATCTAGGTGTGCAGGGGGGTGGGTCCCACTGCTGCACACACCCCTGGGGATGGCATGGGGGGAACGGGGAATATCCCCCAGATCTGTGCACGGGGCCAGACCGGACTGCTGCTGTGCACTTGGGGTCAGAGGCAGCAAGCCTGAACTGTGAAACAGTCAGTAGTGGCTCTGGGAGGGGGACTATAGGAGGGCTACAGTGAATTTTAGGGTTGCTGTAGCTCCCCTCCCAGCATCACCACTGCCTGCCCTGCCCACCCCGAGCACAGCGCTGGCTTGAGCCCCCCAGCAAAAAAGAGCTGGGCACTGACCCCGAGTGCACATCAAGCAGCCCAGCCTCACCCCACACACAGATCCGGGGAGGGCACATGCCCCCCATGCCTCTTCCAGGGTGCATGCAACAAGTGGGACCCACCCCCCTGCCCTCCGTGCCCCCCTGATGAGCCATGGCTCCATCCCATGCCACTCCCTAGCTATGGAGCACTTGCCCCAGCCTCACATCCCCCCTCATCACAGGGGCCTTGATCTTCTGGTTCTATCCAAGAGGCTAATTACATCTTCCTTAGGCAAGGTAAAAGCGCTGAAGAAAATCATCTGCACAGAGTTCGTTTCGCTGTGAGCAACAAGGTGGTAACCTTATAGAAAACCCCATTGGGAAGTCTGAGTGCATCATCTCACTTAGACTTCAGATGCTTTTCAAATATCATCAGTGCTTATGCTCCAACACTTGACTCCATCCCTGAGAAAGATAAATTTTTATGACACTCTGCACCAAGTTGTCAAAGAAATACCATCGACTGAGTAGCTACTCCTTCTCTAAGATTTCAACACAAAACTTGGCTCAGACAACAACTCATGGCCAGATTGCCCGGGCACATTTTTGCATCAGCAGGATGAATGAAAACGGGCAACGACTTCTTGAATTCTGCCCTCAAAACCAATTGTGCATTACCAATTCATATTTCACTGGAAAAGATAGCCACAGAGTACCGTGGGAACATCCATGATCAGGCCACTGACACCAGCTAGACCTTCTTATTGTCAGGAAGAAAGGTCTACCTTCAGTGCAGAAGACCCATATGTTCCACAGTGCTGATTATGACACAGACCACTCTGATTATTAGCAAAGTGAAGATTACAGCCGAGAAGCTACATAGAGCAAAACCTAGGAGGAAGCCCAAGATTAAATGTTTTCGATCCGAGCCTTCAAGAGGCCGAACTACCAAGAGTTTGCAAAGGCTTTTGAACTGAGCAAGCTTGGGAAGTCACTACCAGAGAAGGCAGAGGAAAGTTAGGAAGGTTTAAGGACTGCAATCTATGAAACAGCTAAATTTACATTTGGGGGAAAAGAGACCATCCAGTTAGGACTGGTTTGAAGAAAATGCATAAGAACTGTTACCTCTCATCAACATCAAGAACACAGCCTATCTAGAAAACAACAGGAAGCCACTAGAGGGCGCCAAAGCAAGAATTCAACAGGCAAAAAATTAGGTACAGAGAGCAGCCAGATGCTGTGCAGATCAATACTCAGTTAAGCTTTGTGATGAGCAGGGATTCAGGTTTTCCATTTCCCATGGAAAAATGGAGTAAACAGTGGATTTTCCCGTTTACTAGAGTAAAACACGGATTTCTCATTTTAGCAGAGAAACCTGAGGATTTTGCAGTTTTGCAGCAAGCTCTCTGCAGCTCTCTTCCAGCCTGCAGGGGGCTGGGGAGAGTAGGAGGAGAGTGGTCAGGCAGGGGGTACCATGTGCACATGGTCCCAGGCAGCCTGGAAAGCAGCTCCTGCAAGTAACTGGGGGTGGGGTGGGGGGAAATGAGGCCCCCATAGGGAGGGAGGGAGGGAGGGAGTTGAGCAGGGTGGAGGTGGAGCTGCTGCCCTGCAGGGCAGTGTGTGGGGCTTGGGGCTGCAATGTGTGGCTGCAGGGCCCCAGCAGGGAGCAGGACAGAGCCATGGGCAGCTTGTCGGGGGTGGGGGGGGGTGGGCACGAGGCTGGCTCCCTGACACTGCATGCACTTCTTGGGGGTCAGGGGGGACCCATACCCCACAGATCTGTGTTGGGTGGGGACAGGGTAGGCTGCCTGCTGTGGGCTCAGGCTCCCACCCTGCTGCCCACCTCTGGGGCCACAGCAACTTGACATGCATGACCCGGTACTGCAGGGCAGGGCAGAGCCATGCAAGAAAGCTGCTTGCCACTGTGAGCTCCACACTGTCCTGGCAACATGCCCCCTTGCATGTGTGGAGGCAGCACACATGGCAGCACTCACTGCTGCCATGTGTGTAGGAAACACATCAACAGGGTAGTGCAGAGCTTGCAGCTGCAAGTAGGTCTCCTGCATGGCCGCACTCTGCCCATCAGTGCCGGGTCACAGCCATGGGCTGTGGAGACACTGGGGAGGGCAGCAGAGCAGAAGCCCAAGCCCACAGGGTGCACCCAGCCCACCCCACACACAGATCTGGGGGGCACCAGTCCCCCTCTACCCCCCAGGAGTGAGCACTGAGGTGGGGAGCCAGCCCTACCACCTGAATGTGCAGCAGGCAAGCAGCAAATGGCGAGCTCAGCTGCAGCAGGAGGCTGCAAACCTGGGTCTCTGACCCCAGAGGGCAGGAGCAGCTTTAATTTTAATCATGGATTTTAGGGTTTTTAACCAGAGAATTTGCAGGTGTTTTAATTGGGGAAAATTAGGATCCATGATGACGAGATACAAACAGCCTCAAACACAGCAAACCTAGAAGTCATGTATGATGGTCTAAAGAAAGCTCTAGGCCCTACTGTGAACAAGGTTGCCCCTCTCAAGTCATGCAGTGGTGAAGCCATTACAGACACAAGCAAGCAGATGTGCCAGTGGGTTGAACACGACTTAGAGCTATATAGTCACAGGAAAGAAACATCACCAGCAAAATCACTGGACCAAATACCAACTCTACATATCATGCCAGAGTTAAATGTGGAGCCCACTATAGAAAAACTAAGCAAGGCCATTGATTCATTATCAAGTGGCAAGGCTCCTGGAAAAGATGGCATCCCAAGTTCTCAAGTGCGGGAAAGAAAGCCTACTACCATATCTTCATCAGCTGCTACTCAAATGCTGGAAAGAGGGTAAGGTACAAGATGTGAGACAAACATCATCACACTGCATAAAAATACAGGAGATAAGGGCAACTGCAACAACTACAGAGGCATCTCGCTCCTAAGCATAGCAGGAAAAGCTTTCATGAAGGTCATCTTGGTATACCTACGACTTGGTGAGTCGTGTCTACCCTGAATCTTAGTATGAATTTAGGGCTGGAAGATCAACCACAGGATATTCTCCTTGTGTCAACTTCAAGAAAAGTGCAGAGTGTAAGACTGACCACTGTACATTACCTTTGTGCATCTAACCAAAGCGTTTAACACCATCAGCAGAACGGGCCATTTCACAGTCCTAGAAAAGACTGGACGCCCATCAATCCTGTTAAGTCTTATATGTTTCTTCCATGACCACATGGAAGCAACTGTTCAGTTTAATGGATCCACTTCAGACAGCTTCAAGGTGAAAAGCAGAATGAAGCAAGGATGTGTTCTTGCCCCAACACTCTGTTGAATCTTCTCAGTACTCCTGAATTCTGTGTTTAAAGATGGAGAAGCTGGAGTGTACTTCCACACAAGGTCAGATGAAAAACTCTTCAGCCTGTCATGACTTAAGGCAAGGACTAAAGTTAAAAAGGTGCTTATCAGGGAGCTTCTATTTGCTGCTCCTGCTGCCCACGACTAAGACCCACTGCAAGAACTTACAGATTGCCTCTTAAGAGCTTGTCAGGCATTTGTTCTCAACATCAGCATAAAAACCCCAGTTGTAATAAGACAGAGTTCCACAAGATCCACCAATTAGCCTTAATGAGAACCAGCTAGCAGTAGTCCAAAAGTTCAGCTACCTAGGTTCCACAGTGACTACCAACCTCTCACTGAATGAAGACCTTAATGTTCGCATTGGAAAGGCTGCCACCACCTTCAGCAGACTAACTATAAGAGCATGGAACAACTCTAAGCTTACCTCAAAATCAAAATGCTAGCGTACAAAGCTTGCGTACTCAGCACTGTTATGTATAGTAGGGAAATACAGAAAACTGATGCACATCATCAAGAGAAAAGGTTAAACAGTTTCCACCTGTGTTATTTATGCTATATGCTCAGCTTCAAAAGGCAAGATCAAATTACCAACGCAGAGGTTCTTCAAAGGGCAAATTTACCAAGTATGGCAGCCCTACTCAAAAACACAGATGACTGTGCTGGCTAGGCCATCTGAGCAGATCAGAAGATGGATGCATACCCAAGAACATGCTATACCGGAAGCTACTGGAGTGAACAAGAACAACAGGATGTCCCAAGTTTCGCTACAAAGACACATGCAAGAGATACATGAAGGCATCTGGAATCGATCCTGACCAACGGGAAACCTTGGCAAATAATCGTAACAAGTGGTGTCACCATCTCCACCAGGGCATTGAAGTCCACAAGAGAAATTGGTTTGAACAGCTTGAAAAGACAACAGCCCATCAGAAGCAAGCACCTCCCAAACCACCCAACCATGACACATACATTTGTAATCACTGCCACAGATCATGTGCATCTTGGATTGGACTATTCAGTCACATGAGACATTGCAAACCATATACATCATAGGCTGCAATATCCCCTGGTCCGATAACGCAGACAAAAGAATTCCAAAAAAGACAGCGAATCCAAGTATTTCATACATGTCACAGAAGCAGTCATAAGTGACCTAGAACTCTTCAACCGAGCACATGTGACAATTGTCAGCATACTGAAGATCAATAATGGAGGTGTTGGTTATCTTGGATTTGAAATGAACAAGTTGATATTAAAGAGATTCCTGTCCATATGATACTGGATGTTAACTCCAGATGGTAGTCTAACAGATGTGGAATGGGTGTGATATAGATGGAGAAGACTGTAGATGCAATCACTCATCCCTGCTTGACTCCAGTTCTAATAGTGAAGGTGTCCACTTCCAAGCCATTGCTTAGGACAGTTGCTATGTCACTGCGAAGCAGTCTGATAATGATAACAAGCTTTGGCAGTCATCCAAACCTCATCAGGTCCTTTCACAGGACCTCTCTGATGATTGAATCAAAAGGCCTTAGTCAAGTCAATGAGGGCCATTTAACAATATTGATGTTGCTTGCTTCTCCTGTAGCTGCCTAGCAGCAAAGATCATCTCTACCTTTGAGTGGTCTGAAACCAGACTGGGACTTGGGTAGAATCTCCTCAGAGAGGGGAGTAAATCCACTGAGGAGAATGGGTGCAAGGATCTTCCTAGCTATGGACAGAAGTGCAATACCACAATAATGGCTGCAATCTGATCCATCTCCTTTCTCGAAACAGTAACAATTCTGATATACCTCAAGTCACTGGGAATCTGTTCATATTTCCAGATTGTCATAATAACCACGTGTAGTTGGGGACAGCTTTTTTTCACCTTGCTTACTTCAGCTGGTATTCCATCAGAAGCATTTGTTTTGTTGTTCTTCGTTTATTTTTCAGCTTTCAAGGCCTCTTGCTAAGTTGGTAGATCTGCACAGTAGTCCTTCATGGGGTGTTGTGGAATGGCTTTGATGGTATTCCCTTTGACATTAGTATCTCAGTTCAGGAGCTCGTGAAACTGATACTTCTACCAGTGGATAGTGGAGTTGTCTTTAACAAATGCTGTTCCATCCTTGGACCTCAGAGGGAGGGCTCCTTGTGTGCTTGGCCCCCTGGATAGCTCTGGCTGCATTAAAGAAGGTATTCAAGTTGCAACTGTTGGCAAACTTCTGACCTCTTCTACTTAGTCTTCCCACCACTTGCTCTTTTGCTCTTGAATTTTCCTTAGGGTTTGGCCTTAATGTGGCAATAAGCATCTTGCTTCTGTTTGGAGTTGGTATCATTCTGACAAACTTTGAGGCCTCTCCTTTTCCTGCCAAGGAGAGCTTGTATTTCCCTACCATTCTCAGTGAACCAGTCCTGGTGTTGCTTTGTGGAGTAACCCAGCAATTTTTTACATGTGTCACAGATACTCTCCCATGATCTTGATCATTAGGAAGTTTGGAAAGTGTCTCACTGAGGCACTACTGAAGATGACCACTTTTAACAGGGGCTTTCAAGTGCTCATTACTGAACGTTTTCCTTGGTTGCTTCCTCCCCAGGATTGCAAACTTGATGTGGTCAAGGGGCTTGTGCGCTACCAGTGAGCATGAAAGCAATGCTACATGGAATTTTGCATTACTGGTAGGGTTGCCCATGGAAGCAAGGTGGAGAATAAGGTTTCCAGACTTATTTATTTTGATCACTATTAAAGTCCTGGCAGAGCAGGAAGATGAAGAATGAATACTTATTATCAGTGCCTATGTACTTCGACCAACATGGCTACAACCTACACCCCTGTACTTATTATCATTGTAATACAAAATGACAGAAATAGAAATGTAGGGATGAAAGGGACCCCAAGTGGTCTTTAGTACACCACCTTCCACTGAGGCAAGATCAAGTGACCCTCAAACACCCTTGACAGATGTTTGACTTCTTAAAACTCTTCAACAAAGGGGATTTCACATCATCACTAAGTAGCTTGTCTCAGTTTTACCCACCTAACAGTTGCTAAGTTCTCTTAATAGCTAAATCTAAAATCACCATAGGTGCAAATAATCCTGATTTCTTCTCACCCTTCTCCTAATAGCTAAGGAAAAAAATTGATCACCATACACTCTATAACCTTTTATGTACTGTTGTATTTGCCCAAATCCAAGACATGGGCTCCCCCACCAATCGCCATGGGGAAAAAAAGGTTCATCTTAGATTTAAGTACTGGCCCAAGACAGGTGGCATCTTAGATCTCGCTTTAGGGCCAAAGTCAGAGCAGAGTTTCTGCTTGCCCCAGGCCAGGGTGGCTCATGCAACAAGGGAGGGGGAGCACAGGATAAACCATGTAGTGGGGGTAGAGGGGTGAATGGGGAAGACTGCAGTGAGAAGGAGCATAGGGAAGAGAGAACAGCCTGTCAACCTTCACTGCCTTCCTCTCCCTCCTCTCCATACAACTTACTTTCAGCTCCAGCTCAGACCCTGGCCAACTGCCACCAGTTCTGCCTGGCTAGGCTGAGGCCAGGGCAACCACCACTGCCGACTGCTCAATTGCCACAGAAAGTAAAGAGCAGGGGGAGGGCTGCAGAGCAAGCAGAAAACAAAGGGTCAAGCATAGGGAGGGGGGGCAGGCACCAGGGAGAGGCAGTCAGGGAGGGACAAAAGAAGCAGGGAGGCAGGCAGCAGGGTGACAGACAGGGATCTAGACCCTTGCCCCCTGCCCCCCACTGCTCCTTTCCTCATTCCAGTTGTAACGGAGATGAATTTAAGATGACCCTCCAGTAATCAGAGATTCTATACATGGAAAATTATAATTCTAATATAAAAGGGCTTAGTCTATCTGTCCATAACACTTTTGGTCAACTGTGCAGGCACTGCTGAGAGGGTGGGTGAGGGAGGCAGAGGCAGTAGGCACACATCCAACAGCCAGCAGGGAGGGAGGAAAGGCAAAGCAGGGAGAAGCCACACTGTTCACTGGAGGAGGCGGAGGCAGAGGCAGGAAAGGGGTGGAGGCAGGCCCAACGGCCAGCAGGGAGAGGGAGGTGGTGGGGATGGGAGGCAGGGAGGTGGGGAAAGTCCTGCTGCTCAGGGGAGGAGGAAGTAGGTAGGGGGAGGGAGGCCCACACAGGTGGCTGGAGGTAGCAGTGGTGGTGCAGGGAGTATTTATATGGCCAGCCCTGAAGGGTGAGCAGGAGGCAGATGGCCATGTAAACACTCCTTTGTTATTTTAAATCTGTCATTCATGACAGGCAATGGGGGGGGGTCAGGCATATGACCCCCCATGTATTGTCTGCAACCCCATACCCTCTGACACATCACCTGTACCCCCAACTGCCCCCTTCCTGACACATGCACCCCATTTCCCACACACTGGGGGCCTGAAGGCAACAGGTCAGGAATGAGAGGCACCAGCAGGTCTGGTGGGGGTGGGAGGCAGTAGGCTGGGAGTGAGAGGCAGTGATATGGGCAGGGGCTGGGCACTGGTCTATTGGGGCTACTCAGTGCCACAAAGCAGCAGGGTGAGGGGAGGCGGGGGACAGCCACAGCTGGACCCGTGTTAGGGTGACTGAATGGGCCAGGGGGAGCTCTGATTTTCTATGATAAAAAAAACCCAAAATCAAACACCAAATATATATGCATTTAGAATTTATTTTATTATAATGACTGAGGCACCGGTAGGCTTCCAAATTGCTTTAAAATAGTAAATTTCTATAACAATAAAACAGTGAGCTCAACTGATGTCTAGATATATAGTAATACTTCATTTTAAATTATGAAAAAAATGTAAGTTTTGGGGGGTTTTAAATCAGAGTATTTGCTATTTTTCCCCTTTAAAAAAAAAAATCAGAGAATTTGGGATTTTTAAACAGAGAAAATCAGGATCCCTGCAATGACACAAGGAAAGTTTGGTGCAACTTTTATATAACCAGACGGGATCTATTTTCTATTGATTATGTGTTTTTCTTGGCTGGCTTGACTGCACATTTACAATAATTTGCAAAAGCAAAGTAATAATATAGGTGAAGTTCACTTCACATATTTTGTCAGAGATTAAAGGATATCATTTAAATATCAGAAGGGATAAAAATTCAAAAGGTCTTAGAATCAAAATTAATTTTGAAATAGTATTCAAATGTGACAAAGAATAGGTTGAGGAGGATATAGACACTGCTGATGAAAAGTCAGAATTGATTCTAGGGGAAAAAATTCTAACATGTAGATCCTAGAACAGATATGGGAAAAATGCGGCCCGCCAGGCCATTCTATCCGGCCCACAGGGCCCTTAAGAAATTTAGAAAATTAGTACTCATCTGCCCCAGGGTGCCCATCATGCAGCCTTCAATGGCTTGCCAAAACTCAGTAAGCGGCCCTCCACCCAAAATAATTGATAACATATTCTAGGACAAGGACAGGCAATGTTGTACAAATTCTAGAAAATATTCAGTTCTCACAGCCTCAAAAGATGAGAAATCTCTAGGTACAAACAGAACACCCTAGTGAATCTGTTTTCCAGGGGAGGTTGTTTTGTTTTTTTAATCTCTACTGTTTCTTCCTGAGAAATGCAATATAGCCTTAAAGAGTATGTATATTCTTCAGGGTGAAAATGTGAATTTAACCAACAAAACTGGCTTCAGAGAAATTAATATGCTTCTCCTTTGTTGCTATGCAGCCAGACTCAGGTGGTGTTAACAAGGAGGAACAGAAGCTGCACAACAATCAGCCTTTGGAAAAACAAAACCAGGGTTAAGTCAAGAGCTATTATCTTTCCTGCTAGTTGGTGAAAGAAGTGAAAAACAAAATGTTGTTTTGATTTAATCAGCAGCATGTTCTTTATACCTTGATCTGCTCATTTTCCTCAGCATGGAATAAAAGCTCAGAGATTTTAACAATATTTTCAGAGTAAGATGATCAGTGCTGTCAACCCCAAACTTTCAAGTTCTTTGCTTCTGGTTTCTGAGCCTCTAAGATGTTTGCTTCAGGTTTTCACAGCTTTCTTTGCAACTGCAAGGAAAAGATATTTCCTCTTATAAAATGAAAACTAAAATCAGTGATCACCTAACTCCTACGGCTAAGGCTTTGAGGAAAGAAAAAACAGAATATACTACGGCCATATACAGACATTCAGTTTCTCCTGGATGAGAGTCTCTGTTATTCTAGTAGCTACCATGAGTTTTTACCCAGAGCAAAAATGGCCATTCTAGAAGGAAAGTTACTTGGAAACAACTAAGGTTAAATGGCTCCTGGGAAAGTTTCTCCTGAGAGAGTGATTGTCTGTATGTCTCCTTCTGGGAGAACCGTATCAGAGTCCTCCAACATCCCAATGTGCTTTGCTTCCACCCCTCAGGGCACTGCATCACTCAGGCTGGACTCTACCACTCCAGCCTACCAGGGAGTAGACCATACCCCCTTCACAATCTCCACATTGTGTTGCAAAGATACACAGGCTGACCCCAAGCAACCTGGCTTACCCAATCTGTGGTCCCCAGGCAAGTTTTTTTTTTTTTTTTTTTTAAACCAGGAAAACACACACCCAGGAGAATTCTCCCAGATCATTTCAACATGTGTATATATACAGACTAAAACACATTTTGAATTGCTGAGCATAGAAAAAAATATAATTTAGTGAGTTTATACCTACTTGCTGTTCTTTAAAACTTTACTTGTGCTCATGTTCTACTCATTCCTCCTGAGCCTCTGCTCCCCTCCAAGAATTACCACTTCTTTAAAATTAGTTAAGGACAGCCAGCTTACTGTATATACAAAAATGAGTAAAATGCAAGTCTCATGTAATGTTTTAAATTAAGTAGATTTTTATATTCAATCATGTTTTTAGGAGCTTTAATTTTTGTTCAGGGAAAGAAGAAATTTAATGCACTTAAAGTTTGCCTGTGTAGGTATTTATGTAGCTTTGTGATAGCTCGGCACAACTACAACATTATTTGTTGGTACTTGAGGAAGCAACCACCCAGAAAGCAGCAGTAAACAATGGCAGGAGCTGCCAGGTAGGTGGCTTACCCTTCCCTGCCCGTTCCCTCAAGACAGCACTGGCAGCTACAAGTAAGCTGGGGGACATGGGCGGGGGAGAGAGGATCTGGGTGCCGGAAGAGTGGGGGTACACCGGGCCCATATCTGGACAAGAGGCAGCTGGTAGGGGACAGCACCAGAGGATGGTGGGCCCCATGTGGGCTGGCAGGTGCGCATTGGGGGTGGCGACCTGCTTTGGGGGAAAAGGGGGCATCAGACCCAACCTAGGCCAGTGGGGGAGGTGTTACGCTAACCTGTAGCCACAAAGTAAATGTGTAACAAAACCCTCAGAGTATCATGGAGGAAGTAGACTTTTGTTTCCTGTAGCAACAAGTACTCAGCCCAGAGAGCAGCTGCTCTAGCAGTGGCAAGACAGGCAAGTTCTCCTTCCCTATCTGCTCCCCTTGGGAGCAAACCAGGGGACAGGAGGAATGAGCGAGTCATGAGGGCTTGGGGAAGAGTCCAGAATGGGAGGGGAGGGGAGGGGAGGGATTCTTACCTTTCAGTCTGCAAGGCCCTGCTCACCTAAAAATGCAACTGCTCTATACTTGAACTAATGCTAAGGGAAACCTAAGTGGTAATTAAGTGTAGTGCGTAACAAGGCCCTAACATTTTAGGTTAGGACATTTGATAGAAGTGTTTTGGAGGTATCTGTTCAACAAGTTCATAAGTTAACATGATTAACATATGGTAAAAACAGGATCAATAAAAGGAATCTTTCAAGTTCTATAGGAATGGTTATTTATTCTATCTTTATGAAAGATGCCAATTCCCCACATTCCCACAAGCATAGCCAATAGGCCTGTGCAAAGCGGAAAGTATTCGCTTTGGATTTGGCAATTTGGAGGGACAGTGATTTGATTTGGTGATTCAAATAACTCCTGATTCGATCCGGCTGAATCTGAAGATATTCAGGGCCAAATCTTATTTGGCCATAGACTATATAGGCAGGCAGTGCTGGCAGGAGCAGCTGGGGGAGCCCTGGCTTGAGCCGGCAGCCCCAGGAGAAGCCGCAGCTCAACCAGCTGCTCCCCTGGCTGCCCCCCACACGGGGACAAGGCAGGCAGCGCTGGCAGCCCCGAGAGAAGCCATGGGGACTGGTGGGGAAAATGATTGGGAGCTGTGGGGGGAATGGGACAACACCTATGTTCGTTCCCCCCAGTCCCCTGATCATTCTCCACAGCTCCTAGTTTGATCCTCCAGCTCCCCCCCAGGGCTACCAGCACTGCCTGCCTTGCCCCAGCAGGGTGGCAGTTAGGGGAGCCACAGCTTCCCTCAAGGTTGCCAGCTCAAGCCAGGGCTCATCTGGCTGCTCCCGCCAGCACTGCCTAGTGATTGCCTGTACAGTCTACGGCCAAATCTCTGAATCTCTCTGGAGGCTTCCAATCTGATTTGGAGAGATTAATGGGTCTCCTAATTTGATTCAGATTCTGAGATTCAGCCGCCAAAAAAACTGAATCAGTTACTGAAGCTTCACATAGCCCCAATAGCCAATTCAATTGAAAAATACTCATTGACAGACTATTCATGGAATCTTTTCTATGCTGTTTGCAGACAGCAAGGCTACTCAGTTATTGCTTTGAACATGGGATTTTGTACAAGGCTCTATGCCCATGCCTCAACTCCTATGTTGTCATTTAGTTAACCTGTCTGAGAAGGACTTCAAATGGCTCATCTTTCAAGCTCACCTTATTTGCTATACTGTGGGCATGTCTACATGAGACATTTACTTCATAGTTGACTAACTGCACAGTAAACATCTCAGCATCTACACGTGTGCCCCTGTTAGGGCACAGGAAACTAATAACTCCACAGGAAGGGTAATGCTTGTAAATAAATTGTAACTACTTCTCGTGTGCAGCAGTACATGTGTAGATGCTGAGCTGACTGGCTGGCTGGGCACAAGAGTGCTTCAGTGCAGGGGTGCCTGGTGGCTAGCCTCATAGTAAAGCATCCTCACGCCCCAGGCAGTCCCCCTGCAGCACAGAGTCTGGTCAGAACAGCCGCAAGCTGATAGCCTGACCCCTTCCACCCCGCTTCTTCTCTGGGTCCCCTGCCAGAACAGGCTGCTCTGACCCAGCTCAACATACTGTGGTCCAGGTGCGCAGAACTAGCAATAAGCTGTGGAACAATAAGCTCCATAGTTTATTCATGTGCCATAATGGCACATGTAGACAAGATCTAGTGAATGGCGCATGTAATTAAGCTCCAGATCAACTAGAGAGTCAACATACACTTCTGGCCCTACTGGTTTGCCACAAGCTCTGAGGAATATTTACAGATTCAGGAATTGGTGCATATTTTTACACAAGAAGTATCTAAATGCTTAACATGTTGGCAACCCAGCTTTCATTTTTTAAGTTATCTTTGCAGTTCCAAAGGCTGGAAATGTTTTTGCTGGATAAAATTAGGACCATTGAGCACAATTCTACAGCAAAGACAGAATTTTGTGCAAATACATGGCCACCAAATAGATGCAGGGCTGTGCAGAAGTAATATCACATTGGATAACCCTCCATTTTCTTTCAAAATAAGAATCTAAAATGCTATGGGCGTCTTGCATTCATCTGGAGAATTCTTCATATGCTGCTACTTAACTTGACAGGAAAAAACAAAAAAACAAAATGGACCCTGCAAAAAAGAGGTGCTTCTCTCAACTGTCTAACATCAATATTTTATTTTGACTGGGGTGGGGTGGAAATCAATTCATCTTTTTCTATCATTGCTTATATGGGTTAGGAGTTAAGCCATCTAGAATTTATAAAAATTCTTCAAGCCACAACAGACAACTCATAATTTATTCTGACATACAAAATAGAAGCTAAAAGCTGCAGACTTTCCAACGGGCAGCCTCTCTCCCAGTTTCCTAAAATACAAGGCAAATAAATCAATTGCCAGGAGACTGTTATTGAATAAAATTTATTAAATGTTTTGGTACATGTAACAGTACTCCACTGTCCCATCAGAAGGGAGTGTAAGAAAGGGCAAGTAAGAGTCTTTATGACACAAAAACCAAGTGTGTTTTATTTATTTAAATTAAAACTCTCCCCCCACCACTCCTATAAAATTAATTTAGCAGGAGATAGCACTGTATTTAAGTATATAAGTCTACCACGTTAGGATTTTTTTCTGTAGTTTTCATTTTCCTTCTTGTGATGAGATTGACAGCTTCACGTGAAGCCAGCAAACAGTAGAGCTCAGTGTTTAACCAGAAGACACCAGAGATGATTGCTGATTAAGAACGTCATTTCAAGAGGGCTCTTTAATGATTTGAGAACCGAGGCTACCAGAAAGCAAAAGTTGCATTACTCGAAAAAAGAATGAAAACTACTTTAGAGTCCAAGAGGAAGAGAGCGAATACCTTGAAGCCAATGCAAATGACATCATACAAAATGCATGACAAATGACAAACCATGGATTCATTCTTCGTGACTGCCCAGTTAGCCTGAATAGGTAAAGTAATATTAAACTATGAAATTGAAGACATACCAGTACCTCAGAAATCCAGGAAGATAATGAAATTTGAGAACTGCCCTTACAATGCCAATGACAAAGTGACAGAAATTGCTAAAGGAATTTATTTCTCAAAAGGTATATACAAAATGTATACATTTTATATACAAGTGTGCAATTAAATATCCAAATTCCCACAGACCCCACATGCCTGATGCACACAAGACTTCACTGCTAAAGAAGTCCTGCCTAAAAAGCCTGAGCAATTTAGTTCAAGCTATAACAGCCATCCCAGTTTCTCAGTTTAATCTGCCAGCACAATCAATTCTGCTATTCCTTCTAATATATCTATGCCGCTCTCTTTGCCATTAATCTGCCTCCACTTCTACATATGAAATAGGTGTCATCCTCTCCTCTCCTCCCCCATTCTTCCTTTAGGATTACTGCTTAGCTCCCTGCTTGTCTAGATTATCCTGCTCCATTTACAACTTTAGGTAGTCAGTAGTTTGTGGTTCCACACTTGCTAGCAGCTAAGGCTATGCAAAGAAAGCCTCAGCTGCTAATTCGATTTGGAGGAGATTCAGCCCGATTTAGCAGCCAAATCGGCAAATCAACTAGGGAGACCAATTAAAAAGGTCCAAATAGATTTGAAGCTTCTGAATAGAGTCGGAGAAGATATGGAGATTTGGAGACTCCCTGCTCGCCACCGCAGGGAGCTGGACCTGGGCTCCGTACCAGTAAGTAGGGGGCAAGGGGGCGGCTGGGGGAGGGGAGATGGGACCATGAAGGGACCCCCACCTGCTTCCCCAGGTCCCCTGAGCACCCCCCAACCCTTGCCCACTCTCCCAGCAACCCCATCAATAGCTGCCCTGTCTGGTCCCAGCATCCCGGTACTTAAAAAAATTAAGAGCCCCTCACTCACTGGCTGCTGCAGTGGATGTTGGGGTCTCTGGGGGCTCATGGCAGAGCACCCCCATGCAGAGCAGGGCAGTGGGGATCCCCCCTGGCAGGAGCCAACTGATTTTTTTTTGGTTTGTTTTTGAAGTGCCAGGATGCTGAGGCTGGGACAATGGGTGGGGGATGGGGCCTGTTCAGTTCGGAGATTTGGCTGATTCTGCCGCAGTTGAATCCTCCGAATCAGATTCAGCCAAATCGATTCTCCAACTCGAATCACTGTCCCTCAAGTCGGCTGAATCTGAAGTGAATACTAGCTGCTTCGCACAGGCCTACCAGCAGCTCCAGTCTTGTTACTACCTACAGTCTTTAAGGGTCATCTTGGCTGCAGGAATAGCAGTAGTTATTATAGGCAGTCTGTTTTTATATGCTCCAAGAGCTGGCCAACATCTTTACAATGAAGAGATTACTAGCAGTCACAAGAAAATGGAAACAAAATGAACTAACACTACAGAAGTTACCAAATCCTGGCAAGCAACCCACAGAACCATTGCTGAGTTGCACCACATTCAAAGCTAAAACACTATAATAAAGGAACTTCTGCCTACGCGCCTGCCACTGCCAATTCCCCGATCTCCTGCTTGCCACTGTTCCTCCCTACCCCCCACCCACTGTTTCAACACCACATGGTTCCTGGCTCCAGTGCCAGGCCACAGGACTCACGAGGAGCCAGCCTGGCCCCTGAAATTCTCAGCAGGCTCTGTGCAGTGCCAGCCAGGCCAGGCTGGCTCCTGCTGCATCCTGTGGTCTCAGCTGTGCAGCTGGGACATGGTGCTGGAGCAGCAAGTGGTAGGATGGAGTGGGGTGTGCAAAACAGGGAAGCAGCAGCAGAAGGGCAGAGGTGGCAAACTGGAAGGTGAAGTGGTGGCGAGTGGGAACACAGGGCCTGCACCAGGGCCAGGAACATGGAGCCCAGGCTTGGAGGAGTGCTAGCAGGGGCTCGGAGGGCAAATCCTCCCCCTCCACACATATCACAGCCCTCCCCAGGCACCCTTCTGCACACTCTCAGCACCCCACAAACCCCATATCCACCCACACTCCCCCATCCCACATACCCACCCACAGCCCCCCACAAATCTATACCCACCCATACCCCTCACCCCCCCCACACAATATGCAAGAGGAAGACTTAGTTTCAAGCTATTATACAATCACCTCTCGTACACTACACAAACACACGTAAAATCAGGACAAAAATATTTTCTGAAATCAAATTAATAAATGTTGTGGGTGTTTGATTTTTAAGATTATAAATCTGGTATTCTTCTGGTTCTAAGAAGGCAAACCCCCTTGCTGAAAGAAGTACTTCTGGGGGACAAGGAGACTGACTTCTGGTGGGAAAGGTCAGGGGTTAGGGGGCAGAACTTCTAGTCCCCAGATGGGGTGGGGCACATGTCAAGGGGTAGGGCTACTCTTGCGGCCTGCAGCAGTTTGCCAAAACTTGGTCAAGTGGCTCTCCACCCAAAATAATTGCCCACCCCTGATTTATAGGAATCTACAATTTTATGAACATTATGAACCAGGCTATTGTAAAATTCATTACTTGTATTCTGGAAAAAATAAAATAAATAGAATATATTAGAATCAGATTAAAATAATAGAATATTTTCTTCCCCAGCTTTTATTATATTCTTCTATTCAGTTGTCAAAGACTGAAATAGATGTTGCAGTAAATTTCAATGACTTTGTATCACTGAGGTCTATCACCATGCAAATAATTTTGATTTAGAGAGTTACACAATTACCAATTTCAAAGGTTACATTTGGAAGAAGGTAAAAAAGGTCTCTAAGCAACCTGGCATAGAAGAAACATTATTTTAACTTGGGGATGTGCATCTGGTGGCCTGGAAGGCTACATGTAGCCTTCAGGGGTTAAATCTGCAGCCCCCAGGCTCCCAACCAGCCACCACTCTTCACACTGCTCCCACTGCAGCAGCAGCTAGGGAAGCGATTGCTAAAGGGTATACTGTGGCACACCAGTGTGCTGCAAGAGTGCTGGAGGCATGCCATGAAAAAAACTTTATGAACATCAGATCCAGCCCACAGAACCACATCATCTGGCCCACAGGGCTTCCCATGGCTCTGGAAATGTGGCTGTGGGGGAGCAATGATAACACTGCATCCTCTCTGTGCAGAAGGATATAATTTCACTGGGAAGTTTGTTAACACTGAATACCACAAGGGGGTGTTGGGTTGTGGGTGTTAATGTGACCACTTTTAAGCTAGAAGAAAGGGCACTGGGTAGCAAGAGTTTGGGAAGCACTGAGTAAAGGATTCCTTGCTTTTCTTCCCTCCTCTGGCTTTCATATCCTGCCCCACAAGGCAGTAGGGCACAGCTCAGAGTGCTGGAAGAGCTGGGCAGGGAGGGGACAACCCATGAGGCAGCAAATCCAGGAAGCATGTGGCCCACACTAATGCATCCCCTGGTGTGGCATGCAGTCCCCAGCCACTCAAACTGGACAGCCCTGTTTTAGCTCATACCCAGACAGAACTAGAAGGATTTGAAAGTTGTGTTAATGCTGCAGTGTAGTGAAGGAAAAAAAAACAACCAGGAGTGTTTAACCCCTGCAGCTCCCTGAGCCAAGTGAGCTAATGCAGCCATCGCTCACCCCTCCACCAAAAGTGGCCCCAGTGAGGATCCACTCTACAGAATAGTGGCAGGCCCTGCCCCTGCTGGCTCCATACCCAAATCCTTAGTCCCTCTCTCCAGGAGCCTGGTGTGCCTAATAACATGGTTCCACAGGCCGCATCTTTGACACCCCTAGTCTAAATAAAGGGAAAGTCTCTCAGCAGGAAAAAAAAAAAAAATGCAGCCCTCTCATCAGCATCCCAAGCTATAGAAGGGAGCTGCTGGCCTTACAAAGTTTTGTCTTTGGTGATTACCATCATCATTTTATGCATTAGCCACTGGCTACTATGCATCCTCTCTGTGCAGAAGGATATAATTTCACCAAGAGGTTTGCTGACATCAAAAACCACAAGACAATTGAATGTTTTATCTTGAATTTAAGGATTAAGTTTCTCTGCAAACCAGTATTTTAATAGCATTAGAATTTTCCTTCCTAAAACTTGTTTACATCAGAAGTTTATTACAATTACTTTGACTATACTATAGTGAATCCATACAGTTAACAATTCATAACACAGGCTCGTACATTTATTTTGATTTAGATACAAACAAATACTGAAGCAGCATCCACCCAATATAGTGAGCACCTTTCACACGTTTGAAAACAAAACTTCCACGTTAACAAAAGTTGTTCAAAGTCTTCTCCCCAATTTCTGTGCGACACACTCTTTGAAACAAGGACTTTAATTAAAGGATTTGTTCGGAATCATTGGGGAAGGGACAGGGATTCATAACATCTAGTTAATGGATGATACAATGCGACTCAGTCACCAACAGGGGGGAAGAAAAATCCTTGAGACATGACTATCAGAACATGAGTGGAGAAAAAACAGAACATATGTAAGCAATTGGCTTATGAGCCAACAGCTAAGCAGCAACCAGAAACAGAGCTTAAAAGAATTAGACTTTGGAGAAGAGTTCCATTTAAGGCCAGGCAAGGAACCGGCTTCAGAAAGGAAGAGGTGCTCAAAGGAAGAAAAAAAGTACAGACTACAGCTGAAAACTAGTTACTGTAACAAGCACAGCAAGCACAAGGAAAAGGAGTAGTTTAATCAGTGTCCCCAGAACCTGTGCCAGCATTAGTTCAGTGTCACAAACACTCCCCAGATATACTGGAAGACTTTCCTGTCCATTGTTGGCAGAAGTTAACAGCTCACAAAATTCAGTGAAACTGCTGGGAAGCATACCCTGGATGCCAGAATCAGAAATCGAGAGCCATCTGTACTGCCAAAGTCTGAAAATTATCATCTTCCAGGAGAAAGTAACTTTGGGGAAAACTAAGGAACTAGACCCAAACAGCATGCTAAACTATACATGTGGACCTTTCTTTGTGATTGTTTTGTACAGTATTTCTTAAAAACCTCTTTTGTAAATAAATTGCTAGGTATAGGTGTTGTTTGGGTGCTCTACACATTTAATTACAACAGATATTGTGGTGATTGAGCTTAAGTAAAAGCATGAATCCAAGCACATTTGTAATTTATCATAATCATGTATTTGAATTTTGGTGCGTTTGTGCTTTTCCACTTAGGTTCTCTCCATTTTGAAGTTTGAACATTTAAGACATGCATGCAGGCACAAGTTGCACATGCCTTGTTTCAGCACTGGCTGGTGCATATTGGGTCTCTTTCATATTGGGAACCCATGCCTTAAGATGGTACCAAGGCAAGGTTTTGCTCTTTCTTTTCTGGCAGCCCTAACAAATGGAACTGCTGGAAATTAACCATGAACAAAGCCCCAATAAACCTAGCATTTGAGGACCTCACCATGCTTCTTCCAAAATTATGATGTATGGAGTATACCAAGGGTGTTGTAACAGAGTAGCAAACACCAAAGCAGGTGACTTTTCTTGAGGGAGCACCGGATCAGGTGTTGGGATCTATCAAATACAAGAGCTTGTTAAGCTGGTCCATGACGTTGGTAAAGAAGTCACGTAATATATAGTTACACTTGTTGCACTTTAAGTTTCTACTGTTAACTGAGGTGGGGAAGTCAGTGTATGCAGAAGAAACTTCCAAGGAAGCAGAAATAGTAAAATGATAAACGCTGTCTCCCACTTAGCAAAATAGCAGTCTATCACCAGTTAAAGATTGCTAGTTCCCCCTCACCTCCTCCAGCTGTGTATACAGCACTTTTCATAAGGAACAAGGATTGTTGACACTGCTGTGCAAAGATCTTTTTGACGCCTATTAACATTAGCTTACAAACATGTTCAGCATGAACAATAAAAATGTCCACTGGTTCTATTTAGAGAACAAATTCACTCCCATAGGTTTTAAGCAACAAAAGTTTTCTATTAAGTGGCAGTTTTAACTGTTTACAAAAAAACTAAAGCACATTCCTAAATACAGTATCTCAATAAACTGCTGACTATTGTCATTGTCATTTGTGGGATTCTTGCACAGAACTTTTGGAAATACAGAACATTAAGTTTGTACAGGTTACTCATATTTGCCACCTAACTTTACTGTAACTTACTTAAGTTTGTTTTTTATTCACCATTGTTTATAATAACCACTAACAAGTTGGAATATAATTAATTTCTCATTGAGAAAATTGCCCCATGCTCCAAAGAGTTTTTCCACAAATAAATGAGTCTGTACTCTAACAAAGCCACTAGGTAACCAAAACACTATTACTTACATATCTAAAATCCCTTCCTCATGTAGTCATATCAAACTAAAACAAACCTACTACTATTTAATTATATAAATAAAGAAGGAACTAAACAAAAAAAAATACATACAAATACAGAAGTGCCATTATCCTCTTCTTTTGGCCAATCTCTTGACAGCTTCTGTTTACTTGTTTGTTTAGATCCCAATACTTAGTTGTCTGCACACAGGATGCAATGCCATGCTCCACAGCCAGGTTAACTTAGCCTGGGAAGCACACAATTGCACCTACAGGTGCTTGTACACATGCAGCAAAGGTGTTCCAATGCACTGTAATTACAGCATGTCAGAGTGTGATAATTACTGTGCTTCAGCAGACTCCCTCATCTTGTATATCAGCGTCCTCACACTGAAAAATGGCAGTGAGGGCTTGTTAATTAAAGCTCCTCAAATGAACTTCAGTTAAAGCACCCCTACTGCCATTTTTCAGCATGGGGACACTGATACATGAGATGCTCAGGTGCTTTAATAAGAGCAGCTCTTGGAGCCACTCTACTTAAAGTGCCTCCGAGAGCATGCGTATAAATGCCCTATATTAGTTTTAGTACGTGAACCAGCTTATTTTGAGCTAGATTTGATGTCTACATGGCATAGCCTTGTCCAGAGACACAGCATTAGATCCTCCAGGGAGAAGGACCTTTTGCAAGTGTCCAGTTTTGCACAGAACAGGCCCCTGCCCACTTACTCCTTTTGAAACAGACATAAACAACAGCAACCAACCAAGAGTATTGAGAACATTTACAGTCCATCTCTAAGGCATTCATGCAAGCACGACCGCACTGGACACCACCTTGCCTGGTCTCTCTCATGCAGGAGCTCTGGAACTTCTTGAAAGCCAAGCGCCTGTGGCTCCCTTGACTCAGGGAGCTGTGGGGATTAACGCAGCTGTCGCTCACCCCTCCGCCCCAGAACAGGGCCCCGGGGCGATCCCGACCCTGGAATTTAGTGGCGAGCCCTGCCCCCACTGGCTCCACACCCAAATTCTTGGCTTATGCGCCCAACAACATGGCTCCACAGGCTGCAGCTTAGACACCCCTTATCTAAATAAAGGGAAAGTCTCTCAGCAGGAAAGACACAGCCCCTGCCAGCATCCAGAGACCAAATGGAGCTGCCGCGCTGACAAAGGGGCTAGTGATAGCCATCCTGCTCTGCCTTCTGGGAAGTGTCAGCTCTGAGATCTTGCTTTTTTTGGCTGCAGAAGGAGGTGCGAGCACGTCCCCGCCCCCGGGCACCAGGCCTCACGCTTGTCCCGCGCCGCCGGCCTATGAGCCCGCCACCCCCAGGCTGCCACCTGTGGTGCCGCCCGCGCATGCGCCTTCCGCCGCCAGCTGTCACGGCAGCCGCGCCCCCCCCCAGCCCGGCGGGTCTGTTCTGCGTCCCCCCCCCCCGCGCGCGCGCTCACACACACACACACAGAGCGGGGCCCCACGCCAGCTGCGCTCGTGCTGCCGGAGGAACTCCCCGACCCCTCCCCCCGTCGCCGCCGCTTACCTTGGCTTTCCCGGCCTCCAACTTCTTCAGCCGCTCCTCGTCCGCCATCGCCTCTGCGGGGAGAGCACAGCGTTACCTGGGAGGGGTCAGCACCGGCCACGCTCACACGCGCTTCTCCTCTGCTTCTACCGTTGCGCCTCCGCCGGCGCCGCCATCTTCCTCTCCACGTAACCCGCGGCCGCGGAAAGTGACGTCTGCGCTGCCCCGCCCCGCCCCGCCCCGCCCCGGCCAGCCCTGCCAGGTGCGCCCCGGCCCCGCCTCGGCGGGAGGAGAGCGGGCGTGTAACCTCGCCCCCCCGGGCCTTTTTTGTGCCCGAGGGAAGGGGCGCGCGGCTGCCCTCATGCTCCGAGGTGGGGCTGAAGGCGGCCGGGCCGGGTCTCCCCCCCTCGCACCTGCTCCTGTCCCAGCACGGCTGGCACCCCCCGCCTGCGCTGGACCTGGGCAGAGCCTCGGGCCCGCTCCGTTCCTACTGAAGGACGCCCCCCCGGAAACATTTACATCCAGCCTGCGTCCCTGCTGCCAAGTGAGCTGATGTCCTCTGCCCCTTCCTCTCACGAGCCGCGGAGAACAAAGCTCCCCGCTTACGTGCTCGAAGGCTGCTCGCAGCTCATCACGTCCCCGTCCCCAGGCTCGAGGAAGCCCTGCCTCCTACCTGCCTCCGCGCGGCTCTTTTCTTTGTTCCTGGCCTCTCCGGCGGCATCCCTGTGCCCGCACTGTGCATTCAGTACCGACTTGTAGTTGATATTTGAGTTGCGTTTGTTTTATAAATTTGAGGATTAAAAAAGAGCAAATGAATGTTTACTGACTGAACTTGGCAGTCGGACCCATTTGCTTTTGATTTTAGTTGCTTTCAAAGGCATGGAGAACAATGTATCCCTCTCCGTTAAGGAGCAGGCTTGATGGAAAAGCCAACCAATTATCATTTTTAGCATTCAAGCTGCAAATACTGAATAAATGCTACACACTAAAGGTACCTCACTCCTAACATGCACTTCCCTCCTCCCCAGTGGCAAAAAGAAACAGGAAACATATTGCTGGCCATAGAAGCCAGAATTGTAAGTGATGCCCATGGAACAGGATATCTACAGGTTACGTGTACATTAATTATATGGCCAGGCCATGTCCCAAATTATATTCTGGGGTGTTTTTAGCAACAGCAGATCTCAAATAAAGCATCCCGTGGTAATCAAATAAAATTACTTTGATTCAGTCAACTGCTGTCTATGCTGTCTTAACTGGCAGTTACCACTTCAGAAAAAAAAAGCCATTGCTGCACACAGTAGCACCTGATTAGATTCTGCATCCTTCCTTTGTTCTGTTGAAGAATAGGGGTGCTGACATGCATATCAATGAAATAGTTTCTGCTGACTAAAGTAACTATTTTAAAATAGCTGGGTGCATGCAACCCATGTGTTGATTAAGAATATAACCTCTACTGATGTATTCCATTTCAGTTATGCTGGGTTATTTGGTGGGGTGTTTTTTTTCCTGCTTACATCTTCCACCCAAGAAGTGTTATTTTTTTATTATAATATTTCAGTTCACAGTGTTTTCTACTAAAAAGTAGCATTCGTTTAAAATCTCAGTATACTATAGATAATTACTATGAAACATAAATATTGTTTGTGACCCAGTTCAGTTTCCTCTGAAGTCTAGGGCATCCTGTCTACATAGTAGTTGGGGGGGGGGGAAGGAAAAAGAGGTTGGGTCCTATTTGTCTGGTTGCTTTAATATCCACCTTCACTCTAGCACTGAAACATTTCCAACAATGCTGACACTCAAAGAAGAAGACTGGAAACCAGATCTTTCAGCCAGATCTGCTGTAAATGGATTAGATGACATAATAGTGAAGATATTTATGGGCCTTATTTCTGCTTCGCTAATTTCTTCCCCTGGAGAAGGAGAGAGAATGGAATACTTTAGTCTGCTCCATGCAGACAAGAATATTATACCAGTAGAAAAATAAGATTAAAAAAAAAAGTCATGGGTTGTCAACCTTCATGTTTGAGCCATTAGACCTTGCTAGTGGAAGCTACATGAATGGACCACATAAGTGAAAGGAAAATCTTATATTATCTACATTTTATTTTCAGAACTCAGCCTTTTCTGAAGTTCTGAATTACTTGGAATTTTATTTGCAGGACTGGGATGGGGGGTGGAAAGAGGGCTTGCACATTTGTTTAATTTTCAAGTCAAGCCTAGAGCCAGCAGTACTCAAATGCTAAGTGAAATACACTTTGCAAGGTGTTATGGAACAGGACTGGGAAGAAAACTCCTAGGCCTCTTACCAGAAGTCTTTCAACCAAGTTTTACATTCAAGCTAAACCAAATCTGTGCATGTAAATAGAAACTTTTATGGTCATCTCATGATTTTAAAAGAATGAATAATTTTATATAAATCTTTGAAATCAGTTTTTAATCCCAAACAGGCATAGTATGTTTCTGGGTTTATGTAGATACACAAGTCAGCTACCTTTACACAGGTACACAAGTTCATAAATTGAATCATGTTTCAAGTTAGCCTGTAAAGAAAATAAAGTGTTGTCTGAAGGTAACAATTAGCTAGCAGCTCAAATTCTAGCATCTATTCACTGGCTGTGCTGGAAAAAAGTTAGTTAAGGAAGGTAACAAATAAATTATCTCAATATGTTTTCTTGTAAGTAAAAGTTGAAGTTTTTCCCATAAAAATAAAAGCATAGTTTTAGATCAGTCCCTAAAATTATGTTCTAGGATTAGTAAAAACAAAAACCCTTCAACTCAAAGCTGCAGAAAATTGAATGGCTTTCTTCAATGGGCTTTGGATCTAACCCCAAGAAGGAGCAAGTCATATCATCCATGTAAATTATGTTGCTCCTTGGTAGACAGTTTAAGGCCATTGAAATAGCAGCCAGGTTTTGTTAATACATAAACACATGCATTACACTGTAACAGTAATTTCTCAATCACTAAATATTGCATTAAGATAATTATGGACCCCCAAGTCCTATAATTAAATGATACCATGAATGATTGTTAAGAAATGATAGGTCTCATTTTCCCCAGTTGGAATTTTACAGCCATATATCAATGGAGTTGCACATGAACCCAACCTATTGTATGCACAGTATGTCAATTTGATTAAATTCCACCTGGAAGAGGAATTTAGAAAATTGCACCACAAAGTCTGCACTACATTCTTGTTACATACATGACATTTTAATCATCTAGACAGAACAGCTGGACTCACTTATTGGACTTCCACTCTTCAGTCAAATTCTCTTTCACAAAATCTAGAAAGCTGATATTAGTGTTCTACACCCAGAATGGCAACCTACAATCCACTGTATACAGAAAACCCATGGACTGCCACATTTATATCCACAAAACCAGTCATCCCAAACACACCAAAAAGCTGTAATCTAGTCAGGCCTTCAGATACACACATCTGCTCTGAGGAAAATACATGCGACACTGATCTTGCCCAAATGAAAACTGCCATTACCCAGTAAGCACACTGCAGCAGAGAACATTGGTTCTGAGTTCATCAGAAGCAAACTCCCTATTGATTAACAGGCACCTAATGGGACCCAGCCCTGCCACAACACTACATCCAAGACCTCTGAACTCATTTCTACTGAGAAAGAATCAATATTCCCCATAGTAAAACCAGCAAAATCCAAGGGTCCTCTCTCATCCAGTGCACCAAATGCCGTCACAGAAACTACATGGATGAAACCAGACCAAAGTGCCATGCACCAAACAAATGATCACCAAAGAAAGATAGAGAACAGAGGACACTAGAGATTTTTAAAGAATAATCATTCCCTGTCTGATCTCACAGTTCTTGTACAGTACTTAATGGAAAGGTACAAAATACTTTTAAAAGACATGCCTGAGAACAATTAGACACCAAGAACCAGGGGCTTAACATAGGCAGTGACTTTAGTGAATATCAAATGGGTAATAATGGATTATAATCTCACTTCACAGGTGATAATGACCCTCCTGAACAATGCTGTTCATCTACTCATCAGGTTCTTAACATACCTCTTTTTTGTTAGCTACCTTATAGTTTCCATTGTGTCCTGTTTTACACTGCTATTTACTGTCCTGTTCCATCTGCTATTTAACTGCAGTGCCTGCTTCTCTTCTAGACACCCTAGGAAGGGTACTGTGATACCCAAGTCTACAATCTGAACCAAGTGCATGGTTAGGATAATAAGAGGTGTGTTGCTCCCCTTTTAAAGAAATAATACTTAATCATTCAATTTCCCCTCCTAAATCTTGCAAGTTAATACTAATACAGCATGTGTATGGGGATGGGAAGGATACCTTTGCAATTTTTATAGGAATAGAACAATGCATCTCTTGCTTTAATTATAGCATGGAAATTTATATAACGTCACACTAGGTCAGCTGGCCTGTAGGTTTACAACTCAATTGCCATTTAGCCACTTAAAGTCTGATCTGTAGAAAGATATTTATTCCCAGATGAAAGATGATCAGTACTGGCTAATTTAAGACACTGCTTGATTAAGGGTCAACGCTCAGTTCATCAATATTTAATAATCCTGGTTCATTTACTAGTCTTTCTTGAGCACATGCCATAGACAAATATGAGTACATTGCTTTAAACTTTTAGCATAAAAACAAATTTTAAAATATAGATCCAAGATTCCCCAACCAACATAAGTAAATGTAAATCAGCACTTCAATCATTTATTTACTTTTAAAAACAAAGCAACAGTTCTTATAAACTTCATTAAACTAACTTTGACTATCAAAGCTGACCATCCTTTAAGAGGTTCTGTGCCAAGCAACAGCATTAATTTCTTTCCTTATGGACATCAGGACACTCACAACTTCGCTTAACAATTGATCTCTCCCTCCTCATTGCCTCCAGCCTGCCTTCTAGTTGCTGGTTTGTGAAGCTTTTCCTGGTACACCTTAAAAAAAATGGAATGCCAGAGAGTGGAAATGAAGTTTTACTTGCCAGCTAGAAACCAAAGGAAAATAGGATGATCTCACCTCTGCTACAGCCTGCTGTAGTCAGAGTCTGAAAGGACTTCAGGTGAAAAATTAGTTGTGGAGTATATTCTTGCTCAGTTGCGTGAATGAATCACAGGGGCCATAGGTTGTTAACCCCTGAAGTAAACATACATTTGTCACTTATGCCTGAAGCTAAATACCCAAATACTGTGGTACAGGGTTGTAGGTTGTAGCCATGTTGGTTTAAGGACATAGGCAGACAAGGTTCTTTGTGTAAATCCGATATCTTTTATTAGACCAACTTAAATAGTTGGAAAACAATTATTAAGCAAACTTTCGGGTTCAGAAATGTAATACACCTCATCCAATGCACCAAATGCCCTGATGGAAAATACATAGGAGAGACCAAACAACAACTGTGCACCAGAATGAATGGACACTGGAAATCTATCAAAGACAGGAATACCCAGTGACCTGTGGGGGCACATTTCTCACAAGAAAACCACTCTCTCCAACCTCTCAGTCCTGATCCTCACAGGAAACTTACAAACCGCTTCCCAGAGACGAGCCTATGAACTCCACTTCATCAACCTCCTGGATACTAAAAATCATGGACTAAATATAGACATTGGATTTATGATGCATTATAACCTACCTGACATCTGATTCCCTAGGTAACTCTCCACTATTCATCCCTTTCTCTCTCTCCCCGCCCACGTCTTACCCATTGACTCCTCAATCTACATTTTCACTGACTGTCTTTATGCATACCAGACCAGCCTCTGGTTTTGTTTACTTTTTATTCCATCCAGGAAGAGCACACATCAACTGCTGAAACTTCCTTAGCCTGACAAAGGGTTTTTGAACCCGAAAGCTTGCTTAATAATTGTTTTCCAACCATTTACATTGGTCTAATAAGATATCAGATTTATGCAAAGAACCTTGTCTGCCAAATACTGTGATGACTTATGAGAGACAGATAGCTTAATACCAGGCTATAGTTTGTGAATCCAACTGTACATGGGTTGTATAGTAAATAAAATATTGAAGGAGAAAGATCCTAAATGAACTACATGAGCATTTCAGAACCTACTGAGACTATGCCCCCCGCCCCTGCAAATCAAAACATTTTCCTGCCATCCAATATGACAACTCTCCTATTTTAGGTTTGCTCTGAAAAATGTAAGTGTACACATAAATGAATGCATCAGTCAGAGTTAGCAGCATGCTAGCTCCCTGCCTCTGATGCATGCAGTCCCACCCTTCTATTGTTACACTGAGATGTGCTGTACAAAGCCTACACTGAAAAGAATACACTGAACAAAATTGTGAATTGTATCATATAAAAATAAGATATTTGCAAACTGACTATCCCTAAAATACTATTTGATCAAGGCCTGCTCTTGTTGAAAAACTAGTGGAGGTTTTACTGTGAAATTCAGTGAGTAGGATAGACACCCAGCATTGGATTGTTGCAGTAACTATAAAAATGACCTCCATTTTGACATGAGCATAAACACAAAATGAGAGGTTAACTTGACAAATACCTTACCTCCTTCCTTGCCAGTCTGCTACACCAGTTCTGTTTCCGCACCCCTTTCAGTCCCTTACTATCTGCTCTGCAGCTCAGCAGAGCATTACTTTGCACTGATGTATGCACTGATCCCAGAATGCTGTGGGCTACTGTCACCATGGTTGCAGTAGAGAAGCATTTTAAGTCATATGTGTAAAGTTTGTTATTTCAGAAGCCTAATAAGATAACTGCTAAATAGATTAATAAGGCCAAATTCAGTCCTGGTGTACACAGGTGTAAGCCCTTTGAAATCTTGGGCAGAATTTGGCTTATTGACCATAGAATATTTTATTTAAATACAATAAACATTTCTTCTGCAAATACTCATTTCCTCCAAATTTTTATTGAAGTACAATTTCTGACAGGATTAAAACTAGAGGCTTGATTGTTAAAGTCTACTAGGGAAGCTGAGTGGCTAGGACATGAGATAGTTTGAAGAGAGAAAACTGAACATTCTACCCCCCTTGAATAAGTTGACAAGGTTTGCTTAAAAGAATACAGTGTGGCTTGTGATTAATATAGTGGTTGATCAAGGTCTCCTAACCACATTTTTATTTTTATCCGTTTACATGTTTTGTTTAGTCAATTAATGATCTAAGCCTATGAAAACAATTTGGGCAGGAAGGAAGGAAACATAACATTCTAATTTTTGGAAAGTTACTAAAGTGTGTTGATGCTTCTACATTAGTTGTAAATTAACACCATTCTTACAGGCTATATCCAACAAAAGGACAATACTACTCTTTCCTGCATATGACTCTTTTTATTCATTATTGTTATTAAATAGTCACAGTGTTTTGTAAGTCAAGATAGGTTTTATTGAACGTTTTAATAGACTGTTGCAGTCTGCCTCTGAACATGTGCCCCCTCCACACACACATTCTATGCATGCATTCATTCAGTACATGTATACAAGTATACTCATTCACAAACCTTAAAGGTGCATGTGTGAACTTAAAATAAATGCTTTTCACATTTTCTGAACACCCACCATGTTTATCTTTAGCTTAAAAGAAGTTAAAAGAATCATTAAATCATACAATTAGTGAAGCACAGACCTCTTGTAAAACTGCAATAATACATACCCCCTGAAGAGGAGTGTCTTTGTATTCTGAATCCTGGAGTTGTGCAGCTTATAGTTTGACAGATTGTAAGCTCCACATATCTTTTTTTGGACATATTTCATTATTATACCTTATCCTTCAATAATAGTGGCAAATATTGTTGGTATGAGCTGGTTGTTGCTTTACTAGAAATACTGTAGTTGAAAAGAGGTGTAAGGTCTACAGCTGAATAAGTTTAGTGAAATGAATAATTTATTCTGGAGGCATAATATATTAGGCAAGGTAATATAAGCAAGCCTGAAAGGAATACAGGTAATTAATTAATTAACTCTAGAGCACCTGATTGACATTTGCTAATTCAGCTAAGCACAGAAGATCAATTTCTATAGGAAATCATTTGACACATTCAGAGATATTACAGGAAACTTATATTTTACTCTGAGTTATGCATAGCTGTCCCAGTTTCCTTTAAGTTTTTAGAATACTATTCATTTATTCTTGTTGTGCGTACTTAATTTTTGAAAAAAAAATCAAGTTTTCCTCTTCCTATCTTTTGTATGTATGTAATTATTAATTTTAAATAGAATATGAAACTTAAATGAATAATATGAGAGATCTTATAACCTTTAAGGCAATGTCCATGTGTTTTCCGTTAGGTTTGGGGAATTAAATTAGTTTACCATAGTAGGTACCGACCAGTTCCCACTGCCTCCCTTCAGATATCTGCAGATTATATTCCACAATAGATTAGAATCTCTACATTTGAATGTGTAAAGAGGAACTCCATGGCTCAGAAAGGATGCTACAACTGAGAAATCTGGAAAACAATGTGTGCCTGGAATGGAGATTCTTCTAATGAATTTTGCAGGTATAATAAGCCTGTGTTATTCAAGTCTTAAGATGTCCCAAAATATCTTGTAGAAGTTAATTATTTTCATAATGAGAATTAGTCCTAAAGCATTACATCACACTGAAATCCATGCATTTTTGTATTATTACCTTTATTTAAAGGATAAGGCTTGACGTGCCATGCTCTATTGGTCCTAGAAGAACTTGTAAATCCAGTTAAGAACCTGAGGCTTGGCCTGGGTACTTAGTGGCTAATTTTTCCCCACCTCCTCAGGTACAGTGGGTCTCAAGTGAAGCAAAACCTGAATGGGTCAGCATCAGGCAATGTGTGTATGTGTATGCAGAATTTGCAAAGAAGGTGCACATTCCTACACCCTATGAATCATTGCAGAGGCTCCCCAAAGCCAGTGCAAGACAGCTATATAGGGATGGGTAGGAAAAGAGGTAGGTTAGTTAAGGGAATGGACCCATTATTGTGCATATGCATCAGCTATTGTTCACCACTGAACAATAGCCACCACTGAACTTACTCCACCCCGAGTTCTGTTGTCAGACTTACCCTAATGCATTGTTAATCCTTTTAGTCCAGTAAAGGTAGGTAAAGCTTTCTTTACAATAAAATTAAAATCAATCAAGAAAAAAAATCCTTGCCTTTTCTGAATCTCAGATTTAAGAAAATACTTGGGCCGCATTATGAATATGATGACGATGACACTAGACACATTGGTTTTTTTACTAATTTACTTCATGGCATCATAGAGATAGGTAATCTGATGGAGCTATATGGATGGCAATACCAGTATCTCTGCTCCCTGTTTCATGCTACACAAGACCTTATTGACAAAATATTTAGAGACCTGTCATCACTGGACAGAATGCTAGTGGCTTACTTCTCCATCCCATATTCTCTACAAAAGCATTCTGGACCAATGTCAAACTTACGTAGATGGATAGAGCCTTTGCTTACAACAGAACTGTGAATCGCTGTTAACCAAATCAGGTTTGATTTTGAAACTCTGGGATGGTGGCTAGGGAATTTTTATTTGTTGTTGCTAATACTAGTAATCTTTATCTGTGAAATAAAGACTTCCAATTCAGTAACCAAGGACTAGAGTCAGGTCTTTGTTTTCCAAGACAGAAATCTGATCCTGGGACCAAGTTTGAACATATTTTGTGGGTAAGCAGCAGGTAAAGTCTACTTTCTGCAACAGGAAAAAAAAAAGAAAAGAAAAAAAACATGTAATTAAATTACCCAGTTTACATCTGATAAAGTGATATGCAGATAGTCAAGATTTTCTTTTAAAGGAAGACAGGTAAAACACTTGTGAAGAGACGGATCTGTAGTCATGCATAACTGCATCAATGTGGTATCCTATGTCAGTGATACTTTTTTGCCACTTAATTATAACACAATACTGCAACACAAATCCTGTGTTTGTAACAGAACCACCACGAGCTACCAATACTGCCTCCTGCTTTATTAATTTCTCCTGAAAACAGTCACCAGTCAGAAAACAACACAGCTCTTCTGCAAGTTACAAATCTTGATCGTTAAGTAAATCTGCTGCTAATAGAAGAGAAATTCTACTAAGCTTCCCTTGTACAGGGCTGCGGTGCATGCTTTTTTTTTTTTTGGTGTCAAAAGATAGGTGTGCACCAACAATTCAGGTTAAATTTAGTTTCTCTTTAAAGGTATTACCCCTTGAAAAGTCTTTAGTAGTACAGTAGGTTGGGAATGCGTGCTATTCACTTGCATGCTTCACACTGCAGCGCCCAAAATATGACTTAAGTCTGTCTTACACTGCCATCTCCTGGTGCAGAGGTTTAGTTTAAAAAACACAACACATCTGAATGGGAACGAAGCTCTGCTAGGTGGCAGCACTGAAATGACATGCAAGTCTCTCGAAACCGGTATGAGAATTGACTCCTCCTTCCTCTCTGGTTTTCACCTTTACCCTGCGCCGAGGAGGAGCACCCTGCCCAGACTGGACGTAACGTGGGGGCCTGGTTAGTCCCCGGAGATCCGTGCAAAATACGACCCGGCAGCGCACCGAGCCTGGGGCGTTCGTGCTTTCCACGTGGCCGCAGGAAGGCGCGGCCGGGCGCGTGAAACAGGAAGCGCTTGTGTGCTGGCGCGCGAGGGAAGCGGCGGCAGGACAGGGACAGTCGTTGCCCCGTGGCCCTTGCCAGACTCGGGGAATGGTTTAATGGGAGTTTCATGTCCCTAGTCCTGCCCACAGCGCACAATGAAGGTGGGCTGATCAGAGAGCAACTCTTGGCATACATTGCTGCTAAGTGGGGCAGCATGAAACTAGAGGGTTTAGAGCAATATATTTAGGCTAAATGGACTTATTAGACCTGTTGGATATTCACTTCATTCATCAGCCTGATTTTTTTTTTTCTTGACTACTTTCCCCCACCCTGCATGTGTCCAGGCAACCTGAACGACACATTCTAGCTCACCCCGAAGGATGGGCGGAAAGGTTGCAGGCAGGCATTGTTCTAAATAGCAAAAAGCTTTGAAATGAAAAATCCCTGGCCGCTTTGGAGAAATGCCGTTTCCTTTCCCTTGGTTGTATCCGTCATTCCTGACAAGCAGATTATAATGAAAGAAGAAAATATTAAAAAAATATATATATTAGCAATAAAAAGACCACTTGGTAGTAGCTGTTTAAACCTTATTTTCCAAGTAAAAACATGTCTTTGAACTCTAGTATCATGCTTTTGCATTTAAGTCTCAATAGCACAAACTTTGAGGCATATACTTAGTTTTAGACATCTGAATAATCCCTTTGATATCAACTAGTGTCATGTTAAGCAAGGGTATGACTGCAGTATCAGGATCAGGGATATACGTCCCAAGCTCTTCAGGATAGAAAATGGGTCTTTGTTAGTTTGTACAGCACATTAATGCCTGCTCTGAGCTGCATGCTACTGCATTATAAATAATAAAGAATCATTATTAATAATAACTGAGCTCAAACAATTTAGTTGTATCATAACTGCATCTCCCTTATTAAACAAACCTGGCAAATTACAGTTCATGAAAAAATTAAATTTTATTTCACATACAGAAACTTCCTTCCCCACTCCCAAACAGCTCTCATAGCCCCTTCGTATATTTTCTGATACAAAATAGACCAAGTATTTGGTGCTATCAGAGAGAACTGATTATCCTAAAATGTGTAACAAAGGATTAACACTGAAGCTGTTTTTTATGAAACTGCTTTGTGTAGGTATACACTTATTGATATAGTTTGATCAGTTATTTCTGATTGACATTACAAAGCCTGCACAACTGGGTACCAACAGAATAATGTTGCTTTACCACTGCCTGGTAGTTTTAAGTGTGGGAATTGGCTGGTTGATGCATCCTATTCTACATCCTGAAGAGCTTGTTTTAGAGGGGAAACAGCAGCTATGGCAATCAAGTTGGTTTCTTCCATTGATCCCAGGAATAAGGAATGATACCAGCTTTAGAAGCTGCACCTGGAATATCTCCTTTTATTTTATTTTAGTAATTTTGCATGGAAGGGATTGGTTATAAAATTAAACATACTAGAAGGAGATCTGGTTGTCTTTTGGCTGGGTCATTATCAGCAGGAATTAAGCTTGCATTTTCTGGATCTAAAAGTGTTAGCTTCCACTCCCAACAACACATCACCAGTCCTGTAGCTGACTTAAACTTCTGTACATAGGCGAACCACAGCACAGTAGTATAGTGAAGGTGGGAAGTGGGGGATGACAGCCATGTTATTTAGGTGCGAGTTATATTTGCTGAAAGAATATTCCTAATTGTGCACTGATACAGGACAGAATGTAAGGCTGGTGTTCTTTATTTCATATTTTAGGAGTGTCAGCAACTTATAAGACTTATAGGAGTGGCACCTGCCTTGCTGGCTGGTATACTGCTGTGACCATTGACAAGAAGCCCTGAGATAACAGAGGAAGGTAAAAGTACAGGAACAAGTGTTAAACAAAAGCAAAAGGATCAGCGTTGAGCATAAAAGACAACGAGAGGGAAAATCATACTTTAAGGACTAAATTCTCTACTGATATACCTGGACCCAGGGAGAACAAAAATGGAGCTGTGCACAATTACACCAGGAGAAAATATGGCGCACAATCTTTTCTAATGGATACATTCATAGTAGTTGTAAATGTATTTACTGACAATAAGACAGACATGTAGTTGTGAGGGTACATTTCTGAAATATGGTGGATACTTATTGGGATATTTAAGCAGCCAAATAGCTTCACTGACCTTACATTTTCTGCTGTTTCCCACTGTTTTTTTTTTTATCGTTAATCCATGTGACAATGTGATTATTTTGATTTTTTTCCAGAAGTCAATAGAAAGGATTGATGTGTATGTAGCTCAGATACTGAAAAGCACTGACAGGTGGTATCCATATACCCCAGTTGTTACTGCTGCACCACTGTTATTGAGGATGAATTAGGCTTTTCAGTCCTTTCCAGAGGCTCAATTCTGGTTTACCTATGAGTTTGATATCAAAACTGATACTTATTGCTGTTGCAACTGAAATCACCTTGATAACATGCAAGAGGAATGATATTTTTGAAGGATATGAAAGAGGGAATAGATGACTAAGAGAAAGAGAGTGAAATAATAAAGGAGAAGAGAAAAGGAAGGTAGAAGTGTGTTGAAAGCCTCTGGGTTAGGGTAGGAGGAGTAAGCAACAAGGGTGATGTGGTGCGTGTCTGTTATAGACTACCAGACCAGGAGGATAAGGTAGATGAGGTTTTTTTCAAACAGGTAGTGGAAGTGTCCAGATCACAGGCCCTGGTTCTTTGCAGGGGGGACTTCAGTCTCTTTGATGTCTGCTGAGAGGGCAATATAGCAGTGTGCAGGCAATCCAGGAAGTTTTTGGAGAGTGTTGGGGACAACTTCCTGGTGCAGGTATTGGAGAGACCAATTAGGGGCTCTGCTCTTCTTGATCTGCTGCTCACGAACAGGGAAAAATTGGTGGGGAACATAGAAGTGGATGGCAACTTGGGCAGCAGTGACTATGAGCTGATTAAGTTGCAGATCCTGAGGAAAGGAAGGAGAGCAACAGAGTAAGGACCCTGGACTTCAGAAAAGCTGACTTCAAGTTACTCGAGGAACTGATGGGCAGAATTCTCTGAGAGGCCAGTTTGAAGAGGAAAGGAGTCCAGGAGAGCTGGCTGTACTTCAAAGAAACCTTACCAAAGGCACAGGAATGAACCATCCTGATGTGCAGGAAGACTAGCAAATACAGCATAAGACCATCTTGGCTTAGCAGGGAACTCTTCAATGAACTAAAACACAAAAAAAGAAGTTTACAAGAGTGGAAATTTGGACAAAGGACTAGGGAAGAGTGTAAGAATATTGTTTGGGTGTTCAGGGATGAAATCGAGAAGACCAAAGCACAACTGGAGTTGTAGCTAGCAAGGGATGCAAAGGGTAACAAGAAGGGTTTCTACAAGTATATCAGCAATAAGAGGAAGATCAGGAAAGTGTGGGTCCCATATTAAACTGGTAAAGGATTATTTAAATTGGCTAGATGCTTTCACATTGGCAGGTCCAGATGGGAAACAGGCTAGGACATTGAAGGAACTGTGTGAGGTAATTTCAGAGCCATTTTTTTTTGGAGAATTTGTGGAGGTCAGGTGAGGTCTGGGATGATTAGAAAAGGACAAATATAGTGCCCAGCTTTAATAAAGGGAATAAGGAGGATCTGTGGAATTACAGAGCAGTCAGTCTGACCTTAGTGCCTGGAAAGATCATGGAGCATGGTCGTCAACAAAGTCATAGTGAAGCACCTAGAGGAGAACAAGGTGATCAGGAACAGCTGGCATGGATTCACCAAAAGCAAACCACAGCTAGCCAACCTTATTTCTCCTGTGATAAAATGACAGGCCTGTGGTTGCAGGGAGAGCAGTGGATATGATATACTTTGACTTTAGCAAGGCTTTTGACGATCTCCCACAATATTTTCATTAACAAGCTAAGGAAATAAAGGCTAAGTGGAAGAACTGTAACATGGTTATATAACTAGTTGGAGCATCGTGTTCAATGAGTAGTTCTCAATGACTCAATGTGTAGTTGGGAGGAGGTATCAAGTGCAGTTCCCTAGTCGTCTGTTCTGGGTCCAGTGCTGTTCAACATTTTCATTAATAATTTGGGTAATGAGATTGAGTGGATTCTTAGCAAATTTGTGGATGACACCAAGTTGCAGACATTCAGAATGAACTGGAAAGCCAGGAAAAATAGTCTGCAGTCAATCAGACAAGATTGCACTTGTTCAAAGTCCTGTACTTGAGACAGAGAGGGAATGACTGGCTGGGCTGCAGTACTGCAGAGAAGGACCTGGGCGTTGCAGTGACCCATCAGCTGAATATGAGCCCATAATGTGCTCTTGCTGCAAAAACAGGCAACAGCATACTGAAATGTATCTATAGGAGAGTTGCTTGGAAATCAAGGGAAGTGATTCTTTTACTCTGTAGCACTGGTGAGGCATCCCCTGAGATACTGTGTCTAGTTTTAGGGCCTGTACTTTAAGAAAGATGTGAACAGATTGATTCATAGATGCTAGATGCTAGGGTCGGAAGGGACCTCAATAGATCATCGAGTCCGACCCCCATTGGTGAAAGTCTAACATAGTGACAAAAATGATTAGGGGCCTGGAGGAGGAAAGACTGAAAAATAGGGTTCTTTAGTCTGTACAAGAGAAGACTGAGAAGGGATTTGATAACAGTCTTCAAATACCTGAAAGGCAATTATAGAGAGGCTCTAGATGGGCTTTTCTCTGTAGCTGTAGGGGATCAGACTAGGTGCAATGGCCTTAAGCTGATGACACGAAACTGGGAAGGAGTGCAAACATGTTGAGGATGTGAGTGCAATTCAGATGTATCTTGATAGATTGGAAAGTTGGGCTACAGCTAACAGGATGAAGTTCAATGCAGACAAATGCAAGGTACTACACTTCTGGGGGAATAATCCAAAACACATATAAAATGAGTGACACCTGGCCGGATGGCAGCACTATGGAAAAGGACTTGGGAGTCTTGGTAGACCACAGATTCAATCTGAGTCTGCAGTATCATGATGCAGCTGCACAAAAGGTGAATGCATCAGTAGAAGTACGCAAGACACAGGAAGTGATTGTGCCCCTTTACTTGGTACTGGTTTGACCTCATTGCAATAGTGTGCACAGTTCTGGGCTCCACATTTTTAAAAGGACATGGAGAAGTTAGAGAGGGTCCAGAGGCAGGCAACAAAGATGACTGAGGGCTTGGAAGGCAAGTCATACAAGGAGAGGCTGAAGGAGCTAGGCATGTTTAGCTTATGGAACAAGCACTTAAAAGAGGGGACATGATAGCAGTCTTCAAATACCTGAAGGGTTGCTATAAAGAAGAAGGAAAGCACCTTTCCTCTCTTGCTGAAGGGAGGAGGATGTAAACCAGTGGCTTGAAGTTGCAGCAAACTAAGTTTAGATATCTAGAAAAACTTCACTGTTAGAATAGTGAAGCAGTGGAATAGATACCTAGTGAAGTTGTGGACTCTCCATTACTGGAGGTGTTCACGAAGAGTTTGGACAGCCACAGGTGGTAGATAATCTAAGCATATACCTATGTTCTACTATGGGTATTTCCTGTGCTTCTAGGCTTTGGTGGTTGTTCCTGTTTCCCCCATCCCCTGTTCTGCTACATGTGTTTAAACCTTCCTCAGAGGCATTGGATGTCGGCTACAACCAAGGTTGGGGACTTTGACTAGGGTATGCTAATGCTCCTGCTGGGACCAAAGCTGGAGGGTCCTGGCTAGGGCATCTTGCCCCTATGGTCAGGGTTAGACCGATTGCCAGATTTGGGTTCAGGAAGGAATTTCACCTCACCGTCAGATTGGTATGGATTGTGGGGGGTCTTGCCTTCCTCTGTAGTGGGAGGCCCACCTCTATAGAGGTTTTTGCCTTCCTCTTCCTGGGACCTCTGGAGCGTATACTGATAACATTTCTTAGAAGCAGGACACTGGCTGCTGTGGGTCCGCTGCTTGTTGCAGATTAGGGTGTTAGGTCTATTTTGTGTCAGGGTTGATATTTTTTGTAGGATGGTTTGGATAGGGATGATCCTGCCTGAAGCAGGGGTTTGGACTAGATGACCTCTGGAGGTCCCTTCCAGCCCTAATTTTCTATGATTTTGTGAAGCAGAGGAAATTTATCTTGGAGATTAGGAAGAATTGTCTGACTATAAGGATGGTCAAGCACTGGAACAGGCTACCTAAAGAAGTTGTGGAATCTCCATCCCTAGACATTTTCAAGTGCAGGTTGGACAGACACTTGACTGAGGTGGTTTAGTCAAGGATGACCTTGTCTTGAGATGGGGGCTGGACTGGATGACCTTGTGAGGTCCCTTCTAGCCCTACTTTCCTATGATTCATTGTAATGTACTGTTCCACTACACCATTGTGGTGTGTGGAAGGGCACCTGTGCTCATCCTCCTCTTCTCATGAATCCAGGAATACTGATGACCTGCTTCTGCTCTCTTAATCATTCACTTCGCAATAAGGTGACTGTCTTGGGTGGACATGACTGTCTGTTCCCATTCCTGCATTTTTTGGGTAGAGTGACAGTGGTGTGTGCCCTTCCTTTACTTTCATTCTACACACAGTACTTTGTGGAAACGAGTGACCTCAAAAGCCTCTGGTGTTCCTCACTGGAAAAATAAAGAATTTTGCTCTTCAGCATTTGCAGTGTTTGTTCTTTCTTCTCATAATAGCCCTGACCCAAACCATAACATTTACAAAGGAGAGGGTAGGGCAGGGCGGAGAGTAACCAGTTAGAGACTAACCAGTTGTATAACCACTTAGTCTCTAAGCTGCTTCCGCCTGACTTCAGACTAATATGGTTAAATACCTGTCTCTAATCTGAGAGGGAGTGCAGCACTGTTCTAGGGAATCACTAACTCCCTATCTTCTCTTATTGTTTTAAATAGAGCCATCTGAGACTATATGTCCTTTTCCTGTACCTGGTATAGAATATGGGGCTGGTATATATTGCGACTTTTTAAATATCTGACAGTGGTCACAGGCTTAACCATTGGTCACTCCTTTGTCACCTCTCTGCTGTTTTCTTTCTCCTGGTATGCTGAGATGTTATTGAAACAGATGGGGAGGCAAATGTCTTGTCAGAGGGTTGAACCAATGGAAGTTCTCAAAATATATTTACAGGGCGCCTCCTCCCCTATACCCTGGTCTGTCACTCAGATGTCTGATCCTTTTTTCTCTTTCTTTTTTTCAGGTAACTGACTTTAACTTGGAGGTTTCAACTGGGCTTCCTTTTTTGTTTGTCCTTTTGGCTTCTTACTCCAAACAGGCAAATTGTTAGACCTAAATCAATTAGGTTCTGGATTAAATGAATTTAAATCAATAATCAGCTGACCTGGCTGTCCCACTTGAGTACCCCTTGGGATGATTAACTCATAAACACAACTCTGGGTCAGTTCGGGTCCTTCTTAATTTCATAGACCCTTATAATTAACCAATTTTCTTCCACAATCAGTTTCTAATTAATTCCAGAAATTTGCATAATACAGTCCACGCTTGTCATTAATTCATAACAGTTTCTCATCCTCCTCATCCTGTCTCCATAAATCAATTTGAGGGTCAGCACATGCTTACCTTCACGATGGGCTGAGATTCCCCTTACTCTGTCTCTCAGGAGAGATTTCTTTTCTGTTGGGCTGGGACATGTCTGCAGGGGGGCAGTCTCAGCATCACCCTCTTACCTTCATCTCTGCAGTTGGAGTCTTCTTTCTCTGAACTCTGTTTCTCATTCACACTTCTGCGTGAAGCACAAGGTATGGAGCCCTTGGTAGCCATACTTCCTGGCCAGATTTGCCTTAAAGAACAAGCGTAGCAGGGGCTGAGCTTGGTACCATGCTACAAAATGTAAAAAAGGTCTTATTATAAAAATACGGGACATTTTCTAATAATTAATCCTTATAGGGGTCTAAATATATTTTTGCTGGTTTGAAAAATATATTGAGGCATCTAAGATTTTTCACGTTTGAAACTACTTTGTAAGTATGCTCAAGAATTAGTTTTCATAGTGTTCTTATAAAAGTGTTAGAAACCCCAATTCCAATGAATAGAACAAAGGCTCTTTTCACTTCAGTGGAGTGTTTGTGTCACTTGCTGAGAGGGAGAAGTTGAGATTTAGGATTTCCCACCTAAATTTTGGCACTAAGAGAGTAACATCATTTCCTGGGTTGTTTGGCTTAGTTTGACCATACTGGTAAATTTAAAAGCTGGGATATTTAAGCAGCCAACCTTCTGTAAAGGGTCCAAAACTGACACCCACTGTAAATGCTAAATATAGAACTGTGTTTGAGTAGGGGCAGGGACACAAAAATCTTACTAATCCTTTTCAGTTCCTTTTCAATCAGCTGGAATTTACACTTCTTGATGGTGTTTGGAGAAGCACATTTTTTACAATAGTTATATTTACAAAACAACGCTCAGAATCAAAATCAGGCCTTGCAACATCTACTATTTTTAGTTGTAATATGCTGAATCAGATGCAGGAGTAAGCAGCTCAGGAATGGGTAAAGTGTTATAAGTAAAAAATAAATTTTGGGCAGGGGACTGGGGAATAGAAGAAAGGATTTGGAAAGGATGAGGGAAAAGAAACAAAAGGATTATAGAAAAGAAGTTCGAGAAATCCATGTAAAACTGATTGGTATGCTCATGCATGCCTTTGCAGTCTTGTGGCTTCCAGCATCCCAATACTTTGTGGAAAATTGATTCTTAAGAAACAGTTCTAAATCTTGGTGTCTATGAAAGAGAACTGAGTTGGATATGGTAACATATCCATATTTTACAAGCTTTTTTTTCTTGATCCTTGCCATGGGTGGCCTCCTCCCTACTCCAGTCCTTTTATGGTAGGTAAAAGATTGCAAAATGTCTCAATTCCATCCTGGAGGAGAACTCCCTTAAAACAAGATGCATGGGGAGACTGCTTTCCCTCCCTCCCTTCATCCCAGTGTACCTCTGGAGCCCTTCTGTAGTAGGTTTACCAGAGGATAGTTGGGGATAGGAAGGTAGCATTGGGAAGGGGCAAGCTGTAGAAATTTTGGGCAGCCCAGAGAGGATGTTTATTATTTAGACAGGCCTCCACACTTGTCTGAATTATGACAAGATATACTCTGGCCCCAAGATTAATTCATAGGTGATTTAAAACCACTTTAACCAATTCCTTCCTGTGAATGTTGTACCTTTTGTATAAGAGGTGGAGCCTAGAATCTCATTCTTTTAATGTAATCAAATACACTTATAAGCCTGTACACTTATATTTCCCTCAGAGTTTGAAGTGTGAATGTATTTTGAACAGCTTGTTGAATTTGCTACTTTATTTGTTTTTTTAAGCCATATCATCTAGGTAAACAAAAGCAGTACATTTAAGTAAGAAAATGGTTCTCAAAGCTTTGGTAATGCGAAAACATATTCTTTATTTAGCATATAGTATCTGTGCATAATGATTGAACTTTTCCTTCCCGCAGATAATTAGCAATGGATTTGTGCAACTTCTGATTCCAATGGCAGCCACAGGGGTGGTGCACACGAGTAACTCCACCGTTTTACAAGATGAATTGTTTCTGGTATGGATTCTCAGCAGAGATTGTACTCAAGCCTGTATCTTCTAGGCTCTTTTGTCTGAAAGAAGAGAGTAGCAATGCAGAATCAGGCTAAGAGAATTTTGTTTTAGTGAAAAATTTGGCAGACAGGGGAGTGAATGTCAAAATAATAAGAAAGCAAAACTCCAGCATTTTGAAGAGATTAAAAACAAATGAAAAAGGCTTGAAACACTTTCTGAAGACCAAAGGGGCTAGTAATGAAGTAATTTCCAGCATTATCACTCATTATCCATTATCCACAAGCCATCATATGCTGCTCTGAGTCTCTTGAGAAATGTTGGCAGCTATGGCAGAGTATTTTGAAGACTGACTTGGAAATTATAAATATTTTGGAACGTTCCCCAGCTTGGTAAGGGAGATAATCTCCAAAAATAATTTAATCTTTCTAAGGAGTAGCAAGCGAGAGCTAACATTGAGTTTCTGCAATCAACTTTCAAGCTGGATAATGAGAAATTACTTGCCCTTTTACATGGCCAGGCAGTTGACATTTTCGCCTTACGCAATGGATATATGAGAAGAAGCTTTTTAAATGTGAAAGAGAAGCTCATCTCTCTTGGATGGATTGAAAAAGATATAAATAGGTTTATCCTTCGATTTTCACAAATACTATGTCTCTCATCAAATAACCTCAGTAGAAAAATAGATTGTCTCTTAGAAGCAAAGATTCATGTTAAACAAATAATTGAAAGCGGTTTTGTTTTGGATCGAGCTACTGGCACTTTAGAAAGCCGAATCAAGGACCTGGAAAAAATTAGTTAGAACTTTGAAACTGATGGAATAGCCGTTTTTAATTTAAATAAAAAGAGATATGAAAATTAATTGGAAAAAGTTATGTGGTACATAGGGATTAATCAAGAGAAGTTTTGTGAATAATGGCCAGATTTGTAATAAAAAATATAGGCCTGCTTAATTTTGTTCTTTTTGGTATGTGATTCCAAGATCATTGGTCATTATCCTAAATAACCAGTTGTAAATAAATTCTCATATATCAGTAGCGGAGTGCTAGGAGGGGCCAGAAGAACTTTTTGGTGGCTTTGTTTCATTTTGTCTTAAATTAATGAGCAAGATCCAGGAGCCTGCATTCTTAAGAAATATATGGCAATATTTGCTAACCAAAGAAAATCGGGACAGGTGTCATCTTTGTCACAGAAGCATGTTTCTACAAGCGCATAAAATAGAAGGTTGGGTTAAATCCATTGTAAAAACCACCAGCCCACTTAATCAGCAGGGCAGTCAAAAAAGAAGTGTCCCAGGAGGTACTGTGGGGGTCTTTAATTTTAATAACAGATTTTGGGGTTTTTATCAGAGAATCTGTGGTTTTTTTATCATAGAAAACCAGGATCCTTGATGATGGTACATTACTTTTCCCCAACCCTATTACACGATCTAAGGATTTATAGATATTTTAATATATATAGTCTTATTCTTTTGATCACACATCTAATCATCATGCTTTAGCGAGGTAAAAGTAAGCTAGGAACAGTGTGACCTGAAAAAATTCAAAGAGCCTGGATCCCAAGCTGGAAATCTAAGTGACATCTTGGGAGATACCATCTTCTGTCTGCAGATTCTGGAACTTAAATTTGGCTTTACATTCCCAGAATTCTCAGGGTTTTACAATCCCTGCAAAATAATCTTAATGTACATTTGAGTTCATGTTAACATGAAACATATCTTTCTTTATTACTTCTACTTATGTTAACATAAGTCATATAGTTATTGTTCTGCCTTGTTAGGAATACTAACCTAGGCCCAATCCAGGGTCATATGAAATTAATGAGTAAATACAGGGTAAGGTTACTGCTTTGTTGTATCAAGTTTCTAGGTCTTATTTTGCTTTTGGTTTAAAAGCAGTTAAGACTAAAAGGTAAGGCCTATTTTGTGTCAGAATATCAGTACTCAACACAAATGAAATTTTGTCCTTAAGCTACTGTTCTTTTAAAGGACATGTGATAAGAAATTATGTCCTTTTTTCCTGGAATAAATGGAAAGGCCTGTCTTCGAAAATCCAAAGCCAACTATTTTTGTGGTACAGTGTGTTACTGAAGGGGGAGGTTCCCCATAAAAGCCAACAGGAACTGTAATTTTATTTCTCTTATTTTTAGTGACAGGTTTTTAAAAAGGAATCTTAGATCTGTTTCAGCATCTCTTTATGTAGTGCATCTTTTTTTACTCTGAACTTGTATCAATTAAGATTAGTTAGTATACACCATGCTTTTAAAATTGTATAAAATAATTTCAATAGCTCTAATAACAACTTAATAACAGATTAATGCTGGAAAACAGGTACTCCAAAATGTCAAACTGCATACGTATTCTTTGGCCCTGATAGAAATTAAAGTAAATGCTGCTTTTGTACAGAGTTTCTTTGACTGCTAACTGAAGAACTATAACATTTATAGAGAGCAAAAATTACAATGAAGCATGCCAGAGCAGAACAGCAGTTATTTCCTTTTTGCCAATCAGAGTGAATTAAAATAATAAACCATTAGGACAATAAAGTAGAGGGCTTAGTTACAAGAAGGTATAATTTACTTAGTGATTTACAAAAATGACAGGTTCATATTTAGCTCACCTGTGGCCCAGACTTTCCATTAAAAGACGTGTTTCCATGTCTTTTTTTTTTTGTGATAAAGAGTATAGTTCTTAGGGTTTTTTTATTAACGTATTTTAAAATATAAACTTTATGAAGGTAATAGTAGCCAAATGGAAAAATAATTGCCAGTTAATTCTTAAAAGAAGTAACTCTTGCCTGTTATTAACTTTAGCACAGGCCCACAGGATGGAAGCCTTTGGGGAATAATTAATGTTATAATATATTGCTACTAATTATCAGTATAGGTGCACAGTGTATTGCAATGCAGTCATGAATGAGTAGTCCACAGTGGCCTTTTGTGGTGAGAAAAGATCCTCAATTAGTACCATATATACTTAAGTTAACCCTGAATTTAATATGTCCTCCCAATAATTAGATTCTACATATGGAAAATTTATGAATTTGCAGCCCCTGCCAGGCTGAGTCTGCCCCACTGGAGCCCCCTGCCAGGCTAAGCCCACCCTACCTGGAGCCCCCTTTTAGACTGAGCCTGCATCCCCTGGAACCCTCTACCAGGCTAAACCTGCCCCTCCTGGAGTCCCCTGCCAAGTTCAGCTTGCTCCCCTTGATTCCCCTGGCAGGCTGAACTTGCCCCCCTCACGCCCATTGCCAAGCTGAACCTACACCCCTGGAGCCCTCTGCCAGGCTGAGCCTGCCCCTCTGGTACCCCATGCTAGGCTGAGCCTACCCCTTGAACCACCTGCCATGCTGAGTCTGCCTCCCCTGAAACCCTCTGTCAGGCTGAACATGCCCCTCTGGAGTGCCCTCTCAGACTGAGCCTCTCCCCCAGAGCCCCTTGTCACGCTGAACCTGTACAGCGTACAGCACAGATTGTGTACATAGTGCCTCCTTGACCTGCCAGAAGGCTCTCTTGGCCTCTGCTGTCCAGACAGTCTGATTCAGAGCCAAGTCCTGGGTTAGCTCGGACAGTAGGGCTGTTGTGTCTGAAAACCAGGGCACTAGGCAGCAATAGTGAGCTAGCCCCAGGAAGGACTGCTTTTTTTGTGGTTTACAGCAGGTTATGATCCTGTACACCTTGCACCTCATCTATTAATGGTTGTGTTTTCCCCCCCTCTACTCAATATTGTGTGTTCTCTTGTCCCAACATGCAATTCTTTGGGTTGCCACTCAAGCCCGCAACTTGCAGTTCTTCTAATACTGCTGTCAGATGTTGTAGGTATTCTTCCCAGGTCCCCAGGTACACCACCATGTCATCATTATATGCAGCAGCGTATCCCCAGTGAGGCACCAACATTTTATTCATCAGGCACTGGAATGTCACTGCTGCCCTGTGCTGGTGAATAGCATTTGAGCAAACTCCTTAAGCCCCCCACAGGGTAGTAAGTGGGGTCTTCTCCTGGGAGCTCATTTTCAGGAGTATTTGCCCTGAGCCACGTCTATGGTGGAACTAAATCGTGCTCCCCCTATCCACTCCAGCAGGTCCTCCACCCAGGGCATGGGATAAGCATTGTAGCACACCATGCTGTTGACCTTCCGAAAAGCAATGCAGAACTGCATGGTCCTATCCATTTTAGAGACTTGGCCATAAACTTGGAGGCGTCATCATGGAGCAACATGAGCACCCAACCACCCCCACTGAACTGCCTCTTATGTGTTTGTTGGTTGTATTTAGTAGCTTGCTTAACTTGGGCTGTTTGTAGGTTCTCACCCTAATGCTCTTACGATCCATAGCCTATCTCTCATTTCTAGCATTTGCACCACTGGGCTTTGTGTTGACCCTTCCTGTTGTTGTTCTCAAACTTCCCATATCAAAGCTGAAAACCCTTGGAGGTGGTGGTGGTGGGGAGTGACCATAGAATAGTTCAAATGGTGAGAGACCAGTGGCATGGTGGGGGGGTGCTTCTCAGTAGGCAAACAGTAATAGTCCCAGTAGCTTGTTCCACCTCTGCACATCTCACCCAGCAACCTTCTTGAGCATATTTTTGAGGGTCTAGTTGAACCGCTGAACCAGACTGTCCATTTCAGGGTGGTACATGGATGTTCAAAGGTGCCATATCTTCAACGTATGACAGACTTCTTTGAACACCTGAGCCATAAAATTGCTGCCCTGACATGTTAATTTCTCTTTTGGCACCCCCACGTAGGTAAAGGTCTTAAGCAATTCCTCTGCCACCTTTTCTGCGTTCACTGTTCTCATGGCCACCACCTCTGGATAATCGGGTGGTGTAGGCCAGCAAGATCAAAATATTTTGGAACCCTGTATTTCATTGGGGCAAAGGTCTCACAATATCCACTGCCACCCACTCAAAAGGCTCTTCCATGAGCAGCATGGTGACCAATGGGGCATTTGGTGGACATTCTGGGTGTGCCAGTTGGCACTCTGGGCAAGGTAAGCAAAACTGTCATACCTCTTGCTGGAGCCCAGCCAAAAAAACCTATCTAAGAGGTGGTCTCTGGTTTTATTCTCCTTCAGGTGGCCCCGTTAGGAGCTCATGGGCAACAGTAAGACCCTCCGGTATCTTTTCAGTACCAGGAGCTGGGTGACCTCATTCCCCAGCCCCTGCTCCTATTTAGTACAATACCCACCCCCCTCCTTTTACCTTGAATCAGGGCACCAACTATACCAACCTCTTCCTCCACCTGGGCAATGCTGCCTTCATATACCTGCCTGAAACAGTCCTCCTGGGACTGCTCCACCACAATCTGTCCTGTTTCTAGCTTCCACTGCCAGTCCATGTCTGTCTCCCCTACAAAGGTCAATCTACCAGAGCTTGTGCTCAGTTGGGATTTGACCAAGAGCCCCTCTTCTTCAGGCCTATGCCAGGATGTTTTGCACTGCACAAGCATGCCTAACGATTCCTGCAGGTGGGGTTAATCCTGACCGAACAGCATTGGGTGTAAGTCAAGTGCCAAGCTAGGCATGCCAGCACTTGGTGGGTATGCCCCTCAACCATCAGCTTTACCCAAGCTCTCTTGTATGTCTGGGGCTTGCTGTGGAGTCAGACCAGCTCTAGATGGTTTATTTTTCAATAATCCACTTCCCACATCAACTCCTGCTGCACCACTGTCCACGTGGAGCCAGTGTCTACCAAGGCAGTCGCCCACTGGCCTTTGAGCCAGGCCTTGACAGTAATGAAGGAGCCTTCTGTTGAGTATCCTGTATTCCCCAGGCATGGGCCATCACCAAACCAACACTCCATCTCTTCAGGAGTGGACTCCCTTGTAACTCCTCGGGGACAACTATGGGCATACTGTCTGGACCACCTGCACTGGAAGCAGAGACTGCCTGACCCAGCCTGGAGTGGTTGTGGCAGTCTTGCTCCAAGGGGAGGATCTGCCTTCTTGGATCCCAGGTTCATTGCCTCTCACTCTAGGGTATATTCATGCCCTACTGCCAGAAAATCCTCTGTCAGCTTCAGGGCCTCCTGCACTAATTTAGATTGATGCTTCTACACCCACGACTTGACACCCCCTTCCAAATCCTAAATAAACTGTTCTAAGACTATAATCTCTGTTACTTTCCCTAAGTCTCTGTCTTGTGGCTGTAACCACCAACACACCTTATCCTAGAGTAAGTAAACTAACTGCTGAAGGCTGAATGCTCCACAGGCTTTCTTGCCCTGAAAACTTTGGTGGTGAAGTTCCTCAGCCAACTCCAACCAGTGGAGGATGGCTTCCTTCACCTTATCATAATTGATAGCATTAGCCAGTGACATCCCCCGTAGGCTCTCTGAGCCTCCTCTGTAAGCAGCATTCCCAGCTGGGGCTCCCAAATGATTCAAAGTCCTCTAGGAAAAGTTCAGGAGCCACACGCATGATCAGAGGTCAGGAAAACAGACCTTATGATGACTGGCTGAGAGCCATGGGGCTCTTTAGCCTGGAAAAGCGCAGGCTCAGGGGTGACCTGATGGCCACCTATAAGTTTATCAGGGGTGACCACCAGTTTCTGGGGGAACGTTTGTTCACCAGAGCGCCCCAAGGGATGACAAGGTCGAACAGTTATAAACTACTGCAAGACCATTTCAGGCCAGACATAAGGAAGGATTTATTTACTGTTTGAGCCCCCAAGGTCTGAAACAGTCTGCCATCGGAGGTGGTTCAAACACCTACATTGAGCACCTTCAAGAGTAGATTGGATGCCTATCTTGCTGGGATCCTATGACCCCAGCTGACTTCCTGCTCTTCGGATGGGGGGCTGGACTCAATGATCTTCTGAGGTCCCTTCAAGCCCTAATGTCTATTAAATCTATGAAATCCTTGGTGATTTGGGGCATCCCTGCAGGCCCAGACTGGCCACTGAAGCCCTTACACTTCAATCCAAGGTCTGCACCAAGGCTCTCCTCCATGACCCCCTTCAACTGCTTGGTGGCCTACACCTGCAGCTGTACCAGGACAGCCACATGGGCCCCTTGCTGCTTGGTCTACCCCATCACTGCCACTAGCTGCTGCACCAGGATCTCCAGCACCTATTCAATGGCAATGGCTAGGACCTGGATCCAGCTGCCTCTTCTCCACTCAGATTTGAGTCTCGGCATCACTTGTGAGCCACACAGGTAGCTGTGACCCTGGAGGGGCATTGGTGGGAGTTTTGGGCCAGGTGTACTGCTGCACCCTGTCCCCTTTTAGTCTCATTGCAGAAGGTCAGCTGAGGATCCACAGACCAGGACCCTTGCCTCCCTGGGTAGCCAGCCTGAGTCTTGCCCCTGGATTGCAGGCTTCTCCCCAAGCCCTGGGATCCCTGCCCAGAGTCTATAATTATTAACACAAATCACTAATAACAAACCAAATACATTACAGTTTTCCTTATGCTGTCCGTTTGTGGTCTCTGCTGTCTGCTTCCTGTGTTGTGGTCCCAGTGACTCCAGCAATCCTGATCTGGATGTGGGTTGGCAGCAGAGCTTCTGCCAGGCAAGGGAAAGCCCATCCAAGGATCATGCCATCTGTGTATTCCTGGATGTGGCCACCTGCTCCTCACCCCAGAGGACCCTCTCTGCAGCCATTCCTGGCTGCACTTAACTCCCTCCTCTTGTGGGGGTGGGTCCTTCTGCCCTGCCTGGGCAGTCGGGTTTCCAGTTGTCCACAGCTGGGAACACTCCCCCAGTCATGGCTGCTCATTGCAGCTGTGCCTGGCATGCAGATTTCCAGCTGGTCTGTGCGGCCATGGCATGGCTGCTTCTGTCTCTTCTGGTCTGGGGTGGGGAAGGTGTTCTGGGCTGGAGGCAGCTCATCTGTGCTCCTCGTGTTGATGGGGAGGAGCCCCATTACATCTACCCTTTCTCCTTTATCTTCCAGATCCACACCTGTCCCAGCCGCCTGTGGAGGGTTCGGGATTGATTGAGAGTGTGGTCGGGGAGTAGAAAGGTAAGAAAGGTTTTATTGACTTAACAAAAACACGACTATGCATAGTATACTAAGACAGATAATGACAGAGTAATAATTTGTGTTGGCAACTTATCGGCAGTCCCCTCTGATACCTGATGTATGACAAGTTTTTCTTTCCACAAAGCTCAGCAAAGTCAAGCGTCCCCGATCAGCGCTGTCCGAGAGGTACCAGAAAGGACCCTGGTATTTAGTCCTTGGGCTCGGAGATCCACGGGCCCACTGATCCAGAGCTGTATTAGCTGATCCACAGCTAATCAGTAGTTCCTTTCACAGAGCTGTATCTTCCTTCTAAACGATTTTTGGATGTGCCAGCCAATTTATAACTTCTGAGCTATGCTGATAACTTACAGCCATTCAGATTCTTTTTACTTCAACTGTCCTTAGACTGACCAATAGCAGTACAAGCCTTGCATTCTTCTGATAAAGTTAATTTTAACTATGCCACAGGACCTACCATCACTTTTATAAGGCTTTGCTAAATTTACTAGGCCTTATACTTCATACAAAGCCTTACTACATCTTAGACTTTAATTAGGCTCTTAGCAACAACAGATAGCTTAATATCTGAACAAATGACAGAAAAACACTTGGTCTAATCTTCATAGAACCTTCAGCAAGCACCTTTATCACACAGACATAATTTCCACCTGTCACACACACCCACACCTTCTCTTCTCCTTATTCTACGGGGACTGTGCCTTACTTTTAGAAATTTTTTTCCCCCTTCACGAACCTTGTGAGGCATAGGAGAATGTGGACCATACTCATCCCTAGTGTGACCTCATGGTTACTGTACCAATGCTAATCTTGGCTGTAATTAACCTCACAATAAATATAAAAACCATCTGAAAATAGTAGTGTACATGTGACAGGAGTGCCTCTTCTGGAGTCCGTCTATCAGTGACCCCACTCTCCTGTTATGGGCCAACCACCTGCCTTCTCTCCTGCTATGCCTTGATCTTAATTAATTAATGGATGTTAATTAGTGGGAGGCTCCTCATTTATTTGCCCTGGTGTCAGGGGGCGCTATCTACAGATCCTTTTTCCTCCCCTACACCGCAGATGAAGATTATACTGACATGGTTTGATCTGGATCTTGTTGTAATCTGGCCCTCCCCTTGTCTTCTCTGGGCTTTCCATGGCTCTGTCTCACTCTGTCTCACCTTCCTGGCGCTCCGCTGCCCCCTTGCTCTGGGGCTTCTCGCTGGCCCCCCCTCGCTCTGGGGCTGGGGTCAGTGCACCCCAAAATGCTGCGCCCTCTCTGGTGCTGGCGTCCCTATGCTACCGTGGGTCCCCTGTAAGGCCTCCTCCAATACCTAACAGCCTCACCCAATCCACTGGTGAAAAAGCAAAACACAAGCCCCTAGGCTATAACAAAAATCCAAGCTGCCTGGCTAAAATATCATTCAGATTCCTACCAGGGAATACTTTATCCCATGACAGCATCAGGAGCTGCTTGTGCAGTCAGGCCTCTCTCCTCTGCTTGCTCCGGCAGAGCTCCCTTCCTCTTTGGCTGCCAGTAGGGAACTGCCCTCCTGACCTTAGGCCTGGGATTCATACGGGAGCCTGGCCCTGCCCCTTCCAGTCAGCTGACCAGGTGCAGGTGCGGCCAATTCCCTCCTTAACCTGTCGTCATGGCAACCAGTACCTGGGTTTCTGCCTCTGCTCTGAGAGTAGCAGGCACCTTAGTGTCCTGCTGCAGTACAACATAATGAAAGAGAAGTTGTGCTGTGCTATGCTCATATAATCTCTTCCATTACCTGCTGAATAACAGTGTTTCAATCTGTCATTCAGCTTTTTTGAGCATTGTACTTGTGGGGCTCCTAGTCTTGGGTCTCCGGCTCCTTTTGCAAGATAGACATGAGCTTCCCTAACTCTTTGAGGTTTTTTTGGTTTTATTTTTTGTTTCTGGGTTGGTTTGTTTTTTGACTGAGAGCTGGATCCTAGCTTCCCCTCTACTTCCTTTTAACTGTCACTGAATTTTCTCACCTTGGAACCTTGTCAGGTAGTTCCTGAATATGCAGGAAGCAAGAACTCTCAGAGGAACAAAATTGACTATAGAATTTGCAAATGTAAATTCTTCAGAATTCCAAAAAACAGCAGTTTTTAGGACAGACAAAAGCTGAGGCAAAAATTTTGCTGCCAAATCTTAGAACAGAGGTCTAAATCTGAAAAAAAGCTTGTATGTGAATAGGAATCTTGTGTGGTATTGTCAAACAAGCAGAATTACATTTAAGAAGGACTTTCATGGCCCATTTGTGACCACAGTCTTATCTTGGAATTGGAGAGCAGGAAATTTTCCATATAAAGACTATTTCTCTGTGGAATGGCAGAGTCTCATCTGCAAGCTTTAGATAAAGTACTCCCAGCACTATTTTTAAGCATGGGGATGCATATACATGAATCTCCCAGAGCTTTAATTAGAGTGGCCTTGGACAGCTCAACTGGGAAGAGGTTGGATGAGTTCTATAAACAGTTGGGGAGACGTAGGGAGTTTTCAAGAAGGAGGAGGGCTCCTGCAGTAAACTCTTGAAACAGAAAGATTGAAGGAAAGAGTATATCTTCTTCTCACTCTTGAGCCTCTGGGAGCTGGAGTTTATAGTCAGCATGCTTTGACATTTTGTCTAAATTTATGTTTAAAGAATAAACCTGAATGCTAAGGGAAAGGCTTGAAAGATACTCAGGTATAATGCTGAGTTTTTTTTCTGGGCTGGGAGTCAACCAGCCAATGCTCTGTAAGCCCACTTCTCAGTTGATCTAGATCTTTCCTATTGTATAGGAGATCTGTAATTAAAATCACATTTTCCTTTCATTACAAAATTCCTGTACAGCCGTGTCAAACATGAATGACTCATGCCTCCTGAGGCTGGGGGAGCATGGCGACTGCCTGCAGGTGGTAGTGGTGGTGTCAGCAGGGGGGCATGGTGGTGGTGAATGGGGACTGCCTGCAGGTGGCCGTGGTGACTCTGGCAGTGAGGGCAGGCGAAGAGGGGATGGTGATGTTGGCAGCAAGGGTGGGCTGAGTGGGGACCGCCTGCAGGCAGCTGCAGCGGTATTGGCGGCAAGGAGCAGGGGTGGCAAGTGGTGACCACCCACAGACGCCGATAGCAGTGTCAGTGGCAGCCAATCTCAGGGGGGGCACGCTGTGTTCCCCTTAAGCATTGCCTATGGTGTCAAATATATGGTCTGTGGCTGGATCCAGTCCATGGAGCCTTATGATCCAACCTCTGGTGCTGCCCCTCTTGCTGTGGTAGACCATCCCTTTGCACAGTGCCTGGGACATGTGCAGCTTATAGCATTTGCTTGACCAGGTCTGCATTTGCTTGGACCAAGCTGTGCTCCTTGCAGCTCTTGCTCTGTCCCAGACTCTCCTCAGTGGGTGCCTCCTGTGCTGGATCAGGCATATGGTTGGAGATGCAGCCCGTGGATTGGCTCTGACTCACTCATCCAACTCACGTGGCCAGAGAAGTATGACACCCCTGTTCTACATAGAACTCAGCTAACAAACAGGCTCCATGAAAACTACAGCATGGCACAGCAGCAGAGAGCCTTCAGCACAGCTCCAGCCCAAAAATCTATCGAAAAGAACACTACAAGTCTAATCTGACAAATTTTTAGATAAATCATCTGCTCCCCACCATTGCAAACTCACTGACATGGTAATCTCAAAGATATTGCTGTAAGATGTTGAAGACTAAAAAATTGCTAGAGCAATTATTCTCAAATTCTATAAGATGATTAGCTAGAGAGCAATTCTCTCAAACCTCGGCCTGAAAAAAAAACCCTGAAGTCTTGAAGGAGGCTACAAATGTAAGGCCAGTTGGCTTAGTACCAATTGTAAATGTGTTAATTAGAATTACAAAAGGGGAAAGAGACCGAGAAAGGATATGGTGGACCTTCCTCATATAAGACAGAATCCTAGGATTCAGAATCTTAGCAATGGAAAAAAAACAACAGTGCACAGCTCCTGTGGAGGGTCACTTTACATCACTGTCACACAGAATTGATAAAATAATGTTCTAGATCAGTGGGGGCCAATCATTTTGGCAGGCGTGCCACAATCTAGCCCTGCACCCTCCCTAAGCACCACTCTGATCACCTTCCCTTGCCCCACCTGCTGCTTTGCCCTCTGCTTCCTGTTCTGTCCGTGTGGCTTGCCCCTCCCTAGTTTTTCCATGTACCACACACTGAGACTGTGCCACTTGTGCCACAAGTTGGCCATCTCTGTTCTAGGTGGAGATGAGGCACAGATAGATGGCCTAAAGGGAAAGGGCTCAAGTTTGACTGTAAGTACCTCAGAAGAATGAAAATCCGAGAGCTAAGAGAATTCAAATGGTCTCATACTCCAGTGCTGAGACCCAGGAGTGGGACTCCTATGTGTATGGTATCTTTTCTAGAGAATGCTAATTATTAATGTTTTTTTGAGACTATGGAAGGAAACCAACAGAGAAAGCATTGCTGGGAGTCTAACAAAGATCCCTTTGTGTTTTTTTTTTTTACAGTACAGCCAAAAAAAAGAATGGTAATACTATATTTGGCAGTTTTAAAAAGGAATCAAATTGCTTGAGGCTTTTACTGCCCTGAAACATTTATTTTGGTGCATAACATATGGTCCTTAAAATTATTTGTTTTAAAAATGATGTTTCACTTGGAAGAAACCTGGGATGGAAGAATTACCACCAGCTGCAGTTATAGCTTTACAAAGAACGTTTAACTATTATTTTACCTTCTTACAGTTCACTGATGACAAATTTAATAAAGTTGTGTAAGTCTCCAAAACATTCTGGGGGAGAGTTGGAATGTTAGCTAAGAGGATCTGATCTGTAGTTGATTGGATAGGGCAGAGATAATATCAGTATTTATTACAGAATCCAAAATGGTGGTAGATGCTTCACTGAAGATATAGTCTACATCCCAAAGAGCTTGCAACCTCAGTTGTAGACATGTTCATTAAGAGAATGAACAATAGGGAGGTGATAAGTTTGGGAAGTATATGGGTAACAATTTGATAGAGTATTTACTCATTTTCAAAGATGAGGACATGCTGCTCTACTGATGTTTTTTCTTTTTTCTTCTTCTGTCCTCCCACTTCCTATTTGTGTATATGAAAAGTTTGATAAAGAGGGAAGACAGTGGATGTTTTTGACTTTCTTAGAGCATTGTGGAAGAAAAGAGATTTCAAGAGTGGCTTAACAATAGCAATAGCTTAATGGACTAGAGTGGTAAGGGTCCTGGCTATGTAAGGTGAAGTCACTTAAATGCTTGCAAGAGAAGTGGAAGAAGAGGCAGTAAATCTGGCATTAATGATGCAACAGCGTGGGTGTGTCTACACATTCATTAATGTTCTGTAGTTACTGCACATTAAGTTTAGTACTTGCATAACTGAGTACTAAATCAACGCACAGTAACTGGTGCTACTGTGCAGTAGTGCTGGTGCATGGGTTTTTACAGACACTAACTGCACAGTAGCTTAACATTACTTCACAGTAGTGTATTAGCATGAGTTTTGCCTAGCATGCTACTGCACAGTGTTATTAGGCTACTGTGCAGTTAGCGTCTCATGTAGATGTACCTAGTATGTGAAATGCAGCAAGAGTAGGGAGAGGTTCAGGTGCTGGTAAAGGCAGTGATAAAAAGAAAGGCTTTTTAGGTCCCAAGTAGATGTCCATAGCACACTAAACATGTGTGTGCATTTCTTTAAATGAAAATAAATAAGGTATTAACTCTTTTTAGTCTTAAATGTAAAACTTTCCCAAAACAACCACAGGTTGCAAGTTCCCTGGGTTCTGTGCTGACTCCTTGTACGTCACTGGCTTATATTCATAATCCATTTTCCTCATGTCCAGTTCTGCTTCTCTTCTCTCCCTGAGTTCTGTAGACCACCAGACTACATCCACTTTTTTATAGCAAGTCCACACATTTGGGGAAACTTCCTGAGATGTGGATTCTGTTATCTAGCTCTGCTTTTCTTTACTGAAAGCAAGTCCTTTCCCTTCCATCTGAGTTTCTGAATTGATTCCCTAGACTCAGGTTTTCTTTTAGATCCTAGATAGTTTTCTTGCAATGACAGCCCATGGTTAAAAGTCATGTCAGCCTTAAGTTCCCCTTCTCATTTTCAAAGAAAAGATTTTTAAAAAAGCAATACGTTTTCTTCTTAGTGACTTCCCATAGCTCTCCAGCAGATTATTTTCCCTTTATTCTCTCACAAGGAAAACCTATACCAATTTTGTACCGCCAATACTATTGATTACGATTCAGTAGATGGTTCAAAGCTTGAAATGGTTGCTGTTTCTCAACTGAAATCCTTTTGCTGTAACTAAGCATGTGGGGCATTTATACACATGCTCTGGGAGTGGGGGAGGGAGGGTGCTTTAAATAGAGTGGCTCTGAGAGCCAATGTAATTAAAGAGTCCAGTGGCTTGTGTATCAGCATCCCAGTGCTGAAAAATGGCAGCGGTGTGGCTTTAACTAAAGCTTACAGAATGAACTTTAGTTAAAGTGGCTCCATGAACATTTTCAGCATGGGGACATTGATACATGAGATGCTGTAATCTGCGGGAGTGTGGTAGTAATCTTGGTGATAATCACCACGCTCCAGAAGACTTGACTAATTGAGTCTGCTCTGATGTGCTGTAATTACAGTGTGTTGTAGCAGCCTCGCTGCACATGGATAGGCACCCTTGGGGCACCTATACATGTGCCAGATGTCTGCTCTAATATGTGCTAATTTAGCATTTATTGGAGCAGACTTGATTAATTAGCACACTCTAGCAGCCTCTGCATCACGTGTATTTAGTGTCTCCATGTTTCAAACTGGTAGCAGGCCACTTTAATTAAAGCTTGTCAAACCAGCATTAGTTAAAGTGCCCCTGCTGCCATTTTGTATTGTGGGATGCAGAATATATGTGACGCTATGGGCGCTTTAATTAGAGCTGATCTTGGACCCACTCTAATTAAAGTGCACCCCTTTCCACCCCAGAGCACATGTATAGATGCCCTTGAAGTCCTGACTTAGTACTTTAAAAGGTAGCTCATATTACTATGTAATCAGATGATCATGACTATGTGTTGAGGCCTATATTAGCTAACTACCAGAAGACTTAGTAGCAAGAAGGATGCTTCAGAAGTATACTTATTTAAAATCCTCTAGGAATTTCTCTGACAATGAGCTCTTCAGTTTGGAGTCATTCATGAACCCCATGGGAAATTTTCCATGGTCATAACTTTTTTTCTCAGCCCTGTCAGCTCCAGGATGAAGAATGAATAACAAATAATTTTGGCTTAGAGAGATTCTTTTCATTATCATTCTGCCATTTGTGTCCTGTGCTAAGTACAGCTTGGTCAAACCCAGGCTGCTGGATCAACACATAAAGGTTCAATTAAAGCTTGGTATCTGATCAAACTTGCAATAAAACTTGTTATAACAGGTCAAAACAGAGATACATCTAGTCCAATATCACATCCTTGACAGTGGCTAGAAATTCACTAATGGGCAATTATATATGTGTGTGTGTGTATACATACATACATAGATATATTTTTCACAGAGGAAACTTCTTTCCAGGTTGTTCAATTGGTGGTTGGTTTATACCCAGCAGTATGCCCCTTAATGTCTTCTAAAATGTTTTAATTGTTTCATGTTACTTGGAATCTTCACATTTATTTCACCATTTTGAAATGAACAGAAGGAAAATACCTGCCTTTCTAGGGAGATTGCAACTTAGCAGTGTAATCATTTTCCCGCAGATATTTTGTTTCCACTGAGCTATCGAACCTCTGCATCTACATAAAATTGTAATAAAATAACTAACTTGGTTTTGGGAAGGCATTAGGAATAAAAAAAGATTTTCCAGACTTACATCTGCATAGAGCAGGAACACAGCTTAAATGTCTGCAGGCTGTGAAACAGGAGAAGAGAGACTAGGAGTAGCTGATGGCAAAATTGCCAGCTTGATTAATAGAACATCAAGACTATTTAAAAGGGGAGATGATAGTTAATACCAATGAGATGAAGAACAATGAGCCATTAAAGCAATTGAGTCTCTCACAGGTGCCTAAAAGGAAATGCCACTTTTGCTGCCGGACAGCTGGTTTTGGACCAGGAATCAAAGGTGGGTAGTTCTATTCTGGACAGAAAAATCAGCTTCCCTGTGCAAGAAATGTACCCCGATTTTGAGGGGCTGATTTTGGGAAAAAGGTGTGTGTAGTAGGTGAGAAAATACAGTATAATACTCAGCTGTGTTCACATTTGCTAGCTTCTTGTATACACATAATTGTGTTCTCTGTGCATGTCTAAATATGCTATGCACACATACTGGATGTGCCAGTGTCACATCAAATTAATTCACTCCCACATCTTGCATTAATTCATTTATTCATTGCTTCTCCACAACAGTGAGAGCAAATTGATGGAAGGGTGAAGCGATAAAGCAGCTCTGTCCCCAGCCTTGCCTAGTAACAATAGTTTCCTTGTGCCCAAAGGGAAGTCCTATCAACAGTGAGCAAGTGGGACTTTTCATTTGCTGCTTGTAATTGGACGAGCTAACCCCCTATCACCTGTAGTATGTTCCCTGGATATATTGGCTGAGCAGTTATTGAAAATGTATCCTGAAGATCCTAGTACTTTGGAGGTTTGGGAAGAAAAGCAGTGGACTGGAAGACTGAGGATGGAGTACTAATTTACTGCCTGAGAGTGACAGAGGGGAGGAGATAAATTAACCTACCCTAAGGGTCTTTAAGGTAGTAGGAAGCTTTGTACTGATGAGCAAGATGAAAAGGAGACCCATAATAGTGGGTGGGGGGAATGTCTTGAGTATGGAGAAAGAGCCATGGTAAGACATTGTGAAGCAGGAATTGACACAGAGAACAAATCTGTGGTCAGAGAGAAGGGCAGTGAGTATGAACACAGTGGATAACCAAGTATTGGAGGTGTACCTGGGGCAGTTTCTAGGGTTGCTTTAAGACTCTAGGGGGTTTTCAGCAGAGGTTGGACTAATTCTTTTTAATGCCAAATGTTAGACATGGAGACAATGTGGTCAGAACTCAACAAAGAAGTTAGAAGAGGGGAACCTAAAATGACACTTACTTAGCATTAATTATTGAATAATTATCTTAAACTCTAATAGTCAAAGCATATTTTTCATGAACTCATTATAGACTTGCATTTTGTTTGCAAAAAATTAATCTTATACTGAAGATATGCAAAGAAATTGTAATCCACTCATTGACATTCAATAAACTTTATCAAAGAGATGCTGAAGTCAAGACTTGGGAGAAGCTGGAGTAACTCCAATGGCACTGAAACCTCAACCAAGTGGCTGCCTGTTTCAAGGTAAAGCATCTTCCTTTGAAGCAGTGAAAGGAAAGTGGAGGAAGGAAAAGGAAAGAAATCCTGCCTTATGGACTATGGGCTATCCTCCCCTGCAGAGTGACCTGCAAATTCTGCAGATGTGTCTATGGCTCAAGGATTGGTCTCTGAAGTCACCTCAAGACCCATCAATGAACCACGGTAGAGATAATCCTCGACCCAAGGGACTGCTGACAAAAACAAAGAGTGAAATTAATTAAATAAACCATTACAGGCTGGGCAGATAACACTACCTATAAATCAGGTTCCTTGATATTTCCTATTAAAACACCCTGTTTTCAGCTTATAACTTTAACTAGTTTGACTGAAGCTTTCCATTCTGGGTGTACATTTTGGCCGATTTTTTTTTTAATATCCCAAACTGCTCAGCCATTTTGAGAATTAGATTAAGGAAAATATATTATTTCCCCCATGTTAAAGTATCTGGTGACTTCATATTTGAACCGCCCTTGCAGGTATTTGTCAGGCCCTTTGTGTGCATTCCTTGTAAAATTATGCCCAAATTCAGCCAACTGGTCTTTGAAAAACTGCATGTGCTGAGACAATTGGCTTAGATTTCAGCTGCTACATTTTCTGGAGAGCTGGTCTTCACTGAACATGCTGCATGTTCTCACAGTTACTGTTGCTAACTGGACTTCACAAGTACCATCCCTACAGAGTGACTGACTGAGTGTGCTTCATTGTTTTACAAGTCCTACAAATGACAAGCTTGTGTATGTATCTTCCCCACAGGGCCGTATTCTCCAGTTCAGGATTGAGAGGGACTTTCCCCAACTGCTGCTTCTGGCTTCTTGGGACTGGAAGGGGTCCAGGCAATGGAACTAAGAAGAGGGTGCCTTTCTCTTGTGTTCTCGGTGTCGCAGGGCACTTCCTAAGGAGGCTTAAACCCAGGAAGGGGAGATGTGTAGCAGAGCACTAGGGTGCTCGCTACTGGTAATGGTAATGAGCTCAGCTGCCACTCACCAGGGCGGCAGGTGGGAGTTGCTATGGCAACTGATTGGGTCAGATGATCAGAAGGGGGCAGGGCCTGGCCCTTTGTAGGCAGTCAGGCTGAGGCCAGGAGTTAGTTCCATCTGGCAGCCTGAGCAGTAGGAAGCTCTGCTGCAGAGCCGAGCCAAGCAGCCTGACCACCCAAGCGTCGGCATTATGATACGGGGTGGAGAGAACCCTGACAGGGAGATGGAGAATGGCCAGGGTGGTGCTGAACGTATGTTATAGCCAGGAGGCTTACTTTTAGTTACAGCCGGTTGGCTTATGGCTTTGAGTTTCTGTTGGGTTGTTTGTGTAAAACCGGAGGACCGGGTGAGGCTGTAGGGGAAGGAGGAGGCCTCAGGGGAGCACCCCAGTTGCATGGGGGTTCCTGGTGCCCTTGGAGGGCATGGCAATTTGGCACAGCAGGTGGTATGCTGTAGGGTGGCGCTGTGTTATGGGGTGTCCCGACCCCAGCCCAGCGGGGCGACATCGGGCGGAGTTAGTGGGGTGTCCCGACCCCAGCCCAGTGGGGCAGTATTCGGGAGTAGAGCCCAAGCAGGGCATAGGACCCAGAAGTAGGGTCAGGGGGCCAGGCACGGCTACAGGCCACCTGAGCCCCGAGCGCAGGAAGCGCGAGTACAGGCCCGAGGTGAGGGCAGGGGAGCGCGGGAAGCACGAGTACAGGCCCGAGGTGAGGGCAGGGGAGCGCGGGAAGCGCGAGTACAGGCCCGAGGTGAGGGCAGGGGAGTGCGGGAAGTGCGAGTACAGGCCCGAGCTGAGGGCAGGGGAGCACGGGAAGCACGAGTACAGGCCCGAATGAGGGCAGGGGAGCATGGGAAGCGTGAGTAAGAGCCCGGGGAAGGGCGGAGTGTGAGGTGAGAAGCCCCGGGGAAGGGCGGAGCGTGTGGTGAGAAGCCCTGGGGAAGGGCGGAGCGCGCGGTGAGAAGCCCCGGAGAGGGGTCATGAAGACAAGTGTTGACATGAGAACGTCCAGCACACCTGCGAGGCTTGGGGTGTGCTAAAGGAGAGGTTGGAGGCACGCGTAGCCCATAAGGCTGGGGTGCACCAGGTCACCCTTTACAGGATAGAGGCCAGTATAAGAGCACCGGGTCCAAGGGGCCAAGTAAGGCAGCCTCCCATTAATCCTATAGGAACAGCAAAGTCGTGGCGGGCGAGATTGAGGGTGCTAAACAGGCAACTTGGCATGGTAGGGGCGCCAGGGGAGATCACGGCTGCTCCTGCACCCCGCCCCATGACTCTCGGTAATTCCCTTTCAGGCACTCGAGCAACAGTAAGAGAGCAAAAAAAAGATCAGGAAGGAAATGCTGGGACAATGAATTTTGTAAGACTGAAACCATCTGGGGGAATGGAAGTGGAATTAGCTAGGCAAGGAGACTGAGACTAGAAGCTGGGAGGAAGAAGAGGTTGGGACTAGGAAGTGTTAAGACTGGGAGGTGGAAGGGGGAAGGGCTGTTTGTGAAAGAAATAGGGTAGAGACTGGGAAGCAGTTGACCAGGAAAACAATGGTATTGGATTAGGAGCTGTCAGGGAAGATTTCACAAGAAGGACTTACTGGAACTAGGAACCCAGCTAGAGGGCCACTAGGGCAAGAGTGATAGGTTTAAGAGTGCTGGACTGAAACTGGCTGAGCAGATTTGTCATGGAGATTAGGGGTAGGGAAGAGAAAAACCAATCTGAGTGGTTGGGGAAGGGGAAGGGAGAAGGAAGAGATCCTGACTGGACAAGGAGTTCAGGACTGAAAGATACCTGAAGAGTGGAAACTGGAACAAGGAAGCAAGTAAAATGGGACTATGCCAGTAGTGAGTAAAAGACAGGACTGGGATGGGGGCAGAGTAGGAGGGGACAAACTGGAGCAGAAGAGTCTGAGCCCAGAAAGCCACACTGCCTTCTAGAACCTAGAATGAAACGGAAGTTTCCAACATTTTCTCATAGCTCTCCTGTTGGTATATATCTTTGCAACCTACCCACAACATTTGAGTCTCATCCCCCCTCTACTGTTGACAAAGGATGAAAAACTACTAATGCTTTGGATAACTTTGTTAGCTCAAGGGGCAGTATTTGGTTAATGAATCATGTATATCAATACTAATGTTTATAAAATGTAATTTTTTTTGTTTTGTATATTTTAAAATTTAGGAAATTACACATGCAAAATTGTTTTGAAAAAGCATAATTAAAATTTACAAATCAAATTATCAAAAATAAGGAAATGCCACAATTAAGATGACCTGTGCATGTTGATTCTCCTCTGAATAAAAAAGGAGATGTGCTTGTACTAATTCAAGTCTGTATCCTGGGCTAGGAACAGACATTACACATAAAATACTTTATGTGATCAGAAACTGGTTCAAACCTGTAACAGAACAGATGTTCAGTCACATAAACCAGTTTGAGATAAACCTGGTTGAATGTAGTATTGGACTTAATTGATTTGGCTCAAACTGGTTTATGCAATATCTGTCCCAGACCCCTTGTCGGTTTAAGAGAAATCAGACTCCCCCAGCATCCAGGCATGCTCTCTGGGCTGGGTGGGGCTCTCTTCTACACAGCAGGGCTGGCCCCTCCCCTCTGCTCCCTGGCTGGAGCTCCAGAGACTGTGGGCTGCTTCCCCCTTCCCCTCACCACTCCCTGCTAAGCAGGAATTCCCCCCTCCCCTCTGCTGTTGCCAAAAATTAATTTTAGTTCTGTAAAATAAAATCCTGAAACTAACACTCCTCTGTACTGATTTTTAGTTTGCACACTTTAAAACAGATTCCACTTGAAAATCTTTAGCATTTAAATACCTGGGTTTTCTGTTCTCTGTAGCTAGGTGGGGCACGTGCGGCACTGAAATCTAGTCATCAGAGTAGTTCTGCATTACAAATCCTTGTAAGAAACTAATTTAAAAAGGATGGAAAGTTTATATGTGGTCATATATGAAAGTCTTTTTGGTCAAAAAAAATGCCCTGTGCAATATCTTCTGGCAACCTTGAAAATAAGATATAACTTCAATTTATATTTTATGTCATTATGCTTTCCTTGCAGCTGTCACATCCAGTCCTGAGAATGCATAAATTATCATTATTTTTGGCTTACCCATAATTGTCTCTGCCTGTGTGTATAATTTTGAGGGTTATAGAGATGACTATAAGAGAATGGACAGACAGAAACTTTGTTACTCCCTTAAAATAAAAGAATCAAGCAGAGGAAAGGAGAGAATCTTTTCTTTTGCAAATATTTTATCCTTCAAGGCTACTTTACAGTAGTAACTACTAAAACCATTTGTCTTGCTAATTTCCTGTCCAAATGTTATCTAGAAAATTAATTTGTGCTTTGTATCATGGATATATTAATTCTGCTGGCGTTTTGTTTATGAAAAAGCAGTAGATCCTTTTACACCATAATGCATTCCTGTCACAGATCTTTTTGTATTTAAAAATGCTTCTGGTGGAATGTAGTATACAAAGTTTTATACATTTGTAGGTTTTAAGGATAGGAAGGACTACTATGATGAATTAGTCTGACCTGCATGATGCAGAGATAAAATTTAACTGTTTCATTTGTTCATTAGGCTCAATAGCTTGTAGTTGAAGTAGACACAAATGGAGAACTAAAGAAAAGAGAGATTAACTGACCTGTTCAAGATCACACAGGGAGACCATAGAAGATCTGGCACATGAATACAGATCTCTTGAGTCACTTAACTGCAAAATAATCCTTTGTCTCTAGACTTGGGCTCAGTTAGGCACTGTCTTTTGATCAGTAAAGTCACTAATAGAGGCACAAAAATGACTGCCACAACTGTTGGTTGGCTGTGCCACCACTGTTGGCAGGGGAATAGCCAGTACTGTGGCAAGGAAGTTTAGTGCCCAGGGCACAGCCCACAGTGGCAGCCCACCCTCACCCAGTGCACAGTTCCAGGGCACATGCCCCTCCATGCTTGCCCGGGAGTGCATGCATCAGCAGGAGCTGCCCTTCCCCTACCCCCACGCCCCCCACAAATGAGCCACTCTTGGCTCTGTCCTGTGCCCTGCCCCAGTTGGGCAGTGCCTATTGGTGCCCCTTCACTTTGGTGCCCAGGGTGGTTGCCCCACCTGCCCCGTCTTCCTATGGCACTGGGGGTAGCCAGTGCTGCTTTGTGCTGTTGCTGCCTAGGGCATGGAGGCTGTATCTACATGAGATGCCGACTTCACAGTTTTTACTGTGCAGTCATTTAGTACTTGTATTTACAAGTTACTGCTCAGTACTGGCACTGAATGGCTTTAAGGTGATGCTGACTGCATAGTAGGTCATTACTACTGCACAGTAGCATTGCCTCACACTTTGTGCCTTGCAATGCTACTGCACAGTAGTAATGACCTACTGTACAGTCAGTGTCTCATGTAGACATGGCCAGAGTTACCTTGTTATGCCTTTGCTTTTGACAGAAAGGATCTAGCTAAGTACTTAGCTAAACAGCATTAAAATATCCACATTTCTTCTATAGGAACAAATTCACAGTATTTTGGATTGATAAACATGGGACTGATAAGGAAAGATTACATGTTTCATCACATTATATACATGGAAATGCGGTATGGTATTGGAAGGATCCAGTATGACTGTACCAATGGAAACAGCTATAGCAACTTTGTTGTGCATGTAGTTTCATAGTTTCATAGTTTCTAGGGTTGGAAGGGACCTGAGCAGATCATCTAGTCCGACCCCCTGCCATGGCAGGAAAGAATACTGGGGTCAAACGACCCCAGCAAGATGTGCATCTAACCTCGTCTTAAACACCCCCAGGGTAGGAGCCTGCACCACTTCTCTTGGAAGCTGGTTCCAGACCCTAGCCGCCCTGACCGTGAAGTAGCACTTCCTGATATCTAACCTAAATCTACCCTCTGCCAGCTTGTGACCATTATTCCTGGTCACTCCTGGTGCTGCTCGGGGGAACAGTGACTCCCCCAATGCAGCTGGTCCCCCCTGACTAGTTTATAACAGGCCACAAGATCCCCCCTCACCCTTCTCTTGTGGAGGCTGAACAGGTTCAGGTCCCGTAGCCCCTCCTCATAGGGCCTGCCCTGTTGTCCCCTGATCATGCGAGTGGCCCTTCTCTGGACCCTCTACATGCTGTCGACAGCCCTCTTGAAGTGCGGTGCCCAGAACTGGACGCAGTACTCCAGGTGTGGCCTGACCAGTGCCGCGTAGAGGGGGAGGATCACCTCTTTGGACCTGCTTGAGATGCATCTGTGGATGCATGACAAGGTGCGGTTGGCCTTCCTAACTGCCTCCCCACACTGCCGGCCCATGTTCATCAATGATGACCCCAAGATCCTTTTCCACCTCCGTGCTGACAAGAGGGGAGTACCCTAACCTGTAGGTATGGTGCCAGTTGTTCCTACCGAGGTGCATCACCTTGCACTTGTCTGTGTTGAAACCCATCCTATTCTTGACCGCCCACCCTTGTAACCTGTCTAGGTCTGATTGTAGCCTGTTGCATCCTTCCAGTGTGCCCACGTCCCCCCACATCTTAGTGTCATCAGCAAATTTGAACAGGGTGCTTTTTACCCCCTTGTCCAAATCACTGATGAAGATGTTGAACAGTGCGGGCCCGAGGACCGAGCCCCGCGGAACCCCACTGCCCACGTCCTTCCAGGTTGAGAAGGACCCATCCACTACCACCCTCTGAGTGTGGCCCTCCAGCCAGTTGGGGACCCATTTGACTGTGTGGGTGTCTACACCACAGCCCCCCAGTTTCTTAATGAGAACAGGATGAGAGACAGTGTCAAAAGCCTTCCGGAAGTCCAGGAAGACTATATCCACTGCTACCCCTGCATCTAATGATCTGGTGATCTGATCGTAAAAGGCCACCAGGTTGGTCTGACAGGACCTGCCACTGATGAACCCGTGTTGGTTGCCCCTAAGCATTCAGTCCCCTGCTGGCCCCTCATGGATGTGTGCCAGCATAATTTTCTTGAACAGCTTGCCTAGGATCAAGGTAAGACTAACCGGCCTATAGTTTCCTGGGTCCTCCTTCCTGCCTTTTTTGAAGATGGGGACCACGTTGGCCCTCTTCCAGTCCTCTGGTACCTCACCAGAGCACCACGAGTGCTCGTAAAGCCATGCCAGGGGACTTGCAATGACCTTGGCCAGTTCCTTTAAATCTCTAGGGTGGAGATCATCTGGACCGGCTGACTTGAATACGTCCAACCCCTCCAGAAGCTCCCTAACTAAACCCTCGCTAACCCGTGGCCCAGGTGTGCCTCCCCAAGGGGGGCCCGGCAGGAAGGTGGCTGTTCTGGTCCCTACTTAGGAAGATGGAGGCAAAGAAATCGTTAAACATGTTAGCTTTGCCATCTGGTGTGACGACCAAGTTTCCCAACGCGTCCTGCAAGGGCCCCACCTTACCCGGGACCTTCTTTTTACCCCCTATGTATTTAAAAAAGGACTTCTTATTTTCCTTAATCTGGGAAGCTAGTCCCAGTTCCATCTCTGCCTTGGCCTTCCTAACTACCCCCCTACATCCCCAAGCAACTGCAGAATAGTCCTCCCTCGTGATGACCCCTTCTTTCCATTGGGTGTAAGCCTCCTTTTTAGCAAGGAGACGTTCCCAGATGCTTTTGGTGAGCCACAGAGGCTTTTGTGCTCTCCTGTTCCCTTTGATCCTCGTTGGGGTTACCTTCCTTTGGGCTTGGAGGATCGTCTCCTTAAGGAGCGACCACTCTCCTTGGACACCTGGGTCCCCTCCCCTCCGGGACCTCAGCACTTCACCAACTATTGTCCTTAGCTCGTAGTCTTTCAGGTTACACAGATAAGTAGTAAACCATTAATTCTTATTTCGAAATTTTCTATGATTTGTAGACTATAAACAGATGTTGCTAAAAGAAGCAGACCAGCTATGTCATGATGTGTCCCAGCACAGCTGATCCACTTCACTGGGCAAAACAAATGTTACTTGTCATCCTGGTCCTACCATTCCCAGGAGTGGCTTGGGCCCAACTCTGTGGGACAACACTCAGTGTGGGCCTCTGCAAAAGGAAATGCACCCAAGTCAGAATCTCCAGGTGCACCTCTGCAAATGAGGAAACCCAGGCAGGCATTCCTGGGGCTTTAGGGGCCCCAACCTGCATGCCTTAGGGCCTGAGGCAGCTGGAGAGGGTGGGCAGCTCCAGGATGCACTTTCTAGTCTTGAAGGAACCAGATATCTACCACAAAATATCAGCACAAATTAAAACTGCCTTTTGTCATGGCCACACATTTGGGAATTTGTGGTGCAAGAAAGGGCATGGACCTTTGTTTACTTTTTCTTTGTGCTGCCATACAAATTGCTATTGCTGGCACAAAGGTGACATGTGTTTGCAGCCATACAGCATTGTTCAGTTTCAATGTGTTGCTTATATGTTTGTGTTTTGCTATTCTCTGTTAGGCATGTAAGAAAGGGTTAATGTGTATTGTTTTCACAGATGCAGAAAGTTTATAGTTTCTAGAGTTGGAAGGGACCTGAGTAGATCATCTAGTCCGACCCCCTGCCATGGCCGGAAAGATTACTGGGGTCAAACGACCCCAGCAAGTTGTTCATCTTACCTCCTCTTAAAGACCCCCAGGGTAGCAGCCAGCACCACTTCTCTTGGAAGTTGGTTCCAGATCCTAGCCGCCCTGACCATGAAGTAGCGCCTCCTGATATCTAACCTAAATCTACCCTCTGCCAGCTTGTGACCGTTATTCCTGGTCACTCCTGGTAGTGCTCGGGGGAACAGGGACTTCCCCAGTGCCTGCTGATCCCCCCTGACTAGTTTGTAACAGGCCACTAGATCCCTCCTCAGCTTTCTCTTGTGGAGGCTGAACAGGTTCAGGTCCTGTAGCCTCTCCTCATAGGGCCTGCCCTGCTGCCCTCTGATCATGTGAGTGGCCCTCCTTTGCACCCTCTCCATGTTGTCCACATCCCTCTTGAAGTGCGGCGCCCAGAACTGGATGCAGTACTCCAGCTGTGGCCTGACCAGTGCCGCATAAAGGGGGAGGATCACCTCTTTGGACCTGCTTGAGATGCATCTGTGGATGCATGACAAGGTACGGTTGGCCTTCCTGACTGCATCCCCACACTGCCGGCCCATGTTCATCTTGGAGTCAATGATGACTCCAAGATCCTTTTCCGCCTCTGTACTGACAAGAAGGGAGTTCCCTAGCCTGTAGGTATGGTGCCGGTTGTTCCTACCGAGGTGCATCACCTTGCACTTGTCTGTGTTGAAACCCATCCTATTCTCGACCGCCCACCCTTGTAACCTGTCTAGGTCTGATTGTAGCCTGCTGCATCCTTCCAGTGTGCCCACGTCCCCCCACATCTTAGTGTCATCAGCAAATTTGAACAGGGTGCTTTTTACCCCCTCGTCTAAGTCACTGATGAAGATGTTGAATAGTGCGGGCCCGAGGACCGAGCCCTGCGGAACCCCACTGCCCACGTCCCTCCAGGCTGAAAATGACCTGTCCACCACCACCCTCTGGGTGCGGCCCTCCAGCCAGTTGGTGACCCAATTGACTGTGTAAGTGTCGACACCACAGTCCCCCAGTTTCTTAATGAGAACGGGGTGAGAGACAGTGTCAAAGGCCTTCCAAAAGTCCAGGAAGACTATATCCACTGCTACCCCTGCATCTAATGATCTGGTGATCTGATCATAGAAGGCCACCAGGTTGGTCTGACAGGACCTGCCACTGATGAACCCGTGTTGGTTGCCCCTAAGCATGAAATCCCCTGCTGGCCCTTCATGGATGTGTGCCAGAATAATTTTCTCAAACAGCTTGCCTAGTATCGAGGTAAGACTAACTGGCCTACAGTTTCCCGGGTCCTCCTTCGTACCCTTTTCGAAGATGGGAACCACCTTGGCCCTCTTCCAGTCCTCTGGCACCACACCAGAGCACCATGAGTGCTTGTAAAGCTGTGCTGGGGTCCTGCAATGGCCTCAGCCAATTCCCTTAGTACTTTATGGTGGAGATCCTCTGGACCGGCTGACTTGAATTCATACAGTCCCTCCAGAAATTCCCTAACTAGTTCCTCACTAACCCTTGGCCTAGGTGCACCTCCCCTGGGGCCTGAGGGGGGCCCAGCGGGGGTGTGTGACTGTTCCGGTCCCTGTTTAGGAAAATGGAGGCAAGGAAATCGTTAAACATGTTGGCTTTGTCATCTGGTGTGATGACCAAATTTCCTAACGTGTCCTGCAGGGGCCCCACATTACCCGGAACCTTCTTTTTACCCCCTATGTATTTAAAGAAGGACTTTAGATGATCTCCTTGTAGCCCAGTAGACTAGACATGGATCTGTGACTCAAGAAACATATATCCTAATCCTGGAGCTAACATTTACATATCCTGTGACCTTAAAAGAAGCACTTACAGTATGACTTTTTCCAAAGCGACTATAGGACTTACACTGTGTAAAATGGATGTTATGATATACTTTACAGGAGTATTACGAAGCCTACCTAGACAACATGAAGTGTAACATAATAAGACCATGTGTGCTGGAGGTTCCTCTGGTCACTTAGCCCTGTGGTCAGTGTAGTAGAGTATACTCCCAAACATTTTGAGGAGGAAATTCCATTAATTTGTACCAGATGTTCCATTTCTTTATAAGACAGTTTAAGAGTGCTGTTATACACAAATTTAACTAGATTCTCTGCCTAGAAAAGAGAACTAGGGGTACCAAAATATCTGTCCTCTATGACTTTTTGTCTTTTTTTCTTTGGGGAAGTTTGGAGCAGTTATTACTAGCCTGCAAAGAACTGTGAGTTGGTTGGGAATAGTTGAAGTGCATGCTTTGGACACATTTTCTGTTTCTTCCCTGACAACTGTGCAACAGGGGGTGGCAGAGGAGCTGGTTTGAGATCTAATGTAGTTGGTCACCTGTTTTCCAGTTCATTTGTGCTTCCTGAACAGTCCAAAGAGCTGAACTTGTGAGAGTATTGGGGTCATAGTCTGTGTCAGGAGTTAGGGAATAAGTATGTTTTTTTTGTAGTACTTGGATTGAAAAAAGTGTTGGATACTTTATTAATAATGAGTCAAACTGTGACTGACCCTTACAAAGCTCTCTGGAATGTAGAATCATGGTGACTGTCTTGCCACCAGTGCTTACTGTCCCCAGGGATGGGATGTGTGGATATAGCAATGATCCAAAGCTGTCTTCACAGTGTGGAGGGGGTGCAAAGTGGAGCTCAGTGATGACTCACCATGTTCCCTGTGTCATGAAAGGCACTCTACCTTGCCTGTAAGACTCTCTTCACATGATGGCAACCATGGGAAGATGGTGTTTCCTCACTTCTTTCTCCTTCCTTTTCAGTGCTGTAGTTTGAATCCAAACACTGGAAGCAAAATGTAAAAAGAACTAAATAAAGCTTAACACAAAGCAGTAAGAATTTTGAAATTGTTTAGAAAAAGCTAACTCCAGCAAAGGTTGGTTGTATCTCCTTCAATATGCTGTGAAAATGGCTTAGGATGTCTTGTGGCGAGGGGCCTGCTGAGAGAGATGATTGCTCACTCCACTAGCTTTCCCTGATGAAAAATGGAAAGAAATCATACCCTTAAAAGTTTGTGAAAGTTGAGTTAGGGGAGACTATTAGATGGGTGATCAAAGGACTTTAAAAATGCACATAACTTAAATGAAGGTCTGATCCCATGAAAAATTAAGCTTTGCCAGGAGATGTAAAGGCACCATGGAGTCCATCTTGGATGACTGAGGACACACATCCCACTGGCCAGTCTTGGATGATTAAGAACACATCTGCTTCCTTTTGTTAAGGCACATATTTTCTGTGCTGTTGATAGATTAGGTTAACATCAGTTAGATTCAGCTGTACAGTGTATATCTTTTCATCAGTTAGCAACTATTTTTTTGCAAGGGGGGGGAACTAAAGGGAGACCTCTCCCTACCTTCCCAAAAGTGAAAGAGTGTTTTGGGATTGAATAAAGTGTTTGACACAAAACATTTTTATTTGATATTTTTTTTGCCTGAATATCAAAACGTGTTCATTTTGAGGTAACCTGAGAGAATATATTTTTTTCTTTTTTGGCTCACACAGTGAACTGAACGATCAATTATTTACACAGCTCTAGGGACTGTACCTCCTTATTTGCAGATCTTTTTGCAGAAATGTGATCTAAATGCATAACCGTATAGCTGAAGCTATTAGCTTTAAATGAAGTATTTAAGCTCTTAGGTTGCTTACAGATATTAATAAAAAATGACACTTTAAACTTGGTCCAGAAGAGCCATTGCAGTACTTGGACTTCATTTGCACAATGTTTGTTGATTGAATCAGCTATTAGATAAAAGCATCAAAAAGCCCTGCTGAATCACCTGATCTATGCAGATGCTGTGGAGCCAAGTCCAACTAATGTGCTTCTTCTTCTGGTAAATTGTGTTTTTGTTTTTTTTCACATCTGTCAGTAGCCTTGTAGGGTGCGTCCACAGGAGCACACATGTGCCTCTTGCCCTGCCTCAAACCCCTTTGAGGTGGGGCAACAGGCATGTGTGGGAACAAAAAAATGTTCCCCCCTGCAAACTTGCAGTGCTGAGAGAAAATTTGACCCCTGGATATCCAGGTGTCTAAAAAAAGTTAAGTATAAAAAAGCAGAGCAGGCAGAGGCAACCAGAGGCTGGGTCCTCCATAGAGATGCTCTGCCCTGGTGCTGAAACATGCGTCTGGCCAGGCTGTGTGTTTCAGCACCAGGGCTCCGGTGCCGGTGAGTAAAGGATCAGGGGACTGTGGGGGGGATCTCCACCAGCCCCGTCCATTCCCCCAGCCCCTCTGAGGCCCCCAACCACTGACATGGTCAGCTCCCCCCCTGCCAGCCCCCCCCGAGACCCCTGACCCCTGCTGGGGCTGGCCCCTCCTCCTGCCAGTTCCCCGAACCTCCCGACCCCTGCCGGGGCTGGCCCCTCTCCCTGCCAGCCCCCATGAGGCCCCCAACCTCTGCTGGGCCTGAGAGGGGCAGATGCCTCCACTGGCTGTGCAGTCCCCATCCGATTGCACAGCCAGTCACAGCCAGGCAGTAGCCCCCACTGCTAGACTGCTGCAGTGGGTAAAGGATGCAGGGAACTCTCAGGGCTGCTTCAACAGTCCAGTTGGCACAAGGGGTAGTGTCCCCAGGTACCAATTGGCTGGGCCCCAGAAGCTCCTGAGAGCTAGTAGCCCTGAGTTACTTGCCAGAGTGGCTTTTTATACTGCTGGGGCCAGGACAGGGCAGCTTTTTATACTGCTGGGAACAGCACAGGAGCTGGCCCCGAGCTCTAGCTCCCCCTGGCAGAAGATCCGGGAGGAGCCAGGCAGGGTTATTTTGTACCAAGTGGCACAATTTGCTACACAACAAAGTGCATGTCCAAGCATGTGCGCTGAAGCAAAAAGCTCTGGCTCAAATTTGCACTGCTTCTATTTGAGCTGCTGCAAGCACACGTGCTTGCATGTGTGGACATGCCCATAGTCTATATACATGGTATGAGGGAGAAGTGGTAGAACACAGACCTGGGAACCAGGAAATCCTGAGTTCTTAATTGCATTTTTTTGTACAGAGAACTTCAACTTGCTCTGTGCCTACTAAGCACTGACTGGGAGCTCTGTTTCTGGGGCTATGATTTTCATTATCAATATTCTAGCCCTTTTAGAATGGTGTCAGGGTTGCTCTAAACAAAACTATGTTGGCTTCTCTTGCTCCATTGTTGGGAGGGGGAAATGGAGTTCAGTCTGACCAGCCCCTTGTGTACTCCCCATACTTCTCTTCACTACCAGAAAAGTGAGGCAGATGAAGTCCAGGATCCAGTTTTTACTCTCTGGCCTTGGGCAAGGAAAGACTTTACTCTATCTTTTTCCCATTTGGAAAATGGGATTATGGTCCTTGGCTATCTCACAAATGAAGATGAGCAATACTAAAAGAAATGCTGAGCATTTATATTGTATGGTTTGGCTGAGTTGCAAATCAATCTTTTGCTTGGCAATTTAATCATCATTGATATACTCAGTAATCTATAAATTTATTTAGGGTCTTGTTACACATTAATTTTAGGCAACTTCTGGAGCTCTTAATACTTGGATTGTCTACCCATTAATACCTGAAAGTAGTTATAAGCACTCTTTAGGCAGATTAAAGTTACACCAGTCCAGTCTAGGTTTATCTCTGATCTCTGTCACTCAGTTCATGTTACACATTCATATAAACAGTAGGGGTGTGTGAAGCTTCAGTAGCTGATCTGTTTCATTGGAGATTCGGTTTGATTCAGTGGCCGAATCTCCAAATCTGAATTGAAATGGGAGACCAATTAAAAGGTCTGAATTGAATTGGAAGCCTCTGAATTGATTCAGAAAAGATTCAGTGCTGATTTGGAGATTTGGCCATAGACTAAACAAGCAGCAGTTTTCACCATGCTGGACACAGCTGACTCCAGCTGGTAAGTCTGTTATGGTGGGTGGAGGGGGGAGGGAAGGGGAATGGGGGTGCAGATCAACACGAGGGAGGGATTGGGGCTGGGGCTGTAACAAGCTGCCCAGCCAGGGTGGAGGGGCACAGGACTCAGGGAGGGGGGCTTCTGCCACTGTGCACCACCGCTCAACATTTGAGCAGCTCACATTATATTGTGTAACAAGGCCCTCAGACTTACATTATGCCATGTCCAAAAGGCTCAGGGCAACTTATAATAAAAAGAAAAACAACCCACAATTTTGGGAGATAGTACAAAAACTTTATAAAGAAGTTGCTATAACATTATTGTAAAATATTCACTCTCCTTATTTATTTGCCTTGAATTTTTTGGCTGTAAATATCCTGGCTAGACTGGAAAAGAAGGATATGTTTTGACTGGCATGCTTTGTTTAGTTCCTTTTTAAAAGAGGAAAGTATTTCAAAAGGAATTTCTAGATCAAAATGTAATGCACACGTAAGGTGATCACCACTGAATAGTTAGCATTGATCAGTCATAATCTCATTGAAGTTTTTCATAGGTTTCATAGATTTCATAGACATTATGGCTGGAAGGGACCTTGTGAAACCATTGAGTTCAGCCCCCTGCCCATAGGCGGAGAGAGAACTTTTTTTGCATACGTGCACTCCCCCAGCAGGAAAATCTTGGGGGAAGGGGCGGGAGGAGGCAAAGGGGCTTGGACTGGGAGGGAGCTTAGCTGAGCTGGGCCCAGGATCAGGGCCAGGGCTGGGGCCCACTGTGCTGATGCAGCTGCCCCTTCTCCCATGCCTGGGGTCATTGCTTGGCACCGGTGCCCCCCAGGCCAATGAATCCGCTGCCTCCAGTACTGTACCAGCCCTGGATGCCTCCTCACACCGGCCCTGGCCCTGCACCACCCAGGGGGCTTGGAGTCAGGGACTGGAGCAGGGCCAGCTTCAGCTGTGCCACTGGGCCAGAGTGGACAGAGCCCCTGGGACCCCTGTGCCCACCCCACCCTGAGTTATCATTGCTCTCCAGGGGGCATGGAGACAGCTTCTACTGCTGCACGCATCCTGGGACCACATGGGGGTGCATGTTCCCAGATCTGCATGGGGCAGGGCAAGCTGCCACTGTGGGCTGGGGCTGGGGCTGTGCCAGGCTGTTCCTGGCTGGGGAGGGGCCGGCCTGGGAAAAGCCCAGGGGCCTGGGCTGGGAAAAGCCCAGCCCTGCCCTGTCCCATGAAGAACCGGGGCACCCCGCCCCCCCATGTCTCCTGGGATGTAGGTAGGAGCTGGAGCTGATCCCCGGATAAGCCTGTGCCCCACCCACTGTGCAGTGCCTGCCCCTCCTTTAGCTGCAGCCCCAGCCCCACTCCCTCCCCACCCCTGCTGTGCTGGAAGCCTTTGGCCTTGTGGCCCTACTGCTGCACTTTGTTTGAGGGGGGAAAGCCCCATTAGCCCCCCCCCCCCCCATTCTGCTGCCTATGCCCCTGCCCAAGGGGCAGGAAGTCAGCTGGGGTCAGATCACCTCATAAGCATCCAAACGTTTCTTAAAGGTATCCAGAGTAGGTGTTTGCACCACTTCTGGGGGTAGTCTATTTCAGACTCTGAAAACTTGTGCGGTAAAGAAGTTTTGCCTTATGTCCACTCTAAAATAGTCTTCCAGCAGTTTGTGACCATTAGACCTTGTCTTCCCTTTGGGGTGCCTTGGTGAACAGATGTTTTCCTGATGCACACCCTTTATATATTTATAGCCTGCCACCAAGTCACCCCTGAACCTTCCCTTCTCCTGGGTGATGAGTCCCATGCCTCTCAGCCTCTCCTCATTAGGCCTGTTCTCTTTACCTCTAATCAAGCGCATGGCTCTCTTCTGGAATCTCTCAAGATTCTCCACATTTTTTCTGAAGTGTGGAGCCCAGAATTGGATGTAGTACTCCAGCTGCAGCCTCACCAAGGCTGAATAAAGCAGGAGGATGACTTCTTGAGTCTTGCTTGATATGCGTTGGTAGATGCAAGCCAGAGTTTAATTTGCTTTGCTGGCTGCAGCATCACATAGGTGGCTCATGTTCATCTTGTGGTCAGTCATAACCCCCAAGTCTCTTTCGGTCATGGTACTAGTGAATAGCAGTGCTGATCCTATAAGTGTGATGTGGGTTTTTTCTCCTGATGTGGAGTATCTAGCATTTCTCTGGGTTGAATGTCACTCACCTTGTAAGCCTATCCAGGTTGGCCTGAATCACTAACCTGTCCTCTAGTGTGACTGCACTTCCCATGAACTCCGTGTGCCCCTGGAGGCTGGTGGGGCACAGCAAGCTCTGGCAGGCAGTGGTGGCGCTGTTGGTGGCAGGAACGTGGCAGCAGTAAACAGGGAGCTCCTGCAGGCAGCCATGACACTGTCAGCAGTGGGGGGGAGGGGGGAGATGGTGAGTGCTGACCAGTGGTTGCTGACCACCCGCAGATGCTGCCAGCAGTGGCGGGCAGTAGTGATTGCAGACCAGCCACTGATGTTGCCAGTGGTTTCGGTGGCAAGGGGGCGGGGGATGAGCAATGACCATCTGCAGGCTCCGCTGGCAGTGTCAGCACTGCCTTTTCATAGGGGTTGCACTGCCACGCTCAGGGGGTGCAAGTGTACCTGTGTGCACCCCCTATGTGTTGCCAATGGCACTTCCCCATAATTTAGTGTCATCTGCAAACTTAGCCAGTGTGCTTCTGACACCTCAATCCAGATACTTTATGAATATAGCAGTGAATTGCCTGTCAAGAATGACAAGGTGGGGAGGAAGTGGGTGGGGATGGAGGGAGGGGAAAGCTTGCTAACCCTAACCCTACCTTCCCATGCTGCTGCCACCTCCCAGGAGCGGGCGGGGGGGGATGGGGAAACTTGCCCTGCTGTCCTCTCCATCCCCCTCTGCCAACACCCTGTGCTGCTGCAACCTCCAAGAAGCAGAGCCGGGGGTGGGGGGAGGGCTAACATCATGGCTCCATCCTCTCCATCCCCACCATCATGGTGGTGCTCCGCCATGCCTCACAACTGCCTCCTGTCTGTAACACTCTTGGAGCACTCTGATTAGTTGTTTCAGTACCCAGAGTTCTCCAAGAGTATTATGGACAGACAGACAGATAGACTAAGCCCTTGATTATATTAGAATTAAAGAGTACTAGGCTGAGTACTGAGCCCTGGGGGATGCTACTGGTTATCATGTGCCATGTTGACTTGGTTCCATTAACCAGCACTCTCTGGGTCCAACCACAGAGCCAGTTTCCCAGCCATCAGACCATAATGTTGTCAAGGCTGCAGTTCCCCAATTTTACCATGAGGACATCATGGGAGACCAAGTCAAAGGCTTTTTTAAAATCTAAATGTATGACATCAACCTCTTCTCCTTTGTCCAGGTGATGCATTACTTGGTCACTGAAGGGAATGAGGTTGGTGAGGCAAGACCTACCTGCAACAAAGCCATGTTGGCTATCTCTCAGAATGTTGCCTTCTGTTAGCCTGTTGTTGATGGTTTCTTTGATGATCTTTTCCAAGATCTTTCCAGGGATTGAGGTCAAACTGATTGGCCTGTAGTTCCCTAGATCTTCCTTCCTTCCTTTCTTGAAGATAGGTACCACATTGGCCCTCTTCCAATATTTGGGAACCTCTCCTGAGCGCTATGAGTTTTCAAATATCCTCTCCATTTTAAGGAACTGCAAAGATTTTGTACCCAATATAAAGGAAGAGACCTTGATATCACTGTGTGGTTAATCTTTGGAGAGGCTGATGTTCAATGACAATCACTGAAATAATTTCTTTTGAATATTTTGTCACCAAGGGCTCAGTTGACCTCCATTGTGGGCAGAGGAAGGATCCAGAGGGGGTAGAGTGTAGTGGTTGCACGTGCTTTTTAGACCACACCATGGGAACAGCTTGGGACTTCTTTTAAGTTCCTGATGCAGGTAAAAATTCCCACTCTCCCTTCCCCTTTGTGCTCAGTGGCATGTTCCCTTCTCTCCCCTCCCATCCTCCCTCCCCCTGCCCACTGCTGCTGCTCTTCTCACTGTCCTCATCTGACCTTGAGGAAGAGGAAGCTCCGGAGCTGCTCCTGCCCTGCTCTGGTCTGGGATGTATGGGGAATGAGGTTCCGATGGGGACTGTGGCAGCAGCAGCAGGTGGTTTCCTCCTTACTGCCCCCTGGGTGTTCCCCACTATCCTGGGACTAGGGTGAGGAAGGGGCAACCTGCTTGTGGCTGTCATCACCACTCTCCATGCTGAAGCCCAGCTCCCCATGCTGCTAGATTGGAGTGGGGCAGAAGTAACTCTGGAGCTCTCCCTTCCCCCAGGTCAGATGGGGACAGTGGGAAGAGCAGAGGGGGTAGGGAGAGGAAGGAATGGGAAAGGAAAGAAGGGGACATACTGCTGAACATAGAGGTAAGGGAGGGAGGGAATTTTTACCTGTTTTGGGAACTTAGAAAAGTCCATAAGAGGGGGTGTCACCACACTCCTGCACCCTGTCTGGATCCTTCCCGTGGGGCAGCAGCAGCAGTGAATGTGTTGGGGGGGCAGGGGCGTGCTGCTGAGCACGGAGGGGAAGGAAGTGGGTGCTCAGGAGAGAGGGTGAAGATTCTTTTCTGATTCAGGGACTTCAGGCACTCCGAATCTGCTCCTGCTGTGCGGTCTGCCTGTCACAGTGGCAGGGGAAGCTGGCAGTAGTAGGCTGCAGCTATCCCTGTAGCCAGGGTTGCTGCTTCTGGACCCACCTTTTACAAAACTCCAGAGTTGCATATGGTCATTGGCAGATGTTGTGACTATTTTGGGAAACAAGGTAGCTTTGGAACTTCCTATTGTGTCTAAAGAGAGTGCTGTATAGTAGCAATCCAGCCTTGCAGTACATAGCTTGAGCATACATTTTGCAGAAGTATGGCATATAATTACAATAGAAGAACAATGTTAATAATTAGGGTATAATAAGGCTTAGTATTAGAGTGATATTTTTATTTAATTTACAAAGTGATAACATTCCTACTTTTTGAATGAGAAATGTTTCATCATGTGTGTAGAAATCTTTCCAAAGATAAGAGACTTAGGCATTTCAACTAAAGATTAATGGTCAGATTCCGATTGCTACACAAATCCCAAGTAACTTGATTTGCTGTAATGTTGTTTATTTTAGTGGAGTTACTCTGCATTTCCTCAAGTTAAACTGAAACCCAATTCTTGTCTGAACTCTGACCTGTCTCTAATATTAAACTATGAAGTTAAAGCACAGATACAGCAATGTTCTGGGTAGGCTGAAATGCTACATCTCTTGTTTCTTTTCTTTCATTCTAGTGCTTAGAAATTAAAGGCCACGTCTTATCCCCATTCTAATCCATTGACAACCGGGATTTGGCACAGTGAGAATCAAGGCAGAATTTGGTCCTATATCTGTATTTTAAGTAGACACACTGCTAAATTGGATGAAACTTACCTCAGAACATGGGTTAAAGACCTCTTTTTCCATTTTGGCTCTTTTATCAACATATTTTTTTCCTTCTTTTTATGTCCACTTCTTTCTTATTCTGCCAGCTACATTATTAGTTATTGATATTCCTCCCTTCCTTCTCAAATACTGCATCCTTCACCTGTGTTTCCCATTATTTTGTTTCTTTTTAGTGATTCCAGCTAAACACCAAGTATAAGTAAAGCATCAAACTATTTATATGAAACATGTGGTTCTTATTTTTCTCTGCTCCAGACATGACGTATTCATGCATATAGGAAGGAAGATGAAGTAGTTAGTTATGCTAACAAAAAAGCTGATGTTTTATAGGAGGAACTGTTTGCTTAAGGTAATTGAAAAAACATAATTCTTCCACTTAAAAAAGCTTTCCATTTTCACAAAAGAAGGGTAGATCCTGGATTGGTATTTGTAAAGGAATAGTTTTGCATTGGAAATTGAGACTTCGCAATCTGTAAATGTAGCAATGTTTTCCAAAGTCTGGTTTAAATAAGTAGTATTTATAAGGTAAGTAAAATATAGAACTTCAAAGCGTTTTCCATTTTTGCTAGTTCATAAATATCAATTTGTGGTAAATATATAAAATATAGTTTCAAAACAGGAAGGAAACAAAATATTTCAGTGTGAGAATCGTTTTTTTATGAGAGACAACTTCACAAATATTTTTTTTAATTCCCCCCTTAAGGCATGGGATCTTTTGTCTCATTTTAGCATAAATTCAGCAGGTAGTAATATAGTAAAGCTTATTTAACAAGGAAATAACCCACAGAGACTCCAGCCCCTCTTACAAGCTGACTCTGGCAAACCTTTTTCTGCACTTTATACAGAAAATCAATTATGCGGAATACTGGAGCAACAGGGGACTGTTCTTAGCCTGTCTTTGCTGTGGTTTACAGGAAGGATTTAGATGCTTGAAGGCTAAGATATTTAAAATCTTGCATAGCTGTTGCACACCTTAAAACTGGCATTTCAGTAGATATTTGTATTTCTTAGCTGCCATGAAAGTATTTAGACGCAGAATGAAATTCACCTCTCCTAACATAAGGAATGCCAATTAAAGAGAGAGGCTCTGTGTGACTGAGGGAGTTCATGCTATCAAAAAGTCTGAATGAAGGGGGAAGTAAGTAGGTATGAGAGCTTGGAATCCACTGGCAGAACTTGCATGTAAGCCACAACCTCCAGTGAACCCCTTTCATGTTTGCTGTTGAAGTCTCAGAACCAGAGAGGTATTCTGTTCAGGCCCTTTATTGATTCTTATTTATATGGTCCTTAGCTGCTGCATCTGGGTAAGTGTGGATCTAGTGACTTCTCCAACCTCACTCCAGTCATGGTCCTGCACCAGTGATCTTTTCCATGCCAGCACGATTGGAACTAGCTTGATTACCATCTCATGTTGCAGGAAGTACAGATGCTTCTCCCATTTCTTCCAAGGAGCTTGGGGTTTTCATGGTTACTTTTTGGAAACCATAGGCAGGGGCATTAATTCCATCTGCAGTGTATGCTCAGTGCAATGTACAAGCTATTTTGCATCATTCTGAGTATTTTGAAGGGAATGGAGAGTAGGTATGGATGGTACTTGCAAGTAGATTTGCTGAGTCCATTGCCATTTGTCAACTGGGCAAACTATCTCAAACCCATTTGCTAACTCATCCCAAATACATTTTTGATCCCAGTAAGCAGGCTGGAGGTCATAGACAGTCTGGAACCATATCTCATTGTATGTATCAAAAGAATCAATGTTCCAGTCCTTTAAGGTATAGGATGTATATCTATAAAGACTACCTGAATATATACCTCTTTCAAAAAAAAAGGAATATGCCTATTCCAGAGAATTGTATCAGCTATCTTTTGCTATAGCAAACCCAACATGGGCATCACACCTTATTTTTGCCTCTGCATGAAAAGTATAGTTTCATATGAAACCACAGACCTATCACTTGTCACATTGCTTACTGGTTGCTCACATTACACACATAAGAGAACAATCTGTAATTCTTTAAATATTGAAATTCTGATTGTACATCCAAGTGACAATAAATCAAAATGTTATCTTAATGAAGGGTCCACTCCTTTGAAATAAATGCATGGTGCCTATTATATATATAAGACTTGACAATGATTATCAAAAAGGTCAGTGCTATATTTCAGTTAAAAAAGTGCACATGCTGTATGACAGCAGTTCCCAAACTCTGAAAGATTGCATACCATCACTTTAAAATGATACAACCTTACGTACCACTAGCAAATTTTTCAGTTCAACCTTAAGTACCACCAGTAAATTTTTGTCATATAAAGTAATTATAATAAATCTCTTAACATGTACCACTGATAAGTTGTCTGTGTAGCACTGGTGGTACCTGTACCACAGATGGGGAACTGCTGCTATATGATGTAAGTAAAGTATGTCACAAGCTATAGTCACCAGTGGATTGGTAGACGGTTGCATTTTGGTTCAGGTAGTAGCAGTGGTAACTATGGTCTGTAGCTGTTTGATGTTGAACACTGGTGCTCCCCTGTGGATATTCACATACTTGGGGCCCAAGTATGCATTTCTTGCATACATAACATTCCCACAGGTTTCAGTTAGAGTTTCAGGTGACAAAAGCAATTTTGGGATTGGGACTCTGATCAGCACTTCAGACCGATACCAATTCCCCTTTAGGTAGATAAGCAGTTATCTGGTTACAGTTAGCATTTAAGGCCATTTATGTGGATTTTAGATTTTACTCTTCCTTGCATGGTTTACCTTGTAAATTCCTTCCTTGCATGATTTACCTTGAGCAATGTTCAGAAATGATCTGTGCTGGTCACTTATCCTCTGAGATCTTATTCCAACCAGGAAAGGGCATAAGTTTGAAATGTTAGTTACAGAAAATCTAGAAATAGTGGCTGTTTGATGGTGGAGGAACAGGACCCTCTCACCTTTTGTACAAAAAAAATCATTGAATAAAACAGAGAAAAATCACTGAAGACAAGACAGAGGCTGATGCAAGGCCCAGAACCTAAGCCAGTTTGCCTTCCAGGTCAGCCCCTCAACTACAATCAGACTCCTCTGGCTTGTTCTCCTTCTGGATTCATGCATCTTTCCCTCTTGGCTGCCCAGTGGACCACCTTCAAAAAGCATTGGAAGGCTGGGCTAAGTGCCCCCAATCGTGGCGTAGTGGTGCCAGTGCAGAGGACCTCAGGGCAGCCACAGCCTGTAGAGGTGGCCAGGAATGCAGCACCCAGCAGATAAGTCTGTGAAGGGGAAGGGGTGTGGTGGGGCAGCTTGAGGCCTCTGCAGTGAGGGAGGGAGTAGGGCAGAGGCAGGGGAAGAAGCTGGGGTGAATGGGGAGGCCAGGGCAGCTTGTACGACAGTCAGAGTTGTGGGAGGCTTGCCAAGGGGTGCAGGGGGCTCCCACCACTGTGCGCAACTTGGGAGAGGCATGGGGGGCAAGTCCCCCCCTGATTTGTGTGTGGGGTGGAGGTGGGCTGCCACTGTGCATTGGGCTCTGTGTGCTATTGCCGTTGCCCAGGAGCCAGAAGGGTATAAAAGGGACTCCCTGGGGAGCCAGTGAACAGTACTGCAAATAGGGGAAGCAGTTTGCAGGCAGTTCACAGGCCAGTCTGTGGGTAGTAGCATAGCCTATTACCACACAATCACTCTTGGCCATGGCGGTGACTTGTCATACCTGCAGGCATCCTGGTATCACTGAGACCTTCACCCAGACAGAGCCCATGGCCCCAGACTGCACCGGCTGCCTGGTACAGCTGCTGGCAACTGAGCATGGGTGCACCCTCACTTGTCGGGTGTGCTCCCTGATGGAGTCTCTGAAGGGCCAGGTGTGGGAGCTCAAGAAGCAGATACGTTAGCTGTGTGCCATCAGGGCCCATGAAGACTTCATTGACAGCTACTGCCAGACCCTTCTTCAGAAGAAGGAAGAAGAGAGAGAAATGGAGATGGTGGCCAACATGATGGCTAACCAAGAAGACCCACCCAGAGTGACCTGGATGACAGTCACCTCATGCTCCCAGAAATTCAGGCCTAGGGCAGCTCCTCCTTTGGCCCTGCACAACAGGTACGCTCCCCTCCCCACACGAGGAGGCTCTTATGGTGATGCCAGAAAAGGTGGAAGGTAAGCAGCTTGCTGCCATCCCAAACAGGAAGCACAAAGTGGTGGTGGTGGGGGGGGACTCCCTCCTGCAGGGCACTGAGGGGCCCAACTGCCATCTGAACCCCCTAACCCATGAGGTCTGCTGCCTCCCAGGGGCTCACATCTGAGATGTAGCAGAGAGGATCCCCAGGCTCATCTGGCCCTCTGACTGCTACCCCATGCTTCTTATCCATGTGGGAAATAATGACACAGCCAGGAATAATCCAGAATGGGTCATGAGTGACTACAGGGCTCTGGGGACTGGACTGAAGGGATTGGGTGCCCAGGTAGTCTTTTCTTCTGTGGTCCCTGTTTCAGGCCATGGTCCCAGAAGGAAAGGATGCATCAAGGAAGTGAACCAGTGACTCCTATGCTGGTGCCACCAGGAAGGCTTTGGATTCCTTGACCATGGCACATACTTCAGGGAGAGAGAACTCCTGGGAAGGGATGGGATCCATCTCACAAGGAAAGTAAGTCCCTGTTCGTGGCCAGGATGGCTGATCTTCTGGACAGGTCTTTAAACTAAGATTGCTGGGGGACAGGGATACACAAATTCAAACATGTCCAGGGACCAACATAAAAGTAAGCTCCATAGATAGAGACACTGGGAGAGCCACTTTTGCAGGAGCTGAGGGAATAGCTCTCCATCAGTGGGACAGGAAGACAAGGGCCTCAGTAGAAAGACTCAGGTGCCTATATACCAATGCCAGGAGCATGGGGAATAAGCAGGTGGAGCTAGCCCTCCTACTTTCCAGTATGCATTATGATCTAGTAGGGAATATGGAGACCTGATGGGACTCCTCACATGACTGGAGTATAACTATAGAGGGCTACACCCTCCACAGAAGGGACTGGGTGGGGAAGAAAAAGGGAGGTGTTGCTCTCTATGTGAAAGTACACCTCCTTGGAGGCCAACATCGGCTCCAGAAATGGACAGCTTGAAACCCTCTGGGTCAAGTTATGGGGCAGGGGGGGCACATGAGGCAAGAGAGACCTAACTGTAGGTGTATACTACAGACCACCAAATCAGGGGGAGGAACTCGATCTGGAGTTCACCCAAGAATTGACTGAGGCCACACGTGCACATGACATGGTTGTCATGGGCAATTTTAATTATCCAGACATCTCCTGGGAGAAACACACATTCAAGCTGAATCAGTTGTGATCCTTCCTGACCTGTGTCAAGGACCTCTTCCTGATTCAGGAGGTGCATGGGCCAACCAATGGTGATGCTCTGCTGGACATGGTCCTGGCCAAAGAAGACAACCTGGTGACTAGCTTAAATATAGAGTGAAGTTTGGGCCATAGCAACCATGAAACCATCATGTTCACTGTCTGACGTAAGGCAGAAAAATTGGATAGCAGGATTGAAGTCTTTGGGCTTCAAAAATGTAAATTTCAACAAGCTTAGGTCATTAGTAGGGCAGGTACTGTGGGACCAGGGACTGAAGGTGAAAGGTGTGCACGAAGAGTGGTTGATCCTTAAGGACACAATCCTTGAAGCACAAAGGAAGTCCATTCCCATGCAGAGAAAAGGTAACAGAAGAGCTGGGAAGCCATCTTGGCTAAACAGGGAAATCATGCTCCTCTTAAGAAAGAAGAAAGAGGCTTATAAACAATGGAAGCTTGAGGCAGGCCCCCAAGGAGGATTATTCCATGACAGCCTGCATTTGCAGGGAACAGATAAGATAGGCTAAAGCAGTGACTGAACATAGATTAGCAATGGGAATCAAGGACAAGAAGTCCTTCTTTAGGTATCTAGGGAACTGGAAGAAAACAAATGGGAGTGTGGAGCCATTGCTCAACAACTCAGGAGAGCTGGTTACCAGTACCCAGGAGAAAGCTTAACTCCTGAATAACTACTTTGCCTTGGTCTTTCCCGGGACCAAGGGGAAAACCACGCCAGGTAGAGTAAAGGATGAGCATGGTAGGAATAATTGCCTTTGTACTGTTGCTGTAGAATTGGTGTATCACCAATTCAAAAAATTATATGTGTACAAGTCAGCGGGACCAGGTGATCTCCGTCTGAGAGTGCTGAAGGAGCTGGCTGAAGTCATTGTGGAACGCTTGGTGAAACTCTTCTACAACTCATGGCACTCTGGAGAAGTCCCTGAGGACTGGAAGAGAGCCAGTGTTGTGCCCGTTCACAAGAAGGGCATGAGGGAGGACTCAGGATAACTATGGGCCAATCAACCTAATTTCCATCCTAGGGAAAATCCTAGAAAAGTTAATCAAGGAGTCTATCTGTCATAAGATTGCAGAAGGTAAGATTCTGAATGACAACTCATCTCTTTCTATGACCAGGTAACTTGCCACCTGGACGTGAAAGAGCAGGTTTCATAGTTTCGTAGTAGCTAGGGTCAGGAGGGACCTGACCAGATCATCTAGCCTGACCCCCTGCCACAGGCAGGAATGAATGCTGGGTTCCAACCTCCTCTTGAATTTGCCCAAGAGGTGAGGACTACGTCCCTGGGAAGTTGGTTCCAGATTTTGGCCACCCTAACTAAAATATTGCCTTCTGATCTCTAACCTAAACCTATTCTCCATCAGCTTATTACCATTGTTCCTTGTCACTCCAGGTGGTGCTGAGGAGAAAAGGGCTCTACCTATTTGCTGTTGATCTCCTTTGATGAGTTTGTAGGCAGCCATCAGGTCCCCCCTCAGCTTCCTCTTGCTGAGGCTGAACAGGTTCAGGTCCCTCAGTCTCTCCTTGTAGGGCCTGTCCTGCTGCCCTTTCACCAAGCAGGTGGCCCTCTCTGAACCCTCTCCAGGCTGGCCACATCCCTTTTGAAGTGCGGCGCCCAGTACTGGACGCAGTACTTCAACTGCGGCCTGACCAAAGTCGCATAGAGGGGGAGTATCACCCCTCTGGATCAGCTTGAGATGCATCTTTGGATGCATGACAAGGTATGGCTGGCCTTGCTGGCTGCGGTCTGGCGTTGGCAGCTCAAGTTCACCTTGGAGTCAATAATGACTCCAAGATCCCTTTCCGCCTCTGTGCTTTCAAGAGGGGAACTCCCCAGCCTGTATGTATGCTGTGGATTCCTTCTCCCAAGGTGCAGCATCTTGCATTTATCTATGTTGAGCCCCATCCTATTCTTGTCTGCCCACTTTTGTAGTGTGTTGAAATCTAGTTGCAGCCTCTCTCTCCCTTCAAGTGTGTCCACCTTGCCCCACATCTTAGTGTCATCAGCAAACTTGGACAGCGTGCTTTCTACCCTCTCGTCCAAGTCACTGATGAAGATGTTAAACAGTGCTGGCCTGAGGACCGAGCCCTGGGGTACCCCACTGCTCACATCTCGCCAGGGTGAGTATGACCTGTCCACCATCAGCCAATTTTTTACCCATCCAACTGTGCAGGCATCAATGCCACAGTCTCTAAATTTATTGATGAGGATGCGGTGAGAGACAGTGTCAAAGGCCTTCTTAAAGTCCAGAAAGACTACGTCCACAGTGACATCATCATCCAAGGATTTAGTTACTTGGTCATAAAAGGCAATCAGGTTGGTCAGGCAGGACCTGCCTTTGATGAACCCATGCTGATTGCCCCTGAGCATGATCTCCCCTGCAGGCCCCCCACAGATGTGCTCCTTGATGATTCTCTACAAGATTTTCCCAAGCACTGAGGTGAGGCTTACAGGCCTATAGTTACTTGGGTCTTCCTTCCTCCCTTTCTTGAAAATTGGGACCACATTATCCAGTTTCCAATCCCCTGGCATCAGGCCAGATGACCATGAATGCTCATACAGCCGGGCCAAGGGCTCCATGATGACCCCTACCAGCTCCCTCAACACCCTTGGGTGGAGGGCATCTGGACCTGCAGATTTAAAAATGTCTAGCCCTTCCAGAAGATCCCTAACTACATCTGTACTGACTGAAGGGCTGACAGAGCTATCCCCAAGACTGTCCCTACCTCTGGTAGGTGGGATATCCTGGTCCCTGTTCAAGAAAACAGAGGCAAAGAAACTGTTAAAAATATCAGCTTTCTTGTCTGGAGTAGCCACAAGATTACTGTTGATATTGTTGATTAATTGATATTGTATACCTTGACTTTCAAAAGGTCTTTGATCTAGTATCCTACAATGTCCTCACAATAAAATTGGAGGATTGTGGGCTTAACTCCAAGACAGTCAGGTGCAGGAGAAACTGGCTGCAGGATAGAACCCAGAGAGTCATAGTGAATGGATCTGTGTCATCCTGGTGAGAAGTGGGCAGCGGTGTCCCTCAGGGGTTAGTGCTTGGTTCAGTACTTTTCAATATCTTTATTAACGATTTGGATACAAGTGTGAAGAACTCACTGGCCAAGTCTGTGGATGACACCAAGTTGTGGGGGAGCATGGTCATGCTTGAAGATAGGCTACGGATACAGGTGGACCTAGACAGGCTAGCAAGTTGGGCGGCTCGGAACCTGATGAAGTTCAAAAAATGTTCTTAATTTGCAAGCTTTCAGGCTCATACCCCCTTCCTCAGGTAGAAGAGAATGTAAAGATTGTAAAATTTGTCCCAGGGAGAAATTAAATTTCATATGGCACCAGAGAGCTGGAGGGTGGTGTAAGTTCTCCTGGCTGGAAAAGTTCATTTTATGCAAATTAGGCTCAGATAAAAGTTGGATCAGTCTGTTTACCATAAAGGTGTCTGATGGTAATCAGGATGTTGAATTGTGCTTCTTTCTTATTAAGATGCTTCATATTTTACAGGTGGACTGGTGATAGAAAGATTCTCCTGGGCAAGGAAGTTATGTTATGTTGAGGCTGCTCTGCAGGTATACAAATTTGATTGGAGACAAAGGATTGGAGCAGGGGTGTTAGGTCTCAGGGTGTTGAATTGTGCTTCCTTCTTGTAAAATTATTAAGTTTTCATTTCAAAATGGTTAATTATGATATCTTCCATGTTTCAGGGATAATGGTTGTAGTCCTGTTGGTCTAAAAAGCAAAAGTAGTCACTCTGGTAGAGGCGATATCTTTTATTAGACCAACTGGATGCAAAAAAAAATATTTTTTTTTTGACACACATGTGCACACCCTCAGGGTGAGAATTGAAGAGAAACACGCATAATTTAGAGCCAAAAGTGGTGGTTACTGGAGTTACATGCTGCTGAGAACTAAACCTTGAAACAAAAATATCACTTTAAACATAATCATACAATCATGAAATGCATGGGTGACTGGTGCCACTTGAGTCAGGGAGGGCACATGTCTCCTCTGACATCAGTTGGTGACTGGGGGGTCCCCCAGTGACCAATTGAATTGATGCAGGGTGTCCCCTGCTTCCAGAGGTCCCACAGCTCACTCCTCAGCCAGTGCTCACAGGGGGGCACCAGTGCTCCTGCCTGCCCCCCTGCCCATTGCCTAAATGGGGAGCACAACCTGACAGGAGGTGCATCAGTGCTCTCAGGGGGTGCCTGTGCACCCCCATGCACCCCCTGTGCGTCACCACTGACTAAATGCTGTACTATAGTGCAATTTAGTATCATCCTACTGATAATTGGTTGATAAAATTGAAGTTAAATTGCTACTTACACTGCTACACTGCAAAATGTTTATTCAAGGAATTCTCTCCTAAGGCCTTTACTTGAGGACCAAATTCCCATTGACATGAAAGGGTCATTTACCTAAGAAAGAACTGCAGGATATGGCCCATTAATAAGATTTTTATACATGGAATAAGTATAAGAAAGAACCATTAATGAACAATACTTTGCCTTTTAGATCACATAGAAGATTTATACATTTCTTACTAAAATGAGAAAAAAAAAAAAAAGAAACCTGAGAACATGTATTCATTTTGTTTTTCAAGAAGAAATTCAATCTGAACATTACATGTGAATAATAAGTTACCTTTTCACTTATGAAATCATGGCATGTGTACATCAACTGTGTGGAAAAAATGTTTATTTTCTGTCTGCAAATTGCACCCTTTCCCATTTTAATGCCTAACAGCTCTATTTATGCTGGATGTAAATTCATAGATGCCTCTTCAGAAATGAACTTTCCTGCAGGTGGTCAGTACACATTTCTGGAAATCTTTTAAAATATCTGTGTATTTAAACTAGCGTCAGTGGAAATTTAAAAAAAGCAACAAAGAAAAGCTTCAGTCAGCTCTTGTCCATGCTGTGGAAAGGATGCCATGTTGGACCAGTGCAGCTTAGCTCTGCCACAGGCAAATATGCCTGCATTGATACTCTGCCACTCCAAATAATGGATTTGGTCTTCAATTTTGATTTTGAACAAACAATAGATACACTTCCCCACCCCACCCCCAGTGAATATGAATTCTTTATATCATCCCTATCAGGTTTATAGTACTTAAAGTTTTGGTTCTATTTGAAAAGCACTATTGTATGATACCCATAAACCTTTTATTGGTTCCACTTCAGCAAACCATCTCATCTCAGATATTAAACCACGAAGCTCAGAGTACTTTAAAATTAGTTGTTCCTGCTTTCATTTGATATAGGTTTGAATGTCTACGGCCCCTAGCATATGTTGAGTCTGGTGGGATTAACACATTAATCACATCATAAATAACAACATGCTACAAGTTCCTTGAATTTATGGTGCAATAAATTGGGAAACCAGCCATAAAGATATTCCTTAAAAAATGTGCAACATCTTTGTGGCTTATTTATGTGGTGCTATAAATTGAACATATGGCATGCCCCATAATCCCAATGTTGACAATCTGCTGATTGTCAGCACTGGGACCAGGGCAGCCTTGGGTCTGGAACCTGGCTAAGGCTGCCCCGGTCCTGATACTGGCAATTGCTGATTGTCAGCATCAGGATACAGGCTTGCCACAACCTGGCACCTTAAAAGCCTTGCTTTACATCCCCCAATCTTTAAGAATCTTTAAGGTGCCTGGTGATTCTCAGAACATGAGGCAGTGCCATAGTCTGGGACACAGACCTTCCCTGCCTGATCCCAAACCAGGACTGGGACCAGGGTTGCCAATTGTCTATAAATTTGCAGACAGTTCATAAAAAGAAGGTCCAAAAATACCTATCTATAAAGTTCCTAAAAAAATAGAGCTACCCTTAAAAAATAACTAAGAAACCCTGAGCTTAATTGAAGTTCCATCAGAGGGTACATCTACATGTGCAATTAATGCTGCTGAATTTTCTGCAGAGAAAATACAGGCTTGTTAAAGCAGTCCTAGGTACACATTTACATGTGAGTCCCCATTGGGAGCAAACTGATCCCAAAAGGAGCAGCCCAGTCCAGGGTTACCCCTGCCTTGCTCTGCCCCCCTGCAACAGCAAGGGGAAGCTCTAGGCTCCCCTAGATGCCAGCCCTGAGCTGGCAGGGGGCACAGGGGCTTAGCCCCAAGCTAAGCTAAAGGTGTTGGGGAGCTGCCCTCAGGAGCTTGGCCAGTTGATATCTGGGGACACCAGCCCCCTGTGCCAGACGGACTGCTGTAGGAGCCCTGACCTAGAGTGGCCCCTGCACTTTCTACCCATTGCAGAAGTCTGGCAGTGGGGACTGCTGCCTGGCTATGACCTGTTGTCACCTGTGACAGCACCTGCCCTCTCAGACCAGTGGCTCCATGGCTGTGCACCTGCCAGATCTGGACAGGGACCACATGGCTGCCTGGGCTGTGGTAAGGGCACTGCAGCAGAGTCATCTGCACCTCTGGGCAAGCTGCCATGGATTGTGGCTGCACAGTTGGTCTTTGTATGGCACTGCTGTCATGTCCTGCAGTGCCCCCACTCTGTTATCTGGGCAGCTCTCTGGTAAAATTTGTAATCTTTGGGCCTAATGTTGAACAGTGCCAAGGACCTTGAATGAAGTTAATGCAAGTAAAGTGTTCAATATCTCTATGGAAAATGCCCATTTACAATATACAGGCAATCCTTGGACTTATGACACAGTTCCTGAAAACCGCATCTTAAGTCGAAACATTGTAACTTGGAACTGATTTTCCCATAGGAACAATGTTATAAATGGGGGATTGGTTCCTGAACGAAGGCCCAGTACCTTACTTTCACCAAAAATAACTAAGAATTTTGTACTCAATCAATTACAGATTAGTAATATAGCCACATTAATTTATTTATATTGTAAATAGCAATCATATTGATTTGGAAGGACTTCTTTGAGGTGACTTTGCTGGACTTTTTGAAGGGTCTTGGTTGGACTTTTTGAAGGGTTCTTGGCTGGAGTCTTCTCAGGAGTCTTGGCTGCAGGTTTTTCTGGGGTCTTGTCTGTTTTCTTAAAGAAAGTGTCTGAGGAAGTTTGGACAGACATTCTCCAGGGAGATGGGTAATGCAGCGAACTTGTTCGCTGGTGTGGCATGGTGTGGTGTATTTTGTCTAGTTCCTTGGTGTATGTAAATCCCAGTGGCCCAGACTGGGTCTCAATTTACAAGGTTATTCCCCAGTTGTTGTTTTTTTTTCCTCAGCAGTGACCCAAATCTCGCCTACCACGTCTTGTTGTTAAAAGGTTTATAATGGGAGGGTGTAACTTAAACACCACTGGGTGACAGGATACTGATTAACTCTCTTAAGGTTTTTTTTTTTTTTTTTTAGTAAAATGATCTGACAGTCCATAAAAGATGAAACTCACAATGTGTTCTTTATGATAGATACCTAATAAAAAACCTATCTCACTTTTTATATTGTTTTCTCTAATTTTCTTTTAGGTATCACACATCCAGGGATAGAGGAAATGCCAGTAGCTTGTTCCCCAAAGTACTGATTAAATATTTATCCAAATGGAGGTAAGTATAATGCTTGATATATCTCTCCAGGCATTAAAAAAAACAATTTAGGTAAGTTCAACCAAAGATAAGTTTCAGCCCTTTGGGTTTAAACGGGATGTCTTCCACTTTAAGCCTTTAAACAGTGTTGGGCTTATTGTCTTTATGTTTCAACTTTCTAATGATGCTCCAGCCTGGACTGATCTAGTTATAATGAAAAAAAATTAAGAAGAGTTTTACTTGTCACCATGAAGCTCATCTGCTTTTCTCAGCTAGCCCTCTGCTTTCTGGAGTCACATCATTTCCCGGATCTCACTCCTGACAATGCTTCTTCAGCTGGTATTTCCTGGCTCAACACTATTCTCTTCCTTCCCCACTCAGCTGACAGATGATTCCTCCTTGGCACAGCTATCCCAATCCGCTCTCTTCTCCTTTCACCACGGCCCAGGCCCTCCCTTGTTTACATCTGGGTCTCTCTCTCTCTCTCCCCACTTTCCCCCCCCCCGGGCTGCTCTAGCCTCATTGAGCAGCTGATTCTGAAACGTGGCTCCCTTTTTTTTTTTTTTTTTGCTGTTTCCTGCCTGTTTCTGGTTTGTGCCAATGCCAGCTCTTTCTCGTCATCATGATGTGGCATCAGATCAAGCATCGTAAAGTCAAAACTCACGTCAAAGTCAAAACAGGGTGTCAATTTATAAATGTTCTAAATGCTTTTCATTGTAACTTGAAATATCTGAATTCGAGGACTGCCTGTACTACACTAGGTCATTTTGGGGAAAATATACACTAACTGGCTGTAATCACCATGACAGAAAAAGGATACAGAGTTGAACAGGGATGGAATCAATTAGGCTTCAGAAATTAAACAGCATTTTGTTGCACTTTTCCTTGAAACCTACAGATTTTATTACAAAATGGCATTCTGTAAACTATTCTATTGGATTTGATAGAGAATTGTTTCGTTAATACACAATTCTATGGCTTGCTTTAGAAGTTCTGTAGAAAGATTGCTTATTCTTTCCCCCTACAAGGCAATATTCATTTTTTTAAATATAGAAAACCAAACCAAACCATGTTTAAAACCCAAGCAGGTAATTCTAACAGAATTAATACCTAAAATGTATTGTATTTGAGTATCAATCTTCAGGTCTGTCCTGGGGCTTAGAGGAATAGGTTTATTTATGATTTTTTGAGCTGCTGCTGATCCTAGTGTCTGCTAGTACGGGAAGCCTCATGAAGATGACTGATGCTGGTGGTACAGAAGAGTTTTGTGTACTCCCATATTTGCATAAAAAGCATGATGTGGACTTGGCAGCTCTGCTGGTTGGTACAACTCTACCATAATGATGGTGAAGTAAAAAAAAAATGCCATTAGGTCAATGTAAAGGCACAAATGGGGATCCATGGTCTGCATTACACATGCACTGATCCCCTGGATTAGTTTGAGGTGCTTTATCCACTGATAGAAGTGGTTAGGTAGGCAGCACATAGTCACCACCACCATCTCCTCCACAGGCATTTCATTGTTGCTATGTAAGTAACCAGGAAACTCTTATGATCAGATAAAGAAAACTCTACTGTATGTGATTATAGTTTGGTCAGATGTGAAGGTCCATATGAAAAATAATACCCCAGGTTGAATAACAAAGAGCAGCTTGTATTTAAACTTAGCTGTGGTGGATTAAGATGAATTCCCCAAGTCCCTTTGCTCATGGTAGCTTTCAGTTTTGTAGCATTTTTCAAACTTTCTGCTCCTTCAGAGTCATGAGTGATTAATTTTATTGACTTAATCTCAACCCGATGTTTTTACTGCAAATCCCTCCTAAGATTCAGAGTGCAATTTCACTTTAACAAGTTAAGTATGTGGATCCTCTTCTTTATAGACAACATGTTACATTTGCATTTTGCATTTTTAAAAAGCTATTTTTCCTTTGTATCCCTCATACTAAGAAGTTACACATGATCTGCAGAAATTGGCAACATTTATGTTTGTGACATAACAATACAGACTTCAGTAGTTTAATTTTTTTGCCCCTGAGTTTATAACGTTATAGTGAAACAAGTCTGCAAACAATTCAGTCTTATCCTCAATTGACTGAAGGACGCATAGGAAAAGAATCAATAAGAGTGCTTAAGTTTAACATTGAGAACAGAATTATTTTTTGTGAGCAACACCACAGGTCTCTATTTTTTGTTCTGCACACTGAACCCTTATTAATGTTATGAACAGTCACTGTTGTAATGCATAGCGAATATTCAATAGAGGTCTACAGAATACATCATTGGTTCTCAGCCAGGGTGCCATGAGAACTTGCCAGGGGGGCTGTGATGCCACTGCCACTGCCCATGTAGGGTGGAACTTCCATGTATGCCTGTTTTCAGGATATACATCAGAGCCAAATAGAGAAATGGCTGCAAAAGAAAGCTATGCTTGCCTGCATCACTTTAAGTAGGCAAATGACCCACTTCTGCTGCAGCCCTTTTTGGCTTGGCTCTGATGTGCCTTCTGTGGTTGGTAGGACAGTTCTACCTGGTGGAAACTGCATCTATCTCCAGGATAATGCTGCCACGAGGAGAAACTGCCCCATGCACATTAGTTTTCAGGACGCATGTTGGAGTAAATTGGGAAGTGCTGCAGCAGAAGTGGTGGGCTTGTCTGCGTGATATAAAAGCCAAATAACCAGGTCCAGAGGGAAATCCAGGGGAAGAGTCCACAACACAGACCAGGGTCATGGGTTTGGGAATCAGATACCAAATTACCAAGTCTAAGGGATAATTGACACATCAGACTCCAAGAACAGAGCCAAGTGAGATCAGGAAACCTGGAAACAGACCCACAGTGAAGTCCAAAGCCAGAGTCCAGGAACAGACCTGAACACCTGGTCAGAAACCAGGAAAACCAGAGAGCACGGGGATCAGGAGGCTTGCCAAAGCAGACCAGGGTCAGAAGAGCTGGCTGGGAGGCTGATGCCACAGCTGAGGCTAAATGGATAGGTGGGCCAGGTACTCCAGGGAGCTAGCCAGAGGCAAAGCTTGTCAGCCAGAGACTCCAGGAAGGTGTGGCTGCCTAGGCAATTAGTGCAGTCTGGACTGCCTGATTAGGGTCCCTGACAGTGAGTCTGACTCCCACTGTAACAGGATGTGCCCTGGGGTGGTTGTGACATCCCTTGGTGGCTAAGCAGTATTTCTAGGGCTGAACTTCCAATGTCCTATACACTGTTAAACAGCAGTCCTCTGATGGGAGAAATTAATGGGCATATCTTGCCCTGGCACTTGGTTAATAGTCATCAGCTTCAGTGAAATGGGTAGCTATTTCTAGATCAAAATATCAGTTAACAGCAGACTCTGTCAAAGATATCTTAAGGCCAGCTTTTCCCATCCTTCCAACAAATATTAAAAATGGTGATACTCCGAAAGGGTAAAAAAGGAAGTGAGTGGAAATTTTCACCAGGAAATGTACAGCCCAATCACTTGCAAACACCAAAATATGAATAAAAAAGGGGAGATTTGTTTCTGAAAATAAGATCCTGCATCAGTATTTCTACTTTGCATTAAGCTCAGTGAACATTTTTGCACCCAAAACACCTGTCTCAGCTTTAAAATGCTTAGTAGATATCTTACACTTGGTGATCTTTGCTTTCCTGAAGTGACTAATGAGGTGTTTTAAAGTAATTCCTAGAGATGTAGTATAGTCAGATAAACAAAGCCATCCCTGAGATGAAGAATAATTATTTAAGGCAGTGGGAGCCAACCTTTATGGCAGATGTGCCACAAATTAGCCTTCACCTCTTCAAGTGCCACTCTGATCTCCTTCAGCTGGCTGATCTGCTACTCTGCACGCAGCCCTGTACTCTTTGCCCAGTTTGCTACTTTGTTTTCTTTTTCCTGCCCTATCTGCTGCTGTGCTGCCCATACCGTCCCTGATCTACTGTGTGTCACATGCTGCATCCCTTGCCACTCCACAGCCAAGCTACAGGTTGGTCACCCCTGATATAAGGGCTTTGTGTAGAACCAGTTGTATTTTAGGGAAGTGACTGACCAAAGTGGGGTTATGGTCATTATAATGGCAATTTTCTCTACATAATATCTCTTGGTGATTTTCAAACTGTATTTAAGCTTCTGTGGGGCACCCAAAATTCTGATTTGAGCAAGATTAGGGCATCACATACACAAACTCAGTTGTCAGAATGCTAATTTTCAATGCTGTCCACACTACAGAGCCAAGGCAAAGCAGAGGCAAAAACAAGTTTATGTTCTGCTTTTGACTTTTTCAAAATAATCAGTGGATGAGTCTACATGAGTTGCTAACTGTGCAGTAGCCTGATACTACTGTGCAGTAGTGATGTGTGGGAAAAACCATGCTGAAACGCTACTGTGCAGTAGGGGTGTGTGAAATGGGCCATATTTGATTCAGATTCGGCCCAAATCAGGGACAGTGATTTGATTTGTTGATTTGGATTGCTGTCCCCAATTCAATTTGGCCAAACCTGAATCTGAAGATTCAATGCTGATTCGGAGAATCAGCAATTTGGCCATAAACACAGCTTTAAATTATTTTTCTACATACCTCAAGGTACCAGGCACAGCTCATGAATGCTGTGATGCTGGGGTGGATGAAGCATCCCATAGGATGTGGGATCACCACGTGCTTGGCGGTGAGCCCAGAAGTGGACTGAAAGTACTTCCAGTTCACATCTGGGTTTCCTGGGGAGCATGGTGGGGGGGCCATGCTCTCCCGCACCCCCTGGCTTGGCAATCGGCTGTCGGGGGACCCTGGATGGCCCCCCAAACCCAGGAGGCACCAGTTGTCAAGTCGGAGGGGGCACGGGGTGCTCCCCAGTGGACCCAGAAGTGGACTGGAATGCTCCATCCACCCCACCATTGCAGCATTCATGCCACCTGGTACTTTGAGGTATGTAGAAAAAATATTTAAAGCTGTGTCTATAACTGAATTGCCGAAGCTTTCCAAATCAATTTGGAGGGTTCTGATTCGATTTGGAGAAATTAAAGGGTCTTCTGATTTGATTGGATTTGGACGTTCAGCCACTGATTGGGCCGAATCTCCACCGAATTGAATCAGGGACCGAAGCTTCACACAACCCTACTGTGCAGTAGTATTAGGCTAATGCACTTTTTAATAAGAGTATGCACGCTTACTGCAAGCCAGAAACGTCTATTGTATCTTAGAAGTCATACTGCTTCACCTGTGACTTATTCCTTTATCTATATGCAACTCCCTCTCTTTTACTTATTTTAGTGTCATCAATTCTGCTTGTCTTTAATAAAGAGTAGCTAGCAAAATTAAAAAAAAATGTCAGAGAAATACATCTTACAGCATACACTGAACCAAAGCCACTTGTAAAGAAAGCTTGAGAAACCAGAAGGAAAAAAAATACTGACTTTGAAATTAATGTTACAAGAAGTGTTTTTAAACCACATGTTACAAAGTGGTTAAACTACACAAGGGAGGAAGTAGAGAAAGAAGGAAAACTATTATATAAAGAAATAATTATTCCTATGAAAATAAAAAAGGCTGGGAGTGTATAAATTACTTTTCATACCAGAGCCAAATAGGCCCCTTGGGAAGATAATAAAGGCCTCTTGAACCTCAAAGACTTCTTGCTGCTTTCAGGCAGCTTATTTTATAATATCTGTTTTGTTCAAATTAAAAACCATACTCCATTTGCCAGTACAGAAGTTTTTCAGTCACTAATTTTATTCAGGCATATTCAGCACATAGCACATGGGACAAGGAGTAGGGAATAGGTATTCTAAAGAAAACTAGATTTCCAAAGGGATTTTTTTCCTTTTCTTCACCCTGACCCCACAAACACAAACAATTACAAAAATATTAATAATACTGTCTGCCCTTAGATGGTGTAAGATCTGGCAAAATGCTTCTGGCTCTGTTGCTCAGAATCAAATTACATTGTAATTATAAACAATAGAAAGTATATATGTTAAAATACAAGTGAATGTTTAACAGTTATGCATTTTAATCCTGTCCAATCATATCTGTATGAGAAGTAGAGATGGTATATTTGTGAAATTAATCATATCTATATCAAGCCAATGAGTTCATCAATGAAATAAGTTACCATTTCATGTTAAGCAGATGATGAAATGGAGACCAATTATTTAAGCTGATTGCCAACAGATACTTTTATCATGGGGATTCTTAATGGTTCTTAAATTTTATTATATTTTTTCCATAGCATAACTAGTTTTCTTTACTATCATATCAAATGATGTTGATTCTAAGAAAGTTTTTATTACTCTTTGAAATACTCCTCATGAAATTGAAGAAGGTTTAGCCAGAACTTGAAATCTCTTCAAGGAACTTGGAAGAGTAATAAAGAAAAATATGAGCACCATAGGCATAGGCGACACATGGTGGGGGGGCAGAGTGGGGCACATGCCCCCCCTGACATTGGCCCTCAACAGCTGGGGAGTGGGGAGCACTGGCTGGTGCACCCCCTGAGAAGTGTCGGTGGCACATCTAGCTTTGTCATTGGCACTTCCAGGGTTGACCTCCACCTCCCCTGGTTAGTGACTGGAGATCGCTGCTGGGGGACTGCCCCCCCCCCCGTTGGGGGACCCACCCACCCCAGTTGGTGATCGCCCTCTGGTGCCCCCCCAGAGTCAGAAGGCACCAGTTGCCCATGCTCCAAGTGTTCCGAACTTACAACCTTCTGGCTCTGTACCCAGGAGGCAAAGCCCTATGCCAGAGAGCCAGGGCAACTGCAGAAGCTTTCCACAGTGCCTGCCTAAACCAGGACCACACTCACATACAGATATTTGCTCAACAGCACCCCATACTTAAAAAAAAAATTAAAACCCTGGATCAAGAGCCCAGAGCTCTGCAAGAAGGGGCCAGAGACAGCCACAAACATCCCCCTTTTCCCTGCCTGCATCATTCCTGCCTGCATCATCCCCCTTTTCCCTGCCTGCAGCAGGGCTGCTGTCTTCTTTGTGCTCAGCCCTTAACTGTCTCAGCTGCCACAAAAGTCAGAACAAAAAAAGGCATTTTGGCCCCACCATCATCTCCTTCCTCGGAGACACTATGAGTGCTTAGATTGAAGCACGGGCCTAAGTCTGGGCCTTGGCATGGCATGCTGAACCCCATAGGATTTGGCATGCCACGCCGAGGCCTGCACCTTTCCACCCCAGAGCCCTGCCACTTGTCTGATTGGTTCTGTGGCCCATGGCAGCTTCCATGTGTCTTGGTGAAAAACATTTTCTTGCACATCCTTCCAGCTTCTTCCCCTTCCTCAAAGACACTCTGAGTGCTCCAATTGAAGCATGGGCCTAAATCTGGGCCCCCGTGTGGCATGCTGAACCCCATAAGGACCATAGAATTCAGCATGCCATGCCAAGGCCGGTACCTTTCCACCCTGGAGCCTTTTTTCCAATTGGTTCTGTGGCCCATGGCAGCTTCCATGCATCATGGTGAAAAATAAAATTTCGGTACATCCTTATGCAGGTTGGGCTGTGGGCCATACCCAGGCCTGAGCTTACAACTGCCTGGCTTTGTTACCAAGGAGGCAGACCCTTAAGCCACAGCAACAGCAGAAACTTTTCACAGTCCCTGCCTACACCAGGACCACAGTTATATGCAGATGTCTCTTCAACAGCACGGCACACACAAAAAAATCAAATCCTCAACCAACAGCCCAGAGCTCTGCAAGAAGAGGCCAAAGGCAGTCACAGAGATCCCCATTTTACCTGTCTGCATTATTCACAGCTCTGATATAACCGAAGCCTCCAGGGGGCTTGCTTCTTCATGCTTGTCCCTCAACTGTCTTGGTTGCCCCAAAGTTCAAAAAGCACAAAAAAAGCCATTTTGGCACCACATTCTTCCCCTTCCTTAGAGACACCCTGAGTGCTTCAATTGCAGCACAGGCCTAGATCTGGTCCCCACTGTGGCATGCCAAACCCCACAGGGCCCATAGGGCCCAGCATGACATGCTGAGGCCTGCACCTTTCCACTCCGGAACCCTGCCACTTGTCCAATTGGTTTTGAGGCCCGTGGCAGCTTTCATAGTTTCATAGTTTATAGGGTCGGAAGGGACCTGAGCAGATCATCTAGTCTGACCCCCTGCCATGGCAGGAAAGAATACTGGGGTCAAATGACCCCAGCAAGATGTTCATGTGTAGTGGTGAAAAGAAAACATTTCCTTGAACATCTCTGTGCAGGAATGGGGGCAGCTGTAGGCCATACCAAGGTTTGAACTTACAATTTTTCAGCTTTGTACCCAACAGGGACTCTCCTAAGCCAGAGCAACATCTCTAATACTTCATCTCCTACTCACTGCTTCCCCAGAGCACCCTTTACCTTTCCAGGAGTGGCTCTTTTGAAAACTTGGTGTAGTAATGTAGGAACTTGGAGTATGATCTAGCAAACCTTTACATTGGGTTGCCTACCTGAAGACTTACCTATTGGGTAAGGAATACTCAACTGAGGAATAGTAGTAGGGTAGGCTTTTAAGGTACTATTACATGACCGATTGATTAAGTATCAGTAGAACACAGCAACATGAGTTTTTGAACAATTCGGTAGTGTACGAATTTGGCTCATTCATAGATTACTAGATTCATAGATGTAGGGTCGGAGGGGACCTGAGAAGATCATCAAGTCTGACCCCCTGCCCTGAGCAGGAATGAATACTGGGCTTATATGACCCCTAGTAAGTTTAAGCTCATATGACCCCAGCTAGGTAGTTATCAAGCCACCTTTTGAAGATCCCCAGGGTAGGAGTGAGCACCACTTCCCTTGGAAGCTGGTTCCAGATCCTGGCCGCCCTGACTGTGAAGTAGTGCCTCCTGATGTCTAGCTTGAACCTACTTTCAATCAACTTGTGGCCGTTATTCCTTGTTACTCCGGGAGGCATGCGGGGGAACAGGGTCTCACCCATTTCCCTCTGGTCCCCCCGGGTAAGCTTATAGATGGCCACTAGATCCACTCTCAACCTTCTCTTGTGAAGGCTGAACATGTCCAGGTCCCTTAGCCTGTCCTCGTAGGGCCTGCCCTGCTGCCCCCTGATCATGCGAGTGGCCCTCCTCTGGACCCTCTCCATGTTGTCCACATCCCTCCTGAAGTGCGGTGCCCGGAACTGGATGCGGTACTCCAACTGTGGCCTGACCAGTGTCACATAGAGAGGGAGGATCACCTCCTTGGACCATTTTAGAATCAATAATGACTCCAAGATCTTTCTGCCTCTGTGCTTTCGAGAAGGGAGTTCCCCAGCCTGTAGGTATGCTGCTGGTTCTTTCTGCCCAAGTGCAGTACTCTGCACTTGTCAGTATTGAATCCCATCCTATTCACATTTGGCCACCCCTGTAACCTGTCCAGGTCTAGTTGTATCCTCCCCCTCCCTTCTAGCATTCTCACTTCACCCCAAATCTTGGTGTCCTAACCTTTATTAAGTTAAAGAGCAATACAAAATACGGTTTTATTCTTATTAAGAATTAATTGTTAGAAATTCTCCTTTAAATGATAATATGCAGAGGTATCATTCTGGAATTCTTAATCCCTCTTAGTCTGTGCCATATCACAGGTTCCTCAAAGGCACTAACTTACATGACCCCTATGTCAGAATCTCAAATGACTCCAATTATTCTCCTATGAGCTCTGATGCTTTTACATAGCCCGCCCACAGCTTAAGAAATTGAAAGAAGGTGGGGGGAAATGAAAACAGTTTTCCGTGGCCTAACTTCACTTTATAACCTTTGAGATGGGCGATAGAAATCTTGGAGGGATAGTGAGAGTGGATTTATCTCCCAATCTATAGTTATCAAAAGGAAGTGACTTCCACTGCACAGGGCCCAGCCATATGAAAACACCATGTTTTGACACGGTCTGCTTGAACAGTGAGGGAGGGAAAGCAGAGTTATGTAAAAAAAAAAGAAAGCAGGTTATGAGAGGAATGAAAGTGAAATGGTTTCATAAAAATAAAGAGTAGTGCACTTACGTGGAGACCTAAGTCTGACTGAAACCACTGGCAAAACTTCCATTGTCTCAATAGGATCAGGATTCAAGTGTTAAATTAAAAGCCAGGTAGCAAATAGTTGTAAACCCTCCCTTCCAGGTTTATCATCATTATTATTCACCACTTGATTACCAATTGCATTGTTTATTAAAACAGAAATGTCTATACTGTTTTGTGATTTTCCGATCAAAATAGATTGCATTTCAACTTATTGTGAAAAATATAAAGAGCAGAAATAAAAAATTTTGATTTGTACTTGCTCCTGCTTGGGCACTCTTCTGTCCCTGCTGTATGGGACACACACACACACTCACTGCGCTGACAAGAAGCACATTCCTCAGGTCTGAAGCCAGTTAAATATGTAGCAGGCAGGGCTGGAATACTGTGTCTCACCAGGGAGGTCATTTAGTAAGCCAGGTAAACCATGTAAACATTTGTAAGTACATTTGTAACCCGTGTAAACCATGTAACCCAAATGGAAACCAAGTAAAGCATGTAATACAAATGTAAGTACAAGTGTAACTCACTCCTGCTTTTGCTACTGAAAACCAAATTAAGACAGTAATGGATTGTTGAAAGACAATGACTCCTGTGATTGACTGACTCCTTTCTTTTGTGAAGCTATGAGCAAAAATTTGCATCAAAAGAAAGCATCACCAGGCTACATCACTGGTGGGCGTGGTCATGCATCACCTCTACAAACTAACTCCATGAAGAAAGAATAAAATAAAGAAATAAACCCATCCTTCTGTTCCCCATGCTTGCCACCAGGCATCCCCTCTCCCCGCACCCCGGCCAATGCCGGCCAACATACTTAACTCTTGCACCCATGGGACAGTAGGTGTTGGTGTGTAATGATCCTCCCCCCTAAACCACTGTCAGCCTCCAAGCAGCAACCCTCTACCATGTGTAATGAGCCCCCTGTCCTGCTTATCCTTCCCTCCACCCCCATCCACTACACTGCACACACCTGCAGACAGACACAAATGTTTAGTTGGTAAATTTTAAAATAATTTATTGTACTGAAAAGAAAGAACAGTGTTAATTGCTGTCAGCAATATGTGGTGCTAGGGAGTCCTGAACAACTGCTACTCGACCACCTTCTCCTTGATATCTCCTCGGACCCTGTGCTGCTGCCTGGGCATGTCTCTGTATGACTGCTGCCTGTCATGCTTCTTCAGCCCACAACTCCTGAAAACTTCTCCACGGGGCTCACAGATATTGTGCAGCATGCAGGCTGCTACTATAAATGCCAGGATATTTTCTGGCTTCACCTAAAGCTGGCATGTAAGAGCCCATCAGCGTCCTTTCAGTCGGCCAAAGGCACACTCAACAGCCATCCTGCAGCTGCTCAGACGGTAGTTGAAAAGCAGCTTCTGTGGGTTGGAAACATTCCCTCTGCAAGGCTTCATGAGTCAGGGTGTTAGGGGGTAGACAGCATCTACTTATATAACCAGGGGAACAGCAACACCATGGATCACTGTCTCGTGGGCTCTGGGTGCATAGTGTTTGCAAAATTTGTTTGCAGTGATATCCTTTCGCACCTGGCATACATTATGACTTACCACCCCAGCCATGCAGGAAGCCACACCAAACTGTTTTGAGATGTAGCAGAGGCTGCACGGGGTGGCCAGTTTCATAATGGCCATTGCCACTCTCTTGTCTGGTGAGATAGCCCAACACATGTTGGTGTCCTGCTTCACAATGTAGGGACCCAGCATCAAGATGATATTTCATAGATTTCATAGATTTCATAGACATTAGGGCTGGAAGGGACCTCGGGAGATCATCGAGTCCAGCCCCCTGCCCAAAGGGCAGGAAGTCAGCTGGGGTCATAGGATCCCAGCAAGATAAGCATCCAATTTACTCTTGAAGGTGTTCAATGTAGGTGCTTGAACCACCTCCGCTGGCAGACTATTCCAGACCTTGGGGGCTCGGACAGTAAAGAAATTCTTCCTTCTGTCCAGCCTGAAACGGTCTTGGAGGAGTTTGTGACCGTTCGACCTCGTCATCCCTTGGGGCGATCTGGTGAACAAATGTTCCCCCAGATCCTGGTGGTCACTCTTGATAAACTTATAGGTGGCCATCAGATCACCCCTGAGCCTACGCTTTTCCAGGCTAAAGAGTCCCATGGCTCTCAGCCTGTCATCATAAGATCTATTTTCCTGACCTCTGATCATGCGCGTGGCTCTCCTCTGGACTCTCTCAAGCTTCTCCACATCCTTTTTGAATTGTGGAGCCCAAAACTGGACGTAGTACTCCAGCTGCGGCCTCACCAAGGCCGAGTACAAGGGGAGAATGACGTCCCGGGATTTGCTCGAGAAGCATCTATGGATGCAAGCCAGCATTTTGGTCGCTTTACTAGCCGCAGCATCGCATTGCAGGCTCATGTTCATCTTGTGGTCAATGATGACCCCCAAGTCTCTTTCTTCTGTAGTGCTATCCAACGTAGCACTGCCGAGCCAATAAGGAAGCTGCAGGTTTTTCCTGCCAAGGTGGAGAACCTTGCATTTTTCAGTGTTAAACACCATCAGGTTCTCGTCTGCCCATTTGCTGAGCTTGTCCAGGTCAGCCTGGATCACCTGCCTATCTTCTGGCGTGGATGCTTTGCCCCAAAGTTTGGTGTCATCGGCGAACTTGGCCAGTCCACTCCTAACTCCAATGTCCACATCATTAATGAAGATGTTGAACAGTATGGGTCCAAGGACAGAGCCTTGAGGGACTCCACTGGTCACAGGGCACCACGATGAGTGACTGCCATCGATTACAACCCTCTGGGTCTGACCACGGAGCCAGTTTCCCAGCCAGCGGATCGTGGTGGAGCCAAGGCCACAACTGGCCAGTTTGGCCAAGAGGTGATCATGGGATACCAGATCAAAAGCTTTTTTGAAGTCAAGATATATGACATCAATCTCTTCTCCCTTGTCCAGGTGATAGGTCACCTGGCCATAGAAGGAAATGAGATTGGTCAAACAAGACCTACCTGCAACAAACCCATGCTGGCTGTCCCTTAGGATGTTAGCCTGGGCCAGTCCCTCAAGGATGGCCTCCTTAATAAACTTTTCTAAGATCTTCCCCAGGATAGAAGTCAGGCTAATGGGCCTGTAGTTAGCCGGATCCACTCTCCTCCCTTTCTTGAAGATCGGCACCACATTGGCCTTCTTCCAGTCTTCGGGCACTACACCAGAGCGCCAGGAGTTTTCAAAGATCCATGCCAGGGGCTGGGCTATGACGCTCGCCAGCTCCTTGAGTACCCTGGGGTGCAGATTGTCAGGGCCAGCTGACTTGAAGGTATCCAGCTTCTCAAGGTGTTCCTTCATGAGGTCAGCATTTATGAAGGGTAGGGGATCCCCATCACCCGGATCTCCCTGTCCCATAGCAGGCATGGGCGTCCCATGGGACTGATGAAAGACTGACGCAAAGTACCTATTTAATAGGTTGGCTTTTTCCTGGGTGTCAGTTGTCAGTTGCCCCATCTGGTTTAGCAGGGGTCCAACATTGCCCTTGCTTTTCCTCCGGCTCCCCACATATCTGAAAAAGGACTTTTTGTTGTCCTTGATGCCTGAAGCTAGTTGGAGTTCAGTTGCAGCCTTGGCTTTCCTGGTTTGCTCCCTGCAGGACCCCACCAGCGCAGAATAATCCTCCTTGAAGGTGACTCCTGTCCTCCATCCTTTGTAGGCTTTCCTTTTTAGCCGCAGGAGGTCCGCTAGGTCCCTAGAGAGCCAGGAGGGCTGCTGTGCCTTCTTGCTGCCTTTCCTCCGTGTTGGAATAGATTTAGCTTGTGCATTGAGGATCGCTTCCTTGAGAAGCAACCACTCTTCTTGAACTCCCATCTCCCTGGGGTCATGGTCCCTGAGGGCCTGACCGACAAGCCTCTTGATCTTGTCAAAGTCAGCTTTTCTGAAGTCAAGGACTTCTGTGTTGCTGACTGACTTGCCAGCTTTACGGCGGATGGTGAAGGTGATCAGCTCGTGGTCGCTGTCACCCAGCTTCCCATCTATCACTAGGTTGTCGATTAGGTCGTCCCCCATAGCCAGTACCAGGTCAAGCAGTGCTTTGCCTCTCGTTGGCCCGTAGACTTCTTGAGTCAGGTAGAGGTCATCCACGCATGAGAGAAAGCTTTGCGACCGCTTGGATTTTGCTGAGTGATATGATAAAACGTCTCCCTGGTCATTTGGAACATCTTCAGTCACTGCTGGTCATTCCAAGTGATTAGCGTGATTCATTCCCACCAGTCCAAGCTGCTCTTGTGGGCCCAGAGTGTGCAGATGCTGGTCCTGAGTTTTCTCAACACAGCCCAGTCATGTTCCAATGCATCTTCACTTTCTGCTGTGTTTTCCCACCACGCCTCGGTACATGGCCATTTTCTTTTTTGCACTATTCTTCTGACAGCTTGACTACATGCTAACACTGCAAATGGTAGAATGCTTATCTGGTGGTTCCTGATTACTCTCAGTGAGGTCACCAGTGCATCATGTTGCCATTTCAGCACCACAACCCACTCCTTTTCCTGCTCTATCATCCTCTCCTCCTCCTGCTCACTCATGTCCTCCAGATGCTCCATGTCAGAGGAGCCTTCACTCACTGCATTGTTCTCCATTTTCCACTTCCCATTCCTCACACATTTCCTCCTGATTCTCCGCTTGGCCCCTCTCTGTCATCAGCTGTCACATGTTTAGTATATCAACACCATCCCCCCCACACCAGCAGGGGGTGGGGGGTTGATCTCTGTCTACCTAGCTGCATTCCATAGGTGACCACTGTTTTTTTAACAAGTAGCCCTGGGGCACTGGGCGTCTGCAAAGCCATGCTCTGATGCATCAAGTTGTTGTTCAAGACAAGTTGCAAATAGAAGATTTTGCAATAGTCCTCTCCTATTAATGTTGGACCAGCCAGCTGAATACATTACTGAGGTCTACAAAAAACACTGTGCTTCTGCAATAAATGTATTTTATCCAGCAATAACAAAAAGGCCGTCATTGTGGGACTAACTAGGGGGTGACAGGCCAAAACACAAGCAGGCAGGGCAGGTGTGAATCGGTTTTGGTAACATTCCTGGGTATTGAGCAGCCATCCCAATGGACAATGGCCTGTTGTATGCCATGATCAAGCCCATCAACAAATCTTTTGTTGGTAAAGGTATACTTTTTCATCTTTCAGCACAGGTAATGGCTTCACAATCATTTGAATTTTGGTGGCATTTGTATAAAGCAGACCCCCAAATTTTGCCAGGGACCTTTCACGAGTCACTTGCTGTTGACAATGAGCTGCTTCCCCATGTCTCAGAAAGTGAAGGCCAGCAGTATGGTGGTCACAGAGCAGGAGGCTGATACCTCCAACACTCATGGACCTAACTGCACCTGGGAAGAACTGCAGGACTTAATCAATATTTCGTCAGAGCAAAGCATCATAGACAGCCTGGAAAATAGTAGGAATAAGCTGTTTATGTTGCCATTGCAAAAGCAATGCAGGCTTGAGGGCACATTCATGACTAGACCCAGGTCTGGTGCAAGTTCAATGCTCTAAGATCTGCATTTTACTGTGCCAAAGCTGTGAACTGTTGTTCTGGGGCAGGTCACACAATTGCTCCTTTCTATGACCAGCCGTCCATCATTCTCTCCAATGATACAGCTGACACTTCGGGTATGGAGACTTTCGGGACTGGGATTGAGGAGAAGGAGGAGGAGGAGGAGAGCATGCTGACAGAGGCAGCTCCTCCTCAGAGCTGTACAGTGAGCATGTTGGCGGAGTATGGAGACTGCTCCGTGCTCCCAGGGGATGAGCACTGCCAAGAACAACAGCAAATCACCCTACACTTGATCCAAGTGCCAGTGTCTGCCTCAACTCCGGGGAGTAACAGAGATCAGCTGGAGGAAGAATGGGGATAAACCAATGTGGTTCCTCTTCCCAGAACTCAATTATCATTTTGTGTTCCCGAGATGCAAGAAGATGCGTGACAGGTGACTTGCAAGTATCTTGTAATGTGCCTCTTGTCACTGCCAGGCACTGCACTGCTCGGGTTCATGTCAGTTGTACTTTGGGAACTGGCAGAGGTGGGGGGAAGTTACATTCATGTGGAGCTGGTGGTGGGTCACCGTGCTGTTTTGGGTGTGTGTGTGTGTGTGTGTGAAGGGTTTATGCCATTGTTTTGGGCAGTATGAATGGTGGATTCTCTTTCTGTGCCTGCACGCATTTTCTCCACTGCAGTGTGGCTGTGGTGAGGTGCGGGGGTGCAATGGTGGGGTGTAGTTTCCTCCTCTTGGGGGAAGAAAAAGGAAGACGTTTTTGATTTGTTTAACAGCTACTGCACCTGTGCCTGATGGCGGCTGGGGACATGCCCCACAACCGTGGACTGCAGCTTGCACTACAGCAGAGCACTGCAGGGATATGTGCTGAGAAACCATAATGGAAGCTTTGGCAGAGTTGACACAAGCCAGACTGTCATGAGAGGAGGCCTAATGGGACAAACTCCACACATCCATGCGTTCAGATGATGTCATTCTGAAGAACATGGAGAAGTTGTTAGAGATGGCCGCGGAGTCCCAGAGGTCATATGTCTTGATATGTAATGTCCTGGATGAAATGGTGAAATCCGAGTGTCAAAGCACGTCCTGGCTGAATTCCTGCTTTAAAAAGCGGAAAGTGAAGAAAGGCAAAAGTAGTTCCCCTCGGCTTGCTTCTGTCCAGGAGGTAGCCAATACAGCTGAAATGCACTTGAGCAAGGGGAGGGCCCTAACACTGCCACCAGGGCCAGATGGCCACCACTCTGGTTCAGGGTGATGGTGGGGTGAAGACAAGGAAGACCGAATAACTGAATGCATACAACATTGATTACAATAAAAAATCATGTTATCACATTCCTATGAAGTGTAAGTGGTGTCTCACCCTTCACAAACCATGCACATTCTGAACAGGCTTTGGCTTAAGCAACCCCCTGTTGCCCCTGGGCTGTGGCCTCTCCCTCCCTGCCTCTTGCCCCAGGGCAGGGGCCAAAATATGACCCTGCTTCTAGCGGGCGAAAATCCCTATCGCATCTATAGACACACACACATGTGCACACACACACACTAACACTACTATATGCTTGATTGTAGTAAAACTGATCAATATTGATCAATATTAATCAAACAAAGATGTCTACATTATTTCAGCTGTATAGTGATTTCCCAATCGAAATAGATAGCATTTCAATTTCTTGTGAAAAAATAACAGAAAGAAAAAATGCTGATTTGTACTTGCTCCTGCTTGATCGATTGATTGAGCGGGGGAGGGGGATGATGTTTTGGAGATGGGATAATGGGAAAAACAAAAGGCAACCATTACACACAAGAGTTGCCTTCATTTAAGCTCCCTTCATGCATGTTTGGCCAAGTATTTCTGCTTGCTGCTTTTTCTTCTTGTCTGTCCAGTTGTTGGGTGGATGGGTGGAGGATGATGGGATAACTATTGCTTACAGCAAGGTGATCCTGGCTTAGGGATTGCAGATAAAGAAAACACTGGAGGACCTCCCATCTTTCCAGTAATGCCATGGCTCCTTAAATGCCCCAATTGTTAACAATTGTTAACAGCAAATGATTCATGTGACATCCTGTCTTTTGTGAAACTATCTTGCATACAAGGAAAGGATCCCCTGGCTGAGAAGGGCAGGCATGGCCAACACTTCTCCCAACTGACTGACCCCACCCACTCCCAAAATGCAATCTGCTTATGTATGCATGTATGTATATACTTCTGTATGAATGAAAGAAAAAACAACTGACACAATTTCAGATTTCTGAACTTTATAACCATAATGAAAAAGATGGTTTCTTGATAGTATCAATATTGAAAATTTTCTATCTCTGACATCCATGATCTTTTGCAGGGAGGGAAGGAAAAAAGAAGAATAGGGGTTTGAACTAACAGAAGTTGAAACACCACCTGCCCACAGAACATTCCCTCCTCCCCCACCAAGGTTATTGAGACATTTATTATCTATAGATTACCAGGGAGGCTTCCTAGTCTAGAGGGACAGTCTGGCAGGCAGCATCCACCTTTACTAATTGTTATGGTTCTGGAATGGGAATGTGAATTATAAGAAATATGTAAGAAATAGGAAGGTACCAAACTCCAGAAAGTTGGAAACTTACCATTCTGCTGATTTCACTGTGCTGGGCAGTGCTGAACACCATAGTGGTGGATGCAGCAAGTGGGGGGAGCAGGTACTGGAATGGGAATATGAATTATAAGAAATAGGAAGGTTTGAAATATTGAAAGGTTAAGGGCTACTGCACTCTGTTGCAAATTTACAGTTCTGGAGATGCTGCGGTACTCTGTACTGAACATTGTGCTGGGTGCAGCAGCAGCGGGTGGGGGGTGCT